>NW_027206179.1:20022397-21222397 GCF_024711535.1 Dipodomys merriami | reverse complement strand
CCCCTCCTGTCAGCAATCCAGGAACCAGAGATGGCAGGAGGAACTGGACCTTCTTCCTCCTTACTTCTCTGGGGAAGGTGCTGTCCCTTTCCTCCTCAGCAGGGGCAGCTGTCCTTTCCCTCTGTCCTCATTGCTGGTGGCAGCTTTGCTTATAAACCAAAGGCCAAAGTTAAAAGAAAAGATTCTCTGGATCCTTATGTTGCAACCTCAGTATTACAAGTCAATAATTCTCCATCATCTCTTATAAAATTGCTCTTATTTTTTTCTCCCTGTCACCATGGAAGAATGTACAGATGTCCCTCAGGCCTCACCCTTGTTCTGATTTCTTCATCAGCTCACCTGGGACAACTACCCACTTTCTCTCCTACAAGGGAGATGTGATTGTGTCCAAGAACTCCTACCTGACCTATGAGAGCACTGCTGACTGCAAAGTCCCAGCCTCTACACAATAGTTTCATGGCTCCTGCCCTGGAGAACAGAATGGCCGTCCCTTCATCCCTTCTGTTCCTGTTCTTGAAGTCTCACCAATGAATAAGCCTTTGATTTGTTTTCTGTTTCTCCTTCTCAAAGGACAGTAGGAAAAACAGTAATATATATCCCAGCTAAATAAAAAGAATGCATGTGTTTGGGAGATTCCATAGTGGTGTGAAAGATAAAGTAAAGGTTTAGCATGAAGAAGGTCAGCTTCCAACTTTGAATGTCACTTCCAGTTGCTGCTTTCCTGACCCCCACTTCCCTCAACCACAACTCAGAGGGGAAAAGAGTTGTTTCTGAACTTCGGTTCCTCTCCCCACCAGACCCCTCTCCTACACACAAGTACTTGCAGGACTGTTTTACATCCTCAGGTGGGAAACAAACCCTTTCATCACTGAGTATCTCAGGCCCAGGTTACAGCCCTAGCCTGATTACATGCTGCACTTCCTTTCTCTCTCGCCTCTCTGTACTCTAAGACAACTTCTAAGGCTAATTATCAAATTCTACCACAAATTTATCCAATGCTTCATCACCATTTACTTGTACCCACATAAATGGTCCACGGGTTTGTATGAGATCCTCTCACAAACTCATTTTTAGGGCACAACAGAAATATCTGAACATAGGCAAAGGTCAAGCAGAGAGCTGGGTCACTTAGGATCCCACTGAATCATTTCAAGCCATGGTCTGGGGACCAGCAGTATGAGCATCCTGGGAACTTACCCAAGAGTTCTTCCTGAAGTCCACCACAGACCTGCTGAGGCAGGGCCCTAGGGGTGGGGCTTGGCAACTGGACAGTAAGTGTCCCCAAAGCCACTGACAGCGTACTGTCAGCCTGAAGAAGCAGTGCTCTCTTCTCTGCCTTGCTGTCTGGAAGGAAGGGGCCATCTCAGGCAGTAACCTCTGCCCCTAGCTGTTAGCAAAGGGCAGGTGCTTCAGCACTGCCCCTCTGGTTGTCCCAAGGGCTTTTGTCAACTCCCCAGCAGAAGGCTTTCAGATGGCCGGAAAGGAAGTTCCTTCAAGTCTAACTCATCATTTTCCACTCAGGCAAGAAGCACACTTGGAAACACCCGTGAGGAGCACACAGAAGGCTGGCCTCTAGGTACAGTCACAGGATAAATTATTGTTCACTAAGGGAGCAATTTTTTGTGTTTTCTCTTTTGTCTTTTTGTGCCAATCCTGGGGCTTTCACTCAGGACCTCAGCATAGTCTCTGAGCTTCTTTTGCTCAAGGCTGATACTCTTCCAGTTGAGCTATAGCACCACTTCAGGCTTTTTCTGAGTCATTTACAGGAGATAAGAGTTTCATGGATTCTTCTACCAGGACTGGCCTTGAACCATGATTCTTAGACCTCAGCCTCCTAAGTAGTCAGGATTGTACGTATGAACCACCAGCACCCAGCATTGGTGGTGATTTTCTTAAATGACCCAGAGACTTTGGCAGACCAGGACAAGCTCACTCTGTAGAACTTGACTCCTGTGCTTCATTTTCACAGTTGTATACATGGCAAATGGCAGAGCAAAATCTGCAGCATTGAAGTGTGAGATGTAGTTTATGGGCATGACAAACTTGGCATGGATTTGCTAAGCTTTGGATGAGGAGGTTGGGGGTGGTGATAGGAAAAGAGAGCAAGATCTTCAGTGAACCTGCAAAGGCCTTTGGGACAGCTCTTTCCTCCCTGGGCTTCCTCCCCAGCCTGGGAGGAGTTCGCTGGCATTCAGAGCCTTATCTCCATCTCTGAGGAGATGATAATTTAAAGCAAGCACCTCAAAACCATGGCTCAGGCTGAGTCCAGCCATGGTATGTCTTTGTAAAGTTCACATGCTATGATAGATTTTTGTGGTTTTAAATGATTGGAAAGATCTAAAGATTACCCTGTGGCACATGAAGACTATATGAGATTTGAGTCAGTGCTCATAAATAAAGTTTTATTGGAACAGCTCTGCCTGTTTGTTTATTAACTGCCCCTGGCTGCTGCTCTTCAAGGACAAAGCTGAGAAGCTGTGCCAGAGACCATGTGGCCTGAAAAGCTGGTTTTGTCCCGAAAATGTTATTGATCACTGCTTCAAAACAGGCTTTGGGAATTCATGATGCTAACCAATACTGCAGCCAGGCTTAGCTCTATATTGCCACATTCATAACAGCTACATTTCCTGTTTATTGTGGATCATCACTGCTTATGTTGCTAAGTAAGAAATGCCTTGATGGGGCAGTTTTGAGCCTCACAATGTTCCTTGATAACCTCTGACCCTTGATTCCCAGGGGGAGGGAGGGAACTGTGAATGTTTATTTCAATTGTCATCTAATATGTGAGATGATTTTGGCATAAACTAAGTGCCAAAATGTGTTCTCAGTCAGGAGACTGGCTCATGCCTGTAATCCTAACTGCTCTGAGACTGAGATCTAGAGAATCACTGTTTGAAGCTAGCCCAAGCAGAAAAGCCTTCGGACTCCATCTCCAAAATAATCAGCAAAATGCCAGGCTGGAGGCATGGCTCATGTAGTAGAGCATCAATGGAAGAAGTGTGAGACCTTGAGTTCAAACCCCAGTATCTTCTCAAGAAGGCAATTTTTTTTTTGGTCTTTATTTTTTGGTACTGGAGATTAAACCCAGGACGTTGCACTTGCTAGGCAAGCGCTTTGCCACTGAGCTACATCCCAGCCCAGCATTTTTTTTTAAATCTTAATAAAAACCTTAAAAATATTTTTGGACTATTCCCAATATAGAAAAGTTGAGTCTTCATTAAAAGTCAAAGTGGTATCTCAATACAAATTGTTACTCTGCACATTCTATGCTATCTTAGCTGCAAAACAAAACTAAATGAAACAAAACTAAAAAACCTCACTCAACAACCAATTTGCAAAGGGAAAGCATCAACTCATTCAGAACTATGCTTTAAAAACCAGCTCTGTTCTTTCACCACTAACCAGACAGTTGCTGTTGACAACCATCCTCACTCAAACTATTTGTTAGCAGTGCTAAACACAGCCTACAGAGCCTTTATTCAACCTAGCTGCTGCTTAGGTGTTTGACACTCCAGGGAACAGGGGGACAAGTGCACGGCACTGGAGGTCCAGAGGTCCAGGCAAGTCCTCCACCCAACAATTTGCTTGACAGCTTCTTTCTGGAGTAAGCACAACTAGCCACAGTTAGATTCCAAGTGTGAACCACACACTGCTTCTGCCTCCAAGACTACAGGGTGCAGTAGGCAGCGAGGCCCCCAAAGAGCTTCATTTATTGAAGCCAGACCACTGGATGAGATTGGATGGGATGCAGGCAGATTAAGCTCAGAGTTCCAGTTCTCTCCTGAAGAGTGAGAGCCTGAACCATTCACATCACGACTTTGGGGCAACATCCATTCAGGATCTTTCAGAGAGAAGAGGGTGGAGCTAGGCACCTATTCAAGCGCAGTGCCCATTCTACAGCAGAGCAGGATCTGCTGCTGTCAGCAGTCAGGCACTGGAGGGGCATGGTGGGGCACACCTGTAAGCCCAGCACTCTGGAGGCTCGGACCGAAGGACAGTGCGTTCAAGGCCAGCATGCGCTACACAGTGAGTGTGTCAGCAACAGGCACTGGATTAGGGTGGCTCCTGTTACAGCCCAAGGGGAATGGCAGAACCAGGGAGGTCGGTGGGGGGCGGGCATGAACTCTACTCCCTCCTAGACCTGAGATCTCATACAGTTCTAGGGTCACCTCATAGGCTGGGGGCCTCAGAGACCATGCGGGGGACATGGGGCGCCCTGCACCTCTCAGATGGGCAGCTGGGCCGGACCCTTGCTGCGTCCCCGCTGCGCCTCCACCAGCCCCCCATGGCAGCGGGGTGCAGGGAGTCCCCCATGTGGGTCTGCACAGCCCAGTCCAGCCCAGGCCGGCGATGCTCCCCCTCCCCAGTGCCCCGACGGTGCCCGCCCACCTTGACCGGGGGCCCCCAGGCACGCGGCGGGGGCAGAAGCGCCCGGATCCCGCGCGCGCGCCCGCCCGCGGTGCGCACTCACCCATGGTGGCGGCTGCTGAGGCTCGGCTCCGCCGCCTGGAGGAGAGTCGGGCGCCTCTGACTCGGTTTCCAGGACCTGCCCGGCCACACACCAGGGCAGCAGGAAACGTGCGGGGCGGGGCCGCCCGGCTCCGCCCGGGAGGCCGGCGCAGGTGAAGTCCTGTGTGTTGGGGGGGTGCGGGCGAGGGGGTGGGGGCTGGAGGCCCAGGCCCCGCCAGGAGAGGCACAGGACCCGGTGCCCCAAGGGGTGGTGGGAGGGGCTCGAGGCGAGTTAAAATGCAGGTTGCCAGGCCCCATCCCAGGGTCTGCAGCCCTGGGAGGCCTGGGACAATTCTAAGGTGCCGTCCAGGCAGCGGACCCCCACCACACGCTGGGAAACCGCTCACTATCTAGGGGCTGGAAGGAAGGGACCAAAACTGGGTGGGACACCCCTCAGGGATGTGTGTGTGTGTGTGTGTGTGTGTGTGTGTGTGTGTGTGTGTGTGTGTGTGTGTGTGTGTGTGTGTGTATGTGTGTGTAGTTTCACCTGGAGATTCAAACAGTGTAAAGCATCTCTGGAGAAGTCTACATTTCCTTTGTTTAAAAAACAAAAAGAAAAAGTCTGGAGCTGGTGGCTCACGCCTACAATCCTAGAAACTCCCAAGGTTGAGATCTGAGATCTGAGATCAGTTCAGAGCCAGTCCAGGCAGAGAAGCCCAGGAGACTTTTAGCTCCAATTAGCCAGAAGTGAAGCTGTGACTCAAGTGGTGGCCTTAAGCAAAGAAGCTAAGGGAGAGTGCCCTAGCCCTGAGTTCAAACCCCAGTACTGACACTGGTACACACACACCACCACCACCACCAACAACAACCATAATAGCAAAACTAAATTAAATAATATAGGTGTCATAGATGGTTTTTCACTTTTGTGTCTAAATTGAGGACAAACACAAAGAGAACATGAAAGAAGGGAAATGGGTGGGTTTGCTGTTGTCTTTTTGGGGAGATACACACGGCAGAAAGTCTACCATGCTGGCAGTCAGATACTGAGTAAGCAGCACTACTTGCAGCCACACTGTGTGTACTATCTTCTTCCTCCATCTCCAGGACTCTCCTGTCTTCCTAAGCCGCAACCCATCCCCCCTGCACCCCTACCTCCCCCAGCCCCTGGCCGTGGGAGCACTCTGCTTCCTAGCTCTGTGGATGTCTGTTTCTCTGTGGAGCACACAGAGGCGGGTTTGTGCAGTCCTGGTTGTTTTCCTGACTGGCTCCTTTCCCTTAGCATAGTGTCCTCCAGGTCACCGAGGGACAGCATGGGTCAGGACGCTCTTCCTTTGGAAGGCTGAAGACGGTTCCATTGTCCAGTCACCCTTCTGGTTGTTTATCAGCTCACCTGTCTTCCTCCAGGCCTCAGGAACGCCCAGCAAGCCACTGCCTGGTAGTGTGGTGGTGGTGTGTGGGCAAGGCAGCTCTGACTCAAAGGCAGCTACACCTACCCTTCTTAAGTTTTCTTCATGGTGTGCAAGGGGAAGAAGCCTCTTTGTCTTTGCTGACTGAGTGGATCCCACAGGGCAGGCGCTGATGTTGCCTAAAGACAGGCCACATGGGGTGAGAGGTGAAGCACCTGCAGCAGCCAGGCAGGGCAGAGAGGTGACAAGAGTTCCTTTCCCCTGATGACTTGCTGAGATTAAGGGCAGGAGCCTGGGCCTGTGAACACACTCGGGCTGGGCCAGAGCCTTCCACACCATGGAAGCCCACCCCTGGACTGTCAGCATGGGGCACCTGAGAACTCCGGAGACATACAAGTTCAGGGCTCCATCCCAAGTCCAGGGATGACAAACTTGGAGATTTCTGTGGGTGTACAGCAGATATGTCACACGTTGTAAAGCAAATTCATTCTCTCACATGGATATTTAATCCTTTACTCCTTATTGGCTGTGTATGTGTGTGTGTGTGTGTGTGTGTGTGTGTGTGTGTGTGTGTGTGTATGCGTGTGCACACACCAGTACTGGAGATTGAACTTAAGATCTTGCACTTTTGGCTTTTTTTTTTTCTCAAGGCTGAAACTCTACCATTTGACCCAGCGGGGTCCAAGAGATGAGGGGATACAGAACATCCTCCAATTGCACCGGAATCCAGCATGGTGCGCCCTGAGGTCTGCTCAGGGCTGGTCTTTGGCTGTGGGATTGCAGTAGCCAACCTGGGAGCACCTGTGTTCTTGGCCTTGGTGAGTCACGCAGCTCAGGCCTCTCCTCCTCCACGTTTCCCTCAGTGCCCTGTGGTTTTGCCACCTGGGGTTGGTGGTAACAAATCAGCACAAAATTTGGCAGCAATATATGTGGCTACAGCTCCGGTGTCTCATTCCAGTTTTCCCCTGTGTCTCCACGCAGCCTCTGCCTCTGTGCTCCCTGCTTCTCTTCTCTCCTAGAAGGGCTTGGACTCACGGCCTCATGTTCTTGCTTTTTCCCCTCCAGGTTGGCACTCTACCCCTTGCACCCTATCTCCACTTCTTGATTTTTGTGGGTTAATTGGAAATCAGTGTCTCTCAGATTTTTTTTTTTTTTTTTGCTCGGTGGTGGTGCTTGAACTCTGGGCCTGGGCGCTGTCCCTCAGCTCTTCAGCTCAAGACCAGCACTCTACCACTTGAGCCACGGCACCACTTCCAAGATTTGTCTGCCGGGACTGGCTTCAAATCAAGATCCTCAAGTCACAGCCTCCTGAATAGCTAGGGATGCAGGCATGAGCCACTCGTCACGCCATACTTACGTAGGATAAACCCATCTCGAGATCCTTAGCTTGATTTTATCTGCAAAGATCCCCTTTCCAAATATGGCCATATTCACAGGTTCCAGGGGACACATCTTGGGAGGAGGGTGCCATGGTCCCCACTATACTCCCCAAAGAGCCCCCAGTCCAGATCTGGCCTGTACAGAGGTGATCGCTGGTCCCAGTCAGTGGGGCCTATGGACTGACCTCACAGGAGGGACTATGCTTATGAAAGAGGCTGGGGGTGGGGGCATGCTGAGGCCGTGCTGAGAGCAGAGCTCAGTGGTGTCAGCCAGCTTTTCCAACTTGAGCCTTCATGAGGGATATCGCCATGACAGGAAAGGGTCACAGTGGCCTCGTCTCATAAGAATGCAGCCTTGGGAAGGTGGCCTGAGGACCTCTGGGAGCCACTGAGTGTCATCTTCTCCCATTTTAGCTCTCAGATTGGTTGGCTACTAGGATCTTTGGATCCCAGCTCACAGGGAAATTGAAAAGAAGTCAAGTACAAAAGAATCAGCGTCCAGGCGCTAGCAGCTCACACCTGTAGTTCCAGCTATTTAGGAGGCTGGGATCTGACTCTTTAATTAACCTGCAAAAAATGTCCAAAGTGGAGCTGTGGCTCAACTTAGTAGAGCACCAGCCACGAGCAAAGATTTCAAGGCCCTGAGTTCAAGACCCAGTACTGGCACCAAACATGTTGACAGACTACCTCTGGAGAGCGGCTGGTAAAGAAACGGAGGGAATAAGTGACAAAAATGAATCCCATGGTGATCCTTTTGAGAAGGGAGAGAATCTGAGAAATGAAGTAGCATGGGCAGGGAGAATTTGAGCTACAAAGGATATAAAGGTCATTTGGACAACAAGAAAGCAGAGGGAGGCCTGGCAGCAGCTTAAGTTCATTCCCTGAGACCGGGGAGCCGAGTTGGCAGAAGAAACATACAAGCCTCAGTCATGGACCCTCGTCTCCTCAGAGCACTAAGTAGCTAAACCATGAACGGGGGAGTGGTTCTTTTGCATTTTGTCCTGCCCCTTCCTCCTACCAAACTATGGCATCCTGCTAAGAGCAATAGGGTGGAAAGGCAGCAGCTATGCAAGGTAACAGACACACAAACGTTACACATGGACTGAAATCACAACTCATTTGGCAGATTTTTGCTTTAGAATGTAATTATCAATCTTAATTACCCACTTGTGGGGAGTAATTATTATTTATCACACATTTACTACATGTAGGTCTTATGATCGCAAACCATAGTCACCACAATGCCAAGTATCCTTTACCAGGAAGAATTAGATAGTTGGGTTTGTTGTTGTTGTTTTATACCAGTACTGTGGCTTGAACTTAGAGCCTAGGTACTGTCCCTTGGCTTTTTTTTTTTTTTTCTTAACACTGGTTCTCTACCACTTGAGCCATAGTTCCTTTTCTGGCTTTTTGGTAGTTAATTGGAGATAAGAGTCTCGACTTTGCTGGCTAACCTGGCTTCGAACTGTGACCCTCAGATCTCAGCCTCCTGATCAGCTAAGATTACAGGTTTGAGCCACTGGCATCTAGCTGGCTTTTTCTTTCTTTTCTTTTTGTCAGTTGTGGGGCTTGAACTCTGGGGCTGGGTGCTGTCCCTCAGCTCTTCAGCTCAAGGTGAGTGTTCTACAACTTGAGCCACAGTGCCACTTCCAGTTTTCTGGTGGTTAATTGGAGATAAGAGTTTCACGGCCTTTCCTGACTGGGCTGGCTCTGAACCTCAATCCTCAGCTTTCAGCCTCCTGAGTAGCTAGGATTACAGGCATGAGCCACTGGCACCTGGTGGCCTTTTCTTTTAAACATTTTTGTTAGGGAAGATTTCAAAGATACCGGAGGAGAGAGAGAACAGAGCCCCTTGTACCCAGCAGCTTGCAGTCTTGTCACAGGACTTTTCCCTCTGTAGTTTATGGGGGAGAAAAGCACAGCATGCATGGAGCCTGGCTGATTACCCAAGGTCACACAGCCGGTTGGGGGGGGGGGGGAGAGCAGGACTTGTGGCTCAATTTCTTGTTCCTTAGCTACCAAAATCTTCTATTCTCTCATCAAAATGAGAAGTAAAATTACTTTTGTTGTCAAATTATTAATATTTCTTGTATCCGTCCTGGAGCTTGAACTCAGCTCCTGTGCACTGTCCTTGAGACTTTTTTTTTGGTCAAGGCTAGCATTCTATCACTTGAGCCACAGCTCCACTTCTGGCTTTTTAGTGGTTAATTGGAAATAAATGTCCCATGTCTCATGGACTTTTCTGCCCAGGCTGAGTTTGAACTGTGATCCTCAGATCTCAGCCTCCTGAGTAGCTAGGATTACAGGCATGAGCCATGGTGCCCAGCTTTGTCAAATTATTTTAAAAATAAATGTATCACTTTTAGGGGAGGAAGGAATAAAGGTCATCAAACAACTATCTCCATATGCTGGAAACCCAAACGACAATAAGAGATTATATGTGTTATTCTCAAATGATGTTTATTCCAGATACTTGGAGTTTTTTTTTTTTTTTTCAGTATCCTTTCATATTCAAGTAATGGCCTACACCGCTTACCTTAACAGTGGCAGGCCCTCCATGATGTGGGAAGGTCCTGCTTCAGAAAGTGCTAGAAAAAGGTATTCTGGACAAATATCTTCCAGGCAATTCACATAAAATCCCTGAGAAAAGGAAGCAGAGATGTCTCTAATTTCCAAGTGGCTAATCTTGATGACTTCACACACACACACACACACACACACACACACACACACACACACACACACACACACGAATACTTTTTGAGAAACATCCCAAATCAAGAGGCAAGAAAATATGCCAATAATATTACTACTTATACAAGAAATGATACTACCTGATACAAGAAATAAAGGTACTTACAACTGTGCTATGTTTTGGCTTCCAGCTTATCTGTGTAGTACTGAATTTGTCAAAGTATATTTGATGATCCTCTTTCATGCAGTTCTATACATTTTAATTATATAAGTGCTGATGACGTGGAAGAGAACACGATTAAATATACCTTTTGAATATCTGCTTTACTCACTGCTATCCTTCAACTGTTTTCCAGAATTAAAAAGGCTACAGTATCTCTCTAGATGCTATGGATAACAAAGATTTAGAAAAATCTGGAACCTTAGCATTATTTTCCTGTGCCAGCTGAAGGCAATGCATGGTACTGGTGTCATGAATTCCTTGCCTGGAGCTTGCTAGGCAGGTGCTCTACCACTTGAATAACATCTCCAGTTCTTTGCTTTATTTTTCACATAGGGTCTCAAGCTTTTTGTCCACGTCGGCCTTGAACCATGACTGCCCTACCTATGCCTCCCATGTAACTGGGATGGATTACAGACATGTACCACCACACACAGCTTCTTTGTTGAGATGAGGTGTCACTTTGCCTAGGCAAGCCTCTATCCCTGGCCTTCTGATCTCTTTCTTCCAAGTAGTTGGAGACACGACCACCACACTTGGTGTTTAATTTTCATTACAAAACGTTTTCTTCTCCTCTTTTCTCTCTTCCCCTTGTCATCTTCTTTAAATGGGGTCTTGTTAGAACTCCAGTCTTGCCTCAGCTTCCTGAGTGCTGATGTTACAGGTATATGCTATCATGATTGTTTCTGTTTCATAATTGCATTTAAATTTTTTCATACTAGTGGAATAAATACATGCTTTCGCTTCATTGTAAGGTATCCTTCCTTCCTTCAGAAACCTACTCCATGGGATCCACTCACTCCCAAGAGACTTGCTCTTCTCTCTGTTCTCCTTGGGGTCCGTTACCTAACAGGTCTGGAGAGGCTTGGGGTTGATCTGTTTCTGTGAGGAAGGAATGCATGCTAGACCTTTGTAGGGTCTTGCTGCATAGGCAGGGGGCATCTGTCTCCCTGATGGCCTTCCTTCTGGCTGGAGAAGCTTATGGTGCTCTTCTGGTGTGTGAGGAAGGCTGGCTCACACTGTGCCAGGAGAGGTGTTCTTTCCCCCCCCACCCAACTCTTCAGTCAGTGACTACAGGTTGGTAGCTCACTACCAGCCTTGGCAGGGGTGCTAGTGTTGCACTATGGAAATCAGCAAGTGATTATAATCCAACATTTTCCAGAGCTGATTATGAATCCTTGCCTATGCAATGCTGGCCCATAGGGCTGCTGAGATATGAGGGTGGGGCTTTAATTCCTATGGCTGATGATAATGACCTCTGTTCACACACTTAGTGATCACATAGATGTCGTATCTGTGGGTATGCATGTTGGAACAGTGTGCCTATTTTAAAACTAGGTATTGGCCTTCTTTTAATAGTTTTATTAGCATTGAATGCCAGTGGCTCATCCCTGCAATCCTAGCTACTCAGGAGGATGAGGTCAAAGGACTGAGGTTTGAAGCCAGCTTGGATAAACAAATTCAAGATACTGTTAGTTACCTCCAATTAATCAGCAAAAAAAGCCAGAGGTGTGGCTCAAGGGCTAGAGTGCCAGCATTGAGCAAAAGAGGCAAAGGGAAAATGTAAGGCCCTAAGTTCAAGACCCAGTACCAGCAACACACACACACACACACACACACACACACACACACACACACACACACACACACACACACACCTTTATTAGATATATGCTTTGTTAATATCCCACAGCTCCCATTGGCCAATTGTCTTTCAGTCCTCTTAATGGTGTCTTTTGAAACAAGAGTCAAGTTTTGATGATGTCCAACTTATCAATTTTCTTAATAAATCATGCTTTTTGTTATCATAGTGAAGAAACTTTTTCCAAGATTACATTGACAATATTTCTTTCTAGAAACTTTATGTGAATATTACATTTACATTAAAGATCCATTTGAGTTACTTTCAGTAAATAGATGAGGTAAAGATGTGTGTTTAAGTTTTGCACATGCTGAATATCCCAACACTATTTGTGAAAAGCTCAGTCTTTTTCCTATTAAATTTCCTAAGAACTTTTGTAAGAAAGTCCACCAACCCTAAATAGAAAGGATTATAGTTAAGGCTTTCTTCTATTCCACTGATGTAGGTGCCTCATGCAAATGGCCCTTCTGATGCACAGTAAGTTTTGATATCTGCCAGTGTTACTCCTCCCTCTTCATTCTTCCTTTCCAAGATTGTGCTATGATAAACCCTCTATGTTTCCATATAAATTTTAGGGTTAAGAGGAGGTACATAAGGAGAGGGTTAATTGGAAAGTATAATTAGCAATAATATTTTTTACTTAGCTGGCCATCCTAACACCACATAGTTTTCTTTCTTTCTTTTTTTTTGGGGGGGGGGGGTCCGGTCGTGGGGCCTGAACTCTGGGCCTGGGTGCTGTCCCTCAGCTCTTCAGCTCAAGGCTAGCGCTCTACTTCTTAAGCCACAGTGCCACTTCCAGCTTTTTTCTTTTGTCTTATGTGGTGCTGAGGAATCAAACCCAGGGCCTCATGCATGCAAGGCAAGCGCTCTACCATTGAGCCACCTTCCCAGCCACAGCACATGGTTTTCTGTTTCTTTGATGTTTTATGTTTCAAAAAGTAGAACCTATTTTTTATGTAAGATTCTACAAGTGTCTATAAAGATCTGTTCTCGGCATCACTAATATCTGCTAGGTAGCAGTGATGTACATTTATTTCCTTGACAAATGAAGAGGGTGAGTGGTTTGAAGGCTTCAGTTATTCTAGGATGAATCAACTTCTTGGAGGTTCAAGCCACCAACCGGCCAGCGAGAATAGAGGCTATAAATGAGTAATGTTGACAGCATTATTTTGTTACAAGGTTCATTATACACGTTTCTCTCTAATGATTACATAAGCCTGCAATTGCAAAATTGTTTACAAGGGACATTTGGAAAACCATGACTTTTATTAAAAAAAAAATCTATGTTCTCCCAAAGTATCAATGAGACTCGCAGGAGATTTGAAGCTCTTCTGTGATATGAAATGTGACTTGGACAGCATACCTGCACCAGGCTTTGGCAGCTGAGGAGTAGGAGTCTGGAAGGAAGTCACTGGAGGTGGCTCTGTATCTCTTTTTCCTTCCCTGTCATCACTTTCCAGATAAGCCCTTGGCTGACACAGGCAATTAGTCATCTGGAGAGGATCTGAGATCCACTGGAGGTTGTATATGTCATGTGTGAACATACCCCATTTTATAGAGGGTCTTGAATGTTGTTTGTGTGTGTGAAAGAGACTCTGAGAAAGACTGAGAGAATGTGTGTGTGTGTGTGTGTGTGTGTGTGTGTGTGTGTGTGTGTGTGTGAGAGAGAGAGAGAGAGAGAGAGAGAGAGAGAGAGAGAGAGAGAGAGAGAGAGAGAGAGAGAGAGAGAGAGAGAGAATATGAGTATCATGGAACCTATATCCACAGACACAAAGCAGTGACCATATATCTGCATTTCATGTGTTAACTTTACTGTTTATTTTGTTTTTATTTTTAGTGCTGTCCTGTGGCTTGACCTCATGGCCTGGGCACTATTCCTAACTTTTTTATGCTCAAGGCTAGCACGCTACCACTTGAGCCACAGTTCCATTTCTGGATTTTGTTTTTTGCCAGTTCTTGGGCTTGAACCCAGGGCATGGGCACTGTCCCTGAGCTTCTTTTGCTCAAGGCTATCACTCTACCACTTGAACCACAGTGCCACTTCTGGCTTTTTCTGTTTATGTGGTACTGAGGAATTGAACCCGGGGCTTCATACATGCTAGACAAGCACTCTACCACTAAGCCACATTCCCAACCCCTGGATTTTTTTTTGGTAGTTTACTGGAGCTAAGAGTCTCACAAACTTTCCTATCCAGGCTGGCTTTGAACTTGATCCCCAGATCTCAGCCTCTAGGATTATAGTGAGCAACTGGTGCTTGGCTTTTCCTGGTATTTTTCAGTGAGGCAATCAATAGGCACACATCTTGCTTCCCTCTTTCCCCCTTTCTTTGAGAAGTTTTATCAGTTATGCCATTTCTAGCTTCTCAAAGTACCAAATATTTACATTCTGATCTCTCATTTTCAAATATTGTTTTCATCTAAGTTTTACTCTTAATTATATTCAGTTCTCACCATTGGACCTTAGCCACATTTGCCCATTTATCCACTGGTGAATAACTTATATCCACTCATACTCCTGGTGCAACAATCCCTGAAAATCAAGCTACCAGCAGGGTGGGCTGGGTTATCTTAATGGGGAAAAAAGAATATCCTTTCAATTGGAGGGTCTACGGCTAGAAAAGAGACATGGCTTAAAGTGACATGGACCTTACTCAGTAACTTCCAGAGTTCTGCTTGTTGAACGGAGCCAACAGACAAGCAAGAAGGACAACATGGCAGCTAGAACTCAATTAACTGACTCCTCATCTTATCAGGCTGGTAAGTCTTGAAGAAAAAAGAATTTTCTGTATGGAAGTTTCTTACCTGTCTACCAACCCATGTTCATTTCCATTGCCACTGTGAGTGTATTCTAAGAATCCTGTACAACATCAGCAAGAAATGAGATCTATGAGATTAGATAAGCATTAACCCTCCTTTCTCTTCTGAGTCTCTTTAGAAAGTAGTGTTTGCTCTCCACAGAAAGCACATTGGGAAATTCCCTGAATCATACACATGGGTTCCCTAAGTCCAGTGACCGAGAAAAGCTAACATCCTTCCTAAAGAATCATCCCTATTTTATCAGCAAGAGCAACTGGACAATTTTTAAACTTAGCATTCCTCCCCTCCACATAAAAATAATACATTTTCACTATAAACCAGGGAAAACTTGGGAAAGTGAAAAAAAATCTCAGAGAATATAGCTCCATGGGAAATGTTTGCCTCTCATGAGGAGGTCTTCGGTCTGACCCCCAACATATATGCATGCACATGCACACACATACTATTCACATCTGTAAACAGCTAATGTTGAAATTTGCATTGGGTTTCTTTGCAGACTTTTTACCACATAAATCGATACACTTACTGCATCGGAACGTATCATATATGAATTGTAACTGTCTATTTTACTCTACCTTAACTACTTTTGGTATTACTAAATTATCTTAAAATCATTTTTTAAACTGGTCCCCAGGCTTGAACTCAGGGCCTGGGCATTATCTTGGAGCTTTTCTGCTCAAGGCTAGCAGTCTGTTACTTCAGATCAGAGTCTCACATATTTTCCTTCCTGGGCTGGCTTCGAACCTTGATCTTCAGATCTCAGTCTTCTGAGTAGCTCAAATTACCAGTGTGATCCACTAGTGCTTGGCTTAGGCTGCTTCTTACATTTAAAAAAAAAAATGTAAGAAACAGGAAGGACCACCCCCTGCCACAGGTTTTACCATGGAAGTTAAAAGGTAGAAGATGACCCACCTGGAGAAGGACAGATGAACAAAGTCTTGTCTGCAGGAGATCCATAGACTCCTAGCCTCTGTGACATAGATTTCTAGATGCTTCTTTCACAACAGGATTCCATCATGCTACCTGAGTGGTCCTAGAATTCAGTTACTTTCGGCAGGATATCCTGCTACATCCAAGTAGGCCCTGAGGGATTATGTTAGGGGAATTAGGGTCTCCAAATGGTGGCAGCCTATGTCAGGAGGGAGAGAGGTCCTGCAGGGGTCAGGTAGCATCTGCACCAGGGGTCTGGTGGTAAGTTAGGAGCGTGGAGGCACTGGAAATGACACGAGTCTGTGAGTCCTGTGTTGCCTGGGGAGCTAGCTGGGAAAGCCTGACAGGCTGTCAGGCTGTCCCCCTTCCCGTGTGTGGGCAGACTCACAGACAGTGAGGTCGCACTCACGGAGTGCACAAGTGCTCACAGTTGTGGGAATTGCCTCCGGGAGGAGACGTGTCTAAAGTCTTCACAGCCAACGTCAAGGTCATCTGCCAGGTGCAAACAAGGAGTTTCACAGCTGCTGTCATACAGATGGGGACAGCATACCTCACAAGCGGTCCTTCTGTGTGCTACTTCTTCCCAGACTTGCTGAGGTGAAATTTACTCACAGGAAGGTAAGTGGACAGACAGCAGCACACTTTATAGGAGGGCTTGAATGACGCCTTTGGAGCAACAGCCTGGCCAGGTTTGGACCAGGATTCTCCTACCTATTCTTCCTGAGTAGCTGGGATTATAGACATGCCCCACTATATCCAGCTTGAAGTCATATCTTGAACTTGGGAGAGTAAGTATGTTAAACAAAATCCTCTTAACATGAGGCTTTCTTCAGGTTTCCATACTGTGCAGCATTGTTAAACTAGGTAGTGGAAGCAGAAAGAGCACTTGGAGAGACTACTCATACAATCACCATGCTTGGGTGGGTGGCTCTGTTGCACTGTGACCCAGATGGTGCATTCATTCTGCTTTCCTTGTTTACTTTGAGAGGGCGACTGGCCAGGCAACTGCCAGATGGAACAGATTGACTTCAAGAATGGCTCCTCTGGCCTTGAGCACATTATCCATTCCTAACTGACCGATAAGAACACAGTTACTGAAAATGGGATCCATCACTGTTCTGAACAATCAGGCATTTCAGAGCTGCCCAGGTCAAATGGAAGGACTGTAAATGAGCTTATCACCATGTCACAAATTCATTGTCTATGACAGCCTAGAATTTTCCTGAAGCTTTAACCAGCGTATGTATTATTTATCTGAGACAAGCAAGTCACCCACAGTGCCCTGTGTGTCCAGGGGCCTGGGTGGCTCTTAAGCTGTGAAGGTAGCATAGCTTGGAGAGGCCGACTGCTCAGGAAGTAGCCGTGGGGGGTTGGGAAGGGGAGACAGGTGATACCTCTGGATGGGGTGCTGGGGTGGGAGGGCCCGGGGCTGAGTTCTCTGTCACTGCCATAAGACCTCAAGGGATGGCACAAAGATGGGTGGAGCATGACTGAAGTATGTGCTGCTGCACTGGCTAAAGAAACCCCCAAAGTTGCCTGGGGGGGGGTTAGATAGCTGCTGTAATATCTCAAGGAAGTGTCCAACTAAGATGGCTATGGAAAAAGGGAGAGGGCCTTGTTTTGGCTGGTTCTTTGTTCGGCCATCTCTAAACCAACCAGTTTGGCTTTATTTAGTATGAGACTTCTGGTCTGTAAATATTTTGGCCTGTGGCCTACTCTGTTGCTTTATGACAAAGCTGTGGATAGAGAACACAGATGGAGGCAGAACACACACACACACACACACACACACACACACACACACACACACACACACACACACACACACACACACACACACACCATGCTTTTTAACAGACAAGACATTAATGGCTCAAATTTTGTCTCTTATCCTTTGTGGTGGTCCCAAACTATTTCATTAGTCTTGTATAATTTATCATGTCCCTGTGTATTTCTTTCTTTTTTTGGGGGGGGGGGGTCAGTCGTGGGGCCTGAACTCTGGGCCTGGACGCTGTCCCTCAGCTCTTCAGCTCAAGGCTAGCCCTCTACTAATTGAGTTACAGTGCCACTTCCAGCTTTTTCTGCTTACGTAGTGCTGAGGATTCAAACCTAGGGCCTCATGCATGCAAGGCAAGCACTCTACCACTGAGCCACCTTCCCAACCCTGTCTGTGTGTATTTTAGGGAGAGAAAATATGAGACATTTATGTCTTTAAGCTTGGCTTACCTCACTTGATATGATTGTTCTAGGTCCATCCATTTCCCTGCAATTTCCTAATGGCTGTGTAAAACTCCATTGCATATAAGTACCACCTTTTTTAGGTCCACTCATCTATTGTAGGGCATCTTGCTGTTTCTATAGCTTGGCTATTGTGAATAATGCAGCAGTGAACATGGATGTGCAGATGTTGTTACAGTATCTTGGCTCATGATGTTCTGGGTAGATGGCCAGGAGTGGTATGGCTGGATCACAGGAGGAATCTATGTTTAGTTTTTTGAGGAACCTGCAGTCTGGAGAGATTGTACTAGTTAACATTCCCACCAGCAGTGCAATAGGTTCCTTTTCCTGTACATCCCTGCCAACATTTCCAACCTGTTTCAGTAGGACAGGACAACAGTGACCTTTCCTCAGGGCCTGCTATAGGCTTTGGAAAAGTAGAAATATAGCAGTAGAGATAGCAGAAAGTAGAAATATAGTATATAAAGTTTAGTTTTCATCTATTTTTTATATAATATCATCAGGAGAAATGAGAAACCAATCTCTTCTGTCCAGTGTAAAGAAAAGTGACTTTCAGAAATGCATGGGAAAGCTGGGGGCTGGTTGCTCGTGCCTGTAATCCTAGCTACTGAGGAGGCTGAGATCTGAGGATCATGCAGTCTGGGCAGGAAAGTCCTGGAGAGTCTCACCTCCAATTAACCACCAGAAAACAGGAAGTGGAGCTGTGTTTCAAAGTGGTAGAGTAGTAGTTTTGAACAAAAGAGCTCAGGTACATTGCCCAGCCCCTGAGTTCAAGCCCCACAAGTGACTCCCACCCCCCCCCCAAAAAAAAAAGTGTGGCGAAAGGAAGTGACTGCTTTTTTTTTAAACCATGAGTGGGGTGAAACAGGCAGGGCTTCTGCATCTCCAATCATGTCATATTCTGAGGGTGGAACAGCCTGTGGGTGATAGGGACCTCACTAAAAGAGCCCCATAAAGTTTTTCCCCCCCTCTTTTCAGCTCAAAATTATGTCAGAAAGTCTTCCTCTGTCTCCCATGCAGTTAATATCTTATGAGGGTAGGAAAAGAACAGATCAACAAGATGGATGAGAAGATCCATTGAGATTTATCTTGAGGTGGTATTTATAAATGTTGTCTTCTCCTTTCTGTCGAGTCTCCTGTTGGTGGAGTTTTAAATGGCAAATGAAAACAGAGAGATGCAGGTGACTTCTTCTTAGAGTGGAATGGTGACAAGGTGCCTTTTCTCAAAGCCTGCTCTCCTTCCAGGATAGCATACAGGTCAAAGAAGTGTCAGTGGCTGGGATGAGGTTCCCACTAGGCCAGGCACAATGAAAACAGTTTGCAAGTGAGAGCCCATTCTGCAGCAGGAGTTGGCAGAAGTGGGCAGCTGGCCATGGATGTGTTGCCCACAGCCTCATTCCTGGGGAAGCTCAGTTAGGCAGACAGGGCGAGGATGGCAGTAGAGATAGGTTGCTCAATTTCTACATTAAGGAAAATGAGCTTTGAGTTTGGGAGAGGTTGAAGAGCTGGTCATTCAACATGCTTCTACACAGTGTTTACCTGAAGTAAACAAAATTGTTCAGTTGAGGCAAGCCAAAATATGTGGTTCAAGAAATAATGGTAGATTCAAAAGACATGGAAAATACTGGAATGAGGTCAGTTGAACTGTTGGTGGCCATTATTTGGAAAGTACAAAGTAAGAAGGACGATGGGTATTTTTATTCTCATATCTCAGCATTTTATACATTTTCTACTAGGAACAAGCATACTTTTATAATTAGGAAAAAAAAAAGTAGGAGCCAGAGGCTCATTCCTGTAACTGTAGCTAATCAGGAGGCTAAGATCTGAGGATGGAGATTCAAAGATAACCCTGGTAGAGAAATCTGTGAGACTCCATGTCCCACTAGCCAGCAAAATGCCAGACTGGAAGCATGGCTCAAATGGTAGAGCACCAACCATTGCAAGAAAGCTAAGTGAGAGCTCAAGGGCCCTGAGAGAAAAATTCCGTGACATCAAAGGTACAGTGATTTGCTCACTTATAGATGTTGAAATTGGTGCTCCAAGATGGTGATGAGATTTATGCTGGATGCACTTGAACTAGACCCCAACAGTTCAGATTTCTTACTCAAGACCTCTTTCACTATGCCAAACTAAGCAGTGGGTATTCAGGTAGTTCTGTGCCATTTGTTCACACAGTGACAGGAAGAGCTATATTATCTTTGACTCCTGGTCACTCCACAGTCTGAAAGTGTGGAAAGCATCTTAGCAGGCAACAAAGGCTGTGGTTGATCCTTCATTCCTCTGCTAAGAACCAGTTCAACAAGCCAATGACAACCTACTGAAGCCACTGGTACCAATGCCTATTTCTCAACCTTGGTTTCGGGCAAGGGTTAGTTCCTCTAAAGTCCTGTCCTCATTTTAGACCTGGTTCCATCCTTATTTTGGTCCTCGAGATGTTTCTGTGCCAACTTTGGTTTCCCTCAGGGTCAGGAGTCTCTCTACATGTCCCTGGGGAAGCCTGGCCTTTGTCACCCTCACTGCTGGGAGGCTGGCTCCATTTGCTAGGGTTGTTCTCACAAGTAACCACAGATGTGCAGCTTAAACAACCAAAATGTACTGTCTCGTGGTTCTCATGGCCAGAAATCGGAAATCAGAGGTTGAGTCGTGTTCGTTCCTTCCAAGGGCTGTGAGGGAAGGAGCCTTTGACAGCTGTCCTCACAGGAACTTTCTTTCTCCATGGATGTGTCCAGATCTCTTCTTATGAGGACACTAGTCTGATTGGTTTCACCCCTCTCATGATCTTAGGTTAATCACTCTAAAGATGAACTAAACACAACAGTCACATTCTGAAGCACTGAGGGTTAGGACTTCAACTCATAAATTTCTGGAGGATGCAATTCAGCCCAGGAAATGGAAGACAACTGCTTCTATGGAAGCCAAGCGGCTCGCCAGGGAACACTTCCACTTGGGGCCCCCAGCTCAGACTAACCCAGTTAGAATCTCAGCTTCCTCATTTACTTGGGCAATTTCCTTCATCTGTCTGGATTTGGATCTTTCATGTGAAATGACTTCCTGCCTGACAGGCTGCCAAGTGTTGGAATTCAACCAGGAGCTGACTGACACTTGCACAGAACCAGAACTGGGCCTGTTCTGCCTGTGAGCTGATGGGTCAGTCATACCTATAATACAGGTTTGCCTTGGACCATCTCATGAAGGGATATAATGTCTATGGAGCATTAGTTTTGTTTTGTTTTTGTTTTTGTTTTTAAGATTAGTTCAGCCTGTGTCCAAAGACGCCACAGCACTGGCTCAACTTATCTCAGGTTTGATTCTAAACATTGGTTTCTGTGGCAGTGATGTCCATGTCCTAAGGCCTAGTAATTCGGTCTCATTTAGTGGCTGTGGCCTCCTTTACCATGAAAAGCTCCTGGGTAGATCCCAGGTACCTCCCACCAGCACACCCAGAGGAGCACCAGCCCAACACAACCAGTGGGACCACATTCTGGACAAATTCTAATTGACTTTAATGAATGATTGTCGTTATTGTTCTCAATTCTTCCACAAAAGAAGGAGGTGTTCCTTTTCAGCCTCCATGGTCCATGGGTTTGGGTCCCAATAAGGGGTGTGTGGTCCTTCTGCTGACTTGCAGAGGGAGACGGAGAGTGAGGCACGAGTTGGCTCAGAGAACAAGTCAGGCTCAAGCTCATGCTTTCATGTTTATGGTGTTGGTGCCACATGCCAAGTCCAGACTCTCCCTGGATGCCAGGCTGGTCTGTGACAAGCACCTCATGTGGAGTGAAGCTCAGGCCTGTGGGTGACCCTCTACCTCTAAAGTTGCTGCACGTGGCCCAGGGCAGTGACCAGATGGCTGTCAAGAGGAGGTGTCCACTGCATCTGTACTGCCAGCTGTGGCTTCCTGCACCCAGATCGTGGGAGGCAGAGTCAGATGTGGTCTAAAGGAGCTGTGCAGAGGGACGCTGGTCCTGCATGGACTGGAGAGAACAAGGGTACCTCCAGCAAGACATTGGGGAAGCCCTCCATAGCTGAGACTTTTCTTGAAAGCATCAGGACTCAGAAACAATCCTCTGAACAGGCTGTTTTAGCCTTCAAACAGAGTGTACCAGGGTTGTAGCAAATGTAGGAAAGCGTTCCCTTGTTTGCCTAAGATCCCATCTGTCATTGAGGAAGGAACACGTGTCCTTGATCTTACTGCAATGTCACCAGCAAGGAAGAGGAAATTCACATGAGAGGAGGACAAGCTGAGAGCCACATGCCACACCCAGGGCCAAGGACACTCTGTCCCAGGCAATCGTCTCTTCTCCAAGCTTATTATCACCCTTAAAAACCACTGAATTCTTTTCTGCCAGTGCCCCAACCACCTCTCCCTGGTGAAGACAGTGTGTATTTCTCAACTACATGGGTTTCATGTGTTGTGTGTGTCCTGTGCGTGTGAGTAAGGCAGTGACTGTGTGTGCCTCATCTCTGTCTTTATATTCCGACTCTGCTTTATCAGTTTGCTTCAAGCAAACTACTGGGGTCTCTAAGGGAAAAGCTGAAGCAGCCTATAGAAGAAAGGTGCAGAAAAAAGGCTTGGAGAAGTACCCCAGAGAGAACCTGCTGAGTTCAAATTTATTAGACTGAAGAAATACTATCCTTTTTTATTGTTTTATTTCTCATCACCATAATTAATACCTATTAAAATTCCACATCCTTTGGAATGCTCCATATGTTAGGGTGTGTGTGTGTGTGTGTGTGTGTGTGTGTGTGTGTGTGTGTGTGTGTGTGTGTGTGTGTGTGTGTGTGTGTGTGTGTGTGTGTGTGTGTGTGTGTGTGTGTGTGTGTGTGTGTGTGTGTGTGTGTCCTGGGGCTTGAGTATCACACTCTTATTTGGCTTTTTTGCTAAAGGCAGTTACTTTTAGCAAAAAAAGCTCTTGAGCTACAGCTAAATTTCTGACTTTTTGCCAGTTAATTGAAGAGTCTCATGGACTTTTAAAACCTCAATCCTCAGATTTCAGCTTTCTGAGTAGCTAGGATTACAGGTATAAGCTATCTGTGTCCAGCATCAAAGAGATTATTTTAAAAAATTATTGCCATCATTATTAAGTAGGTGTACAAAGGGGTTACAATTCCATAAATCAGATTGAGTACAAAGCTTCTTGGTTAATGTTATTCTTTCCTTCATTCTAAAGGGATTCTTGAGCAAAATTTATACTGTTTGTTTTTTTTCTTCCGCATTTGGGCTGAGTATGTACTAGGTTTTAAGGAAAACAGAACAACAAAACCAGTAACGTTTAGCTTATTGTGAGCCAGTCCTCTTCTATGTTCAGCATCACCCTGATTACCAGGGACTATTGTTATCCCATTTTACTGAGATTAAAGAAAAGTGAAATATCTTGCTGAGGCCAACCCGTAAGTACAGACAGTGCAGCCAGTGGCTTCATTTCCTTGTTTTTTTTTTTTTTTTTTCTATTTGCTCAAAGCCAAACCATCAGATTACACCAGACAGACTGTCCATTCCATAAAGTGAACTACATTTGAAGCAACTGTAAGAACACTTCCAAATATCACTGCAATTCTTATAAAAATGCATAATTTTTTTTTGTCTGGTTGTTGGGCCTGAACTCTGGGCCTGGGTGCTGTCCCTCAGCTCTTCAGCTCAAGGCTAGCGCTCTACCACTGGAGCCACAGTGCCACTTCCGGATTTTTTCTTTTTTGCTTATGTCGTGCAAAGGAATCAAACCCAGGGCCTCATGCATGCAAGGCAAGCGCTCTACCACTGAGCCACCTTCCCAGCCCCCAAAATGCAGAATTTTAAAGGAGACCCTATAATTAGCTTTGCTCTTGCCCTTGTGGGTTTTTTCCCACTGACCGATTTGGTAAAGTTGGTCCAACTTTAAAGTTACATTCTGTTTGACATTGATTCCATTCCTAAGAATGGAATGGAGACAGAGACATGAAAAATAATGAAAATAAAACCTCTAATTCCTCTCTCTCCTTAGTGATGACCCTGTCTTTTATGTCTCTGAGAAGACAGAAGTGACATCTTTCCTCTTATTATGGATTTGGCTCTCACAACTCTCACTTAGGCCTTGCATCCTGTCCCTCATGCCTATCTGAGGACACCACTGCTTTCGCAGGATTTGTCCCCATGCTACTCTCTCATTTACTCAACTTTCCTCATCAGTCTATAAGCATGCTATTACTTTGTCATTTATGGAACCCTAAGCCCCTCAAGACCCTACTCCAAGATTTTACTAGCTAACATAAGTTCTTCTGCTTGAGGCTAAACATAGATTAAGAGCTCCTCCCTAATCTCCTCATTTCTTCTTCTTTTGTCTGTATTATTCCACCACGATGTGAAAGCACCCTCACCATATCAAGTCCCACAGACAGTCTTGGTCCATCTTTTATCTCATGGGTTTGGCTCATCATTCCCTCCTTGACTTACTTTATTCATGGGGCTTCTGGGACATCACTCTGTCTTGGTCCTTGTACATCACTGCTTCTCTTTTGTGGCCTTCTTTGTTGATTCTTCCTCAGCTTTGTGGCCTCCTTATACTGGAGGCCTGCAAGGCTCAGTGCTTGGACATCTTCTCTATCCACACTTACCCCAGAAGTCACCCCAGTCAGCACCCATGCCACTATCTAAGTAGTGTTAGCTCCTCTGGCCAGACTTCAATTTCTATTTCTAATTTGAAGCAGTACTAAATTCTGCTACGTGAAGAGCCAGTTGCTCATAAGCTACTCCTTCAGCACTGCCATTCCTCCAGTGGGCTAAGGCACATATTTCAATTTCTGGCAAATTTACAGGACATAATTCCATTGTAAATTAAGTATGAAAAGATGCTCTACTCACTGTGGACATTTTCTGCTCTAAATACAGATCAGCCATTCTCCAAGGGGCCCTGCTTCCTTTTGGGTGAGAAAGGTATTAGAGACCACACTTCAGGCCTATGCATGCTTATGAGCTATTGGTTGGTTATTGTTTGTAGGCTGTTCCAGTGAACTTAGGAAGTGTGTGAATTTAAGATAAACCATATCATGAGTTCAAATGGAACTTCCATGCAAACTCAGAACTAAAAACATTTTAAGTCTCTCTTTCCTTATAGATTCATCTGTTTACTCACATGAAAAGCTGGTTGTCAACAATTATCAGCATATTCACTTTCTCTGACAACAGACACACAACATTCTCAGAATTATAATCTCACACATATAATACAACAGTATCACAAGCAAAACAACTGCTGTGAGGTTTTTGCTTATTTATCCATCTTTTATTTAGTTTTCTTGAAGTGCTGGGATTGAACTGAGAGCTTTGTGCATGCCAGGCAAGAGTGCAGGGCAAATAGCCCATAATCATTTACTTACTCATTGCCATCTTTTTTTGTCCTTAGTGTATAGCTAAGAATGCATAGCAAAGTTCCTGAATTTTTAAGTTGTTTGAAATAATTCCTTCCTATATGTCAACAACTTGATATATAATTAGAACCACTTACTTCATTTTCAATTTTTTAGGTATTAAAATGCATTTTAATAATTATATATATGTTAAAAATTGACAAAGAGGTCTCTTTACCTTTGGGGGGCTGTAAGTCCAAGATCAGGTGGCCTCATCGGTTCTATCGCTGTATGATGGGCCCCTTGGCTTTACCCACATGAAGGATGGTCTCATGGCGAGACTCATTAGAGAGAAGACCATATAGAGAGACAGGAAGCCAGAGAGCTTGAAGGGCCAGGCTCACTCTTTTATAACAAACTATAGTTAGAACTCAATCTGCAAGACCTGCACTAATTCTTTCTGAGGTCAATTCCTTCAAATACCCAAGTACCTCCCACTGGAGCCTACTTGTAAATGGTTCTACTACTGCCAATATCACCTGTGGAGCCCACTACCGCCAACACCATCTAACTGGGGACCAAGCTTACATCACGAGACTTTGGGGAACACATAAAACCATGCCAATCCAATTTTCATATTTTTTAGGACAATGTCTCCCTATGGATTTTTTTTTTTTGGTACTGTTCTGGTGACCCCTGAGCTTCATTTTGTTCAAGGTTAGTGTTGAACTACTTGAGCCACTGCCCTGCTTTGTTGTTTTTTTTTTTTTTTTTTTTTTTTTGAGTAGTTTATTGGAAATAAGAGCCTCATTGACTTTCCTGCTTGGGCTGGCTTTGAAACATGATCCTTAGATCTCAGCTTCTTGAACAGCGAGGATTACAGGCATGAGCCACCAGTGCCCAGTTTCCTTATGGATTCTTTTTGTGTGTGTTTGCCCATCTTGGAGCTTGACTCAGGGCCTGGGTACTGGTTTTGAGCTTCTGTGCTCAAGGCTAGTACTCTACCACTTGAGCCACAGCTCCATTTTCAGCTTTTTGGTGGTTAATTGGGAGATAAGGGGTCTAAAGGACTTTCCTGCCCATGCTGACTTCGAATGGCTAGGATTGCAGGTGTGAGCCACTGAAGCCCAGCTTCTTTATGGATTTTGGTTTCACAAACTTCAGATAAAATTACCAAACTCACATGTGATTTTCACATACATGGCATAAGATTTCTCTGATGAAAAATTTCTTGCCCCAACTCATGCAGCTGGTAGTTTGTAAAGAAAAAACTGAGAATTTTCAAAAGAAATGCATCAATTTGAAGTATTCTTGTTTATATTTATAAATTTATTTTCTGCAATTTCATTTGATTTTGCTTATCATAAAGCCCTTGGAACAGTAAGATGTTCATTCATCCTGTCTTCAGGTAGTCCACAGACCCAGAGAACATTCAGGGTGAGTTCAGTGCCAGTTTCTAGGACAACATGCATGAGAGGCACAGAGGAGAGGTAACTAATTGTCAGGACAGCTGAAGGAATTCCCCAGAAAGTGCTTTTGGAGTTGGATCTCAAAGGATGAGTTTTACCAATGGAGAGGAAAAAGCACCCAATAATTTCAAAGGGTTCAGACCATGATCTCTTGTTCTAAGGCTTTTGGATAGCATATGAGGATGGTGAGAACAAGTGGTAGAGGAGAACTGCTCTCCTCATAGAAGACAGGAAGCAGAGAAAAGGCAATTATGTAAGTACATTTGACCCTTGGTGTTCATGAGGCATTTAGTACCAAGATCCCTTATTGATACCAAAATGCACAAATGATTGAATATCTTACATGCAATTAAATGTGCATATTACCCACAGATGTCCCCCCAAATACTTTAATCTCATTACTTACAATACCTATTACAATGTAAATGCTATGTAAATAGTTGTATTGTCCATGGAATAATGACAAGAAATAAGTCTACCTGTTCAATACAGACATATCTGGATATTTTTCAAATGAGGTTTGAATTCATGAGTATTGAACTCATGATAAGGAGCGCTAACTTATCCACACAGTTCTAAAGCCAAATTATAAGCAAATCATACCACAGGTTATTATTACAACCTTGTCCCCTATGCTTCTCCTAGGGTGACCATTTTTTTGTTTTCTACCTATTATGAGTCAACATCGCATACCCACTGTCAGCAGCTTTCTTCCATGCAAGGAGTTGACTCTACCTATGTATGCTATCATAATTAGTTCACAGGTGAGTGATCCCTAACAAGATACTGGAGTCTTAATTTTAGTTGCCTCAAAAACAATGTTCTTCAAAGGGAAGTAGGGAGTTAGTGTTCAGTGGGCTCAGAGATTTTGTGCAGGGGATTAAGTTGTGGAGTGGCGGCAGCTGTACAATATGAATGTACCTATTGCCACACTCCACTGTACATTTTAAATGGTCCAAATGGTAAATCTTGTCTCTCACACACACACATATAAATTAAAAAATAAGTAGGAAAAGTGTAAAACACTATTAAAAGTTACTGATGAGTGGTGTTTTTTTTCTACAAGAAATGTAAATTTGTATTCAACCTTATACAGAAATGAAAACTTCATACCTGAACTAAATGAAGGAACTGTACATGTCTCACTGCTGGGCCACTGTAGAGGTCTTCACCTCCACTGTTTCTGAAGTGAGGAAACAAAGTCACGTGCCAGGTCAGTCACATGTTGGCTGCATCAAGCCTTCTATCTTTATTATCAAGAGATTCTTTTCCCCACTGTTACAATAAGTGAGGGTTGGCCATGTTCCAAACTTAATGTTATTTTGCATGGATTCTGTCTCTAGACTTTTATTTACCTTATTGCTGGAGTGACTTGAATTTTATGGCTCCTAAATGAGAGGTTTATGATTAGGGAATCTAGTTCAGTGATAGATTCTTCGACCTATCCCTAATGTTGTTTGGTTTGGTTTATTACCGTGGGCAGAGATTTCAAAGGCTCAGGCAAAACTACACAGAGACTTTCCTGAAGCTTGAAGCCTGAATGACTCAGGAATGGGAGTGCTGTCATGCCCCTCCACCATGTCTTCTTCAAGAACTCTTCACCTTGCCACTGATAGAGAGTACTTGTGATGCCACAAGATCCTTGATTACTGGTGTTCACGTGGTATACAGCTGTCTTTCCTTAGTTGTAAAAGTACAGTACTACCAATTCTTCAAGTAGAACCCCCTACTCCCCTACCCGTACAACTATTGGATTCCTGCAGAATGCTTTTTTTTTTTTTTTCTTTTCCCTCCATCCCTGGAACTACAAGGAGCCAAGTAACAGTGAATGGCCTCCTCTGCCAAAGGCACTGGTCGCACCAGCAGGATCAGCATTTGCAATCTGAGCTGCAGCTATTTCAGTGTAGTTGTTTGCAGCGATGTGGAGTACAGGGTGGAGGTGTGCACACATAGCTGCTAAAAAAAAAAAAAAAAAAAAAAGAACACTTTAGCCCAGAATATTCACCTCAAAAGAAGTAAGGGAGATGATAAAGATCAAAGCCTTGAAGCTGAAGAAGACAAGCCAGAGTAATAATGTGTCTATATGAGCACTTGGGAATACTAGAACAATCCAATGTCTGTGGGACAAGTATTCACCCACATTATCTGGTAGAAGGACCTCAAGACCTTTTTTGAAATCTGTATCACAGAACTGCTACAAAAGCAGAGAAACTAGTATGAGGATTCCCAAACACTCAACCTCTGCTCCAATAACAGCCAACATTTTGTCAGTTTTGTTTTATTTATCCTTCACGTTTTCTTTCCCTCAGGATTTTAAAGGAAATTTCAATAACCAAGTTATTTTTACCCCGAAGTATTTCAGGATCCTACTCCTGTTAGGATTGTCTAATAATGAATACCCCATGTTCATCACCAGAAAATCAGCAATTTTCTTTAATACAGATGTGGTACAGAGTGTTTAATTACAGCAGGGCAGTGATTCCAGTTAAATAAAATTAAAAATTTTTATTTTCCCAAATATAAAATTACTAAATTAATGTCTTAAAAGAAAATATAACATGGTGAAAGCTTTAAATTATACCCCATTCACCACAGGATTTATGAATAACCAATCACATATTCCATCATTTTGGCAAAAAGATGAACTTTTTAACAGTTTATAAACCTAATATAGCAAAGACTGTATACATCTCCATATTGCACATTTTATGTACAAGAATAAAACAGTAAGGTCAGTGTATTGCATATAGAATAAAGAACAACACAAACTTATCACAAGTAAACTTATGAAGAAGCAGATGTATTAAAAATGTAGAAATGTAATACATGTATGTACATGATACTGAGGCTGTATTAACAAACTGTATGTACACAGTGATATGCTGTTCTATATTGGGTTTGTTAGTTACAGGCCTTTGGTTCTAAATTGCCTGCCTGACTAGTTTTAAGCTCACATAGTTCCTTAAGCCTTCATATGTTTTAAATGCAAGGAATGAATATAAAAGCACTAAATCTTTTTGTTCACTGGTACAAAAATTACAACATTCAGTTCCCTTAGGTCATCAAAAACTAGTCACAAAAATAGTTCTTGTATTCAACCTGAATGTGCCACAGGAAAAAAATAGTATTTTCAAGATTCTCCAGCTCAGCCTAGAGGCAGAAGGACCCCCAGCCTTTGTTTCAGTGCCACTGTCCTTGCTTTGTACGTTCCAGAACACTATTTGTTTAGTTATTTAGTTTTACTACTACTCTGTAGGGAAGAATAAAATTTAACTCCAGTTTAAAAGTGTCCACATACTAACGTTACAACACATGGTAAACTCTGAATATTGCCAGTGAGATTAAAAAAAATAGGTACACCTTCTTTCAACTTTATAGAACATCTGCTATGAAATACCACAGTCCTTAATCCCTTTTGTTCCCTTTCCCCATGGCTTCTCCCTGTGCTCACTCTCCTGGGGATGAGCTGTGGGAATCATCCTGAGTTTACAAATGACAAACAAGTCCCTGCCTGTGGGCTACAAGGCGAAATCACACAACCGAGGAGGAGCTGGTCAACCCGTGAACCATTGTGCTTGTTGGAGTTCCACTGATGGCATTGAAGATATGAAGGGAGTTCGGCAAAATGCTGGTCTTCTCCTCCAAGGGGCAAATCTCGAGGCACAGAAACACAATGTTAGGATAGTACAAGTCCCAGACAGTCTTCAGAACTGTGTTTAGGTAACATACACAACTTATCATCAGTGCCATCCATTATTGCCAATTACGGTACAGCCATGGCTTTGGCAGTTTGCAGAGTGGGTTTCTGCTTATTGGATAAATGGCTATTTTCAGTTTGGGATTGTGAGGAGGAAGTCAAGAAAAGCATGCAGTTTCTTTTATAAGTTAGTGAGTAGACAGCCTTCTATAGTCACCAGATCTTAAAGTGACCTGAGGTTTACTGTACAATTTGATTTGGTCATGACCTAGGCTTATCCCTTGAAAAAGCCTTTTGAAATGAATTGGAGCATCTTGTTTCTCTCTTGTCTCCTTCTCCTAGGTCCTATAGATCATCCTGGGTAAGAGAGTGTGGCTCTTCCTTCCCTGCCACTGAACAAGTACTTCACAGCTAGTATTGCAGGAAGAAATCTGGTTTAGACCTGACCTGAACAGACCTGCACAGAGGCTCCTCTGGAAGCAGCAAAAGCAGCCAGCTCAAGTCACAATCCCTTTTGCTTAAGCAGCCTTCCTTCCTTCCTTCCTTCCTTCCTTTCTTCCTTCCTTCCTTCCTTCCTTCATTCCGTGGGGCTTGAGCTCAGGGCCTGGGTGTTTTCCTGAGCTCTTTAGCTCAAGGCTAGTGCTCTACCACATTGAGCCACAGTGTCAATTCCAGTTTTCTGGTAGTTAACTAGAGGGAGAAAAGAGTCTCACAGACTTTCCTGCTCAGGCTAGCTTTGAATTGTGATTCTCAGATCTCAGACATCTGAGTAGCTAGGATTACAGGTATGTGCTTAAGCATTCAAAAGGGTTTAATCTTCATGGTGGTTGACATAATGGAAAATTCAAGGTACAATGAAGAGTAAATCATTGCTGTACATCTGGGAATTTAACAATTTCATGTAATTTCTTCCTACTTTCATCTTTTTTAGTGTCCAATGCTGGGCCCTACTGACCAAGCTCTCTGTCCTATAGGAATCTAAAGGTTTCATGGGAAAAAAATCTCATTTTCTCCATAAATTTATTCCCATAAGACCCTCTTTTTTGGCTTAACAATCCACACATTCATTTCTGTAGTCATTTAATTTTTTGTATTTTTTCAATGTTCACAGAGGCTGTTTTCCTTTGAACATGTACTATCCCTTGTCCACAACTGTTCAAACTCAGTAGCAATTTCATGTGTGTATGTTTAAATGAGTTAGTTATCAGAAAAATAAAACCAAAAACTTGACATTACCATCCCATCTGGGCATGTCAGCATGGAGGAGAAAAAAACAAAATTGAGTTAAAGCTCATATATTGAAATTCATTTCTTACTATGGAAGTTTCCCAAACAAACCCCACTGTGATAAGATAACTGACATACAGGCCTGGCTTCCATTCTGCAAGGCCAAAAGATGGTAACACAGGAAACAGACAAACCCAGTCACGCATGGACAAGGTGCTAATGCTAATTGTAAAGATGAGGCCAGAAATTCAGATGAATGTATGCTGGCTGCTGACATTCACTTGGTGCCCTGGTCAGATAGATGGCTCCTCTGTTGACCATACAGCCCACAGAAAATTCATATAGGAAGGACACAAGAGCAATGGGGTCAGGAAAGATGCTCATAAATACAAGAAACAAAAAAACAGTGGTTAAAAAATCCAGAATACCAGATCAGTTGTAAATAGCCAAAACTGGAATAATGCTATATTTTCAATGATAAAAAATGATACTTCCTTAATCCAGGTTCTATTGAAATACTGCATATAAAGAAAGGTTTATGTACAAGCAGTATGAATATGGACTCATTTGGCTTGCCTGGGGTAGGGCGAGGCCAAACTTATGAAATGCAGCACCTGTAAAAGCAATGATGGCGCGCTTCCACCTTGGGTTGCTTTAGATCATGGATGGGCAGTCTGCAAGCTAGGGCTATGTTTTTCTTCAGATACTAAAATTCTGGAAGGCCACTGGTAGGCTCGATTCATCATGGGGTATATCTGAGATCCCAGTGAATCCCTGTGGCCTAAAAGAGAACACTAAGTTGCTGGAGTCAGTATGGCATTTACCTGCTCATGCATGATTTCAGACAGCTCCTTTGCCATTTCCCTGTAGTTGGCCTTCATTTCTTCCTGATATTCTAACTGGTCTTCTTTAATCAGCCGTTCATTTACTGCTAGGGCCTGACCACAAGCTTCTACAAATTGCCTGAAATAGTTGGGGAGAGAGAGAGAGAGAGAAAGAGAGATAAAGACATGCAGGAAACAAAGGATGAGTCTTAACAGCACTTCTTTTCTGAGTAAGTAACAGAGCTAGAGTTAAAACCTTCAATACCATCAAGGCTCCATAGATAAAGACCTGGGTCCCCTAGTTGGCATTATGGAAGGTGGTGGAGTCTTTAGAAGGTGGGGCCTAGCAGGGATTGTTTAGGTCATCCCCTAGGTGAAAAACCTTTAACTCCCTTATGTTAAAAACCTTCAACCTGTTTTGGAACTCATGAATTCCTCACATTTTTGCTTCCTGTCACAAGCTAAGTGATTTTGCTCTGCCAAATAATCCTACCTTTCCACAGGCCTAAAACCAATGGGGCTAGTTGATCACACATTGCAATCTCCAAATTTCCAAAACTTGAGTCAAAATAAACATTTTTTTCTTTATAAGTTAATTATCTCAACGATCTGTCAGAGTAACAGAAAGCTGACTAACACACAAAGAAATGACTAATATGTGAAGAGACATTTCAGTGTGCTTTACCTGAAAACTTCCTTTAGCAACTTCACTTTATTGTCAGGATATCTTTTCGTGTTTGTATCATCTAAGAAGGCTCGAGCATATGCTAGTGGACCAGCATTGACCTAGATAAAGAGTAAAGATTTTAAGTTAGAGAGAAATTGATCAGTATTGTTTAGTTTCAGTTGGTCTGTGCTAAAAACACTGTTTGTGTGAGTTAGTCATGAACCTTATCTTCCAGGAGCTTAAAAGCCCAGTGGAAAGTATAAATAATTGTGATCTGTCCCTGATTCCATCATCCCTGAAGCCATCCTCAGGGTAGCTGTGATGAAGAGAGGTGTGTGTGTGTGTGTGTGTGTGTGTGTGTGTGTGTGTGTGTGTGTGTGTGTGTGTGTGTGTGTGTGTGTGTGTGTGTGTGTGTGTGTGTGTGTGTGTGTGTGTGTGTGTGTGTGTGTGTGTGTGTGTGTGTGTGTGTGTGTGTGTGTGTGTGTGTGTGTGTGCGCGCGCGCGCGCGCGCCAGTCTTGGGATTTGAACTCTGGGCACTGTCCCCAAGCTTCTTTTGTTCAATGTTAGTACTCCATCACTTGTGCCACAGCTCCACTTCCAGCTTTTTTCTGTGATTAGCTGGAGATAAGAGTCTTACTGGGCTGGCTTCAAACCATGCTCCTCAGATCTCAGACCCCTGAGTGTCTAGGTTTATAAGTATGAACCACTGGTGCCTGCTGAAGTTTTGTTTTTGTTTTTTAATATATAAGAAGAAACTGTTACTGTTAGGGAACTTGACCTGATCAAGCTTGGCCATGCAACACACAAACACCAAGTCTTCCAAATCTGTACGTCAAGGACTCTTACTACCAGGGTTTTAGTCCATGAAACTTGTGTTATGAGACATGTGATTAACAGATCCACCAGATAAATTTAGTGAAAAGTGCAAAAATATGGTTACATCCAGTTTTAAATATATAATAGTTGGCCAGGCATGATAGTAAGCTACTAGAGAGGCAAGGTTGGAAAAAATCAGGATTCAAGGCTAGCCTGAGCAAAAAGTTAGTGAAATCCAATTAATCTCAACCAGTACTTCAGTGTGGTGGTTCTCATCTGTAATCTTAGATATGTGGTAGGCATAACTAGAAGGATAGTGATGTAAGGCTGACCAAAAGCACAGGACTATCTAAAGAAGAACTAAAGCAAAACATGGAAGGGAGCATTACTTAGTTGCACAGCATCTGCTGGCAAGTTGGAGGCCCTGATTTCAAACCCCAGTACATGAAATTACAGCAAGAATAATAACTACCACCCAAATCCCCCTAATGGTTCAGCTTGCTGAACTGGGTATACAGCTAATTTGCTATTTTCAGATGAAGTAATTATTTGAGTTGTGCTGGTATCAAAGATTAACAATGTGAATGAACTAAATGTACATCTCTTTTTCAATTAGCTAAGAAGAATTTTCTGAAGTTGGTAAGTCAGGAAATATAGGAACAAGGAAAGAAAAAGGGCTGGATATGTTGAGATGGGAAGGACTGTGAAAGCTTGAGCAAGGACTAGTCTGTGCTCAAAGTATTTTTCCCAGAGTTCTGTTGAGCCTGGAAAGCAAGGAGAGCAGTCTATATAATGATCTGATCCATGGGATGCAGGACTTGTGTAGACAGGCAAGTAGAAGCCACAATGGTTAGAGATGAGACCTGAGACAGGAAACCAGCTTACTTCCTATGATGGCCCAGTATAGAGGACCAGACTCAGCATTAGTCAAGGCATGTGTGGAAACCATGTTAACATGAAGATACCACAAAGATCAACTGTGTAGAATGATACAAGAAGTCATTTAAAAAAGATATAAAGAGGAGCTGGGTGCCAGTGGTTCATGCCTGTAATCCTAGCTACTCAGGAGGCTGAGATCTGAGGATTGAGGTTCAAAGCCAGCAGGGCAGGAAAGTCCGTGAGATTCTTATCTCCAATAAAAACCACTAGAAAACTGGAAGTGACATTGTGGCTCAAGCGGTACAGTGCTCGCCTTGAGCTGAAGAGTGCAGGGACAGTGCCCAAGCCCAGAGTTTAAGCCCCACAACCGACCCCCCTCCCCCCAAAAAAGCAGAGGAACTACGGAAGACCTAATATAACAAGATTGTGGGACACAATGTCCAAAGTCATGTAGCTAGCTCTGCCCCGAAGAACAACACCTTGGTGAGCCTTTTGTGAAAAAGTTACAGAAATACACAAACAAGGTGACAATTTCTTCTGATCTCAGCCTTGTCATTACTTGTATGGGCACAAGTAGAAGCTTAATCTCTTGGGCTGGAAAGGTGGCTCAGTGGTAGAGTGCTTGCCTTGCATGCCTGAGGCCCTGGGTTCGATTCCTCAGCACCACATAAGCAAAAAGAAAAAAAGCCGGAAGTGGCTCTGTGGCTCAAGTGGTAGAGTGCTAGCCTTGAGCTGAAGAGCTGAGGGACAGCGCCCAGGCCCAGAGCTCAGGCCCCACGACTGGACTCCCCTCCCCCCCCCAAAAAAAAGAATCTTAATCTCTTAACATGAAACTCTTGTGTCCTATAAAATGATTGGGTATTTTATAAAACTTGTAGGTCACTGTGAAATGGAAGGATGTTTGCCTTTGTAAAACTCAACCTGTCAGGTCCTGCCCTTTGCTGGCCTTTTGATAGAGGTTGAATGATCCCCTACTGTTTTTAACTACAGAAATCTATGGTCTCTGGTCCTGTTGTATAATCATTTTGCTGGGAAATTTATATTCATTTGTTGAACTATTATAGCACATCATCTTTCAGGATATAAGGGAGGTGACTAGAAATATCTGTAACTACTTCTGTGGTCCATGACATTTAAAAACTATCTCAGCAACATCTCATGGTGTTTTCAGTGTAGATCTGATGAAAAACTGACAAAAACTGATTTCAGAAAATTACCTCTAAATCCTGAATCTATATAGTACAATGTGCATATAATCTCCACAAATATACTCTACTTAAAAAATAAGATACAGGGATATGTAGACCAACAAATATGTACTTGAATTACTTATATACACTTAAAATAAAGTCAGAAGCCTACTGGTCACAGGACAGAAGTGATTGTAAGATTTGCCAATTATGTGGAAAACTGTATAAGATATATAAAATGACATTTTTGGCTTTTTCAGTGCGAGGGACAAAAACCACTTGTATATGTCAAGCAAGTGCCCTTCTACTGAGCTACATTTCCAGCTCTCCTATAAAGACAACTTTGTAAAATCCTTTTATTGAGGTATAATATACAAGTGCCCATATTTCATAATTTGATGAGTTTTCACTGACTGAATGCATTTGTTAATCAGTATGTAGATAGAAGGTGATCTTGTCAATAGATGGCTCCTAGGATTTGGGGTGGTGCTATGAAAAAATGTATCTTGGCCCTTACTCTATGCCACAAACAAAATCAGTCCCACATGGATTATAGATCTGTGAAGGATGGAGCAGGCAAACATGGGCCATCTTTGAAATTTTTGAGTAGGTACGTATTTCTCTAAATGATACAAAAAAATGCTACCAGTAAAGGAAAATTGATAGATCAGACTATGCTAAAGCAAGTTACTCTTTTTTGGATGTACTGAAATTTGAACTCAGGACCTTGTACATTCTAGTCAGGTGTGTGCTACCACTGAACCACACCTTCAGCCCTTTTATGTACTGGTTGTTTTGAGTTAGGGTCTCACTCCTCACCAGCTCTGCGCCTGGACCTGAATCTATTTTATGCTTCCAGTTTCAGTTGGATAACAAGTGCACATTACCACATTTAGCTTCTTCCTTTGAGACAGACATGTAGAATCATGATTCAATGTAGGATGACCTGGAACCATAATCTTCCCAGTCTCTGCCTCCCACATAGCTAGGATGGCAGGTGCATTAGTGTGCTGAGAAACTGGCTAAGAAGAGGTCTTATGGATTTTTCTGTTCAGGCTGGCACTGAATTGCAACTTTCTTCATCTCAGCCTCCCATGCAGGTAGGATTATAGGCATGATTTTTACTCAAAATATCACTAAGCATGAAACGTAGTTTTTCAGATACAATTATCATAGAAAGAAATAGTCAATAATTTTACTGGAAAACCTACTAGTATTTACCTTCCTATTTTTAGAATACCTTACTTTTCAGGCCCTTCAACTAGGCCCCTATGGTGAACAATTTCCAGCAGAGAGCTTCAGCAGAGAGCTTAGTGACAGTGACATATCACAGGTCAACAGCCCACAAGAGTGGGGTGGGATGGTATTTAAAGTTCTGGTTGATATCAGGAGAAGCTACAAAGATGCTAGGCAAGGAAATGTGGATTAACTGGCAAATCAGGAAGTCACATGGTACCCTTGCTGAATGAAGGTCTTGGAAGCTTCAGGGGGCAAGGGAGGCTTTAACCCTGCCTTTAACTCACCTGAACACTCACACTGCCTTGGAGTTTGAGCTGGAGTTTGATCATGTCTACTTCTGCTGAGGAGCACAGCTGCCGTAGCTCAGCCACCTTCTTACTCATCTCATCGATGGCCACTTCGATGGGGTTCAGGTCAGTGTGGTGCTGATACATGACTGGGATCCGTTTCTTCACGTAAGGGAAACAGTGTATGGCTGCCAGGGAGCAAGGGTCAGAATTAAACCATATCTTGCATAATCTTTATTTACTATTGCTGAGCTGCAATGAAAATGACTATTCCCTTCTTACAATTAAGGGACCCAAAGTTGCCAAAGTCACATGCTAGTGCTTTGTGGAACTGGAAATGATGTCATGTATATTTAATGCCAGGTTGTATCATAAAGTTAAGAGGGACAGGTCCTTGTTATTCATTTAGCATGAAAAATGTGTCTTTGAATAAAATCATTTTGTCATTCCTTGCTCAATTTTCTTATCCATCAATGTCCTGCCTTCCTTGGAAGTTATGAAATAGGAATGAGTTAGCACATACAAGATAGCCTTGAAAACAAAAATGCCTCAACAATTTTGAGATACTGCATAGGTTAATTGCAGAAAATGGTTCCATAAAAATGTCTTCAAAATTATTTTTCTCAGGGCTGGGAAGGTGGCTCAGTGGTAGAGTGCTTGCCTTGCATGCATGAGGCCCTGGGTTTGATTCCTCAGCACCACATAAGCAAAAAGAAAAAAAGCCAGAAGTGGCACTGTGGCTCAAGTGGTAGAGCGCTAGCCTTGAGCTGAAGAGCTGAGGGACAGCGCCCAGGCCCAGAGTTCAGGCCCCACGACCGGACCCTTCCCCCTCAAAATTATTTTTCTTCAAAAGACTTTGAAACCTATGTTAAATATGCACCAATCTAAGAGACTAATGAAAAATAACACATGGGACTATTTCTAAGCAAAGCATTTCATGAAGCTAAAATGCACAAACTGTTGAAACTATACTACTAATAAAGGTATTTAGAATTCAAGTGATGAAGTATTAGTAAAAACTTCAGTTTCTTATGCTTTTACACAAGAGATGATTAATTCTGTTTTTACTTATCATAAGACTTTTGAACATATCAAGAGTTAGCTTAAAAACAAACAGAAAAGAAACAGATTCAAATTTAGTGTTTCACATTTCTATCTCATTGCTTTATACAGTACATGAATAGTCAAGAAATTCCCATTTAATGTATATTTATTGAGACATGTACATCTACATTAAGAAACAAAATCAAGATGAGAACTGTTTATTCTTTAGTAAATTTACTCAACAAGACTTATCACAAAATAGGAAACAAGGTCAGCATTCAGATGGGCCATCAGTGTTCGGATAGACCTGGAAGACAACCTTATTGGTCATTGCTCAAGAGGTTTTATCAAATGAAGGTCGAGTTCCTGTCCTGGGTTTTCTTTTGTGTCCATGAGGATATACTTATTTTTGGGAGAGGTAATGTGGTTTCCACTCAGGACCTTCCACTTACTAGGCAGGGACTCAACTCTACTAGACAGGCCTTGAGCTCATTTTTTGTGTGGTTATTTTTGAGATAGGGGCATTTCTAGACTTTGATCTTCTTGTTTTTCTTTCCCATTGTATCTTGGATTATAGGCATGTCCCATATGCTTAGTTGCTACCACTGAAATAGAGTCTTGTGGGCTTTTCGACCCAGATTGGAACCATGCTATTCTGATCTCAGTCTCTCATGTAATTTAGGATAACAGGTGCATAACCACAGCAGTTATGTATTGACTGACAAGGGGTTTCTTGAAAACTGCAATCCTCCTCATCTCAGCCTCTCAAGCAGCTAGGATTGCAGGCATCAGCCACTGGCATTTGGCTGACAGACATGTTTGAAATGGCAGAACAATAAGTCCTCTTTTATATTTTGACAAGATCTGGGCACTGCTGCTTACAGTAGGGAAGTGATTCTCTGGATGAAGGTATCTTTAATATGTCATATAGAGGAATGCTATTACCTTCCCATTTGTAAGTGGAAATGTTTCACAAGGCCAGCAGTCATGTCATAGCACATTTAGTGTCACAGTAATTCTGAGAGCCCTGATGTAGGACACCATTATTTAAGAGAAAATCAACCTCCAGGGTAATGCTTGGGAGGTGGCTGTGGATCCCACTGATTTGATTCCATGTCAAACTCCTGAGCCACTGCTTCAGAATGGAGACTTCAAGAAGCAAAGGAGAGAGGTACACTAATTACTATTCAGAGAAAACTCAAGATCTATGTACAAGACCACCAAGTCCCTGCGATTTGGGATGCCCTGCTACAGATGTCCTGCTGCCTTGCTGTTTGATGAAGCTCTCCCTCAGTCTCCCTGGGGTCCAGGCACATCAACCCTTCATTTCCTGAGAGTCTGTATACAGATGCACTGGTCACTCCTCACCTTCAAGTGTTGAATCAAATATCTTTTCCTCAATGAGGCCTATCCTGGCTACCTCATCAAACTGCAATCTCTCCCTCAACCTCACACTCAACCTCCTGCGTTTTTGTTCAGAACATGTGGTATGTCCCTTTATATGGCCTGCCATTGTCTTCTCCTCTTGCTGGGATAAAAGCTGCAAGGGGCCACAGACCTTTTTTGGCCAGTATGCCAGTTGCAAAATGGTGAGGGCTCAATATGCCTTGTTGGGTAAATGAATCTATTACAGATCTGGAGACACATAATGTAAGTGCAAATGGGAGAAGATAGACAGCTCTAAGACCACCAAAGCAAGCCCTACTTTTTTTTGATACATAGCCCACAGGAATGATCCGTGGCAGGAATTGGTGACTGGAGGGAGAACTCAGAGTGACTATAAGGAATGGGACAGGTGGAAATTTCCAAACTCAGTGGAATCTGGGTATAATGTGGAAGACCTTGGAACAGTGACTGGGAAGAAACTCATTGTCAGAAGCCCCAGGAAAGAAGAAAAGGTAGGCTCAGATTCACCCAGGGAAGGTAGAGGCTGATCATGAAGGTTTTCAAATGCTGACATGATGGCAGTCACCTGATTGGCAACTCTCTAGGAAGGTGAGCCTTTGCTGGAATGAAAGGCAGAGAAGGTCAGGGCTCCCTTTTATCCTATAAGGTCAAAGATCAGGTTTGAAGCAACAGGTTTGATTCTTGTAGGAAGAATCGAGGAGATTTAACAATTTAAGGGAAAACTCTCAAGTTCAAAGTCTATAAAAGGCCCTTTAAAGGTTGATTTAGAACTTATATGCTTTCAATAGTATTTTTATCATTCTTTCTCTAACTCTACTCTGCCTAATAGTTATCTTTTCAACATTTCAAGATATTCCAGGACAACACTAACACCCTTTGTTCTGCCTACCATCATCCCTAAAATGCAAGAAGCACAAAAGCAAAATCAAGAATATGCTTTTCCTTCTTGGTTACAATTTATAACATTATTTAGCATAATTAGTTGGAGGTCGAGAAGGTTGAGCAATCTGCCCAAGTTGACACAGTGAGGTTCTGGGCCTCAGGTCAGACTCTGCAGAAAGTCACTGTTCCCAGAACAGACAAGGATTGGTCTATTCTGCCTCTCTGTTGGGCAGATACTCTTTGTCCCTTGGTTCTGATAGTCATATCCATTATCTAATCTAAACTAGTTCTGTAACAAATATAAACTGTAACCATGAGGATATATGTTCTGGGAAAATACCTTATGTCATGAAACAGTATGCTATCTCAACAATAATTATGATACGAAATCCTGATGCTTTGTAAGGCACAGTTCTCAAATTGGAGCATGCATCAGAATCCCTGTTGTGCTTCGTTAGCACAATGGCCAACTCCTGTTCTCTGATTCAGCAGGTTTAACACTAGGACCCGGGAATTTTCATTTCTATCAAGTTCCTAGGAGCTGCTGATGTTGCTGATCCTGGAAGCAGCTTTGATCAAACTACTGATTTAAAGAATCAAAAGTGAAATCATGGTACAGACAAATACTATCTGCTGGAAATCTCCATCAAATATTTGAAACAGTTAATTAGCCACTGAGATGTGCATTAAAAAGTGGATTCACACAAGGGAGGAGCTAACATTTTTGAGGAAAATATTGTTTGTGCTACATATGTTATCATCTTCTGACAGTAGACCTAAGAATGCTTTAGGATTATTTATTTATTTATTTTTACTGTACAGAGGGATTACAACTACATGGGCAAGGTAATGAGTACATTTCTTATCAGGCATTGTTGCCTCCTCCTTTGTTGTAAAGTTCGTTTTTCAACACATTAAACATATCTCGTTTTTCACATAGGGCAGGTGAAAAATTCATAGCAATATCTGGACCTGAGTTTTTTTTTAATACTGACATATTTTAGTAGCAGCTTTACTGAGATACAAATTACACACCATATAATTCACTTACTTAAAAGTGTAAGTTCACACATGAGAGCTGAAAACCACTGAAATGCAGCATCTTAATGGTGCTACTTTCCCTTATGATTGTGTAATTACAATTTCTACAATCTTACTGGATGGGAAATGTCAACGTCAACCTCTACATAAGCATAGGTGGCAGGAGGAGGGTGGGGGTGCGTGTGGGAGAATGGCTGTTTTCCTGGTTGTACTTAATAAAGGCTACTCTCTGGAAAATGTGCCAAATGATGGCTGTATTTGAAATGCCTGACACTGGAACAGCTCTTTTTTTTTTTTGTAAAGATAGTGACTCGCTATTAGTTTACACTAGTTAGGCTGTTGAGCGTGACCTACGGATGGATGTACTTACCTTTCCTAAAGAATGTAAAAATCACCCCCAAAGTCAATTAAGATTGTTTCAGTTGAGGTGGCTTCTGAATGCACTGAGCTTCCTGTCCAGGAGGTATCTGGGCTGAAGTTGGGTAGCTGATGTCAGCTGTGTGAGGTAGAAGGGAGCCAGCCAAACATCCTACTTATGCATTGAGCAGAAATTACTGAGCAAATTTGTTCTGTACAGGTCAGTTAGAGAGACACGTCTGAGGTGGGCTTCCCAACCTGGGGGACACAGTTAGGAAAGGAGCATGTGGGTTTCAGAGGGGCATCCAAAATCAAAATCACCTAAAATGGGTGTGCAAAGGTCTCTGGGCAGATCAAGGGCCATTGTTTTCCACAGATTTTAGAAAGGGCAAGTAACCTTACCTTGGATGTAAACTGGTGTGGAGGAAGAAGAATGTATAAACAGATAACCATAAAAATGTCATGAGCATTCCATAATAAAACTACATTGAACTTATATAACTAAAATTACTCTGTATGTATATCACTTTTATAACAATAAAATAAAATTTAAAAAATTAAAAAATCCATAATGAGAGTAGAAGAAGCTAACTAAAGTAACAAACGGCCATTCCAATTCTTGAAGTTTTGGAACACAGTACTTTCATCTTGGCATGGGGGTGTGGGGGAGGGGTGGCATACCTGTTAGGATGGTGCGCCGTTTGCACTGCTCTTCTACCCCACCTTGCCTTTTCCCCGTCTGGGTGAAGGGCATCTCAAACATGAAGCGCCGAATGTTGTGTGATCTTTCAAACTCTGTTTTTCTTTCCTGTAGTTCTTTTTCATCAAAAAATGGGACGACATGAGTCACCTGGATATAGGCATACTTGGAATCCAGATCCTTAGGGTTGACCTTTAAGTGAATAAGTGAACAGCAGAAATGAGGGTTATTTATAAGAATCTCTCAAACTTTAGCTAAGCTGCATTTTCCAGCTTTTGCTGTTGTTGTGTACAGGGGTTTGCTGAGTCTGGTGCTTACTAGGCAGGGATTCTACTGTTGAGACCTGTCTCTAGTCCTTTTTTGAACTGGATGTTTTTGAGACAGGATCTTACTTTTTGTCAGGTGCATGTATAGACCACATTTTGCCTGTTTACATTTCCTGTCCCTGCTGGGATGACAGGTCCCCACTACCACACTCAATTTCTTCCCTTCAGACTTTTTCCAAGGTAAACTTTTCTGTCAGGGCTGGCCTGCAACTGCGATCTTCCTGATTTCAGCTTCCCATGTGGTTCAGGTACGAGCCTCTGGCACCTAGCTTCCAAATTTTTATTAGTTAATATTTTGGAAAAATTTAGAAAGGTTGGAAGAAATGATACAGGGAATACCCACATACTTAACACTAAGACAAACACTGCTAACAGTGTATGTTATATGAGTATGTTTTTAAAATCCATAAACCATGTATTTATGCACATGTATATACATATATGTGCCTAGAATGTAATTTTTAATGTTATAACTATAAAGCTGTGTTTGAAACAGAATCTTAACAATGAATACACTTCTTATTTAGTTGTTTCATTTTTTTGTTTGTTTTTTGGTCAGTCATGGGGCTTGAACTCTGGGCGTGGGTGCTGTCCCTCTGCTCTTCAGCTCAAGGCACATGCTCTACAGCTTGAGCCACAGCACCACTTCCATTTTCTTTATTCTTGATTAATTTAGAATTTCCCTATTTCTCTCTCATAACATTAATTTTTTTTACAGAAACCCTGATAGTTTTCTTGTTTATGACTCCCTATTCCATCAAGTCCAGATTTTTTTTCTCTTTTCTAAACCTTATTTTTATATATTTGGCTTAAAAATGTTTTTTAGTAATATGACTGAAAGGCCCCCAATTGATCACTAATCTGTAATCAAATCAGATTAGATGCAATAGCTTCTGGTTAATTTAAAACAGGTAAAGATTAATCTGAGACTAATTTCACAGCTATGCTGTGAGAACTGCTGGTGTTTTCGTGTCTGTGATGTGATAGAAAATCACATTTTCCATAAAGAAACAAAAGCTAATTTACTAGAGAGACAAATCAATTTTACCTTAATTATATTTAATCTTTGAGAGTAATGAAAATGGATATGGAAGAAATGGCTGTGCCAAGAACTTGTAACAGCATGGGCTAGTGAATGAGAACAAGATGTTTCACTGTTATAACAGATGTTTGTGAAGAAAAGTAAAAATAAATGTGAGAATGTCTTATATTTAGAAGGCAAGAAAATAAAGTCAAAGGATGTTATTCTTATTTAGACAAAACCAGGTGGCTAAACATTACAATTTTTTTTTTTTGGTGGTGGTACTGAAATTGAACTTGGGACCTCACTGGTGGTAGGCAGGCACTCTACCACTTGAGCCACTTTGTTAGCCTCTTTTACATATGTTATTGTTTTAGTTAGGGTCTTGCATGGACTATGTGCTTCCTAGTGTCTTGGGATGATAAGCATTCACTACTGTGTCCAGGCATTGGTTGCGATGGAGTCTTGTGAACTTTTTGTTGCCTGTGCTGGCCTTGAACTATGATCTTCAATCGCTGATTCCCAAGTAGCTAGAACTACAGGCTTAAGCTATTGAGCCCAGTTAGTTATTTTAACTTTATTTAAACCTACCAAAGTTTTGCTTTCTCAAGGAGAAACACTTTCAGTCAGTGAACATGAAACCTCATTGCCTGGTTTTTGGTGTTATTACTCTGCTCTTCATGTTCTAGGAGCAAAAGTAAAGCATGGTGCTTTGTGTTAGGGAAGTGAAGAGGGTAGCTGGAAAAGAATTCTTTAACTATTTAAGTTGCTATACAAAGAGATGCATATATAAAAGAGGATAGAATAATTATTATGTCCCTGGAGAAAAGGTTGTAATGTTCTCAATCAATGTTTGATCCAGACAAGGGTTTTGGTTTTGGAGGAAAAAAAAAAGGCAAAGTGGACCTGAGAAATTTAATCTATGGAGTAAGTGGGTCTTAATAAGGTTGTGATGAGCTTTTTAAAACATGCGTTAATCTCTTTCTTTTCATGCAACTCTGTTAAAATTACATTGAGAATTAACCCACAAGGACCCAGGAAGGAGGATAAGAAAATAGTGAATGAGAGATTTTTTTTTTTTGGGTCCAGTCATGGGGCCTGAACTCTGGGCCTGTGCGCTCTCCCTCAGCTCTTCAGCTCAAGGCTAGCGCTCTACCACTTGAGTCACAGCGCCACTTCCGGCTTTTTTCTTTTTGCTTATGTGGTGCTGAGGAATCGAACCCAGGGCCTCATGCATGTAAGGCAAGCACTCTACCACTGAGCTACCTTCCCAGCCCCTGAATGAGAGATTTTAATAAATTTTTAGAAGACAGGCATGTGGAGATGTGCTACCTGACGGGGAAGAGTATTATGACCCCCTGGCTAGAAAAGTAAGTGGAGTCAGTGTACCTTTCAGAAACTCAAGGAAAAGCAGCACTTGCACTCCCTAGAATCGGAGTGATCATATAAGGCGCGAGGAGGAAAAGACCAAAGGCTGCACTTGGAGTTGGAAACTCTGAGTTCCTTTACCTAGTCCCTATCCCACAGAAACAAGTCATCTCCTGGAGAAACTGCTCTGGGGAGGTTCAAAGTAGGTCCATTAGTGTCAGTGGAAGGCAGAGACAAGGCATAGAGAGGGTGGAACAAGGGTGGCTAAGTGAGAGGCTGTAGACTGAGTTTTGGGCCTCTTATCTCCTCTACTGCATCCAGAACTCTGCATCTTCTTTCTCTTTTCCCTACCTAGCTCCCTATCAACTTGGGCAGAAGACTGAAGTATTAGGAGACTGAAGTATTCTTCTCTGGAGAAAGGGAAACAGATTCTAGACTGTGGGTTTGGGAAAGACAAAGGATTGCAGACCAAGACAAAGGATTGCAGACCATTCCAAAGGAGCCCTTAGAAATAGGCAGGGCTCTTAGTGCTGGAGAGTTGAGTACCAGAGGGTTTTTTTTAAATATTAAAAACGTTAACACACTGGGTGGTAAGCAAGTGGTTACAAATGAATTAACAAAGAAAATAGACTCTATGGAGAGTACAAATAGTACAGTTCTTCAACAAGACTAAATGAAAGCCCAATAAAATAAATACAAAAAAATAGATAACTGCAAGAGGTGGTGCCAAGGGGAAAAGAACAGAAGAATGAAGCATGGAAGAGGGGAGCACGCAGGCAAGAATTCATTGAATATACCACAGAATTGAGAAATATAAGAGAAGGGGTAGGTTGAAAGGGGGTGAAGACTTTGAAGTGATGATCAAAATCAAGATGCACTGCATATATAAACTGCTTTGTTAAAAGGCAAAAAAATCGAGTATGTAATCCAAAATTAAGATAAGTAAGGGAAAGGGAGGGGTGGGTAAGTATGTTGAAAGGGGTGACCATGATCAAGTTGCCCTATATTCATAAACTGATTTGGTGAATGGCAACTCCTTTGTATAACTACTTGAAGATAATAAAAATATTAAAAATTATCTTTAAGTAGTTATACACAGAGGTTTCAATTTAACATAGCAACTTATGAGTGCAATGCATCTTGATCAGGAACAGAGGTCAACCAGCAAGACAAGGTCTCGCCATGTAGCCTAGGCCAGCCCTGAACTCAGGACCATCTTTCATCAGCCTCTTGAGTAGTGAGATTACTGATATAGGTAGGGCTACCATGCCCATCAGTGAAACGTTTTGAGGGAAGGGGAGGGACACCAGCTTCTTAGAGATGTGCTGAATAGGTTGGCTCAGATATTCTTCAGGATAATGATGGAGATTTAGAAAGGGTCCTCCTGAGAGCCAAACACCAGAGGATAACCACTCTAAACAGGAAGTAGTCTTCTCAGTCATACTGGCTAGTAGTCAGTTCCTTGGTCTGCCAATCTGTCCATTCATCCATCAGCAAATACAGAATAAGGCAAGGCTTGTGTACTGCGCTCAATGCAGAAGAAAGGGGCAGTGTGGAACAGAACTTTGGAATTTTGCTCTCTCAGAGTTCCTAAGTATTGGGACTAAAAATAGCAAAATCTCTTCAGATTTTAATTATTTTGTAAAAGAAGATGCTAATTCCTACCCATACTTTTTACATTCTTTTTTGTTTTTGTTGAGATAGGGTCTCTCTATATGGCTCCCAGCTAGGTTGAAATTCTGTGTAGCCTGGGCTGGCTTTGAACTCATGACCTTCCTGTATCTTGAGTGCTAGGATTAGAGGTACATACCATATCTGGCTAAAAGAAGATACTTTAACAATTATGTAGTGAAGGTTTACTTAATATCAAGCATGTAATGGAAAGCACAAAAATGTAACCACTATTAAAGACTAACTGTCCTTAATTTTTTAAAATAAATTTATGAATATATTGTATAATCAATAATATGTGATTAGTCAAAACAATATTTCATTGATATGAAATTTATCTGTAAACAGTCATACCTTTCCAGAATCTTGAATCATTTTGACATTTTCAGAACCAAATTTATCTGAGTAAAGTTTAAGGAGTCTCTGAGAAATTTCAGACAGAGGTGTGAGTTTGGGTTCTTTGTAAATATATTCCTTTCCATCTTCATCTTCAAAGAATCCCTGTGACATAAAGCATAATTAGTGTTGGCCCTGAATATTAGCCCAAGGCTTACTATCCAGGAAGGGCTTTTTTTTGTTACAAGGGTGAAAAAAACCAAATAAGCAAACAAACAAAAACCACAAGGAATGATTCTAAAATAAAATCCTATTTGAGCAGGCTGTCTAAATAGGAAAGAAAATGGTAAGAATGTGGAGTTTGGGTGCCAAGATAAAGGAAAAACATAAAATCGCAAGCTTATTTGAGAATGTTGTCATTAAGTATTAAGTGAAATGAAAGAGTTGGATTCAAGACTATGAGCTCTCAGTGAAATCTAATGACAGTCAAGCCTGTTTCACATTCCCAGGAAGCAGAACTCAGAATGACTAGCAGCCTAAGACAGTCAGGCCTCAGAAATGCACACATGTCCCTCTCCTGACATCTTCCATTTACACAGTAGGTTTTACAGCATGACCTGAAGCATTTGGGTCTACAGTAGGTAGAGCAAAAATCACAGTTTGAATAAATTCTATGTAGATGTACTGATGAGAAAAGTATTAAAGGTCTGTTGCACAATAGCAGAATATATATTGTTTAGCACCAATCACATTTGACCACAAGGCTTCAAACTGTATGGGAAGTGAAAAAGGTTGAATATTAAAAAGTCCAGTTGGGGTTAATATTTGAAATAAAAATTTAAAAAGTTTCTCATCTAAAATAAAAGAGAAAAGGGTACAAAAATCATATATGTAAAAAACCAAAATAGGATAAGATGAAACAAAAAAAATCCACATCAAACCAGGAGTTTAGATGCAATAATTTCACTACATTACTTGCTTTTAGGCATTTACTATAATTACCTCCACATCTGTTTCACTGTCTGTAAACTGGTATTGCTATAAAGTTATAAAAGACAATAACAGAATAAATTGAAGGTTATATAATGCTCATAGAAAACCACCCACTCTAAATAAATGGATATAACTTGTACCATTTAATAATGTTAGAGCTTGAAGGTTAAAATTAAAGTTAAATTTAAATAAACTCTCATATAAGGTTTCTCAAATATTACAATGACAAATACACTCATAGAGATATTATTTTAACAAAAGATAAAGATGCACAGAAACAAAGAAACCATAAAGTCTTAATTTTGGTTTAAAACATGCAATACAGATGTATAAGGAAACAGATGATTTATTTCTGTACATGAAATACAATGTTAATTTTCTCTTTGGAATTTGTGATGACTGGACAAAATACATACACACTTGAAAAGGAAACTTGCAAACCACAATGAAGTACCAAAGATGCTGCTAAGCATGTTAAGATCTTAAGAAGAAAGAACTTACCGCTGCCTTAAGAAAGTAATAAAGAAAAGACAGAAAGAAAGGAAAAAAAAGCAGAAAGTTTACTATGGAGGAAGATAAGAACCATACAAAATATGACAAATTTATCAAATTAGCATTTATAGAACAGAAAAATATAAGATATTGTTACTTTATAAAACAGGACTTAGGACAGCTTACAGAATTGAGGGAAGACTCACTTGTCCAAAAAAGGCCACCCGGAAGTAGGTTCCCAGAAGTCTGCGGCCTGAGTGCATGACCTCAGTCACTTTGCTATAAGCCCGGTGTAGTGTGTCATACAGATGGGATAGCCTCTGAAAAGCAGAACAGAACCCATGTCATCTCATTTGTAAATAGCTGAATCAATTTTAAAATGACAACCAAACGTGATAAAGTAGGTGAAAATTCCTTGACCATAAGTAAAAAAAAAAAGCAAGAATGTATTTTGACTTCATAACTTGCAACCAATATTAGCTGCACTGCTTCCTACTCAAAAAGCCAGCCAGCCTATGAGGACCCATTGAACTTCCACATGATGGTAAGCAAATTCTATTTTCAAGTTAATACAAGATTTTGGAGCGGGCCCTGATACCACCTACTCCTACTATTCCTACTCCATTTTATGTGCTAAGGGCAATGGTGGACCTCTGATGAAAAGGGCACTTGCTGATTACAATGCTCTTCTTTTGATGACCTTTTGAAGTGAAGTGCTGGGGTAGAAATCTTGTAGTTTGAGATGTGGGGACGTCTGTGTAGAGGTGGGGCCACCCCACATATATGTAATGCCTAATAACTCTTAGGTGTGGTGCCTGGTGATCTCTTTTGGTAGAATGTGTAAAGTCAGAGACCATGGTTATCAATGAACCAAAGCCTGTCTGCCCTTCTTGCAGTAGATCTGGAACATGTCATCCCATTGTCCTTGTATATAAAGCCAAAAATCGAGATACCTCAAAATCCCTCCGCTTCTCATAAATGGGGATGATGAGTTTATAGATGTCGGCAATCAGCTCATAGCGTTCTGCCTTCCAAAGTCCATCTGCACACTGCTCCAGCAGCTCCATCAGTACATCCTGATCAAAGAGGAAGACCACCAGCCAGAGAAGAGCATTACAAAGAATACAATGTTGTATTTTTTGTGCAATCCCTAACCAGTAAGATGGGTAGGGGTGAAATTTCAAAATATACAAGAGATACTGAACATTTTAAAAGCAATTGTAAATCAATTAATCAGAACCATATTAACAATGCAAGGCCATTTAACTCTTATGTCATATGTTACACATAAATAAAACTGTCATTTCGTGTGATTGAACTTATAAAAAGGCATGTCAGTGTTTCAGGCTTCATCATAGGTCTTGTTAAAGCCAGATTTATGTAATAATCACCACAATAGTGACAGGCAAAGTCAAGAACAGAAAACTAAACACCATCTTTTTCCTTTGTGTTCGCATTACGAAGATGTGTTCCCTAAGACTTTTATTTCAAGCCTCTACCCTAAGCATGACAAGTCTTCATCTTATTGAAATACTGGAGGTATTGAAATACTAGAGTCCTACACAGAAAGTTGTGAGACCCAGAGATTCTTAATTTCACACTTTAGCAGTTATAGCTCAGAATCTGGAGTGATTTTAATGCAATTTTATAAAAAAGAAAGTTGTTTGTCAGTGAATTAAAAAGTTATAAATATCTATCATATTACTGATTCTTTTCATTCATTAACAATCATCTGTTCAAATATTGTACCAAACATCTACCATGTGCAAAGCACCATGCTTGACACTGAGCTTAAAAAACCCAAATGTAGCCGGGCGCTGGTGGCTCACGCCTGTAATCCTAGCTACACAGGAGGCTGAGATCTGAGGATCGCGGTTCAAAGCCAGCCCAGGCAGGAGAGACCGTGAGACTCCTATCTCCAATAAACCACCAGAAAACCGGAAGTGGCGCTGTAGCTCAAGTGGTAGAGCGCTCGCCTTGAGCTGAAGAGCTGAGGGACAGCGCCCAGGCCCAGAGTTCAAGCCCCACGACCGACAAAAAAAAAAAAAAAAAAAAACAAAAAACCCAAATGTATGTGCATAAAATTAAGTCTGTGATTCATAAAAACTGCTTGATATATTTTTCCCAAGTGTGGAGGCCATATTTTGCATGGTGTTATGGGTTAAATAAGAAATACATCCCACAGGTTCATGTGTTGAAGGCTGTGTCTTCAGCTGGTGGCATTCTTTTTGGAGGTGGTAGAAAATTTAGGAAGTAGGGCCTAGTTGGAGAAGGGAGTTGACTGGGAGTAAGCCCTTGAATGGTATGTTGGTACTCCTTGTCCTGTTCTTTCTCTGCTTCCTGGGCACCATGAACACCTCTGCTTTACCATGGCCATCGATCATGATGTTCTGCCTTATCATGGCCCAGAAACAGCTTGCAGACCATGGGCTTAAACTTTTGAAATACAATCAAATAATGAATCTTTTCTTTTTTTCCTAGAGCTTGAACTCAGGGTTTGGGCACTGCTCTTGAGCCCCAGCTCCACTTCTGGCTCTTTTTTTTTTTTTTTTTTTTTGGTGGTGAAATAGAGATATGAGTCTCACAGACTTTCCTGCCAGGGCTGGCTTCAAACCTCAATCCCCAGATCTCAGCCTCCTGATTAGTTAGGATTACAGGCATAAACCAGCTAATCTTTCTAAAGTCCATCTGCATACTACTCCAGCAGCTCCATGAGTATATCCTGATCAGCTAATCTTTCCTTCATTTTTTATTCCCCCAGTTGTGAATTTGAACTCACCACCTGGGCACTGTCCCTGAGTTCTTTTGCTCAAGGCTAGTGCTCTACCACTTTGAGCCATAGTGCCACTTCCAGTTTTCTGGTGGTTACCTGGAGATAGTCTCATGGGCTTTCCAGCTTGGATTTGAACCACAATCCTTAGATCTCAGCCAGCCTGAGTAGCTAGGATTACAGGTGTGGCCACCAGTGCCTGACTAATCTTTACTTCTTTTAAACTTTTTCTCTCAAGTATTTGTCACAATTATGAAAAGCTAGTTAATACAGATGGTCTGTTAGGCTATATGACATAAAAGAAACTTTCTTTGAAGTAGATAGAGACCCTCCAAATCACACAGTCATCCTCACAGCTGCCAGAATTTACGTACAAGAGACAAGTAGCCACCAGTTGAAAGAGAAGTGCCATGCATGGTAAGATAACAAAGACAGGAAATCACAGTGATTTCAAATATGCAAGGCACTGGTTTATTTAACACTAGCCAGTGGATACCTGGGTTGGTAATGAGGAAGCTAACTCCTCTGCTCTCACAGAGATCAGAGTCTAGAGTAGGAGATGGGTCTATAAAGAATAAGTGTACTGATAAGAAATTGCAAGGAGTCAGGAATGCAGAGAAGAATGTACCCATCTAAAGATGATAGGGGAGGTATAGAAAGTGATGATTGAGTTTTAAAGGGTGACTCAAGAGACACAAAGAGAGGAAGTGACAATGGGAGCAGAGAGGAAATAGCTCCACTGAAGGCTTGGGAATGAAGACAGTATTGTATCTGAGGACTTCGATGGGGTAGAGGATAAAATATGAATCAGAGAGTAGAAAGACAGGAGGCTGGGGGAGTGGGAAGAAATAACAAACCAAACTCACACACTTGAAGTTCTCTATGTAAAATAAAAATTAAATGAAGAAGAGTTCAAGCCCCACGACTGACCAAAAAAAAACACCCCAAAACCAAAAACCCCCCAAACCCCCAAACAAACAAAAACTACGATAATTTTGAGACCCAAACACACATTTAGACATATATCAGTTATCACAATAGACAAGGACCATGTTACTTACTTTAAAATGGTTGTCTATCAAGGTATCTGTGCAACAATTTTTCAGGTATATTTTAAATAGATTTTCTTCCTTCATAAATACATACTCAGTAGACTCTATGGGTACTCTCCAGAGTCAAATGTTTCTAACTGGTAAATACTATCTTGAATATTTCTTTTTCCTAATTTATTCAACAGACAGACTGGTGGGAGGCTTAGTAACAGTGAAACCTGGATTCAAGTAGTATGTATGATTCTATAACATATATTTATGTATGATCATAGATAGATGAACTCATTATTGAGAAATCTGTTATGTTTGCTATGAAAAATGGATATCAAACAAGAGAGATTCCCCAGAATGGTTGGGAAAATGCGATAAAGCAAACAGCAGTAAACATTATGAATAAAGAATATCACCAAAAAAATTATTATTATTATTTTTTTGGTACTAGTCCTGGGACTTGAAGTCAGGACCTAGGCACTGTCCCTGAGCTTTTTTGCTCAAGGCTAGTGTTCTACCACTTTAGCCACAGCTCCACTTCTGTTGTTGTTGTTGTTGTTGTTTTTTGGTGGCTAATTGGAAATAAGATTCTCCTGGACTTTTTTGCCTGGGCTGGCAGGAACAGGTATGAGCCCTGGGTGCCTAGCAAAACAATTCTTAATAGTTATTGAGAATGAGGGGATAGCATATCAACAACTTTTATACTTTATTAAATATTAATTTATCTTCTTCTCTAGGCATTAAAACACCACCTACTATTTTAAATAAATGATAATACATACTATAAAAGGCAATTAGTATAGTATGTATTAGTACACATTTCCCAAGAATGGGATGGATATATATATATATATATATGTATATATATATATATGTATATGTGTGTTTATGTATGTATACACATCTCCTAAATCCTTTTCTCATAAAAATAGAGTGTGGATAATTGCCTCAAAGCAAAGTTTGGTAAGATAAATATTCAAGGTAATATAAACTCTATAAATGGACATTTACAGTGAATATGTATTGAGTAACAATTCTTTGAATAGAAATAATAGGCAGTAATTACAAATAGGAGATAATATGTCTAATTATAATAAGCCATAAAGACTAAAATATATAACTAAACATTGGAGTATATGTGTGTGTATGTGTTTGTGTGTACATGTGTGTGTGTGTGTGTGTGTGTGTGTGTGTGTGTGTGTGTATTCTCAGTACAAATTCTGCATATTTAAATTCTCAGAAGTCACTATATCTGGGAACCAATCCAGAAAGTAGTCTGAGTGATACCCTTGAAAGGTAGACATCCAGATGCCTAATGGTTTTATCACCTTGCTTGTTTAAGCACAAAGGCATTGTTTTCCCCCTAAATTGTTGACATAAGAAAGGAACTTGTTGGGGAGATGGTGGCTAATTAACTCTATGCATCCAGAAAATACACATTTTATGATATTAGACTAGACCTAAAGATTTCAGTGCACCAAGGTCAGAAGCCATTGAGGAAGCTTTTAAAAATGTAATTAGGCAGTTCTGTTTTCAAGGGTGTCATGTTGATACAATTAAGGGCACTGAGCATCTGTCTGTGGAAGTAGCACATGAATGCTGTGGTATGTGTGTGTGTGTGTGTGTGTGTGTGTGTATGTGTGTGTGTGTGTGTGTGTGTGTATACACACGAGCACAAAAATGACAGTATAAGAATGTACTTGTGCAGGGTATTTTAAATATTTTCATTTAGATATCCTTCACTCCATCTTAGGATTAATTTGACTTAATCAACCTTACCTATAAAGCTAGATGCTGTCTTTACCACCTACCATTTGGTAATAATTAAACCTATGATCTTGTTTGGGCAGTGGCACCTGATTGTACAGGTTCAGCATAACTCACATTTTTATAACACTTCTATGATTAACACTGTTTCTGAAGAAACATCTCACAATTGTCATCAGAATAATCACGTGGGATGCTTCTTAAAGTGCTGATTCCTGAGCTGTATACCCATCCAATGGAATCAAGATATGAAGGACAAGAAAGAGAATCATCTATTTATAATAGGAATGTAAGTAATTCCTAATGAGACTAACATAGGAGGGCAAGCTCCTCACTCATAAACCCTGTGATAGTACAAGTCACCATAGGCAGTCTGTGGAATGAATCAGCATGTCAAATTAGAAATGTCTAGGACAAAAGAATTCAGACAACTTTGAATTTGTATTCACAGGGACTGTCTCTTCTCAATGGAAAGAAAGCATCTGAAGTTCTGGCAAGGATTCTGTCTTGCTCACCCTTTTATCCCCAGCACCTGGTCCAGTGCCCAAGTAGTCCCTGTATGTATTTCACCATGAAGCAGGGCAACAAGTTCTGGTATCAGGCAAAAGTAGAATAGTTTCTCAAGTTCCTTATTCACTACTACCATTGTTGGGAAAATCTCCTACTAGTGAGGAAACACTAACTCAAGTTATATAGTTTGTTGTTGTTGTTAGTCATGGGGCTAGAACCAGACCTTGGGCACTATTCCTAAGCTTTTTTTGCTCAAGGCAGTGCTTAACACTTTAAGCCACAGCATCATTTCTAGTTTTCTGGTGGTTAATTGGAGATAATAGTATCATGTACTTTCCTGCCTGGGATGGCTATGAACCACGATCCTCAGATTTCAGCCTCCCGAGTAGCTAGGATTACAAGCACGAGCCACTGGCTCATGGTTCTTTTGAGCACTCTTAGTCAAGGAAAAGTGGATGGTTAAGTAGCTCTGTAGGGTTATATCACCAAACCTAGATGGGTCGTAAACAGTGAACATTGAAAGGATCTTTTGATTTCTGAGATATCCTATTGATGTAACTTTTTATGTTTGTTACTGGCAGTTGTTTCTGAACAGAAACAATTGGCTCACAGAATTCAGAGACTTGCAGAGTTAAGTTCATATAATGGTAAGTATACTCAATGGTAACTGCAAGTGAGACTTGTTGCTTTATAAAACAACAGCTAGCAGGCTACATAGTCAATTGTCTTCATCTTAGGAAAGGCTCCATTCTATAGAGTTACCATGAAGACTGCTAAGTGAGCACTGGCCCATTTCCTAGGAAAGAGCATTAAGGTTCCTTGTGTAAGCCTCTGGTTACAACATTTTCACTAACCAATCCATATATAGCTTTGTTTTGTATATATCTGTGTAAAGTCACCTAATATAACCTGTACTGTTAACATTAAATTCATGCCCAATCCACTAGAACCTCATGCACGATAAAGATTATAGAATAATGTGATAAAATATCACATGTAATGTTACTTAGGTTCTTAGGCAGTACTTTAGTAGTACACTGGGGCCATTTTAAACTGCAAAATCACCAACTAAAAACCATAACCATGAAAATGTAAAAAACAGAACTAAATGGACCCCAAAAGGAATACCTGTTGACAGTATAAGATTGAAACAAGCAGGGTGCTGGTGGCTTATCCCTGTAATCCTAGCTATTCAGGAGGCTGAGATCTGAGGATCACGTTCCAAGCCAGCCCGTGCAGGAAAGTCCATGAGACTCTTATCTCCAATAAACCACTCAAAAACCGGCAGTGGTGCTATGGCTCAAGTGGTATAGCACTAGCCTTGAGCTGAAGAGCTGAGGGACAGCGCCCAGGCCCAGAGTTCAACGACAGACAAAAAAAAAAAAGAAAAAAAAAAAAAAAAGAAAAAAAGATTGAAACACGAAGTCAGAGTGCCAAGAGAACTGATTTGGGCTTACAAAAAAATATCAGCTGAGTTGGGCCAATGGCAAGCCCTACCAAGAGACTGTAGAACAGGGGAAGGTGAGGGTGGTAGCTTCTCATGCCTTTCCTCTGTGCAATTATAAGATCTCTAGTAAAGGCTACAAGTCCTGTAAGGTGGCACCTCTATGTATTTTCCACCCCGCTTTGCTCTCTCAGATAAGGGGGAGGGACCCAGCTGTTACTAACTTAAGTGATACTGCAACTTTCCTTATTGGTTTTCCTAAATGCTCTCTGAAAATTTAAAAATTGTCTCTCTATAAGACTTTCTTTACTTTCGTAAATGTGCCATCCAGGTCCGGCCAGGTCTGCTTGTCATTAGTTAAGAGAAGGGATTTATTATTATTTATTTCTACTTGGGCCCTGTAGAAATTGAGCACTTTAGGGAGCTTAAATTTTAATCTGCACAATTCCAGATTGTAAAATATGAATTGGATGCTTCTTTTTATCTAATCAAAAATGTCTGGGAGGGAGTCAATCTTTGGATCAGTCAAAGAATGAAGATACCAATTAAAACTTACTGGGTGCCTGCTGCTAAGACATTGTATATTTTTAGGTAGCTCCCCTGAAAAATCAGTTTAGGAGACCACTTACGACATTTAATTATATTTATGAATGCAGATTAAAATTGGCAATGATTATTATACTGTGTCACACACTTATTTCCTATCAGGCGTTTCTCAAACTCCTTTCTCTCTGGCAGAGATTTTCATATTGTTCTTTTTCTTGAGACATCTGGGTAGCAATATGCAAATGTACTTGACAGTTTCTATTGTCTCAACTTTTAGAATATGTTCTTCTTTCCCCTCCCCTTGCTCTTAATCTTGATGTGCAGGGTTTGTGCTGAACTTTATAACTGTGATGTCCATATCCTAACCACTACAGATTGTCATGTACCATGGACTTTGTTAAAGATTTACCAACTTTATGACTTAAGGTCAGGATGGCAAATCCATATTCTGAAATAGCTGACAAAGTGGTCCTCATCAAATGCTTAGTTTTACCCCAAAGCGGTGTCACTCATAAGTTTCCCCAACAACATCTTAATTTGGCTTCACAGGCTAAATCATTAAGTTCTTATAACTACTTTAGCCTATTAAATCAGATAAGCATATAGGTTTCATTTTATCATCCCTGTAGGATAAGTTACTGGAAAATGTTTACTTTCAAATCTTTAATTACTCTTGGCATTGTTAGTTTCTTTATCTAATTGCAAACAAAATGTTGTACTCCAGAGGTCTGAGTAGGTAGCAGGTACAAGAATGGTTCCCCAAAGCAGACATTATAGTCACACCTCTTCTCAGAGAGAAGCTCCAATCAAACTTCGCCTTGAAGGGAGGAGCTCCAAGTCAACAGTATATGGGCCTTGTCTCCCTCAGTGATAGGTTTCAAAATGGAGAGTTAAAAAAGTAAAACTGTTACTGTCTACCTAGGCACTTCAAAGTGAGAAGACAGAAGAGCTATTATTGCCATGGAATAACCAACTTTCTTGCTTTCTAATCACAATAATTAGAAAACTTTATTTAGGGTGGCTAAACTTATTTTAACATTTAAACTTCTGATACAGTATCCTCCTTTTTCACATTTAGTTTTTTTTTAATTGTGAAAATACAGTATAGAGGGGTTACAATTATATGGGCAAGATAATGATACATTTCTTATCAAGATTGTTGCCTCCTCCTTTGTTTCCCCTTCCCATCCCTTTCACATTTAGTTTTTAGTTTCAATGGTCATTTGAGACTAGACAATTTATAGCAGTGGTTCTTAAACAACTGGAACTTAAAATCACCTTATTTATCTTCAAATTTACTAAGGACTCCAAAGAATTTTTGTTTATGTTTCAATATTTATAACATAAGAAATAAAAACTAAGTTAACTTGTTAATCAAGTTAACTTAGTTAACTTAGTTAACTGTACTATTGTCAACAAGAATATTACTTTACTACAAGAAAAGGGTATTTCTGACATAGAGAGAAAAAGAGAAAAGAATAACCTTCATTTGTTGCCACTCATGTTAATGTCTGACTTTGTAGGAAAAACTGGGGTTTTCTTAGCTCCTGCCACAGCCTGCCTAATGTGTTGCTGGGGTTGACACATTTAGAGAATGCATCTTCACAGACCTCCAGGGAAGAGTAAAGGTCTCCAAGGCTTCCTGACAGGGTTCCAGGACCACACTTTGAGAATCAAGTGATAAATCCAGTCCATAGGACTAGTTCCTACCATGGGAGATGTTTGCTTATGGTTACTCTTAACCATGGAAATATCAAGCTCTCTATTCTCCATGACAGTAGACTAGGTTGGTCATGCTTCCTGGAGACTCAGGGCTCAGGACCCATGCAGAGCCAGGTGCTTGTTCCTGACAGCTGTTCTGGCCATGAGTCTGGTGTGGCCTCTTAGAGCTTTGACTGTCTGATGCTGGAGATGTCTAGAGTTGGAGATACTAATTAAAGCTAAAGTCAAATTAAAATAGCAGTAAAATCAGAAAAAATGTTAGAAAGACTAAGAAACTTACGGTAGATTTTTCAGATCTTTTCCTACAAGTGCTGAATCACTGTACTATAAACTGGTCCCTTAAGGCCCTCTCTCCAGAGAAGAAGGCACTGCCAAGAAGGGGAATGGTAGAACTTCAGCTGCTGTGTTTCAGTGGTCTGAAGAATCATCTAACTTAGGGCTCTGAGTAGAGGCAATGATTATGGAGATGAAATCCCTGAGGTGACATACTGGCAGGGCTGTCAGACCCCAACATACCTGATTACAGTCACTTAACACTGTGTTAGTTCATCCCTAGATCATTTTGTTATTTTGTGAACATCATGGGGAGAACATATACTAAGATAGCTATGACATCACAAGGTGATACACTTCTGTGAGAACATTGCTGTGTATGTAGTCTACTGTTGACTGAAATGTCATTATGTTGTGCACATGTGTCCTTGAACACCTACTTGAGCTCTAGCACTCACCTCATTAAAGTGAACATCCTGCATCCCGACATCTTCCATCATGGAGGCCTCCTCATCGATGTTTGGGGTAATGACCCGGAAGGCTGTGTACCCTTGTCTAAACATGCCTACAAGGTGAGAGAGCAGAGGAAAAGGAGCTGGTGACCTGAGTGTAGCAGAATCTTAGGATTCTTCCTGAATCTCCTTTGTCAGCCAGAATCCCCATGGGAGGATAGGGGTCACCATGTGCTTTCTTTATTCAAATCCTTATAATTAACCCTCACCTCCTTCTCTGTCTTTCTCAACACATTTTCAATTATCACCCACATTTATTAAAAGATTCAATCTTTCAGTAAACTATATATTGAGAAATAGTCTTTGAATCAAGTTAATAGTAAAATAATGGGAAGTAAAAAAATTGATTTGGTATAATGATCCCTGCTCAGATACCAAGAAAAACAAAAGAGCTAAAGCTAATGAAAGAGATATATGACTCAAAATCAACTCTATTTCCTTCAAGTAGTTGGTCATTTTACCAACTCAGGCTGAGAATAATCCCCAATTCTGATGGGGATTATTATTATTATCCTTATTATTATTATTATTATTATTATTATTATTATTATTATTATCCTTCCTGATGTAGCCTGTACAACTAAGATAAAATGTAACAGCTATATTTGTGAGCAGAATAGTGTGTATGTATGTGAAGGGGCTTAGTTAGTTTCCTCACAACTATCTGGGGGTAAGGAGAAATAGAGAGTATGAACACTTCCTCGTCTACATATCAGATCCACCAAAGGAAAAAGATGTAAGGTTGGAGATAGGATTGATGTCTAGGATAATCATAGATTCTTTTTTTTTTTTGTCGGTTGTGGAGCTTGAACTCTGGGCCTGGGCACTGTCCCTAAGCTCTTCAGCTCAAGGCAAGAGCTCTACCACTTGAGCCACAGTGCCACTTCTGGTTTTCTGGTGGTTTATTGGAGATCCGAGTCTCATAGACTTTCCTGCCTGGGCTGGCTTTGAACCACACTCCTCAGATCTCAGCCTCCTCAGTAGCTAGGATGACAGGTGTGAGCCACCATCGCCTGGCTAATCAGATTTTTTTTGCAATAACAACCCAACTGGAATCTTTCTTTGTGTTGAAGTCACTGGAAAAGTTTTCAGCTAGATGGACTATGTCTATGTGACATGTTAAGTGAGTAAAGAATTAAAATGTTGTACAATTCTATTTTGTGATGGCTGTTCACAAGGAAGTGAACAGAGCTAGACATTGTGGTATGTCTGTAAGGCCTTGGGTTCAATTACCCAGCACTACAAAACACAAACAAATAAGAAAGTTAAAAAAAACAAAACCCTTAAAAACAAAAACAAAAAAGCTCAGCCAAACAAACCAAAAGTAAAGTCAAAACTTTAATCAACACTTCACATATTTCAAGAAAATGAGGAATAAAGAGCATTTAAAAATCAAGCCTTGAGAAAGTAGAACTTGGTCTTATCTGTTACATGGAAATTCAAATTTCTAGCCACTCCCAGATAATCTAGCATCCAACACAATCCTAGTGCAGCCTTACTTTGATTTGGTTATACAGAAACCAAAGGCTCCCAGTGAAAAGCAATTGTCTAGAAACTTGAAGATACATCAACACACCCAACATAAAGTTGCAAAAGCCAACCACCAATGAGTAGGTTGCAGAGTACATTTAAATGTAACATGCCACTCCAATGGAATAACCAAAATGGCCTAAGTGGTTTCTTCTCATTGCCCATAGAAGCAGATTCCAGCAGATTCCAGGAAAAAAGGGAAAGAAGGAGCATGAAGTCTGTTGATGCAGAATTGAAATAGAAAACTCCCACAGCACCAAATGGCATGTGAACAGAGTAGCTGGAGATCCTTGGGAGCTGGGTGACCTTCAAGCTCACCTCCCCGGCTCCTCCTCTGGCAGGTGCTATGGCTGTAGGGGAACAGGGGTGGCTCCTGCCGGAGAGCTAGTTCAGCTTCTAAACATGAGGATAAAAGGCCTTAGCAGGAAATAATAAAGGAATAGGAGTCCTTTTTTGGTTTTTCACTCTGGCTTTGATGTATGACAAATCCGGGTTCCCTTAAATTCCATTTAAAATAGCCAGCTGTACTAGAAATAGGCATTTCATAGTATTGGCACTTGTAACTTTATAATGCTTCTCACTTTGTAAATATACACCTCATTAGCCCAGATCTGGTGCTGCTGTTGTCTGGTGTTTCAATGTGTAGACTACCAGCTTCTCCAAGAATCTCAGTATTTCAAACCAAATGCCACCCTTTGGTGCTATCCTGATTTGGAAGTGGAAATGAGAAACTGGTGTTTAGCCTGAAGGAATCATAAAAGAATTCCAGGCTGCTGCTCTGAGAACAAATGTATTATGCCCCTGACTTTCCCCTAGGCAGTATGGTAGTCTTCTCACACAAGAAAGCCAACTGGGCTATGTTCCAGGAAATCTGTCTGATAACTTCCTGTTACAACTGTCTTTTGACTGATAAACAGTTCCAGTGATTATTATCATAAGGGAAAAGAAATCTTTAGCTCTAAATTGACCAGTCAGGGATAGATAGAGACAAAGCTCATTAACTGTTTTCTTCTGCAGAATGGCATCATCAGTGAGCGGTTTTATAACATACCCTCTACTTTTCTCCTTAATACATTCCCACTGTGCCCACCAAGTCAAGTAAATGTCATGTCAGAGAATTAAATAATGAACATGTTACACACACACACAAACACACATACACACACACACACTCTCTCTCTCCAAATCTGCCTACATGGTTCTCAGTTGTTTTTGATGATTTGTACAGCTTCATGTTCATGTCACAAAACATAGGAATCATTCCTTACCTTTTCGTGTGAGATATTCTGCCACTAAGGCTGTCACGTGGACATAGCACATTGCTGCCTATAATAAAAAGATGTCTTAGAAACATAATTTATAATAGCATATGTAACAAAGGTATGTGCTTTTATTAGATCCCCAGGCACCAACTAGCAATTACAATAGCTAATATGTATCTTCAAAAACAGTAGAGTCATTCACATAAACTGAAATTTTGAAACTGAGAGGTGAAACAAATGGTAAATTTGCTACACTTTGTTTCTATTTATAATGGTTACATTTTAATGCAAAAGACAAAAACAGCATTTTTTCTTACTCTACAAAAGGCTTTGGTATCATTTCCCTTGAAGCAAAAGGAAAACTATTTGAAGAAAAAGTGTGCTTCCTCCTGAATTCTGAGAGAATAATTAAAATTTCAAGTGTTAATATATTTTCTCCCAACTTAAAAAAGGCCAGGTTGTTATTTATTTTTCCAAATACACAATTCTAAATAAAAATTCTGGGCTGTGAATGTAGCTCTGTATTACAATCTGTACTTAGCATGCCCTTGGTTCAATTCCCAAAACCAAAACCAACCAACCAACCAACAACTAAATTCAATAATAGGTATCTTAAAAATAAAAAAAATTACAATAAGTTGCCATGTTGTCATAAAAATCAAAGACAATTCTTGGAAATAAAGCCAACAATAAGGTAAGATTCATGAGGTCCAGACCTCATTAGTTGCTTGGCCATCACTATGTGGTATCCTTATCTAGCCAACATACACCTTCCACATGATGTGCATGTGAGCTAACAGCATTAGCAGCTTAGTAGGTACAGATTATGTCTAAAACCTGAAGGAAATTATGTTAGGGAGTTGATTTATTACACTGGCTAATCATAAGAGGTGGCACTCATGGTTTAGCTCATCCTACAGTGCACAGCAGAACCAGGCATGCAAGAGTTTATTGAGCAAGTACACAAAACCAGACACCCATTAGTGTCTTATATAGTATACTAGATTGGACAGTGTCTCCCCAAAATTCATGACTGTTTTGGGATCTCAACTGTGGGGCATTTGCAAATAGAGTTGTTATAAGTGTACCTAGTTAAAATGAGGTCATACTAGTATTGGGTGGTCCCTAAACTTAATATATGCCATAAAAAGAAAAGAAACAGAAATACAGACACATGGGAGTATGACCTATGACAGTGGTGGCAGAATGGTATGTCCACAAGTCAATGAACATCAAGGAATGGCAGCCACAGGAGGAGCTAGGAGAAAGGCAAGGAACAGATTCTCAGGGGGCCCTATTGACCCCTTGATCTTGGACTCTAGCCTCAAGACTGTGAGAATATAAACATTGGTTGCTTTAAGTCACTCAGTTTATGTTACTTTATGAGGGTAACCCAAGGAGCTAATACAAGTGATGCTCAGTGAATTCCTTTCTTTTTAAAGATACTTAGTCACACACATCATACTTAAAAGCTTTCGGCTTAAATTCTGAGAATTAAGAAAAATTACTACTATTACTATGACTACTTCCAATTTCTTTTCATCATGATCATTATGTTAGTTTATGTTAAATTTATCATAAAACAATGTATCTTTTGGCACAGTAGACTTCTTGAATAATGAAAAGTTACATAAAAATTTTTAGTTTTAGAGTACAATCGTAAGTGAAATGGTAATAGAAATTTCAAAGTCACAGCATGCTTGCTTTAGTATCACTGCTGGTCATACCCAAATGTCTTAGGAGCAAATCCTGAATAGTATTCTCATGGAAACGTAGAACCTGCAGATAGTCCATAGCTTTCCTTAATTTCTCATTTTACATAGGATGTCAACAAAAAATAAAGGGTTTAAAAAAATGGCTCAGAGTTGGGAAATGTCAAATCTTGGATTCAGTCTATCTCAAGGGTCCACATCCAACTTTCAGCCATGTCCTACAGACTGAAAAGTACAGAGGGAATGCTTCAATATCTTCTACATCCACACAAGGAGACAGTGATCCTTATCATTCTTAATGACAGAAAAAATACTCATAAAAATAGCTGAAATTTAGAAATATAACATATTTTGATGTAGAAATGGAGTATACTTTAATTAGTAGTTAACTATATGACTACACAGAGATATCCTTTATCGTTTTCTCAGGTAAAACTATGAAGTCACCCTGAGCGGAGCATTAAGATTAAATTATGTACTAAGGTACCACAGAGTTTCCTTTGATTAATAGCACATTTTTTCTCAGTATTGTCTTCTGTGAACAAATAGGGCATAAATGGTTTTCTCAAAGGCCTGGATAAATTGGCAGAGCCACCTACTTCTGAGAGATCCCCATTTTTGACATGGATCCTGGCCATGCTGTCAAGCCACGTCTTCCTGAGTTCAGGAGTGCTGGCATAGGACTTAGCCAGACTGTACTGCAAGTCTACCAGCATCTCTGGGTCATTTTCATGTTCCTTCATCTGGGCTGTGGCCATCAGGACTGTGCGGATCCTCTTGGTCAAGTCTTTCACATCAGAGGAGAAACTGGTGTGCTACATGAAGGGTGAGAGAGAAAGGACATGTGGCTTTCATCCTGGTACATGTTAAGACAGAGTCTTGAAGGTGAATGTTAAATAGAGGCTGGGTTGCTTACCTTGATAAGTCTGTCACTGTTGGCACAGTTGTTGATGATGGACAAGGACTGCTGGAATCTGGTTCCCCCAATGCCAACAACATCTGCAATCAGCTGACTGACAGAAATGATGACCTTAGGGACACAGAAATGTGGACAAATCAATTTACCTTAAGATGATTCTGTGCCCAGGATGAATATAAGGCCAGAGCAAAACTGAGATGTTTAGGGCTGTGATTATTCCAGGGTAGGAAACAATGTCTATGTCTTTTTATGACTTTCATAAAATTATTCTAGAACATGATTTTGCCTTACTGATAAAATTTGTTTGCAAAACAAAATGCTAATAAAGGAACTGTAGAAGAATGTAGAAATAGATAGCTCCTATCTCCTGGATACTTACTTTTTGTAATAAAAACAAATGTTATTATTTACTTTCTCAGTTTTTATTGTGAGCTTATATATATTAAATATTCAATAGGTGAACAATCCTTTGCATTTTTTTCATCAGAATGTGTATTCATTAACTGTGAAATGGGGACATCTACCTTTCACTCTGACTACTATCCTGACCTAACTGCTTCCACTCAAAGATGGAGGCCATCCTTACTTCCTCTTTTTCTTTCCATCTCTTACTTCCTCCTATTTCAGTCAGTAAGTATTATCAACACAATCCTTTCTTCTTTCCAAACTCATTGTTTCTCATTTAGGACAACCTCCTTTCTGTCCTAGATTTGATAATATCTTCTCTAGTTCTGGTCTAGATTCCCATGATCTGTTCTTAACAGTCCAGGAAATTCCTCCAAATATGCAAAGATTTAGATGTGTAACAATGTATCTGTATGTGTCATCTGTGTTTCAAACTCCACATTAAAGAACTTTTCCAGCTTCCCATATGGGAATTACCATTACCCCTCTACATTCTTCAAGTCCTCTGGGAAGGCTCCTTTGGTATCCATAATCCCCAGTCAGTCACTCCTCGTGTATACACAGTCCTCATGGGAGCACTGACCATACTGTTGCAAGGGCTTTCCGGATTTGTCTGGGACATCTATCTAACTACATTCCATAAAGGTCATGAGGCTGTTCTGTTCATGAATCCTAGCATGTCGTATGTGGACAATAAATACTGCTTCAGAAAGGGAACAAATAAAGAGATAGCGAAGGGACTCTTACTATATGTCTGTATACAAAACATCTACAAAAGTACATAAGACTTGTCATTACTGTGGCTGGTTCTCAACTCAGAGAATATAGATGCTAAAAAAACATGTAAAACATCTAAATGAAAAAACTCTGAAGAGACATCAAATGTGTTCAGAAAGAGAAGACAGAAAAGAACTCCTTTGGTCTTTTGTTTCTTACTTAAGTTGGTTACCTCACATAGATTCTACTATTTCTTGCTTCAGTGGAATTTCAGCTAGTTCAATATTTATTCTATATTTAAACACCAAGTTACAAATAGAATATAGTCTAGGCAAGAGTCTGATAGTATGGGACATGAAGCAAATCAAGCCAGGAAATTTGACTTCTAAATTTTTCACCTCAGGCCAGATTTTACGATATATTTATAATGAGCTCAACCAGTAAATATACTCAGTTTTCTTGCTAAAACAGGATTGTACCAGCTGAGTCTGTACTGCCAAGTTAAACCACACGCACTTGTAAGTGTGTCCGGACAAAGGACTTCTTCCCAGTATAGTCGAAGTTGTTCCTCATCAAGAAGTAGAGCAGCTGGGAAGCCTCAGTTCGGATGGAGCTCAGTTTGGAGTTACAGCACTTGAGAATCTCATAGCACAGAGCGGCACACATGTCTGCTCTCCCTTCATAGAACGTCGAGGGAAACTAGATGGAACATAAGGTATACACAGTGCAGCAAGGTTAGTGCTCATTGATGCTCCCTCAACTCTGACTAGAAGGAGGAAAAAGTATGACTGCCAGGTAGGACCATCACTAATGAAGCAGCTTACCTTATAAATTAATGATCTTAAGGCAGTGAAGACATTTTTTAAAGCTGTTTCAGATTGATGTTTTTGAAGAAAGCACAAGTAGACATCAAAAACTTTTTTCATGAGAGGGTTGTGTCCATGATCAGCCAACAACTGGTTCTTAAAACACACATTAACAATATCATTAGCATGCCTGCATTTCTAGAAGATTCTCTACCACTTTTAGGCCCAACGATTACATATTTCAAGCATAAAAAAACCCTTATAATTTAAACAAATTCTACTACAAGTCCTCAAGGAAAGCGCAAAAAGCCCTAGTAGAACAAAATAAATTATTAGTACATTTATGCTTTGGGGATCTCTCCGAAAATTACACTATAGTTTCCAGAAACATTGTTGCTTAGTATTAATTTGGCTTCTATTGATTTACTTCTTTTTACTATACATCAGCAACTGGTACAGAGGTGATTTTTGTAAGACCTTATTCCAACAGAGGAGTGGTATTAAAGAAGTTGGCTAACTATGAGATGTATGTAGCAGGAGGAGACTGTAAAGTAAGGAACATGAAGAAGGTCCACTAAACGTGAAGTCCCTCCCTAATCAGGTTTCTCAGGCATTCTGCTAAACATTCAATAATCAGGCAATTTGGTAAAGTAGAGCATGTACAGAATTCATCCTGAGTATTCTCTCTGTAAAACAGTAACTCTAAAAGTGACTCTGCACAACTACTGTAAACGAGTAGAAATTGTGGTTTAGTTCAGTTAGAGGCAGCTAGTAGGTTCGTAATGTTTCATGGATTTATCAAGCAAGAGGACTGTCATCAATTGTTTTCAACAGTTCTTCAAAATTTCGTCACCACAGCAGAATATTCACACTAATTCAGCATTCTAGAATATTGGTTAGTTAAAGCTCCCATCATGGCTAAATATACAGTGCAGCTGCAGGTTCACACCAGCAAAAAGTCAGCCTGGAGTATTGTGTACAAATACATATGGTGCTTTAAATATATGACAAGGTGGTCTGAACAAAGGCATGTGTTTTTGGAAAGATGTGCACGCATGCTGCACAAATAGGTAAAAATGACTGCAATGATGAAGCTGGAAGCAAGTGACAAAGAGCTTGATTCGCAAGGTTAAATATCCGAGTTTAAGCCCTAGTACTGTCTCCTCCTTCCCAAATGATGGTTAATAAAAAAATCTCAAGAGATTATTTCAAACCAATCATACAATATGGCCAAATAAAACAGAGGCAGATTATGGCTAAATGATTTTGCTACATAGCAAATTATGGCCAAAGTCACATTTCAAAGCAAGATTTACTTCATCTTATTTGGAAGGAAAATCTGACTCAAGGAAAAAAATATATTTCAGGTTCAGTCAGGACAGATGTATCACAGATGATAAAATACCAGGAATTCAGTGATCTTTTATTAAGTACTGAGGCACTATATTGTCATATCATATGAAAACAGAACAATTTAGAGAGAAAACTTACTAATTAAATTTGACTAATTATATGAGTGTGATATAATTCTCAACTATGAGAAGCTGTATACACACACACACACACATACACAATTATATCCATCACTTATATGTTTTGATGTGAACACCATTTTTCCTAGGAGTCATAGTTTAGAAACCTTACTTTTCACAACACATTTGTTTTCCTAACAATGGCTATGAACTACGACCTATGTCTCATGTTATCTGTGCATATTAGGCTGGATGTTAAAATAGATCAATCACAAACCCCTCATGGAGACCACTGTTATCTATGTGTGCCCTGCTCTTTTAGTTCTACTTACTCCTAATAGTTATGTATTAGCAATTATGGCACAGTTCAAATTTTAAAAAGACTTTAAATAGAATTGCTAAAAATACATTTTCAGATTAAATTCACTTCATTTCATATTAAATTTTTGAACACATTAAATATTGAAAGGTTCACATAAGTTTGGGATTATGTTAACAGACACCAAAGGAGAGCCACAAGAAAAACCATACTTTCCTGCATGCAACTACTTCAGTTTATGAAATACACCCTTTTAAGTCATGAATATATTAAAACAGTGGCCCCAGCCAGAGTGAAGGGCATGTTGCCACTGTTGTTCTGGACTAAAGGATCCATGCTTAGTACTGAGGCATGTGTGCATACCAATTATTCATATTCAGAATCTTCGTGGTCTCTGTACATAGACTTTTACATGAAAAATTATCCAAGGTTCTCAAGCTGGAGGATTTAGGTCTCACATCTGGAGTTTCTGATTCAGGAGGTCTGGACTGGGGCCTGAGAATTTGAATTTCTAACATGTTGCCAGGGGTGGTAACTATTGCCAACCTGGAGACCACTCTTGGAGAGTGACTAGGAGAGACTACTACTTCCCAGACTTATCCCATGAAGGTCTGTAGTTCATCATCTTTCAACTAAGGTTCCTAGTAACATTTTATGGGAGACATGAACAACAGGGCTACTAAGGGGAATAAAACAGTATTAAAACCTGGTGATATAAGTTTGGGGTTACTAGTTTGTTTTACTGTCCCCACTAAAGCAATGTGCTTTATAAGTAGTTGGGACAAGTTAAACAGAGAATGACTTTGGTTATCCTAAATACCCATGCAGTGAAACATATTGTTTTAATATTCATAGCATATTAACACTAACTCAATTTCCCCTTTCTATGCCACAATGGAAGTAATCATTATGCAAGAATGAGAAGTGTTAGGTTCCTAATACCAAGATAGTGGCTTGAAGTACTCATCTCCAATTACTTATATATTTCTAAAATTTAAGAACAACACACATATACACAAAGACCTTTTCATTTTTTTTTATCCCAGAAACACTTTTATCACAATAACAAAACATCTGAAAAAGCTGAATGGGTTTGTAGCTGATTGTTCTGTACTCTATAAATACCTAATTTAACTGCTATAGCATTTAGACATGTTTAGAGATAGTCAAGGCAGAAATGGCTGGTTAGGTTCCCATGATTCATCTCAAGGGGTTAGGGCAAGTGCTATCTTCTAGCCAAATGTCAACTGCCTCCAGCACTGTTTCCTCTATTGCCACATACTCAGCATATGTAGGCTAATGAAGCTTTATTTCATGGGATTAAAGCCATCCACTATAAAAGTTTCATTAAATTAACTTAAGAATTCATGGTCTCCTTACAGCAGCATAAACAGAAGCTAAAGTGAAAAATCACAATGAAACACTGCTCCCAGAAAAATCCTAACTACAATGTCATATATTTGTGCTAGTTGAGCTTAATAAGCCAAATGGATATAGCAGGTAGAACTCTACCCATGAAGTATTTAATACACACCTTAAATGCCAGTGTAAACAGAGACAGTGTGTCCAAGGCCGTAAGGCAAACCTCAGTGGCAATGTTGGCTTCCAATAGAGACTGGTGAAGAACATCTGCGTCTGAATGACCATAGCCTGTGTGAATTACAACACAGAATTAATACCCAGTGCTTCTGGTAACGAAGTTGTTGGAGTGAGAGAGTCACAGTCAACTTTTGATTATTTACAGAGACCCTCTTCTGGGCCTTGTCTAGAAAGAGTGGTATTAGTAATGTTTCCATTTAATTATGAATCTTTTTCAACTATGGAAGGGCAATGGCATTAGGAAACATTTATTGTGTGCCTCCTATATAACAGCCATGATTTTAAGAACACATGTATTATTTCATTTAATCCCTCAATAGCCCTATGAAGTATGAACCTTATTAAACCCTTTTTGCAGATAAGGAAATAGGAGCAAACAACTCATCATACAGGTAGTAAACAGTGGAGCCAGGACTTGCACCAAGACAGGCAATGATCAATATAGCTACTTGACTGAGTTGTCAGAATGTTGGAAGTACTGAGGGTGGGTGAGACTTTCCAAGCTTCCCATGTGGACAGACAGCAGACAGCACAGGGATTAAGAAGATGGACTTGAAATCAGGCTACTGGTTGTCAGCTCCAGCTCCACCATTTTCTAGCTGTGGGACACTGAGCAAGTTATTTAACCTCTTTGTATCTCAGTTCCTCATCTGTAGGATGGTAATAAGGGTATCTACTTCCAAGGGTAGTGGTCAGGATTAAATTCATTAACATTTGTGAATAGGATAATGGCTGATACATAGTTAGTGCTATAACAGTAACATTTATAGTCCTGGCTACTCAGAAGACTGAGATCTGAGGATCTCAGTTCAAAGCAACAAAGTCTGTAAGATTCTTTATCTCCAATAAGGCACCAAAAAAGCTAAAAGTGAAGCTGTGGCTCAAGTGTTAGAGTGCTAGACTTTGAGCAAAAAAGTTAGTGCCAGTGCCTGGTCTATCACACACACACATAAAAGCATCAAATCAATAACATCAAGATTTGAATTAATAGCTAGAATCCTGAATGATAATCAAGAGTTGACTGTGCTGTGAAGTATCCTACTTGCTTTAATAAAAGCATAAAAGCCAATATATCTGAAAGAAATGTTTAAGAGAAGGAAAGGACTTGAAGACTCTGTTATGTAAGTTTAGCTTAATCATATATAATTTAAATCTAAAATGAAACCTGTATAGTGGCTACAAAATCAATTTGGTACTATTATAAATGCAATTTGACATACAATTTAAGATATTAAATCATGAAATGGTATGCATTAGCAGAAATACAAATAGGTATGCAAAGATGTTTACAGTATTGATCAAGACTGTACAGAAAGATGGCAATATAATAAAACATAAGGCATTGTCTTTATCCAAGGAGTAAAAAGAAAACATTTATTAACTGACAATTTTCTGAACACTCCAGAGATGAAGATATTAGGAAACAGATCAGAAAAATGAAGTTCAGAAAACCTAGGTATTTCCTTAAGATCAGTAATGAGGAAAAGTAGAACTTACACCTCAAACTCCTATCAGGTGATTGTATTAAACTACATATTTTTAGGAGAAAAAAAAGTAACTAGAATGACATCATTCTGTTATCAGTTAATGTTAGAATTACAGAATGGCTTTAAAGAAGCACACCGTAGTACTTGATTTTTAAAGAGGAGGTTGTGAGGTTTCTTGTTTATAGACTGTACTACTTTGTCTCTGGCAGAGCCAGTGACCCTCTGAAATAAGGATCTGTGATACATTTGGCACCATACTAGCTCTATTTCTTTTTATTTTATTTTTTTTGGGGGGTCCGGTCGTGGGCCTGAACTCTGGGCCTGGGCGCTGTCCCTCAGCTCTTCAGCTCGAGGCTATAGCTCTACCACTTGAGCCACACTGCCACTTCTGGCTTTTTTCTTTTTTCTTATGTGGTACTGAGGAATCAAACTCAGGGACTCAGGCATGCAAGGCAAGCGCTCTACCATTGAGCCATCTTCCCAGCCCTCTTTTTATGTTTTGGGTAAGAAATCTCCAGAAAATTAAGATGGATATTGGGGTACTAATATTATTAGTACTGCCTTTATGTAAGTCAAGCCTTTACTTTGGTTAGTAAGGTTTGGTAAGACACAGATATGATGAAAGATGAAAAATACAGATTGATGACCACTGTGAAAATGATTACAAGTCATGCTAAGAGAGAACCAAAAAACCAAAACCAACAAAAATACCTCCTATTAGGCCAACCAAAATTTTCACACACATCAAGGGAACATTTATGGTAGGCTGCCATTTACCCCAAATACTTTTTGGTCTAGGTTAAATTTTAACAAGGAACTTGGCCTGCTGATTATTTTAATACCTTTTCTGCACAAAACTGTCCTTTTCTCTCTATTGATTAAGCTATTCATTAGTGTAACCATGAGACTATTATAAATGAAATGGCCTACACAGGAATTTCTACCGATTTTTGTCTATTCCTGGCTAAAAGTCTGGAACAGTTAAAGAATTAGAATTTGGCAACCAAAGTGCTATGCTAATTGAGTTTATATAATTATGCATACATTATGGAAAATGTGGTAATGATACAATTTCTCTAAGTTATTACATCACACATAATGCCATTTATCCCATTTCCCTAAGAGTAAGAATGAGATTCAAATTAATTCAGTCTGTCTTTCTCTGAGCTATACAGAAATATTTAAAAAAATGGTTCCTTTAGCTCCAATGTCATACCTGTGCTCTTCCCCACACTGTTCCATCTCAAAAATCAAAGAATTCCTGAGCTAGGTCTATTTTCAAAAATCTATAAAATGAAATGGCAGCACAGAGAGACTGTTCATAGTCATGGACTAAGACCTGGAACAGAGCTGCATATCAGGGAAGGCTTTAGCCAACAGTAACATGTTACATAACACAGGAAAATGACACAATTCAAGAAAGTACTAGTAAGAGATAGTGAACTTCTTTTTTTGGGGGGGAGGGGGCGGGTCGTGGGGCCTGAACTCTGGGCCTGGGCGCTGTCCCTCAGCTCTTTAGCTCAAGGCTAACACTCTACCACTTGAGCTACAGCGCCACTTCTGGCTTTTTTTTTCCTGCTTATGTGATGCTGAGGAATTGAACCCAGGGCCTCAAGTGTGCAAGACGCTTTAAGCGCTCTACCACTGAGCCACCTTTCCAGTCCTAGTGAAACTTCTTAAATCAAAGTTAGCAAGTTCTTGAAAGCAGATTCTCACTCTGGCAGGAGAGGGAGTGCAGTGCAAATAATGCTCATGTCCACTAGTGGGCAATGGTGCCTTTGAACACTGTTTGAATTTCCTCTGGTCCTGCTGATCAGGAACAGAGTGTAGGACTTCACAAGTGTACCATCCTGGCATGCCTGCTGTGAGCTACCTTGGAAATCTGTAGCATTCATTATTGTGTAACTTTACACAATTTCAGTTCTATTGTTACTCTGAGGAAAAGACTTACTTTTAAAATATAACAATATCGGGCTGGAAGGTGGCTCAGTGGTAGAGTGCTTGCCTTGCATGCATGAGGCCCTGGGTTTGATTCCTCAGCACCACATAAGCAAAAAGAAAAAAAGCCAGAAGTGGCGCTGTGGCTCAAGTGGTAGAGGTCTAGCCTTGAGCTGAAGAGCTGAGGGACAGCGCCCACGCCCAGAGTTCAGGCCCCACGACCGGACCCCCCCCCCCCCGCCCCCCAAAAAAATCACAATATTTTGAGCCAGGCACTGGTGGCTCACACCTGTAACCTCAGCTATAATCCTATCTATTCAGATCTGAGGATCACAGTTTAAAGCTAGCCTGGGTAGGAAAGTCTGTGAGACTCTTATCTCCAATTAAAGTTAGCCTGGGTAGGAAACTCTATGAGACTCTTATCTCCAATTAAATACCAGAAAACCAGAAGTGAAGCTGTGGCTCCAAGGGATAGAGTGCTAGCCTTAAGCATTAGAACTCAGGGATAGCACCTAGGCCCTGAGTTCAAGACCCATGACTGACAAGGAAAAAAAAAACCTATCTATCTATCTATCTATCTATCTATCTATCTATCTATCTATCTATCTATCTATCTATCTATCTATCTATCTATATCTATCTATCATATATATATATATATATATGGTACATGAGGAACAAAAATGAGACACTCCCTATGATATGTTATGTTTAGATTTCGTTAACCTTCCTCTACTTTATTTGAATAGCTCAACTGAACACTTAAAACTTTTCTTCCTGGAAGTGGCGCTTTGGTTCAAGTGATAGAGCGCTAGCCTTGAGCTGAAGAGCTGAGGGACAGCGCCTACCTAGGCCAAGAGTTTTCAGGCCCCACGACTGACCAAAAAAAAAAAAAAAAAGAAGACGAAGAAAACTTTTCTTCCTTCCCCACTGACATGACATTGAAGATGATGTAGTAGGCAGGATAGAAACCTGACCCACATACATGCCCTTTCTGACAGTCAGAGGAAGTCTGAGAGAGAAGAGTAAGTCAGATTCACATCTCATAGATATGCTTCTATTTGATAGCTACCTTCCCTTTGTAAAATCAAAATTCTTATTTTTAATTTTTTGGGGGGGACATGGTAGCAAGTATTTATCATTCTGGTTATATAGGAAGAGTAAATAGAGCAAGCCTGGTCCAGGTAAGAACATTAGATGCTATCTGAAAGAAGTATAGAAGCCCAAAGGTCTGGAGACCTGGCTCAAGTGGTAGATTGCCTGTAAGTTCCTGAGTTCAAATCTCAATATCAGTAAGGAAAAAAAAGGCTTTCCTCAGAGTTGGGCAGAGAGTAGAATGTGGAGTCAGGAACAATAGACTACAGCAAAAATTATGTGATTTGTTACCATAGGCTAATATAGAAGTTCACATATTAGAATGTGAGTATCATGCCATCAACTTTCTCTTTTCCATGGAGTACTACAATCTGTTTCTGAAAATGGTATCCAGTGTGATACAGACCCAAAATTGCAAAAATACACACTCTAAATTTGTCTTTAAGAACATTAACATGACTAAGTGGGCACTCTACCTGACTTTCTCAATCCTGAGATCCATCAATTATAATAAGCAAAGCCATGATAAGACTACTACATATGAGATGGAATATACATTCTGATTTCAGAAACACTAGAAAATATACAAAACTCAGGTGTTGGTGGCTCATGCCTGTAATCCTAGCTACTCAGGAGGCCGAGATTTGATGGTTGTGGTTCAAGGCCAGCCAGGGCAGGAAAGTCTGTGAGATTGTGAACTCCAATATACCATCAGAAAACTGGAAGTGCTGCTGTGGCTCAAGTGGTAGAGCACTAGCCTTGAGCTGAAGAGCTTAGGTACAGCGTTCAGCCCAGAGTTCAAGTCCCACAACCAACAAAAAAAAAAAAAAGAAAAAAAAAGAAAATATACAAAACTGTCTCAGAATCAAAGAAATATGGGTTTATACTTATTATCTTGAGGTTATATGTTTAAAATATCAAAATACATTTTACCCAATTTTTAAGATATATTATGCATGCTTAGAAGCTTTTGAAAAATGTTCTTTTTTATTCAGTGATGCATGTATTCACATATAAGAACTATTTACCTACATCTACCTGCTAATTTGCATTTCACAGATAGCAGAGAATTTTAGTGCTACATGAGACCTCAAGCCAGGGTGTCTGATTTCATACACAATGCTAAAGTGATCAGGACAATATCTCCAAAAGGGCCTCATCCACTTTGAGTTCATACCCCAGCTACAGGTGCCCACACCAGCTTTAATAGACAGCTTAGCATGTGCCACACACAGACCACACCTGGGCAGTTCAGTTGAGAAATGCTTTCTGACACTGATTTGAAACTGTTCTCTGCAACTTGACCTAGTGGTCTTATAATGCCTCTTATATTAGGCTCTATAAATTACAGGTTTTCTTCAGATGTTCCTACTTCTGGGCCAGCTTTCCCTCCTATCATACCAGTGGGAAATATGAATTCTATGCAAATGAACTTAAGAGTACCAGAACAATATATGATATCAATGCAAGCACAATGTATTTTATATATACTTGTATTTTATATATATTTGTAAGTGTATCCCTTATTTGCAATCAGTCTTCATTCAGTTTCACCTTCAATTGGAGCTATTCATGTTTTATATGTAGCTATAACTCCCAGTCTGTCCTTTGACACAGGTTACATGAAAGAAGTCAGTGTCTAAGTATGCTAAAATACTGATCTACCTGGGCAATGACCCAAGTTCTTTAAGTGTTCTAAAGTTAGGACTAGTTGGTCAAGGTAGGATCATTTTCATTATTTTCTTCCATATTAAAAACTAAATTTAAGTCTCTGATAAGTTACATGTGTAGCACAGAGTGTCTCTTTCAACAACCTACTCTTCATAGGTGTACCCGATGCTGCAGATGGCCACACCTACAAAGAACTGTTTCTCCTGGGCCTTTGCTGCTCCCTGCTCGTCAAACTGAGGTCTGACAGAGCCTAAAGGAAGAGGAAAAATGGATACTGCAGATATAGAGTCTTTTCCTATTTTTTATTTTCAGGAGGAAATTCATTTTCAGTTCTGGGGTCTCCTTGGAGGTCTCTTGCATGTTGGATGTATGTCACATTTGGTTGGCCCAAGAGAAGGTATTGTATTGATTGCTAAGTAAAGATTTTTTTTCTCAATGAGACATACATGGTCACACATTTCCCACAGAATACCTAGGTACATATGTAAATGAACAAGTGTGTATACATATGCATACACATGTTCACACACATACATGTGTATACATAATCCAGTCATATACTCTTCTTGTGGTTTCAGGCAGAGTTTCATATGGAATTCAAAGAGCTGGTGAAGGAAAAGCTGAAGCCACTCAGCCTAATCAGAGTAAGAGATAGCAAGGAAGACTGAGTTCTAGGAGAAGACAGGCTAATTTACAAAACATCAGAACCAACTCAGGATGAAAAGGAATTGTAGAATCACATGCAAATGCTGAATCAGCAATATACTATTTCCTGGAAAAGTAGGAGAAAATGTGACCAAGGACAATGTGTCACCAAAAAAATAGATAAAAGTTAAAAAGAGAGATGGAAGGGAAGGGAGGTAGGGAAGACAGGCTCTCTGTGGGTAGCAGGAAGAAAGAATGAAAATCAACCATGGCTTTTGGCAGCAACACGCGGCCAGCTGTCTCTCTCCTCTGATTCAAAATACCACCAAAAATTTGCAGCAGGAGGAGCTTCTGCATATTAAGGTTGTTTCTTCATTTGTTAATCATTTATTTGTTAATCATGTTTTTGTTTATTTTCTCTTTCTTAAAACACTACCTTTGGAGGTAGGACCTTTGTCTGCTTACATATTTTTTTTAATATTTTAAGGTTTAAGTACGTATTATTATATAAACACTCTGGTGAATAGAAGTATCACCTATTTCTGCTGCTAAATAGGAAATTAAAATAAAAAAACCCCAAGGCTCCTGGTTTTGTTTTTTTTCAATCCCTTGTCTTCAGAGCTAAAACAAGAAGTTCAACAATCAAGTATTGTATCCTGAAGTGTGTCCCTGTGTGTCCTACAGTTAAGTGAAGACCTTAGAACTAGTGTTTTAAGGCTATCAAGTCAATGTGTGGCAGACTTACATAATACTGATTTAACTAAGCTTCAAAAGAAGTAGAGGGGTTATACCATTATGTTTAACTGCTGGGGTGCAAATGTGGGGAGGTGCTGTAATTTGATACCGTAATAGTATTATTTTGAACTATTACCAATATAAGTTTTGAGTATAATGTCTTTACTCTTAAAGTATATTAAGAAAAAGGTATAAAAATCACAGTAATTAGAAATGATAGGAAGATTTTTGATATTCAGGTATGAAAGACAGCAGTTGGAATGATAACCAGTAAGTGACAAGGTGAAACAATGACTAGTTACGTCATGCTTGCAGAGGAGATGAAGTAATTCAGAGACACTAAGAGAAATGGGATTTATTATAGATGGTCATATTAATTTTTATGGGCTGCAAAGCTGAAATCTTTTAGGTTTTTTTGCTTTCAGAAACCCATAAGCACATGAAATGCTAATATTTCTAGAAATAGCACATGATGACACATCTCTTCTAGTGACTGATAAAAGTAGATTAAAAATATGCTCCCATGTATTGGCAAGATCTCTATTGTGAAGTTAGAAAAGCCCCAAAAGTTAGGAAGGCAAGATGAATAAAGTCTTGGTTTGCAAGTGAAGCGGCCTTAAAAGCAGACTTCAACCTGATTAAATCTTACCATTGTCTACAGAAATCCCAAGCACACTTGATATCTTTCTCACACTGAAAACACAGAAAAAGTCACTTCGTTATTGGACGCTTTTCCACACCCTCACAAATTGATTCGAGGGCGTTGTTTTCACAGCAGTGTAAGGTGTAACATACATTCAGAGCCGGAATGTCAGAATGTGGATGCTTGATCAATTACTGGCATGAGATAGAGATGGAAGGAATCTATCCCAGATCTTCTCAGGAGGCACTGGGAAAATCAACGAGAAACTGGCTACAGGCATGAATTCAAACATGGGAGAATGTTTGGCCATCAAACTTGCCCAATTCTGTTTGGAGGATGGGGCAAAAGGCCTAACGTTTTAAGGATAAAGCTGTAGTTGACCATGTTCCACATTATGTCACTCCCCAGTGCTCAAGACTCTCCTCCAGAGAATGGATCTGTGCCATGATCTCTTCATCCTACTTGCTCTGAGCTGGAAGAAAAATCAAGTTGGTGATGTGATATGGTGTGGCCGGGGCTCTATCCTCTGAGATGGCAGTGAGATGTCTGGCTGTTATGATGGTATGTCATGGGACTTACTGTGGTTAAAAGTGACAGAGTTATCCAGGCTGCCCAGCTGCTGCAATCTGGCATGCATCATTCCTGTTCTGTTACGGGAAACAGGCAATGTCTGAGATTTTCGATCATGAACTATGGATCCCAACCCCTCCTGGTTCCTGCAACATGAGTGAGATGGGATAGAAGCAAAAGTTAGATGTGTTACTCTGCAGCAAGATAGGAGGGTTAGTGAAGCTAGGACACAGCACAGGGGATAGGGCCACGCTTTGATGGAGTGTAGCTGAGCAGCCAGACACAAACAGGAGGCAGATCTTACAGAGTTCACAGCAAAACACCTAACAACAAAGAAGCAAAAAATCAAGCCAAAGCACAGACATCCTCAGTTTTTAGAAAGTATGTTGGAGACGCAACTTTTAAAACAGTGAACGTCATTTCAATGTGCTGCTTTATACAGGCGGGTGTTCTAACAACTGTCAGAACATCGTGAACCTTTATGGATTACATATGTTTAAAAGAGCAAAAACATGTTTTTCTATTTTGGAAAAAATGCACTGGAAGAAACAGAACAAACATGCAATGGGACAGAGTAGATGAGGCAGTTTTAACACTTTTGTTCTTACCCAAGCAGGAAGAAGAGCCATACACTTTGTTAAACTTGTCAGCAGTCAAGTAGAGAAAACAGAAGAGTGATCTGGGTTAGCAATCAAACAGCTGACTTCCTATTGTGTACCATCACCAGAGCAGATGGAAAATAAGACCCGTGCTGGAATGAGACCTGTCCCCTGTCCCAAAGCCAACCGTGCCCCTTGCTGTGTTACTGTGTGTAGGAGAACAGGGACATGCATGGACTATCACTAACAGCATGCTTCTGGGTGGTTGGTTTCCAAGTGAAAGGAGGAGGCCCCGTGTTCACATAACCGGACCACTGGGGATGGCAGAAACTGACAACATTCACATCATGGCTCAAGATCTCTTTCTCATGCAGCAGAAACCATGGTGATTTTGGAATAAGGCAGGACATATCTTTCCACAGCACATGGGACAAGGTAACACATCTCCACTCTCATCTTCCTCTGCCTATCATATTTTTAATGTAGTCCATATTAAATGCAACTATATACAGAGGCTCATAAAGTCAGATTTCTTAGAAAAAATTTATACCCATGTGGAAAAGAAAGTCAACCACTTCACAAAACCCAATTTAAAATATTTTGTCAGGAAGAAATCTTCAGCTTCCCACATTCACCATTTTAAGCTCTGAGGCATTGAAATTCTAGTTGTACAACCTTTTCCAAATGCTATCTTGTGACATATATGGCAATAACTGCAAGGGGGTGTGAAGCACACCCAGCACAGTGCTTTTCTGCTACAAAATACAGTGTTCACCCTCCTCACGGACAAAGTCAGTGAGAATGCAAGTCAAGGAATAAGATAGGACTGGCAAGAAGGTACTTTGTATATACTTGCACTTAATACTTTAAGACACAAACATCACTGTTACAATAAAAATACAAGATTAGAGAACTTTAAATTACCACAATTCAATTAAAACCAGATAGTATTAATAGTAGGAAAACAAATCATCTCTCTAGTTTGTTTTTCTTTAAAAGAGAACACATACTTTTATTTAATATAGAACATAATTCTGAAAATTTCTAATGTTAACATAAAAGGCAAATCTTCACACTTAGAAAGTCTATTCATCTTTGTCCTATTTCATTGCTATTTTAGGCAAATCTTCACACTTAAAATAGAAAGTCTATTCATCTCTGTCCTATTTCATTACTATTAAACAGAATTTTAGGTAAGAAAAACAAATCTCAATTACAACTAAACCTCTAAGATTTTCTTAAAATATAAGTTTACTTGAAGTTAAGCTGTTAAAAAAATAATAAATACTATGAGATGTAAACAAACCTCCTTACATATAGTGATACAGGATGGACCACAGACATACTCAATGGCTACTGAGCATTAGAAAAAAAAATGCTTCAAGGAAATGTCACCACTGAAGCAGCTGTCTGGCTACAGATGCTAGAACCTGGGAGAGTACAGCCCAGGACAGTGTAGGGGGAGTTATATACTCAACAAAGAGTTCTAGTTAGATACGAATACGGGATACTTAGTGATTATTCAGAGTAAGAAGAGGAAAGTCTCCATTTTAGAGGTTTGTGGAAGTTCATACAAAATTGAGATTGTGTGTAAAAACTTTTAAGAAAGGCAGGTAATTAGGTAAGAAATTAGTATCTTTCTAGTAAGGAGCAGGACTGATAAGAATGCTCTTGGGGGGTGGGGAATGGAAAGAGAAATAATGGAGAAAGGAGAATATATATAAAGAGGAACCAGGTAGAAGAGAGAGGAGATAAAATAGTGTGAGAATCTGGAAAGGAGCATAGAACTAGCAATAGTCTATTGGAGACAATCTTTCCAAGAGAGAAACACGAGAACAAACAGGAATGAGGGACGTAGGAACACTGATGAAAAGGCACTGCCAGATTCTATGGTGGCAATACAATGCCTGCCAGCTGTCTTTATAGCTGTTTATATAAACCACATCTGTCAATCATCACAGATGACTACTCCTACACATTCAGATCCAAGTAACACAGAAAACAACATGGGATTTCCAAGTAGGCTGTCCCACAGTACCTGGCTATGTATCGCTTCCCCATGTACTGGAACTGATGCAAGCAGACTCTGCAGACAGAATGTAAAATTATTAACGAATGTGAAAATAAATATAATTGCAGTACCCATTAGCAATAACAAGTTTATTAAAAATGTCTGCTATCTTTCCGTTACTTCTGGCTTTCAAGAAGTCTCTGGAAGGTCCTTTGAACCCAGAGAAAATGACTAAGCAGTCAGTGAAGACCTGCGCAGTATCAGTTTTATGGTAATTGGCAGAGCACCACAGAACAAAGGCCCAATCCACTGAGTAAATTTTAGATTACTTGATTAAAATGGCTTATTTATGTAAGTATCTCACCTATCACAACCACATATCTGCAATAATTTAAGGCTGGCCACTGATCATTGGCTCATAATCTCTGAAAATATGTACTGGAGTCAGGTCTATGAGAAACAGCTTAAGAAGTAAGACAAGATGTGACATAAACTACAGTTCTGGCCCAAGTACACACTATTCTTTATACATCTTGATTATCTGGGAAACAACCAAGAGGCAATAAGGAAAAACAATCTACTCACTCAGATATTGTAAAAAAATCCATAAGTTCAGATGTTGAAGCCTTGTTCCAGTATGTAAACAAAGCATCTAGAAAAATAAATATTTATTTGGTAAGAATCACAATGCATAATTACCTATTATGACAGTAGGGGAGGACCCTAGAAAACATAAGATACGTAGCAAGAAATCTATGTTACTACAGGCAGTGTGCCAGAGGTTCTCCAGATTCCACCCATATTGTGTCATTTAATTCTCACCCTCACCATATGCAGAAAGGAGTTCCCATTTATAGCTGTACTAAGAGAGGCTCAGAGAAATTACATAATGCTCCCACTTGCATGCCCAAAGAATCCTGGCTGAATAGGGGTTTAAATCAAGTGTACCTGATTCTTTTTTTTTGTTGTTGTTGGTCATGGACTTGAACTCTGGGCCTGGGTGCTGTCCCTCAGCTCTTCAGCTCAAGGCAAATGCTCTACCACTTGAGCCACAGAGCCACTTCTGGCTTTTTCTGTTTATGTGGTGCTAAGGAATTGAACCCAGGGCCTCATGCATGGAAGGCAAGCACTGTACCACTGAGCCACCTTCCCAGCCAAGTGTACCTGATTCTAAAGGACATGTCTGACCCATTAGATTAGTAATGAGGGAAGATGAGGTATATTCCAGCTTTGGAAGATTTTTAAACTCAGAATCTAGATGGATAAGCTTGTTCCTTGAGGCTGGCCATCCTGGTAAGGTGAGCCCTGGAAAAGCCATGTGAAAGCTGGAGAGCCTTAGAGTTGCTCTATACGCCTTGGTGGTCCACAGCACACCCCAGACACAACAGCCAGGGTAAAGCACTGTCACTGCTATGCCTTGCTTTGGGCTCAGGCTACTGGCTGAGCCCTATGGCTTTGCACAGAGAAAGAAAATGAAGGGTCTAGCACTGAGGTGCTCATTAAATGTCAAACAGGTAAAAGGAAAGAGTAGTTCCTGTGACACAATTGATTTTGGTTGTTGATTTGGTAAGCAACCAAAATCAATTGTGTCACAATTTCTCCTTCATTCTATACCACATAAAAACCTCAATTTGATTAAAAAATTAAAAAAAATTAAGCTGGGCACTGATAGCGCACACCTGTAATTCTAGCTACCCACGAGGTTGAGATCTGAGGATTTTGAAGCCAGCCTGGGTAGGAAAGTTTGTGAGACTATCTCCAATAAATTACTCAGAAAAAGCTGGAAGTGATGCTGTGGTTCAAGTGGTAGAATGCTAGTCTTGAGCATAAATGGGCCCAGGGACAGCACCCATGCCCTGAGTTCAAGCCCCAGGACCAGCAAAAAAAAAAAAAAAAAAAAAAAAAAGTGAAAATATGAATAATACAAACTTTGAAAAAATACAGGAGAATATTGTTATGACCTTGATGATAAAAAATTTCTGCAATGAACTAACAAAAGGTTAGATGTGAAGTTGTGACTCAATTAGTAGAATGTTAGTCTTAAGCAAAAATGCTCAGGGATAGCACTCAGGCCCCAAGTTCAAGTCCTAGAAGTGTCATGTATACATATATAAAGATACTCTAAAATTGTTCTAAATAGGCAGCTGCATTTAAAAAAATATGTGCATGACTTTCTGAAGGGTTGACATTTTTTAGCCCAAGATGGGGACTTGGACTCAGATATGTGACACTTTCGCTTATTGGCTGGCGCTCTACCAACTGAGCTATGCCCTCCAACTTTTATAGGCTGACTTTTTTTTGTCAATAGTAGGCTTGAACTCTGGGCCTGAGCGCTGTCCCTGAGCTTTTCAGCTCAAGGTGAGCGCTCTACCACTTGAGCCACAGCACCACTTCCAGTTTTCTGGTGGTTTAGTAGAGATAAGTCTCAGGGACTTTCCTGCCTGGGCTGCTTTGAAACCTAACCCTCAGATCTCAGCCTCCTGAGTAACTAGGAATGCTCTATATTTGATTTATATATTTGACTTTATCACTAAAAAAAAATCTGGCTTACTGTCTTCTCCTCCTCCTCTTTTTATTCTTTTTAACCTTTAAATTGTGATTTTAATGTAACATATCGACAACAAAACTATACAATTCTCTTATAAATATATTAAGGAGAAACTGGTCATTTCTATCACCTGTTTTAAGAAATCAGGCTTCTACTGCTGCTGAAATGGGAGCTCAATATTAAGTAATAATAATAATAACATCTACATTTTCAGGCAGGAACCATATCTTAGTGGAAGTGTTAACACCTGTATCTGTTGTCACTAGGTACATACAGTACAAGTGGCCTCTCAGGTTCTCAAAAAACTGGCATTTTGTTTCCACAAGAGTTAATCTTAGTTCAATGACCTTAAGAAAGTCTATTATATACTTTTATACTTGCTGTAGGGAAAATAAGATCAGATTTGTGACCAGGGTAAGAATTATGACATGATTTCATGGGGTTGACAATACCACACTACTAGAGTTTAAACACTCCTATCATGGTTATAAACTTTATGTGATACAGACTAAAATCTAAGAGCTCTTCATTTTCATTAGAAAGGGCTTGGTATATGCTTAATTAGAACTACAATCTATTGTGGTACCACTTTGCAATTAGAAAACTAAATAAATACCTCTCCCTTCAGTTAAGGCCAGGAGTATCTCACACTCATTTTCTTTTTCTTTTTTTATTTTTGTCGGTCGTGGGGCTTGAACTCTGGGCCTGGGCACTGTCCCTGCACTCTTCAGCTCAAGGGGAGAACTCTATTGCTTAAGCCACAGTACCACTTCTGGTTTTCTAGTGGTTTATTGGAGATAAGAGTCTCACAGACTTTCCTGCCCGGGCTGGCTCTGAACTGTGAGGCTCAGATCTCAGCCTCCTGCGTAACTAGGATTACAGGAATGAGCCACTGGCACCCAGTTTGTCACAGTCATTTTTTAAGTGGAAAAAATACTTAGATTCCTGAACACTGTGTTTTCTGATTTGAGAGACTGACTAATATTGTTACATAAGTTACTAGTAAGCTTGTTTGGACAAAATAGAAGAAAACAAACAAACAAACCAAAAGTCACTTCATTTATCTGCTTTCTGTCTCTTTTAATTAAGATTGTAGGTTCAAATTTTATATAAATTAATAAAAAAGGAAGCTTATCCAGTTTTAGAACTAATTTTCTAGTCTTTTCCAAAGACTTATTTTTTTAAAATTGTGATTAAGTGATTACATAATTTCCCAAATTTCACAGTATTGTGGGATAGTGATGCTTAAAGTCAGACACATTCTAACTTTCATGGGGCAAATTGTCTATCATGGTCTATATAGATTTATGAATTTTATGAGCTTTGCAATACAGTTATTTCTTCCACATTGGGTAATATGTACATTTCTTTTGTTTTGCATAGCATCAGCTGTTCCCTCTTACCCACTCGTTCCAAAGACTTTCATTCCTACTGTATTTATTAACATATATATATAAAGTCTTATATTTGCAATGAATATAATTTAATAACTTAAATACTGAAACAAGGAAAGCAAACCAGAAAAAAAATTTTTAACCTACCATCAGACATGCTTTTTAAGATGTAAAGGAAACACATCAGTAGGCTCTTAATCTCAGACTGGTCCAGTTTGTCACAGCGAACTACAGAATTTCCCAAAGTGTTACTTTGATGGTGCTAAAAAGGAAATACAGATAATTTTTCTAGTCCGCAGTACTAAGAAAAATGCAATTAGTTTTTTTTTGCCTTGGAAAAGAGAAAAGTTCTTAGAATTGAGTTGAGTCATACAAATTGAAAAGTACAAGTAAACTTCAGGCACCATTAAACAAAGGCACACCGTCATCCAAACAGAATACACACAATGCTCCTTGGAGCTCTAGCTTGTCTCTTGTGCACACTTTTCTAAGGGACAAGTCAGGAGGCACAGCCCTTTCATACATTCTAGTTATGCCAAGTAAAACCTCATGCAGAAAAGTATGTGTGCTAGGACAAAGATAGAAGTGGACATACAGAAGACCACACAGCCATCCTCCCCTCTAGAGACCCAGGGCCCGCAACAGCAAGAAAGCCTGAGTACTGCTGTGTACCAGCCACAAAAGCCTAGAGCCCAGGTGCTGTCATTCAGGATATACTTTGGGGCCCATCTTTGAGCACTGCTGGGACAAAATACTTAGCAGGTGCCCAACAGGACAAATATCGATACCTCAGCACAGTGCCAAAGACCCTAAACTGATGAGGTTACTCCCATCATCAGCTTAGCTCAACACAACAAACATCAGAAAGCTTGGGGCTGAGAGGGAGGACAGTTTTACCACCAAATAGCAGGTTTACATTTTAAAAAACAAACTTAAAAATCTCATCTCATGATTAAAAACAGAGGAGATTGTAAAAACTAGGTTGTATTTCTAGTTGAAATATGGATTTTTTTAAACCAAAATGCCAAAAAAATGTCAAGGCAAAAATGTCAAGGCCAATTATGAAAATGTCCAATGGAGGAAATATATGTATATGTATATATATTAAGCAGACTCAGTTAATAGGCTTTGTATTTTTATTCAGAATGGAAATATAGGTATAATTAGTGGCAAAACTGGATTGGTTGGGTCTCCCTGCCCTGTAGATGGGAGCTGCGAGGAAAGCTTAGTACTTCTGGTGGTGGAAGGGAGGGTGCAGCATGCAACATTTCCTCTGGCAAAGGTGGAATGGTTAGAAGGGAAAAATCCACAGTGACCCGGTGTTTCCTGGCTGACTGGCAGCTCTCCTCCTCCTCTCCAGCACTGCGTATGACACAAGCGGAGTGCCGTCTTAGCAGCTTTTCCTTCTACACATGAAGGCATGTTGGGGTCAAGGGAAAAGTTCAACATATCATGACACACACCCAGACAGAGAGGTTCACCCCTTGACACAACCATGTACATAGATAATCACATCAATGCCAGCCACAAACCTGATGCTAAGGAATATGTTTTCCAGACATTTTTCTGACAATGAGGAATAAATCCTTAAGTGGTTCAGCTGTTTATTGGTAGAGACACTTTCCTAAAACTTGAAATAACTTAGGAATCAGTACCTAAGCTAATAGAAATCTATCATGGTTCCAGCTTTAACTGCCAAGCCTTATTGTGTCTCACAAAGTACTAAACAGTCTAAGCCTTTAGTAATTTTAAAGTAAAAGATGAGCAAGGAAGTGTGTTATAGGTGGGACACAGGGTAAACTGAGTGATTTAGAATCATACCTTATTCCTAAATCATGGATATTATCAATTAAACTTTTCTGGACCTTGTATTGGATCTAATATGCCAAGTTCATTGGATGGCTGGGTTATAAAAAGTATTCTCTAGCTCTGAAAGAATCATTTGTTTAAGGTGCCTATTCCATTTTAAAAGTTGTCTTGATCTAAGATTCAAAACAAAACAAAACAGAATATTTCAAGGGTGTAGGACATAGCTCTGCAGTACAGAGCTTGTCTAGCAGGTCTTAAGTCCAGCACCACAAGAATAAGAAGAGTGTTTCAGGAAGTGGACCCCAATCTTACATAAAACTGTGATCCATATTAACTGAATCTTTTTATTTTTGTGGTCATGGGGGCTGAGTGCTATCCCTGAGCAACTTTGCTAGCCTTCTACCACTCTGAGCCACAGTACCACTTTCAGTTTTCTGGTGATTAATTGGTGATAAGAGTCTCATGAAACTTTGAATCATGATCCTCAGATAGCCTCCTGAGTAGTGAGGATTAAAGGCGTGAGCCACCAGTGCCCAGATTAACTGATCATTTTATGAAAGCAAAAAATCAAGCCAAGTGTTGGGTGGCACACCTTCAATCCTCAGGAGGCTGAGGCAGGAGGACTGCAAGTTCCAAGCTAGCCAGAGCTACATAATGATTTTTGAGTTTAGTCTGGACTATATAACAAGACCTTGCCTCAAAAGAACAAAACAAAGTAGGTTTCACTTAACAGATACTAAAACATGAAGCAAATTTACTTTGCACTAAATCCAATAGATCTAATAAACATCTGTGTTAAATGAAAAAGAAATTACCTTGTCTAAGGAATTGCTCTTCTCACTATTCCTTTCTGGAAGGCTATTACCCGAATCTGTGCTTATGAGTGATCCTCTTGAGTCAGCATTTCTCACACTATTGATGTTTGGAGTTGAAGTTGTATATGGAGAAGCTAAATGGAAATCAAGAAAAGAACAAAGGTTTGGTAAGACAACAAAATAAAAGTAAGCATTGAACTGTAAAGGAAACTGCATTTATGACATTAATATTTGTTAGGAAGTGGGTTCAAAAGTGGTATTCAAATGTGTCCACTTTAAAGAATCAGGTCATATAAAATGAGATAAAACAAACTTTATTCTGAAACATTAACAATAAATGTCAATTCATTTATTGGCATTGTTTCAGAATGGGATAGAATGGAGACATAAAAAAAAGATAAATCACCTAAAACTATTCAATGATCAAATTAAGTTATATAATGCAAACTATATGTGTAGGAGCCCCAGAAAATTCTACAGGACTTTTTAAAATTTCAGGAAAAACAGTGATAACTTGGCTTTGGAGGGAAACCTCAGTTTCAACACTGGACATGTTCTTTTTGATTTGGTTGTATCTTTGTGAAGCTGGATGTTCTGTAGTTGCTATAAGTAGTATTGGATAAAAATCAATTTGGACAAGGAAGTGAGAATAGAGGCAGACAAGATTCCTAAGTATGAGAAACTGTATCTACCAGGTATATATAACTCACTAGTACATGTTGTGTGTATTATAAATACAACTATTTTTAAAATTATATTTCACATGTTTACTAAATTGTTAGGATGTAAGTACTTATTAATTTCGTTTAAAGTACCAAATAAAGAGTACTATTTATTAACAAACAAAACTGTTAACAGATAAGTAAGTTCTAATAAACATAACTGCTGGTTTTAGCCCTGGACACTATGAACAGCTATGACAATTGGTCCATTTTTATTTTATCTTTTTGCTGTTTGCTTATTTGTGAGTTCTGGGGGCTTGAACTAAGGGTCTGGGTAATATTCCTGAGCTTTTTGATCAAACCTAGTGCTCTACCACTTGAGCTCCGTTTTCCTCTTCCTCCTCCCCTTCCTCTTCCGCCTCCTCCTCCTTTTTTGGTAGTTAAGTAAGAGTTCTATGAACTTTCCTGCCGGGCTGTCTTCTAACTGTGATCCTCGGATATCAGCTTCCTGAATAGCTAGGATTACAGACGTGAACCATCAGCCCCAGCTCCAACTAGGATTCTGGGTCTGAGACATTGGCACCCAGCTCCATTTTTATTCTTATAAACAAAACATTTTGGGGATCTCTACTGCAGATAAAAGGAAAAAGAAAATCTAACTTGGAATTAAATTTGTGAAGTTCATGAATAAATAAATGTCTGAAAACAGGAATCAGCTTCTACCTTAATACTATGGAGTTTTAGGTAAAAAATTATTTCCTACTTGGATAAGGATATAATTAAAAATGATTCTTTTAGACTTGTACAGTTCTGGGCTGAGGTAGCCATGCCTCTAACGGAAAGGCCTGGAAAAGGGCAGAGTAGGGAAGATTCTTGTCACTCTGTTACTTGGCAGTTGTAAGAAGAGCCTCATAGACCCAAGCCAAAGATGCCATCTTTGGCACCTCACAGTAAGCCTGTCATTACTTTTAGATTTCAGCAGGCATATTTGTTGGCATGGACTGAAATAAAAGTTCTAAGACAAAATAAAAAAAAAATAAACACAGAATATAGCCAGTAGTTGAGCAAAAATATTTTTTGTAAGTCACTCCATTTTTTGCATAAACTCACCATTTCTCAGGCAACATCAAGGTGGTCTTTATTCTTAGAAGGAAGACCCATGACACTTACTGTAAGTCATGACTGCTATCCCCAGAACAGAAAATGTGTGACTGTCACAGAATAGGTGAAAACCCTTTTGAGAAATTATGACCCTTTTTCTACACTTAGATAAAAGAAATACACATAATCACTTAATTATAATTATATTTCATAGTTAAAACATAGAATTCAGGAGAAAAAGGTCCTCTGTAAAGTAAAATTAGTCCTTAAAATTTGATTTTTCATGCTTGGTTCTAAAATTAAAGTCCCAATTTAAGGCAAACATGCAAATGCAGCAAATCAACATGCTTAGTTTGTTTCTGGGTATATGTGTGTTTCTAAGTATTTAATATCCTTAAAGATCTGAAACAACATGTAAGAGTTTCATCCATTCCTCTCTACTTTGTATTAACAGCCCAATGTACTGAGTAGGTAGAAAAAATGAATCTGCACCTAAAAAGGCTTGCATTTTAAAATGAATGACCCTCAGAATCGTTTTTATTCAGGCAATGAATCTGTTTTAGAAATTTTCTTGTATCATGCTCCAAATTTAATTAGTGAAATCAGATTCCCCACAGGGAAAAAGCTTTCTCCTGAAGGCTAAGATCCTTATCTTGAGCACCCTATGTTCAAAAGAAAAGAGTTGCTATAGCTACCAGAAAAACAAACAACAGCAACAACAACCATCTCTACCATATATGCACACACACACACACACACACACACACACACACACACACACACACACACACACACACACACACACACACACACACACACACACACACACACACACACACACACACACACACACACACACACACACACACACACACACACTCCCTAGCAAACCTAATTTAAAAGCAGTGTTTCCCTGGAAGATCCTCCTAAAAGGTAACAAGGACTTAGGCATTCAAGATGGGAGAAAATAGCCTGTTATGAGTCTATTTCTACAAAGTAGACTTGGATTTTTATATTCAATAAGGAGTGAAAGGGACTAAATGAGTCTCATGGCCTAACTATTCCATGAATGCAAAGCAATTAAAGCCCATCTCTGCCATTTGGGTCATGCTAAGGATATCCAATAACTCACTTTTAAGCTTCAAAAGAATCCCAAATCCTAATAAGGTGAATTCTGAATTGGATAGAGTCAAATGAAACAAAACATTCCTTCATGTCCTTTAATCATTTCCATGAAGCCCCAAATGCCTCTCTTATGATCCTATAAGAGAGGTCACAGAGGGCACACTATCAAGATTTTCAACATATTAGTAGGCTTCTAAACTTGTCTAGTTGACTCCTGAGAATATATCATAAAACATGAATAACACAACAGAATCATGCTTATAATGACATTCAAATAATAATGCTGAGTGTTTATACCCTGTAAAGCACTGTAGACATTGCTTTAGCTCTTTGTTTCTGAAAATGATTCTGCTTTGGAGGTGTGGATATGGAAAGTATAGAAGATGGAGGACAACCTGCCCCAGTAACTAGTCAATGGTGGAGACTACAACTATCTGACCTAAGCTAGTAGCATGAATTATTGTAAACAAAATCCCTCAAAGAAGGTCACCTCCCCATTCGCAGAATAGCAGCTTGGCATGTGGGCACAACAGGAAACAGATACAATAAAGGCCCCAGAAGAGAAGCAAATGGAAAAATAACAGCCAGCGTTTGTTGTTTGTTAGACTCTGCTTCCAGCAATTTTTATGAGTGAACTCCTTTTGTCTTTAAAATGCTAAATGAGGAGAGTATAAATATGAAAAATATACATTCACATAAATAAGATAAAGATTGGTACTATAAAGACAAATTTAGGTATTTGTGTGGGCTTTCCAATTTTATATTCTACTCCATTTCACCACAAAAATGGCACATAACAATACAAAAGGTAAGAACATACCTTAAAATAGACAATAGTCCTGAAAATTAACTGGACAAAAGGGCATGTACTTTTTTCTGTACTATCAATTTAGACTATCTGTGGGTAGTCTAACCACCAGCAATAGAGGATGCTTAATTTATTCAAAATGTGGCAAGAAGAGGGGGAAAATATCTGCAAATAGATAATTCTTTCTATACATATTTATTACTACTTTCTTTCTTTCTTTTTTTGGGTCGGGTCGTGGGGCCTGAACTCTGGGCCTGGGCACTGTCCCTCAGCTCTTTAGCTCAAGGCTAGCGTTCTACCACTTGAGCCACAGTGCCATTTCCGGCTTTTTTCTTTTTGCTTATGTGGTGCTGAGGAATAGAACCCAGGGCCTCTGCATGCAAGGCAAGCGTTCTACCACTGAGCCACCTTCCTAGCCCCTACTACTTTATTTCTGAGCTGTGGCTCAGTTAATCAGAATATAAATAGGAACTTTTTTCAGGCATTTTCTTAAGGAGGAATTTTGAATCTTGATACTTGCCATCTGTTTCCTTTTTCACAGGGGCTGTTCTTTAATGTTTTATATAGAAAAAAATATTGTAGGTTATAAGATATTTGAAAAGTGATTTCAGGATTGAATCCTAGCTACAAACTGCTACCTCCTTCAGAACTGTGAACAAAACTGACATTTCATCTAAGTCGTCAACACTATAAGTAAATTACCACCACTCCACCGCAACACCTGCAAAGATATTCCCTTTCTAAAACCAAAACAATCCAATTAAGATTATAGATAGCAAATCAACTTAAGCATTTTACAAAAAGCAACCAGTACAAGCAAGTAATTAAATGCAATGTGGTCAGGATTCACATGCATTCTAGAATCTTCATTACACTGTATGGCAGAGGGATTTCAGTCATGAAACATCATAGTCAAGAAAAGAATATTCAAGGCAGAAAGTTAAGATTTCCAAGTCCCAATTTGCAAGTGTGATACATTAATTAACTGTAAGTCACTTTGAGTGACACTAGAGAGAGGCCAGTAAGAGCATGGAGCATTACCAATGCCAGAGATAGCACCTAAGAGGTCTTTGTGCAGGCTGTGGTCCAGTGTGTTTCCCTTCTGCGGCGTCACTAGTGGGTTCCCAGCTGGCAGAGCTGGGGGCTCTTCCTTCATAGTCTGTCAAAGGCAGAAAGAAGAAACAAAGAAAGATGATTGAACAAGACTAATCAACTGTTCTTGAAGTGGGAGAGAAACTACTCGAAGAACAAGACAGAACAGCCTGACATGTACAACATCTCTGTGTGGGAGATGAATCTACAGGGTTTGAGCAAGAGAGGAGGTGACAGAAGGATCAGAGGAGTGAGCAGAGGACATTAAAGTGGGGAAGGCAGAGAAATACTGCTCTACAGTTATCACTTTCTTTCCTAGCTGTTCTTTGGCAAAGCTCTGATGCCCAACTTTTCTTTAGCTAACTTTGGGGCTTTTCTCCTACAGAGCAAGTCTCAGTTGCTGTAACTGCAGCATTCACTGGCTTTACCTTCCCTAATGAGTCACGGGGAATTACACTCTCCAACATTGAGTCTCTGGATTCTTAGAGCTCCAGGTAAACTCACCATCAGTGGAGAAACTATATTAATTTTAAAATGATACCAAAAGGAATGTTACTTTGGTGAAAGCCAAAGAAAAACCTTCTGTTTATTTCCCTCAAGATTCAAATAGGACAGGAAGACCATATTCTGTCCTGAATTACATATTGTGTTAATAACAGTAGAAAGAACATAGAAAGCAGTATTGTATAGTGAAAGATCATCAGGGAATATGTAGGACAGAGGAAGTTTACACTGTGTGGAATAGCAAAAAAAATCTAAGCATAGATTATCTTAATATAATATTATTTTGGAAATGAATTGGGAAAGAGGTAGTATATTAAAAAAAAGGGACAATGGATCACTGTTGGGGGTAAGGGACAGAAACAAGCCTGAAAATTCTTGAAGTGTATGCAGCAATGACAAAGTGGACTAATAGGGGAGTCAGTGCATGGGCACAGGATAAAACAGAAAGGGAAGGGTAGTATCTTTTCAAATTATTAGCAGAAAAGCTTTTTGAGGCTAAGAAAAGAGCTTTAGGAATGAATACAAGTTTCAGTTTATGAAACTTTTATAAACTTCAATAATTAAAAATTCTTATTGGTTAATGATGATGCACAAAGATAAATTAAGGTAATCAGTCTTAAAGGTGGAGGCCTAATGTCTCTCCCCTTGACATTCCTAATATCTAGTCCAACAAGGAGAAACTGGAGATCAAAGAAATGGCTTTTTAAGACCATGCAGCATATTCCTATCAGCAGCATGAGCGCTAAAGACACAGATTAGAATCATGTCCTTTTTACAGCACTACCCGCTTCCCTTCTCCCACCCATCATTTTTGTTCTATATACAGAATTAGGCTATTGCTAGTCCAAGAGTTGAAGGTTTAGTAATTGATCTCATCTTGGCCAACAATGTCATTTACCAAGAGTAATACAGATTATTGACAAAGTAAGGAGAGGGTGTACTGGGTTGAGGAATGTCTTCTCTCCTTCCCAAATGCATGTCCACCTGGAACTTCAGGATTAAATCTTCTTTAGAAATTGTGTTCTTGGGGCTGGGAAGGTGGCTCAGTGGTAGAGTGCTTGCCTTGCATGCATGAGGCCCTGGGTTCGATTCCTCAGCACCACGTAAGCAGAAAAAGCTGGAAGTTGCGCTGTAGTGGCAGAGGGCTAGCCTTGAGCTGAAGAGCTGAGGGACAGGGCCTAGGCCCAGAGTTCGGCAAAAATTAAAAAAAAAAGAAAAGAAATTGCATCCATGTCCACCTGGAACTTCAGGATTCTTATTTAGAAATTGCTGGGTGCTGGTGGCTCATACCTGTAATCCTAGCTATCCAGGAGGGTGAGATCTGAAGATCACAGTTTGAAGCCAGTCCAGGCAGAAAAGTCCTCATGAGACTCTTATTTCCAATGAACTACTCAAAAACTGGAAGTGTCTGTATGGCTCAAAGTAGTAGAGGACTAGCCTTGAGCAAAAGAACTCAGGGATAGCACCCAGGCCAAGTTCAAGTCCTACAACAGAAAGAAAGAAAGAAAGAAAGAAAGAAAGAAAGAAAGAAAGAAAGAAAGAAAGAAAGAAAGAAAGAAAGAAAGAAAGAAAGAAAGAAAGAAAGAAAGAAAGAAAGAAAGAAAGAGAGAAAGAAAGAAAGAAAGAAAGAAAGAAAGAAAGAAAGAGAGAGAGAAAGAAAGAGAGAAAGAAAGAGAGAAAGAAAGAGAGAAAGAAAGAAAGAAAGAGAGAAAGAAAGAAAGAGAGAAAGAAAGAGAGAAAGAGAAAGAGAAAGAAAGAGAGAAAGAAAGAGAGAGAGAGAGAAAAAGAGAAAGAGAGAAAGAGAGAGAGAGAAAGAGAGAAAGAGAGAAAGAGAGAGAGAGGGAGGGAGGGAGGGAGGGAGGGAGGGAATACATCTTTCTAGATGTAATTAAAGTAGAAGGTAAGATGAGGTCATACTAGGAGAAGCCTAAATCCAACTAAGTCACAGACCAGTTGGTCTGTTCCAGGGGTGAACTCCATGTGAAGACAAAAGCAGATATTGGGATGATACAGCCACAAGCCAAAGAACACTGAGGACTACTAGTAACCACCACTTTGAAGACACCTTGATTTTAGACTCTCAACTGTGAGAGAGAATTTTTTGCTGTTCTAAGTTATTCTGTTATGGTAGTCCCCAAACACAATTTAGGTTGTATCCATGTAATTCTGCTTACGTACACTGCCTGGGTTCACAGGGAAGGGTGACACGTCCCTCACATTGATTCGCTGGACATTTTCGATAAGCAGACCAAACAGAGGCAGATAGAGAGTGGCTATCCTTGCCTGATGACTCTGAAATGAAGACACAGAGGGTAAGTTTATTCTACAGCTCTGGAAATCGAATAGAAGTCTGAGTTATATTTGGCCATCTCTTTTATATGAAAAATTTCTGTATATACTGATATGTGACTTTAATCCAAAAACAAAACAAAATCTTAGTGCTGTCACCATGATTTTTTTGATTTCTTTATCAAATACTTCCTCCCCCTGGAGACATCTTACCCTTGAGGTGTATCTGTCATCAAAAGAATGCTTTATGAGTAGGTTCTTGAGCACACTGATGGCAATCACGCGGACCTCTCGAAATTCTTGGAGGGCAGTGCCCACCTCTCTAAGTAACAGTCCTACCAAGAAGTGATTTCTGCAGAACTCATCTGTTAATGAGTAGTCAAGCTGGAGATCTAAAATAATGGTAGAAATTACTTTAGTTATGGCGACTCCAGTGCTCTATGAATAAAATAAAAAATTAAACCCATCTTCTAGGTTCAGCCTACTCTGTATATCTGGCCTTAAAAAAGAAAGGATTGATTCGAATCTACTGCTCTGCTTTTGAACACATCAAACTTTTACATGAAAACCAAATTTAAGTACAAAAATTATAATGGATTTTGAGTTTTGGAAAATATAGTATCTTATATAAGTGAGATTAGTAACAATTTTTAGAATATAGAAAAATACCTTATAAATACATTTTATTATGAAAAAATTAAAAATAAAGTTATTGTACTAATTAATAGAATTGTAAAAGAGTAATCTATACACAAAACCATGTATTACAGAAGGAATAAGAGCCAGGTATAGTGGTATATGTTTGTAATCTAAGCTGTTTGGGAGATAGAGATAGGAGAATCATAGTTTAAGGCCAGCTCAGGCAAAGTTATGAAATGCCCTGCCTGAGAAACAAACTGAAAGCAGTAGTGCTGAAAGCCCTAAGAAAAGAAAGAACAAATGTATCCATTCTCTGGTCATAAATGCTTTTTATAGCTCTAATAAAACCTAATGTGTTAGCCTGGTGTCACTGGCTCACACCTTGAATCCTAGCTATTCAGGAAGCTGAGATCTGAGGATCATGGTTCAAAATCAGCCCAGGCAGGAAAGTCCATGAAACTGTTATCTCTAATTAACCACCAAAAAGCAAGAAGTAGAGCTGTTGTTGCTCAAGTGGTTGCAGAGTACTAGCCTTGAATGAAAAAGCTCAGGAATAGCACCCAGGCGGAGTTCAAGCTCCAGGAAAAACAAAACAAAAACCAAACCAAACCAACCAGACAAAAACTTCAATGTGTTTTAAATTAACAAATGAGCACATACCCCATTTATTCTGCTCTTAGTAAATGAAAAAAATTATTTTAGTATTTCCTAAAATGTCTTAATATTTCTGTATCTCTAAAATTAATATAATATTAAAAATGTAAGCTAAAACGGAAATAGAAAAAGCACCAAATCAAACTAATAACTCAACCATAAGCTAAATGACAAGCTACATGACAAAACTGAATGCTCCTCTGGAGATAAGACAGTCACAAACATGAACTCTGCAGAGGGAGTGTATGTTCAAGCAGTTAAACAGTACTCTAAAGCTGCAGGCAGCTAAAGCTAGGACATGAGTTGCAATACTTACATCTTATTAGAAGAACTTCTACAAACCCTCCTTTGACTCTATGAACCTCAACCTCTTTAGTAGAAGGGAGAAAATATTCATGTTCCCCAAATAAACATATTCAACTGTTCATACTTATACTCAGTTGATCCAAACTACAGCTCACAGCTTGAGTTCACATAAGTCTCTCAGAACAGAACTACTTATGTTTTAACCGTGTATTCACTATGGCCCTGTGATAGCGTGTACATATGTATATATGTATGTGGAGGTGTGTTTGTGAAAGGGAGGGCAAGATTGAGCAAGTGAAAAAAACAGGAAAATGCTAAAAAGAGATTTATCCTCATTCATGTAACAGGACAAATTATCTTTTTTGCTTCTAGATACCCTGGAAATCCACTGAACTGGTTCGAGTCTATGGGGCACATGAAAGGCTTGTTTCTCTCAATTGGTTCTAGAAGATAATCAGGCTCTTGCAGGGCAGATCAGAGGATACAACATATAGTAAAACCTATTCTCTACCCAAACACTGGATATGAAGAGCTGTCCTTAGTGCATATCCAGGGGAAGGAAAACAGAGTCTAGAAATGTACAAATGACTTGAGTGACAAAGGGTGTGGTAACATCTGGATGAAGGGCACAGGAGAGCAAGTGATTCTTGGTGGGGAAAGGGAAGAATGTGAGGAGCCCCTGGAAGCCCCCATAAACATGTGTGACATGACTACTAGGGAGGAAGAGGAGGATTCACCAGGGAGAGGGTTTCTTTGTGGTTGAGAGGTGGCAAGGGCAGGTATGAATATGTGAAAAGCTGCGAGTAAACAGATATGCCTGAAATGTGAAGAAAAGTGGGTAAGTGATGAAAGAGGTGGACCCAGGTTGGATGTTGAATGTTGGATGTTGATGTTGGCTGTTCCCTCAGCCCAGGAAACTTTCTCTCAGACCTGTGTGGGTTTATTTAGCTCAAGCCTTCAATTTGTCCAGCCCATTATCTAGCTATCCTATCATAACAGTCACTTTTCCCCATTCCAAGCTTTCTTTTTTTTTTTCTCTTTAGCATTTATCAGTGTCTAACTATCTGTGTATTTCGGTTATATAAAGAGTCCAAAGATTTCCATCTAGGTCGTCTACAAGTATATCCCCAAACTAGACACAACTAGTGCTGGGTAAGTATTTGCTGAATGCACAAATGCTGACTCTGTCAGTAAAATCTGTTTGGGGGATTATATGTCTGAATAAATGACTTTGTATGTTTTCTTCTGAATTTCAGAGTATCATTAATAGTTTGGCAGCATCCTTTAGCATTAAAAATTCTGAGCACGCTAAGCACTAAATTCAACAAATATTACTTAACAGACTGAACTCGACAGACTGAGTGAAGAAAAGAAACTCAGCATGCAAACATAAAAAGCATGTGAGTAAGCCACATTGCTTTGAGGTAAACTATTGCTACCACTGTGGACAAGGGCTATGAAAATGGTATAATGCATATTTGGAGGGAAATAGAGCTTTTTGTTTGTTCTACTTCTTTTAGAAACATCCCAGAGAATCTAGTGATCTCATGAGCAAGAGAGCTCCCTGGGATGTTTTAGTTTTGGTACAAACAAATTTACCAGTTTGTCATGAGCTTAAAAACTGAATTACACAGAAATGCCTAAATGAATAACATATGCAAGCATTTCAGCAACCACTTGCATTCTTTTTCTTTTAGAGGAGGAAAATGCAAGAAAGCAAGCTCACATCCCATACCTACCTACAGGAGTGTCATTTGACTCCAAAGCTGGTGAAAGAAAAGCTAATTAATAAGAAAAATGAAAAGTGAAACAAACTAAAGTGAATAAAGTAGATTTCTATTGTTTAGACAGAAGAATTTTTAATGAATAATTTTTGAAATTGAAATTTAACAGGAAAAAGTTGATTAATAAATTAAAAACTAAGACATTATAGCATAATCTTATTATGAAAAAATTAAAACAAGCTAAAATAGATTACCTTGGTATCTCTGAATCCTGCCTTTTCCAAATGGCATTGGTAAGTTCAAAGGAATATAGTGTTCATGATTGCATACTACACGGAGAAATTCAAACTTATATTCAAATAGGGTCTGCAGGGGAAAAAAAAAAAAACTTTAGTCATCAATTAAAAACTTCACTGGATGCTTTGTTGAAAAAAAAACTATTAGGAACAATATACTCAGTCCTTTAGCTCTAGTTCCATGAGCCTTTGGAAACTGCACGTTCAATTCCATTTTACAAATTTTAGAATGGCTGCAGGGATTTATTTGAAAATTGAGAACAGATTTCATTAAACAATGTCTTTTAGGCCATTTATTATTTATATTCATTCTACTTCAAGAAAGGATTTTAAGTAGCTTATAACTGCATACATAAACTTGATATAACTTAAAACATCATTAAAGCGTTAAAAAAAGTAAAAAAAAAAAAAAAAGGACAGAGTCAAGTAATTCCACCAGAAATGTGACATGTTTTCTTCTTTTGTCTTGCTAAATAAACTGTGATTTATTAGTTTTGCAGCTAAGAAGTCATTTCAGGTATTTTAGAAAAAACTAATGGGTACTGTTAATTTCTCATTCTGATTACTAGGTTCCTAATATCTTACATACATGAATGTATTTCCACGAGGAGAGTGAGCTATGCTTTTAGGACTGAAAGAATATTCTGATGAGAATGAGAAGAACAGGTAGATTTTTGATGTGACTTAGACACAACCTACCTTGGGGTCTCCAGGAGCAAAGCAGCTGATGTAATTGTTGATTTGTTTGAAGACAAAACCTCTGTCCATGAAGGTAAAACATCTCTGTGGAGGAAACAACCCACAAATGATTTCATGTCCAGGTTCTTTAAAACTTAAGTTTTGAGTACAAAGCAGCATTTACTAAAGAACTTATCCTTTAGCATAAACATGTCATCAACATTACTAGAACAGTTAATCTAGTCATTATGTTAGGTAACTACTTAAAAAACACATCACAATCACAGCTGACAACTTCTCCCTTGGAAGCCCCCACCTTAATGAAGACAGCCAGGCTATGATTGGCATTCTTAGAGGCCTCGGGGTTATCTCGAAACTTCTGAGTGATGTGTGGCATCAGCATATTCACAACAGTTTCCACTGCATGATGATAGGACGCGGGAAATCTCTGGTTTCGTAATAACTAAAAGGATCCAAAATAAACATTTTTTTATGTTGTAACTCTGTTCATAGGGATTTTTGTCTTGGTTCATTTTACAAAACAGACAAAATGAGTTACTCTTTTTTTCTAAGTACTATATTAGCATTCAAATACATCAAACAAGTGTGACGAATCTATTGCAACATGATAAAGATCACCTTGGATATATTTATTAAAAAATGTGGAGATTCAATCTCTAATGTCAGAGATCTAAGAGCTTGTCAGGGAAAAGGACAGAAAGCTGCAATTTTTACTGAGTATCTCTAGTGATTTAGTACCTGTACCTTGCAAAGATTTTCTTACAAAGCACTGGCCTAGGCTTAAAGTCTAAGTATTCAAACTAAAAGACTGGACATAACCAGTTTATATAGTTTGACAGCAATCTTCCTAATAAGCTTTCCCAGCACTAATGCATGACTAAAAAATGACTGACTACTGAGCAATTATCTATCATCTATTACTGTATATTGTCCATATACTAGGTAATTATACTACATTGTTTTTCTTTTGCTAGTTCTGGGGCTTGAACTCAGGGCTTGGGTACTGTGCCTGAGATTTTTTTTTTTGCCCTTGAGGCTAGAGTCACAATTCAACTTGCAACTTTTTGGTAGTTAATTGGAGATAAGAGAGTCTCATAGACTTTCCTGCCCAGGCTGGCTTTGAATCATCCTTTGATCTTAGCCCCCTGAGTAGCTAGGCTGCAAGCCATTAGCCACAAGTACCTGGTTTCCACTACATTTTTTTTGGGGGGTCCGGTGGTGGGGCCTGAACTCTGGGCCTGGGCACTGTCCCTCAGCTATTCAGCTCAAGGCTAGCGATCTACCACTTGAGCCACAGCGCCACTTCAGGCTTTTTTCTTTTTGCTTATGTGGTGCTGAGGAATCGAACCCAGGGCCTCATGCATGCAAGGCAAACACTCTACCACTAAGCCACCTTCCCAGCCCTCCACTACATATTTTTATGCACCTTTTCACTCAAGTCTTGTACAATGTCTATGCGTTTAATGTTTTAATGTTTATTTTATAGAGGGTTAGAGAGGTTAGGTTCCATGTGTCCTCAGTCATTTATCCACAATGACGCAGACCCAGGTTTACCATGAGCCCCAAACCTGTGTTCTTTCTGGTACATGAAACCACAGTTTCCTCATAAACAGAACAGTTTACTGAGAGCCTGAAATGGGAAGGATGCTAAACCAAACATTGTATTTATTCATTCTTGCATTTCATTCTAACAGCCACAAGATGGAAGTATTGTCATCTCTGTTTTGCAGATGAAGCAACTGAGGGATAGGGTTTAGTAAGGAGTACTAATTGGTCATTATAGTCTTTTTCTTCCTGGATTATCCAAAAACACATGACTGCCCAGCTAGAGGCTATATTTCCTTGTCTAACTTGTAAAGATGAGCCACATGACTACATCCTGTTCAATGGGCTGCAAGAGAATTGACATGTGCCTCCTCCAAGAAACACTTCTAAAAGGAGCTTGCTTTTCCATGTTCTTTTCTTTCCCATGCCTCAGCTAGCTTCTCTACTACAAGCAAGCTGCTCCACCCTAGACTAGGATACTGGATAAAAGGAGGTTGTTACTGAATGACCTTAGATAACCAGCTGCTCCTTCTCTCCCAACTGTCTACCAGCTCACAAATTTCCAACAGAGAATTGACTCCAATGTCTTATTTAAGCCACTGATATCCTGGCCTGTTTCAGAGTTGCCAAACCAAGAACTAATACTTATGTAAAACAGGAGCTGACATAATGTCATGTATATTAGTTTATGAATTACTAGAACATATTATAAAAATTTGAAGTGCTACTTCTATAGTAAGTTGAATTCTCAAATCTATAATGAGAAATTATTTGTAAGCTCACATAGAATAAAAAAAAATCCAGCTGGGAAGGTAGCTCAGCGGTAGAGTGCATGCCTTGCAAGCATGAGGCCCTGGGTTCGATTCCTCAGTACCACATAAACAGAAAAAGCCAGAAATGGTGATGTGGCTCCAGTGGTAGAGTGCTAGCCTTGAGCTGAAGAGCTGAGGGACAGTGCCCAGGCCCAGAGTTCAGGCCCCGTGACCGGCAAAAACAAAAAAAACAAAAAACAAAAAACAAAAAACACACTCAACTTTTGGAGATGGGAAGGTGGCTCAGTGGTAGAGCGCTTGCCTTGCATGCATGAGGCCCTGGGTTCGATTCCTCAGTACCACATAAACAAAAAGAAAAAAGCCGGAAGTGGCGCTGTGGCTCAAGTGGTAGAGCGCTAGCCTTGAGCTGAAGAGCTGAGGGACAGTGCACAGGCTCAGAGTTCAGGCCCCATGACCGGACCCCCCCAAAAAAAAAATCCAGTGAGACAGGATCAAGGTATAATGGTATGAAATTTACCTACTTTCAAAAACACTATAGCTAGTTTTGATATTTCAGAGAATTTTGTTCCATTTATGCAATCAATAATTTTATGCTCCATGTTAGAGCATTAATAAATGAATAGCTTCCAGTACCCCTGAGAAGGCCAATTAACCATAACTAAGCTGGCCACTCCTGAAATGGCTGTATCTCAAGAGAAGTCAGTGGTTTTTGGAATGAGGTTTTTTATTGCTAAAACCAAGAAAACTACCTAAATAGCTAAATAGCTCCATCATGATGTAGTAAACCATCAGCAGGTGAATTCTATTAATCAATATTATTATCATTAAAAGTAGGATAACCAGACAAATAGATTCCTGATGCCATATAGTAGTACCATTTATGAAGTATTCTTACCAGAAAGAACATCAAACCTAAATCAAACCCAGCCTCTAGATAGAACATGTTTACAAGAAAGTAGGAAATAGAGAACCATATCATGTAAAACTGTAAGGCTACAATTAGCCAAATCTAGAATGTGGGGAATTCTGCCAGACAAATGATTCACTTTCTTCAGCAAATAAATTGTATTAAGAAAACAAATGAAGAGAGAACAGTTAGAAAATATTCCCATCCCTAAAAAAGAAAAGCTGAGAAACACGTCAACTAAATGCAATATACAAACTTTTTTTAGAGTCTGATTCAGCCAAATCAACTGCAAAATGACATTTTGGGGACACCTGGAGAATTCTGAATATTGAGAGAGTGTTAAATGATCATAAGTAAATATTGCTAATTTTGGTTGATACAACTATGTAGTTTGTTTTTTTTTAAAGACTTGTCTGTTAGAGATAATACTGTTTTTTTTTTAAAGATAAAATGTTAAGTAACTGTTTTTTAAAATAACATAGGAAAAAAGCATCAGCGTAGATCCTTAAGCCAGAAGAGTTGTTAACTGAAATGTTGGTAACTGAAAAGGAACTATTGAAAATGTGGATTCATTACCCTGATCTTCTACTTTTGTATTTACTAAAAAAAAACTCAACAATACGTTTTTATTTTTTTAAAGTATTAGAGAACGATGAATAACTTACAATGAAGCCTTTTTACAAGGTATGACAACATCTGGTAATTAGCTATTTTTTATGGAGATTACCAACTGAAATGGAAGGAAAAGCTCTAGGGCCCAAAGTGGAGAGTATACAGTAGTTTAGAGGACAGGACCCTGAAACTCTTAACTTCTGAGCAAACAACCCCTAACTACTAGCCATGGGTAGTGTTGGATCTCTTGCCAGGACTGCTGCAGTGCCCAGGCTGGCCCAGGCACCACCCAGGCTGGCCCAGGCACCACCATCTGTTCCTCTGACAGATGTTACTGGTCAGGGTTGGCCTCCTGAGCCCTTGTCCTCACAGGATCAGCATGCCTGCCTTGTCCTGTTCCAACCCCCAAAGGAGTTATATACCTACTATGTGCTATTCTGCTGCTGAGTAACTCTTACCACCCCACTCCTTTACTAGGTAGGATCTGCCTGAAGACCCAAATACAGCCTTATTATATACGTTGCTGTTAAAACCAGCTTCTGCCAACACATAGTGATGGGCTGTGTCAGCCTTGTCATTGATTTACATGCCTACAGATGCTGCTGCCCAAATCATGGCTTCATGGTGGAGGACTTCTGAGCAGTCTTCAAATGTTCACCTCTGTGTTCATTACTGCCTTCTTCAACTCTCTAATAGGATTTAGAGACTTCTCTCTGAGGTACAATAATGAACAAACTCTTTTTTTTTTCTGGCTTAGCAGAAAAACAACAAAAGTAATGAAGCTGGTAAGAAATTTTCCAAGTCCTTCCATTTCCTTATGAATGGTACATGGAATAAGCCAGGCCCAAAGAAACATATGTTGCATGGTTTCCCACATTTGTGGTACCTAGAATGTGCCTACAAATTTACAAGTAAACATACTGGAAGGTAAAAGAAAAAAAAAAGTACACTGGGTCTCTAGGCATTCACACACAGTGAGACCAAAGTAGGATATTCTTGGGAGAGGATCACATAGGCTCAATACCTATGTGCATTTGATCATATAAAATAATATTTATTGAAATGAACTCTAAGAAGTAGAAACAAGAGGTCTTTGGAGGAAAAAAACTGGGAAAAAGAAAGGAAGGGATGACATTGTTCAAAAAGAAATGTACTCTTTATCTGACTTATGTAGCTGTAAACACTGTACATCACCATCACAATAACAATAAGTAAATTACAAAAAAAAGAAAATGTCAGTAAAAATTTTGCCAATGGCATTTACTAGTTAGTATTCTGAAGTTACTCCTCCAAGTTCTTCCTTACCACCTTTCTTTTTCATGTTTTTCTTCTACTTCTTTTCTTCCTCAAATCTCATAATTTTTGCTCAGTCTTCTCTCTAGAGTCTCTGTGTTTATTTCACTCTCTATTAAACCCCCTGAGAATAGCACTTCAGATCTGCACATCCCCTCAAACCCCTCCACCATGTTCTGAAATACAGTGTTGAAGCTGGCCACTCTTATGTGTAATAGTCCTGCAATAGTAATAGTAATAGTCCCAGCAATAGTCCTGCAAAGTAAAGCAGGCTTGTCACTGGGGACTGTGGAACTCTGATGATTGACTGCGACATAGAAACCTTCTAATGGCCTTGCACTGCAATCTAAGATGTATCCTTCTTTATTTTTCTCCTTAACCCTGGAACAGACTTGAACTGCCCTTTGTCAGCTCTCCCACCATTTCCTGGGTTACTTCTCATTTTTCCTTGTAATTTCTCTTAATGCTTTGCTCCATGGCTAATCTGATCTGGTAACCCAGGCTGACATAATCCTGTTCCGCAGAGGAGAGTGTAGGCTTAGTTTCAATAGTCTGGTGTTCACAAATCCACTCTCAAGTTCTGGCTAATCTCTTCCTTCCTCTTGCCCGTTTCCACCTGCTGACTCCACGTCTGTTTGACTGCACCACTGCCCCTGAGATATCAACTTCTGGTTACCTACCAATATCTGTTATCCCTTCCCTTTCCTGGTAATAGAACCTCAAATTTGGTGAGGTAGATACTCAAAACTAAGACTGCCTTCAGCATCCCTTACAATTATGTATAGTCATATAAGTCTGGCCAATGAAGCAGCAGCACACTGATGTTCAGGGAACATTAAAAATGTGTGTTTCCCCCTTTCTGCTGGCTACCCAGTAGATGTGGTGGTGATTCCAGTTAGATTAAGAGAAGCAACAGCACTTTAAGAGGAAAAAGTAACAGATAGAAGAAGTCTGGGACCCTGATAATTTATAAAAGAATCTTCATATGAGCCTTAATTTCTATGGGGAATGCAATAAGTTTTTTTTTCCTTCTCTGAGCCATTGTTTTGTTAGGTCTTTGTCCTAGCAGCCCAACCTATAGTTTTAGAGCTAAAGCTACAAATTTTCATGGAAAATTCATCACTTACTTTCTCCTTTGGTGAGCCAAGTCCTCTTTCCTCTCCTGCCTCTCCTAGAGAGCCCTTACTGAATATCTAGATAGGCTTTCTTCCTCTACTCAAATCTGACTCGCAACCTTCTATAATTCAAGTTGGGCTTATTTCAGTAGAATTTACATATAAGAATATTCATACTTTTTTGTTGGTCATGGGGGCTAAACTCTGGGCCTGGGCACTGTCCCTCAGCTCTTGAGCTCCAGGCTAGCGTCCTACCACTTGAGCCACAGCACCACTTCTGGCTTTTTTCTGCCTATGTGGTGCTGAGTTATCGAATCCAGGGCCTCATGCATGTGAGGCAAACACTCTACCACTGAACCAACTTCCCAGCCCAAATTCATACTTTCTTGTGTGTGTCAGTACTGGGACTTGAACTCAGGGCCTTATACTCTTGTTTAGCTTTTTCACTTAAGGCTAGTGCTCTACCACTTGCACCAGACCTTCACTTTTGGCTTTATTTTGATTAATTGGAGATAAGAGTCTCTCAGATTTTAGTCTGCCCAGGCTGGCTTCAAACTCAGATTTTAGCTTCCTTATTACCTAGGATTGCAGGCATGGGCCATCAGCTCAAAATCCTGACTGTAAATTCATCACCTAGCTCAAAATTCAGACTCTTAAAGTGTAAAGTTTGTCAAGTAGATATAAATATCCTCGTTAAATACAGTAAAAAGACAATCCATTTTTCCCACCCTACTCCCCAAAGACTGTCTTCTCTCCCTGTCAGCTTTTCCTTTTCTAGAATGACATAAATGAACCTACTTACTATGTAGCCTTTTGTATCTGACTTTTTTCATTCAGCAATACTTTTGAGATTCATCCATTTTGTTGTAAGAATGAATATTTTGTTTCTTTTTATCACTTAAGTACTTGCATTATTACAGTTTATTTATCCATTTACCAGCTGGTGGGCATTGAGTTGCTTCCAGTTTTTTACTATTATGCTAAAGCCACCATGAACATTTTTGTACAGGTCTTTGTGAGAGTATAAGCCCTTGTTTTTCTTCAGTTACTATCTAGAAGGGAACTGCTGGGCTAAATTAATAGCTCTATCTTAATCGTTCTTATTCACTGTTCACCTTAATCCCTAATCCCACCTCACCTCTCCTAATGCCACATCTTTATCAGTATCACCATAAAATGTCAATTTTATACTGGAAGTTAGAAAGCTGAAATTTAACAAGTAAGAGATGTTTAAATCTGCTCTATTAGGCTCTTTAAATCTCAGTAAGTAGGTAGACTCACTGATAGATCTCTAAGCCATTCTGACAACATATATACCCCTTTAAAAAATCTTATTTCTCTTACTAAAGAACCTACTACCTCTCTACAGTTTGGAGCCTGTCAGCTTCAAAGCTCCTGGTAATCTCATCTTCATTTTTCAGCTAGTCTTGTTTTTTACTCTTCTCCCTCTTATCTCAATCTAGCAAAGGCTGAGTTCTGCCCTGCAGTCCTTGCCAGGTCACGATCTGTTACCTCTTCTCTCAAAACTGTAATATTTTTTGAAGTCTGAGTAAAGTTCATTTCTATCCCCAGATTAAGCTCTTACCATTCTTCTCTTGCAACTATTCCTTCCTGCACTCTGACCCCATTATCCCAAACTAAATGTCTTGTTTTCCAAATCACCATGTTGGTTTTGCCATCCATTTTCATTTCTCCTCTGTGCTCTATACCTAACAACTATTTGAAACACTCACTAGTGGAAACATGGGTGTAGATGAGCCATACCATCTTTCACTCTATCTGTAGTTTTAAGTTAGTTTTTAAAAATTGTATATATATTATTGTAAAGATATTATACAGAGGGGTTACAGTTACACGAACAAGGTAATGAGTCCATTTCCTTTCGAGCATTGTTACCCCCTTCTTTGTTTTTCCCCTACCATTCCTTTCATCCTTATCTCCCCAATTCCTCCCTCCCTCCTCTCCCAAGTTGTAAAGTTAATTTTCAACATAGTGTCTTGTACATTTTATGCTACAATGGGTCATCCTATATGAACCCCAAGATAGGGACACAGAGATTTTATCTTTCTTGCTGTTCTTTTAAATGTACTTATAATGTACTATGTGATTTTTTTTTCTTTGTATGTTCTTCCCCCATGGTATAATCCTTGTTGTCACTGTCTTTGATTCTGGTGTACTGCATCTTGTATATACATTTTTTCTAATTTGGGGAGGGGAAGGAAAATAACAAAATGCTGAAATAAGGATACAAGATGAACCATTGTAACAATGAGATGGACACGACAGTATGTTAGTTGTTTTCTCATGGAGACTTTTCCACCCAGGATGGCTTCAAATCTCGATCCTCAGATCTCAGCTTCCTCAGTAGCTAGGATTACAGGCATGAGCCACAGGTGTCTGGCTCTTAAGTTAGATTTATTTATATAGAATTCATGTATATCAAAATTCAGGCTTTTGAAATGGAAATTTTGGCCAGACTTGATGAATGCACAGAGTTGTGCAACTCACCACTACAATAAAAAGAGAGTCCATTTCTATCATCCCCCTTAACACCATGACTAGCTTTTCAAATGAAAGTTCTTTCCTTGCTCAAATAAGCTAGAAAATAGTTGAATACTTAGGGTATCCACTTAAGTGTATCTACTTACCCTTTGCTATGCTAGTTTTTCCAACTTCTTTTCTTGAGCTAAACCTGTGGAATACTAGTATCAACTTGATGGGAGGAAAGGACATCAGATGCAAGTCTGATAGGATTGTAGTTGTTAAATATAAATTACCGAAAGAAACATCCCCCAAAATGTTGACTATGGAAGCAGAAAACTGGAGATAAACTTTCCAATAGGCTTTTATGATGTCTATTTTCTATTTTCCTCAATAAACTGAATAAATTCTATGTACCTGTTACCTATTAAGCATTAGAATCTGGTTCAGTCATATGTATTAATCTAAACCTTAAAGATCTATCTGTTGAAACAAGGAAACTGCTTATTTAGATGCTAGTTCAAAAAGAAGTTCTGATTCATACCCTTTCTTGGTAAATCTTACAAAATATTGTTTGATTGTTTTGGTCATGTATAGCATTAGAAGCAAGCATAACATTTATTTAATTTTATTACACAAAAACCATGTAAATATGCATCTAACAGTCTCCTAGCTATACCAGAAATGTACACTGAAGCCATCAGTTCAAATAGACTGTCACCAAGCGCCAATCAGTGTTAAGATACCCTGGAAGAGTATCTGAAGTAACAAAATATCATCTGGCTCCTATATCAGTCCAGAGCTCAGGGGCCTTTATAGGATGAGTGTACCTGGTTGTGAAACTTTCAAAAAGACTCATTAAGGAAAAAGGAAAATCAAGGTCTGTGTTACAAAGATATCAAAATTAATCATCTTCAGTATAAAAGTAATAGAACCTGCATTTGATCCAAATTCTGGAAATCACAAATGGCATATATAAACTTGTTCCCTAAATTCAGAGAACTAGAATAGAAGACTAGAATGTATAACTCCTAAGAAGTAAATTCCCAATAAATATAAGATAAACATAAAAACAATGAATTCAAACATATAAAGTTCATTACTTCTAAGATATGAAAAAAACTTAAACGTGTAAACATGAAGCTATGAAGGCTTCAAAAATGTCAGAGTTCCTGGATCAACAATCCTAGTTAGTGTGAGGACTAACAAAAGGCAGAATCCAGGGGCTGCTGAGTCAAAATGCAAAGGTTTCCAAAGGGGTGAGGAGGTGTTTTCAAAATTTTTGGAGTAAATTATTCTGCAGCTAAGCTTCCTCCTTTTGGATGTCAGAGCTCTCTTTTAGAGGCAGCTGAATAACAATTTAAAATGTGACCTCTAAAAACCCTCTGAATACTGCTTTTGGACCAAGATATAATTAAGTTTCAGAAAAGGTTGTGCATTTGAGTGCTTTGGATGAAGTTCCAAAGACAAATAAACTATTTCCCAGAGCAGGGTGTTGGGGAATCACATCATGAGGCTAGAAATGGCAGGATCGCTGAGAACAGCTGACTGTGAACATGAGTTTTTGGCTCTGTTTAGTCATGTAACTTCAGTAGGCCACTTTGAGGGGCGATATGTCTGCCTTTATTTTGGTGAGGCTGGAAAGGAATTAGACAAGAAGATACTGTTCAAATTCCTTCCATTCATATAATTGCTATGGTGCAATTTGCCATCTTTAGAGCACACATACAAACTAAAGAAATAAATTTCTTTATTAACTTCCTAAATGACTGTTGAAAAAATGGCATTGATGTTTAAGTTCAAATATACTTCTTATAAGTATTCTCAGAGGTATTCATTCTCTCCTGGACAGGAAGTGGGCAACTACAGTACCCTGATCTTGTGGTGCTGGCTTCTGATTATTCACCACCACATTTCTCTTCTCAGCCTAGTTTGCTGTTCTTCAGATCTCACAAATCCTATTCACTCATGAGAATCTATCTTGATACACTGCTTTTCTAGGCACTGACTCCTTGTATTCGGAGTGTTCCTGAGTACTCTGGGCTGTGCTGACCACTACTAGAGTGCTCGTAACAAAGTGAAATGAGCTGGTGATACACTTCCCCTCCTAAAAATTCTTTAGAACACAAATCATACTACATTTACCTTTCAAATAACTGAGCCTCATAAATACTATGTGCTCAATGAATATTGCCGAATACAATTACATTTTTAAATACAGTTAAGTCAACATGTACACTACAGTGATATTAATTTTGAGGCCCCAAATCCTCTGCACTTTGTTATGGGCTGAATCATGTCTAGCCTGCCAATTCATACAATGAAGTTATGGCCCCTGAAATATCCCAGCAGGTGACTGCATTTTTAGATAGCGTCTTTATAAAAAGTTAACTGCAGTGAAGTGAGATTGGAATAGACCAATCCTCATATGGAGAAATTAGGACACAAACCTTCATTCATAGAAGGCAGCTACCCACAACCTGAAAGATCTCAGAGACCAAGCCTACAGACACCTTTAGCAGAGAGAACTAGAGAACTAATACAGGCTGAAAATCCTATTCTGTATATAACAACACTTTTAACAGAAAAGTAATATATTCATAAAAGCATGCACACTTAGCTACATATTGCTAAGTAGACAGTCTGTTAGATTTCTTTCTTGGCAGACTGTTCTGGCATGATTTAAATGGTACATTTCTGTAGAGAAGGCAGGACTTACTTCCATTTTGGCATCTTGCCATGCACTAAAACCCAGAATATTTAATGGAATTTAAAAAGGGGAGAAAAAAGGGAGGGGTGGGGATCCATACCACCTGGTCATACACAAAAGCCTGTTTTACTAGAAGAGAGTACAGCTTCAGCTTTGAACCTTCAACCTTTTGCCCAGCAAAATCTAGAAACCTTCTCAAGGCTTCTAAACAGACAGACAGACACCTATACAGAAGGCTTAGGCCTTGATCCTCTGACCTTCTCACCTTTCTCTTAAGTCGAGACTTAAAGTACAAATATTCCAAGTGAAAAAATGACAATGTGAGCCTTGCAACCTTTTGCCCTACGCTGCCATCCCCTACCCAATTCCTACTAAGATCCCTACTCCGAGCTATAATACAAGCCACAGTTCATTATTACAGTGACAACTTCAGGACTGTCTCAAAAGTCTCAGAAGAAGCTCCTCCAACCATCAAAGTGAGACAGACACATTGCCAGCTGTGCTGACTGCATAGGAACTTATAAAAATCCATCTACCTTGAGTCAAAAATAGCCAGAGGGCCAGACCAGCACCAATCAGAAGAAAACCAGTAATCTCAGGAATGTCCGTGGGAACAAAGGAATAATATGAGACAGAGTGAAAAGGAAACAGGGATACAAAAGTACACACATCCAGACACTACCCAAAGAAGACACTGAGTCACAGAGGAAATTTGAGATTGTATATTTGCTCTGGAGAGAGTATCTCAGTTTACTAATTGTTCTAGAGGACAATCCTATCTAAGCCCTAGAGAAATAGCTACAATGGTCAAGGCTCTAACACAAAGAAATGACATTTTAATGCTTCGACTACTTACTCCCATTTCAACAAACCTGAATTTTACGCAGGATTAAAAAAAAAGACAATTTTCTTTCGGTTTAATGACATTGGGAACAAAAGCTTCAAATTAGGCTGGTTCTAAAACCTGGAACCAGCTCTACTCACTAGCAGCATGATATTAGGCAGGTCAATCTGGCCTCAAGGTATAAAGTGTTTCCTCATTTATGAAATGGGTAAAACTAGTACTTCCCTCATAGGGCAGTTTGAAAGCTAAAATATTATTACTTCTGAAGCACACAGAACAAATACCTTATCTGAGCAAGTGTTAGCTACATACATACAATGGGAGAGATTTCCCCCCTACAATCACTATTCTCCAGGTAAAGCAACATACCTTGACTTTGCAGTTTTCTATCAAATGCTGAGCCATGGATTTTATCAGCACATCAAAGAAAAACCAAGAATACTAAAAGAAAAGAATAAAAAAGGACCCCAGTAAGAAAAACAGCAAATTAGTAGGTAAGAGGGGAACTTTCTTTGGTTGACCATGTTATTAGCTAAAAGTAGGTGTGACATACAACACAGATGAACCTTCTTGCAAACTTAACATCAGACTCAAGAGGTGGGTGGCCACGTTTTCTATTCAAACCAGAAATGACCCTTGCTGGGAAACTAGACACCTATCAAGCAAGAGGCACTGAAGTCTTTCCTCTTTGCTGATCATCTGGCTTGATGATATTTGTCCTAATAATCTAAATCAGGATCCCCTACTGATGTGAATATAATGATTTATAGTTAAGAGCAAATGTGATTTTGAATATGGTGATTCTTTGCAGCTCCTATCTGAAGTTACAATAGTCAGAGTTGAAACTGGAGCATTAATTCAGTTGCTGCTTTGGGGAGGAGGAGCAATTATCTCTTCAAGGTACATAAAAGGTGAACTGTTCTGACTGCAGAGGGTCGCCTTACTGTGTTATTCATATTGAAATGCAAGAGAAAGGGGGAAAGGGAAGAGAAGAAGAGAGGGAGGGCAAAACTCATCTTTTTATAAGGAACCTATTTCTACCATTTTTTTTCCAAAAAGCACTTTACCAGTAACATTTTTAATCCACTTATAATGCAGAGCGCTATGGCTTGATCACCTCTTATTAGACCCCACCTCCCAATCCTAACTTAATTGTAGTTAGGTTTCCAGCACATGCTCTTGGAGGGACATATCAAATCATAGCAGTCATTGTAAGAGATAATATATTCTTGATGACTGCAAGCAAGGTGAATAAATCAAAGAAAATAAACCTAGCCAGTTTCAGCTTTGTGCAGGAATTGGGCAGGTTCCTGGAGTCACCATTCAAGAACAGAATAGGGTTTATGTGTGAGCTTGGATCCAATGTGATTATGGCTGATCTTGAACCAGGAAACCTAAGTAATCTTCCTGCTTCAGCATCTTGAGTAATTGAGACTATAAGCTTGTGCCAACATGCTAAATCCTTCATTTATTTTTTAACTGACACATAAAACCATGAAAATTCTATATTATTGGGGCATATGTAATGTTTTGATACATACGATATACATATTGTATGATGTTTAAATCAGGTTATACATATCTATCTCAAAATTTTTTTTATCACTTTTTGGTAAGAAAAACATAAAATTCTCCCTTCTAGAAAGAAATGTATTATATATTATTTTTTTTCTATAGTCATCCTACCTTGCAACATCATACCAGAACTTCTTGCTTCTAACAATAACTTAGTATCTACTGACCAATTCTTCTACTACCAACCCGCTTACCCCCATATAAGCAAGTTTGTTGTTTTAGGGAAGTGCTCTGATAAAACCCAAGAAACTCATACATGTTAAGTAAGTACTCTGCCAGGGAGCTACAGCCCTTCTACCACCACCTCCTGGCTTTAGTTAATCAAATTTAACACTGAAGAATTAGGCTAGCTAGCTTGACATACCTTCAGTAGTTTGTTGCTGGTAAGGAAGTCAGCAGAAGGCTTGAGAATGGTGGTCATGGATTTGGTTAGTTCTTCATGCACTGTCTTATATTCAGAGGCAATATATGGCTCAGCCTTATAAGCATACTTTGAAAAAAAGAGAAAGAGACTTTACTATGCTGGTTCTCTAAATTGGGCTAAAAGCTTGAGAGGTGCTAAAGAGTTGAGATCAAGGACTGAGGTATGATTTCACGGGTGGGAGAGGAAGGGATGAAAACAAAGGTGGGAGGTGATTGTTATGTGGCACAAAGAGGGAGCTCTAGTCTTCAGGGAACCCTTTAAAATAGTGAGTCATGTGACTCATGTCAGTGGTCACCTAGCCCATAATTCCATCTACAAAGGGACTTCAAGGAATGTGTAACATAGCACTGGTAACTGAGGTCCTGAAGAATCCAAATTTTATTTTTTAAATGATCACATAGCTGTTCTTCACCCGGGTATCTTTTTAGAGCAGTAACTTCACTATGATTATTGAATATTGCATATAAAGAACCTGTTGAAATTTGTCCTTAATAGCCTCTCTTTTTACCCACACATAGTATATAGTATGTCACTGAATAGTGGTCAGAGTTCATAATCTTATATTGAGAATGATTCTGCTGATAATTTTAGGTGGAGAAAAGAAAAACAGAGATTACTAACTCTAATAGAAATATAGCCAAGAATAAATAAAAATCTTTAACTTCTTTTGTCATTTGAATCACATTAGTAGTTCAAAGGATGAAATTAAGTGAATAAAGGAATGGTTGTTTCTCCTCATATTTCCCCTTGTTCAGATACAAGCACTGGTGATAAGCAGAGAAGAGAAGGCATAGGTCTTAAGTTCCAAGAACATCCAAAATAACCAGCCTTGTAAAAAATAAGTCCTTAGAAGGAAAATTGGAGAGCCACAGATGTAAATGACTGGAACATTTTTGTTTGTTTGTTTGTTTACGTACCTTAACATATGACCTCAAGTGGCTCTCCAATCCTTCCTCATGGCACTGGGCAACCACATGAATAATGACCCTACACACCACAGAAATGAATAAAGCAATGAATAGTAATGTGAAAATGGAAACATTTCATTATTATCACAGCAGCAGTAGAACAATGATGATGCTATTGGCACTTAGGAAACAGAGACAAGGAATTAGATGGGGTTCCTATATGTGGGTTCAAAAGACATTTCTCCAATATAATGTTCAGCATGTACTAGCATCCCAGATATGCATGACTGTGCTCCAGATGTAGACAGATTGGAAAGGAAGAAGAATATCTATCCATCTGCCTCCCTTACCGAGTCACATTAACTGCAACTTCCTCCTGGGTGGCTCTGGTAAGGACTCGAAACAGCTGGTTTAGGATGGTAGGCAGGAAGGCGATCATCACATGGCCTTCCATTGCATGTAGACTCTACACACAAGAAATGGGGATGATGTGTTACCATTGAACTCCTGGGTATAGGTTATCCTTCCCACTCAAGCTCCTAAGTAGCTGGAACTATAGGTACAAGCCATCATTTTCAGCTAGTTTATCTTTTTAAATTAAACAAATTCAGTAGTCTCCACGAAGTTTCAAGTTAGGATGAAAGAATTCACTAAAGCAAATGGGAGGCTGGAAATAGGCAGAAAGGCCTCCACAAATGTTCAAGTCCTAATCTTCAGAACTCGTGACATGGCACCTGGGGTTAGAGTTAATATTGCTAATTTCTTACCCTTAAGGTAAGGGATTAGGTGGGCCAATGTAGTCACAAAAATTCTTAAAACTGGAGCAGAGAAGCAGAAGAGGAATAAGACTCAAGCTGTAACCAAGCAAGAGTGGACAGAGATGCCACAGTACTATCACTGAGATGGATGTAGGGTCTTAAACCATCTCATAATTAGTATCTTTTTTGAGAATATATTAATTTTTTCTGCTCTTTCTCATATTTCGTATTTTATTCCATGCCAAGGATCCCATTTAGCTACTTTCCTATTTCAAAATATTCCCCCATAATCACATTGGATCCAAGCTCACACATAAACCCTATTCTGTTCTTGAATGGTGACTCCAGGAACCTGCCCAATTCCTGCACAAAGCTGAAACTGGCTAGGTTTATTTTCTTTGATTTATTCACCTTGCTTGCAGTCATCAAGAATATATTATCTCTTACAATGACTGCTATGATTTGATATGTCCCTCCAAGAGCATGTGCTGGAAACCTAACTACAATTAAGTTAGGATTGGGAGGTGGGGTCTAATAAGAGGTGATCAAGCCATAGCGCTCTGCATTATAAGTGGATTAAAAATGTTACTGGTAAAGTGCTTTTTGGAAAAAAAAATGGTAGAAATAGGTTCCTTATAAAAAGATGAGTTTTGCCCTCCCTCTCTTCTTCTCTTCCCTTTCCCCCTTTCTCTTGCATTTCAATATGAATAACACAGTAAGGCGACCCTCTGCAGTAGAACTTCTTAATCTGAGAACTGTAAGGAAGTATATTTCTTCTTTATAAATTACCCAGTCTCAGGATTATTGTTATGGCAACATAAAATCTACTTCTCACGACTATTTAAAACCACATAATACTAACTATGTGATGACATCCAGGTAAGGGTATCCCTACAGAAGTGTCTGAGAGGCAGGAACAACCCTCACCACTAAACAGAAAACTGAATGTACTCCATACTCATTAAAATAAAGGGCTATTAAGAAAGCTATCTGATACCTTAAGATATTTTACAAGTTCATTTCCTAAGGCTTGAGCTCCAGATTCAGTTTTCTGACAGTATTGGAAAAAATTATGTAAATGTTGATCCTATAGTGAAGGAGGAAAAAAAAAGAAAGTATTATTATATATACTACAGAAATAGGAATACTTGCTTCTTGTGTAAGCACATCTGGTTTTTAAGATCATAGAATTGATCATATAAAATGAAAACAACAAGAATCCTCCAAGAATGAACTCTTTACTTTCTATACACAAACAAAAAAAATCAAAGATTAAAAAAGATCCTCAAACAACACAGGATAATCGTTGAAAAATGATCCTTTTACTAGTCATTGATATCAGTATGCATTTAAACACCTTCTATATACTTTCTTGAAATAAAGATTTATAGAGGGCTGGGAAGGTGGCTCAGTGGTAGAGCGCTTGCCTTGCATGCCTGAGGCCCTGGGTTCGATTCCTCAGCACCACATAACCAAAAAAGAAAAAAGCCGGAAGTGGCGCTGTGGCTCAGTGGTAGAGCGCTAGCCTTGAGCTGAAGAGCTGAGGGACAGTGCCCAGGCCCAGAGTTCAGGCCCCACGACTGGACCCCCCCCCCCAAAAAAAAGATTTATAGAGTAAAGTAAATCCATAAATTAGGATTCTTTTTCAAAAAAAATTGTAAACTCAGTCATAAGCCACTACTGAATTTCCATAGACTAGCATATACCTGGGTGTACACTGTAGAAACTAGATGAGTTGAAACTTTCAGCAGTGGCTTGCCTCCATCTACCCATTTAATTTCTGGACCATAATGCTGAAAAATAGGGAAAGAAGAAAACAGATTAGCTATACCTCAGTTTTTAAGATGACCATCAATGAAAGTACTGATAAGGAAGGGACTGAAAGTTCTAAGGGCTTCAATGACTTGATGGCTATGCCTGGTTGCAACAAGGAATGCAACTAACACTAATTTCTGCCTACTTTCTTTCCCTAACTACAATCGTTTTCTTTTTATTAAGTGTTCTAAGTTATCTGTTCTTTTTAGATGCAGCTGTATGAGCTGCAAGTAAATAGAATGATTCGTTCCCCTATGATAGGGATGCATCCTATTTCCAATATCTTAACCAGATTTGAGCTTAGGTTTCTGAAAAAGATAGGTAGAATGTACCAGATAAAGCAAATAGAGGATAGGTACTTTTGGCATAGGCCTAGGACCAATCTTCTGTGATTATTTTAGCTTCTGAGACATCTATATTTTGGCCATGTTCTGACTAGGACTTATAACTGAAAAACGTAGGATTTGTCCTACTTTTTGAGTACTTTTGTGTCCATAATGAACTAAAAATTGGCACTATTTAAACACTGCAAAACATTAAAAGAACAGACTTATCTAAGCATGTTATAAAAAACAGGAGTCTATAAATTCAAGATCATTAAATTAAGTGCAAAGATGACAAATCACTTAGAGAAATAGGAAAAAATATCAGACCTCCATGAGTCAGAAAGATTTCAGAATGTGGGTGAGAAATTTGCTTCCTATATTTACCTTAAACTGGAAGAAAATGCCTAATAGTTGCATAACCCTAAGAACTCATCTTTATTTGAGCATGATGACTTTGCAGAGATGGATTTCTATATAATCCAGTATCTCCAAGTCTCTATTTCCCTGGTAAGGCACTGAATCCACTGAAATTAATTCTAACATATTGTGATAAGTTTATAAGCAGCAGAGGCTTCTAATTGCCTATGCTTACTTGAGAATGAATAATGAAAAACAAAATGTTAGGAATTGCAAAAAAATTTTGTGTGACTATTATTGTAGTTGCTCTTTAATATTTTCTAAAGGAATCAGGATAAACCAATCTTAAAACCCTATACCCTGCCCATGCCAATCTCCTGGTATCCAAGGTAGCCAGATGGAAGATTGGCTGAAACGGGGACATGCTGCTCGTTAGTCACCACCCTTCCATCTTTCAGGAGAGGAAGCCAAGAATATCCAACTGTTGAAAACAAAGAACAAAAAAAATCCACTGTAAGTATATGAGAATTTATAAAAAGAAACTTATTGCAAAACTGAGTTTTAAGAACTGTTACTATTGGTCAGAGTAGGAAACTTGAATATGGCCTCTGTAGGTCATTTTCCATATGTACTTTGGCCTCTGTTAAGGTTAGAATTCTAAAAATTTTCACATTCAACCCAGGCATGCTACTTCTATGTTACTTACAAACTTAATCTATAAATCTTTTGCAAAGGATGAATATGTAGAAGCAAAATACAACTTAGGATTGAATATTCAATTTAAAAAAATCACAGGAATGATGAAATTCCCTACCTTGTGTTTCAACAACATCCTTCTTCTTTGTGCTTCCCTTACTTGAATTATCACAGCTGACGTGGAAGAATGTGAACAACAAGTGGTGCTTTTCATGTAGCTGGGTGGGCAATTCTATCTTAATCTACAAGGAAGACAACATAACAATTCTGCTAACATTCTAAACATTAAAATTTTGGAGAAAGCAGATATTTCATTCAATACATAGATGTGTATTTTGTTCTCCAAACTGTTTTTTACTAATCGCATTGTAGACTTCTGTCAGGGGAGAGATGGACATGAATTTACTGGCTAGAATTCACAGAATAAAGAGTGATGGGATTTCCAAATATAAAATAATTGGAAAACAATAACCACTCCATAAACGTAACTATGACAAATGAAAATTCAGGGTATGACATTTCAAAGTAGGACTCTTATAACAGTACACTGAACCGCAGTTTACCTCTGAGCAACAGGAGTTTGAGCTGTCTACGTCCACTTACATGTATATTACCATTTGTTGTTGTTTAAATAAAAAACTGAATTTGCCAGGCCCCAGTGGCTCATACCAGTAATCCTACCTACTCAGAAGGCTAAGATCTGAGAATCACAGTTGGAAGCTGCAGGGGCAGGGAAATTCATAAGATTCTTATCTTCAATAAACTACTCAGAAAAAGCTCTAAGTAGCAGTGTGGCTCAAGTGGTAGAGTGTTAGCCTGGAATGAAAGAAGCTCAGGGTCAGTCCTGAGGCCCAGAGTTGCCCCAGGACTAGCAAAATAACAGAACTCTGAATTTAGTCTAGTCCCTCACACATGCTAAATACATGATCTACTACTGAGCCACATGCAGTCCTATGCAGAATTTTTTTTTTTTTGAGATTTACATTAGAAAAAAAAGACCAAACCGGGCGCTGGTGGCTCACGTCTGTAATTCTAGCTACTCAGGAGGTGGAGATCTGAGGATCTCGGTTCAAAGCCAGCCTAGGCAGAAATATCCAGTGGTGCTGTGGCTCAAGTGGTAGAGAGCTCTCCTTGAGCTGAAGAGCTGAGGGACAGCGCCCAGGCCAGAGTTCAAGCACCGAAACCAATAAAAAATAAAATAAAAATAAAAAAATGAAAAAAAAAGACCAACTACATAGCTTAAAATCTGTATTAAAAATAAGAATGAAGACAGATAACCCAGCACCAGTGGTACTACTTGTAATCCTAGCTACTCAGGAGGCTGAGATCTGAGGATTACGGTTCAAAGCCAGCCAGGGCAGAAAAGTCCCAGAGACTGTTATTTCCAATTAACTACTCAAAAATCAGAAGTGGAACTGTGGCATATCCTTAAACAAACATTCAGGGACAGCACCCAGGCCCTGAGTTGAAGCCCCACAAAAAATTATATGCATATATTATACATACATGTATATGTATACATGTATATGTATATATATGTATATGTACATATACATATACGTATATATAATATATATTATATATACATAGAGAATATATATAGAGAGAATGAGAGATATGTATGTCTTGAAGATATAAAGTATATATGGATAACAGTCTATTTTATCAATTATTACTATAAAGGATACAAAAATCTATTGTAAAAAGTTAAAACTTACCAAAACTTATAGACACTTATATGATGCTATCTGAAGTCAAAAGAAATGTGAACAAACATGAAGATGCCATAGCAAATCATAACTGTATAAAATTATTGTAGGATGCACTGTAAATAACTTCCTTGCTACTTCCTGTTGCTACTACAAGTGAGTTCAAGTGTTTCATGTATATGCTTAAAATGTTGGGTGTCATTTATTATAAGTGTTTATCTTTCTAGTAAATTGTATATGGAAGTAAAAAGTGATATTTCATGGTTCTCTCATGGGTTTTTACCATGTAAAACATGTCTAACATACAAAATACGTGTTAATTGACTGTAAGTCAATATCCGGCTAAGTAAAGTTTGGAGAAATCAAAAGTTAATGGATTTTTGACTGCTAGAGGGTATATCAGCACCTAAATTGTTCAAAATCCAACAGCACATTATAATTCTAGACAAGAACACCTAGTGATTGAAAAAAAGAGAGATTCAGGTTTAACAAATATAACTATACTCAAATATGAATATGAAAGGAAAATGTCAGAATAAAAATTATATAGGAATAGTGGAATTATAAGCTTATCTTTTATATTTCATTTGTACTTTCTAAATTACTATTTCTAATAATGAAGATTTTACCTGAATAATTTGAAAAATGTGTAAAATAAATTCTATGGCATTCAACTCCATTGCAGTAATTTCAGTATGGTAGGCAGCTTCCCCTAAATTTTGGTTTACCAAGCAAATAACTTCAAGTTTCCCTTAAAACTGGCTAAACTTGGTTATCCCTCAAAAGTATCACTTACTTCATCATAAAATTCTGGGTTTTGGTGGTGGTGTAAAACTGCAGCAAAGGCGCTTCTGGTGAATACTGGGCCTCCAGGTCTGCCATAAATGCACTAAAATGAGAATCAGCAGGGGCAAACACCTGGGTTTAATTAGTGGAGCAAGATGTTATATAGAAAGTGGTACTTTTACAGAATAATTGTCACATAGCAAACTTAGCTAGATTTCTTCTGCAAGGAGATTCTAGGCTTTACTGTGGCTGTCACTGCACATCTGCAGGCCTGCTTGCCAACTCCCCTTACCACACATCTCCATGCCTAGGTGATGTCTTACTGTTTCCTTTCACTTCTTTCCACTTTTGCCTTACAATCTCTCTATTCAAATGATCTCATGTGCTCTTCAGGAAATTGCTGATTCCTTCCTCTCTATGTCCTCTAAATATTTTTCTATGGTAATTAATTCAGTTTTTGTTTTCTTCTCCAAAGAACTATTTCAGTCCCTTCTGTGTGCCAAAATTCTGTTCTCTGTGACTGCTGTGTTTCTCACTAATTTTCTTTTCTTTTCTTTTTTAATGGTACTGGGGTCTGAACTCAGGAACTTAAACTTGCCAGGCAGACTTTCTACTACTGGGCCTGCTGGAGGCTCACTTCTTGTGTGGACATGCACCTGGTCTGATCCACCTACTTTATCACAGCTGGGACAACAGATGTGTACCACTAAGCCCAGTTTCTTCCACTGAGATGAACTCTTGTTTTTTCTTTTTGTGGTTTAGAACCACAATCCTTCCAATCTCAGCATACTACATAGTTTAGGATGACAGCACTGTGCCCAGAAATGGGTTAAGAAGTAGTCCCATGAACTTTTCTGCCTGGGCTGGCTACAATCTTTCCACTCTCCCAAGTAGCCTACCAAGTAGCTAGGATTACAAGCATGAGCCCTATGTGCCTGACTCTTGTAAACTTCTTATGGGTAAATATATCCCTTTTTGAATCTTTAGCCCTTCTTAGAAAGCCATTTTAACATAGTAGAGAATTTGGTCTCTAGAGCTAGACTGACTAGATTTACATCAAGATCTACTAATGTGTGATCTTGAACCATTTGTTCACTAGTCTCTTTATCGAAAAAAAAAATGTATCTAACTAGTGCTTAACTCAAAAGACTGTTTCTAGATTCAATAGACAAAAGTACACAGAAGACCAGTATCTAGACAATTCAATAAGTTCTACCATTACTCCTACATTACCCATTTAATAAAGATCAACTGTTGCTAGTTTATCAGTCCACTATCAATATTATTCATATCAGAATTGTAGTCATACAATGCTTGCCTCATAATGGTACAGTGTTTATTAAATTGAACATGGATAAGAAATTTCATCTTGAAAGGGGTGATATTGATCAAGATGCATTGTATTTGTAAACTGATTTTTTGAATTGTAACTTCTTTGTATGACTACTTAAATAAAAATATAATAAAAATTCATTTCTAAGGAACATAACACAATGGTCAATTATGTATAGAACATAAGTATTCCATATTCTGTAAGATTCAGAAGATGTGCTTTTATAGTGTAACATCATATATTTTTGGCTTGTGTCAATTAGAATATACCAAATTTCTTTAGTTGTACAATACTGTGCAGTTGTACTTTTAAAGAATATATTAGTGAATATACATGAAAAAAACAAACCTTCAGGGGCTGAGAGTCTTCCTCATCTGCATCTTTAAATTCAATGCAAATAGCAATGTTCCTGGCCTACAAAATATTTAAAAGAAAAAGCAATAAGAAAATACTAGCAAAAGTCAGTATATGTATCTATGTATAAAAGAACATATGAAAGTGAATCCTAAAGGAGTTTGATATAAAGACTGAGATTGAGATCTTGATACTCACCTTGGCGAAAGACTTCTGACTGTCATATTTCAAGTACTTAGGATAAACATAAAGATGGTTGTTGTAGACAGTATAAGGCTGAGTATGTTTTGGTATGCAGGGCACAAATTCTTCAACTTCAAATGTGATTGGAATTTTAGTACAGGTTTCAAATTGCTTCATGGGAATGTATGATGAATTGACATAATCTGAAGACATTCAAAATAATCCAAACTGAAGGAAAGGCCAACTAAACAACAAAATTCTGTCTCTTTGTAATACAGAAGTTATACTTACTAGGGAATTCTGAGGAAACATTATCAATAGTAATGTCCAGATTGCCTAAAATCACTGGGAGTTTAGCCATCTTCTCAGGTCTACAAACAAAAGAAGAAAAAAATCAATCAATTAGATTAACAGTGAAACCTACAGTCTGGAGTGATAGTTCAAGAGAAGAGCATGTCACTATAACATATACTACAAAAACTATTTTAAACCTTCTAGTGATAGAAACAAGTTAAAAAAAACCCAACATCATATGTTATTTAATCCAGGAGAGCCAAAATATTTCTGTACATACCAATACAATAATGTGAAAACTAAGTTTTCAAAACCAGGTGTGTATTTTGTACATATTTTCTATAATCCTCCCCCACCCCTTTAAAAAATTTTGGAGGTACTATGGAATCCACTGAACTCAGAGCTTCAGTCTGCTAGGCAGGACAGATGCTCTACCATGTAAGGCATGTTCCCAGCCCTTTTGCTTTAGCTATTCAGATGCAACTGGGCCAACCTATATTATGATCCTTCTACCTATGTCCAGTTAGGACCAAAGACATGACCACTACCACACAGCTTATGTGATATGGAATCCTGCTAACTTTCTTTTGGGGAGGAGGTCCAGTTGTGGGGCCTGAACTCGGGTCTGGGTGCTGTCCCTAAGCTCTTCAGCTCAAGGCTAGCACTCTACCACTTGAGCCACAGCGCCACTTCCAGCTTTTTTTTTCTTTTTGCTTATGTGGTGTTGAGGAGTCAAACCCAGGGCCTCTTGCATGCAAGGCAAGCGCTCTACCACTGAGCCACCTTCCCAGCCCTCTGCTAACTTTTTTTGGGGCCTGACTTACTTGAATAGGGATCTTCCCAATATCCGCCTTCCAAATACTTTTGTTTTTAGGCATGTGCCACCACTTTTGACGCAGACTTCCTATATTTGAAGTGCTCAATAGTCAAATATGGCCAGTAGCTACCATGCTACAGAACAGGTTTAGATGAAGAGTATTCGCAGACTTGTTAATATATGACTGCAGCATTCCCACAATTGCATGGAATATTTAGAATCATCAGCATTCGGAACCAGAAATTATCTTTGGCTCCAGTAGCTAACAAAATGCTAGGTACAGAGTAAGTACTCAATGAAATTGTTGTCTGCAATTGGTCTGATCCAATCCAATATAGGAATCTCCCATGTCATCCCTCACAAAGGCTGTTACTGGTGCCAAGGAAATCTTTAACACAGCTATTCTAATACTACACAGCTCTTTTTCATAGCAGGGTAAAATTCACTCCTCTATAGTTTCTGTTCATCAAGGGGCCTAGTTATAACCCTCTTTTTATCACCTAGAGCTACCATATAGAAGTCCTCCACTATTAGCACTTTTAACCTTTTTTGCAATGCCACTTGCCTTCTAGAAGAATGTAGTGCTTAGACTTGCAGAGTAGTCAGGCACTGTATAGTCTGACCAGGTGGGATAGTTTCTGTCCAGTTTGAGCAACAAGTCATCTACTAATGCAGATAGAATGCCATTACTTTTAGTAATCACACCATCCCACTGAACCACATTAAATCTATAATGGTTTAAAATCTCTAAAGCTATTTTCACATGCTTTACTATCATGTAACACCTCTATGCCCTATATTTATACAATTCTGTTCTTGAAACTTAGAATGGGATTTTATTGTTGGAAATTTCACATTTTATGTTCAAGTCATTTCTAGTTGGCCCAAATCCTCAAAATCCAGGTTCTAAAACCTAGTGCATTAGTTATACCTAACAGCTTTATATCTGAAGACATTTAATTAGCAGCTTATATTCTCATAAACATCATCGATTAAAATATTATATTGCATAGAACAGTGCCAAGAACAGGCCATTCTCAAATCACCAGAGGCCCATTTCTAGATGGACTCTAACCCATTAGTCACTCTTCCTGAAATCTGGTTACTCAGCAACTACACTATCCATTCACATGTGCAAGACTTTTCGGATTTGTTCATATGGTCTTATAGTATACACACAAGATACAAATATTGTGACAAGGGCTCTGCTGTCCTCTACTGCCCCACCTAGCAAGCCAATTTAAGAGGGAGGAAATCTGAGTAGGGTGACTAGTTCTACATGACATGACCTATTCCGACAGAACAGAATGCTACCACATGGTTCTTCAGAAGCTACCTGTTCAACCAATTCTTTCAGAGTATTGCCAAGGACCATCAAAGTTTAGTGACCAACAGATTCAGCCTTTGGTTAGGTTCCTACTTTAGAAAGGTTTCCACCCTCTGTTTTTTTGTTTTGATTTTTTCTCAGTCATGGGGCTTGAACTTGTGGCTTGGGCACTATCCCTGAGCTCTAGTGCTCTACCATTTTGAGCTATAGCACCACTTCTGGTCTTCTGGTGGTTAACTGGGGATGAGCCTCATGGACTTCCCTGCCTAGGCTGGCTTTGAACTGTGACTCTCAGATCTCAGCCTCCGGGGTAGCTGGGATTACAGATATGAAACACCAGTACCCCGCATCTCCCCTGGTTTAAATCTCCTCTGACTTTACTGATGTCTATTTCATAGTCTCACATGCAACGTCTGAGTACATCTTAGAATCTTGTGCATTTGAATCAGTGTGTCCCTAAAACGTCTTAACTCTTGCTTCCTTATGACCAAAGGCTATGTTTGGTTGATCAGTGCTGGCTTGGTTCATCACCAACTCTAAGCTGTAGAATCTCATTCTCTCAGGATATCTCATTTCCACTTGTCTTCTGTTTCTACTGGAGCTTAACTGCACAATGAGTTTAAATGAGAGATGGGACTCTCAGAAAAGCCAGCCAGTGATTTTTCACATACTCTACCTTAAGTTAAAAAGACTTATGACCAAGAAATCTCCAGATAAAGCCCAGCATTACCCTGTATTTTGCCTGTTTCCACAGCATGAGATGTTGTGATACATAAGACCTTTCTTAGCTGGGAGACATCAGCGGGTTCCTCAACAATCACTTCCCTGAGAGATTTTCACTGTCTCCCAAGCAATGCAAACTCCCAGAATAGCATTTCCCTACATTTGGCTCTTTAGGGAAACAGACCCTTAAATGCATGGATTTTTTTTTAAATTTTTTTATTGTAAAGATACTATACAGAGGGTTACAGTTACATGAGTGAGGTAATGAGTACACTTCCTCTTGAACATTGTTACCCCCTCCATTGTTTTCCCCCTACCATCCCCTCCCTCCCTCCCTTCCCCAATGGATTTTATACAGTTATAAATTCTCTTAGCTAGGCACTGGAGGCTTCTACCTGTAATCCTAGCTACTCAGGAAGCTGAGATGAAGTATGTTTTGAAATCACTTGTGAAGAAAAGTATGGAATACTCTATCTCCAATTACCCAGCAAAACAAGAAGATTAGAAATGTGCTGAAGTGGTAGAATGTTATTCATGAATAAGAAAGCTGGGCAAAAGTGAGAGGCCAAGAGTTTAAGTCTTTTGGTAATAGTACAAAACTAACAACTGATAACTAACTTCTGTGTGTGTGTGTGTGTGTGTGTGTGTGTGTGTGTGTGTGTGTGTGTGTGTGTGTGTGTCTGTCTGTCTGTCTGTCTGTCTGTCTGTCTGTGTCTGTGTGGTGTGCGCACGCGTGCATGTGAGCCAGTCCTGGAGTTTGAACTAAACTCAGGGCCTGGGTGCTGTTTTGATATTTTTTGTTCAAGACTAACACTTTACCACTTGGCTCTACCTCTGGCTTTTTGGTGGTTAATTGGAGATAAGAGTTTCACAAACTTTCTTGGCTGGGCAGATTTCAAACCACAATTCTTGTATCTCAGTCTCCTAAATAGCTAGGATTACAAGCTTGAACCACTAGTGCCTGTCTTAGCTAATTTCTTTTGAACAACTGAACACTGTAATGTCCCATAAAACATTGTGTTATACAAAAATATTAGAGAGACCTATGAAGGTGTACACTGTTTCCTTAAGTTAGAAAATGTTCATTTATTACAAACTTTACTGTTACATGCAAGAACCTAAGACAAAAATAATGTCTCTGACCCTATCCTAGTTATTTTCATCTAGGAGTAAATGGTATCTTCATCATTAAAAAAATAAAGAATAACCATTGTTTTAAGTCACTTGGTTTACAGTAGTTATAGAAATCCTAGGCAACTGAAACACACACTAATATAGGAAAAGTATTTACCATATATATGCTAAATATTATGTATTTATATTCTACATATGTGTCATATATACATATATGGAAATAAGATAATAAAACCCACTAAAACTGTTTTAAAAGTAGGAGAGTTAAGAAAGTGTAATATAGACGGGAATTTGATTAAAGACCATTATATACATGTATGCAAATATCACCACGAAAATCTTTTATAAAATTAATTTACACTAACTTAAATTTTTTTAATTTGTTTTTTTTTTCCTTTTTTCTTTCTTTTTTATTTTTGTCCTTCATGGAGCTTGAATTCAGAGCCTAGGTGCTGTTCCTGAGCTCTTTTGCTCAAGGCTAGTGCTCTACCACTTTGAGCCACAGTGCCACTTCCAGTTTTCTGCTGATTATAAGAGGCTCACAGGGACTTTTCAGCCTGGGTTGGCTTCGAACCACAATCCTCAGATCTCAGCCTCCTGAGAAGCTAAGATTATAGGAGTGTGCAAGCAGCACCCAGCTAGAAAGTTGTTTTTTTTTTTTAAAGTACTATGTAAATTATGAAATGTCTCCCTAACCTCTCATTTGCTAAAGAGGATCATCTCACAAATCAGAAACCTAGGAATTGTTTATTTTTGATGACTTTTAATCAGGAAACCAAGACTTAGTAATTGTGCCCACTTCCTATTTCTTCTTGCAGGGGCTTTTTAAAAAAAGTATTTTTGTTATCGTTAAGCAGTTGTACAAAGGAATTGCCATTCACCAAAGCAGTTTATGACTATAGTGCATCTTGACAGGTCAAGACACACTTTCAATGTTCTTACCCATACCTTGTAACCCACCCATTTCCTCATTTTTCTTAATTTTTAAGTTATGCAATGAGGTTTTTTTTTGCCATTTAACAAATCAGTTTGTGTATATAATGCATCTTGATCTGTGCCATCTCTTCAACATCTTCATCTCTCTTAGATTTACCTCTTCCCTTGTATTTCTCAATTCTATGGTATATACAATGAATTTTTGCCCTTATTTCCCCATCTTCCCCCCTTTTAGCCCAGATGCCTCTCAATGGATGAAGAAAATGTGGTGTATGTGTGTGTGTGTGTGTGTGTGTGTGTGTGTGTGTGTGTGTGTGTGTGTGTGTATGCACAACTAAATTTTACTCATATGTCTGTAGCATTCATACTATAGCATTCATAAAGAAATGGAAAGACTTGGAAAAATTATATTAAGCAAAGCAATCCAGACCCACAGAAACACAGATTACATGGTTTCTTCTCATATGTGGTAGCTAGAATGTGCCCATAAATCTTTAAATAAACACACTGTATGGTAAGCAAGGAGTTACAAATGAATTAAGTGAAGTGCAAAAGACCCTATGGAGAGTGCAAATAGTATAATTCATTACAAAGACTAAGTCAAAGACCAACAAAATAAGTACCAGGAAATGGGTACTTGCAAAAGTGGAAGGTGGGGCCAAGGGGAGAGGGATTGCAGGGGCATTTAGGTGACCTTTGTCATTTCTCAACAGGGTTCCTCAATCATCTCCTTCAGCTCCACACGAAACAGCCTGTACTGAAGTCAAATTAACCAGCCAATGATAGGGGACCTTTTACTCTTTCCTAGGAAATGTGCCATGCCCACTTCCCATCGCAATATGACACCTGTGTTAAACAATACATATGACGACTGCCCCTTGCCCCTCACTTTCCATCTTACAATTTCTATTTTTCAGGTATGAAAACAAGTAAGCTAAAACTCACTTCCGAAAGTCTGCAAGTAACTTGAGCATGTCATCATTTGATAGCTTATTGCTGTCTTGCCTGTAGACAGCAGAAAATCTGGCATTTTTGTCCAGGTTTCCAGCGGTGTCCTTAAATAATGTCCTGAAAAAGCAAAGCAACATTCCTAAGCTGTGTTTCTAAAAAACCAAAATAAATTCATCATTTTACTCTGGTTTCTATGTATAGAGTAATTATTATTCCATTGGCTGTAGCCAACAGAAATTTCATTATCTAAAAGTGTAGAAAACATTACTGAGGATGAATCAACTAATTCAATTTTACCCAGAAAACAGTTCCAGCCAAAGGCTCGTACTTAGGAAACAGCATATGCATTCAAATGTGAAAGAAGTACAGACCACAGCTACAGGCCACTGCAGACCTCTGGCTGCTACCCACTCCCAGCTGGAGGCTAATGGTTGGCTGGGGCTTGGAATCTCTCTGCAACAAACCTCTTTCTTGCCCATCCTACCAAGGACAGACCACACTTCTTTGTACAGCATTTTTCGTCTCTGTGAGTCTGCTAAATAAAATTTCAGGTTTGGGGCATGCTTACTCTCAGTTTTATACATTCAGATCCTCTTTGGATAACAAATAGAACAGGACTACCTACCTACTTATCTATGTATCTATTTGTCTCTATGAAAGTTGTAACAAGTATCCCCTTACCTTGCTGCCCAAGCAAATGGCATTCTGTATTGTCCTAGCCTTTGGCATGCCTGCTTGGCATTCTTCAGCACCTTCTGAGCAACCTTGAAGACATCAAAATAAAGTCATGAGATACTACTTCCTATTGGCAAGAGTGTTAGATAATTGTCATCACCATACCTTCATTAAACAAGCTTTCTCCACAGCCTCAGATGCATGGAAAAGTATACCTTACTGAAGGGAATATAGCTATATTCACACTTGGGGCAGCCTTCTTTATTTAATGTATCTTCTGGCAGTGATTCTCAAAAATAATAGAATGAGTATTTTTTTCTAAACTGCTTTTTTGGGGTACTTTTTTGTTGGTATTTGCTTACACTAAACAAGGCATTTTGACTAAGGGCTATGTTAATGGTAAGTCTAAACAGGTTATTAGTAAATGCTAATTAGTATTCTTTACTGAACATATTACATTATCAGAGTTTAAATAAAACTTTAAAAAAAGATGACCAATAAAAACATTAAGTAATTAGTAAACGCTAATTAGTATTCTTTACTGAACATATTACATTATCAGAGTTTAAATAAAACTTTAAAAAAAGATGACCAATAAAAACATTAAGCTTTCACAGCTCTTAAAATAAACCAGCTTGTGCAAGACACTATAATTCAGGAGATGTTTATATTAAAACATTATTAATACTGACTTCAGTCAGGCTAGAGTTTTTAATTTTGACTTTTGCTAAGTATAAATTATTTGTACTTTCACTTTCTAATGATGAATTTTGTTGTAGGTTCACTGATTAACCCTATCATGCAAACTGAGGTATATTTGTTTTGGGGCACATGTGTATGAACAACAGGTCTATTATTTATCAACTAGAGCTTTATTACTAAAGCAGATGATATCTAAATGCCCAAACTTGCTTGTATTATAATAATGCAACAAATCAATACTGTTTGATTGATTTAGTCAGAGTATTGAGTGGTAATCTTTTTTTTTTTTTGGCAATAGTAGAGTCTGAACTTAGAAATTCATTCTTGCGGGGCTGGGAAGGTGGCTCAGTGGTAGAGAGCTTGCCTTGCATTCATGAGGCCCTGGGTTCAATTCCCCAGCACCACCTAAGCAAAAAGAAAAAAGCCGGAAGTGGCTCTGTGGCTCAAGTGGTAGAGCGCTAGCCTGGAGCTGAAGAGCTGAGGGACAGTGCCCAGGCCCAGAGTTCAGACCAAAAAAAAAAAGAAATTCATTCTTGCTAGGTAGGCACTGTACCATTGAACAATGTTTCCAGTCCTTTTTTGTGCTCACTACTTTTGAGATAGAGTTTTATTTCCTTACCCAAGCATTTGAACTTGACCCAAATCCTCCTATTTTCAGCTTCCTGCTATACCTTGAATAACAGGAACATGCCACCATGCCAAGCTTTTTCCATTGAGACAGAGTCTTGAGAACTTTTCCGCCTAGGCTACCTTTGAACTGTGATCCTCATCATCTTAACTCCTCATCTAGATAAGATTACAGATATAAGCCACAAGTATACAGCTATGAGCTGCAGACTTTTACATTACTTGAATAATATGAACTTGATCTGTCAAATTTTAATCCCAGTATGCAACAAGCAAAAGTGACCACACTCATGGGCATGGGCCTGGGAAGTATGCTACAAACACAGACTCAGAATAAATCTGATCTGAGGTCTTCATTAATTAATATATCAAACATAAAAAACTTCTTATCCAAGGTTTTAGACTTGCATGAACATACCCAAATATAATTCTAGAACCCAAATGACACATGAACAAGTAGCATGAACTATGATTCTAATATAACATTTTAAAAATTGTTATTTGTAAAGGTAATATACAGAGGGGTTACAGTTACATAAGTCAGATAAAGAGTATATATCTTTTTGAATAAGGTCACCCCTCGCTCTCTTCTAGTTTTTCCCCTCCTGTACTCACCGACAAGTTGTATAGTTCATTTTCAACATAGTCTAGTGAGTATCACTGCTACATTTTTTTCACCCCTTCTCCCACCATTTCTATGCTCCCCTTTAGCCCCCTCCCAAAGACAGATAAACAAATGAGACAAAAGGAAAACAGAAACAGCAACAAAGAGAAAAATCTCTTGTTTCTGGAGATCATCTTCATAAATATTATTTTATATGATCAGATGCACATAACTATTGTGCCTTTGTGCTCTTCTCCAAAGAATATTCTCATGTCCCAGTGTGTTTTTTAAACCATCCAGTATTGTTTACTTATAGGTTTATAGGCACATTCTAGTTACCACAAATGAGGGAAATCAGGCATCAAGCTGGTAATTCCTTTGTAAGCTATTTCATGATGTCAGAATAGACTAGTAAAGTATTTATTTACATGTCAGACTATTTTCCATTACAAATTGGACATATAGAGATTGTGGTATAGAAGTGCATACTTATCACATCCAACACCCTGGGTTCAACACACACACACACACACACACACACACACACACACACACACACACACACACACACACACACACACACACACACACACACACACACACACACACACACACACACACACACACACACACACACACACACACACACAGAGCAAGAACTGTACACAAAGTTAAATGGAAGGTAAATATACGATATTATGTGTTTTAGAGTATAAATATGATTTACCTTTGATTAAGCATTTTATTTTTGACACAAATGCCTTTTTTACAGGTACCTTCTTATTATAAAACAAAAAGCTATTATACCTTAGAAGAGTCTGAACTTTTCATATATGGCTCAGCGCAGTGTGTGATGCTCCCTTGGAGGACTTTTTCAATTCTGGCCACAAGAAATATGTCTGGGTGAGGACACGTGACTGAAAATATTCCCTAGGAAATAAACCAGTTTCTTCAGTTAGTAGAATTCATAGCTGATTAATAAATCCCTGGCCATCAACACAGCAAAGAACAGTGAACCAGTATACTGCCCAGGGAACATTGGTACCAAACAGTGAACTGGATCAACAGTTCATCTGCTGAAATAGTCTATTTGGTAGGAGGGGTAACTAGGAAAAAGCTTAGAAAAAGAAGTGAGAAATCGAAACCACTTATCCCTCAGATTGTTTTCACTGACCAGTTACATAGACTGCCCATATAATTAACAGTCTAAATTACCACACTTGTGCATTTACAAATTTATATTTGGGCATTTTGATGTATTTATGCAGTATGTGCAAGGTAAGACTAAGCAGTATGAGTGCCGAGTCCTTGCTTCCTACCTGCTTGGGGTACTGCATAGCAGCTGCATGAAGGACATCCTGAAGGGCAGGGGGGCTCTGGCCGCCATTCATCAGAGCTGGAGATGTGGGAGCCAGCATCTGCCGCACTGAGAAATGATTCAGGTCCACATGGAAATCAGCAGAAATCTTTCGGTTGTATTTTATGTCAAACAAGGACAGAGTAACAAAGAAAGGCTCTACCTGAATAAAACAAACAAATCCAGATCAGCACTTCAAATGGTTGGGAGGCGGGGAGGAAAGAAGGTTGATATCAAACAAGAAACAGTAAGATTTAATTATGATTGTTGTCATAAATTGTTGTCAAAAATTACTAGAAATATAAAGTGTTGTTCTTTGTCACACAGAGAATTAGGTTATAAAACATTTTAGAAAATAAAACTATTTTACTTTCTTATGCTTTGCTACTTAATGTATGCTCCACAGAAAAGAGCCAGCTGTTCTCCCTCAAGAATCTAGATGAAATCCATCTCCTGGGACAATGAACATAATCCTGCCATCTTATCCCTCAGCACAAATATCCTGGCCCAGCAGGCTGAACAACCCTATCCTAACTAGTGAACCTCTCTGATACTATGAACTAGGATTTCACATCCAGGATTCACTAGAATGGGAAATCTATCACATCTAGAATGTTTAAATATTAACTTTATTTTTAAAAAGGAAAATTACATTTGTAGTGGGTCCTTCTTCATTTTCAGCAACACAACATTGCAAGTTGAAAGATAAATCATTGCACTTGACAAGAATCCTCTTTCCAAATTTCTCTTCAAATGGTTTCACTTCTGGCTCAGCTGATGAGAAGTCAAGTTTCTTTAAAAAAAAAGGTAAACGTAAAAATATATAATGCTCACAGTTAAAAAAATTTTCATCATAAATGTATCCAAATAAAATTTCCTAAAATTGTTCACTGTTTAACAATACTGTTCCTATTTACAATAAATACCCAGCCTATAATAGTATATTTATTTATACTGATGATCAAGTAAATGATGAGATAACTACTCAAAGGATTATTAGATAGGGCTTAATATTATGATTATGATAGCATTAGTGTCCGTTTACATGTGTTAGAATACACAAAATGTGATATACGTATATGCACATATATAAATACACAATGGAATACTAATCATCTATAAACAAAGAAATTTTGACAATGTGGATGAAGTGTGAAAACACACTTAAGTGAAAGAAATGTGACATAAAAAGGACAAATATTGTATGATGCCATATTTATGAGGTTCATAAAATAGCACATTCATAGAGACCAAAGTAGAAAAGAGGTTAGCAGGAGTTTGGGGAGAAGGGGGAATGGAAAATTATTAGTCAATAAATTTCCATTTGAGAAGATATAAAAGTTTTGGAAATGGATAAGGGTCATGGTTGTATAATAAGGATTCATTTAATGCCACTGACCCATATACTTAAAAATAGCTAAAATGGCAAATATATATATTTCTTGTAAATAAACACATATACATGCATTTATGCATGTATACATATGTACACAGAGAACTACTTATCATTAAATGGGAGAAGTTCTACAAAAACAGATTATCAGGGCTGGGAAGGTGGCTCAGTGGTAGAGCGCTTGCCTAGCATGTCTGAGGCCCTGGGTTCGATTCCTCAGCACCACATAGGCAAAAAAAAAAACAAACCAAAAAAACAAAAAATACAAAAAACAGATTATCAAAGCAGAGGGAAAACATTTGGGATGGAACACTGCAGAGCTTTTGTTCCTCAGGGAAGCTGTGAGATGCTCACTGTCGTGGGCATCCTTCTAGGGTCTCACCACATCAAGTTTGGACTTCACTGGGATACAGATGTGGCCCCATGCCCTGTGTGGTTTGTAGCTAGGTCTGAGCCTGGGCTAGTCAGAAACTATCACTGTGTATTTGCAGTGAAGCCTGACATTTTTTTAAAAGGCTATTACAATGATTAAATTATATGATCATTGGATTTGAGAATGTCCTTGCTACATCTTTCAATACTAAAGGTCAAATATAAACCATGGTTATGCTAGGGTATTGAGAACACAGATTTTTTTTGCTATTCTATTTTTACCCAATTTGTGTAAGTTGTTACACAGTTTAACAATCTACAATAACACAAATAAGCATCAAACACCAAATATTTTCTCCTCCCAACCCACTAGGTTTACATTTTAAATATTAAAATAATCCTTACCTGGGCATCTGGGTCCAAGTAAAAAAGTTTAACTCTGCTTTCACTTTTCAATTTGATTTCAGCTTCTCTGGTGCTCTGATAACAAGATAAATAAAAATCAAGCTCAACAAAATCCTTTTTATTTTTTTGTTGTTCATGGGGCTTCAATCAGGGCCTGAGTGCTGTCCCTCAGCTCTTTTGCTCAATGTTAGTGCTTTACCACTTTGAGCCACAGCTTCACTTCCAGTTTTTGAAGTGGTTAACTGGAGATAAGAGTGTCACAGACTTTCTTGCCAGGCTGGTTTTGAACTGAGATCTTGAAACCTCACCCTCCAGAGTAGCTAGGATTACAGGCTTGAGCCATCAGTGTCTGGCAACAAAATCCTTGTGTGTTTTAGACGTAACCAAGCATATTTTGAAAATTGCCCCATCCTGAAGACCCTGCCTGTTTGACAACCTTGCCTTATCTGTGAGGCAGCTGTATGTAAATAACCAGGTATATACTATGTATGTAGCACACAATATACAGGCTGCGGGGTAGGGGGCAAGGTGGGATCATATGTGATCTCTGCTCGGCCCTTACAGATCTAACAAACAATTATAGAGAAGAAAGCAAAGAATAAATAAGCACAGAACTGTTAAAAATAATAAAAAGAAGTCTTCAGTAATAAAATATTGGATAGGAGTTGAGCAAATTTTAGCCAGAAGGATGAAAATGAACATTACATGCTGACTAGAAAGGATACACAGGTAGACACACACTTAGAATAGAAATAGGTCCACATGGTTTGAATAGGGTCTAGTGCTAATCTGAGGGTATGAGATGGGGAAGAGAAGGGCATACACTCTGACAATTGGGAAGAAAGAACAGTGACAGATCATTCAATAAATAATCATTGAGCACTTACTATGGGCTGGGAACTGGAAACAAACATAAATGAATAGAGAATACTAGTTGGGGAGACAAATAGGTAACAAGAATGACAAAAGAAAGCACAATATGATAAAATAAAATAAAAAAAAAAGAAAGCATAAGGCAATGGAAGTTCATCTAGACTATTTCCCAGAGAAAGGTCATCTTGAAGGATAAGTTCCCTTGAGCAGGAAAAGAAGCAAATTCTAGGAAGTACTGTATGTGCTTAAAGGGACAAGTCACGCACAAGCAATGATCATATCATTCAACTAAATGACTGGGCATGTGGGAAAAAGTAAAAAGAAATGAGTATGGGACTTGTGGAGGAGAACTGGGAGGGATCTCATTCAGAATCCTACTTAAGAAAATAATGATTTCTGTGTTTTAGGAGTGTCGCTTTTGTAGTGTTGAAGTAATGAAATTAGAGTAACACAAGTAATTAGAGTAACACCAAGAATCTTGGGTTGTTACCACAGCTTCCTATTCTCACAATAAGGCTCATAACAAACCTCACATATCTATCTTGCATAACTGCTGAAAGGTGACACCACTAACAGATAGGTAGTTTAGGAAAAAAGGCAAGTTTGTAGAAAAGGTAAAAACACATTGGGATTTTCAACTAGAAACATCTAGTAGATGGCTAGAGGCATAAGACTTGAGTACAGAAAGAGAAGAAGGCTGGAGTTACACACACACAAAATATCATCATGCAGGTGGGAATGGAAGTCCTGGGGTAGATGAGATTCCCTGGGGAGAATGTAGAAATTAAGTTTTAGGACACAATACCAGGGGCCTTAACACTGACAGGCTCAGACATATAATGACAGAGATGGTGGTGGAGAAATGTGGGGTTTAGGAAAAAGACATTTCTAAAATATTCACAAGACACAGGCCATCTCTAACCTTATTTCTATAATGGCTGCTCCCTTAAAATCCATATCCTATTGTTGGGAGCCAGAACTCTGTTATTTTCAATCTCTCCACAATTCAGTTTATGGGGTCAGATGGTCAGATGTTCCCTCTCATCTGCTACTTTCCCTCAGTCCCTGACAATGGGACACTGGTAGCATAGTGGAGAAGGTGCATTAGTGTCCATTTTAAATGAATACAACCTAGAACTGGGGTGCAGCTCACTGGTAAAGGATCTTCCCAGTATGAGTGAGGTTCTGGTTTTAATCCTTAGAACCTCAAAATAAATAAAACAAAATTTTATATAAACCTTAAAAGCAGGTACTACTATTATCCCTACTCAGTGGTGGGAAAAAAAAGACATGAAGGCATGGGGTTTGTTTGTTTTCACTACTCTGTTTTAAATTCTCTATCTGAGTCTCAAAATATTTAGTTAAAATCTGGCTTCTAACTCAAACTATCTTAACACCAGAACCCAGACCCCTAACAAGAAAAAAGTAAAAACTAGAAAGAAGAAAATGAAAAAGCAGGTTAGAGAGAAAGAAGTTCAAATGCCAAAGAAATACTAAAAAATGTTATTAGTAAGCAGAAAATATAAATTGAAGCAGAGTAAATGATCATTTCTCACCTTGGTGACAATTCAGAGAAATAGTAAGCTAAAAATGCTATAACCTTTTAGCAAAGTAACATGGCAATATTTACAGCATTAAAAACAAAATGTTGCCAGGCACTGGTGGCTCACGCCTGTAATCCTAGCTACTCAGGAGGCTGAGATCTAAGGATGGTGGTTCAAAGCCAGCTCAGGCACTAAAAGCCGTGAAACTCATCTCCAATAAGCCACCAGAAACCCAGAAGTGGCACTGTGGCTCAAGTGGTAGAGTCCTAGCCTTGAGCTGAAGAGGTGAGGGCCAGTGCTCAGCCCAGAGTTCAAGACCCATGACTGACAAAAAAAAAAAAAAAAAAAAAAGTTGTTTGTCCTAGAAATCCTACTTTGGGGAAGTTCTCATGAAATAAGAATCCAAGTATTTAACATACAATGATGTTTCCTGTGTAATCTGAAGATGTTAAAAATAAAAAACAAGCCAACTGTTCATTAATAGAAAGATGGCTGAATAAACTGTGTAATACCCACAGCTGAGATACTATGCTGACTTGTATGATTACAAACTTACTATGAAAGTGAGTTAACTAGAGCTTCTACTGACCTAGAAAGATATACCATACCTGTCCTATGAAATATTCTTCACTGACAGAACAAATTGGAAAATAATTCATATAAGATGAAAAAATTTTCAAAAATAACCAAAAAACTCTATATATTGCTCAAATACTATTTGGCAAAAGATGAACCACAGTTAGCATTGCTGTTCTCAAGAATGTGAGAATAAGGAGAAAAAGAAAAGATAAGCTTTTCTTTACAAAGCATTGACAGTCTTGCTTATTATATGCTTACTATAATAAAAGTAATTTTTAAAAAGTAATTAAATTTTAAGTAATTAAAATTACTTTTGAAAGGAATTTTACTTTTCAATACAAATTTTAGTAAAAACAAAAAAAATCTGTAACATACATCCTTATAACTTAAGAGCCCATAAAACAGAGCTGTAAAAAACATTATTACAATGACTATGGAGGTGAACACTTTTTAAAGTGATAGAAACCAGCCCCGGTCAATACATATTGTAGCTGTAAAAAGAACTATATGAAAGTGTGTTGCTACCATCCTTCCATGGCCCACTTTCTATTTTGAGTTCTGTGGAGACGGAGAATGTGGGAAAATAGCTCAGAGAATGGACCATGGCAGAGCCATTCTTTGTAGAAATGGATACTTGCTTAGAAGTCTAAGAGAATGCTGAAACAAAGACTATTCCCCTGTCCCATTCTGTAAACTCTAAGTTCAGTAATGACACACCTTAATCATGTTTTCTTTGTTTTAAGAAACGGTTATGGCCCAAACATTCAAGAGTTATCCTATTCCATCTTAAGTTTGTAAGCAGATAAAGTCAAAGATCATATGGTAACTGCCTTTTTTGGGGGGGGGGGAGGTCAGTCGTGGGACTTGAACTCTAGGCTTGGGCACTATCCCTGTGCTCTTCAGCTCAAGGCGAGTGGTCTCCCGCTTGAGCCACAGCGCCACTTCTGGTTTCCTAGTAGTTTATTGGAGATAAGAGTCTTACAGACTTTTCTGCCCATGCTGGCTTTGAACCATGATTCTTAGATCTCAGCCTCCTGAGTAGCTAGGATTACAGGCATGAGCCACTGGCGCCTGGCTTAGATAACTGCCTTTTGAGGGTACATTATCAGAATAATACCATGTTGACTACTGGGTCATATAAAAATAGAATGACGTGGAACAGGAAGACTTCAGAAAATATTATGAGACCAGAATATATACTTTAAATTCAGCTGATGTATTTCTTCTGCTTCTAAGATATAAATCCACCAAGACGATCACTACCACATCTCATGCCACAAAACTAGGACAGAGAACTGTAGAATAAATAAAGTCTAGAAATGGGATGTTAAATAGCTCTTCAAACACCATCCATCCCTTTGTATTACAATGCAGTAACATTGTTTTCTGAATTGAGACTTAGGAAGTACTCATTACAGACTCAAATTTTGATATCAGCGAAGGTGTCTATGAAACATCTGGCTTCTGAAAAGTTCTATTGATCTTGACCCTCTGACTTTCATGTAACCTCAATGAAACTCAAGTTTGAAACACAACACTTTGTTCTGTATTCTGGTAGGATAAGTTCATTAAAAAATTTCTATGGAAAGAGGACGTGAGCAATTTGGATTAACATGAAACTGTCTATTGCAGAACCACACAAAGAGACTAAATTAAGAATGAACTGCTGTTCTAAGAGTTTAAAAAAAAGAGAGCTCAAAAATGGAGTAAGTACAGAGACTTTCTTCATACTATCTTTATTCAAGGAGAAAATATATACATTCTAATGTGACAAATATAAATGTAACCAGAGGAAGAAATTATTAAATGACTAGCAGTAGCATTTACAACCTGGTCATATCACTTCTGACTTCCAAGATGAAACCAATTAATCAGCCTGTAGACTATGTGTAGAGAATATAAACATTTATAAAAACCAAAGTTATATATATTGTTATATTCACACGCACAGACAAATGTTTGGTTCCATTCTAGACAACAAGATAAAAAGAACAGCATGTCCTCTGATAGGAAATCAACAAAGATGTTCAGTACTAGATGTACAAGCACAAGCTCCAAGAAAAAGTATACAAAATATCTTTAAAACCTAAGTCCATTTCACTCAGTCAAGGGCAGAGGGCCCCTCCATGTTATTCCAGGTTGATACATCAGTTATTTTTGCATTAAAACAATTTCCTGTTGGTCAAATCCTGTTTGGCTCCGTCTCAGTCACAGTGGAAACCAAAAGCCAGGGCAACAGGATGAATGAGGGCTGCTGCAAGAAATGAGCCTGCCATTCAATTTCACTTTCAGCTATCTCTGGCCTGCCCCAATTGTTCCAGGAATTACTTTGCAATTGTAATTGTGGCCCATTCTTTCACCTGGCCCTTTCTTGCACTTTCCTTCCCTGGTAGTTAATTATCTCTTTACCTCTTCATCCCCTGGGTAAAGTCAGTACAGAGCTGTGTACCTCCCCCTCTTTTCCCTCCCAGTCCATTCTCTCCAATTTCATACACACTTCAACTTTTGATTCTCTATCCATGGAATACATTACTCCTAGAAACAAGATGACCAGTCACCAAACATACTAGAGGGGGATAATGAATAGACACAGTCTCCTCACACTGCATACCACTAATCAAGCCATTAAAAGGAACAGATGGTAGGGCACCATGTGACTCTTGCCTGTAATCCTACTACTAAAGAGGCTGAGATCTGAAAATCATGGTTCAAAGCCAGCACAGGTAGGAAAGTCTGTGTGACTCTAATTAACCACCAAAAAGCCAGGAGTCTTACGGTTCAAGTGACAGAACACTAACCTTGAGGAAAAAAGCTCAGGGACAGCACCTACGACTCTCTCTCTCTCTCTCTCTCTCTCTCTCTCTCTCTCTCTCTCTCTCTCTCTCTCTCTCTCTCTCTCTCTCCCTCCCTCCTTCTCTCTCTCTCTCTCTCTCTCTCTCTCTCTCTCTCTCTCTCTCTCTCTCTCTCTCTCTCTCTCTCTCTCTCACACACACACACACACACACACACAAAATGATACAAAATGGACAAACGCCCATTTGCAAAAATTCTGAAGGCAGCATGGTTGGTGAATGGCAGTATCTCTTAATTTTCTTCATTCTCTGTCCCTTTGAAAAATTGCTAATTGCCTTTTCCTACCTTTTTAAATAAAAGTATTTATAGAATATCTGAGAGCTGGGGAAAAAGGAGATTAGAGCACAATGAAGACCCTTACTCTGAGTCATTTGTCAAGCTTTGACAATAACTTGATATAAGAAATGTTTCATATCATAATGCAACGTACACACAAATACATACACAGATACGTGAAATAATATAATATGCATCATTATTAAGATAAAAACAGTACTTTGGGTCACTATTTCACTATCTTATAATAATAACAACACTATTCAATTCCAGTCAAATTTTTTTAAAGTGGGTCATATAGTAAGAACTAAAGAGAGTGACACAGAGTACAAACAGTAGGATTCCATGCACATGAAGGTACAGAACAGTTAAAACTAGTCTACCGTGATGGAGGTAAAATCACATATGAGTATGAGCTGAGGGGGTATATAAGAGAGTTTGATGGGATGATATAAGGGCTCTCTACGTGATTTGGGGGATGGTTACACTAGTGTACAAATGTGAACTATACCAAACTCTACAATTAATGCTTGAGTATTTGTGTAAATTAAACCCCAGAAATGAAAACAAGAAAAAAATAAAAAATAGAGGGTTTAGATCAATTAAATTGATTTCACACATAAAATGTCTCTAGGTAATTTGGATGTAAACACATTCATAAATAGATCTGAATGTTAAATTAAAAAATATAAATAAAAGCATATATAAACGTGTAACTCCTGCTAAGTCTTAGGATCAAGCAATACTGAATTAGGTTGTCAGTCAGAAAGAAAAGACAACTCCCACAATGTCTTAATAGGGAAAAATACAGATTTCTAATTACAGTATGCCTGAATAATATGCGATTTCTCGTAGGTATCTATTTTATTCATCTAGTAAGTGAAGACAGTTACCTTCCAAATTCTGAATGGTATCACATTATCTGCTTCAACAAACTAAATCTGCATTGTGTTCAGACATTTTGCTTTGAGAAATTCTGAACCCCCAAACAGTCAGAAACAAAACAGCAAAGGTTCATGGAAAATATAATACACCAAGGATCCTAACAGACAGGAGAGGGAGGCAGCTGAGGGGTAGAGTGCCTGCCTAGCATAGGCAAGGCTGAGTTAGATCCCCAACACCACAAAAAATAAAAATAAAAATCCTAACATAAAAATACAAACACATAAGCCAAAACTTTTCCCAAACTAGGAGGAGGTTATAATGGTGGCTCTAAAGTTAGCTTTAATAGGCAGGTACTAAAAAGATTCTGTGGAAGCAGTCAAATTCTGAAGAAAAACAATACTGTAAAGTCCAAACCAGGGAAGATTTATATTTGACAACAACCATGTTGTCTTGAAATAAAGGTCAATGCTGAATGTTACTCTATTTATAATCCTATATAAACTATGTTCCTATTATAGTGTTTAAGATGTGGATGTCAGGGTCACCATTTCATTGTTATGTTTTTTTTTTAAAGCAAACAGAAAGGCAGTGATGGAGCAGAACAGAATAGGCTAGAGAAGACAAAGACAATTCTCTCATTTAAAAAAAGAATCATTCATCAATGCACACAGGAGACAAGTATAAAGATACTCATTGTAGTATTGTTCATAGAAAGTAATAGAACGCTAAAATAAAGGATGGATAAACTAGTTAGGATGGATCTCAAAAATGAGACTGAATTAAACATTTTTTAAAACAATTGTAGAATAAGATGAATAGTACATTAACATTTATGTAACATTTTTAAGCACACAATTTCACATATATCATTATATTTGTAAAGACATAAAAATACAATGGAAGTCAAACTTATAGTGATTGTCTCTGGTTGGGGTTATGGGGATAAGGACGGTGAGTGGGAATATGGAAGTTCTTTAAAAAGAGTCAACTGTACCTGGTATTTCTTGTAAAAACACAGATGCTAAAAACACAGTATAGTAATAGCTGTGAGTGTTTTGGTAACAATGTGGTTCTCTGGTTCTTCTTGGTGCTTTTTCAGTAATTTTTGAGATTCTCAAAAATCGCAAAACACAGCCAGGTGCTGATAGCTCATGCCTGTAATCCTATCTACTCAGGAGGCTGAGATCTGAGGATTATGGTTCAAAGCCAGCCGAGGTAGGAAAGTCTGTAAGACTCTTATCTCCAATAAACCACTCAGAAAAAGCCAGAAGTGGCACTATGGCTTAAGTGGTAGAGCACTAGCCTAGAGCAAAAAGCTCATGTACAGAGCCAGGCCCAGAGTTCAAGCCCCAGGACTGGTTAAAAAAAAAGAAAAATCACAAAAGATAGGGTTAGCTTCGTTTTTGTTGTTATTTAGAGCAACCTGGGAACAAGTTCTATAACTTAGGTGACCATTCTTCAGTCTAGTGGCAAGATCACCATGTCTATTCTCTTTGAAATTGTGGCTATCGATTTGAATAAGTGTGAGTTATCCTTGGAAACATAGTGCCTATGTATTTTAGTTATTTAATACTAAGTATCAAGTATTGAGATTTAGTATTAAATATTATGAGCAGAAAGACACTTTAAAAATAATACAAAATAACTTTGTAGGATGCCTTCAGGAAAACAGACTGAAGTCTCAGTCAGTAATATATTTTGTTTCACCTCATATTCAGGTCAGAAAATAGATACTAGTAATCACAATATAACTGATTTAGAGATTCCATTCTGGTCAAACTCATGCCACAAGAAACATTTCAATAAAATTCAATGAAGAGTAGATGTTACCTTGGCAAGTTCAGGCAGATAGCTATCTAAACCGGAACCAGAACCTTCCAATCTGCCTTGTTCATCATCTAAAATGACAAAACAGAGTTCGAGTTAAGTGTAATTGTATTTTATTTAATGCATGAGGAAGAACACTGTTTCTTTTAGGTGCCCTGTGAGCCAGTGTTTTCAGCTCTGTATACATCTTAGAAACATCTGGGGGCTTAAAATATACTGATGCCCAGACCCAGTAATAAGAGTCAAAAACATTGACTAGTTGGTATGCTATTAGGCTAATTAGAACTAATGAACACCAGCCACCATGGTCATACCCAATCAGAATCTTCAGCAGAATCAAAGAAATAATATTTTTTCTTTTAAACAACAACAACAACAACCAACAAAACAATATGGTAGGGCTGGGAAGGTGGCTCAGTGGTAGAGCGCTTGCCTTGCATGCATGAGGCCCTGGGTTCGATTCCTCAGCACCACATAAGCAAAAAGAAAAAGGCTGGAAGTGGCGCTGTGGCTCAAGTGGTAGAGGTCTAGCCTTGAGCTCAAGAGATGAGGGGCAGCGCCCAGAGCCAAAGTTCAGGACCCTCGACCAGACTGCCCCCCCCCCACAAAAAAAAAAACAACCAATATCCTAGCTTTTCTAGGGACAGCCAGGCTTGAAAATCAGCTAAGGCAGTGGTAGGGAAACTTTTTTCTGAAAAGGGTCATTTTTTTTTTTTTTTAATTTAGAAGAGAATTCACAGACAACATAAAATTTACCCGGCTTCAGGCAGCTGACTGTCTGGTCATGTTCCCAATGATTTCAAGAGCCTTATATGGCTTTACAGAGCCTCACAAGCCCCAAAGGGCTTGAAATACAACATGAGTTCTTAAGAACACAGCCAGACTCCATCAATTTAATCTGAGGCTCCTGCCCATCTTAACTTTGTCTTGAAAACTCCAAAGGATATTATTAATAATAACAATAATGACTAATAATCATGTGTAGAATCTATACCAGGGACTTGAGCTACATTTTTTACTTTTCTTATCTCACTCAATCAGTATCTTTTTGAGGGCTGTCCTAGAGCTTGAACTCAGGGCTTGCACTCTGTTCCTGAGCTTTTATGCTCAGAGCTAGTGTTCTACCATCTGAGTCACAGCTCTACTTCCAGCTTTTTGGTGGTTAATTGGAGCTAAAAGTCTCATGGACTTTTCTGCTGAGGCTGGCTTCAATCCACAATCCCCAGAGCTCAGCCTTCTGAGTAGCTAGGAATACAGACATGAGTCACCAGTGCCCAGCAATAATCATTTTTATTCCTATTTTGCAGGTGAGCAAAGAGGCTCAGAAAACATTAAAAGTTTATCTAAGGTCGCTCAGTTGACAAGTGGTATTGTTGGGACCCAAATCCAGATCTTCCTGTTTCCACAGCTGTGGTTCTTTTCATTACATGACTTCCTTATCAACAGGTTAAGTAGTAAACTCTAATACGTTAAAATCTTTACTGATGAGCTATCTGCCCTGCCTTTCATGGACACAAGGGAGGGGGGAAGGCTGACAAAAATAAAGTACCCTTGCCTGGAGAAAGCTAGCCCTACCTACCTTCATGAGAGTCTCCATTACGCTTTTCTTGCATTGCAGCTTCAAAGTTGAGCTGGAGAATCTTGTTTAGAATTGTGATCCATTCCTCCATTTCCACTTCACTGTCTGCTGCCAAAAGATAACTACTTTTGTCCTGCATTTTCAGCTCAAAAGCAAAACGCCTGACTTTATTGTTCTGAAATGGGAAAAGTGTGAAGAGACAATATTTGGAACTGCCATACATTAGCTTGCTTTATTTGCTGATACTGCACCCCCAACCCCATGAGCCCCATCACAGTCCATCTTCCTTGCCTTATTTTCTTCATAGCTTTAGTTTCTCATCTGACCTATTACCTCTCATGCCCATTTATTTTAGTTGTTGTTTCTTCCTACCAATGTGTTGGAAGCCTTCATAAGGACAGAAATTTCCCATTTTTTCTTTTCATTGCTACATACTTTAGAACAACCTGTGGTTTTTGTATTAATAGAATTTCTTACATAAACTTCATATTCCATTAGTTCACTTTCTTTTCTTTTTTAAGAAAAATGAAGCTGTATGTTGTATTACCTTCTTATCAGTTATCTATTATATATCAATATATTTTACTTTCTTACCTGAACTTGATGAGAGATCAGAAATTACAAGCTCCTATCAACCTCAGGGGGGCAGAAAGAGTCCCTCTGTCCCACTAAAATTCCAGCTGTTATTCACAGTCCCTGAGTAAGCTTCCCCACACAGATCTCAGGTATTAAAAAGCCTGTTCCAAAGGTCTCTCTGCATTTCTTTTTTCAGCACAGTTCTTAGAAACATGAAGTTAAGTGCTGTTCTTGGCAAAGCAACAGCATCTACTGTGCATAAGACTGTCTGCTGTGGGCTCAGTAATTGCTACCTCAGATCTCACTTAAATATATAAAGACAAGAATTAAGAAGGAGTCAAAAGCAAAAATGAAATGAGTTCTTTCTCCCAGCCACTCACTCTTCACATATAACCCAGAAAACAAAAAGTTCAAGTTGGGAAAAAACTTTGGACTTCTTTCAGAGCCCTCATTTCTTCATCTGCAATACAAGTATAATTAACTTCCAGGATTTTAAATTGTTTTAGGGTTAAGATTCTAAGCTGTAATTCTTTTTAGCTCTGTCTAAAATTTTTAGTTTAGGTATTTTTTTCAATTCACAGCACTAATCAACTAATTTTTTGTAATCACATCCAAAAATTATAATTATAAAAACACTTAAATCACAATTGTTGTTGTCGTGGGGCTTGTACTCTGGGCCTGGGCACTGTCCCTAAGCTCTTCAGCTCAAGGCAAGTGTTCTACCGCTTGAGCCACTTCCGGTTTTCTAGTGGTTTATTGGAGGTAAGAGTCTCACGACTTTCCTGCCTGGGCTGGCTTTGAACCATGATCCTCAGCTCTCAGCCTCCTAAGTAGCTAGGATTACAGGCGTGAGCCACCGGCGCCCAGCACAACTTTTTTTTTTTTTTTTTTAACATTTTAGCAAGGATTTATTTTAGTGCAACTAAAGAAGGAAGAGATAGACAGAATCATTTCCTGTTCCCCACACAGGAAATGGGAGTGAAAGGTTTCTTAAACCACGTTTGATGCTCAGTTTACAAAACAGAAGTGGATAAAAAATTATTGTACTCTTCTGAGGTTTTGCAGACAAATCATTAACTAAAAAATACCATCAGCCACATCTACAAAATAAAATTCAAGGAAGAAACTTTCATTGAAGTCAGAATGTTAGATTTTGAAATGTACCCCAGAGACTAGATGATAGCTCTCAGGATAGCTGCACTTAGAAACATCTGCACAGTGTCAAAGACATTTAACAAATGCTCTCCTAAGACAAAAATAAGAACTTATTTCTTAAAAATGAAGTTGCCAAATATATTTAATTTTCAGTGCCAGAAAATTCAGCTTACAAGTTAACTTTAAGGTCTCTCAAAAGTACAAAGGCAACTCCTACTAGGGAAACCCACACAAGAAGTTAATTCAAAGGCAGTAAAAATTCCCTCTCATACCCTGACTTTGCACTGACAATGAACACAATTGGATATAACCAGTTATTCGCACTGGTAGTTTTCAACTGAAGCTGGCCTGTGAGCCAGGAAGCATCCATATGCTGGTTATCTGTCAAATGAAAATAATTTCCAGTGACCATGAAATGGTACTGCACTTGATCTGGAGCTCAGATATACTTTCAAATACTGGACCATTTGTGGGGAGAGGTTCTACACAGTGGTTTCATTAGCTCCCAATAAAATATTCTAAGATTTAACTAAAATTCTGTATTCTTGTTGTTTTGAAGAGCCAGATGATTTTGCAACACTAAGCAAACTGAGCTGGTCACATCATCTGAAGTTTCAGTTACAGCTGTGAAACAGATGACTTTTCTGAACAGGACAACTTGGTTACAGTTTGTCAAAGCCTCCAGTGTTCCCTATTGTTTTACAACCATGCCTTCTCTATCACTTAATTTAGCTGCTGGGCTGTGATTTTGATCCTAACTTCCACTCTGGCCAGGATGAAGTTACAGGATCTGGACTTATTTTCCAGCCATAATTATTGGACAAAACAGATTTAAAAAAAAAAAAAAAACTCCACAAAAACTATTCACAGGAAACAGGCAAACAAATGGTGCTGGCCTGTGATCCCTGGTAGAAGAGAAATAAATGAGGTAAGTCCACATCATTTCAGCTTTTTGCCAGCTGTACTGGGGCACAGGTATGGAAATTCCAACAGGATCTTTCCTGCTTTGATGAGGCTAATACATTAACTGGAACTGAGGAAGACCAAGGGGGCCAGAATGTGCAGGCCAAAATATTCAAAATGAAATAAAGACAAAAGTAAACCACTCTTAATTTTTTTAAATCACCAAGGCATATATCTGTTACATATATGTTTTGTATATGTATGTTCTATCTTTTAAAAAGTTAAAATCAAAATTAAGACATGAAAACCTAAACTTCGGATTTAGGTTGAATTTAGTGAGTGAGACAGGGATTAGGCAGGAGGTGAGTGAGGTAGGGGTGACACCAAGGGATGAGGACATTCTTTTGATAGAAATGCAATCTAATTTTAATTGAATAGGTAGAAAAACAAGCACACCTGTGATCAGACCATAGCACGTTGTCCCTGACTTCATTCATGGTAGCCTCACTAAACAATCTCCTTGAAGAATGAAGATTCAGGCGATGCCATCACCCACCACTATGGAAGAGTTTTAAGGGTGGGTACTTTGATACTGGTGACCACATCCATTGGGACACATTGTCAGGGAGACTGTTCATTAGTCACATAGCCCTCTGTCTGAGGACTTCTAAAAGAAATGCCTAAATGGTCTTCATTCTATGGTTACTTGGGCAGCTTCTGACTAATTGGACTGTGTAAATCTGTATGTACTGTGTATTATGAAAAAGAACACATCTTCTTGTTTGTAAGTGCACAGTCCAGTAAGTGGCCTTACTCAAAGCTGGCTTTAGACATTTCAAGCAATGTTTGTTTTCCTATTCCACTTTATTTCCGCCTTATCCTATCTCCTTACACATCTTCAGCTTTTGCTCCCTCTTTACATTTATGCTATCATGTGTTTTACATCTTCTTGTAAGCTACTTCATTAAATCTTCCCCGAAAACTAAATGGGGATGAGAGAATGGATAGATGGATGGACAGACAGGAAGCTGGCAAATGACTTTAGGAGACAACTCAAAAACTGCATGGAAAGATGCATACCAAACTAGTAACAGATCTCTAGGAAAGAGAGAGATGGGAGAAGTGGACAGCGGGTCTAGAGGAACTCTTATTGTCCAGTTTTTATCTTCATGGTCCAGTGTTTTACAATAATAACACATCCTTGTACTATGTAAAATTGAAGATAATTTTAAAATATATGCTATAGATGCAATAGCACTAAGAAAAATAACAAATGACTAAATGTTTTCCACTTGCCTATACTGTTCTAAGCTCATTACAATATTAATTAATCCATATTCTCAGTAACCATATTTAGTACCATCATCATGCTTGTTTAACAAAGGTGGGTAAACACTGGCATGGCCCAATCTTGCAGATGAGTAAACTTTAAGTAGACTGTCCAAGGTCACATAGTTATAATGAAGTGGCTGAGGCAGGTTTTTTTGGTTTAGTAGCTTTGTATTTTTAAAAATTTTTATAAATTTATTTTTTGTTAAAAACTAGAGGCTTTTGTCTATAATCCTAGTTACTAAAGAGGATGAGATCAGGAGGATTGTGGTTAGAGGACAGCTCAGGCAAAAAGATCATAAAACCCCATTTCAACCAATAAAAAGTTAGATGTGGTGGTACACACATTCTAGCTATCAAAGAAGCATAAATTCAAGGATTCTAGACCTGCCTGGGTACAAATGTTAAGATTCTATTGGAAAAATGATAGCTAAAGGTGCTGGAGGTATGGTTTAAGTGGTAGAATACCTGTTTAGTAAGTGCAAGGGCCTGAATTCAAACCCCAATACTGAACTCAGGGCTTAGCACTCTTGCTTAGTTTTTTTTAGTCACAGCTGGTGCTCTACTACTGAGTCACACCTATAGTTCAATACATTTTTTTTTCTGATTCATTGTAGATAGTTTCACAGACTTTTCTGCCTGAAATGACTTTGAACTTTAATCCTCAGATCTCAGCCTCCTGAGAAGCTAGGATTATATGTGTGAGCCACCAGTATCCAGCTAAATTTTATTTTTTTAAAACAGAGTCTCACTATGTAGACTAAGCTATCCTCAAACTCATGGTCCTCCTGCCTCAGCCTCCCAAGTGCTGAGATTGTAGAAACATACCACCATGCCCAGCTCTATGGTACATTTTAAATACAGAATGAAATACCAGAATGCTCATGTTCACTACAATGCAGCTGCCATCTTGTAAAATGATGACAAATAAAACTTAATTTAATGTATAGATATTTCTATGAACATTGTCACTTAATCTATTAATATAATAAATAAATCCATTTATATGTTATAGGAAAACAAGACACTGCAGGCAAGAAAACTTGATGATAACTCTTTTTCTACTTACCTGGACCACACCCATGCAGGAGTCCAGAAATATTGATCCTTTTGGTTCCTTGGAGATCTTTTCATCTTTGTAAAAATTCAAATTATAGGATCCATCACCAAGTTGAATCAGGTGGAAAAAACGCCTCTTAAATGACTTAAGAAAAATGTACAAACAAAAAGTCACCATCTCTACAAGTAACCTGCAACTATACACAAAACAAAGTCCATTTTTGTTCTCTCTAAAACAAATCTGGTCCTAGTCCATGCGCCAAGTAACTGAGCTTGCTGAAGCTCCCTTCCACATCTAATGACTCACTGCATGCATTTCCATTCTGAGGAGGTGGGTCATTTTTGTCACCCACGGTATTTGAAATTATACAAAACCACTCAAAAGCAGCATGAGGTGTTCCAATTTAGGCCACAGCACAGAAGGATGCAAACGTTTTCTCAAATCCTCAGGGTTTCTGGCTCACATAGAATAGGAATATTCTCTGCCTCATGATGCTGAATGTTTTTCCAGCATTCTGATTATGACCATCAGCGTGTCCTCTAATTTAATTTTTATTTCTCTGTTCACCTTACTTCCCTTTCACTGTTCTTTTCTTTTTATTATCCATCTTGATGTTCTCTTCCAAACAGCTTCCTGATTTACTTAACTGCTTCTCTTCGTAGTTCTGTACTAACAGGAGGGTTATCATCAAGGAACCTGAGTGAACACTGTTTCCTTTGTGGGGAAGAAAAGCATTCCTGGTCATCCTGAGCACCATTCTCAAGACATAGAGAGAAAAGGCTTCATGTAGGAGTAAAGCTGTGTGACAATCCTCCTTACCCTCATGGTCACACTGATTGCACTGTTCATGTTCCCTTTATACAGCCACCCATGCTTGGTGATTCCACCCTTCTGAGAACCAAGGGAGGCAGCATCCTAGGAGAGAAGGAAAATAGCCCATAATCAATCTCCCACTATGACCTATGTTATCTGCTGTGAGTTTGGTCAATTAGAAAAGCATTCCATTTGTGTCAAACTGACCAATTATCACTTTATTGAGGGCAATTGTTGACTAATACCTACAAATCATAGCAAAGTCCACTTAGCATTAAAGATACACCTACATTTATGAAAACCCTACTCAAAAAAAAAAAAGGAAAAAAAACCCTACTCCATTAAAGGCAAAGTTAGCTCCAGTCCAAAATTATATTTTTAAGTGTTCAATGGGCCACAGAAAGTACATACCACACTTGACCACTCAGTTATAAGGTCTCGCCTGGTTTTATGAAAAATGTTTTCAAATTATACTCCCTTTAGTAGGATGACAAAAGTAAATTCTTGGAAAACTTCCCAGAAACTTGGTTCAGAGAAACATGAGAAGAGGAAAAAAAGGAAATTAAGAGGCAATACAGAAATGATGGAAAAAATAGAAGGAAAGTAAGGTGACAATGCTAACAGAAACAGAGGGAAAAAAGGAATGAGGACATGAAAAGTAATAGCTAGAGAATAAAGTAAAGTGACTCCTCAAGCTCAGACTATACACATGCAGTGAAAGCTAGGTTTAATGAGGTGGACACTGAGCTGCTGGGTGTTACTAAAAAAAAATTAAGCATACATTTGTATGAATCATGAACCATAAACAGAGAGAAAGACATACACATAACCTGGCAAATCTTTTCCTTATAAATAAGGAAATGGAAAAATGCCCATCCTAATATAATTAAATAAATAACTGCAAAAATGCCCATCCTAAGTTTGTTTTGTATTACCTTAGTATCAATAATTATGAGTTTGTTGCTATTACGGGAACAAAAATAATTTCTTTGTCAGTGCCTTTATAGACTGGTAAGTTTTTTATGTTTGTAATTTTGACTATTCCTCCTTTCCCTACTAATGAAGTCATAAAACCAAGTTCTTAATGCCTTTTCTTTCTTTTCTTTTCTTTTTTTTTTCTTTTTGGTGGGTCGTGGGGCTTGAACTATGTGCTTGGGCGTTGTCCTCGTGCTCTTCAGCTCAAGGTGAGTGCCTCTACCACTTGAGCCAAAGCACCATTCTGGTTTTCTAGTGGTTTATTGGAGATAAGAGTCTGATGGACTTTCCTGCCTGGGCTGGCTCTGAACTGTGATGCTCAGATCTCAGCCACCTGAGTAGCTAGGATTACAGGCGTGAGCCACCTGCACGTGGCTTGTCTTTTCATTTTGAATGACCAAATTTACTTTTCTCAGAATTATTTTTAAAGTGATTTCTAAAATGGTTTGTAACATTGGTTATTATTAAAGTTTACAACTAAATAAGAAGGAAAAAATGTAAACTAACAGTGATTCAACCATTATTCAGCAGAAAGAAAACTGCTATGATGGGTAGCAGTGTCTGTTTATTAGGTTCACCAACTCAGTGAACATACTCATCTTAACGTATTATTAATTCCCCTTATATACTTGTCTGACCATAATCTTTTATCTCCACAAGTAAGGAAATGAGCATGTTACAGTCAGATTTCACAAAAAGCAATCATTGAAGAATCAGTCATTTTAAATCTATTGGCTGACAATACAATCTTCTTGGGAGGCCTAAGTAATTTTAATGTATTTTTTTTAAACACTGCAGTCAAATCGTATCCAGGTCTTTGAAAATGATCTCAGAACAAATAAACACAAAGCAAAGAACATGAGATACTAAGCAGTCAAGTTGAAACAGAAACCTTATGTCAATCAAGCCAAAAATACACTTAAAAAAAAAATCTTCCTCTGCTTCATGAAACATTACAATTCCTGTTTTGGTTAAAGGCTGATAATGTTTTGAGTAATCTTCAAAGTCCTAAAACCAATGTTTAAAGTGAGAAGAAAAACAATAGAGTATGCATCCTACCTCATCTTTGTCAGCCTCCTCATCAACTTCATAGACATGAACTGGAAGCTTATCCAACTTGGCCACTTTGCTTTAAAAACAAGAAAAGAAACATGTTTTATAATCACCTAATCAATAGAGTCTACATTTATTCCTCCATCAGAGGAAACAGATCTTAGTTAACTCCGATAAGGAATTATAATGTGGGACACTGATTTTGAAGGGGTATACTAAGAAACTTGAGTCAGAAAGCTCTAACTCCTCTGTACAGTATTTTCACAATAAAAAAAAAAAGAAAGCTCTGGGATGTTATGTGGAAAAGAAGATTTCTGGGAGTTAATAGGTATATTAAGAATAGGAAAGCTTCGGGGCACTGGTGGCTCAAGCCTAGAATCCTCCTATCTACTCAAGAGGTTGAGATCTGAAGATTACAGTATGAAGCCAGCCCAGGCAGGACAGTCTGTGTTATTCTTAGGTCTAATTAACTACCAAAAAAGCTGGAAGTGGAACTGTGGCTCCAGGTGGTAGAGAGCTAGCCTTCAGCAGAAATGCTCAGGACAACAACCAACCCTGAATTCAAGCCTCAGGACCATCCTCCCCCAACCCCCTGCAAAAAAAGAAAATTAAAGAAAAACGAATAGGAAAGTGGATCCGGTATTAACAAATAGCAACTTGACAGGATAACTTTTAATACAAAACTATGAGAAGAAAATGGAGTATGAGGTCACTGTTTTAGAGTTGGTTAATGGTGGTGGTAACAATAGTAATAGCTTAGTAACAGCAGCCAGCACTTTCTTAAAGGGTTTTTGCTTTGTAGGCTCATGCTGTGTACTTACCTGCATCAACTCATTTAACCCTGCAGATGGTTGAGACCACTCAATAGGCCAAGAAAGTTAAGTTACCAGGAGGCAAAGTTAAGCCAGGTAGAATACAGAATCTATTCTTACCCACATTTGTGCTGTTGTGAATCTGTTCTCATTAGACATTAGGAATTTTTTTACTAAGTATGTCATAGTCTGTTACCTTTCAATCATGAAGACAGTATGAATATGACAATCAATGAAGATAGATTAATCCAATCAAATGGGTCCTAATCAAAAATCCCCAAGTGAATATTGGGTAAATATAAGACTAAAGAGTCTATCCATCTGGAGAAAATAATGCTAGCAGGGAGTGTTCTTCCCTGAGGGTTAAAAAAGGCAACCAGGAAATTGGCTGAACACTCTTAAGGAGTGGTTGAGCCACACAAATATGAAAAATAAACAGCTAGGTTCACTGAGAACAAATATAAAAAGTTCAAACCCACAGATGTAACAAACACAGGAAAAATATATTGTCTGGGTCACAAGTTAGATTTTCACTGATACTTGTTCGTTTAAAAATATAGTTGGGCCTGTGGGCTTGTATTTCAATACTTGTCTAGCAAATATAAGATTCTGGGTCCAATGCCCAGCACCACACACGTGCATATGCACATATGTGTGCATGCACACACACACACAATTCTAACACCATTTCTTTCAATTATTATAACTATAATTTAATTTGCCAATCATATCATTCTGGAGCTACACAGTTAACTTATGCTTAACTTGCAAACCACATCATTAGGGAATATACTATTTTATAACAGCCTCATAAAGCAAGACTTACTCCTGTTGGTTTACTATACCACTAATCTATCTAAACATAATCACTTTTAGTATCTCTAAACTGAATTAATACTTCAAAAGAGGTCAAAAATTATCTGGGAAAATAGTTGTTTCATAATTAACTTTTTTTATGTGTATGTGCCTGTCCTAAGGCTTGAACTCAAGGCCTGGATGCTATCCCTGAGCTTCTGTGTTCAAGGCTAGTGCTCTACAACTTTAGCCATAGCCATAGCTCTACTTCTGGTTTTTTGGTGGTTAATTGAAGATAAGAATCTCATAGACTTTCCTGCCTAGGCTGGCTATGAACTACAATCCTCTCATCTCAATAAGACTAAAGAGCCTACTCATCTGGAGAAAAGAATGTTAGCAAGGAGTATTAGGATGACAGGCATGTGTCACCAACACTCAGCCACACTTAACTTTCATAAAACAGAATTTATTTGACATAGAATATTCATTTTATAAGTTTCTTCTTCAAAATACTCTTTAAGAAGAAATAGTGCCAGGTGGAATGGCCCATGCCCCAAACCCCAGCCACTTGGGAAGCAGAGATGAGATGATTGTGGTACAGGCTGGTTTGGGGAAAAAAAAAAAGTCATCTGGAGGTTATCTCAGAAAACAAATTAGGCATGGTGTCTCATGCCTGTAATCCCAGTTACTTGTTAGGCAAAGGTAGGAGATCATAGACCAAGAGCAGCCTAAATCCTAAGACAATCTGAAAAAACACTAAAAGCAAAAGAATTGGAGGAATGATTCTAGTAAAAGCATGTGACTAGAAAGCAGGAAATCTTGAATTGAAGACACAGAACTGAAGTGGAAGGGAGGGTAAAGAACATTTTAACATTTTCTTTTGCACACACACACACAAACACACACACACACACACAATAGCTATATCACATACACACAAGCCACCAGGAAGCACTTTCTACAATTCCTACTTGTATACAAAGTTACATACTTCTGTGAACACTGCAATGCAGACTTTTCCCCAAGTGGCCAGCCCCACCTTGTGTAGTCTGATGGTCTACTACTCACTTTGGAAGCTGTCGAAACTCTCCTGAGTAATCTTCATATTTATAGGTCACAAGATGCCAATCAGAGTTGTAGGTTTTGATGCACTATTTGAGGAGGGAGGGGTTTGAAAAATAAAGTGGTAAACATAATGAGAAGTAATGACTTCTGGAGAATATTCAGCAAGGTTTGGCAAGGTACACACATTTTTATATACATATATAGCTTTTCCATTGACCAGCTAATTCCAGAAATTCCACCACCAGAAATTCACCTCCTGTGAAGCTTAAGACTTTGAACACTACCCTTGGAGAGAAATATAACTTGAAATAATCTTCTTTAACAGATCTGAGAGGAGATTTTACAAGGAGAAAAAGTTCACCTAACAGCTACGATAACAAAGTACTGTATGTGACTTAAAAGCACTGGGTTCTGAAGTAGTATATGTCTTCCACTAGGATTAGAAGGTGAATAGAAAGTGGAAACCTAAACACATCCTAATGGTATTTTGCACATATGAGAAGTATCTCTGCTAGTTAATCCTGTCATATTGCCTTGATTTTCTTACCTTCCCAAGCAACAGAGTGAGGTTATTATGAGGAAAGACTTAAGACCCAATTGATAATGTCACCATGGCATTTTCACTTTTGTTAGTGTGTAAAAGAAATGTATAATGTATGTAAGGAGCACTCACTCTGTGGTGAAGGATTCTTTATGACAGTAACCTTAACAGACTATATTGAGACTAGAGTAAAAATACAGGCATGGTGTCTTTTATTCATCTACCCAATAGGATCCATCTAGTACTTTGGAGACTCTTAACATTATAAATCTACATTTACTAGATTTTTATACATGAATGAGTCAGATTCAGTAAGCAAAGATTTTTAGTTAATATCAGCTTGGTTCAAATATTCTATAGTTAGCTTTTAAGTATACATATGCAGAATTGGATGTTGTAAAAAATTATAAAGAAATAAAAACATAGGTAAATTAAATGCATTTATGTAGTAACTAGTTTATTCAACTTGCTATAATTAACACCATGAGCTAAGTCATTGTTTATATATTACCAGCCTTTTTCTTTACACCATAACTTTCATCCAGAGGTCATCTGCAGCAAATGCCCTTCCAACCACACATCATGAAAATAATCTCAGCAACAATAGCAACTGCTTGCTTTGTGCATATTCTACAATAAGCATTTCATTTAAAAGAGTTATTCTGAGAGATGGAAAAAAAAGCAGAGAAAGTCTAAGAGCAGAGTCAGGTATGGGAACTAACAAATATTTCACTTTTTTTTTATGTAGTTATAACCATTTTAAAATAGTATGTTACCCCTGTAAATGCTGTTTCTCCCAGAATCTTCACTTCTAGTACATCAGCTATCTATATTTGAAATTACAAAGCATGGACTATTAATCAAAATTATCTGTAGTTTTGAATTTTGTACTAAAGCCCACAGTCATAGCTTAGACAAGCCTGATAGGTTCCTATTCTATTGATCTAGCCATGGTTCTTCCATGGTTTTTTGAAGTATATTAAAACTACCTTGTGTCACAATGAACTCCAAGATATGGAAACAAAAGATCTCTCTTTAATTTTAATTTTTTGATTATTCCGTCTTATTATGTATGGCATAATCACATGTATATATCTTCAAGAGGGTGAGAGGGAGGTATAGAATTCAAAGGAAAAAGGGTGAAAAAGTGTAGCAGTGGCACTCACTGGACACTGATAAAAGTGACATACAGTCCCTCCCCCACAGTATAACCCCTGCTTTCACTATATTTGATGTGGATATAATTTGTGGAGGGGAAGGGGAAAAACAAATTGTTTAAATAGGGATACAGGTGGAACCATTGCAACAATGAGATGTACAAGTCGTTATGTCGAAAACGAACTTTACAAATTTGGTGGGGGGGGGGGGGAATATTGGGGGGGGCCGAGGGGAGAATGGGAAGGGATGGGAAGGGGAAACAAAGAGGAGGCTACAATGCTTGATAAGAAAAGTACTCGTTATCTTGCCCATGTAATTGTAACCCCTCTGTACAGTATTTTCACAATAAAAAAAAAAAGTAAAAAAAAAAGTGACATACAACTCATGGTTGGAGAAGGGAAGGAGGGACTTGGAGTGAGTGAAGGGAAGACATTGTATGAAAGGAAATGTACTCATTATCTGACTCATGTAATCTTAACCCCTCTGTACATCACCTTTATAATAGCAATAAAGTAAATAAAAAAACCTATCCTGAAGTATAGAATGTACCTGCTCAATTTAAAACTAAGGACATAAGCATAAACTTATCTACCATGAACATTTATGAACAGAACATTTAAGTATCCAGATTTTTAGTATCTTACACAAAATGAGAAAGATAATTACAATGTGTAAATATTTTAAAGTATGAGGAATTACAAAATAATTAAGCAGGTTAAGTACCTACAGATTTACTCAACAACCCTTGTTAACTGCCTACATGGCAGGCACTGACTAAATTCTAAGAGCTACACAAAAAGCAGCCATTCCTATCCCTCTGGAGCTATATAACATCTAGGAGACAATAGGTTCCATCAGAAATACAATCCAGAGAATGTATTCCCAAAATGCAGGAATAAGACTGATTATATGATTAATCTTCAACAATATTTTGAAATTAAACTGAAACGTTTATGGAATCTTTTGAAAACTTTTTTTATTAAGCCATTGGATCATCTCCTGTGGACAAGAGTACAGACAGGAAGTGATGTTGCACTCCACCCAAGTGGAAGAGTCCCAAAAGGGTTTAGTTATGTTGGCTCTAACAGCACAGGATGAAATCTGTGATTGCTCAACCCGCAGTGATATAAGAACTAATTGGGAATTATCCCTCAAAAACCAGACTTTTAAAATCAGTTAGGAGGACTGAGTAATAATTTTGGTGCACATTTTGAGGCAGAAGTCAACAAATTTTCTGCAAGGGGCCAGATGGTAAATATTTTCATCTTTGTGGGTTATATCATTTCTGTGGCAACTCAATTGTATTATGACTGCAGCCATAGGCAATAGGTAAACAAATGGGCATGGCTGTTACAACAAAACTTCATTGACAAAAATAGGCTGAAGGTCAAATTTTGCTTGCAGTCATAGTTTGCCTATCTCTAGCTTTTAAATAAATATTTAGTCCTTCATAAATATATCTGGCTATGTTTGCCTAGAATTAATTCTACTAACATAGAAGTAATGGCGATAAGACAGAAAGTTAATTACTTTTTCAGAATGAGAGAACATTTAAAAATTCTCAAATACATATGTCTCAAGGAAGCTATTATTTGAGCTGGTATTCACTTATGAAAAGCATAGCTACTTTACAGTGGGAAATTTTATTAATGGGCTTCTTTCTCATCTAAACATCAATTAGAAAAACTGAACACAAAAACTAGTTTTAAACAAATAAGCAGTTCAAGAAACAAATTTTAAGGATCGAAATAGTTTTTCCTACCTAAAATAGCTAGAGGGAAAAAACATATGCCCCAGTGCAAGGGGTTAGGTGGCTGGCAACCTAAACTGCAGTAATTTCTCTGTTGTAGGTAGCAAGGTACTATATGTATGCTCAAATATAAGTATGATTATTATACTTTGATCAGGAACAGTCAGGTTTGGGTTATTACCCATGTGATATCTTACAAATAGCACATTATTCTTGAAAACATAAACCTGTAGATGAATGCATAAATGTATGGAAGAATCAACCATTAAAAACTATATCAATGTTGGACACCAGTGGGTCAGACCTATAATCTTAGCTACTCAGGAGGCTGAGACACAAAAGACCACATTCAAAGACAACCCAGGCAAAAAAAAAAAAAAAAAAAAAAAAAAATCCATAAGTCTCCATCTCTAGCTGGGTGCTGGTGGCTCATGCCTGTAATCCTAGCTACTCAGGAGCCTAAGATCTGAGAATAGCAGTTCAAAGCCAGCCTGGGTAGAAAAGTCCGTGAGACTGTTAGCTCCAATAAAACCACTAGAAAACCAAAAATGGCTCTGTGGCTCAAGCGGTAGAGTGCTCGCCTTGAGCTGAAGAGCACAGGAACAGTACCCAGGCCCAGAGTTCAAACCCCATGACCGACAAAAAATACTCCGTCTCTAAAATAACAAGCAAAAAAGCAGGGCTAGAGGTGTAGCTCAAGTACTAGAACACAAGCTGCGCAAGCAAGCTGACTGATTAAGAGGCCCTGAGTTCAAACCCCAGGTTTGCAAAATAAAATACCTAACACCATCAAAATTCTATCAATGACATACCTTTCAACAGAGAAATCCAGTGATTTACAAATTACATCTTATTTTATGTTTACAATCTAAAATTTTATGGAAATAATATGTTATAGTCACAAACTCTGTGAATATTTTTGTTCATTTTAGACTGAAAACTTCAAGTATCCTATTTTAACTCTCATCAATATAAATAAGCTTTCTGATACTGTCTAGAAAAAAATCTTCTAAAATATAAAGAAAAGGGAGTTTAAAAAATACTTAAAAATGGAAATTCATATTGAAAAATGCCTTACCTCTGTAACAAATAAGCTCTGTGCTTCGTCTTGTGCATTTGCAGGAACCGTGGAGCATATGCATCGACCCTGTCGCCTCAGAATAGCTGTCTATGGACAAATACAGTAGAGTGAGATTGGTTACGATGAAGGCCAGGCCTCCATGCAAGTTAAGTACCCCGAGGCTGGTCTGGCACCCACACAGTCCCTCCAATTCCTACCAGCAGGTGGGTACAGCTGCTTTCATGGGTCATATATAACAGACTGTATCTGGCATCCTGAAGTTCCAAAGGGTGGGGGAATTAGCATCCCATTTCTTCTAGATCAGGGGCCCCCATCCACTAAGCCAGGGTGGAGGTTCCCAACACCCCAAGTGCTTGATCTAGGACATTTTTTTTTGGTTATTATATACCACTTAGCACTTGTAAGTGTAGACTGTATACTTAAGAGCTCAGTGGTATTAAGTATATTCACATAGTTGTGCAACCATCATTACCATCCCTTAATTTTATCTATTCTTGTTTATTGCCATATTCCAGTGCCTAAGAACATGCATAGCTACCACAAAAAAGTCCTAAATCAACAACTGTTAAATCAATCTACAAACAATAAACACTTCATCTTTTCTTACAAATTTCAGAGCTATTCTTGTTTTATGCTTACTTATTGTAAGCACTGAACATTGTAACTATGAAATATAGTAACTATGATTTAGGTTTCAGAAAGGGTTTTCTACATTTTTTCCTTTGACTATGGAACCTGCTTTGGGGAAAACCTGTGATAATCTCCCCATTTGAGCCTCAGTAAAGAACTTAAAGGACATGCACTTTGCCTATAATTTTTTTGTTGTTGTTTGGGTTTTTTTTTAACTGTATTTTTTTTGTCTTTTCTTTTTTTAGTACTGAAGATCGAACCCAGGACATTGCTCTTGCTAGGCAAGTGCTTTGCCACTGAGCTACATCCCAGCCCTTTGTGTATAATTTGATCTTGCTTCCTGCCTCTTTTCTCTGTGCTGTATGTACCTGCTTCATCTATATGTATTCTTTTCTTATACTATGTCCATCTTTGAAAGAAAGTATAAATCCTTGATTCCCTTATTGAAAAGGACGTAACTAACTGATCTCTAAGGTCTTGGTAGGTGAATTATTCATTTATTGAACCTCTACATAGGTTTCTTATCTCCAATTGACTATCAAAAAGCTGGAAATGAAGCTGTGGCTCAAAGAGGTATAGTAGCAGCCTTGAGAACAAAAGCTCACGAACAGTGCCCAAGCCATGAGTTCAAGCCCTAGGACCTGCCCCAAGGAGGGGGGGAAATCTATTAAATTCTATAACTCAAAATATTTTCTATGCTAGGGAGGCACTCTACCACCAGCATGACAATCTAACACTTTTGTTTGTTATTTTTAAGATAGGGGTTATGCGTGGGCTTGTCTGGACTGTGGGTCTCCTATTAATGCTTTCCATGTGGCTGGAATGACAGGGGCCAGAGCAACCTGCTTTTTGTTGGATGAAATAGGGTCTCATGAACTTTTTACTCAGGCTGGCCTTGAACTGTAATCCTCCCAATTTCTGCCTCTTGCATAGCAAGGATTATAGGTGTGAGCCACCATGCACAGCTCCTTTCTACTTTTCTAACAGTTAAAGGCACATTCCTGCTAAAAGGGACTTGTATCTCTTTTACATAAATCAACATCAAGGCAGGCATTCAAAGAAGATCAACCCTATTTCTGTGTTCAGAAATACATTCTAGTCATCCCACAGCAACTGTGGGGAATTGGTTCCAGGCCCTCCCACAGAAGCCAAAATCCAACAATATTTGTCTCCTTTATAGAAAAGTGATGAGTATTTACACAACCTATCCACATCCTCCTGTATCTTTCAACCATCTCTACATTAACCTATACATAATTCAACGTTAGTGCTATGTTGCTATATTCTACTTTTAGTGGATAATGACAAAGGAAAATGTGTATATGTTCAGCACAATTTTTCCCAAATATTTCCAACCAGTGGTTGCTTTTAGTCTGCAGATGCAGAACCCAAGGAAATGGGAGGCCAACTGTATTTCTATTGTACCAAGAAAGCATTAACTCTGAAAGGGATAGGGAAAAAATATTTCACACTATAAGTATAACAGGCATTGGAAGATTAAATCTAAAGATTGCTTATACTACAAACAGCACTGAGAAATCCCAAAGTACACAACACAGCTTCTAGATGCTATAATAAATACTTTTTAGTTGGTACTATTACTAGGTGAAACAAAATGATGACATTAGTTACATTGAGTAAGAATAGGCAGGAATCTTCAGAGTCATCCATAAAATCACAGAAATGACTAAAAGGGAAGAGAAAGGGCCAATGTGCTCTCCCAAATATGAGAACACATAAGAATCCAGACCAGTCTTGATGACACTTTTTTTATTTTTTGAGTGTTTGATGTTTTATGGATTCCATTATCACCATTAAGCTCAGTATATAAAAGAGACAAATTGTATGTTATGTGGTAAACTTACTAAGTATTACCACTTTTTTAATGTAATAAAGTAAAAAAGCATTGCCCCCAGATACAAATCGGAACAGCAAAACTTACCACTATTTCCAAGTATAATTTGAAATTGCAAATTTCAAAAAAGACCCTTTTTACTTTAAGAAAGTTTTTTCTCTTGATTAAAAAGACTCCTTCTGTGGTCACTATGGTGGAAAATGTGGAGCTGCTTCAGCCAGGAGGTCAGGGTATGGGCCATGGAGGGGCACACGTGAGGTGTCAGCTTCCTCACCTGAGCTGTCCCTGGGCTAGGAATCCAGGCAGATCCCTACCTCCCACTTCTCCCTACTGCTCTGCCTTTATGCCCTGCTTAAGCTCTGTTTCTTCAGCTTCAATCTGGAGTCTTTCCTCTATTCATTTAATTCCTGAGTTCTTCCGTATGTGACTTTGACCCTCCTGAAATGGGGAATACTGAGGAGCTCATGTTTCCAACCATAAGAAATGTGAAGCCAATCAGTTCATTATATGTCCTATGGAAGAATTTGAGAAGGAACGTTGCGAAGAGTTTTGAATGGAGAGCCAGGAAACCTGAGTCTCATCTGAGCTCTGCCTCTCATTAGCTGTGTAATCTTGGGGAAAGCTTGAACTTTCCACATCCATAAAACAGTACTCTAGGATCTCCAGGTTTCCTTTGTGGTTTAAAAATTGCCCTGTTCTGTGAACATGAGGTTGTAAGTCTCATCCCTCTGAAATGGTTATTTAAGTCTTAGTAATTGCTTTTGAGAAATCAAAACATAAAGTCATCCAGAAAAAGAGAAAAGTTGGGCTTGTATTTGCTTTGACTTATATTACCCTATTTATTTTCCTCTGTGAAAGGAATTGTTGGAAATTGTAGGAAAGATTCACGATATAGATTTAAGTAAATATAAGAATACTAAGAAAGGAATGCTTTTGTATCATTCTTTTATTTTTCTAACTCTCTCAACTCACATAGCATTGGTTTTGTATTAATCATTTTATAATGAGCTTTGAATTATAAAAACATAACTTTCTTAATTCCTGGTGAGAAGTATTCATATTCTCTGGATAGTTAAAATATCATATTTTATAAGATGTTAATTAAAAGCTTGAAACAAAAGGCCCACCCTTCCCCCTGAGACTGAAGAACAATGAACTAAAGACAAATATCCCAGAGAAGTGGGTGGGCTGCAACCTGAGCCAGCTGCACAGTGGTGACAGAGTCTCCTCTCAGTTTTAAGGAACTAAGCTGGGAGTGTCTTCCCTCAGACAGAAAAGCAGACATCAAGGAGAGCCCAGAGGGGAAGTGTGGTTTTGGTGTGGGAAGAGATGGGAGCATGCTAGCCAGACAACCCAGGGGGCTGAGCCTCAGCTCAGGGCCCTGAGCTGAGTCAGAGTCAGAAGAAGGAAGGTCCTTCTTAAGAGCAAGTTAAATAGAACAGGACTGCAGCCATGGACAGTGTGAAAGGGAGGTTTCTCAGAACCTAGATCTTACCTCAGAAGTCTATCCCTTAGGAATCAGAACAGCCTGGAGTCAGAAAGAGGGCCCACTAGGCCTCAGAGCCTCAAATCTAATCTACCCTTCAGATAAAACATGGACTGTCTTAATTGAACATTCAATTACTCCCCAATCTGCAATTTCATAAAAGGTATCCTATATCTGTGGGTACTGTGTGTGTGTGTGTGTGTGTGTGTGTGTGTGTGTGTGTGTGTGTGTGTTGGTACTAGGGGTTGAAATCAGGACCTGTGCATTATCCTTTTGCCCTTTCACTCAAAGCTGGCACTATCACTTGTCTGCAATTTCATAAAAGGTATCCTATATCTGTGGGTACTCTGTGTGTGTGTGTGTGTGTGTGTGTGTGTGTGTGTGTGTGTGTGTGTGTGTGTGTGTGTGTGTGTGTGTGTGTGTGTGTGTGTGTGTGTTGGTACTAGGGATTGAAATCAGGACCTGTGCATTATCCTTTTGCCCTTTCACTCAAAGCTGGCACTATCACTTGAGCCACACCTCCACTGTTGGCTTTTTGGTGGTTACTTAGAGATAAGAATCTCACATAGAAGTCTTACGGACTTTCCTGCTGACTTTGAACCCTGATCTTCCGATCTCAGCCTCTTGAGTAGATAGGATTACAGGTGTGAGCCACTAGTGCCTGGTGCCATATTTGTGTTTAATTGTGTGTGTGTGTGTGTGTGCGCGCGCGCGTGCGTGCGTTTTTCATTTACTTAGTATCCCTTCAAACCTCTGAGCACTTATTTTATGCATTTGACAGAGAAACCATATTTTCATCTGAAGGGAAAAGGGCAAGTCTCAGTGGGCACTGGTAGTTACAGGAGGAGAGAGAAGTGGACACAGCTCAGGAGGTCCAGGAAAGAATGGCCTTGTCATGCTGCTATGCCTTGCTTGACTCATCTCGTTCACTAAATGATAAGTCCTCACTTAAATTTTTACTGTGTCTGGCCAGGCCAAAGAGATATAACATCCATATCAATGTTTAAAAGTTATCATCAATATCCCAATAGCTCCTTCCCTTCCTGTCTAGTTCTAAGCCAAACTTTATGGTGGGAACTGTGCTTGGGGTATTGGTCTGTACATCAGAGGATTTAGATTCAGTGCACTACTAAATTGTACTATTAGACAACTCTGAAAAGTTTGCTGTAACTTACTAAGCACAGAAGTAATGGAGCCTTTCAAAATATCTGGCAGATATATTTGCTTCAGAGCATATGACTTACTTCATAAGAAGATTCAGTACCCAAGCTCTCCTGGAAACTAAAATTCACACAGGGCGTTCCCACATTTCACCTCACAGACCATGTATTGGCAGTTGATTCACAATGTCTGTTAGGGACACAGTTTCCTAAATCTTCTCAATGTTTCCCTTACAAATAACTAGGAAAATGAGCAAAACATGGAGAAGGAATTCCATTTAGGTTTCTGGAGGAATTTACTCCAAACTACAAGGAACACTTCAAAACTGCATTAGAAAGAATGGGACTTGTTATGGGCAGAGGAAAGTACATTTCTCAAGGATTTTCAGAGTCTGCTATCACCTGACAGATTCCACACACCCACTTTTTTGGGACAAAGGCTGTCTCCGTAACAGTTCCTTTCTTCTAGCACTTGCTTGGTCCCCAAGTTTTCATCTTTAAGGTTTGTTTGTTTGTTGTCAGTTGTGGGGCTTGAACTCTGGGACTAGGCACTATCCCTGAGATCTTTAGCTCAAGGCAAGCGCTCTACCACTTGAGCCACAGTGCCACTTCCACTTCTGGTTTTCTGGTGTAATAGGAGATAAGAGTCTCATGGACTTTTCTGCCTGGGCTGGCTTTGAACCACGATCCTCAGATCTCAGCCTCCTGAATAGCTAGGATTACAGGCTTAAGCCACCAGCACTCAGCCCCATCTTTTACATTTTTGTCTATTCACTTAGCAGTGTCACCTTTTGCCTCGTGTGATGTCAATGACTTTCTCCAAAGTATGCAGCGCAATGAACTAGTTTAGGGCACTCTCCTATAAACCACAGTGTGGTACCTACCCTAAGGGCTGTGGCCCTATTCTCCTGTAATGGTTCTCCTAAGAGGTTGCCAGTCACCTTCCAGAAACTCCTTATCTGAGCATTAGATCTCAGCTGAAATCCTTCAAGGACTTCTCACTGCTGACAGAATAAAGTGCAATATCCTCAATACAACCGAAGACCTTTCTTGAACAACTTAACAGACTTTCAGGACTGTTCCTCAGCTTCCTCCACCCTGAGGAACATGAAGTATTTCTGATTCCCAAACATCCTGGCCATGAAGCTGCTCACACTGACCTCCACGATCACACACGATCTCCATGATGACTAAAAGACACTTCTTCTGCACAGCCCATTGGAGTTAAGACTATGGCTAGCTACTACTCATCTTTGCTTCTCTCGTGCCCAGAATAACACCTCGCACAAGATCATGGGTGTCAATTTCAGTGTGTGAATTCACCTCTTCCTTTTCTCTTAAGCTGAACTTGGGAATTTCTAGGCTGTGAGCTCCCAGAAAACCCACTGAGCTCTCAAACTCATATTACCAGAACAGACTGCCATAGGACTGATTTTTCTCATGACACTGGAACTTAACTTAAATCCCTTGCTCATCACTATTAACATTAGCACATGGTTTCCTAACTTTTGAGCAATTTGAAACCAAAGAACTTGTCTTACACTTACTGTTCCAAGCAAATTAGAAAGCAGAGCCCTTTGTACAAGTGTTAAGTATTAATAGAAATAAATAAATATACTCCAACTCAGCTGGCCAGTACTAGCTGAAAAAATAAACTTTTCTGTTTAGTAATAAAAAAAATTACCTGTCATTTTTCTGTAAAAAGCATTGAATTAGAACAAAAATTCCCATCTCCTGAAGGTTTGGCTAATGTCAGTTTAGAAATATTTATTGTTCAGATTTTTTTAGGTAGGTCCAATTACAGACAGGAACTAATATCCCAGAAACCACAATGTTTATAGCCACTGAATTCTGACTGACAAAAATTTCGAGGAATTTATTAAAATAGCACTTTTCCAACAAAGTATTAAATGAGGGTTTTTTGGCAGTTTATATAAAAAAGAAAAGACAAAACATTATAAAAAATGTATTTTTTTTCAATAGGACAGATGGGAAATGAGATCAGGGACTTCCAGGCCTTTGTGAGTAGCGGGGCTTGGCTTCCTCTCCAGGTCAGTGGTTTGTAGATTGTTATCAGTCCCATGTAAGTAGAAGAGGGTAAGAACCAGAGGAAAAATAAAAATCAGGATGTTATTGAAAGGGAAATGGAGTAACCACATTTCCTCCACAATGCTGAGAACCCTCCATGATTCTGCACTATGAAGACATTTCTGAAGGGAAAATTTCTAGGATATTCATTATAAATAATGCTTGCTCTCCATTTCCATCTTTCACTTGAAATTTTCTTGCTCACACAATGATGCTGAAGAAACACCACCTATAGCCATCAGGCCCATCCACCTACAACACATTCTTATCTTCTCAAAGTGAATCTCTATGTACTGTACTCCCTGGCCTGACCTGATGTCAACCAGCATTTTGTTTTCAATTTCTGTGAATCTGATTATTCTATTAATGTTAAGTATATTTTAATAACTGTCTTCGCCCAGCATAATATCCTCAAGATTTATCCATGTTGTGACATGACAGGACTTTCTTCCCTTTAAAAGCTGAATAATATCCAGTTACATGTTAATATCAAATAACAAATACAAAAATACATTTTATCATTCATCCATGGATGGTGGCTTCCGTCTTTTGGCTACTGTGACTAATGCTGCTATGAACATTTTATATAAGTATTTGTATCTTTGCTTTCAAGCCTTTCAAGTATGTACTCAGATATGGAATGCAACTGCTCTTCTTATGTTTCCATACTATCCCTATTTACACCAAATCCCAAAGTCTAATTTTTATGAAATATGAATAGTATCAATAAACTCTTTTACTATTTACATTTTTCATACTCTATCATGCAATAAATATTGTACAAATGTAGGCTACATAACAAATTAGGATATAGAAGTTTAAAAGCCAGGTACAGGGTTGTGAATGTGGCTCACTGGTAGAATCCTTGCCTTGCATGCACAAGGCCCTGGGTTCAATTCTTCAGCACCACATAAGCAGAAAAAGCCAGAAGTGACGCTGTAGCTCAAGTAGAGCTCTAGCCTTGAGCTGAAGAGCTGAGGGACAGAGCCCAGGCCCAGAGTTCAGGCCCCATGACAGAAAGGAAGGAAGGAAGGAAGGAAGGAAGGAAGGAAGGAAGGAAGGAAGGAAGGAAGGAAGGAAGGAAGGAAGGAAGGAAGGAAGGAAGGAAGGAAGGAAGGAAGGAAGGATGGAAGGAAGGAAGGAAGGAAGGAAGGAAGGAAGGAAGGAAGGAAGGAAGGAAAGAGCCGGGTACAGAGTCAGTGGATTCAGAGTTAAAGTATGTCATCAGCAGCAGCAGCATTTGGGAAAATACTTTGATATGATGAGAGAAGTATAACTGGAAATCGTCATCCCCAATAAGAAAAGTCATCCCAGGCATTACATTCAATTATGTAAAAATATGTCATTTCTTATATGACATTCATTCATCTACTGGCAGTGCTAGAGTTTGAATTCAAGGCCTCACACTTGCTAGGAAGGCACTTTACCACCTGAGCAACACCTCTAGCCATTTTTACTCTAGGTATTTTTTAGATAACATCTGTCCAACCTAGGCCACAACACCTCTATTTGCACTTCCCACTGTAGCTAGTACATGCACCATGCATAGCTTTTTCAACTGAGCTTCTCTGGCCTTGAATCATGATACCTCTGATCTCAGCCTCCCAAGTAGCTAGGATTGCAGGCATGAGCTACCATGCCCAGCTAATATACATTCCTTGACATAAAACATTTGTATCTAAAAGTTACCACCTCTGTCTATATTATCTAAGTGTTCCTTATTTCTGTCCATGGACAAATAAATTCTTGAACTTTATGCCGAATCAACTTTGGTAAGCACCCAAAACTTTAAGACAGTTTGCCATCACTGAGCTAATTTAGCAAGAAAGCACTGCATAACTGGCCTCACCTGATGACAAAAATGGAGCTCATAAGAAAACAAGTAATAGTGCCCCAACTTAACTGTGGCCCATCACAATTTCTATGAAGGAAACCAAAGCTGAAATTCAAATTGTTTAATCTTGGGGGTAAATGTCCCTCAAATAGAAAATAGCACTTGCTCACTCATCCTTGGCCAGTAAAGTATCAGTGAGTGCTCTGCCTTTCCTAGAATATCTGTTATCACAGAAGTAGTTACAGGCAAGAAGGATAGACTGGCCTCAAAGCTTTAATCATCTAATATTACAAATGCTTAACTGTCTAGGTTCCTTGTCTCTCAGGGAAACAATAGTGCTAAGCTAACTGTATTTTGGTGTTTTTTGCTTGTTTTTGTTTCTGAAACAATTTTATCAAATATAACTTTGTATTCTTGGTAGCAAAACTAAAAGAAAAAATATCTCATTGCTTATACCAAAAAAAATTACATGTGATCAAAGAAACTTGATAATCTTTTGTCTCCTCAGAATACACAACAGGAAAAAAAATGTGTCAACAAGGAATATAATTTTTAATCATCCAATTTTGCTTTACAATTATTTCTAAATTACAGCCATCACACACCATTCTGGAGTACCCTTTTATTTTCCCTTCTGCTGTGGAGTTCTATTCATCAAACACTTCTCCCAAGTACGGTATTTTTTTTTTTGCATGATCTGAACTTACTTAAATTTTGCATTGATCTGAATGATTAAAAACATGGTTTTGAGCAACAACACACAACTCGTCAATTTTGTTCCCATGGCATTCTTTTTTTTTTTTTTTAACTTTTTCTAGGAAAGAACTAAAGAATAAACATTTTTCAGTTCATGTATAGTGTGATACATAAAGCAAGTAGGAAGAGAGAACATTTGTAAAAATTCTCTTTTGTTGTAAGTGAGAATCTCTTTAAATTGTTAGCTAAAAAAACTTTGAAGGATTATAATTTAACAACTTCTACTAATACAAGAGTTTCTAAAGATAATTTATAATGCACATAAAATGGTAAGTAGATATGTTCTTAAAGGTGAGATTAGAAAAGTTATAAGGAAGTTTTTAACACTTGTTTCAATAATTGCCTGTTCATTTTTACAAGTATGCGCTTTTAAAATTAAATAACAAAGAATCAACAAACCTTATACACACACACACACACACACACACACACACACACACGGGTATATATGTTATACACACAGCAGTTCAGTCACAGAAGACAGGGTTTTATGCACACACACACACACACACAGACATACACATACAGTTCACAGAGAACAGGACTTGGATGGTAACATCAGGTAAGAGATGCCAGTCACAGTACAAAGGTAGAGAAAAAAATAAGAAATGCCAAGATTTAGGTCCCTGGAGACCAGTTGCAATAACCAGAATCTCCAAGCAAACTTAGGTGCCTGGATTGCCACACACTACCACTCGGAGGTTTCCTGGAGGAAGATGGTTATCTCTAGTCCTCAACAGCCTGTCAGTTGCTTAACATGGATCATGGGCTAAATGCCTTCAAGCATCAACACAAAGAGCAATACACAGCAGAGCTATCAGGGCATTCCACATTTCCTCCAAGGAAAGCACCTGAGTTACACTAAACAGAGGCTTTCCGACATTCCTTCATGACATGCTCCTTCCCCTGGGAGTCCAGACAAAGTTCAAGGCTTTTCAGGGCAGACTTCCAAAGTGCCATCCTCCAAGGACACACAATAAACCTCCACTATTCTCCAGGAAAGCCACTGTTCAGACTCCAAAGCACCTGGTTTAAAAAATCTGAACCTAGGCTGGGGGTAAATCTCAGCAGTAGAGAGCACTTGCCTAGCATATGCAAGGCCCTGAGTTTTATCCACAGCATGAGGGGGTGGAGAGTGAGGCATCTAAATCTGAAACAACTTCCGAAGACATAACAGACACGTGTGTCCATGAAAGTCAATCCAGACATGGCATTTTTATTCACAATAATATACACACACAATATGTTTGCATGTATATATTCATAATATGCAAAAGTATCACTAAAATATGAACTCACTCATAAAAGTATATGACATAACTTTTCTCTTAAATAACACCATCTACTCATCTTTTAAAAAATCATAAAACAACAAACCAAACAGTATCAATACACAAAAGAGAAGAATCTATAATGAGCAGATATATAGTTCTATTGACACAACTAGGGAATTTACCTGAAAGTCATCATAAGGGAAGAGAAGCATCTCCCTCAAACAGTCATTCAGGATCTGGGTCTTCCTCTGAACGATGACATTTTCATAGTCCAGTGGCTCAATTAGCTTTGGCTTTGCCTGTAAGACCAAAAGAAAAGTCACTGAAATATTCTTATAGATAAATGCACTTTCTTAAGAATCAAGAATATCATACATTCCATGGTTTGCATTTTTCAACTTTTCTACAGTGAGTGTGTTTGTTTTATTATTGGGGGAAAATACCAGACATAAAGGGGAAAAAAAGATGCTTTCAAAATGAAAGAAGACCCTTTCTATATTGTTTTGTCCACCCATAATAAAGCTTACTTTGTTATTTAAATAAAAATAGGTTTGTATTCTGGTGAGTCTTCTAGTCATTTATTGGGTCACTCCACCAAATTAGTCCCTTTAAGTCTTCAGGCTCTGCCAAAGCTGTTCTAATTAGGGAACCAGCCACTAACTGTTCATTCTACCTGTCCCATGACAAATATATCCATATAAGTCTATTTCACTTAAGGCTCCATGCAACCTTACTGAGTCTCAAAATATCACCATGAAATAGCTATATATTCACATACGCAATGCCCAAACAGAAAACCATGAGCTGGACCAAAACCAGGCAATCAGGAACAATTATTTCAACCACATGTAGGTGAGCCCTAAGAGATGAAGATGTCCATCCTCATATGCATTGAATGGAAGAAAGAGGTAACAAGCAAGTGAGAAAGGACTATACTCAAGCTATTTCCAAAGTTAACCTCTTCAGTAAAATCTCTTTTGTTTACCAGCATAACAATTCTCAAGTTAATGGATCACTTTCCACATACAAAGAACTGACAAACCTAGGTTGGACACATACACAAACACACGCACATATACACTCAACTAGATATACTGCAGTATGTAAAATATTAAAATAAGTGTTTAGTTGGATGTTGTCAGAAGTAAAAATAGTGTATCAACAGTGACTGCAAAATTATTTTTGAAAGTATTAATAACCTGATATATAATCTCTATAAGTGCTATATATACCTTGATAATTTATAGATAGGAAAAACATAAAAGACATTTGATATGTGGCATCTAAATTGTTAATTGCAATTCAGGTTCTTGTGTGTCCCCAAACCTTCATCCATCCTTTCCTTCCCAACACAGCTCGATTACATTCTCTTAGCATCTTTGTGGTTAGGTTGGCCATTGGCCTGTAAGTAGAAAAGATGTGACCCCAACACCTAGGCCCTAAAGGCCTTCATGTGACCCCTGTTCTCTACTTCCCTCTAGCAGCACAGGATGCAGCAGTGGATAGTAAGGCATTAGTGGAAAATGGAGCCGAAGATGGAAGGCATCTAAAGCTTGAATCATCCTGTAGAAGTCACCTGCTTAAAACAGGACCTGAAACACCCAGTGAGCCAGAACTGAACCACCTTGATTCCTGAATTGTCTAAGGCAGTTGTTAGCCAGCTTGCCTCCCTAAGATGCAGACACATGCTCAAGATTTAACTTTGATTACTTGATTTAAGCAAACTCTACATTTTTTGACATTTCAAGAGCAAATGGAACATCAAAACAAGTACACTATTATTATAATTTGGCAAAATATGTGTTAGGAGCGAAACGAAAAAAAAGGAAAAACCAAAAAACTGAAGCTAAATATAGTGAAAGTTTAGGTAACGTAATTTGTAAGAGTGAAAGTATAGGTAATACCTACAAAATATAAGGATAAACTTTTTATTTAAAAAATTTAAATATTTATATAAAGTAATTATTTCAAAATAAGAATTATCACAGGAAAAAATATTCTCCAAGAAATTAATTCACCCTGATATTTCTGTTTGTTGCACTGCATACTGTGTGATAAATACAAGTTAGCAAAATTAATGTCATATTGATAACATTTTTGGGGGGGGGGTCTGGTCGTGGGGCCTGAATTCTGGGCCTGAGCGCTGTCCCTCAGCTCTTCAGCTCAAGGCTAGCACTCTACCAGTTGAGCCACAGCGCCATTCCGGCTTTTTACTTTTTGCTTATGTGGTGCTGAGGAATCTAACCCAGGGCCTCATGCATGCAAGGCAAGCAGTCTACCACTGAGCCACTTCCCAGTCCTTGATAACATTTTTTTCCCTTAAGAACCATTCCTACATTCCTAATAAACCCAAATGTTCATATGGCTTTCTAAAATTCCAATACAAAGGGGTCAGATGGGCAAATGTCACAGACCGGCACAGATGCCACGCTCTCAGGGGGCTCACAGAGTCTACCACATGGCCACAAGCCAGTGACTGCTCCATGGCCGCCCAGGCCATGGGCATGGGCTGGGGCTGAACTAGGGGCATCTTCACGCAGGAACTTCTGTCCCCACTCCTTCAGAAGATTAGTAGCTTAACCCCTGCAGGGAAGATTCAAGTCCCTTCAGATTCTTTGTCAGAAGACAACAGGACTCCTTAATAGAAGGTGCTAAAAGAACATTGGTAGAAAAGTACTTTCCTTTAGTCCTAATTTTTTCTAGTTTGAATTTTTGTCCGGCTTTCCCTTGCTTCTACAACATAGCAGCCAGGGAGTCTTCTGTTAACGACCCAGGAGTATATACACCCCCAAGAAGCTGTAGTAGGCACCCCAAGCAACTAACAAATACTTTTTCCTGCTCAGTGGTGCACCCCTGGAGTGACCAGTGGGTGATTGCCTGCCCACTACCTCCAGCCTTCCAGTTTACCACAATCCCTCAGGTCATGAGCACACTCTCCCAAGTAGGCCTGAACCTTAGTCTGTGGTATAGAGGAGGGTTTTCCAAGATTGTCCTTCCCTTCTACTCTGCTTCTAACATCACCTGGCAGGCATCAGCAAACTGTTTGCATAAAGATCCAGAAAATAAATATTCTGGGCTTTGTTGCCCTTTTGGATTCTGTCAAAACTAGTAAACCCTGACACAGTGGTGGAAAGGCAGCCAGAGGGATTAAGTAAACAAATGGAAGTGTTACAACAAATTTTTATTTACAAAAAATGGACAACAGCCAGGGTTGGCACAATGGAAGTTTGTTGACCTAAGTTTTAGAGTTATCTTTACTTCCATACTAGTTAATAATGTTTCACCAATATAATAACAATAATTTTTTCTTTTGCTGGTACTGTTCTTTGAGTTGCTGATTCAACTCTGGGGTGAGGCCTCATGAATTATGAATTTGCATTCCTAACAAGTTCCCAGGTGCACTTGAAGCAGCTGGGCCCAGGATCCTGCTTTCAGAACCTCTGTTGTAGACCTTTTATAAATGGAAAGTCCCATAGTCTTCTTCCTTTCTGATTTCAAAGAAGCCTGAGAAACAAATGTTCAAAGATAGGGACTTGTGTGTTCAAGTTACATTCTTCGCACATTATTCAAGCAATAATAAGCCACAAAACATTTTCTGAATGTTGCAGACTTAAATTTGCCATTGCCCATCCTGTTTAGAGAAGAACAGCATCCTGGAATATTTTCGTGAAAACTGGTGACGTATTAGAATTCAAAATATGATGATACGGATGTGCCAGCGGCAGCTATACCATGACTGTCTTTGATCTGCAAATTTCTGCTTTTCTTTTAAAGAAAATCCCTATGCTGCTATCAAATGTTGCAAAGCTAGAAGAAACTCTTCTCAAATCTCAGCAACACCATACAAATCATGATTAATCATGCCAAGGAAAGACTGATCTGTCTGTGTAATTTTAAAAATGATACTACAAAATCACATTAAATGAAGATGTGATAAAGAATATCAAACAAGGTAGTGGTGTACAGTGACATGAACCCACAGTTCTGCCTCACACCTACCTCCTCTCACAGCTTCTGCACCTGCAGCAATGGGTTCCTGGCACATACAGGGCACCACACTGCCTGTGTGATAGGTGGTGGCACCTGGAAGCCCTCTGCCTCTGACCTTAGCTCTCTCGAGAGCTCTCTTTCAAGGTCACTTGAAAACAAAATGTTGAAACATGTGTACATACATTCACAAAAGAACATGGTGCTCCACCCCAAATAATAGGAAGGAAGTATCATAGGCATAAAATGTGTTGTTTTCATGGACTGTTAATGTTTAGAGCTTGGGTTAACTCACACTACCTATTCAAGAGATATTGAGAGAATCCTGTTTTGAGACCAGCCTGAGCAAGAGCAAAAGCCTCTCAACCAATAAGCCACACATGATGGCGCATGCCTGTCATTTTAGCTACTTGGAAGATATAAATAAGATTTTGGTCCAGATCAGATCTTGCTAGGTAAAAACATGAACCTCTATGTGAAAAATAAATAAAGCAAACAGGGCTAGAGGGTTATGACTCAAGTACTAGAGTACCAGCCTAACAAGCATGAGGCCCAGTAGCACACACACACACACACACACACATACACACAATGTAATATTGACATTTCTTTTCAAAATCTAAATATTCACTCTGATATCTTATTTGATTTTTAAAATTCTGCATAACTTTTCTTACAGAAGGATTCTAAAATTCTGTGTGCTTAGTCTCTCTGTTAGACAAACAGAGATTAGGGGAGCTGAGCTGAGGCTCATTGTCACCAGGGACTGTTGTTAGGACTGTTATGTTACTATACATAAAGTCAAAGCCTAAATGTAGTCACAGACTAAATTAGCTTATTATCATTAATATGTTGTGTGCCTGACAGGTTTTTTCTTTGATTTTTTTTTAATGCTTCACATATATTTAATCATACCAAAGTCTTTACAAAAGGTTTCTTCTACTGTCTGGGCACATATAAAACGAAACAGACAACAATGGCAGGAATATAAACCAAGAAAGAAAAAACAACAACCACTACCACCAAAAGGCCCTAACACAGAGAAAACTATAATAGAGATGACACTGATATTCAGAGATTAAGCCCAAAGAAAACATAAACAGTTGCTTACACTGTAAGCTGGACTGAGGACTGATGCAGTTTGTGTCAGGAAGGATTGAGATGAATGACAATTGCCAGGTGCAGGTCAAGGGATACAGAGAAGCCCTTCATTTCCACTTCCATTAAGCCAGTGCCACAAAAGCAGAAAGAGATAAGGTGGCAAGACCCCAGGGACACTGCTCTCAAGAATTATGGAAAGATGGAATCAAGCAAAGACAAAGTTGGAAAGGCCCAGGGCACACAGATGGTTTCCTCACAAAACAAACCTCAGCTTCCAAGAAGGTAACCCACACAAATGGCCTGGAGCACGGGTCACGTGATCAGAATGGCTGGAAGAAGGACAGCATGGGCACAGGCCAGCCACAGATATTATGACACAGAACCCTGACCTAGTAAGCACAGCAGCTGACTATGTAGAAACCTTCAGAGTTCGCACTCCCCTACTACTCTCTAGGATGCCAAAGTACATGATGCCCACTGGTATCTCTACCATTGGCTGCTCTTCTAGGCATTCCAAACCCCTCTCTCCACAACAGACCACATTCATGTAAAATGAAATTCCAGATGGAAAGGCAATTGGAGGCAGGAAAGCTTCTCAACACAGGAAAATGAGATTCTCCTGGAATGCAACAGACTTAGCACTGACTCACAAAAATCAGTTCAATTTTGGCCAAACACATACAAGGCTTTGAAAACCATGGGAAGAACTAAGCTCAAAGGAAGACAGAGCAATCTTAGTGTACTTCCCTCAGCCATGAGGGCCTCCTGTGAACTTTCTAGACAGTTATTGCCTTTGTTTCTTGGTTATTGAATGCTAACTCAAGCTGAAATCCTAAACACCACTTCTTGAAATAGCAAACTAAGGAAATGGCAACTCTTGGAGGATTCTATTTTAAGAAATGAGAAATTCATCTTTCCTGCTTATAAAGAATTTAGGACTTCCTTATTTCTCTACATGACAATAAAGGCTACTGGATAGGCTGAGACAAAAATTCTTCATGAAAATGGAACTAACTTGAAGGAATGGGTGGGCTTGGGAGAGATGGTGGAGAATGCTGAATCAATAGACTGAAATGAAACTCTTTGAACAACTACTTAAAGATAAAAAGGTAAATAAAATACATTTTTAAAAATTCTTCATTTAATGTGGTCTATTTTCAAAGTACTCCTCAATGTGGATGGGGACATGAAAGGCCTCAAGGTAAAGGAGGGGTCTGAAAATAACTTCTTTTAAGTGTGGACCTCACAAGCCTTTCACAATTGACCACAAACTCCCACCAAGAACTTCTTGAAGTTGCTGGATTTGAAGGAAGAATTCTCATTCTCCTGTAACTAGGGTGAGCAGAAAAACTTCACAGCTGCCTTCTATCCTGTGCACGAATATCACCAGCAGTCATGTGTTTCTTTCCTCCACATATTTACTGAGTTGGTTTCATGTGCACAGTGCCAGATCTTGGAGGAACCAAGGCCCTGTGGTTGAAAATCACTGTTTCCCAAGCACATTTATTTAAAGTCCCACAGTTCACCAGAGGCAGCAGTCATGTGGAATATACAGTGTCCTTTAAGAAAGTTGTCTTCATATTCTGAGTTTTCTCATCACATTGGATTTCCAGAGTTCTGAAACTCCCAGAGACTGAAGCCCCCAGAGGGCTCAGAGTAAGCGGGAAAACATGTATAAGAAAAGCAGAATGAGTGATAGCAGGCAGGGCCCAGGAGTGGCATCTGACCCACTAGAACAAATCTGCTCCCAGCTTGATTGTAAGATCCATGAGGGGAAAGACATCTGTTTGATTCACTGCCTTCTCCAGCATCTGGAACTGTACCTGGCATGGTGTGGCCTGCAGTCATGAACTGTAAGATGAATGGGGGAGCCTGACAACATGGGACTTCCTAAAGGAGGCCACAACAACAGGACAAATCAACCAGGACTCGGGGTGGACTGAGGACTTCCTGCAGAGGAATAGGAAACTCAAGGGAACATGCTAATAGATGTGACTGAAACTTATATAGACAGAATGGAGGAGTTAAAAATACAAAAGGATGGATACGAACGAAATTGGTGGAGTCTCCTAAGACTTTGGAAGGTACACTGAAACTCCAGTTCTAACAGATTCACTAAGAGCAGAGTCCTCCTTAAGTGTGAGTTTAGGAAGCAGGGAGTTGGTAAGTGGGTCAGAGCTATAGACAGGTCAAAGTGACAGTAGGCCAACATGGAAAGCATCAGTCTCTGGGAGTTTCAGAACTCTGGAAATCCAATGTGATGAGAAAACTCAGCGTATGAAGACAACTTTCTTAAAGGACACTGTATATTCCACATGACTGCTGCCTCTGGTGAACTGTGGGACTTTAAATAAATGTGTTTGGGGAACAGTGATTTTTCAACCACAGGGCATTGGTTCCTCTGAATGAATGGTTCTGAGAAGAACAGCTCCTCATGAGGAGTTCCTGTTCCATCTTCATGCATGTAGCCCTCAATTTCTCCTCTAAAATATGCATGAATACTTGAAGGGTACTCATATGAGGGAATGCCAATGGTTAGCTCTCTTTTGGCTCCATCCCAAGACTCCAGCCTATAGGAAAAGATAAGGCCAGGAGGGCTATGGTGTGAAGGGCACTGAAGAAGCCAGAAAAATGAGAGGAGGACCATGGGGATTGAGATGTACAACTAGGTCCCACACCTTCCTTCAGCCAGAGGAAAACAATAATAAACGTGCTCTTTTACCCTTAGACAAGGTCACGAAAACAGGACTACTGTGGGGGGAGGTATATTGCCTTAAGTACAACATTCAAAAGGCTGAAGCAGGAGAATGATGAGTTCAAGATCAATCTGGGTAATACTGTGAGACTTGCTCTCAAAAGAAAAAAAAAGGCAAAATAATCAATATATGATCTCATTCTCATCAGTAATAAGGTTCTTCTCCAGACGGCTCCTTAGTGTGTATAGGGAAATGATTGAGAAGCTGTTCAGATGCACACTTTTTTTTTTCTTAATGTGCAGGAGGTTTGCTAATATTAGCACTACAAGCTGCACAAACATCCGAACCTGAGGTCATCTGTGTAATTCTCTTGTTTTATAGATCCAGAAACTCAGGAGCCTGGGAAGGAAGGGACTGCTCTAGGGCCTGAGAGTCTCCTGAACCCTATCCAGGCTCTCCCTAGCTCTACCCCTACCAAAAAGCAGGGCCTATATTTTAATTTTTACACTGTCACTGGAAATAGATATATAAACATAGGAGGAAAATGAGAACTTTTCTAAGTTTTGGTTTTGAATTAAGCTCAAGCCTAAACATTAAAGCAAAAAGTTACTGATTTGCAGACTTCAGAAGAATATATAAGAGCACTAAACTCTCAGACATCTAAATAGATTTCCCACTGCAATGTGGGGCTATCCTTAGAGCAGACTTTTTATTATTTTTATTTTATTATTATTATAAGATCATGGATCTTATAATCAAGCTGGGAGCAGATTTGTTCTAGTGGGTCAGATGCCACTCCTGGGCCTTGCCTGCTGTCACTCACTCTTATTTTCTTCATACATGTCTTTCCACTCACTGTTAGCCCTCTGAGGGAAGAGGCTGAATCGTTTTATCTTGCGTTCTCCAAGACCTGGCACTGTGCACATGAACCAGCTCAGTAAACATGTGGGGGAAAGGAACACACGACTGCTGGTGATATACTTTTTAATTCACTTTTTTATATTAAAAACACTAATATGTGGTTGAATTTCCCTCTTTAAAAAAAAGTCAAAGCTAGGTGTCAGTAGCTCATGCCTATAATCCTAATACTTAGGAGGCTGTGATTTGAGAATCGCAGTTTAAAGCTAGCCTGGACTGAAAAGCCTGCAACACTCTTATCTATAATTAACTACCAAAAAAGCCAGAAGTGGATCTGTAGATCAAGTGGTAGAGTGCTAGCCTTGACTATAAAAGCTGAGGGATAGTATCCAGGCCCAGAGATCAAGCCCCAAGACCCACACAAAAATAATGAAAAACAAAAACAACAATAATAAAACCCAGTCAAATTAGAAAACTGTATTAATAAGACATGTCTATATGAAGTAAACTTGGCCACTTCAAAATCAATCAACTTGTCAGAAGGAAAAGAGTCTGGGATATGTATATATCATTTTTATAATCAACATGGCTTTCCAATATAATTATTGTACTTGTTAATATTTACAAAACTAAAGAATAAAGAGAAACTTGTCTAATAAAGAGTATCTGGAAGAAGAAGATCACAGAAGACAATGAGGAAATAATAAAGATGATGATAATAGTAACATCATGAAACTGCTCCATTTGGTTAGCTGTGCTCAGTGGGGAACTCAGTGTTGGTGGGAATATTAATGAGGAGAGGAAGACAAGATAGGAATTTAGGGACTTCCTTCATGCCTCTTGCCCTTGAAGTCACATGAGGGCACTGATAGGAATGGGAACAGCTCTCTTGTAAATGCAGTGCTTAAAACATCTTTTTTTTTCTGATACAGGGCACTGGACAAAACTTGCCAAAGAACAGTATAAGGAGACCATAGAGAGAAGATAGTGTCTGAGGTACACCTGCTTGTCTCTCACACACACTCTCCAGCTCTCTGATGCTGCCTACCGTTTTTCTACAGGCAAAAAATAATGAAAGCAAAAAAAGAAAAAGATCCATCATGGAGCTTTATAAGTAATTTTATCATAAATGCATACTACAGACTTTTCTAGACTCCTTTTTTTTTAAAGTATTATGCCCTGAAATTCTTAATTCTTCCTAGGCCAATGAAAGCTATTTTTGAAACTCTGAAATAAAAGAGGTTAAGTAATTAAAAGGCTCTTAAAAGCCAGTTTTAGTCAGATTTCAAAATAATTTAAGCTACTTATTTTGAGCTATCAGCATGGGAGATGGAATGTTCATGAACACATACAAGGGTCTAATAAGAGTTTCTTCAGCTGGGCGCTGGTGGCTCACGCCTGTAATCCTAGCTACTCAGGAGGCTGAGATCTGAGGATCGCGGTTCAAAGCCAGCCCGGGCAGGAGAGACCGTGAGACTCCTATTTCCAATAAAACCACCAGAAAACCGGAAGTGGCGCTGTAGCTCAAGTGGTAGAGCGCTCGCCTTGAGCTGAAGAGCTAAGGGACAACGCCCAGGCCCAGAGTTCAAGCCCCACGACCGACAAAAAAAAAAAAAAAAGAGTTTCTTCAGACTTACAGACAGAAAGACAATAAAGACTAGTTATGGCAGGTGTCAGGAGTCAGAATTTAAATCCGTGTTGACTATAGTTGGATATGGTACATGGGGTTCACTGTACCAGTGAAATGGGTCCCAAGGCTCAGTCCCAGACCCACAGCACTTTCTGTGCCAAGAAAGTTGCCCCAGATTTCCCCAACAGCAGATCTGAGGTGAAGTCTGGCACTGTTTCAACAAACTCTATGGTGCCTTCAGTAAGCATATTTGAGAATGTCATATGAAAAATATTTTTTTAATTTTTGGTGTTAGTGTTTATTGGCAATGTGGCCTTTGGTACAAGTTACTTGGAATCTCAAAGTGCTCCTGTCTGCCTCTGTAAAAGCAGTGATTTCTCACACAGTGAGACCAAAAGAGGACATTCAGGAGAGAACCACAAAGGTGCAATGCCTATGAGCCTCTTTATATCTATCTATATAAAATAATATATATTACATACATATTTTTATTGAAATAAACTCCAAGATATAGAAACAAGAAACCTCTCCTTTTTTCTTAATTTTTATTTTGTGATGATTCGGTCTTCTTTTCTTTGTGTATGGAATATTCATATATATAATTTTAGGAGGAGGGGAACTCGAGGGAAAAAGGGTGAAAAAATGCAGCAGTGGAGTTCACTGGACACTGATGAAGTGAACTATACAACTCATGGGTGACGTCAGGAGGGAGGGACTAGGAAAGAATGAGAGAACAGAAGACACTGTAAAAATGGAAATGTACTCATTACCTGACTCGTAATTGTAATCCCTCTGTATATCACCTCTATAATAACAAGAAGGTAAATTATAATTTAACAAAAGTAGTGATTTCTATTCTCATCCTGGCAATTGTTTCTATTCTCATTCTTAGTTATTGAAGGGTCCCAATATATCATGTCTGGTAGGTACCAGGTCACAATCTACCAGACAGAGGCTGTGGGAGGATCACATGTAGTTATGTAGAAGTCAGATTCAGTGGACTTACAGTCCCTAGGACATAAATTTCTTGGCTACATACATCTTATCTCATTAAAGCCCTCAAAATTCTGCATGGTGGCATTATCATCTCTCAGATGATGACAGTAAAGGTAGAAGATGTCGATGATTTAGTGAGGATCAAATAGATGGTGACCTGGCCTCTCCTGACTTCAAGTACAGGTCCTTCCCTATCACACAAGAACAAGAGCATAACACCACCTGACCAATGCCTCAGCTCCTCCTCCTCCTCCTCTACATGGGGAAGCCTACATGGCCATACCACCAGAGACAACAAAGCTTGCTGGGCTTTCTGCCTACCTTTGAGCTTGCAGGGCTTCACAATCTCACCATGGTAGAGACTGAGGGCAAAGACACCACTTAAATGACACTCTTCTCCCACTACAAGAATATTTTTTAAAGATTCAGGCAGGTACAGGTAGTTCATGCCTATAATCTTGGCTATTCAGGAGGCTGAGATCTGAGAATTGTGATTAGAGGCTAGCCTAGGCATGAAGTCTGTGAGAGTCTTATCTCCAATCAACCACCAAAAAACAAGAAGTAGAATTGTGGTTCAAGTGATAGTGCCTCAGCCTTGAGCATAAAGGCTCCAGGACACAGCCCAGGCCCTGATTTCAAATCCCTCAGAACTGGCACCAAAAGAAAAGGCATTAAAAAAATCTTATTCCAAAATACTGAATCTCCCACAAAGAAACAGGTTTGACATCTCTGAAACATATTGATGCCCCTAGGTAGCATGTAGTTTACATTATAACCAACTATTTCACAGTACAGTCTCTGCAAGAAGAACCTAGCTTTATCCTAAAATCAAACATTTGTTATTCCTACAGATTCACAAGCGCCTTACCTCATCCAATGACTCACCTCCCATGACAACTTCCTATTTTGAGGTTTTAAAGCTACAAAATGTGTAAATTTATAGACCTGCACTGTGCAGGTGAGGTAGTCAATAGACACATGTGACTACTGAGCACTTAGCACTTTAACTATGGCTATTCTGAATTCAGATGTGCTAGAGGCCAAATGACAACCTAGTATGACTAAAAGAGTGTAAGATACTTTGATATACTTTTTTTAAAAGACAGTTATACTTTCAAAACAATAGTTTAAAATTACATAATTAAAATGAATTATACCTATTTTCTTTTACTTTAACTTGGTCATGAGCTTCAACTTGGCACATTTGGGAGGCCCCCACTTCTGTACGACTGGTCCCCTAAAAAGCGCTGTTTTCTTCCCCTGTATCTTGGTACACCTCTACCACCTGTGCCAGCTATGATCCACTCACTGCAAAGTTGTGGTAAAATGGGCACATCAGTACAAGCCAAGAGGCTGCTGACCCCAGATATGATATCGGGTCTCAGGCATGTTTTCCTGGAAGCAGTGGGGAGGACAGAGGGAAGAGGTGCTGGCTCAGAGATACAGAAAAGAATCTGACTTTTGAGTCTAATTCTACACTCAGGTACTTCCACAATGTGTCAGCTGACACTTCAACAGAAGCAGACTGTTAAGGGGGACAGCACCCACAATATACACAAGTCTAGAAAATCTACTCACCTAGTTATATCACTTTTGGCTTTTTAGCAATCCAACACATTTGGATATTGGTAATAAACCTTCAAAGGTGACAAAGGAAAAGGAAAAGGAGAGTGACAGGAAGGATGGGGGGCGGGGGTAAGAAAGAGTAGGGGAGGCCAGGCATTGTTGGCTCATGCCTATAGTTCTAGCTACTCAGGAGGTTGATATTTGAGGATCAGGGTTCACATCCAGCCCAGGCCGACAGTCTATGAGAATAATATCTACAATCAACCACCAAAAAGCCAGAAACAGAGCTGTAGCTGCTCAGTAACGGCACTGAAAGAAAAAATAAACAAAAAGAGAAAAAAAGGAAAAAAGAAAAAGGAAGGAAGGAAGGAAGGAAGGAAGGAAGGAAGGAAGGAAGGAAGGAAGGAAGGAAGGAAGGAAGAGAGGGAGGGAGGAAGGGAGGAAGGAAAGAAGGGAGGGAGAGAAGGAGAGAAGGAGAGGAGAGGAGGGAAAGAAAGAAAGAAAGAAAGAAAGAAAGAAAGAAAGAAAGAAAGAAAGAAAGAAAGAAAGAAAGAAAGAAAGAAAGAAAAAGAAAGAAAGAAAGAAAGGAAGGAAGGAAGGAAGGAAGGAAGGAAGGAAGGAAGGAAGGAAGAAAAGAAAAGAAAGAAAGAGAGAGAGAGGGGAGGAAGGGAGGGGAAGGGAAGGGAAGGGAAGGGAAGGGAAGGGAAGGGAAGGGAAGGGAAGGGAAGGAAGGAAGGAAGAAAGGAAGGAAGGAAGGAAGGAAGGAAGGAAGGAAGGAAGGAAGGAAGGAAGGAAGGAAGGAAGGAAGGAAGAAAGGAAAGAAAGAAAGAAAGAAAGAAAGAAAGAAAGAAAGAAAGAAAGAAAGAAAGAAATGACAAGTGGGTCACCTGAGAGGGCATGCTGGGCTCCTGGCATCACTCACTGCTGCCTTTCTCTCTAGCAAATAAATTGCAAAACAGAATTACAGGACCACTCCTGCTTGGGTAGCTGGCAGGACCCTCAGAGCTTCACTGGCAGGTATGCGGCACAAAGAAACTGAAAAGGAAACTGAAAATTCTCAAGATGTCACTCTCCGAGAGATTTCCAACTCCATGCAGCCCATTACAGGCTATTTCAGACTAGTAGAAAGTTGGAGAGAAACCATAATTTCCAAGTGTTCTTGGTTCTAAAATTATTCTCACATGCTATATGCTAGATTTAGGCTCAAGCTGGAGTTTCTTATAACTTCTGCCTCTTGGTCCAAATTCTTGCTTCTCTTTTATCCATTTCCAAGTGGCCAACATTCACTGTTCTTAATGTAATATCCTAATTTGCAACTCCAACCACCCATAGCCCAAACAAATTTTTGTTTTTTGTTTTTTGTTTTTTTTGGGTCCGGTCGTGGGCCTGAACTCTGGGCCTGGGCGCTGTCCCTCAGCTCTTCAGCTCAAGGCTAGCACTCTACCACTTGAGCTACAGCACCACTTCCGGCTTTTTTCTTTTTGCTTATGTGGTGCTGAGGAATCGAACCCAGGGCCTCAGGCATGCAAGGCAAGCGCTCTACCACTGAGCCACCTTCCCAGCCCAGCCCAAACAAATTTGAACAAGCCAAGCCTGAAACTCCAGGTTCCTAAACTCCATCCTAGGCTATTCTGTGATCAACAATACAACGCAGCAACACAGAGCTTGAACCAAGGGGACAAAGCAAAATGGCCTACCACATGCTTCTCAGTGGAGGTGGCAGGGGGCCATCCAGAGTTTGAGAAAGCAAATCTGCCACCTTGAAGGAAATCGCACTCTCTTCCAACCACTGCAGAGACCATGATGCCTGTTTTGCTAATAAGGGAATACACATTTCACCAGTGGCTCTAGCTGTGAGTTAGTGAAAAAGAAATCTACAGAGGAAAACATGGCTCTAGATCTCAGCTATTCAATGGAGCTCTCTGGGAAAATGACGAATGACACATAAAGTGACTCCATATGACAACTATTTCATTCCTACGTCTATTCTACCTCTTTAGGCCTGACCACCATCCCTTTATCTGCCTGTATGATTCAACCATGGTTGTGCTATTTCTTATAAATTAGCTTTTCTCTAAAAACTTTTAAATATGTTTTTTAAGGATAGTGTTTTTTATCTCTCTTATTCATCATTTCATTGCCAATATCAAATCCAAATGAACATATTCCTTTTTTTGGAGTGGGTGTGGTAACTGGGGTTTGAACTTAGGGCTTCATACTTGCTAGGCAGGCATTCTACTACTTGAGCTATAGCCATAGACGTTTCTGTTTTTGAGATAAGAGTCTTGCTTTGTGCTCTAGCTGGCCTAGACCACTGGCTTCTACTTATGCTTTCAGCTATACCTCGGATGACAGGTGTGACATACCATGCCTAGCTTTTTCTGCTGAGATGGAATCTTGCAAATATTTTAGTCTATGTTGGCCTCAAACTCTATCCACTTGATCTCAGTCTCCTCATAGCTAGGATTACAGGCATGATTCACTATGCCTTGCTGCTTTATTTGTCAGACAGGATCTCCTGCTTTTTGTGCAAGACCAGCCTCAGATTATGATCCTCTTTCATGTACCTTCTGCATAACTGGGATTATAGACATGAATCACCATAACTAGCTTGTTGGTTAAAATGAGGTCTTGCTAACTTTTTTTTTTGCCTGGGCTGCTTTCAAACTGCAGTCCTCCTGATCTCTGCTCCTGAATAGCTGGAATTTACATGTATCATCATAACCAGCCCTATTATTAACTTTTGTTAAAAAAAATGCATCTGTCTAGCTAAGGTATTAGACTTGACCATAAGATAACAATTCAGGCTCTGCCACTTGCTAAATGTGAAACTTTGAGCAAATTACCCAACCTCTGTGTTCAGTTCCACATCTGTGGGAAAAGGAAAAAGGATAGCCACTTGACCTGCACAACTGTGTGAGTTCATTGAAAGAATGAATTTAACAAGCACCAAATGATGCATGGCATGGAACAAGGGCCAAGTGTTTTTTTTTTATTATTACTGCACCAAAATAAAAATTAACTGACTACCTTGCTAAAAAACAGTGACCAGGCATTCTGACTGCACACTGATGACAGAATATAAGAAAAAAAAATGAAGCAAGTTTTAGATTTTTATGCAAGCAAGAATCCTGGAAGGCAAGAGTGACCTGGTGTTATGAAGCGGCACCCAGTTGTGGAAGGACCTTCCTCCGGGCAGCGTGGCGAGCTGGTACCATTACTAGATTCATTCCCACACTATGGAAGCATGTCCTTCACAAAGATTCTTTCCCATGAACACTACACAAAATAGGTGTGCAGCAGGAGACTCGCTCATCCAGTGTCCTCGGGGTGCTCAGGACTCTACATGCCTTCTGCAAGGCCTCCTGGGTCTGCTGGAGGTACTAAACATCCAAAAGCATCATGTCTTCTCCAAGCAGCTACTGATGTGTTATCTGCCTGGAAAGGACCAGTGAGAATAACACTCTGTGTGCCTAAAAACTGTCATATGAAAGAAAGCCTATCTAAAGAGTAAACCCCTTCCTCACACAGGCCTTGCTACTTGGGGAGAGGGAAGCCTTTGATTCCCAATGTGTGAACCAATGAGCCTGGCATACTTAATAAACTGATCAATAAACAAAGAAGAGAAACAAGCAACATTTAGGGAAGGCTCATGGCTCTAAAGAAGTAAAGCATCCTGATTTTGTTGCCTATGATGTTGTCATGACACAATGCTTGCAGAAATTTCTTTCCCAAGCCTGCCAATATTTTGAAAACAAAGAAACTACATACTACATAACATCAACATAACATCATTACTTTTTAAGACACAGGGAAGGCCATGGGGCTGAACAGCTTTCTAAGCATAATAGAATTAACTCAACCACAGTAATCTCAAGTCTTACAGGGCATTAACAACATGATCATTACACATATGCTTGTGCTTTGGGTTTTGCCTGCTCTTTCTAGAGTAAACAGAACTCTAGAGACAGGGGCTCTTCTAGTCGTCTTCCCTCTCTTTATGAGTCAGTTCCCAAGCAACGCAACTTCGTCCCACTAGCAGCCAAGCCCTTTCTCATTCTCTCTACATCTGGCACATGCAGTGGTTTGCTACAGCAGTCATGTGTTCACTCAAACATTAAAGAACTCCATTTCAGATTTTAACGTTCAAACATCCCATAAAAATATGAAAAATCCCTGAAAAGATTACTTTTAAAAATGAAAAGTTTCAGAAGTCCACCTGTGTGGACCCGTAAGTAAAGCTTACATGGGAAAAGTAAATTCCTTTACCTTCCTATCTTCCAGCCTTCCAAATTCCTACAATAAGACCTGTGCTGCAGGCTTACCCAACTCACAAAAACAACCCAACCAAGGAGCTATAAGAAATTATGTCAAACTCAACCATTCTTTCCAGAGGCTACACCCTTTTCCTCTAAATGGCTGGACAATAACAATTTAGAACAAATTACTGCCAAGAACTACTTTATAGAGTTTGGGGGTCAGAAATAGGTATTCAAATGTAAGCAGGGTAACTAACATCAAGAATATCCTGAATATTTCTATTTAGTCATCCACAGCTGAAAAAGTCATTTTTCAAAGGGTTTGGCAGTGAGCCTGGACAGGAATGGGGAAGGTTCACCATGCACTTCCTCCTCTACTTGGTATACAATGCAGGGGACACAATCCACTTTCTCAGGTGCCTGTAAGCTGAACCCTGGCACCGCCGAAACCTTAGGTTTAAACACATACTTCTCTTAAAAACACTGACTTTTGGGCTGGACACAGTAGTGAATGCTTGTAATCCCAGCACTCAGTCCAGTCTGAGTTATCTAATGAGATCTTCTCTAAGAAAAGAAAGTAGGAGTGGAGAGGGAGAGGAAAAGGAGAAAGAAAGGGGGTGAGAGGGAAGAGTGGAAGAAGAAGAGGGAGGGGAAGGGAAAGACCCAATACTGACTTTTCTAACTGTGAACAAGCAGAGGTTGTTCAGGGAAACCTTAACTGTTGTCTAGAGGAAAAAATATATTATTGCCAAAAATAAAGACAAGAGGAAACTTCTAACAGAAACTTTATACAACTTCTGGCTTGCAGTATTCACTATGGAATTATAAATAATTGCAAAGCATCATTAACAAATTGACTATTAAATTATGATAGATATAAAGTAGAATATTATACAACCATTACAAATGAGTATATGAAGCTAGGTAAGAGTTTTAGGTGTTCTGGCAGAAATTAATGGGGAATCTATTTTACTTATTCATATTTCAACAATAGATTATACATATACATATATACAGAGCTCTGCTTTTATAGTCACAGGAGAAAGCAGGATATTATACAGAGAAAATTCATTTTTGGAGAATAAGGAAAAAGGTACTTTTTTCTACTTCAATTCTATTTACATTTCCTCCTTCTTTTCCCCTCCTCCCCCTTTGGTGACATCCTGGGCCTGGTTGCTGTCCCTGAGCTTTTGTGCTCAAGGCTACCTCTCTCCAAGTTGAGCTACAGCTCCACTTCCAGCTTTTCTGGTGTTTAATTGAAGATTAGAGTCCTACATTTTTCTGCCTAGGCTGGCTTGCAACTGTGATCCTCAGATCTCAGTCTCCTGAGTAGTTAGGATTACAGGTGTCAGCTACCAGCATCTGGCTTACATTTCTTTCTTTCTTTTTTAAATTATTGTAAAGGTTACCTAAGTACATAAGTAAGGTAATGAATACATTTCTTTTACATTTCTCATGATGAGAATTAATCATTCTTATCCTTTCTAAACTATGTACAGGCTACCTGTTTAAGCACTAAAACTAAAATCAGCAAAACTTGGTCTCAAAATCCTACTCTGAATAAAGCACATTATGTATATTTACTAAATTATAGCTTTGGAGATTCTCACCACGCCCCAGGACCACTGACATTATTCTAATGATAACATCTCAACGAACAGATTTCATAGCTGTGGCTGTAAACTTTGGAAAAATCATCCTGAGAAACAAGTTATAATCCCAGCAGCTGTGGGATTCTTCTTTGCTGGGCGAGGACCCTGATTAAATATCCTGTCTTTTCCTTTCTGATCAGTATGTCTTATCTTGCTTACCTGACTGGAAGAGAGAACCAAAGCAAATAAGAAAAGCATCTTGCAGTATCGAAGATCGCTTTCCTCTCCCTCACACCCTTGCAGGTGCATTGAGCTGGACAGACTGGTACTGACAGATGCTCTAAGCCTGTGGGGCTGCCCCTCAGGGTGCTCTACAGCCCAGGCAGCCTGTCCATGGCAGTAAAAAAGGACCTCCGTATGGAATATGGAATGAAAGCAGACCTAACAAGTAATTGCAACATAGGCAGCATTTTTTTTTTTAATTGTCGGTTGTGGGGCTTGAACTCTGGGCCTGGGCACTGTCCCTCAGCTCTTCAGTTCAAGGCTAGCACGCTACCACTTGAGCCACAGCGCCACTTCTGGTTTTCTGAGTGGTTTACTGGAGATAAGAATCTAACAGAAAGCCGGGCGCTGGTGGCTCACGCCTGTAATCCTAGCTACTCAGGAGGCTGAGATCTGAGGATCGCGGTTCAAAGCCAGCCCGGGCAGGAGAGACTGTGAGACTCCTATCTCCAATAAACCACCAGAAAACCGGAAGTGGCGCTGTAGCTCAAGTGGTAGAGCGCTCGCCTTGAGCTGAAGAGCTGAGGGACAGCGCCCAGGCCCAGAGTTCAAGCCCCACGGCCAATAAAAAAAAAAAAAAAAAAAAAAAGAATCTAACAGAGTTTCCTGCCTGGGTTAGCTTTGAACTGCCATCCTCAGATCTCAGCCTCCTGAGTAGCTAGGATTACAGGTGTGAGCCTCCAGCGCCCAACACAGCAATTGTTTTAAGCCCTTAAATCAATTTCTAAGTCATCTATGTGATTGGAAATCACATGACAGTTCTCTACAGTGTAGTCAATACTCTAGACACATATTTCTACACATCTGGAGAATCACTGACAAAAGATTCTTAAGAATATTCACCAGGGAACCAAAACCACAAGACTTCCTCCAACAAAGTACACACTACATCAGCTGGGAGGTTTAAGCAGTTCAATCTATACAACTTGACCATGGATCAAGCAACCCAATAGATAAGTGAGCTATTAGGATAGCAGAAATGAATGTAAGGTAATGAACATAATGTTGAAATCGTATATGACAAACAGTGAACAAAAAGAAATGTAAACCTCTTGAGTTGAAAAGCTGCTGTAAGAAAGAATTATCTTATTTTATTGACTTTCTCAGCATAACTTAGCAACAGAAATTTGAGGGCAATACAATCTAATGCAATCTCTCTTAAGCAAAGCAGTCCAAATCAAGCTGTTAATAGGAAAATTAAGCTCATATTCTTACAGATAATAATTATAAATTAAGTAAATTAGAAACCAAGCATTTTATGGAAACAGCAACTAAAACCACACATTAAAAACCCACTAAGTATTAGTTTACAATCCCTTTAACAGATCATTTGAAAGGCTCAATTGTCCCCTTTGCAGTGTATGTTGGTTGCATCTGCAGCTTGATTTAAAAATTATGTGCCTTTATTGTACTGAAGAAATTCCAAGAGAGAAGGCCAACCTACTCATTGATAACAACACAACCATTTCTCACATTCCTCCATTACAAAGTCTACTAAAGCACTTGACTTTTGTCCAAACTGCCACAAGTTTAGCTAATGGTATGAAGAATATAAAGTTTTCTGTAGTTGGCTCACAGGTTAACTTCTTTTCTACTCTGTTCAAGGAAAACCTCCGGATAACATGAACCAAAAAGAATACATGTCATTTCAAGTCACATTTCTTAAAACCTTCCACTGGCACCTGCCTCCTTTACTCATTATCATAAATAATGTAGAAAAAAGGGTTATTTTGCAAAGTACATCTTCCTTTGTTCCACCCTACAGCTGAAGTTAAAATACACCTCCCAAGATTTATGTTTAGAACCTCTGCAGCTAGGTGGGATATAATTTTGAACAGAACATAATTGTTCTGTACAGATGCCTTCTGGAAACCACACAGCCATAAAACGTTAACATTTCTTTCCTCATCAGGTGGAACATAAGTTCATCTACAGGGACAGATAAAGAAGAGGGTTCAGAGGAGACAGATAGTGCATTTTCAAGTCAAATGGAGGCAAGAGATGCCAAGCTCCACACACACATTAACAGCCATGCCTGGTGACAAGACCTCTTACCAGCACTGGGCCTGGACTCTCCACTTCTACCTCTCCTTGAGCTGCATCCTTGTACTGCAGAGGAGACTCGATCACCAGCTCCTTTTTGACGCTTCTACTGCTTGTCCTGCATTTATCAGCCTGCATTCTTGCCCAAGGCACACGTCACAAAATTTGCAATGAGGACAGCTTCAAATCCCTGGTCGTGCAGGGCTCACACATGCCAGTGGCCTGCAGAAGGAAGGGAAGCTATCTTCTCAGGCACACGAGGTTAGCCGCACTAGCTGGGTCTGCAGAGCCTGCAGGGTGGGACAGCATGACAGCGAAGGCCAGCCTCCAGGGGTGTTACGACTGCGTGGAAAGTGGGAGGCTCCCGCTTGCTGGCCAGAGAAAAACAAACCCTAAACTGAACAATGCACAGTGGACTGTCTCTCCAATAAAGACCAGCCTCATTGTGTCTGTTCCACACAGTGTGGGCCTAGTCAATCCCAATTCAAATAGTGCAGTGTTTTAAAGAAAACCAGTCACAGACTCCCTCGTAATTACTTCCAATCTGAAGCTCATGAAGCTCAGGAGTCAGCTAGGTTGCCTGGCTGCTCTGACAGCCTTATAGTTTCAGAATGCTTTCATTTGTGTTATGGCTAAACACCAAATGCTTGGCAGACGATCAAAGCAGAAGGAGCAACCAGCCAGGGTGTTCCCATGAGGTGCTGGAGGAAAGTGAGTTTCTCCCGGCACAGCAGCAAAACTTAATGTATCTACTATGTTATGCCACAAAGATCATAGTATGCTTAATAAATTAACAAAGCATTTACTCTGAATGTTTCCTTTGACCACATGTTTTTGGTACCAGTACAAGGGACTGAGAGGCTCATACAGAAATATGAGATAGAATGTCTCTTCCTTCAAGGAACTTGGGAGCTAGGAGGGAAGACAAGATGAAAAGACAGTCTGAATGGCAAATTAAGAAGTAACAGAGACATACACAAAAGCATCCACAGGTGGCCAGTCACTATCCCCTGGTTCAATAGTGATAATATACAAAATGTGTCCTCCTAAGAATCATCTGGTTTTATTAACTCCTTATGCTAATGGTGTGATTTGTTTTCAAAAGTCATCTTTATGTAAAATTAAAACAAATTTATTAAAGAATTCATTAAGAAGCCTTAAAGATGGGATTAAATATTATGTTATATTTTCTGGGGTGCTTCAGAGCTTCTCTCATTTAGTTCTTATGCTTATTTTTTTGAAATCAGAAAATACTGAATTACAGATAAGAAGCAGAAACAGTCAGTAAACAACAAACCAAGTATCATACAGCAATAGTAGATACAACAGGTACAGTACACCCCAGGAAATATGAAAGGTAGCATACAAGATACCAATACCAATCCCCACTTTCCAGGCAAGGCAGAGCAATGACCACTTGTTTCTCCTCTCTAGCAGCACTTGCCTGGGTCACTTTACTTCGGCAGATAAGCTCAGTGTCTGTCACAAAACACCAGGAGTCCTGAGTGAGGGTATCAGTTACATAATGAATAACTCTGTTAAAAAAAAAAAAGGTGGCTTTTATAATTTCTTAAAAGCTACTCAATTTTGAAACCTTATTATTAAAGGTAAACAAAGGTACTCTCACCAAGCTCCATTCCAAGCTAACAGGGCCCAAGAATTTTATTTTGTACAGTTACAAGAGAATAGGAAAAACAGGGTCTGAATCATATTCATGTAGGACTGAAATAACAACTAAATAAAACTTAGAAATGCCCTAGACAACAAACAAAGCAGGTGAAAAAGGAGGATACAGCAAGCCTTTAATACATGAAGCCCAAGAAAAGCACAGCCTGAGCAACAACCCCAAAGCCTTTGCAGTGCCTCCAAGAGTTCTCAATCACCCACTCTTCCTCCTATTCTATCATCATTAGCTCCCAGAGTTCCCAGACTTAGGGGGAGAAACGCTATCCTATTTGTTAAGTCAAAATATGCTGGTAGTATACAAGAAATGAGAAAGAACTTAAAAGTATATTACTTATTTGAAAATGTGTCCTAAGACATGTCTAATCTCTGCAAAGGTACTAACTTAATCTTCATAACTCTTTTTTTTTTTTTTTTTTTGTCAGTTGTGGGCCTGAACTCTGGGCCTGGGCACGTCCCTCAGCTCTTCAGCTCAAGGCTAGTGCTCTACCACTTGAGCCACAGCGCCACTCCCAGCTTTTTCTGTGTATGTGGTGCTGAGGAATTGAACCCAGGGCCTCATGCATGCAAGGCAAGCACTCTACCACTGAGCCACCTTCCCAGCCCTAATCTTCATAACTCTTAGGTAACACAGTTCCCATTTTTACAAAGAAGGAAATGGAGGAACAGACAGCTTAAATATATAAAGAGGGCTATACAGCAAACAGTGGCCATAGATCTAGTATGCACACTCACATAGTCATGATACTTGTGAAGCAGTCTACTCTGTTTTCAGACTAAAAAGGATAACATGGATCCCCGACCAGGAAATAACTATCCATAATCACAGCATCTGGGTTCGATCCCATCAAGGAAATTTAGTGAAGTAGTAAAAAGGTCTTTAAATGGTCTTCAAATGCAGGTACAGAGGAGATGTTCATTTAGTCGTGGTTGCTGTTATTGCTGCTGTTATTCCAATCTGAAGAAATTAAGTCTTTTAATTCAAGATTCTGGGTATTTGGCCTAAAAAAATGCCACCAACAGTGTTGCTAAAACATATCACAAATAGTTTCGATTAAAATCCAGCCATTCTTCCCTCTTGGCTGCTAGATTATGACAGGTGCCTTCAAACATCCATCTGGAACCCACATGATCAGGCCATGAGCCAAGCATCTTCTGGAAGGTTTCCTGTATTTTTCAAAAATTTTTAATGATGATTTTATGTTTCTTTTGTAATCAAGAAAAAAACTTTTAACTGGGTTCTAAGCAGCCAGGTCAGAAAGGCAAACATAATTTACTTAATCAAAAGTTCCATAATTTACTTCATTAAACAGGCTAGGCTTTAAGGCAAGTAAATCTCTAAAAGTTTTTCACAAAGAGATTTATGTAGAGGGCTGATTAATACACTAGCCAAGGTTCTCAATTTGCAGTAATAAAATTCACACAGTTGTCCTTACCTATCACAGAGAATTATATTGAGTAATTCCAAGAGCAACTCAATCTTCTAGTCTATCACTTTCAAGTAGGCCCAAGTCAGAAAAGGTGAAAATTCTGGGGCTTAGGAGAATGGAGATGCTATTGTCTACTGTCCCATTAGGAAACTTCTCAAGCCATTCAAAGTTCTGCTGTTCTACGCTACTCATTAAAGATGCATTAAAACATTGTACATTGTACATGATACAATCCTCAGATTCTAAATCTCTGAATAGGATGTGGTTTCTTTAAAACGCTCAAGACTAGTGTCTGAGAATATGACTATGACATCTGGTCAGCTCAGCCACTAGAGGAAATGCCATTTCAAGACAGGAAGTAGGTAGCAAAGTTTTCCTTTACAACATTTCTTTTTTTTTTTTTGGATCCAGTCGTAGGGCCTGAACTCTGGGCCTGGGCGCTGTCCCTCAGCTCTTCAGCTCAAGGCTAGCGCTCTACCACTTGAGCCACAGCGCCACTTCCAGCTTTTTTCTTTTTGCTTATGTGGTGCTGAGGAATCGAACCCAGGGCCTCAGGCATGCAAGGCAAGCGCTCTACCACTGAGCCACCTTCCTAGCCCTTCCTTTACAACATTTCTAACTACAAGGTGTATGTCAAGACTCTGGATTCAATCTCCAAAAATATCACTGAGCTCCTACTGTCTAACATGAAGTGTTTTTACACTACCCACTTTTGCCCTTAAATATTGAACACATATAGTAACATATACTACCTTACAATAATGAACACATATACTAACATATACTAAGTATATTGATCTATATGTTAAAACAGAACACAGTAAGCCCTATAGTGAAGCACTTCCAAAGCAAGATGAACAAATATTTCTGTACATGGGTTTCAATTCTCAAGTTTTAATATGCATTTGAGTTATTACACAGGTTGGACACTCAAAACCAGGAAAACTGTATGGGCAATTTTTGACACTAAGCAAGGCTAACTGTAGTCCCTATGACCTCATTGTCCTCTCCCTACAGTAAGAACTTCTGTCTAATTCTGAGAAGCTGAAAACCTTGCTCCTGTCCCACACCCAAGAAACTACCCTTAATCTCCCATCCTGGGTGAATTCACTCCTCCTCTATGCAATACTGTGTCCTCTCTTAAGTAGCTTTGCACACTCTACCTTTTATTACACTTGTTCCTATGAAAGTTCTGTGAAACTGAATTATATCTTTTGTTGTTGGTGGTGGTGGTCATAGGACTTGAAGTAAGGGCCTAGATGCTGTTTACTACTCTACCACAGCTCCACTTACAGTTTTCTGGTGGTTAACTGGAGATAAGAGTCTTCTGGACTTTCCTGTCCAGGCTGGCTTTGAACAGTAATCCTCAGATCTCAGATCTCTCCTGAGTAGCTACAATTACAGATGTGAGCCACTAATGCCCAGCTCTGAACTGCATCTCAACCACCTTGGAGTCTCCAGTGTCTAGAGGCTGAACACACTCAAAATGTGTCACTGAATACTAGTGTCAATGTTGAACCACTGGTCACCTTTAACTCTAAATGTTGTAATCTAAATGTTGTAAAAGTTAAAGGCCTGAATTAAGGCAACAGCTTAAAACCATTCATAAATCAAAACCCAATGAATAATTGACTAACAGTTAAAATGTCTCTAAGCTCTAGCTAATAAAAGTTCATCCTACAAAACTTGATAAACATTTTTGGTACAAAGGTATGCTTTGAAACAGTGCAACTAAGCCTTTCAACAGTGCAAATAAACTTGTTTTTAACCAATGAAATTGTATTTGTGTAGCTAATAACCACTGAGGAATAAATATCAGTAATCTCAACTGAAAGGAATTTATTTTAATTTTTATTTAGGAGTTCCTGGCATACTGAAATGATATTTAAAATACAACAATTACTGTAAAGCAAAAGAAAACATATACATATGTGTTTGTATGTGTTTACATGTCTATTCCAAAGTGATCATTCCTTTATCTTGTTCCATAATCAAAAAATAATAGTAGAAATTAAGAAAAACTGAGAAAGGAAGCATATGACTAAAGATTTTCCACGATTCCTCAGCACCACATAAGCAGAAAAAGCTGGAAGTGGTGCTGTGGCTCAAGTGGTAGAGCACTAGCCTTGAGCTGAAGAGCTGAGGGACAGCTCCAGGCCCAGAGTTCAGGCCCCATGACTGACCAAAAAAAAAAAAAAAAAAAAAAAAAACTTTTATTTTTTCAAATAAAGGTACTGGATATTTTCTTCCTAAGTAAAATGCATCATTCGAGTATAACTGGGAGACAAATGTTTATTTTCCACTTCTCCCCATGTCTAACTCCCTCCTTAAGTACTCTAATGAAAAACACAGATTATCACTTCCCATGTTTATTGTTTGTAAAATCTCCATTTGTATCTGCTAAATTCACCTAAGGCAAGTTCTATTAGGGTTTAAAAGGTACAAATCTAGTAGACCATGGTGATTTATAGTTAACAGAGATGGAGCAAGCCTGCAGGCAGGAGTTTCATGGCTCTGATTACTCCCAGAAGCACACATGCAGTCAGCTATGTATATTACACAGGAGAGAAGAGAGGGCAACTCTCATGAGGCAAATCCTGCACATATACTTCTAGAAAAAGGAAAAGGGGAAAGTCCACCATACAGAAACTTTGCAAAGGGACTACAGCATTTCCCTGAGTACTTTTGGCTCCATTAGTGTGCACTTATAAGACAATGATCAAGTACAGTAATACCTGTTTCCTAACAATTACTAGGAAGTCCCCTCATTAAAAAGCTGTAGGTTATATCCCTCCAATAAGATACTATCAGAGTAGCAATGATGAGATCTCCTGTCTTGTTCTGCTGTTATTTCCTTCACACTCATGGTGACTGGCTTCCTGTGTGACCTTAAGAAACTATCAAGGAATTTTTAGAAAACACAGCCAGGGTTAAGGGAGCTCATCCATTGTTACTTCTGAGTAAGTCATACCCTGAGAAGTCACATCCCCGTGCTTGTGAAATACGTAGCAAGGCAAAAGAACATCATCATGGATAGGCTATTTATTAATAAAAGTGCCTGGAGTTGAAAAAGCCAATACACTAGATGATGGGGTTCATGTCAAGGAAGGCCAAAGCTTCCCTGCTCTTTGCTGCCAAATCAAAACACGCATCACTGCATGGTGATATGCGTAAATACATCCAACACAATTGGCTCATCTTTTCCCACCCACAAAGAAAAAATTTATTTATTTTGCAGTGCTAAAGACTAAACCCAGGGCCTCTTACAGACTTTCATGTTAACTTTACAGAACAGAAGGAAGGGAGGGAAGAGAAAGGTGCCAGGATATGCCGAGACTGTACTCCCAGCGCAGGGCACTTAGTCAGCAACCCTCACGTAGTCAGGATAAACATGGCCCTTGAACCCCTCACTCAAGCCCTGAACTTCTGCACAAAGGACACTGCCTCTTCAAGTCTCACCTTCTTTTCTCCAGAAATCCTGTCAATTTGGAATGCTCCCCACCTTCTCCTGAAGTCAAAGATGTCAGGTACCCGCTCAACTCTGAAGGTTCAGCTTGAAAGTCCCTCTTTCATCAGGCCACAAATACTCAGACCTAAAGAATTTCTTCCCAGTCTGTACTCTAGCTAAAATGAGGCAGTGCAAGATTCCTTACCGGAGCTGCCAACCCTGGTGGTTGCATCAAGCCATTTGGGGAGGTTTAAAATAACAACAGTAGTAATAATAGCAGTGAAGACAACAGTAATAGTAACATAGATTCCAGACCCCACCTAGACCTTTTGAATTAAAATCTTAAAGCCTAAGTATCTGCACTTTTCACAGCTCCTTAGGTGATACTATGCTGTAGGCTTTGGCTCATCTGTGTTTTGGAATCATTTATCTTAACATGAAAATTTAAGGTAGGAAGAAGAAAGAACACCCACAATGCAGATTTGCTATAAGAAAACATGGATAGGCTCCCAGAAATGCCTGAGCACAGGTATGAAGGTATTTGGCTGAAAGTACAAGATAAACTGAAGCTAAAACTTCACTGCTACCACTTCCTCCCTGGAATGAAATATACAGATTTATTCCAATGTCATGGAAAATTTCCATTCATTTATGACTGGTCATTTTCTATATAGTTAACCATAATGAAAAAGGAAAATTCTGGAGTACTCTTCTAGTCTCCTCTTCCTCCTAAATTCCAACCCCACCACCAAGAAAAAAATACCTTTCATTTTTTAAACCTGTAAGAAAAGATCTACTGAACACAAGCTTCATACATCTCTCAAATATTTCCAATGGTGTGATCACATATAAAATATTTGTTAACACAATGGAATTCTATGCCTCCATCAGAAAGAATGACATTTCCCCATTTGTTAGGAAATGGAAAGGCTTGGAAAAAATTATATTAAGTGAAGTAAGCCAGGCCCAAAGAAGCATAGGTCCCATGGTTTCCCTTATTTGCAATATCTAGTATAGGTATGAGTCAAGCAGAAAAGGTCAGATAATGTGATGTTAGGAAAATGAACCCTTAAATATGTATTTTAATGTTTTTGTTTCTTTCATGCATATGTTTCTAACGCATTTATAAGATTATTTCTTTGTTGCTTTGTATGTCCCTCCCCCACAGTGTAACCCCCGCTTTCACTATATTTGATGTCAGTATAACATGTGGAGGAGATGGGGGCAAACAAGTCGTTTAAGGATTCAGGTGGACCTGTTGCAACAATGAGAAGTACAAAATGTCATGTCAAAACCAGCTTTACAATGTCGGTGGGGGGGGAGGGGGGTATAATTGGGTGGGGGGAGGGGGAAGGCTGGGAAGGGAGGTGAAGGGTAAACAAAGGAGGAGGCTGCAATGCTTGGTAAGAAATGTATGCATTATCCTGCCCATGTAATTGTAGCCCCTCTGTACAGTATGTTCTCAAATAAAATAAAATAATATTTAAAAAAAATAGAATGGAAGAAAGACAGCCTCTTCAGTAAATGGTGCTGGCAAAATTGGTTAACTACTTGTAGAAAACTAAAGCTAGATCCTTATATTATCATCCTGCACCAGAATCAACTCCAAATGGATCAAAGACCTCGGAGTCAAAGCAGACACTCTGAAAACATTACAGGATGGAATAGGAGAAACCCTAGGTCTCCTTGGCACAGGCCGAAATTTTCTGAATAGAGACCCGGAAACACAACAAATCAAAGAAAGGTTGGACAAATGGGATTGCATGAAGTTGCAGAGCTTCTACATGGCAAAGGACATAGCTATCAAGATCAATAAAAAGCCTACGGATTGGGAGAAGATCTTCACTAGCCATACAACAGACAACGGTCTCATATCTAAAATATACTTGGAACTCAAAAAATTAAATCCCCCAACAACAAATTCTCAAAGAAACAACTGTCCAATAAATAAGTGGGCTAAAGATTTAAAGAGAAACTTCTCTGAAGAAGAAAGAAGGATGGCCAATAGACACATGAAGAAATGCTCAACCTCCCTAGCCATAAAAGAAATGCAAATCAAAACAACATTGAGATACCACTTCACCTCAGTTAGAATGGCAAAAATCAAGAACTCTAACAACAACAGATGCTAGAGGGGATGTGGATAGATATTGGTGGGAGTGTAAACTTGTTCAATCACTTTGGAAAGTAGTATGGAGGTTCCTCAAAAGACTTCACAGAGAGCTCCCCTATGACCCAGCAATCCCACTTTTGGGCATTTACCCAAATGTTTACAAACAAGACCACACTAAAGCTACCAGCACAACTATGTTTATTGCAGCATTATTTACCATAGCTAAGATATGGAACCAACCCAGATGCCCCTCAGTAGATGAATGGATCAAGAAAATGTGGTATATATACACAATGGAATTCTATGCCTCCATCAGAAAGAATGACATTGCCCCATTTGTTAGGAAATGGAAAGGCTTGTAAAAAATTATATTAAGTGAAGTAAGCCAAGCCCAAAGAAACATAGGTCCCATGGTTTCCCTTATTTGCAATATCTAGTATATGTATGAGTCAAGCAGAAAAGGTCAGATAATGTGATGTTAGGAAAATGAACCCTTAGATATGTATTTAAATGTTTTTTTATTTCAAGAATTTGTTTCTAATGCATTTATAAGATTATCTCTTTCTTGCTTTGTATGCCCCTCCCCCACAGTATAACCCCTGCTTTCACTGTATTTCATGTCAGTATAATTTGTGGAGGGGAAGGGGAAAAACAAGTCGTTTAAATAAGGATACAGGTGGACCCGTTGTAACAATGAGAAGTACAAGTTGTCATGTCAAAAAAGAACTTTACAACTTTGGTGGGGGGGGGGGGAGATTAGGTGGGAGGCAGGGGGAGGATGGGAAGGGATGCGAAGGGTAAACAAAGGAGGAGGCTGCAATGCTTGATAAGAAATGTAATCATTATCTTGCCCATGTAATTGTAACCCCTCTGTACAGTATGTTCACAATAAAAAATAAAAAAACAAAAAAAAATATTTGTTAACAGTGTATTTTCCCAAAAGAATCTAGAACAAACTCCAGTGTTTTGTTCCCCACAATCCCATTACAAACACTGTCCTTGCTTATAAGGCAGAGTTACAAGCTTTCATTCAAATTCAGATTTGTGACTGATCCTAATAGCAGTGAATCTGTTTAGAAAAAAGTAAAGTGCATTCTAAGGATTTCCTTTCCCTCTACCATAAAAAGAATAAAATGCCAAAGTCACATCCTCCATATACATCCTCCATAATTCTCTGCAAAATAGGCCAGTAATGGAAAAAAATGCCAGTATTACAGGCTTAATGTAGTTTTCTTTCCTTTATTTTTGTCGGTCATTGGGCTTGAACTCTGGGCCTGGGTGCTGTCCCTCAGTTCTTTAGCTCAAGGCTAGCACCCTACCACTTGAGCCACAGCGCCACTTCTGGCTTTTTCTGCTTATGTGGTGCTGAGGAATCGAACCCAGGGTCTCATGCATGTGAGGCAAGCACTCTACCACTGAGCCAACTTCCCAGCCCTTGTAGTTTTATTTTATTTTCAAATACAATCTGTTTCTCAGACTACCTATTGTATTGATGTGATTTTTAAGAACCCATCTACTTCCTGATAGATGACTTGAAGAAAAAACAGTAAAATAAATTCAAAACCAGTTTTCTTTTGGTGTCATTTTTTAAAATTGTTTGTTTTGTTTTGTTTTCTCAGGCATGGGGCTTGAACTCTAGGCATGGGCACCATCCCTCAGCTCTTCAGCTCAAGGCAAGCGCTCTATCACTTGAGTCACAGTGCCAATTCCGGTTTTCTGGTAGTTAATTGGAGATAAGAGTCTCTCATGGACTTCCCTGCCGGGGCTTGGCTTTGAACTGTGATCCTCAGATCTCAGCCTCCTGAACAGTTAGGATTATAGGCATGAGCCACGAGTGCCCGACTGTGTCATGTTTTTATTTATGTAGGGTCTTACCATGTAATCCAGGCTGGCAATGAACTTGTGATCCTCCTGCCTCCACCTCCCGAGTGCTGGGATTACAGATATGTAATATCAGGTAGTATTTCTGAATTAAGCCAGTGTTCAACAACATTTTCTTCAAAATCTCAGTCTGAAATAACTGAAGCACATACTACTAGTAATTTGGAGTGAAACGTAAACTTTTTTACAATAGAACTAAAGCAACAGAAACTTAGGCAGTCTCAGCTTCCAAGTGCTGGTATGCTACTTCTCAGTTATCACTTATCACAGGGACACACATCCACAAAAATGAAGGCATCAGATCATCTGAACACCAAATTCTTTTCCACTCAAACTCTGCAACTCAGCTGGGTGCTGATGGCTCATGCCTATAATCCTAGCAACTCAAGAAGGCTAAGACCTGAGGACTGCATTTTGAAGTCAGCAGGGCAAGAATGTCCATGAGATTATCTTCAATTAACCACTAAGAAGCTGAAAGTGAAGCTATGATTCAAGTGGTAGAATGCTAGCCTTGAGCACAAAATCTCAGGGTCAGTGTCAAGGCCCTGAGTTCAAGCCCCAGTAACCACACACACACACACACACACACACACACACACACACACACACACACACACACACACACACACACACACACACACACACACACACACACACACACACACACACACACACACACACACACACACACACACACACACACACACACACACACACACACACACACACACACACACACCTTGCAATTCAGTGACAAATGTTAGTTATGCTTTGTTATACATCTATAGTTAATTGATTCACTTTAACCTATGATGACACTAATTTCACCATATACTGTGACTCCATACTTTTCACTACTAAAAAAAAAAAAAAAAAAACTTACAAACTTTCACCAAGGTTTCAAAAGAACCGAAAAGAAAATTCTCCTATAGTTAATCTGTTAATAGATTAATGATTCAATCACTTAACTATGAAGCACTGTGAAAGGAATAAGTCCAAAACATACAATCTAGGAGTGGAAGAGGTATCCAAAAGAAGTAAAAAAAGATATGAATTTTTTTTTGTATGTGTACTAGTCCAGGGGCTTGAACTTGGGACCTAGGCACTGTCCCTGAACTTTTTTGCTCAAGGCTAGCACTTACCACTTGAGCCACAGCTCCACTTCTAACTTTTTTGGTAGTTAACTAGAGATAAGAGTCTCAAGGACTTTCCTGTCAGGGCTGGCTTTGAACCCAGCCTCCTGAGTAGCTAAGATTCCAAGTGTGAGCCACCAAATCCAGCAACAATTTTAATACCAAAACTGTGGCAGGAACTGTCTAGACCTGCACTGTCTGGCATAGTAGCCACTTGCCATGTGGGAATATTCAGTATTTGGCCAGTCAAAATCTGAAGGTGTTATGTGTACTGAATTTCAAAGACTATGAACTTCCAAAACAATGTAAAATACTTTATTACTAGTTCATTATAGTTGAAAAACATTTTTACTTTACTAAGTTTACCTAAATATATTATTTGAGGCCATTTGATCTATTTCTTGAAATGTTCTTAATGTATCTAATATGAAATACAAAATTACATGTATAAATATGTATATATAAGAACAGCATAATTATATATACACACACAGGTATAGTCTTTTTATTAAACTGTGTAAGTCTAGATGGTACCCAATTCTATTACTTATTCCTGGGCAGAAAGAAAAAACACATTTTCTAATTTCCTTGGCAGGTATGTTGAAATGACATAATTGGGCTCAAAGGAGATAAAAAAATACGGTAGCAAGGTCTCTCTCTCTCATCATAAAACATGCTACTCAACACTCCTTGTTCTTTCTCCACCTATGGGTCTGCTTAATGTAGGAAATCTGGAGATAACACCTCTCCTAAGTCCACCCTATGGGTCTGCTTAATGTAGGAAATCTGGAGATAACACCTCTCCTAAGTCCACCCTGTCAAAGAACAACCACAACAGTAAGGAACCTCAATTCAGAATCATCACATGCAATAAGATGTACATCCAACAGAAAATAAACACGTTTAGTGTGCAGCTACTATAATTTGGTTACAGTAGTCATCCTACCTTGCCTAATTACTACATTGAAAAAAAAATTGCCACAGCAGGAGAGATGACTATCAGTTTAAGAGTTGTCAGGAAAAGTTCAGAGACAAGGTGTTATTTGAATGGTATCTAAAAGTGGTTGTTCTCATTTGAATGGTATCTAAAAGTGGTTGTTCTCAAACTCCACAGCATCAGGATCACTGAGAGAGCTTGTTAAAACACAGACTGCCTGGCCTCTCTCTAATCCTCTCTAGGGTGATCTAGCCAAGGGGGGGGGTTCCCCTAAGGGCACCAAGACCTCCCCTAGACCCACTCCTGAGCTGCCACGAGCCTCCCCTCCCACGCCCCCAACTTGGTAGGTCTAATTCATAGCTGTGGAATGTAGCTGAACACCTGAGTTCTAAGAAGCTCCCAGGTGCCATGTACATTGCTGGTCCTTTTAAGATTTCAGTGTGATAGAGTACAGTTGAAAAACAGTGACCTAAAAGGATAGGCAAGAGTCTGTGAAGCAATAAAGAAGAGAAAGGGCATTCAAGGGAAAGCAAACTATGTATCAGAAAGATGTGAGTGTTGTAAGAGCATGGTGGTGTGTCTGGTGCATAAAAGACTTTGGATAACTCAGCACTGGAGGGAAGACATTGGGAAGGGAGAAAGGGAGGAAATATGCAAGATGAGGTCAAAATGAAGAGAGCTACATCCCATAGCCAAAGCAGAGCCTTCCTTCCTTCCCACAGTATATGTAGTAATAAAAATGATTATATTATTCTAAAGTAAATCCTTCCATTAGCTGCAAACTTTCTGGGAAAATGTCAAGGATAAAGTTTTAAACCAAGTATGAAGTTATAAAATCCCAATACTTGAGCCACCCCTGTATTAGGGTCTCATGATATGACCTGATATTTGCTGGGTAAACTGCTTTGTTAAATAGAGTTAATACTTGCCTTCAATCCACTTCAAAGAAACTTTGGGGGAGTTAAATGTGGAAGAAAAAAATTTGTTCCTAGGAAAGGTATATAATTTACATTTGTCTATTCATTTAACCAGGTGCTAGTGAATGGCTGTTGAACATAGTCCCAACAGAAACCAGGCACACATAACATCTCCTGTAACTCTGATGATGAGGGCTCTCAGTTCTGCTACCTTGGCTGTTTTTGAGCACTAACCCTTAGTACTATCAACCTTAAGTATCAGGTACTCTAGTGTTTCTCAACTAGGGGGTGATTTTACTATCCTAAAAGGGATATTTGGTCCTATCTGGAGATATTGTTGTTGTTCAGGAAGTTACTGGGGATTTAAACTCAGGGCTTCACACTTAGTATGCAGGCACTCTAATGCTTGAGCCATGCTTCCAGTTCTTTTTGCTCTGGTTATTTCTGAGATAGGGTCTTGGCTCATTGCCTGAGCCAGTCTGGATTATAATCTTACTACAAATTTACTATTCTTGCCATAAACTAGGATGACTGGCACACACCACTATATCCAACTTTTGCTGTTGAGATAAGAGTCTTGTGAACTTTTTGCTCAGGCTGACCTGAAACAATTCCAGAGTGCAGATTACACTGGGCCTTGCTGGTGTTAGTAGGCATATTAAGGATTTTGTGTTCCACTTTAACTAATTTGAAGGCCATTAGCCTGCTTTAAGTAGAAAATGCATGTGGTCACAACTGTGTTAGGATTCAGGACCTAACATACAAATACAATGGACCATATATAGGCAGGCAGGTGGTGGATAAAACAATGAAGTAGAATGACATCACCTAGAAAGAGGATGCTGGCAAGGAAAATTCCTCAGTAATGCTACTGGTAATTACTGCTAACTGTCCTTAGACCATTTCCACAGGCCAAACCAGAACAGGATAATGTCAGAGGTCACACATCTTTTTCCAGATCCTGAATAGACAGGATGAACTGTTGACTAACAGCAATTTACTAATGCTGACTTCCATTATACCTTTTAAAGCCACAGTGAGCTAGGACCAATACTAATGCTACATAGCATTTTAACTCTTCAGACATTATACTTCACCTTCCACTTGGACTACAACTTACAGTTCCTTGTGTCATCCATATATTCCAATAATCAGTTTCAAAAAAAATGACTGACTTGGGATAACCTATTCCTTCACTTTCCTTTGTCTTATATTTTGTTAATAATGACTTAGAATTAATTTGCTCTGCCAGTGGTAATGCACCAGCACAACTTTCCACACAATAAAAGTTAGGTCTTCTGAAATCCAAAGAAATCCAAATGTGTACACTCATTTCTCAACTGTCTCAACAGGGAAAAAAATGAGTGTTCCCCTTTTATAAACTCTGACTATATGGTGAGTTGTACCACAGACCAGCAGGCACTTATTTTAGAGTACCCCTTATTCTATAGCACTCCAAGGGGTGCCTTCCCATACCACCTGAGGGCTCAACACAGCTGAGGAAGTTCAGGGAACATAGAGAAATCTCAGCAGAGATTTTATACTATCCACTTGTTACTAGGCATGCTTCCCCACCCCCAGATCCAAACATAAACATGTGAAAACTGAGGGTGAGAAAAAGCTCACACATTTAACTCAAATTTCTAAATGAAGCCTTCTAATCCTGCTGAGCCCCTCACCTCAGAAATGTTTTTCCTAACAATCTCTGTAAGGAAGAACTCTTTCAAGGGCTGTAATAACATGTCTCCTGGTTAACCATGACATTCCCATTTGCCACATCTGAAATTAAAGTAGATCAATGATGAGGTGAAAGAAAGTTGGTCATCAAAATCACAGGGTTGTCTGACATCTTTCCTTCTCTCAACACTTTTCTTCCTCATTAAATGCACATTACACCATTTTCTAGGGATACATTTCTTTGTGGGAATTCTTTTCTCACCTCTGCACACTGCTGATTCACAGTTCATTGAGATTCTGGGTGGTCAGGAATACTCTAGTTGCCCCCTCATTTTGTACATATTTATTATACAATAGAAAACACTTCCACATGGGGCTCATAAGAGAACAATATGTTGTTTTCTAACCTCACAGGAAGGGGATTTGCTCTGTCTAAGTGTGGTATTAGCTCAGCATTCCCCTGTCCTCACCCCCTCTGCCAGCACAAATCCCCGCTCTTTCCCCAGGATCTGAGGCAAAAGCCATTTACTTTTACCCCCAAGTATTACTAGAATGGTAATACAAGTGATACCATAGTACACAATGAGACACTGTCCTCCTGCACTTGATGGAATTATACATGTCACTGATGACAACAGCTGGTGTGGGACCCAGAAAGATGGTGAGTGAGACTTAGGATAGGAGAATTGGCACCTGGCAGGTAAAAAGCCAACCAAAGTGCAACAAAGCCTCACACGCATGTGTCATCTCATTAAATGAAAAGGAAGCCCCATGAAGGTAGGAAGTGCCCTGCATTAATGACTCAGATTGTACTTACTCTCTGGATATCAACTGACTGTTGACACCAGACAAAAAAATGGAAAATGCCTGTCACCAATTATGTGATGAGCACTTGAAGGTGCATTTTAATCTCTAGGGCACTTAGAATATTCCTGGCCTTGGTTTACATCTGAATCATGCCGACAGGGAACCCAAACCAAGCTGACAAAGCACTTTTAAGAATTTCCAATCCAAGAGACTTGGTCAAATCCATTAAGACAGAAGACATGCGGTAACTGAAACTATGGCCTTGGTCAGCACCTTTTCCTTCTAGACCAACCTCCTGGCTTCTCACCCAGCCAAGTTCTTCCTACATTAAGGACAGCACTCCAAAACAGGAATTCATGCAGCTACTGATAACCAGCTGCTTCAAGAAGAGGCATTGAAATTGTGGAATGTTCAGCTTGCTCTCTATTATTTCATGGCAATACAGACTGTCCATTCTGGAAGACAATCCAAAGCTATCAGATTGGTCTATGAATCTGAACAATCAGATTCATCTTCTTCATGGTGTTTCAAGTATAGGAGCAAAGCCCTCAAGTCCCTGGAGTAGACAAAAAGGGAAAAGCAAACTTAGCCTCAGTTTTGTTATGTGAATCACCTAGCCACAGAGAAGATAGATAGAAAGTCAAAGATAGATATCAACTCTCCCTTTACCTTCCAAATTCAGTCATGGACTCTGAAGTACAGGCACACTGTACTTGCAAATGAAAACCCAGTATAGCAATTTCATGAGTTCCTCAGCACTCATTCCAACTAATTAATTAATTCTGCACATGGGGTGAAGGGGTGTATGCATGGCCCAGAACACAAGTCATAGAAGCAAATTATAAACACAAAAGCATATGTGTGCACACACGCATGCGCACGCGCGCGCACACACACACACACACACACACACACACACACACACACACACACACACACACACACACACACACACACACACACACACACACACACACACACACACACACACACACTGGAAGGTGACCATGGAAAGGATACTACAACCATTTTATAATATTGACCAAATAATAAATTTTAATTCCCTAATAAATTGAACTTTTTTTTTCGTGGGTGGGGCTTGAACTCATGGCCTGGGCACTGTCCCTCAGCTCTTCAGTTCAAGGATAGTTCTCTACCACTTGAGCCACAGTGCCACTTCCAGCTTTTTCTGCTTATATGGTGCTGAAGAATCAAACCCAGGGCCTCATGCATGCGAGGCAAGCATTTTACCACTGAGCCACCTTCCCAGCCCATAAATGGAATTTTTAAATGATGAATTCTTCTGTTTGTTTCAAGATCATCTAAGCTCTCTAATTGCCTATTTTAAGCCAGATCCGACATGTCTGAAACTGCAGCAGAGACAACATAAACAGTCATAAAAAAAAAAAAAACATCAGTTTTCAGGGTGTTTGTCTTTTTTTACAGAAGAAGGTGGTTGGAATTTATAAAAATGAATATAGTTTTAAATTTTTGTTGCATTAGAAGTTGTTTTTAAAATGCAGACCATACTTGCATACTTTGCCTTTGGACAATGTCCAACACTTTTCAGATAAACACACATCTGCACAAAGGATCAGATTTTCCACTTGTTTTACAACACTGGTCACAGAGAATATGATTTGGACAGAAGCCTGCATCCTCTACAACACAACAGTGTGGCCTAAGAGGTAGCTGAATACTAAGGGTGAAAAGTGAAAACGGAAACTCAGCATTGCTCTCAGGGACCAAGTTCCCAGGACCAGCAATGCACCTTTGTTTGTTATTTGGCAAAGACCTGATGAAATCCCACTGGAATTAACAGAAAAGAACCAGTCTAAGATAATGATACCTATTTGTAGGGAGTAGCTAAAACATTCAAGACTCTGCCTATCTTCTATGCCTTATTGCTCCCAATCTCCAAATCTGATCTATAAATGCAAGACAGTCAAGTATGAACAAGGCCTCTAGGAGGTAACATAGGCAGAAGGAACTCTTACCTGCCAACATGAAGAGATATTCTCATAGCCCTTTTATAGATTTCCTTTGGTTACTATTATATCCTTCTGAGGACATGGCATTCAACTCTACACAGAACCCAGAACACCAAGAGGCTATGGATTTCAATGTACAAGCAACATCACACTACCCTCTCATAAAAGGCCCCAGGATTTTAGGCCCACCAATGCAATCTACAGGTATTTTTGGTCCACAAGAACAGCAGCCAACCCTCCCAAATCAAGGTTCCAGACTCCTAAACTCATCTTCGTGGTAATACCATAGCTTGCAGGTGGAAAGACTAGCAGAGAAGGCTAGTCACTAAGAATTCCATGCTCTTCCCAACTGAAAATTGTTCCAGCAAACCAAATATTGGAACTGCCACCTATTTGGAAAAGACATAAGAAAAATGCGATAAGGCTCTCTCCTGTAATTGAAACAAAAATCTAAAGTCATACAGAGACTGGCATACAGGTTCCATTCATTCTACAGATTGGAAACAACGAACTGCCTCCAGAATTCCCCCTCCTCTTAGTTAATGAACTCTCTTCTAAAATGCAAATATTCTTTGGCAGATATCAGTCTGTTAGCTATTTATACCAATGGTGTGACCTTTTAAAATCAGATAAGAAACTACATGTAGCTGAGATCATTCACACAGAATCTATTAAGTTCTCACAGCAAAAGGAGGGGGAGTGAGGGTACAGTTCATGAGCCACTCCGAGGATAAGGCACTGTAAAGGGGGCTCCAAAGGTTAAGACACAATACAAGGACAGAGGACAAACAAGGAGGGGAAAGAAGCTCCCCCACATTTGCATAAATGTCTTCTACCTGGTGGAGTTAGCAATGGCCTCTCTACAAGAAAAGGCTTTCCAGTTGTCAGGGATACCTTAAATACTCATGTGAGGCCTCTCCTCTGTACTTCTATCTTACTACTACAAAACTCATTTCTTTTGAGGATATTAACCACATTACTACCTTTTACTTACAGGCTACAATAAAATCACATAAACTTAATGTCAAAAGTTTTGCTCTAGGTGAAAGGCTTTAAGTAATATAGCTTTCCCAGAAGTCTTTAATACAGGGAACACAGGAATTGCTGCATTCTCCACGTACAAGATCCCAATTCCCACTGGAAATCCCAATGCTGGTAATCCAAATGGAGAAGAGTTATGTTCACATCCACTCTTGGGCATGGAAATGAGAACACACAGAAGTTTGGAGCCCATACATGCTTCATGGCTTTCCCTTTCAGTTTCTCTCATGTCCGGAACAGGAAGCAAGATGTCTCCTCCACACAAAGACCTGATGTGTACTATAGTGTCATCAGCCTTTGGAGACATTCTGACCTGGCTTTCACTATCTAATCAAGCCAATGACCAGCAGATGGCTGAGAAAGGAGAATCATGGCCTTCCTAAATGCCAAACATGGCATGGAGGCATCAGAGGGAGCCACCCACTACTGGGAGCCTCAAAAGCATACCACAAGGCATGGGCAGATTGGGGGGAAGCTTTGGGCCTTTCCTTGCAGTAGCTCCTGTCAAGGTCCTGTGCCTTGCTTAGTATTCTCATGGCCTGGGCTCCTTTCTTATTGATCTCTTAAACCAGAAGGCCTCATGGGCTCTCACACTTTACTTATTAGACAGCCCTTCCTGCTGGGAACACAACTCTATATACAGTTCTATAAGTGATAGCCCACTAATGTACAGATGCCTCCATCTAAATGCACCAAACCTCAAAGCCAGCATTTCGGTATCTGAAATCTTCCTCTCCATCAGCTTCAGTCTTACCCATTCCTCCATGTCCCACACTCTGCGGATGGCACCTTGGAGGTGTCCAAGGTAGAAAGGTGAACATTCACTACTTCTTCTCTGGTAGCTGTCCAATCTCTTGTTGACTTCTCTTAAAATCCAAGTACTTCTCTCCATCTCCACAACCACTTTAGTTCAGCCAGGTCACTGTCATCTGAACAATCTAATGAGTGTTCCTATTTTCAAACTCTCCTTCTCTAACACACTATGCAGTCTTTTTTAACACAGAAGTATCTCTGTCTTATTTAAAATTTTCAGTACCAGGGCTGAAATCCTAGCATTTAGAAGTAGAACAGAACATGCCAGTTCAGCTCTTTTTTTTTTGTCAGTCGTGGGACCTGTACTCTGGGCCTGGGTGCTGTCCCTCAGCTCTTCAGCTCAAGGCTAGCGCTCTACCACTTGAACCACACCGCCACTTCTGACTTTTTCTGCTTATGTGGTGCTAAGGAATCAAACCCAGGGCCTCATGCATGTGAGGCAAGCACTCTACCACTGAGCCACCTTCCCAGATCAGCTCTTTTTTATTTAGTGTTTTTAAAATTATTATCTTTAAGTAGTTGCACAAAGAAATTGCCATTTAACAAAGCAGTTTATGAATACAATGTATCTAGATCAATGTCACCCCAGATCCTATCTTAAAATAAATCCTTTAGTATATGGCTCCACTAAAATGTTGGAATAAAGTTCCATTAACACCCATTCTAATTTGGTACTTGTCTATCCAGTTCACTGATGACTACTGTGCCTCCACAACTATCTTTCCAGCCTGATAAGGCCCCTCTCTCACTGTAGAGTACTAGCAGCCCCAAGAAGGCCTTAGCAATAAGTGGGCGGGGGTTCTTGTTTATCAATAAATGTCACTCTTACCTCTTCATCTGATTAAATAGTTCCATCAGAAATCCCTCAGAGGTTCACTTGCTACATGTGCTTACTCTTATGGCCCAGATCCAACTTGTGACTCTGCAAACCCTCTAAAACCAGTGCATGTGGATTATTAAGTTGCCATTTAAGAACAAGTTTGAGAGTCCCCTTCCCATTGCTTTTCAAAACTAAAGCATAAAAAATAAGAACTTGTAAGACTGATCCTCCAATGTCATTGCCTATTTCCTAAGTCTAGAAGATACACAGGAAAAAAACCAAACATGTAAAACTAAACAAACACAACAATGGTATTCAATGGACACTAGGTTGAAAATGAACTATACAACTTGTGGGTGGGATGGAGGGGAAAAACTGGGAGTGAGGCCAGAGGTGACATTATCCAGAGAGAAATATACTCTTTACCTGACTTATGTAACTGTAGCCCCTCTGTATACCATCTTTATAAAAAACAATGCAAAAAATTAAATAAAACTATTTAGTATAAAAGACTGTTTTATATATATATATATATATATATATATATATATATATATATGTGTGTGTGTGTGTGTGTGTGTGTGTGTGTCTGTCTGTCTGTCTGTCTGTCCATATCTGAAAATCCTATAAACAACTCATCAATGAGTCTGCAAATGCAGGGCTTACTCAAGAAGAGAACATATTAAGTAGTTCTAAATTGTCCCTTTGCTTAGGTTCACAAGTCATACTTTTAGAGTTTTCTAAGATGTATTTTCTCCTTGGCTAGGAAGCAAACACATTTTTTTTTTCGCTAGGTAACATTTGAAAAATAGCACAGTACCCTTTTACCCAATATTCTAGTGCTGAGCTGACAACAAAAACTACACAGACACAAAAATACATAGCCATGTGTAATTATACACATATACACATGCTACTTCATGTACACATATAAGATCTAGATGAGGAAGGATATTAATTATCTTTAGGATTTAAGTAATATATAAAGGAAAGTCTAGAGTTTACTCTTCATTTATAAAGATACAGATATATTTCCTATAGACATGCACAGACTTTAGAAACTCAACACTTCTGTTCCTGGCTTGCTGAGACTCCTTTGCTAGAAAAGACTGGATAGATGGGAGGGTGGGGGGTGGGAGAGCACCACACCAATGTTACTGGAGGATGCAGCTGCTAGAATGGAATTTTCTTTCATCGAAATGCACCAGAGAATCCATATAAAGACAAGCTTGATCTGCTTTAGGAAAAGGCTACTTCCTGAGGAAAGAAATTTACAAATACTTTATAGCAAATGTTAACCCTTTGTTCTGAATCTCAGTCAATATATATGTTTTGTAAGACTACTTAATTCTGCAACTTAGTATAGTCTATATTCTATTCTAAATTTTTTAATTGAGGTTTTTGTCTTTCTCTCAAAATTTATTTCTACTTTTTTCCTGAATTGCAATGAAGTTGGCAGCTAGAGAAGAACTTTGTTTTTATGACTCACATGAAATATAGTACTAACATAAAGCGTAGAACATAAACATATAGAAAAATAAGAATAATAAACATATAGAAAAATAAAACTTGGAAAAATAAGTACTGGAGGTAAGTAGGAAATCAAATTGAGGTCACAACTAAACTATATCCCCAAGTAAATTCTAAGTTTACCAATGTAGGGAAGGGCTAGCTAGAAATTATTTTAAATCAACTAGTAAATAGGCCTCTGACATAACAACTCAACTCTTAACTGATAAAGCAACCACACAGACAGTATGTAAATAATTAAGCATAGCTATGTACCAATAAAACTTTATTTATAAAAACAAGTGGCAGAACAGATTTGACCTACAAGTTGTAACTTGCTGATCCTTAGGAAAACACTAAAGAAACAAAATAAATTCCAAAAGAAAATGCACATGAATATCCGATCTTAGATAGGTAAGATTTCTAAGCAGAAGAAATCAGATTGTTATACGCATCATATGCATTTAAAATTCTTCTAGTAAAATAAGTAAATTAAACAATTTAAAAGTGAAGGCCAAAATAAATAAAAGATTTAGAATTTGGAAGATGCCTCTTCAAATTTGCAAAAATTATGCTGACTATATATAAGACCGATGAAAGTCACTGCTTCCAGGAAGCAAGCAATAAAACAATAAACTTTTATCAATTTAACTTATAAAAATACAGTATTGCTGGGCACTGGTGCCTGACACCTGTAAACCTAGCTACTCAAGAGGCTGAGATGTAAGGGTTGTGGTTCAAAGCCAGCCCAGGCCCCCCCCCAAAAAAATACATAAGACTCTTATCTCCATTTAACAACCAGAAAAATGGAAGTGGAGTTGTGGCTCAAAGTGGTACAGCACTAGCCTTGAGTAAAAGAGCTCAGTGATAGCACCCTGGCCCTGAGTTTAAGACCCATGACTGACAAACACACACACACACACACACACACACACACACACACACACACACACAGTATTAATACACACACACACACACACACACACACACACACACAGTATTAATATACATGCATCACAGGACAAAGATGTTCTCAATAATCTTAATTTATCTTAATTTTAGTGCACAATGGAAGTATTTGAGTAACTTCTAGATCTTCATTACAATGAACATATTATGCACATATTGTCATGTTTCAGCAGAGTTAATATTAAAAATATACATAACATACCTAACTTCTGGCATGTGGGATTATTCTTCTCTTTAGTCTCCCAATTTTTCTATAGTAATTATATATAAACATGAAAGAATAAGTGATTTTTTAGCTGGTACTTGAGATATGTGTGGGGCAGTCAAGAGGTGAGGGATAGACTAAGCAGGTAAGAATTCAGTCATTAATACACAATGTATTTCCTAAGAAACTAGGGAAGTTGGAGGGGGGGCGGTATGTGGGTTTGGGAGATAGTGAAGAATGATGAAAGGGATAACATGGATCAAATGCATTATACTCACAAACAGCATATGTTTTCTCATATGCAGAAGCTATATCTAAAAATACTGGTACATAATATATTATAAAGGTCTCTAGGCATTCATACACAGTGAGACCAAAGGAGGATACTCTTAGGAGAGTAACAGAAAGGCACAATGTCTATGTGTATCCGATCACACAAAATAATATTTACCTAAATCAATTCCAGGAAATAAAAATGAGATTTTTTTCTTTTTTGCTGTTTTTTGTTTTCCTTTTTGTTCTGTTTCTTCATGTATATATAAGTATTTGGGAATATAAGGGGAAGCAGAGAAATGGAGGGACAAAGGGTAAACAAATGCAGCAATGGTACTGACTGAATACTATATTGAAAATGAACCATACAACTCGTGGGTGAGGATGGGAGGGAAAAACTGGGAGACAGCAAGGAAAGAGTGACATTGTCTGAAAAGAAATGTACTCTTTACCTGACTTATATAACTGCAACCCCTCTGTACATCACCTTTATAATAACAATTTAAAAAAATAAGATGCATTGTAGCCGGGTGCTGGTGGCTCATGCTACTCAAGGAGGCTGAGATCTGAGAATCTAGGTTCAAAGCCAGCCATGAGACTCTTATCTCCAATTAACCACCAAGAAAAAAAAAAAAAAAAGGACGTAAGTGCTGTGGCTCAAAATGGTAGAGCACTAACTTTGAGCAAAAGAGCTCAGGGACAGTGCACTAACCATGAGTTGAAGCCCCACATCCAACAACAACAACACTAACAAAAGATGCACTGTCCTCATAAAATGATAGATCGGGCTGGCTCAGTGGTAGAGTGCTTGCCTCACATGCATGAGGCCCTGGGTTCAATTCCTCAGCACCATATAACAGAAAAAAGCCAGAAGTGGCTCTGTAGCTCAAGTGGTAAAGCGCTAGCCAAAAGCTGAGGGACAACATCCAGGCCTAGAGTCCAAGCCTCACAACTGATAAAAAATAAAAAAATAAAATTATAGATTAAATGATAACCCTTTTGTACAACTACTTAAAGATAATAAAATATAATTTTAAAAAAGGAAAAGGTCATTGTTTCTCACTAAAGCCATGGGAGAATTATACACTATAAAATGAAGTAGGACTTGGCTAGATAGTAAGCTTTACTCATTTGTTTCTATTTAGTATTTCTGCTGTTCTTTCTTTTGAATATCCATGAAATAGTAACAGGTACCAATTCTAAAATTTGAAGACTTCCCAAAGCAAACACATTCCAGCCTTTCAATTAATTCAGAATTCTCCCAGGATATTCAAGAGTGCTAATGGAGCTGGGAAGGTGGCTCAGTGGTAGAGCGCTTGCCTTGCATGCCTGAGGCCCTGGGTTCGATTCCTTAGCACCACATAAGCAAAAAGAAAAAAGCCGGAAGTGGCACTATAGCTCAAGTGGTAGAGGACTAGCCTTGAGCTGAAGAGCTGAGGAACAGAGCCCAGGCCCAGAGTTCAGGCCCTACAACCGGACCCCTCCCCCCCCAAAAAAAAAAGAAAGAAAGAAAGAGTGCTAATGGTCATGCTTCCAGGAGCAGAAACAAAATTAGTGTTAACTTGAGTCTCAGTAAGATTATCTTACTTGTCTAAGTGTTCAGCAATCCAAGTAATTATACTCTATTCAATAAATAACCCCATCAGCAGCTTAATAAATTGTAAGAATTAAAGCTAACTGTTCACCTTAGATATGTATTTTAATGTTTTTTTTCTTTCATGCATGTGTTTCTAACGCATTTATAAGATTATCTCTTTGTTGCTTTGTATGTCCCTCCCCCACAGTATAACCCCTGCTTTCACTATATTTGATGTCAGTATAACTTGTGGAGGAGATGGGGAAAAACCAGTTGTTTAAGGATACAGGCGGACCTGTTGCAACAATGAGAAGTACAAGTTGTCATGTCCAAAACGAGCTTTACAACGTCGGTGCAGGGGGGGGGGGCAAGGGGGGGAAGGAGAAGGATTGGGATTGGAGGGGAGGGGGGAGGCTGGGAAGGGATGTGAAGGGTAAACCAAAGGAGGAGGCTGCAATGCTTGGTAAGAAATGTACGCATTATCCTGTCCATGTAATTGTAACCCCTCTGTACAGTATGTTCACAAATAAAATAAAATTTAATTAAAAATAAATAAATAAAGGTAACTGTTCAGTGTCATAAGGGGAGACCACAACAAGGGATGTTGTTCAGTGGTAAGACTACTTGCCTAATATGCCAAAGCCCTAGACTCTCTCCAGAGCAGGACAGAGGGAAGTAAAGAAGGCGGGAAGGAAAGAGGGAAAGAAGGAAGTTAGTAGGGTGGGTGCACAAGAGGAGAACATAGACTTTGTCATCTTGACTTTGAAATCTCAACTATTCCTGAAAGACAATCCACAATATAGGCAAATCCTTAAAATGTAAATATAGTTTAGTTGTTTATATACTTTAGTTGTTTAGTAGTGATGGCTCATGTCTGTAATTCTAGCTACTTTCTCAAGAGGCTCAGGAAATAGGAGGATTTCAAGTTCAAGACCAGCTGAGGCTAAAGGTAAGCTAGAGCTAGTCTCAAAAACAAAATAAACTCAGGAAGCTAAGATCTGAGGATTGTAGTTCAAAGCCAACCTGGGCAGGAAAGTACCTGAAACTTTTATCTCTCATTAATCATAGAAAAACCCCAAGTGGAACTGTGGCTCAAGTGGTAGAGCACTAGCTCTACCACTGTACCCACTCCTAGAGTTCAAACCCCAGGAGGGGGAGGGAAGAAAAAAAAAAAGAACTGGAGACTTAGATCAAATAGTATAAGTGTTTGCCTAGCATAAGGGAGACCATAAATTCAATACTACAAAAAAAAAGGTAAATATACTTTGACCTTGCTATTCCAGATCTAGATCTGTTAAAACAACAATCTGACTAGTGTTGACAGTGTGCATACAAAGATGTTTCACAGCATTTGCAACCAGAAAAAAATGAAATACTGGATTCAGGTTAAATATGTTACATCCATAAAAAAATGACACCAGGAAGAATAAGAATAATGAGCCTAATTTATTGTTGTGAAGTATGTATTGACATGGAAGATATTTGTGATTCATTGTGGAGACTCTTCCAAGCAAAATACAAGAGAAAATACCATAACAGTCTTCTTATTATGCTTGTATATTAGTCATATTAATCTGTCATAAAAAAATACCATAGGCTGTGTTGCTTACACAGAGAAAATTATTTCCTCATAGTTCTGAAGATAATGGTCTGAGATCAGGTCTGAGGTCAAGATGTTGGCTTCCCTATCTGTTCTCACATAGCAAGGTGAGGAGTAGTGATAGACAGAGAGACAAAGAAAGAGAACATGTATACATACACACACAGTAAGAGCATTGTTCCTTTCTCTTTTTTGAAACACAATTTCATATGTAGCCCAGGCTGGCCTGGAACTTACAACTCTCCTACTTCAGCCTCACAAATGCTAGGATTAAGGTAATCAGTTACTGGTGTAAGCTTACTATTCCTCTTTTTATAATGTCCTAGACTTAGCGCAGGGCCTCACTCTTATGGTCTTAATTAACTCTCAAAGATTCTACCCACAAATATAATCACCCTGGAGATTAGAAGAAGACATTTAGAGATTTGGGAGGAGGACATAATGAATTTGAGAGAAGGACATCATTCAGTCCCTAGCAACATGTTATATACATTTTTTTATGAACATGTCTATACACAGTAAAATTCTCAAAGATTTTCCTGAGAATGTTTAAGTCAGTGGTTATCTCTGTGTGGTTTAAGTCAGTGGTTATCTCTGTGTGGCAGACATGACTGCCTAGTTATCAGAAATAAATGCTTATTGTTTATTTGTAATTTAACATAAATATGAAAGTAAAGAATCCAACTGGAACATAAGGTGGCAAATTTTAACAAAATGTTGGGGAAAGGTCTTGTCTTTGCTAGCATCAAATCACGTAAGCCACATTCACAAAAAGCAGCAACAGAACAGACAGCTTCTGTTCTAATGCAGGAAATGGATCTAAGAACTAGAGCATACTGTTCCTTGAAAATATCGGCCTAATTTATTGTTGTGATTGCAACAGACAACAAAGTCTCCTGGGCATCATTAAGGACATTAAAAATAAAATGGAAAACATAACCTACCCAAAGTTATGATTCTATAGCCAGAACTGAACCCAAGGAGATCTCCAGCCCTGGTGTTTGATGCAGAAAGCAGCCAAGCAAGATCCTGCCTTCCTTACACTTCAAGATTGATGGGACAGGAGGGCAAAAAGACATGAAAGAATACCTGAAATAATCAAAATCCTGCCTTTACTACCCCCAGCTGCCTGAAGCTCAGAGGCATTATGCTGTTTTTCACTTAACTGTCACTGTCTCTATCCAAATGCTCCCTCTTAGAAACACTGAGACATATGCAAGCAAGACTGGGGCTCTTGTTAACCAGAAAACAAATGGCCTTCAACTCTGTTCTCTTTTTTTTTTTTTAATCAGTCATGAGGCTTGAACTCTGGGTCTGTGTGCTGTCCCTCAGCTCTTCAACTCAAGGCTAGCACTCTACCACCTGAGCCACAGCACCATTTCCAGTTTTCTGGTGGTTTATTGACAAATAAGAGTCTCAAGGACTTTCTTGCCTGGGCTTGCTTTGAACCATGATCCTCAGATCTCTACCCCTTGAGTACTTAGGTCTGTTCTCATTTTGTAAGTGTATATATTCAGTAAGAAGCTGTTAAGCGAGTGCATGATAAATCAAAGGATTTTCATAGCCAATAAATTTTCTTAAGTAGTAGAGCCCATTTAGCTCGGGGAGACTAAAACAGATAAAATGCTATTTGCTAAGTACATAATCAAGACAGCAAATTTTTAATGGCAAACTATGCCTTTGAAGTGTAAAGTAGTAAGATCCCCCCCAAAAAAGATTATTAATTCCCAATAGGTAAAAGTTAGTTACATTATCCTATATCATAAAAGAAATTGAAAACCAGTCAGTTTATCTCCATTGTGACTTCAAATAGTTTACCTTCAAATTGTTCTTTAGTAAGCAGTTGATAGAGTCATAGCTATTATCAAGGTTGTAACTGAGCAACTTCCCCTTCAAATTTAATCAGTAAAACTAGAATATGCCACAGATTGATCCAACAGGTCTTCAATGACATTCCCAGTTAGGTGTAAAATAGGTCAAATTCTTGTCTATCAAGCTAGGTCTATCACCAACTCTCCCTGACAAGGGAAAATGGAGTAATTTATAATGTCTTGTTTCAGCGCAAGCTTGCCACTCTCATGAAGGGTCCAGGAATAAGCTGTGCCCTCCTATACTCAAAACCTCTGTATCCAGCACATCAGCCTCCTCAAAGCCTGGGTTGTGAGCATCAACACCACTTCTTTATGCCCCACACAAAGAAACAATCAAGAGTATTTCCTCAATGAGCTGAACATCTAAATTACTTAGAAAAGAAAAAAAAATGCCTCTGGAAAAAAAAAATCTCAGAATATAATCTATCCCAACTCAGTCTTCAATTGTGGTAGAATTTCTAGCCAAAATTTAAATGTAATATATTTGAGATTCAATCATTCTACAATTGTAGATAAATTCATTTCCCAGGGTACCACCCACCACAGAGCTGATTCATCTGTTTAAATATAAATGGCACCTTCCTTCCAGAAAGAGACTGAATAGTCTCTGGCCTTACAAAGCTAATGTCTACACTCCATACCAAAAATAAATAAATAAAAAGCTTTTTCTTCATTAGATAGTTCTCTATTTACTTATCAATGTATACCTCATCTTATTATAAAAGGATTTAAGGTGATTTGCGTATATAGATCACAGGATAAAAGGTATTTTAATTGAAGATGAGAAAAAAGCAGCTGTTACAAAATGATAATACAGGAATATGAGCAGCAAAGTTTAAGGGCAATAAAGTAAGGCTACTAATTACTTGCAAGACTGAGGTGTGAACAGCACTTGAGCCTAGGAGTTTAAGACTTGGTAACACAGAAAGACCCTATCTCAAAAAAAACGAAAATTGTGTTTGAAAAAGCTTATATACCAGTTAGAATTTAAAATTAAATCTGTTTGAAGCTAAGCTTTCTAACAGTTAACTGTAGACATGGTAGGTTCAATTATAAGAGTCATTTTATACAGACACATGAACATAGGCATGCATACAAACACAAATATGTATGAACTAGAATACACAATTACACATAATATGTAGAATTATAAATATAAATAAATTCCTAAAAAAATATAACCATTCAAAATATGAAGAAGAGTTTCTTTCAGGGTTCTGCAGAGGGGGAAAAAAACTGAAGAAGGAAAAAAAGGAAATAATGGTACTGATGTAAAAACACAATTAGTACTTACATTCTTATCAGAGTTCTAAGAGCTTTAAATGTATTCATTCACTTAATATCCCTATGAAGTAAATACAGCTACAATCTGCATTTAGTAATTATGGACACTGAGGAATGAAGTGGTTAAGCAAATTGTCCAAAGTGGTACAGCTAGCAAGTGGTGGATTTGGGCTTCAAACATCAAAGGCTGGCTCCATCATTCATAATCTTAACCACTATGCTACACAGCCTCTTGCTATTCTGCAAGTAAAAGAGCCATGTCCTCACCCTTACCATGACAATCACTTTCATAGGATGTGTCTGACGATGTACTGCAGCACAGTTCAAGAGAAAAACTGAATACTTGATTTAAAGGAAGAAATTCTACAGAAACAAAAATGAGGCAGTCCAGGCATGCAACTCTGTGACCATATTATCCAGATATCAGGGATGCGAAGAGTTTCCAAAGACCTCAAGGCTATATCCTTCAGGCTATATCTTTCAGAAATAGCATTTCATTCCATCAAGATTGGGAGCACTCTGAGTGGCTAAGGTGAAGTTAAATCCTCTGAGAGCAGGTAAAGTGAAGAACTTAACTACAACCTACAATGACCATCTAGACTGCAGTAAAACAGATACTCTCCAAAGTCCTGACAAGGACGTACATCTTTCTGAAGATTAGATCAAGACTACCTTTGCACAAAGATGAACCAAGGGAGTGACAATGGGGTTTAGGTGGTTCATAACAATTTGAGAACAAACAATAGATTGCCATGGAATAGACCTCAAAAGAACTGATCTGAATAATAACCAAAAATTGTATATGCGAATGTCAATCCTCTCCATACAGCCATGGGACATTCAGCCTTGAACCACTTGTTAGAAAATATAATCCTAGGAGCTGAATAGTTGAGACTAGGAGAGTTTGCATGCATATGTGTGTGCATGTGTATGTTGGTATGGTATTGGCACAAGTTTTGAACTCAGGTCCTCAGCTTGCTTGCTCACAGCCAGTTCTCTACTATTTGAATTATGCCTCCAGTCTGGTATTTTGCTGGTTAACTAGAGATGGAATCTCAAAGACTTTTCTGCCCAGGCTGGTTTCAAACTTGTGATCCTCCAGGTCTCAGCCTTCTGAGCAGCTAGGATTATACACACATGAGCTACCAGGACCCAGCTTAAAGAGACTTAAGATAAGTCTTAAGATAAACTTAAGATTGTTTGGGAGAAACTACTAGGAAAAAGAAACAAACCCACTTTAGCTTTAGCGTGATTGTAGTGATATAAGCACTTTATCCGAATTCATTAGTTAAGAACTTAGTTTTAGACAGGTACTATTTTACCTATTAGAGACAGAGCTGTGAACAATTTTCACAAAACTCTCAGTCATTATGAATCTCTTCCTTGTACTGTACATGTACTACAAATACTACTAATTACTATTACTCTGGACCAGGAGTATGTCAGGCAGAGACCAGAGAACAGAGAAAGGGCTTGCTGGGCATATTGCAGGGTTACATGGCTCATTTGAGGAAGCCTCACTGAGGAGGGAGATTGGAGCAAAAGACCAGGAGGAGCCTAGTCAAGATTCCTCAGTTGACTGAGTCTGAAGAATGAGGGAACAGTAACTGGGTTTGGTGTTCTACACCTATAATACCAGTAGGAGGCTGTGTGAGTTTGAAGCCAGCTTTGGTTTCACAGCTTATAGCAAGACCTGTCTCAAATTCCATTACCACCAAATAAAAAGAATATCAAGACAGTATCTGTAGTGAAGAGGATTTTTTAAAAAGGGGGGGGTGGAATAAACAGGTGAAGAGAAAGAAGCTTGGCTTCCCGGACAATGCCAGATAACAATATGGAAGCCACTGGAAGGATTCTGCATTTGACTCAAATGGTCCTGAACAGTGAGTGGTATGACAGTGACTTTCCTTTCCAAAGGCTGCCTTGGCTTGCTGCATAGAGATGAGGCCATAGGAGCAAGGACAGGAGCAGGAAGAGTGGTTAAAACTTTTCTTCCAGCAGCAACTTGACATATGTACCCAGAGCCTGTTGGTGTGGGTAAGCAAGGGTGATGAGCATCTGCAGCCACTGTGATGCACAGGAGGGGGTCCAGAGCTCTGACAAAGCCCCTATGGCAGGTTACTATTTTTATGTGCAATAAGAGGAAAAGAAAAGCAGGTGGAGTCCCTCACATTCAGCTTAACCAAAGAGAAGTCAGTCTGGCCCACAGGAGCACAAGCCTGTAGCATGTGGAAAGCATCGCCATCAATGGCCCAAATAAGTCCTAGGCTGGGTACACTAATGGGACAGCCATCATGAGCTAGCTCTGAATTCTGATATCCATTACTCTCCAGAGCACAATGCAAAAATATATCAGTTTAAAATATTTAACAGTTAATATAGCACCACTTAAATTCCATACCAAATATAACACTGACTTCCAAAATGTATCTGATGCTTTCCTTCCAATCTTTCCAAGTATTCTGAGTGCTCATATCACACAAGGCTCTCCACAAAATGCAGCCACTTCCTAGGCTCCCACAGTCTGAAACAACCAGATCTGGTCCCGAAGTACATAAGGCATGCCACCATCCCTTCATCAGGCTCAGATGGCAGCTTCACAATTGGGAGAGACTTCTGCCTTTCTGCACAGCTCGCCCTACCAAGTAGCTGCCAGGAAGACTCATACTCAGAAACTCCCACATGGATTTATCCCCACTCATTTGGACAAAAATTGTGGTAAGAACAGAAGGAAAAATGACAAAGCATCTTGACAGAGGAGTGTATCAATATGTACCATTGGTTCTCACAAGGCTGGTATGGATGAGAAGGTCGTCAGGAGGCACACCCATCTGTGAGTGGCTTGGCACATCTTCAGATTACAGAAATGTCACATCAAATTCAGCTTCTTTTCACTGTCATGACCCTTCACCCAAAAGCATTATAGCTGCTTTTTTTAAAAAAAAAGTGCAGTTTTCTTTCAAGTTCCCTTTAAATTTTTCCCCCTGAATCAGAGGACTGACCATAAACCATTAGTAAGAAAAGCCTAGCCAAGTTAAAGGTCTGAATAATTCACTATCATGGGGAAAAGGTTCAAATATATGATAACCTGAAGGCACACTTTGCCAAGTGTTATTTCGGGGACTATTATGAGCATATAAGCTTATATAGCTACCTTAGAAAAAAACTACTCTGTCATGAAATACATAACTCTAGCTCTTCTCTCTATTTAGCTTTGGTTAATACATGGCATTTTCACACATACAACGAGGCACCTCAAAATTTAAATATAAGGCCATTAATTACTCACATATACACAGAGACTGCACATTTATAATCATAATGAAATAAATAAATATATTTGCTTTACAAATTAAAAGTCATTTATTCTACACCATTACTACTTGTTAATAAGCAAGACAGCATTTACCAGACAGGAGGAGATCAATAGTTCTGAATCTTCTTTTGTCCAATTGTATGCTGTATATTCAAGGGCATTATTCTCTCCTTGCTGTTTGCACATATAAGCACAGTTTCTCTCAAAAACGGTGCGGATGCCTTTGAACAGAATCACACTAGTAGTGCAACCCATCCCCAAGGTGTGGATATTCAGATTTCTAACAATCACTACTCCATTTCCACATCATCTTCCTTGGCTTTTCAGAGACAGGCTCCCAGTGTACCATCCTCATGACAAGCAGTTACCGGCACCAAGCAGAAGGGAAGCTCCAAGCTGTCACACTAGGATCCGCTCCTGCCCAACCGCCTGACTTAAAAAAAAAAAAAAAAATCCAGGCTTCCAGTGTAAAACAGGAGGGTTGGGTGGTGCAAAAACAAGATGACACACCTCAGAAGCACCAAGACCTTCAAAGTATCGTTTTTTCCAAGCAGACTGCTTCACTGTTAATACAAAAAACAAATGTGTACAAGATTTGCATGGAGTTCTCGAAAACTGCCAGCTTCTGTGATCTGCTTGGGATTGTTCTGAATCACAGAACCTGCCCAAAATGAAAAAGACAGTGCCAGACAGCCACACTGCTGCAGATGCTGCTGGGAGGCACAAAGAATGTTCGCCTGCTGCAAGAAATCATTCTCCCAGAATGCTTAGCCTAGCATCTACATTAGCAAACATCTCTTTCCTTGACCTAAATATGCTATTTGTTTAATCCTGCATCAACAAGAAACAGAGATGCAAAAGAAAAAAGTCCAAAAAAAAAAAAAAAGGAATAAAAATGCTAAGATGACTGCTGCTATGGAAACACATATAAGCGCACTTCAAACAACCTTTTACATGTATGGATAACAGCCTGCTGACAGCCAACCACAAGGAAGAGAGCATTGCTGTGTGGGTCCTCATTTCTAAACACCTTCACTCTTTGCTATAGAGGTTTTCCCCATCTCTGGTACTCAAAGATACAAACCAGAATATGAATAGAGGGTTACCCCATCTGGCTGGACATGTGTCTCTGAAGCAGAACTACAGTATGCAAAGTCAAATACATGTTAAAGTCTCAAAATCACAATGGTTATTATTTTTAGAACATATCTAATTCAGGTACCCCCACTGCAGACTAGAGTGACACTATCATGCAAATCTTTCAGAATTGTTAAAAAAGGAAATTTGTTACTGTCATAATACTAGGTTGACTTGTGCTGTCAATTGAAAGACAATTCTGGGCACTAATGCCTGGAATCCTACTCAGTAGGCTAAGATCCAGAGGATCAAGGTTCTAAGGCAACCTGGGCAGAAAAGTCTGTAAGACACCATCTCCCAAAAATAACCAGCAAAAGCTAGGCCAGAGGTATGGTTCACATGATACTTTATCATGTGATATATTATCAGCCAAGTAAGCAAGACAAACCCTGAGTTTAAGCCATAGTACCAGGAAAAAAAGGGGGGGAAAGCTAACCATATAAAAACAACATACTATACACAGAGAACACTTTCCTGATCACAACATGCATCTAAAAAAAATTATCATTCTTTGAACAGCTACTCTGACATTATTCTGGTTCCTTACCTCATAAGGCAACAGTAAATTTTGCTTCTCCCATTCATAGATTTCCCAGTTAAAGTAAATTAGAATGATTGAGTACCTGGAGAATCACATGCAATTATAGTAAAAACAGCCCAGTGTGAAAACCCATCCAATCATAATCCAAAAAAAATGCCTGCTTCCAGTGACTAATTTAACTACTTGGACCCACATAAAAGTAAAAATCTAGGCTATTCTCTGTTAATAAAATCATTACATTGCATATGTTAAATTTTTCAAACGTATTTTATTTTTCAAACATATTCAATAAAACTTAAACAAACTTTACAATTTAGGGGGGGCGGGGGAAGGGAGTATAGTTGTGGAGATGAGAGGGAAGGGATGGGAGGGGAAAAACAAAGGAGGAGACAACAATGCTTGATAAGAAATGTACTCATTACCTTGCTCATGTGATTGTAACCCCTCTGTACAGTATTTTCACAATAAAAAACTTAGTTAAAAATTTAAAAACATGGGGCTGGGAAGGTGGCTCAGTGGTAGAGCGCTTGCCTTGCATGCCTGAAGCCCTGGGTTTGATTCCCCAGCACCACATAAGCAAAAAGAAAAAAGCCGGAAGTGGTACTATGGCTCAAGTGGTAGAGCGCTTGCTTGAGCTGAAGAGCTGAGGGACAGTGCCCAGGCCCAGAGTTCAGGCCCCACGATCGGACCCAAAAAAAAAAAATTAAAAACATAAAATAAATTAAAAACTTAAACAAATGGGAACCACTTTATATCATTTAGAGGAAAAAGAAATGTTTCTTCCAAGTATATTAATGAACATTTTAGCCATTTATGTCAATTTTAATTATTTTCCAAGCAACAAATTTAGTGAGCAAGAAAAACAACAGAACATATTTAGAGCAAAGGACTCAACAAGGCCAAAAAAAAGGGTTTCATGCATACAGAGCATGACATAATAAACAATCCAAGATGTTATGCATTGATTTAGTTTCACTAATTTTTCTTCATCACAATGATCCTGGATTGATATTACCACAAATTTCAGCAAAGCATGTCAAGATGGAAGGTTACCTGGCAACTGGTACAGTCATATAAATATGTAACTTTAATTTGGAGATCATCTTAGTGCAGTATTTATAAATGTTGTCTCTAATCCACACAGTTCCCAAGATTAGATACCTGCTTTTAATTCTCTTTTGAAATCCAGGCCATATTATCCTCTCCTGCTAACACTGCAACCCGGCTCTCCCATCATCGCTTCATCCTCAAATGCTCCAAATCAATCACCTTTTAATATGACAAACTTTCATGGCATATCCATAAGATACAGATCTTAAAAAGGAACAAAATACAGATCCGTGGTTCAACATGAAAAACATTTTTCTAAGTGAAAGAAGCCAATCACAAAGAAATCACATATAGTATGATTCCACATTTGGGCAAGATGACAGCAAAATCCAGGTGGCTCCTTCTTTTGGTACCAAATGGAAATTCTAAACATTCATAGGAACTTTTACCATTAATACCAAGCCACACTTTTTTTTTTCTTGCCCTCTTCAAGCTATTCTTAAACTGACTTGGAGCTACCTAGCTCTCCCCAAAAGCCCACTGAGGTATGTGGTGTAAATATTAAAATTTTTTTCAATGGGTAGAGTTTAGGGTACCCATCTTGTTTCTGCAGTCACACTAGAAGTGCATTATATCTTAATAAAATTGTTATTAAAGTCAGGAAGAAGAATGCTCCTCTGCTCACTTCATAAATTGTTTTGTTCAAATCAGATAACAGAAGAGACTACAAACCAGAAATTGCTATAAATACAGCAAGCACCTATTGTTTTATATTACACAAGGCATTTTTGTGTGTGTAACTTAAAACAATCACCTTGCTGGATGTATTTAACAATTCCTGGATGTTGCTTTGGCCTCACTTCTTCATAATTTACTAACCATGTGACATGGAGGTGTCTGGGGCTGCCTTGAGTGTACATTTATGGTCCAGATAAATCACCAGAAAGGCTGGATAAATGTTTAGATTAAGCTCTCCAAAAGGAATGAAAGTATGGGTTAAGAAAACCATCTTATTGTTACTAGGGATGTTAAATGGTACAGCCCCTATGGAAAAGTGCAGAAACTCTTCAAAAAATTAAAGATAGAATTACCATGTGATATAGCAATTCAATTTTCAGAGATATTTACAAAACAAAAGCAAGCAAGTACTTGAGATGTATTTGCACCCATGTTTAATGCAGCCCTATTTACAACAAAGATGGAAACAGCCTGTGTTCCACAAGGGGTGTACGAATAAGCAAAATGCAATATATACATATAATGAAATATTATACCTTAAAACTGAAATTCTAACAAATGTTGTAGCATGGATGAACCTTGAAGGTGTTTTGTAAATAATAATAATTAGCCAGACACAAGAAGAGAAATATTGCTTAAGTCTACTTCTATGAGATACCTACATAGTTAAGTTCATAGAGACAGAAAGTAGAAAGATAGTGGCCATGGGCCTGGATGAAAGGAAATGGACAGTTATTTAGTAAACAGAGGTTCAGTTTGGGAAAGTGAAAGAGTTTCAAGGATGGATATGCAACAAGATGAACTTAATGTCACTGTACAGCTAAAAGTGTTGACAATGCTAACTTTTTTTTTTTTTTGTCTTTTCTTTTTTGGTACTGGGGATCGAACCCAGGACGTTGCACTTGCTAGGCAAGCGCTTTGCCACTGAGCTACATCCCAGCCCGACAATGCTAACTTTTATATGTACCTTATAACACAAAGGAAGGGAAAAAAGAGAGGAAGAGAAGGAGGAGTAGAAAGTGGAAAGTAAGGAAAAAATTTACTGGGCACTGCTTTCCAAACATTCTGGAAACAGGTAAGATGGAAGATGGAAGAAGAGAAAACTCAGAAGAGCAACTCTTTTCATCCCTCCTTTACTCCCTTAGCTTCCCAGAAGGACAGATAGGCTGGTGTGACAACTTCAGAATGTTTACTTTCTATTTCCTCATCTACTTGGTGCTGACTTCTTAGAAATAAGCCCTTTGAACTACATTCCATCACTGAAAGAAGATAGCTGGGATTTAAATTTCAGATTCACAGACCACTTCCTGCCTCCCTGAACACATGTGGAGCAGAGCTGCCAGGTGGAAATAAACTGAGGATACAAAGGATCATGGTGAGTGCAGAAAGAATAATGGTATGAAAATTTCTTTATCAAGGGCCAATTAAGGCTACTGTGCTTAAAATTTATAGAACACTTAACAGAAACCTTTTGTCATCTATCCTAATCCATTCAATGAAATTTATTTTTACAAATATTTTCCCAAAAAACTTTCAACTCTGCTTTAACCACAAAGCTCTCAAGATCCAAGTTAAAAAAAAAAATTGGAGAGGAAACCAGAGAAGAGATGGAAATAGACTAATAGGGATATGAAATTTTATTCAAGACCAGTCTAGTCATATGATTATTTCATATGACTTCTAAATGTAAATTTTAATGTGAAATGTAAAGATAAATATATAGATGATGGGGGTATCTTTGTGTACTAGTATATCACATAGAAACTAATTCCAGCTACATGTCCTATACTGAGCACAGAGTTTGGACACTTGGTCTCACTTACTTAGTCTTCTAAACTAGAAAGGCAAAGTTTTATAGGTGATTCCGTTCATGGTGGCCATAGTTTATGCTGTTCTTGCAGAAACATGTGCTCAGAAACATGTTCATGCTGCAGAAACATGTTCAACCCACTGAAGGACTGTAGCCAACACTGACACCAAGTGGAGCAGGACCAAGAAATCAGCCTTGGTTAAACCACCAAGAGTCAAGAATAAGGAAACCACAAGTTCAAATGTCTTTTTAGGTCAGTAACTTTAAAAGTAACATCATCACATTAAGAGTTAAAGTTATGATAAAATTAAAGTTATAATACCAGTTTAAAAGAATATCTACACAACGTATTACACAGCTACTTGCTAATCCAGTCTCTCTTCTAGTTGACTGGAAGGAAAAGAAGATGCAAGAGAGGAAACTGGACAGAGCCTGCTAAACCATTTTCAGGACCACTAATGAATCATAAGCTGCATATAAAACCCACTGCATGTACCGATTAAAGGGCATCTCTCAACACTTGTGTAAGTCTCTATAATCACTGGTCCAATAGAAGAAAGGAATGGCCCAATGAATTTAATAGAAGACATTCTGAAAGACAGAATTCTGTCCTGCATGAATGAAGATGGCTGGGAATTAGTCATCTTCACAAAATCTTAGGAAGGATTTAGTGAGAATGGCCCCTCTCACTATAACCCTAATAACCTACTCAAAGAATGTAGTTTCTACTCCTGCTGGTATAGTGATCCTGATTTTAAAGGAAGAATGTTCCCATTAAAAGGAGCTAACAACATTTTCAGTCAATTAAAAGCTAAGATAAAGCTGGGTGCTGGTGGCTCATGACTATAATCTTAGCTTTTCAGGAGGCTAAGATCTGAGGATCATGATTCAAAGCCAGCCTGGGCAGGAAAGTCCATGAGACTCTTATCTCCAATTAATCACAGAAAAAGCCAGAAGTGGTATTGTTGCTCAAATGCCAGAGCACTAGCTTGGACAAAAGGAGCCTAGGGAAAACACCCAGGCCGAGTTCAAGCCCCAGGACCAGGAAAAAAAAAAATTAGGATGGTCACTTAGTCACTTGGAGCTCCTTAAGTAAATAAAGCAGGAGGCACACTTTATCACTTGAGTCACAGCTCCACTTCTAGCTCTTTAGTGGTTAAATGGAAATAATAGTCTCACAGACTTTGCTGCTTGAGCTCGCTTTACACCATGATCCTCTGATCTCAGCCTCCTAAGTGGCTGCAATTATAGGTATGAGCCACTGGAGCCCTGCTCATTTAGTTTTTGTAACATGCATAATATTGAAGCAGAACTGAAAGTAAATTTAAAGACTAACAACTCCCAGGCAATGACTAATGAGATTTTTTCCATGTAAGAGAAAAGATATTTACATTCTGTTGAGATGAAGCAAACCAGTTTTTGTTTTGTGGAAAATCAAATGTGTTTAGAAGGGTGGCTCTGGATGCTGAGAATTCAAAAGGGAGAGCTGGGCCAGTTATGAGCTGTTCCTCTGGGCCAGCCCCACCTATCTAAATTCATGATGCTTGACCAGCTGGCTCCTGTTAGGCTCTGGCACCAGAAGACCCAAAGAGATTTTAGGTCTTAATACTTCCTGCTAGTTTTCAGTGCCCAGGGCCATCCCAGGAACAATTCTTCACCCTGATGACCATAGTTTCCTCCTAAAAAGTAGCTCAATCAGTTTGTGTGATTTTAGCACTCACAAAATCAGCCTCATTACACTTCCTTACAAACACCACCAGCAGCTGTAAGCTTTGAAGCTTTAATAATATAGTGTTAACCCTATGTACTCTTAGCCCTCCATTCACAGCTGCTTCCTGGAGCCATGACTTCTATGATGTCTAAATGCTTTTTATCTTTATTTATAATAACATTTCTTTGCATTTAATTACGTCAAAACAAATGAAGTGACTTGTGTTTCATGGATTAACCCTGACTACTGTAGCACATTATGTTATAAACAAAGTTTTAAAGGACTAGGAGAACCAAAGAAAATACGACAAATGACCAAGAAGAACATGGAATGTACTCAGTACCATTAGTAATTAGAAAAATACACATTTAAACTATAATGATGTCCCACTAACATTAAGATGGATAAAAAAAAAGATTGGCCATACTGAGTGGCAAAGATGAACAACAGCTGGAAATCCTCAGAATGTGAAACAGTCACTATATAGTTTAGCAATTCCACTCTTAGGTATCTACCCAAGAAAATGAAAAAGTACATACCCACAACAGACTTTTACAAATTAATAGCAGTACTATTTATAACTAAAGATCCCAAAGATGATAGCCAAAGAACTCAAGCACAAGTAGAAAATGGAAAACAAATGTGTTTTATGGAGGCAAAAGAACAGAATACTCTTGTCAGTTAAAAAAAAATGTAATAATGCAATAATGTAATAATGATGCATGCTACAGCATAGGCAATCTCAAAAGGGAGCTATATGCATAGGCCACATTCAGAATGTTTCCATTTATATGTAATTTTCAGAAAAGCAAATAGGGAAAGTAAGATTAGTGGTTGGCTAGAGCTGAAGTACAAATTGAAAGAAACTGCTAATAGGCAGGAGATTTCTTTTTAGAGTAGCAGAAATTAGATCATGGCGATCATTGCACAAGTCTGAAAATCTACTTAAACTCACTAAATTATACATTTAAATTTTAGAGTAAGTTTTAGGATTTATAAATTACATTTCAATAGAGTTATGAAATAAAAGATTCCAGTCCATGTCATAGACAAATGAAATAAATCCTACTAGAAAACCACAATACAGTGATAGGTAAAATGGAAAATGAGTCTGCACACACATATAATTGTAATAAACACAGTATACCTAATGTCTAAACCATTTCAGCAAAGGGGAAAGTCTTTCAAATGTTTACAAGTAAGTTTGATGTGAAGCATTAAAGAAATAGCCACGTTAAGTGAACAGTCACATTATTCACTTTAAAACAGAACAGGTTGGATGTCCTAACATTCAGTTCTAGTTGACATCATTGAAGAGAAAGAAGATTTTGAAGTTAAGAAAAATCTCTCATATGGACACTTGGGATCTTTAGGAATGTCTCTTTAGCAGCTTCCAGGGAAGACATATTGATGATACCTCATTACAAAACAGCCAAGCCTGACTAAACCACTGGCATCAAATATATCATGGATATCACTGAAAACAAACTTGAGAGTGCCATTACAATATAAAGGTAAGAAATCTGAAAATGAAATCACTTCCTCCATGAGACTGATTAGTCAAAACCAGACAAATAACTTTTAAAAAGCTGCCAATTCAAATTTTGAACTCCTTTATTATTTGAACTTGATGATAAAAAAAAAAGTGCATGCGGGCTGGGAAGGTGGCTCAGTGGTAGAATGCTTGCCTTGCATGCCTGAGGCCCTGGGTTCGATTCCCCAGCACCACAAAAGAAAAAAGAAAAAAAATCCGGGAGTGGCACTATGGCTCAAGTGGTAGAGCGCTAGCCTTGAGCTGAAGAGCTGAGGGACAGCACCCAGGCCCAGAGTTCAGGCCCCATGACCGGACCCAAAAAAATAAATAAATAAAGTGCATGCTTGCTACAATGTTAACAGGAAAGAACTAAGTTTAATCAAGAGTTAAATACATTCATATTTTGAAAAGACTCTTCCAAAAAATCCATATAAAATACTTCCAAAAGAAAAAATAAAAACATGGATTGTGTAAAAAAAAAAAAAATCTGTTTTCCACACCTGATTGTATTTATTTTTTATTTGCTAGTCATGGTGCTTGAAGTCAAGGCTTGTACAATGTCCCTTATCAGTGACTAGGATTACAGTCATAAGCCACCAGCACCCAGCTTTATTTTATATATATACTTTTTTTTTTTTGGTTAGTTGTGGGGCTTTAAATCTGGGCCTGGGCGCTGTCCCTCAGCTCTTCAGCTCAAGGCTAGTGCTCTACCACTTTGAGCCACAGCACCACTTCCTGTTTTCTGAGTGCTTTACTGGAGATAAGAGTCTCAAGATTTTCCTGCCCAGGCTGGCTTTGAAGGGCTATCCTCAGATCTCAGCCTCCTGAGTAGCTACAACTTGACTATATTTTATCCTATCACTTTTTAAAATTAATTTCTGGAACTTTCATGATATAAAATTATTTTCCACAATAAAATCTCAATTAGAAACTACTTACCTAATGAAAATGTGAATTTAACAGCTATCATTTCGTTTGTTATCCAGTAAATAATTACACCACAAGACATACGTCACCTGAATATAGATGACAAAAGCGAGGCTTAGAGAAGAAAACTAACTTGACCAAAGTTATTGAGCTGGCATATAGGATATGAGATTGGGTCTGGGCCTTCAAATACTCGATTTTCTGAATGTCATAAAAAATTATTAACAATAATGATTACAACATGAGAAAAAAAGTGAAATATATGAAATAGTTTATTTTTTATGAAATAGTTTATACATGTACAATTCTGAAAGAAAACATGAACTTACAGTCTTATATTAGTTTCCTCAAATTAATTAGGCCCTCCAAAAAAAAGCTACAATTATGGGAATGATGAAGGTAACTTAGAGCTTAAAAGCATGACTCAAATGGTAGAGAGCTTGCCTAGCAATTATAAGGCCCTGAGTTCAAACTCAGTATAGCAAAGAAAAAGAAAAGATGAAAAGGAGAGAGAAGGAAAAAAAGAGAGAAAAGACATAAGTAGGTCTGGCTAATTGCAAGAACAAACGGCAAGCTAGAGTTAGGTCTTACAAGCTATGATTAAGTCTTTTACACCAACTGAAAGGGAAGGAATAATCCAGAGTCAAACAAGCATCAATGAAAATGTTCAGTAAGTTATCAAGTGTCACTTTTATCATCCCAGGCTCTTGATCAAAACTTCTGAAGTAGTAGAGGTGATTAACACTTAGCCAGCAAATAAAGCTTCTGCTTTTAGAGTGTGCTTCATGCCCTATTCAGAACCTAAGTCTCTCACTTCCATGGAAATCGAGGAATTACTTCTCCTGTGCCACATGAGAACTGCAGTATTAAAAAAGAGACTATCGCTGGGTGCCGGCAGCTCACGCCTGTAATCCTAGCTACTCAGAAGACTGAGATCTGAGGATCATGGTTCAAAGCCAGCCTGGGAACGAAAGTCCATGAGACTCTTATCTCCAAGTAACCACCAGAAAACTGAAAGTGGCGTTATAGCTCAAGTGGTAGCATGTTAGCCTTGAGCTGAAGAGCTGAGGGACAGTACCCAGGCCCAGAGTTCAAGCCCCATGACTGACAAAAAAAATAAATACATAATTTTTTTTTAAAAAAGAAGCTACTGTTACTACCACCTGTGGAGGATACTATACAGCACACTTCTGCTGGGAGGGCAAGACTGGATTCCTCGAGCTCTCACACCTCGAGCTCTTCCACTTCTTGGAAGACATAGCTCTTAATTTCATAATGATCAGAGCCTAGTTAAATCTATTATGAATCAAAGAAGTATCTTAATGATTCAGTATTTCCAGGGAAAAACTAATGATACATTTCCTTCTTTTAAACCAGCAGTCACCAATGTGGGTCACTTGGTGGAAGGCACCAGGAAATCAAGGTTTACCTTTGTGCTAAGTGGCTTTAGTCCAGGAAATGCCAATCAAATCGTATATTGTTAAAACGTATTCTTTTTTTTTTTTTTTTTTTTGCCAGTCATGGAGCCTGAACTCTGGGCCTGGGCGCTGTCCCCTCAGCTCTTCAGCTCAAGGCTAGCCTTCTACCACTGGAGCCACAGCACCACTTCCGGCTTTTTCTGTTTATGTGGTGCTGAGGAATCGAACCCAGGGCCTCATGCTTGCAAGGCATGCACTCTACCGTTGAGCTACCTTCCCAGCCCCTGTTAAAACTTATTCTAAAATCCATTTAAAGACTGATGGTGTATGATCCAAGTAATATTTATACATATATACACACACATATACATATATCCATATATATACACACACACATATATATATGCGTGTGTATGAAAAAGCACAATGAAACCCTTTGTATTGTAATATACTGATAATGATAAAAATAAAATCTACTCGAATATATGAGCCTTTGAAGTCCCTCTATTTGGGAAAGATAAGATTAGGCCTTATCTTTTTAGGCTGAAAAAGTAAGCACTATAAATGTATTGTTTTATATGCTATAACTTAAATGAGCTTGGTATTTGGTGGTTTTTTTTTCTGAAAATACCAAATCTGTACAGTTTAAAAGGAATTCCGAAAAATCTGTCTCTGAATATTACAAGTCTTTTGTACTTGGCAGCTAGCAAGAATGTCAACCTATGTAAGTCTTTAATTCTACAGATGTCTATTTAGTGAATAATTAGTAGAAATTAGGAGTGGTAAAATTACATATTCCACAGATAGTTCAAAGTGACCTAAAAATGAAAGTTGTAATTTAATTTCATTAAACATTTACAGCTGATTCTAACAGTCTAGTCTAAGCTCTCACTGGTTTTTAAGAACAAAATGTGTCAACTGTTAAAAGAGTTCCTTGTTAGGAAAGTTAAACATTTGAAGAAGTAGGATGTTTTAATGTGTCTGAGTAAAAGTAACAGATTTAAGTATATACAACCACCTTCCTATCACTGAGTGAGAAAAGTGGAAAAACACTTTGTCATTTTCTATTCCTTAGAGATCATTTCACTCAAGCCCAGTACCAGAGAAGGCAAAGACAAACATTACATGACTTTAAATATGGACTACTCCAGATAGGAGAGCCAGGACTAATTCCCAAATATTCTCTAATAGTCAGTGCTGTCCTAAATTAGAATGGGCAATTTGGGAGTTATCTATGTACCTGTTAAACAGTAGATGACACAGCATTGTAATGCAACTGAACTAATGCTACCAAGGTCCCTCTGTTCCTGCAATGTAGTGGGTACTGGCTACGAGTCAAATTTTCATCAGGTGAAATAAGAGCTAAGGAATCTTTAGTCACCCATATGACTTGAAGGGATGGTAGAAAAGGCCCACTATATCTAATTTGTATAGAAAATATCTTACACATTGCTGCATACAATACTACAAGCCAGGAGCCAATGACTCATACCTGTAGTCCAAGCTACTCAGGAGGCTGAGATCTGAGTGTCCTAGTTCAAACCCAGCCCAGGCAGAAAAGTCGGTAAGATTATAATCTCCAATTAACCACCAGAAAACCAGAAGTGGCACTATGGCTCAAAGTGGTAGAGTTCTAGCCATGAGCAAAAAGAGCTTAGGGACAGCACCTAGGCCCTGAGTTCAAGCCCCACAACCAGAGGGAGGGGAAAACACCTTACAAGTGAAGACAGCAAGGCAAAGGGCACAAAGATGATTAATAATGACATGACCTAAGTCAGAGTACTGCCCTCCACATCTAGTCTCATTTCCACAAACTTCCAGATTACAATTGTTTCTACTTTATCATACTTCTTCATCAAGCTTCAAGAACCTCCTACATTCCTTGCACCTTTAAGTGCTAGCTAAGTAAAAGTTTTATATTCATAGATGGGGGGTGGGGGAGGAGATGAAAATGCCTAGCCAACGTCAAGGGTCTGCAATTTAACTCTAATGTGAAGACCAAGTTTTTTCTTCCAACCTCTAATCCTGAGATATACACAAACCAGGTGCTCCACCTAGTGGATTAACAGAAGATTCCCAGGATGAGGGAAATATGTATGTATATCTTCAACACCATTCAGTTCACACACTCTGAAGTATTCATTTCTCATACCATATCTCATAGCTAAAATAGCAGCACTAAAAGGAAAGGATTATAGCTCTGAATCCCATACCTCATATCCTATGGCCAAAATAATGACAGACAAATAGACACAGAGAGAGACAAAGAAAGAATAAAGAATATAAGCTTCCAGCAGTTAAGGATAAATTTATTTGAAGTAGTTAAATAAAACCATATTCCAGGTTTGCTTCCTTTCCCATTTCCTCAGTTTCTCCTAATATAATAACAAAGCAGCCATTTCATAGGTAACAAAATAAAAGCTCTCTAATGCCACATCCCTAGCAGGTGTAACATCTGACTTTGAAGGACTATGAAATCCCATAGCTCCTTAATATGACACCATTCCAATATTTATCTTCAACTCAGGAGTGGGTCTCCCTCTCAAAGAGAAGAGCACAAGGTAGGAAACACTGAGGCTGAGAAGTCAGCAAATATTCCTGACTCTGCTGGTTTCTGATTGTCATAATCTTGAGTAGGTCCTTAAACATGTGACTTGACCCCTCATTTGGAGAACCTAAACAGTGATTTATTCCTCACAAGGTGTTGTGAGATGGAAGAGGGGTGATAGGTGCTGTGCACCTAGTAGACCTTCTAGATATGTGGATGGCTAAAGGCAGATAAATGGATCTAATTAGGCTCATGGTTCCAATTTATTTATATCTTTACTCCACATTTCCATTTTTAAAAGGGGTTAAGATTGGTGGGTGCCAGTGATTCACACCTGGCTACTCAGGAGACTCAGATATAAGATCATAGCTTAAAGCCATCTCGAGTGGGAAATTCCAAGAAAATCTTATCTCCACTCACAAGGTAGAGTGCTAGTCTTGAGCCAAAAAAAAAAAAAAAAAAAAATCTCAGGGCAGCACCCTGCCCTGATTTCAATCCCTAGGACTAGCACAAAAAAAATAAAGGTCGTGGGGGGGGCGAGGATGGGAAGGGGAAACAAAGGAGGAGGCTACAATACTTGATAAGAAATGTACTCACTGTCTTGCCCATGTAATTGTAACCCCTCTATACAGTGTTTTCACAATAAAAAAAAAAAAGGTCATAAAAATGGCATGTAAAGGTGTTAGACAACATGGAAGAGCATAATAAAGATTCATGCAGTTTGACCAGAACTAAGCAAGAAAGGTAGATAGATGCTGAGTTGCAGTAAAACCACAGGTGGATTTTTGAAAGCCCTGTCAATGTAGGTTTTGCCAGCAATCAATGTAGAGTGCCTACACTATCCATTATACCAATCTGTCATATTCTATGCTGCTCTAAACTTTTAGTCAGCCCATCTCCTAAAGAATGGATGCAATACTCTTAACAAGATCTGTGGTCTTACCTTCTGCTTGAGCTTCCAATTTGTTATGTTAGCTTTCACATACTGATCGCCCAAGACCTATGTTGTTAATTTCTGAAGAAAGATCAAATTCAGTAACACCATTCATGTTTTGTCAAGGCTCAAAATTGAGTGAGCAAATATACGTAGTAGATTCCTTAATTATTAACTATAATACCACAAAAGCAAGTGCTGAATGCATCCCTTACTCAACATCTATCCTCCCACTCCAATTCAGTGATAGAAGGATAGAAGGTTAGTGGACTAATGTCTGGCCACACAGACTACATTCTCAGCCTCTCCTGCACTAAGGTGTGAACCTTCCACAAAGGTTCTGGCTAATTGGATGAGAGAAAGAAGTGTGTGATGACTCATTCCTTCTACTGCTGGATTTTACTAAGACAAATTTAAACACACGTACATACAAAATCTGTCCACAAACATTCATGGCAACTTCTTTTGTAATAACCAGAAACTGAAAACATGATTGTTAAATTGTGGTGTAAATAAGACTCCAAAACGGAATGATCTACTGATACAAAATGGAGAGATTTCAAAATCATGCCAACAAAAACATAAAGTTTGTAGTGTATAATTGCATTTTTATAAAATTAATTTATACTAACAGAAAGGAGATCTGTGATAACCCAGGGATGAGAAAGGAGGAGGAGAAGTCGATTACAGAAGAGTACATGGGGGTCATAGGTTTGATTTTATCTTGAATGTAGTAATAGTTTCACACATGTGTGTCAAAATAAATTGATTGTGTCTTTTATATATGTACAGCTGAATGTATGTCAATTATCCTCAAGCTATTGAGGGAAAGAGGTATTTGTGGGAGCATTTTCACATTATAGACTTTCAGATGCACACTCACAATTCTTGCATCTGTTCAGAATCTAAACTTATCAAAATATACTTCCTTACAGTGAACTAGCAATAAATATCAAGCTGAAAAGTTGGCTTTGGGCCATTTTCAACTCAAAATGAAACTGACTTCTGAAAAACAAATGAAGGAAGAATCTACATTTCCCATACTGTCTCATGAAAAAGGAGAGTATTTCAGTTTTTCCACATGCCAGTTTGGGCATGTGCCATAAGAAAGCACATTTAGAGACAGCTCGTGCTTGGTTCGATCCCCAACACCATCACCAAAAAAAAAAAAAAAAAAAAAAAAAGGAGATATGGAAAGAAAAGGATAAGTACTCCATGGAAATCAGTGAACTAGAGTTTTTCTAATTCCATTGTGAGATTGTCTAAACACAATAAAAAGCTTATAAATATAATAGCTATATTTGTATGCCTTGGAACCCAAGCACATTTGTAGCATGACACAGACTGTCAATTCCACATCATACTCTGAATGGAGACAAAATATAAATATTAACTTAACTTTTTAATCTACTTTATTTATATTCACATACTTTCCTAGTGAATTTCTAAACAAAAATCTGTGCTATTGCATTTTACTACATCTAGCATGAAGTACAAACACTTTCAGAAATCATCTTTTATAGATTAATTTTAATGCACTTCTCTATGAAAACAACATCTGCTTGGGGAATAGATCCAGTAAATAAAATACTTCTTAGAATTACAACATTTATTGTTTCATATATGTAATAATCATGTTAAAACTTTCTCTAGTATATAAAGACGAATTTTAAAAGTAATAAAACTTCAGCTCACAAAACAAATCCTAAAATTTACAGGTGTTGAAATGGATCTAATTTTAGATGACATTATTGCCAACCATGACTCATAGAAGAGGAGAATGTTTTTCATTTGTTAACACTTAAAGGTTGTTTTCCCTTTAATTACTCTATAATGAAAGTGTGGGAAAATGTTACCAATTTAAAAACATGGTAGAAAGTCATAGCTGTAATACCTGATCTGAATACTGATAGTAGTAGAAAGAGTTTATTCTCTGCAAATGACATTACAGGGTTACTGTCCTTTCAACAAGCACTCTGCTTGTTGCAAATGGAGTGAAAAGCAATTTATTCCCATAATGATTTCCATGTAATAGCTTTTCTGTACAGTGAAGATGAGCCCATTCCTGGTGACAGACTTGAAAAGTGTTTCCCTTTGCTCATCCTCTAGCCCTGAAACACCCTTCAGAGGCTGAACACCACACTTCCTTGATTGTCAAATGCTGTCTGGACCACCCTCTAGGTGCTACACATTTCTAAGCACTCAGAACATGCTCAAAGCTACTGCAGTAGCTTTGCAGTCTGACTGTTCTGGCTTGAAGAGTTCCAGCTCCACTTCTTATTGGCATGTAACCCTATCCAGTCAATCTTAAAGGGGGATAATAACTAATAGGACCCACCTCTAGCATATTAACTGCTCCATAAATGAGTTATAATCATCTGGTTCTGCTTTAGACTGAAAAATTGTGTCTTCCCAACATTTTATATACTGAACCCTAATCTCTAATGAAATGATGTTTCCCTGATGAGAAAGAAAGAGACAGAGACAGAGACAAAGTGAGAGGAAGAGAGGGGAGAGAAGGAAAATCTATGATAGTATATGAGAATCTATGAATATTGCTGGGACTTTAAAGACAAGTGAAAATAAAATGAAGATATCATAGCCAGGAATACATAAATTTCAGAAGTATGTGTACATGGAGATTATATTAAAAAAGCATTCTGCTCTAATACTCAATCTAAATAAAATAATATGCCAGGAATATTTATATGCTGATATGTGTGTCTATATATGTGTGTACATATGTACATATGTCTATATATGTGTGTACAGACCACATGTATTGATGTATGATATATTTGGTGTAATAATTATACCAGCTCAATTCTTTCATGGATCCTACAGAATCCTTCATGGATCCTACAGAATTCAAGTAGTCATTTCACCACACATTTACAAAGAGCCCCTATTCCACTCCAGAGGAGGAAGAAGATTCACAGAGATGAGACCTGCCCAGCCCTCAAGGAACCCAGGACAACAGACTAGAAGGGCAAAAATCCTAACAGAGTGTGTCTGCGCCTTCCAGACTCCTGAGCCACCCCAGATGCACCAAAGCATACAGAGGTGAGACTACCTACTCTAACTCAACAAGGTAATCAAAGACAGTTTTATCCCTCTGAAGCACACACAATGCAAACTGGTTTGGTGGCCCCACAAATGTCCGAAGAATTGTTTTTCTGGCTGTTAGTCATTCTATTAACACCTAGGGTGGGCCTATAGACTCCTTTGACTAGATGTGTCCTACAGTCATCAGTCAACACTGCAGGGTTGGGTGGGACAGCACTCTTGCTTGTGAGGCAATAAAAAAGCAGTACAGGAAGCATGAGGGGAAGGGAGGGATGGAAGGAGGAAAGAAGCCATGCTAGGGAACACAAACTGGTTAGTACATACACCTACCCCTTCATTCCTTTTTTTTTCTTATTCCCCCCCCCCTTTTTTTTTCCTTCTTTAGACTACATTTCACTGGGTAGGCTAGACTCAGATCTTGAACTCAGGATCCTTTTGCCTCTGTCTATTGTATATTGGGATTGGAGGTGCACACCACTTTGCTTGGCTTTCCTCTCTACTTTAAAAATGTTCTACATACATAGCCGGGCGCTGGTGGCTCATGCCTGTAATACTAGCTAATCAAGAGGCTGAGATCTGAGGATCAAGGTTCAAAGCCAGCCCAGGCAGGAAAGCTGGGAGATTCTTATCACCAATAAACCACTAGAAAACTGGAAGTGGTACTGTGGCTTAAATGGTAGAGCACTTACCTTGAGCCGAAGAGCTGAGGGACAGCTCCCAGGCCAGAGTTCAAGCCCCATGACCAACAAAAGAAAAAAAAGTTCTACATAAAACTATAACATCTAAAAATCATCATTTCCCAAAGAAGGAAATCTAATGTTCAGAGATGAAGGGATCCATGGGTAATATAAAGATATGTCTGTATGCTAGCCTCCAGAATTTGTGAATGTAAATTATTTGAACACAGAGTCTTTGTAAATAACAACAAAGTGTCAGGAGACAATATTATGCACTAGTGGGTCCTAAATTCAAGAGACAGAAGAGATCTAAAAACAGACACAGACAGCTCTAGGAGAGACGAAGTCAGAGCCAAGCAGCCACCAAATGCTGGGAGAGATAGGAAGGATGCTGCTCTGGAGTCCCCAGAGGAAGCATGGCTCTATCAGACTTAGACTTCTGCTCTATGGAACTCTGAGAATATCAGTTTTGATTACTTGGAACCATCAAGTTTGGAAATGAATATAAGAACAATGTAATTAATACAGGAAACCTGGTGGTAATTAATACAGGAAACCTGGTGGTTATAAGAATATTCTGGAAGTCCTTTATTGGAAGCCTATGGTGAGTAAGGCATTTTTATTTCTGTTATAGCTAAGAATTCTTTTCTTTTTTGTGGTCCTGGAGTTTGAACTCAGGGCCTGCACTTTGTAAGCAAGTGCTTTACTACTTGAAGAAATGCCATTAGTCATTTTTGCTTACCTTAGTTTTTATACAGGATCAAGTGTCTTTCCTAAGTCCAACCTTGGACCAAGATTCTTCTATCTATCCCTTCCTCATAGTTGGGATGACAGCTTTGTTCAAGTCTCAACAAAGATGGTCTCCCTAACTTTTGCCAAGGCTGGTCTCAAGCCACAATTCTGATCTCTGTCTCTCAAGTAGCTTAGATTCTAGGCATGAGCCATCACACCAGCTATTTTGTTAAGACTGGGTCACACAAACTTTTGCCCAAGTCAGTCTCAACAACAATTCTCCCTATGTCTGTCTCTATACTGAGCTACTGGACTCAAGACTGTTACAGCCAGTAATTCTCAAAAGTTGCAAAGTAGAAATTATTCTATTCTATTCTAGTCTATAAATAGCCACTGATGCACCAAGTTAATATGTTTGCAATCAGGCAACAATATGTGCAGCTGTACTTCCTGAGACACTTCCACATGTGGTATTTTCCTACACCTCAGTGCCTTCCATCCAACCAATGTGTAGGCTGATGACACCATCCTGCCCTCATCTTCCTGCACAGCAGCTGCCTCTCCGCAGTTGAGCTCCACAGAATAGTCCTTCTCAGAGTCCTAAATAGAAACTGAGTGTCCCATTGGACTTGGGTGTCCCAGGAGATGGCACTGCCACCAGCTCAGACACAGCAGGCATAGAGGCAGTGACTGAGGTAGGCCTGTATTAGACATGTCTAAGAGACATCTGGGGTAGGGGATGAGAATCCTGTCAAAAGAGGAAGGAACTTAAAAATATTTTTAAATGTGATTGAAATAACACTGTACACAAATGAGTTACTATTCCCCAAGCATTTACATAATTGGAATTTTTACCTACAGAATAAAAATAATTGTCATAATTACAAATAGGCCAAATAGTTTATAGGCCTAGGTATTTCTTCACTGCAGACTGAGACCAGTTAAGTCAAAAGTCCACTAGCATCAAATTCTAATCTTTACATAACCAATCATTACAAAAACAGATCAAACAAGCCAGGTACCAATGAGTCATGCCTGTAACCCTAGCTACTTAGGAGAGTAACATCCAGATCACAAAAAAAATCCATGAGACTGTGTCTTGTGTTGCTAAGATAACCAGCAAAAAGCAGGGCTAGAGCTGGTGGCTTACACCTGTAATCCTAGCTACTCAGAAGGCTGAGATCTGAGGATTGCCACCCAGACAGGAAGTCCATAAGATTCTTACCTACAATTAACCACCAAAAATCTGGAAGTAGAGCCACTGCTCAAGTAGTAGTACACTAGCCTTGAGCCCAGGACCAGCACAAAAAAAGCATGGCTTAAGTGGTAGATGCCAGCCAAGCAAGCAAGGTGGGCAAGTGCAAGGCCCTAAGTTTAATAATACTTTCCCTGTACACACACAAAATAGTTCCAACAAATACCTTTGTACCCATCTTAGCCTCCATTTCATATCCCATGAATCCTTAATCTGACAGTACTGTTACTGCTGACCAAACAGACCCCTTTTTTAAAGGATCAAAGAAGCACTGGCTCTCCTGCATTAACCCTAACCCAAAGACCCGTCAGCTAGGAACAGGATATACTTAGGATAGTCCCTCTCACCCAGAAGTTCCCGCTGGCAGTCCTTTTATATACTGAGCCTCTGCAGTCTCAGCAACACCCCTCACTACCCCCAGGCCTTCCTATCCCAGTGTCATCCAATAAGGATGTGTGTCAAAGTCACATCTTTTTCCTTGAGTAGTTCCAAATCCCTTGAGCCCCTACAATTACCTCAACACAGTCTTTTAGGCAAAAGGAAGAAACTGGGCAAGAAAACATAGGTCTTTTTCTTGCCTCAGAAATAAAAACTCCCTCAAGCTGACCCTGAAGATAGCTAGAGGGTAACGTCACCACGCTGCTCACATCTTGGGGGCTCCTTCTTGGCACCCCTATCCTTAGCCCCATGTACAGAAGGGATGTAGAGCCACTCCTCTTCCACCAGTCTGGCATCATGGAATGTCACCCTTTCACTTTTCATCGCCTACCACCAGGGGCCCAGGAGCAAGGGACTTAAGGGTGATCAGGTATAGAGATAAAAAGGGAGGCAGCCACCCAGGAGAGAAGATGATACCTTTGAGTGTCATTCACAGCTGGCAAGCTGTCTACATCCTTACCTACCAAGGGTAAGGGAAGAGAGCCAGAGGTAGCTCAGAGGATTATGGACTTCAAAGTCGTTACTGGTAATAACTGAATCATTCTGAATCCCCTTATCCATTGCCCTTCCACCCCCTCCTTGAAGCCCTCTTTGACCACATGCAGCTGGCTTGTGTCTGTCATTCCTACTCCACTGCCTTCCACAGGTACCACTACTGTAGCTGGGACAGTACTGGGGAGATTATCCCTCCCCGTGGGCCTCAGAAGAGCACCTCAAACACTGCCTGGCGCCAGAGGCTTACAATACATGTTTGCTGAATGAATGACTGTGAGCCACTCGCTTACCATTTACATGTAATCACCAAGTAACCCAATTGTGATCCTTATTTATATGACAGATTAACTCTGCTATAAAGTTGTCTGCTAACAATAGCTCAAGGAGGCTCGAGCATGTCTTGCTGGTCACAAAGCATGTTCAGCTGCTCGTGCAACATTGCTGAACCTTCACAACTAGAAAGCCAGGACCAACCCTGATTGCTCAATGTCCTAAGTTTGTTATTAAACAAACTGATCCCAAACACAGCGAATGGAAGAAACTGCCAGCTAGACACACTGATCTAAAAGCACTATAGGCATCTTAGCAGCAGACAGTGGGTCTCATGTGTGTTTGTTCCTTTAGCAGCCAGCAGGATATCTAGCACACAGTAGGGCATCATAAGTGCTTATTGTGAAGTTTCCTACACCAACCAGATGCTTCCCTATAGTGAAGTACTTGGATCTCTGGAAACTACAGATGTTCCCCCACCAAACTAAACACCACAGCTGGTCTCCTACCATTTAGGCCCACCAAACTGTTTGGAAAGAATAGGCTTCCAGGCTCTTTTTTTTCCCCTCCAGTCCAGAGCACTTTCCCTGAGCTTCTTTTGCTCAAGATAGTACTCTATCACTTGAGCCACAGCACCACTTCTGGCTTTTTCTGTTTATGTGGTACTGAGGAATTGAACCCAGGACTTCATGTATGTTAGGCAAGCACTCTACCATTAAGCCACATTCCCAGCCCACTTCCCACCTCTTCAAGTGATAAAGATTAACTACTAACACTTTATAAGTATACAGATTTTGCCACAACAATCAATTTGGAAATTGATTTTAAAGCAACTGAATTAACTTGAAGACATACTTTGGTCTGCCTTAGATCATCTCTACATTGAGATATATCCTGTATGTCTACCGATGGTTTACTGTTGGATGCTGCTCCCTCAAGTTTATAATCCTAGGTACTCAGGAAGCTGAGACCCAGAGGATGGAAGTTCAGACTCAATTTGGATAGAAATATTATTGAGACTCCATCTCCAATTACTCAGCACTGTTTTGATTTGTCTTACTTTAAACAGTGTTACATCTCTGTCACTAACCAAGCCACAAGGAAATAATTAAAGCAAAGACAGGAAGAGCAAGAGCTCTGGTCCCAACACCGAGCCTCTCAGACCCAGCAAGCAACACAGGACAAAAACCAGCTGAGTGACTTCAGCACCTCACCTTTCTTCACTGCCAAGAAGGTGGGCACTAACAATTTTTGCTGGGCTGATTCCAATCTTGGCCTCAAGGGCTATACCACATTACATAACTAAAGACCCATCAGAGATTAAGAAAGGAAGTCATTTGTTGGTTTTGAGGTTTTCCAAAGAAGGAAGGACTTCACACCCAATGTGCTAACCCTCTTAGCATCATGCCAAAAACAGCAATTAAAGGGTTGCCCAACTTTTGGGACATGTCTTGACAGTAAACACCACTTGAACTTGCCTGTCTATCAAGAGGCATACCTGACAGGAAAGTCAAGTGCTCATTGATGGGGTGTTATGTTATCAAATATGCACACACACCCTCAAAACTTACTTTATTCAGAGCTTTCCTAAGACACAGATATCTGCCCTGTGGAATCTTTTTTTTTTTTTTTTTTTGGTCAGTCGTGGGGCTTGAACTCTGGGCCAGGGCGCTGTCCCTCAGCTCTTCAGCTCAAGGCTAGTGTTCTACCACTTGAGCCACAGCACCACTTCTGGTTTTCTGGTGGTTTATTGGAGATAACAGTCTCATGGACTTTCCTTCCCGGGCTGGCTTTGAACCGCGACCCTCAGATCTCAGCCACCTGAGTAGTTAAGATTACAGGCATGAGCCATGGGCACTCAGCTAACCTTTTTTTAAGTTTTCATTGTTATACCCAACTTCTGACTCCAGCTCTCCTAAAGATATCATCAGGAATATCTGATACCTGGATTAAGTGTGACTCAAGTATTAGAGTGCTTGCCTAACAAGTATGGGGCCAGGAGTTCAAACCCCAGCACTACCAAAAGAATTAAAAAAGAAAAAAGGCATCTTATACTTAATTTTATACATCTATTAAAGCTACAATATGCAGCTTTAGATGTGTTTTTAAAAGGTTCCTCTTTTCAAGTGAAAAACCTGCCTTGAAATGTTCTTTCTATTAAGGGTGAACATGAGGAAACAGCCAAAGTTGGGGAAATGAAAGTTTAATCTCTTATATATCTAATAAGTAGTATATATAATATTTACTAAAAATTATGTCAAAGAGCTCTGAAACTGGTGCCTTTCTTGGTAGCTCTGGTGGACACACATGTGGGTGGGAATAAGATAAACAAGTTGAGCCAAGCCTTTTAATAAATGGTCTCCAATGTTAAAACTTCCCAAGATGATGTGTTAATTAAAATATGTTCTCTTCTTTGGGGCAGTACTAGGGTTTAAACCCATAGCATTGTGCTTGCCAGACAAATGCACTACCACGTAAGCCACTCTCATAACTGTTCTTCTTTTCATAATCCATAATCCTCCTACCTTTCCCTACAAGTAACTGAAACTACAGGCATACACTATCCTGTCTGGCTTGATTTTTGTTTTCTATGGGCTTTTTAGACTGCACAGCAGGACCTGTGTGTTACTTTTATTATGGCTGTGGCCACCTGACAGACACAACTTGAAGATTTTGTTCGGCCCATGTTTCTAGAGGGTTGCTTGATCACATGTGCACGGACAGAGGATACAGTGACAGGAACCTGTGGAGGAGTTCTTCACCTCATTGATGACAAGTAGAGAGAGGCCAGCTTATATTTTGAGAGAGGGTCTTGTTAGCTTTTTGCCTGGGCTGCCTTGAGCCATGATCCTTCTATCTCTGCCTTTCAAGCAACTGGGATTATTGGCCTGCACAGAAACATCTAACCTTTTCTCTTCTTTTTGCAATTCCATTCTTGGCTTTCCTGTACTGTGTACCCATCCATTAATAGTTAAGCCCTTAATAGCCAAATTAGCTTTGACACAAAATTTTCAACCTGAGAAGGTATTTAGTAGTAAGTACCAAGGACCACAAATAGCAAAATATTAAGCAGAAAAACAATATCCAATGACAACTCTCACCAATAACATATTCCAATGTGTTTCAAGGTTCTGCAAAATCTTCCCATAGTGTTACAAAGTATTAGTTTTCCATTTTTTGGTTTAGTTCTGTTTATCTATTTGATTTATTTTCTTCTGACTCTAAATGCTGGCAAGACTTTCACCATATCTGGAGAAAGAAGTAGACCTGTAGAGAATCTGTGAGTGAGCCAGACACTAAGCTTTCCCTGTTTCCATTCCTCACTCTACAAGCTCAACTTTTCACCACTTGGCTGCTATCTGATCTCTACTCCAGGAAAGAAAGTAACAGGGAACTGTGAATAATGCATGCTTCTTACTTATTGAACACAACTCTGAGTATACAACTAAAAAATAACCTTTAATGCAACAACGCCAGTGTGGAACCACTCACCACTTACTCCCCACCTTCTCTCATAGGGGGGGCCTTTGCACAATATCAGTGCTTCTACTGGTTGACACCCCTTCCCATTTCCTAGTTTATCACTTCTAAGCAATTTTCTGCTACAATAGGTGAGGAAGCTTACACCCCTCCCCTCTTTACAATGCCACCACTGTGGTTCCATGCAGCTATCTTTATGTTTAATATGTAACAGACTTTTATTTTCATTCTTCCATTACTGACAGGTTCTTGCAATTTCTTACCTTGTAAAATAAGGGTGTAAGTGAAATCAGAATCCACAAATTTTTTTTGCCATTTACAGCAGTTAATAAATGGTACAGTTGAGAATAGAAGGAAAATGAATGGTTAAAATGTATTTTAAAGGGCTGGGAAGGGGGTTCCATGGTAGAGTGATTGCCTCGCATGCATAAGACCCTGGGTTCGATTCCTCAGCACCACATAAGCAGAAAAATACGGAAGTGGGTGCTGTGGCTCAAGTGGTAGAGCACTAGCCTTGTTCTGAAGAGCTCAGGGACAGCGCCCAGGCCCAGAGTTCAGGCCCCACAACCAACAACAACAACAAAAAATATTTTAAAAGTGAAATACACAACTTATGGGTGGGGATAGGAGGGAAAAACTAGGGGAGAATGAGAGAAGGTGTGACATTGTCCAAAAAGAAATGTACTGGGGGATATGGGGGGGGGGGCGGGATATGGGAAGGGATAGGAAGGGAAAACAAAGGAGGAAGCAACACTGCTTGATAAGAAATATACTCATTATCTTGCCCATGTAACTGTAACTCCTCTGTATGGTATTTTCATAATAAAAATTTTTTTAAAAAAAAAGAAATGTACTCATGCCAGGCACTGGTGGCTCACACCTGTAATCCTAGCTACTCAGGAGGCTGAGATCTGAGGATTGCAGTTCAAAGCCAGCCCGGGCAGGAAGGACCATGAGACTCCTATCTCCAATAAACCACCAGAAAACTGGAAGTGTCTGTAGCTCTAGTTGTAGAGCGCTCGCCTTGAGCTGAAGAGCTGAGGGATAGCGCCCAGGCCCAGAGTTCAAGCCCCACAACCAACAAAAAAAAAAAAAAAAAAATGAAATGTACTCATTACCTGCCCTATATACCTGTAACCCCTTTATTATAACAATAAAGAAGTTTTAGCACTGTACGACTTAAGATCAATCACTGTGTTCCCTCTACACACTAGCAGCAGAATCAGTGACCACCTGTACACAAGAATCAGTGACCACCTGTACACAATTATCTCATAAGCATGCTCATAAATAATACCATGAGCACACCTAAATACACTCATAGCACCTCTGAACTCAAGTACTCTGCCTATCCCTTGCACTCAGAGTATTGGCTAAGGGGAGGTGGCAGATAGTACTGCAGACTGCTCCTCAGAGCCCAGATTCTGTGATCATCCTGGTGCTTCAGAACTTTAGGGTAGCTATGGAGCAACAACATTCTAGAAGACATATCTGGTGGGGGAGGGGGGAAGGTCATTAAAAGCTGTCTGTACAATAAAAATTTAAAAGTATGACACATACTATTTTGCCAGGTAATGACCCTTGACACATAAAGGTGAATTTCATAAGTCAGGCATGGTGGTGCATGCCTGTAATGCCAGTATTTGGGAGGGTCAGGCAAAAGGATCTCACTGACTCAGGATGCTGGACCCAAAAGCTTCAATACAAAACCAAAAGTCAAAACTTTTCAGTTATCAATGCATAAAGCTGAACCCAAGGGCTGGGAAGGTGGCTCAGTGGTAGAGTGCTTGCCTCACATGCATGAGGCCCTGGGTTCAGTTCCTCAGCACCACATAAGCAGAAAAAGCCAGAAGTGGTGCTGTGGCTCAAGTGGTAGAGCACTAGCCTTAAACTGAAGAGCTCAGGGACAGCGCCCAGGCCCAAAGTTCAAGCCCCACAACCAGCCAAAAAAAAAAAAAAAAAGCTGACCCCAACGAACTCAGCTCTCAGAAGTGGACAAGAAAGCTTTGAACAACCAAGTTAGGGACTTCTTTCTTCATCATATCTAGGTCCCCTGTATACCACTGCAAGGTCCCTTCCATCTTGAAATACAGCCACTATGTTCTGTGTAACTGCCACTTCCTCCAGTTACTGGAGGCAAGAGAACGATTTTCAGAGACTGAAGGGACACCTCCCTGGTTCACAGCCAGTGCTTGGGGAGCCAAAGCTCAACATTTCCTCTACTAGCAAAGAACCTGAGATCTAAACTATGGACTCTGCAGGCCTCTTTCTCCTTCTAACTCCCTGAGGCCATACTTCCAGCTACTCCTCTTTACTTTGCTAATGGTTCTCACTGACACACAAGATACTTCCAAGGCCTGAAGCAGATGGGGGTGAAAGATGCACATATCCATCCAAAATTTAAGGCCAGGTTCCCAAGGACTTTGCATCCCTGCTCCACTTTCTTCAATCTCCTTTTTGCCAGTCCTGGAGCTTGAACTCTGGGCCTGGGCCATGGCCCTGAGCTTCTTTTGCTCAAGGCTAGCAACAGTTTTGGGGTTTTTTTTCTGAGTACTTTATTAAGATAAGAATCTCACAGATTGGGCTGGGAAGGTGGCTCAGTGGTAGAGTGCTTGCCTTGCATGCATGAGGCCCTGGGTTCGATTCCTCAGCACCACATAAGCAAAAAGAAAAAAGCCGGAATTGGTGCTGTGGCTCAAGCAGTAGAGCGCTAGCCTTAGCTGAAGGGCTAAGGGACAGCGCCCAGGCCCAGAGTTCAGGCCCCACAACCGGACCCCCCCCCCAAAAAAAAAAGAATCTCACAGACTTTCCTGTCTAGGCTAGCTTCAAATTGCAATCCTCAGATCTCAGCATCTTGAGAAGTTAGAGTTACAGGCATGAGCCACCAGCACCCAACAAGTTCTCAGCTTTTTTTTATTTTTTATTTTTGTCAGTTATGAGACTTGAACTCTGGGCCTGAGTGCTGTCCCTGAGCTCTTCAGCTCAAGGTGAGCACTCTATCACTTGAGCCACAGCACCACTTCCGGTTTTCTAATGGTTTATTGGAGATAAGAGTTTCATGGACTTTCCTGCGGGCTGGCTTTGAACCGTGATCCTCAGATCTCAGCCTCTTGAGTAGCTAGGATTATAGGTATGAGCCACTGGCGCCCAGCTGTCCTCAGCTTTTATACCAAAGAAAATACCACCCAAACAAAAAAAGTTCAACACCTAGGTGTTACAGGTCATTTGCTGACTTACACAGAGACATCCAAAGCCAAGCAAGGAAAAGCAAAAATATGAGCAATGAACCCATAGGATCGTGTGGTGGGACTCATCCTTTGCCTCTGCCTTCACCTCATCCCTCACACAGGAGTTAATTCCAGTCGCTCCAGAATATTAAAAAAAAAAAAAAAAAAAAAAAAAAACTGGGCCAGGCACCAGTGGCTCATGCCTGTAACCCTAGCTACTCAGAAGGCTGAGATCTGAGGATCACGGTTCAAAGCCAGCCTGGGCAGGAAAGTCCATGAGACTCTTACCTCCAATTAACCACCAGAAAACCAGAAGTGGCGCTGCAGCTCAAGTGGTAGAGCACTAGCCTTGAACTGAAGAGCTGAGGGATACCACCCAGGCCCAGAGTTCAAGCCCTACCACTTGCAAAAACAAATAAAAAAAACACTGTTTCTAGTTTGGAGATAAAGAACAGGTTTTATGCTACCAATGGCTTTACAAGAGAAAAAACAAAGAGGAAACTCATAATCTGTTGAATTTCCTCATAATAAATTTGCTGCAAGAATCATAGGAAATACCGCATAGGAAAGAGAAATAAGCTGGCTTTTTAAAATAAGGAAGAAATTTAAGAAACAACCAAAGCCACACTGATATAAAGCCAAATACCAAACTGCTTAAAGATTCAAACATGCTTAATAACCATAAATCATTAGCTTTCAATATAACCATTTTTCTCCTTGGAAGTGCTTGACTCCCAGAACACCTAGGGCTTCTAGAAACGATGAGAAGAAACCCACAAACCCACAGCACCACAGCCTGTGCAGAAACAAACACAGAGGGGCCCACAATGGGTAGTGGAAGTATGACCCAAGTGGGAACAAGCACCATCTGGAGACGGCATCCTCCTGTACAGGACCCCAGCCCTGAGCCACCCCTACTCCCTGCGGGGTGGGAGAAGTAGGCTGGAAGAATCCTGCACACCGCTTACACCCCATCCCTGAACTCAGCTCCCCAACCCCAGTTAAAGAATCCATGGTCAGCACATGACCTCAGAGGTCCATTTCTCCACTCACATTCTTGACACCATCTTTGAGGAAGAAAGACCACAGGATACACTATTACCTTTTATTGTGTTTATATGTTATTTTTAGGAGGCTTCATAAATTCAGTGCCTATCATGTGCCAAAGTTCCAGCCAACTCCCTGGAGTTTGAGTACAGAGACACTGACAAGCTGCCCTGCATCCTTGCTAACCCATTCTTGCCAGTAACTCAGAGTGAAGTTCCATTCACCAAGGCCAAACTGTGAAGGGAGTGCAGTATCTCTTTGACATACTGATTCTCTTTGACATACCAGGGAGTAGTACTGCTGGGTCACGAGTTTTATTTTCGATGTTGTGATTAACTTTCCTAGAGTTTCTATAATGGCTGTGCTAAGACCTGTATCACCAACAGTGTGCCAGGGCTCCTCACTAACACTTTCCCATCTCTAACAGGTAGAAAGCAGTATTTCACTTAAGTTTTAGGTTGTATTTTCCTAATGATTGCTGATGTTGGGAATTTCTTTATACACCTGATGGCCATGTGCATGTCTTCTTTTGAGAAATGTCCATTTAAGTCCTTTGCTCTTTTTCTTTTTTTTCCTTTTGTTTTGCCAGTACTATGGGGCCTGAACTCAAGACCTCTCTCACTCTTGCTCAGGTCTGGCAGTCTACCACTTGAGCCATACCTCCAGCCTGGCTTTTTGCTGGTTAACTGGAGGATAAGTCTTGTGGGATTTTTGGCCCAGGATGGCTTCAAACCAAAATCCTCCAGATCTCAGCCTCTTGAGTAGCTAGAAGTACAGGTGTGAGTCACCAGACCCTGGCTCTTTTGCCCATTTTTTTTTTTTGGTTGTGGGGCTTGAACTCTGGGCCTGAGCACTGTCCCTCAGCTCTTCAGCTCAAGGGGAGTGCTCTACCACTTGAGCTACAGACATTTCTGGTTTTCTAATGGTTTATTGGAGATAAAAGTTTCACGGACTTTCCTGCCCAGTCTGGCTTTGAACTGCGATCCTCAGATCTCAGCCTCCTGAGTAGCTAAGATTACAGGCATGAGCCACCAGTGCCCGGCTTTGCCCATTTTTTAAGTGGATTATCTGTTTCCTTATCAAGTTGTTTATATTCCTTATATATTTTGGATATTAGTCTCTTATGATATTTATGATTATAAATATAATCTTCTATCCCACAGGTTATATCCTCACTCTGTTGATACAAATGAATTTCTAATAGTAAATACTTCAGGCCTGGGTAAGCATTCTATAATCAAGCAAAGTCTTTTCCATTTCCTCTTCAGTCGAACTACTTCCAGTATCTTATGTCTTTAAAATCTCAAGGAACCTAGTTCTTAAACGGCCTTCAAAATACCACCTGTAAGCAGTGCCCTGTTCTCTGTCCCCTACTAGATTCCAACTCACATCATTCCTTCCCTACTCCCTCCTGACTGCTGTGTTCACTCTACTGTCCTTTTCTCTTCAAGTAACGTGAGAATAGCATACGACTTAAATATCATGCAACAAATAGTAACTTAAACCACACAGATTTCAAGGACTTGTTAAATGAGAAAAGCAAAAGCTCTTAAACCAATAGAAATTTACAAGAGAGCTCGGAAGGTAAATTTTTCAATTCAAATGTAGTCTACAACTGTAATAGGTACTACAAATAATTTTCTACATAAATCACAGTTGTGAAAAAGGGAGGGAAAAACAACAACACTGCTAGAAATTTCCAAAATATCACATATTTAAGAAAAAACTCAAAATATAAATAAGTTATATGATACATAAATTATTTCAATGTAATTGCATGAAATTATTTTCAAATACATTCTTACTAGATGTCACTGGAACGAAGAGATCTACCTGGTTTTATTTAAGGCCAACAGTAAAAACTTTCTGAGACAAAGAAAAACCTCTATACCTCAGATACTTGCACAAAAAGAATAAAGCAGTTACTGGGGAATTCAGCTTCCTGCCACATCCTGGGATAAGGATCAGTTACTGTAACTAAGAAATCCCAGACTGTTACCTGGTCCCCAGTGATAATACAAGTATGGCCTGGGCCCATCAGATAATGCAAACTCATGGTTATTAGGAGAGAAACAAACAACTCTGCTTCCTCATCTCCTGCTCTCAAGAAAACATCAGGCAACTTTTGAAACAAGGTTATTTCTGTGTTGAAAGGACACAACATTTATGGGAGTAAGATAGTTGGAATACCATATCTCAACCAATTACTTGTCAAATGCAGTAAGTCAGAAAGGTAGAATAAGAGAACAAGGAAAAGTAAAAATCTGGGGTAAATTTCCGTGGATCATCTTGTACCTTCTTCCTTTTCCACAGAAAAGGGGACACTTTGCTACATCACACATGGTGTGGCTCTTCTGGTGGCTCATTTGCAAACCTAGTTCATGGGGATTATCCAGGACTATTTAAAAACCACACAATAATTGCAAAATTACAAACAGTAATGCTTTCCTACAAAGAGAAGCCTCATTTCTAGAGTAATTAGTCTACACATGCTATCCTTCATTCACTGAGACCCTTGAGGTGTGTTAGTTCCTGACTTATCTAAAAAGTTAAGAAGCCCACACAGACCACCTGATATCCTAAAGCTCTAGGCCAAGACAGCTTCACTTTAAATTTTAGACCATTCTCAAAATAAAGCAATTTATGAACTTTCTGGGAAACCACAAATCCATATAAAACAGTTAAGTTCCTGTGTTAAACCTAAAAACTGGACTTTTTGTGTACTGTCTTGTTTAATAGGGTTGGAGGGCAAGTCAAAGGAAAGACACAAACACAGAATAATAGCTAATTTCTTTTATTACAATTGTTTCATCCCAGTCAGAAAGTATAGTGGTTTGATGAAACCTGCTTCTCTTTTTACTCTTGCTTCTTAAGTTCTCTCTCCTCTGCTCAGAGATTCTGAAATACACCAGTGTCAGAATCAAGAGCTATCAATGATAACCCATCTTGAAATGAAAGGATGATGCTGAAGGAGATAGGAATGAAGGATCAAATCACCATTCCTCTAAGCATGCCTTTACTGTGAATCATTTTTACATTAGTTCCAACAAAGGGAAAAATGATACCTCAGCAAGAAACTAAATCAGTTGTGACGTGTTGTTCATTGATAAAAAGCAGGGAAATGTTCTCATCTATCTTTATACAAAGGATGTGATATGAAAATCACTTGAAATGAACACATAAACACATAAACAAAAAAATGAAGGAATAAATGAACGACCCATCATTCTATTAGTTTGGAGTTTAGTCACTTAACTGAGTCTGTTTTACAGACTCAGACACATATCGAGGTTAAAAGAGGAACAATTCCCCTCCCACGCACATACTCAAAGAAACTGGATATTGAAAGAGACTTGACTACTTATATGATAATATTCAATGCCTCATTATTCACAATAGCCAAAAGTAGAGAAACCAGAAGTATGTGGACAACAAATAGACATACTAAATGTGGTCAGTACATACCAGGCAATATTATTCCATTTTAAAAAGAGGAAATTTTGACACATGCTACAACATGGATGAACCTTGAAGATACTGCTATGAATTAAATAAGTCAGGAAAGAACAAACACTGTATGATTTCATTTATATGAGGTCCCTAGAGTAGTCAAATCTATAGAGACAGGAAGTAGAATGGTGGTTGCCATGAAATAGGTCAGTATTTAATGAGTACAGAATTTCAGGGTGGCTGACACATAGAATCCTGCCTACTTAGAAGGCTGAGATCTGAGGATCAAGCCTCAAAGCCAGTACTGGAAGAAAAGTCCTTGGAACTTTATCTGCAGTTAACCAGCAAAAAAATGGAACTAGAGGTGTAGTTCAAGTGGTAAAGTACCTGCCACAAGTGAAAAAGCAGGGCATAATTTGCCGAGTTCAAGCCCCAGAACTAACACAAAAAATGAACAACAAAAACAAAAAGAAGAGTAGATCAAGTTTGCAAGGATGAAGAGTCCCAGAGGCTACAGTGATGACAGACAGCTTCATAACCATGAGTATGCTTAGTGCTACTGACCTGAAGTTACAATGATTACTTTGCTTTAGATGTTTTACAAGCTAAACATATGATATATGTTTGTGTGTGTAAAATACATATAGATCATAAACTCTACTACATATAAATCAATGACAAAAAACAGATTCATAACTCTTTAAATGGGTGAATTATGTGTTATCTAAACTATATCTGTCCTGGGCATTGAACTTAGAGCAGAGCTTGGGCACTGTTCTGAGCTTCTTTTCCTCAAGGCTATCTTCCTACCACTTGAACTACAATTCCACTTCCAGCTTTTCTTTTCTATTTTTGTGGGGGAGTGAGATTGTTGAAGTACAGGGGACTAAGTTTGTTGGAGATATTCTCATGGATTTTCCTTCCTGAGCTGGCTTTGAACCATGAAGATCTTAGCATCCTGGGTAGCTAGGATTACAGGCATGAGCCACCAGCTCTCAGCTCAATAAAACTTTTTTAAAAACAAATTGGGAAGGGGGAGGGTACCCTCCTCAGCATCTCCTGCCCAGTCTGCCCTCGCATGGAGACCGGCTGTCTGGGAACTCACCTCCCCGAAAGTCAGGGAGAGACCTGTTAGGTCTGCTCTTGGCCAGGAGGCTGAGATCTGAGGATCACGGTTCTAAGCCAGCCTGGGCAGGAAAGTCCGTGAGACTCTTATCTCCACTAGAAAACCAGAAGTAACACTTTGGCTCAAGCAGTAGAGCACTCGCCTTGAGCTGAAAAGCGCAGGGACAGCACCCAAGCCCAGAGTTCAAGCCCCACGACTGACTAAAAAAAAAATTTTTTGAGGAAGGGTAAGCCAAGAATCACGCTAGCTGTGCATTAACTACTTGATCCCTCTTCTCCTCCCTTTTGCTGACCCAGGCCACCCAGAGCAAGGCTACAAGAGAAAGACCTGGACCCCTTCCCCTTCTCTGCATGGTCTCCTCAATTATTTCGCATCCTGGCACACAGAGAATACACAAGAACTACTGTGTTGAATGTGTGGATGGGAGAAAATGAGTTTCATAAGGAAATCATTACTTATACTCAACTTCTTATAAAGGTTCTAACAGCATTGCAGTAGGAATTTCAAACGATACAACAACAAACACTTGTTGATATAAGATAAGTAGACAAACACAAGATGGATTTTTTTTTGAGGCCTGAAAGTACTGAGAACACTCAGAACTTTAGAGAAGAAATCCTATCTGGTTCACATCTTTTCTCTCTGCTTTTAGGAAGATAATCAATAATAATTTTCCCTAATGTAAACAACCAGAAGAGCTGGCAACAAGTTCAGTGGGATTTCCTTATAATATTCTGGTCTTTTTGTGTAAATGTGAAATCAAAAAACAGAATAGTCAAAAAACTTTAATCATCTGATTTCTGTGAGGGCAAGATTAAGTGGAAACCCACACTAAGGGCATTTTCTAGAAACTTACAAAAACAAAATATGTGTCCCTATGTGGAAACAGGAAAAGGTAAGTGTGTAGAAATTCAGAAAGGAAAGAGGGAGACTAGGAAGCTGGAATGTTTGTGTTGGCTGGGAGCTCTCTAAACTGGACCTGATAAGGACAAAGCTAGGCTGGGTTTATCTGTGGAGAGATGAATGGGAGGGATTAGCAGAGAAGAGTGGTAAATGCTGATGGGCTGATCAATGGGAAACACAGGGCAGGACATCAAGAGAGACACAAAAATCTGGATTCAGATTTTGATGGAAAATCAAGCATAATTAGTGTGACACAAACTGTATATAATTAATTATATTAATTAAAACCATGTACACATGTCCTTAACTTTTCTCCAAGCTTCTAATGGTGCTGCATAGCAAGCCTGCCTGTCTACCTTCTCTCCAGCCTTTAATAAAGACAGATACCAGATACCTCACAGACAGTTCATAGCATATACTAGAGCCTGCAGTGATAGACCAGAATAGGAGGCCTGTTGTAAATTCCTAGCCCAAGGCATCTGGGCTTTTTCCAAAATAAGCCAAGTTTTCCAAAAGCACATACAGAACCAAATCTCAGCTGCTCTAGCATCACAGGAACATAGTCTTAATAACAAAAGGGCCTTTGTAGCTGATTGAAACAGAACCTGATCTGGTTACTATATTCTACCATGAAATGCTTTAAAGATGACAAATTTAAATTCCAGGTCTTCTTCCAGTCTAATGAACACAAACAGTTTTACAATTTTTTTCCACAGAGAGAGCACCAAATGTATTTTGAATCATTTTAAGAATATACATATAAAAATTTTTTGAAAATACTATTGTGAGATGTTTTACCACACAAACTAATAATGACAGGCAATTCAGCTGCCCTGTTCATTCAATTCCTCTCTTGTTTGACAATTGTTTTGGCACATTAAGTGGTGCCAATGAAGTTGTTTCAGAGTTTATATTTTAAAACAACAAACATTCACAGAAAACATCAAAGTAAGATTTAACAACTAAATTTTCAAAATTATTATAAAGATAGGTTAAAATCTTTATAAAGGACAAGCAAATGTGTTTTAACTCAGAGGGGGGAAGGGGAGGATGTGTCAGTAATGATTCAAATAGGTGTGGTCCAGGCTTTGCTGGAGTAAAAGCCAGCTCCCAATTCTCCAGGAAAAAGAATGTGCAATCCTACAGTCACTTCTGACTAAACTCATGTTCGTGGACAACACCTCCACATGCCATTTTTCTAAGCAAAGTCAAATTTCGTGAAACAAATGCCTATTGGAATGGCTGCCTGGTGCCTCCTTTCTCTAAACATCTTTTCTGAGATGTCCTTCATTTCTGCCACCCTCTCTGCTGGTAGAGTCAGTCATGCAAAACAAGGCTTAAGACTGCCCAGGGCGGGACTTCTCTGGGGCTAAGGAGCAGCCCCACCCAAGGAAAGGCAGGCACCCTGCAGAGCCTTAGGTATAGCCCAGGGGTTCCCAGAAACCACGTATCTCAAATGACCCCAAGGCCCAGGATACGGTGAAGGATTCCAGGGTGAATTCCCTCAATTGAGGGACTAGAGTTAGGCCTGACAGATGTATCCGTTTCTTGTTAATTAGCTGGTCTCTCAAAGAACACTTCGTGCATATACACAGACTGGAAGCAGAGGAAAAAAATCTTGGGTACAGCTTAAGTATTCCAAAGATTAAAGAGAGTAGCAAAGATAGGGAGGCAGATTCCTCCCTCCCCACTCCCCCACCCATTGTGGTACTGGAAATAGAACCCAGGGCTGACAAAGTATTCTTTCACTTGAACTACATTCCCAGTTCTTTTTGTCTTCCTCTTTGTGATACAGGGGATTGAATCCACAATCTTATGCTTGCTAGGTAAATACTGTATCACTTGAGCTACATTCCCAGCTCCTCCAACCTTTTATGAGTAGCTTAGTTTGGATATGATCTAACCATTCTCCTGCACATTCTGAGGAGTTGGGATTATAAGAGCATGCCATCATGCCCAACTAAGATTATTTGGATTGAGTTTCTGTTACTTGCACCTGAGTCTAAAATAATACATCTAATTCCTAGCATATACAACAAAAAATAAAAATAAGTAAGTGGTTTCAAAATAGTAGGAGCAAAATACATGGAATCTAAATTCTTATAGCACAAAAGAGATAAGCATGAAATACAAAAATGACTAACTTATGGCTCAGATAGGAAGAATCTTGACTGAGCTGAAGAACTAAGCTTTCATTTCATCTCCTTTTTTTTTTTTCTGTGCCAGAGCTAGGGCTTGACCTCAGGTGCTGGGCTCTGTCCTTGAGCCTCTTTTGCTCAAGGCTTGTATGCTACTACTTAAGCCACAGTGCCACTCTAGCTTTTTCTGAGTAGTTAAGAGGAGAGAAGGGTCTCATGGCCTTTCCAAGATGGGCTAGCTTCAAACTGTGATCCTCAGATCGCAGCCTCCTGAGTAGCTAAGATTACAGGCATGTGCTACCAATCTCAATTTTTTTTTTTAATGAAACCACTAACTTAAGGACAGCTTTGCTGTGGGGGATGTCCACATTCTGTTGTTGCACAATATTCCCCAAATAAAATAGTATCTGTTAATACTTAAAAGTTTCCATACATTAAGTACAACCTTAAATAAAGAAAAAAGTAACATCAGCTTACAAAACAAAGATTAAAAGTACAAATCGTACATTTACAAGTGGAGCAGCCTCAAAGCTCTTTGAAACAATAACTAGCCCCTCCTTTAAGAACAGCAGTTTTGAAAACATTGCTAATAAGTCTTGGAGTTCCATGTTGATTTACAATGCACTAAGAGATTAGCAAGCACTCAGAGTAAACTAATTGCCATACTGAATTTGAAGATATTACCATTCACACTGATTTTTCGTATATTGATAATATAGTCTAATTTTGCTCTACTAAGAACTGGTAAGACTTAGAAGTCTAACAGAATCATACAAGTTTTATTAGATATTATTCCAAATGGCAAAAGACTATGCCAAAAGAGGAAAGGATGGGAGAATTACTTGTTTGTACAACATCTCTCTCAAAGTTTAACATTACCAATAAACTAAGAAAAATATGAAATGCCTTAACTTTAAAAACCTGAGCCTCAATGATTCAATCCCAAAGCATAATTGCATTTGATATCTTGATAAAACAGTACCAGAGCATGGAACACTGTGCTGAGATCTTCCAGGTCCAGTGAAGAACCAGAAGTACCACCTGCTTGTATTAGGCACAAGATGCTCCCCTAGGTAGATCTACCACAGAGATTCTTGCTGTAGGTGTCTTGCTCTATGTGCCTAACAGTAATCTCCCATCCCCACTCAAGTTCACACAACAGAAGCTTTGGAAGCACCTGCTATGCTCAATGAAGCCATCTATATGGAACAGGGCAAAGCTCAGGAAAGCAGGCTGGGAGACACTGCCCATCAGCTCAGCATTACCTACCAGCTCTGTGAGGACTCCAGCTCTTGAAGGACCTATGGGCTATCTGTGGCAGATACACATCAGCATATAAATCTCCCAGCATCACCAGTGGCTCTGACCAAAGTCACTACCTTGTTAGTAAACCCAATACACACTTTGCATGTCTTACACAACTGTTTAAAAGCTAATTATGCCCCAAGAATATTCCTTGCTTTTAAAGCACTTATTCCTCAGCCTCCTTCACATCCCACCCTGGAGGACTCTTTTTTTTCTCTGGCCTTGGTTCAGACTCTTGTAAGGTCTCCTCTTCCATTACTGAGCCTGTAAATGGTAACAGAATCGCATCTCATCTCTATTACCTACACTCCAATTGAAAATTTCATGTACTGCACTACAACAGTTTCAAACAACAGACCTCAAACTTTATTGTATATCCACCACAGAGAATCTTGGCTCAGGAATTTTAACCAAGACCATACTACCTAATCACCACCTCTGAATACCTTAGGTCTAGCTACGGACATGCTGAGAGAGATCAACAACTTCCCAGTCCTGCTTGTTCCTTCCCTGCCCTAATTGTTCCCCACGGCATAAGGCAGGACAGACAGAGGAACTAGTGGTGAAGCTCAAGTGGTAGAGTTTCAAATGTAAGTGAAAGCAGGAGGTCCAGAGTTCAAACCCCAGTATTGGCACAAAAAAAGACAAACATTTCCCTCTCACATCTAACCAGTCACCAAACCCTACTCAAATCTTACCCAAACTATAGCAGAATTGAACTGCTGGGTCACAGGACAGCTATATTTAACTTTTTGAAGAAATGACAAATTGTTTTCCAAAGTGGCAGTACCATTCTCACTCTCACAGCAACACACAAGGGTTCAAATTCATCCACATCTTTCCTAGCATGACAAAAGAGATAAAGGGTTAGACCTGATTTTACAATGAAAACATCTGAGTGAGGTGAAATGGTATCTCATTGTAGATTTGATCTTCATTTCCCTTAATGGCTTCTTCCACATGCTTACTGGCCACTTGTAAATCTTCTTTAGAAAAATGTTTGCTTGATTCTTTTAATTGGATTATTGGATTATTTATCTTTTTATTATTGAGGTGTAAGGGGCCTCTCTGCCTCCTAGATACAGATAATTGTACCTCCTTTATCAGATATGTGATTGCAATTATCTTCTCCCACATTTAGGTTGTCTTTGCCCTTTCTTGTCAGTGTCCTTACAAGTATAAATTTATATTCTTTTTTCTTTTTCTTTTTTTGTTGGGGGAGAGGAATTACTGACCTTCTACTTGCTAGGCAGACAAGTAGGCATTCTACCAATTGAGCAAATCACCTAGCCCCTTTTGCTTTGTTATCTATTAATTTATTTACTTATTTATGTATTCAGTAATGGAATTTGAACTCAGGTCCTCTTGCTTGCTAGGCTGGTACCTACAAGTCGAGCCAGTCCCCAGCCCTGCTTCTTGCTGGTGGTAGGAAATTGAGTCTAATGAACTTTTCTGCCCTGCTGGGTTTGAACCTTGATCCTCTAGATCTCAGACTCCTAGGTAGGTAGAATTAAAGGCATGACCCACAGGGACTGGATACTTTAGTTCTTTCTGTGAGAAGGTCTTACATTTTTACCCAAGGTGGCCTAGACTACAATCCTCCACTTATGCTTCCTGTGTAGCTGGATTGATGGGTGCCAACATGCCCAGGTTCTATAGATTCAGATTTTTTACATGGGCTGGCCTAAAACCACAGTAACCTAGCTCAACTTATTTTATTTTAATGACAGCCAATTCTGTTATTTTCTTTTGCTGCTTGTACTTTTGATGACTTTTTTTTTTGGGGGGGGGGGGTCCGGTCATGGGGCCTGAACTCTGGGCCTGGGCGCTGTCCCTCAGCTCTTCAGCTCAAGGCTAGCGCTCTACCACTTGAGCCACAGCGCCACTTCCGGCTTTTTTTCTTTTTGCTTATGTGGTGCTGAGGAATCAAATCCAGGGCCTCAGTCATGCGAGGCAAGCGCTCTACCACTGAGCCACCTTCCCAGCCCCTTTTGATGACTTTTGATGACTAAGCAATGACTGCCTAATTAGATGAAAATTTAAAATTACATTATTTTAAAGAGTTTAATAGTATTGGGCCTCATGTTAAGGGATAAAAGCCTACCCTATAGAATAGTGTTAGTATTCTTGTTAAAAAAAATCACTTGACTATAAAAGTACAGAATTAATTCTATACTCATGACTCTATTCCATAGATCTATGTGTTTATCCTTATACCCCTTATTTTTATTACTGTAGCTTTAATCACATTATTTTTGTTACTGTAGCTTTGTAAGTTTTGCAATCATGAAATGAAAGTCTCTCATTACTCGTCCAGAGCCCTCTCTCATCACTCCTTGGGACTTCAGGTTTTGGCCATATACCACCTTTTAGTCCATGTTCAACTCCATGTTTTTTTTCTGCCTCCAGGTCTTTGAGCAGGCTATTCCCTAAGGTTCAAATAAAGTAATCCCTTTAACAAGCTCATTTTTCCTTATCCTTCACAACTCAGCACAAATGTCACTCACTCTGGTCCACAAGACACCCCACAGACATCTTATCTCACTACATTGGAACTAGCAGATTATCTACCTATACAAAATAAATTAATAGATAACAAACTATGTCTTCAAAATCAGAGACTGAGGGTGTCCTATTTGCATATCTACTTCCCAGGAAAACCGCTACAGCTGGCAAGTAACAATACTCAATGAACAAATGAGTTACCAAAATCAACAAGATTATCCAGTTCAAGTCTCCACTTTCCACCTCACAAACTAATCCTACAATAATAAAATAATTAGTGGCTTTGTTGATAAATACACTTTTCACTAACAAAAAAAAAAAACTCAAGACAGCTTAATCTCATGCCTTATTAGGATCTCTCACTATCTTAGAAGCTAAAACTGACTAGAAGTATCCTCTGCTGACAGCTGCTCTATAAATATTTACTGAGATAAAACAGTAGAGCCTACACTTCTTCATTCCACCTAACACCTAAGCATTTGTCAATATGACAAGACACTAGGGGTATAGGAAGGTCAAGAAGATAACAACAGTAACAGAAACTATTCCCTCCTTCCTAAAAGAATGTTATTTATTCTTCATCTTCTCTTTTTGATTCTCTTTATCTCCCTTACACATTTCAAAGATTCACTTGTGCACACAGACACACATTGCTCTCTCACTAACAAATCTATCCCCATAGACTCCAAGCCTTGCACTCTTCTCTCCTGACAAGATGTGAAATGTAGTGAGTTAAAAAGGCCTTTCAGCCGGGCGCTGGTGGCTCACGCCTGTAATCCTAGCTACTCTGGAGGCTGAGATCTGAGGATTGCGGTTCAAAGCCAGCCCGGGCAGGAAAGACCGTGAGACTCCTATCTCCAATAAACCACCAGAAAACCGGAAGTGGCACTGTAGCTCAAGTGGTAGAGCGCTCGCCTTGAGCTGAAGAGCTGAAGGACAGTGCTCAGGCCCAGAGTTCAAGCCCCACAACCGACAAAAAAAAAAAAAAAAGGCCTTTCAACTTGTCATTACATAATTTTCTAGTGCCAACTTTGGAATAGTGTAAGCCCATGGTGTACTAGGTGGGAGGCCAACTTCAAAGGGTATCAAGTCATAGCAGAAGGTGTGGCATCTAGACATCCTTGGGTCCCAGGGAGGTTTTTCCCCATACTATCTGCCCCCCTCCCCACTGCTCCCAGAAGACCCTGCTTTCTATCCTGCCACACAAGTCTAATTTTACACTTAATGTTTTTCTACCCCATTCCTGTCCTGTTTAACTACAACTGTGTGTTTTCAATTTTCTTCAACAAAACTGGATTGCTTCTGTATTGAGAGGAAAGAGTTGGTTCTCTTAAAAAAAAAAAAAAAAAAAAAAGCACCAAACAACAGTTCTCTAAGATCATATCACAAGCCATATTATAAACTTAATTCAGCAAGAATTTTTCCATTTTTAATAGATTTTTAGCTTAAAAATAAACAGAACTTATAAAAAGTTTACATTACTCTTATTGTCCATTGGCTCCTCCCAGGCAAACTTGGAGTGACCTCTAGACCAAAAAAAAAATTTTTTTTTCTTTTTTCTAATTTGTCATGTGTTACAGATATCTGGTCAGACAAATTTTAAAATCTCTAAGCATACCCTTACAATTTCATTAAGCACATAAATAAAAGGAAAGACATTTGGACTTGGCCTTCAGAGTGCCTGATTTCCTCCCCATCTCCTCATTTTCCTTAAAGACACGAAAAGGATGAAGGGCATCTGCTGGCATTCTCCCGCAAGCCTTCTCTAACAGGATATGTCCATCCGCTGCCTGCTTTTCTGCTTTTTGTTCACCGCTCAGAACAGGAAAACTTGCTTTCCTGCTTTCTCAATACCAAATAGGTTAGTCGGCAAAGGAAAACTTCCCCTCAGAATCCACCCCAAGGCTACACAGAAAGCAAAAGAAACAAAAGCTGGTCCATCCTCTCTCCATATACTATCTTGGCAGGCAGCCGAGGACTGCACAAGTTCCACTGCTTAATATCCTGTCTCCCTGGCAGAAAAGAGAAAAGAATTATGAAGTTGCAGACCCTGAGCCCCTTTGCACAATGCAGTGTGAAGATCTGCTGGGCATCCCTTACAACCTCTTTCTGAGAAAGAAAAACCCTTCACTGTAGACAAGGGACAGAAGTAGGCAAAGATAGAGTACATGAAGACACACAAACAAAATGCAAGACGATCACAGGACTCAACTCAGTCTTTCTGACAGAATTTTAAAGAAAGGTCTGTGTAACCAAAGGGAAGCACCAATATCAAGGTTCATACAGCACATCTAGGCAGAGCTAAGGGAAGAAAAAATAGAATAGCAAGCTCAGGCACACCAAAACATATGATTGCTATTCACATCTGGTGAGCCAAGTGGCTATGGGCTCTGTGAGGGCCCAAATGCCACTACTCAGACCATGGGGAAGGCTCCAACCAGCAGGAAAGACACATATCTGACTGCAATGGGGCCAGGTTTCAACTGGTAGGGGTGTCCACATGTCCATATGCTTTCCTCCACCCTGCAACTTCCTCTGGTCACAACTGTCTTTACCTCACATGCATCCTCCTGCCTCCCAGCCTGTATACCCTTGTTCCTGCTGCCCACCAGGACCACTTCAAATAAAATGACTCCCAACTACCTACTCCACAAACCAGTAGTTGGGCTTCTCAGACTACATGTGGCAAGGGACTGCTTTCTCTTCAATTCACTGCAGACCAATAAACAAAATACAAACAACACTTACTAATAGATGAAATACACAAAGGCATACAAAATATAAGCCCTAATTTTTTATCAGACTGAACAGATTTAGAGTTGCCCCACCAATCTGTTAAAAGTTTCTAAACACTTACTAACTTCTTTTTTTTGGGGGGGGGGTCTAGTCGTGGGGCCTGAACTCTGGGCCTGGGCGCTGTCCCTCAGCTCTTCAGCTCAAGGCTAGCGCTCTACAACTTGAGCCACAGTGCCGCTTCCAGCTTTTTTCTTTTTGCTTATATGGTACTGAGGAATCAAACCCAGGGCCTCATGCATGCAAGGCAAGTGTTCTACCACTGAGCCACCTTCCAGCCCACACTTACTAACTTCTATATGTCACTTGTGAACAGTTCACAAACCAGGCCCTGCCCACAGACCTCACAATGAGCAACATTACTTTAAACATGAAACCGAAGTTCACTTCTTCATTCCCTACAGTTCTTCATTATTCCATTAAGACCTGTGGATCTTCTTCCATTAGGGTACACTCTTATTTATCCACCTCCTTTTGCACTCATCATTTCCCTTCACCAACTAGCTTTCTCCTGACCCTCACAAATGTCTCCTGATCCTCACAAATATAAGACTGGGCACGTGGAGGGGGGGGCAGGGAGAAATGGGTGGGGAGGTGGGGGGAAGGAAGGGGAAACAAAGGAGGAGGCTACAATGCTTGATAAGAAATGTACTCATTATCTTGCCCATGTAATTGTAACCTCTCTGTACAGTATTTTCACAATTTAAAAAAAAAAAAAAAAGACTGGGCAATAAGCCATTGGAATAGAGGTAATAAACTCTGAAAGAGGAGAACATAAGGTACTCATTGTTCTAGAGAATGGGTACAAGAAGACACCTGAAGCACAGAGAAAGACATGGAACAAACAGTATTATGACCACTATCACCATAATAATAAGCAAGTAGTAATTAGTAATAACTAATAACCAATTATATATCAAAGGAAGGCAGAATTTCAAAAAGAAGAAGATCTATGGTTATAAGTAGCAAAAGAATACAAGAGGGGGAAAATTGAGAATAGCAACTATGATTTGTCAATTTACATAGTGACCTAGCTTGTATTTGAAAATGTTAAAGGAAGTCACTCTAAAAATGAAATGGAGCCTTATCATGAAAAAACAATCACATTTATTTTTTCTTACTTATAAGTTATAGAAACCTGCACAAAATGAGTCACAAATTACCTAACTATATATCTAGTCTCTAAATGATTGTTTATGAGCCTGACAACTATAAAGCCTTCTTTCATTTTTTTTTCCTTAAAAGGCAAGCATATAAAGGACAATTCAGAAACCTGATATGAATTCAGATGGCAGCTCTGAAAATATCAGGATGAAACAGGCAGCTGGTCAGAGGCGCCACGGTTAAGCATATACTGATTATGAGTATTTGAAAGAGGGCTAAATAGATGATTTTGAAAGCATGCTCTAAAAAATGAAGGCCCCTAAAGAGCTCACTTTTAATCCCTCTCTCTGGTGGCAATTTATAGAGATGAGATTCTCATCTGTCTGCAATGGTTTATCTGAAAGCATCTGAAAGTGAGAGACTAGATAAACTCTACACTCTCCTCACGGCCCATGTAACAAGGATGGGTGTTCTCATATTTCTGCCTCATAGCCCTCCTGGTCACAGTTATGCACAGCTGAAATCTGAGGCTATATTTAATACCTCCTGCTTCCCACTCTCACCTAGGTAGGCAGTTCCAAGCTCACCATGGTCTAGGAGAAGGGAGAATTGAGAAATAGTTATTAAATAAATATGTACCTCAGCACTCCTCAGTAGTTCTTAACTGAATTATGGCAGAAGTCTCTTAAGTAATATGGAAACCTCAGCCTCTGCTCCTATCTTTTGCCTGCACCACAGTTTCAACAACATGGTCACTGTATCCCCACATCAGAGCTCTTGATCTTGGGACCCTCCAGCTAAAATCTCACAACAAAGTCCATCCTCTCTAAACCTTAGGTGACCTGAATCTCTGCAACTTTAACTCTCCTTATACTTTGCCAGTTTCAATGACCCACTGGTTCCCAAATATATATCCATTATTTCTTTCCTCAAGGCCTACACTCCTATAAGTCTATCTAGAATAATTTTCATCTCTCGGAACCACTTTCAGCTTCAAATGCCACCTCCTCCATTAAGTTCTTTGGGATTCTCTCACCTGGGGATCCTATCTCTCCTGAGGACCCTCCAATGCTTTACTTACAATTCTCCAATGGTATCACTATATTCAGATATATAAAGCTTATTTTACAACCTTTTTTTTTCGTCTCTTAGTCTGTCAACAAAGTGACAGACTAATCAAGGATCTGTCTACCAGGTTCCATCAAAGCTCCTAGCACAGGGTTTACCACATAGCTAACATCACAGAACACATAGTAGGGACTCAACAAATATGTTCACAAACATGTTCACATACATGAAGTCCAAAATTTACCATTCAGATGTGTGGTGTCACATAAATTCATGTCTACGCTAACTTATTTACTCTTTTCTTTATCCTGGACATTAACAAGATCCACAAATCTTCAATGTCAGCATGAGGAGGAAAAATGATTAATAAAAGTCTAACCAAGTGCATGTAATTTTGCTAAGAATCAATTTTAGTATTCAGTGAGTAAAGACCCTTATCTGAAAGAAATGACCAGCAATATGCTTACCAGTCGCTATTTGCCCAACTGCAATCAGCAAGCTGTTACCCTGCTACCAAAAGCCCTAAACTAAGTATTCCTATCTTTGTTTTTTTGTTTTTTGTCAATCATGGGGCCTGAACTCGGCCTGGGCACTGTTCCTCAGCTCTTCAGCTCAAGGCTAGCGCTCAACCACTTGAACCACAGCGCCACTTCTGGCTTTTTCTGCTTATGTGGTGCTGAATCAAACCCAGAACCTCATGCATGCAAGAGTACTCTACCACTGAGCCACCTTCCCAGCCCCAGTATTCCTATCTTTTATAATCACTTAAAACCGCAGTCAACATTACCATGCAAATCTGTATTCCATGGAGCTTCAAGTCACTAGAGCTTTTACCTACAAAAGTAAGTTTCTTTTTTTTGGTCGGTCATGGGGCTTGAACTCTGGGCTTGGGTGCTGTCCCTGAGCTCTTCAGCTCAAGGCAAGCGCTCTACCACTTAAGCCATGGCGCCACTTCTGGTTTTCTAGTAGTTTGTTGGAGATAAGAGTTTCTTGGACTTTCCTGCCCAGCTGGCTTTGAACGCTATCCTCAGATCTCAGCCTCCTGAATAGCTAGGATTACAGGCGTGAGCCACCAGCACCCGGCTAAAAAAGTAAGTTTCTTTTTATGCCCTATTCCCACAGGATTAATTCAGCTTATTTTTAATCTGGGGCTCCACAAAAGTTTCCAATCTAAAACAAATGGCAGTTTTAAAGTTCCTGCACCTTCAATTGTAGTATGTAAATAACTATAATTATATATTCATAATTTGTGAAATGCAAATTAAACATGAATAGAACTGTATTATTTAGCTATTTAATATAGTGTGTAGGGTTAAGTATATAACCAAGGGATAAAACTAGGGGGGTTATTTATTATGATGGAAAATACCCAACATTATGAGACAACATAGTGTAAAGACAGAAGTCAGCATCTTTTTTTTAACGATGCCTAACAACTGAAGACATGGGAAATAATATCTCTGATTCCCTAAATTCTGGGAACAACAGTGAAGGCCTTCTTCTAGAGTTTCTCATGCCCATGAAAGAAGCCCATCTCTACCAACTCTCAGGGTTTCCAGTCCATGATCTTCAACCCTCCTCCTCTTCAGCTTTGAAACTCTGGCCAGTGATACCAAATGTATCCAATGTGACTGGTTCCTACTCAAGCAACCATCTAGTATTGGGGAATTCCTCCTCTCTCATTATGGAAATCCCAGCCCTAATATATTTACTCAAGTTGACCCTATACATTCATTCTTTCAGGGGACACCAACACTGATCAGGAAACTTTGGTCTTGTTTTCAGTGATACATTAATAAAAATTCCTCTGAAGTATGATACTGTAATTGGTTTTTCACAATCACCTCCAGAGATGTCAGTAACGCATACACATGCTTCAGTTTCCAAAAAGGGGGGTGGGGTGGAGTCTGAGGCTTTAGCCCAGTGATAGAGTGCTTGCTTAGAGTGCAAATCCCTGGGATCACTTCCCAGTACCTCAAGTAAACAAAATGCTTCTTCCCTGACACATGGCATAGGGCCAGAGGCGTGGCTCAAGTAGCAGAAAGCACCTGCCTAGCAAATTCAAGCCCTGAGTTCAAACCCCAGGTGGGGATAGGAGAGAATCCTGTAACAGCAGGCTTTTCTGATGAAAATAAACATCCTCTCATTTCACACAACAGAACTTTCTTAAAAGAATAAAGAAAATTAGAATGATAAAAATGAACAGAGCAAATGCCTTGGAAAGAAAGGGTTAACCTAAGAGATTAAATATCCTGTAAATTCTAGCTAATGTAATCATTTATAAATGAATCGAATATACTATAAATATTATGGCACCTCTGCTATCACCATAGGAGCTCTGCTTTCTACTTAAGAAAACAGCAATATGTTAGAATGACAGATTAAATAAGTTCTCTAAACAATCTTAGAAATGGAACTCTTTCTGTAATAACACAATTTGAACTGAAACTACCATTTATAATACTTTTAGGCAAGGCAATGCAGTCTGAAAAGTCAAATGCTTAGGTTATCAAACCCATGAAGCCTGCCTCCCCCCCACCAAGCCACTAAATTATTTTAACCAAAGGACAGGTAAAAATGTATCTTCCATCTCATCAATAACATTATTTGACTACCAACTCTTCCTTCTTGAACAAACTGCTGTTGGGATCTTTAAGATTAATTTTGTAATTGTTGATTAATTTCCATCTTCCTTTTCTCTGCTTATAGAAATAGCATTGTCATGTTTATCTATAAACTGGCCAGAAAATAAAATATACATGCAGGGAGGAGAATCCTGTGGTGTAAATAGATATTGTATATGCAATTATCTGATTAGCATGGTCTTTTAAAGATATTTCATGGGTAAACAAAGTAAATTCAGTTATTTCCTACAGTCAGAAAATCCACAGGATCAAAAGTTAGTAAATACCAATACTTAATTAGCTATGGCCACAAATATATTTCTTTCCTTTAAGGGACCTCATCTCCCTCTGAAAATTAGGAAGCTAGGTCAGATGATTTCTAAAGAAACATTTACCTTCAAAACAGTATGATCCTCATGCCTGTAATCCTAGCTACTCAGAAGAATGAGATCTGAAGATCTGAGAATAGCAGTTCGAAGCCAACCTGGGCAGGAAAGTCCATGAGACTCTTACCACCAATAATAATAAAATAAGTAAATAAATAAATAAATAAACTGAAAGTGACACTGTGGTTCAAGTAGTATAGCACTAAGCGTGAGCAACAAAAGCCCAAGGACAGTGCCAGAGCCCTGAGGACAAGACCCAGAACTAGCACGTGCGTGCGCGCACACACACACACACATACACATACATACACACACACACACAACACACACAGAGTATGATCTCATTTCTATGTCATATACTTCAATCAACCCAGAGAATTCATGGTACTTTCCAAAAGGATTACCATTTAAAAGTCAACAATAAACTCCAATTTAAAATTATATCTAAAATGTTGTAGTACCTTTAGACAATCACTGCTATTTTACCAGAGATAGTAAAGAGGTTTAAGTTTTGCTAGATGACCTTAAATAAATGACTTTAGTTCTCTGACCTTTAGTTTCATGAAAAAAAATAAAAATAAGTCAGATGCCAATGGCTCACATCTATAATCCTAGCTATTCAAGAGGCTGAGATCTGAGGATTGAAGTTTGAAGGTTTCCAGGACAGGAAAGTTCCTGAGACTCTTCAATTAAGCACCAACTAAACAGCCAGAAGTAGAGTGTGGCCTAAGTGATACAGCACCAGTCTTGAGCAAAAAAAACATAAGGGACAGTATCCAGGCCCTGAGTTCAGGTTCTACTACTGGCAAGATAGATGACAGAAAGAGAGACAGACAGACAGACAGACAGACAGACAGACAGACAGACAGACAGACAGACAGACAGACAGACAGATTGATTTTACAGAAGCTCAGATAAGATAGGGGGTGTTTTTTGTTTTTTTGTCAGTTGTGGGGCCTGAACTCTGGGCCTGGGCACTGTCCTCAGCTCTTCAACTCAAGGCTAATGCTCTACCACTTGAACCACAGCGCCACTTCTGGCTTTCTTCTGCTTATGCGGTGCTGAGAAATCGAACCCAGGGCTTCATGCATGCAAAGCAAGCACTCTACCACAAAGCCACCTTCCCAGCCCTAAGATAGGTTTTAGAAAGAACTTTATGAACATAGTTCCACCATTTCATATAAGTCTCCTTCCTCTATCAATGAGCATCAAATACAAGGTCTTACCTAGGTGACAATTTTGCTACCAAAATGTATGTGTGCTCTAGTTTCAAGAACACATTTTACATTACCATGTACACCTGTACAAATACTAAGATATACATCATTTCTGGATAGATTACTATCTATTCATTTATGAAAGCAAAACAATTGTAAATAGTCAAATATATAAAGAACAACTCAGAGTGCTACCTTTTTATTTCCTTATAACATTTTTCTTACACATAAGTTGTATTTTACACACTGTGGTTATACAGATTTCTGAATAGTGCTTCCTTTACTCAACATTATAATGTTGCCATGGTAAAAACTCTCTGTAAGCAGCATTTTTTTTTTTTTTTGGGTCCGGTCGTGGGGCCTTGAACTCTGGGCCTGGGCGCTGTCCCTGAGCTCTTCAGCTCAAGGCTAGCGCTCTACCACTTGAGCCACAGCTCCACTTCTGGCTTTTTCTTTTTGCTTACGTGGTGCTGAGGAATCGAACCCAGGGCCTTGAGCATGCAAGGCAAGCGCTCTACCACTGAGCCACCTTCCCAGCCCAGTAAGCAGCATTTTTAAGGGTAGATATTCACTGTGTACCATATCCAATTCTAATGTTTATATTCTAAGTGTTTAACATCCAACTGCTAACATCAACACAAAGATCTCTGGGATGAATGCTATTAGGTGAAGAAACAATGCAGAACAAGGAACTGGATAAGCTAGGATTGGGGCCTCCTAAATCAAGTCTTATCCACTATACCTTACTGCCATCCCCAGCAAGAACACTCCCTTTAAAGCAGAAACTGTGCTATCCCACCATACTGCAAATTCTAGAATTGAGGGAAGGAACATTTGATGCTTTATTCCTAAAACAAGGGAGAATAGTTTACTACAGATAGTATCTTAATATCATAAACTCCCAAACAAAATATTTGCTTATCCTTTTTTAAGTAAATTATTCTTTTTTTTTTTTTTTTTTGGTCGGTCGTGGGGCTTGAACTCTGGACCTGGGCGCTGTCCCTCAGCTCTTCAGCTCAAGGCGAGCGCTCTACCACTTGAGCTACAGCACCAATTCCGGTTTTCTGGTGGTTTATTGGAGATAGGAGTCTCACGGTCTCTCCTGCCCGGGCTGGCTTTGAACCGCGATCCTCAGATCTCAGCCTCCTGAGTAGCTAAGATTACAGGCGTGAGCCACCAGCACCTGGCTAGTAAATTATTCTATGTATAGCCTAGGATTTTTTTTAAGTTCACATGGAAACAATCTTACAATAAAGGATTTCTATATCCATATACCTAAACATGTATTTTAAGTTAGGACAAAATAGATAGAACAGTATGTGAATCTCTATGTACATTAAGAACTTCAGAATAAACTTCAAACAGTCAGTGCAGACCGTAGATAGCTAATGGCCGTTAACTTTAGCTTCACTTTCAAATCAGTATTCAATACATGAGTGAAGCCCCTAACACAAACACTGGTGGCCTCTCTTCCAATGTCACCACACCATGCACTATCTTAACTGGAATGATCTCTACCAACTTCAGAGAGGGAACCAGGCCAGTCAAAGCTCTGATCAGTTGCTATGAATCTACAGATTAAAAATAATAATAAAATAAAATTATAAAATTATCTAATAAAGAATCCATAAAAAAAAAAAGAAAAGTCCAGGGGCTGGGAAGGCGGTTCAATGGTAGAATGCTTGCCTTATATGCATGAGGACCTGGGTTTGATTCCTCAGCACCACATAAGCAAAAAAAACTGGAAGTGGTACTATGGCTCAAGTGGTAGAGCACTAGCCTTGAGCTAAAGAGCTGAGGGACAGCGTCCAGACCCAGAGTTCAAGCCCCACGACTGGCAAAAAAAAGAAAAAGAAAAAGAAAAGAAAAGTAAAAAAGTAAACTAGAAACAACCTCACCATCCCAAGTATGTCTTATTGGTCAGCAAAACTCATTGTTTAATGAATAAACTAAGCATCTCTATGGGTTTTCATTAGTTGTATTTGTGCTTTGTTTTCAAATAAATAAGTTACCAAATGCCTAATCAAAGAGGTGTACATCAGTGTATTCTTTTACATTTGAGGACTCTACAGAGTTGACGGAAACAAACTGTCCCCCAAAAGGGAAATTCATCTTTGTATCAAACTGTACAGTCACTTTACAATACTATAAAAAAGGTCATACAGACATACTGATAATCTGATCAGCAAACACAGGGCCAGCCTCAAAGTCAAATGCTCTTTATTTGCCTCTCACTTGCTAGAGTGGCACTCCACCACCTGAGCCATACTTCCAGTCAAGCTTTGTTGCTGGGTATTATGGAGATGGAGTCCAGCAAACTTTTCTGCTGGGTCTGACTTCTAACCAGCAAACTCTAGATCTAAGCCTCCTGATAGAATTACAGGCATGAGCCACTGGTACCCAAAAAAGTCATACATTCTTATGTAAAGGAATGCCACTGAATTTATCACAGGTGGCAAGGAGAAAATGGAACTAGAAGAAAATACAGCAGGAAGTAAAATGGAATGAAGTAAATAGAAATGGATGTGAGAGAAAGGAATTAGGTGTGTTTTGATATCAAAAGAGAATGAAAAACTAAAAGGTCAGATGTATGATGTTCAAGATTTGTTATTCACCAAAAAATATTTTAGCCTGCTATGCTCCAGGCACTCAAGAAACTGGTGAAGCAACAGTCAGTGAGAAAAGCAGACATTAAACAAATGTACTTACAAATCAATATGAATTACACTGAGTGATACAAAAGAAAAGAACAGACCAGGTATGGCATGTTTCAGTTTGGGTGGATAGGCAAAGATGGTGAGTACAGTTCCAGAGACCAAGAGGAGTGGTCTGGTAGCTGAGAGAGAATGGGGATAATTACTATCCCAGGGAGAGTCTGGCTTACATGACTATGTAGAAGCCTAGCCAGTGAGCAACAGCAATGGCAGGGTGGTGCCTCAGAGGGAGAGCATCTTACATGTAAAGGGCAATGACAAGCACTGGTATCTTCAGGATTCAGACCAAACCCATAAGGATGGAATCAGAATGAATGGCGACCCAGAGATCAGAAAGGAGAAACCCACCCTGTTAGTATAGGGACCAAAGCAGAGCAGAATGAGGAAAGGGAATGTAAGGAAGCAGCGGTCATTAGTGCTGTTCACCAAAGATTTCAGTTGTCTTAGCAAGCAAAAGAAAAGCATTGATTCCCAGCCCTCTTGAGTTAGGCGTGGTCACTGCTTTAGTCAATGAAATGTGAGTAGTGACTCTTGAGTCCTCATACTTTTCTTCTCTCTAAGATCTGCCACATTCAAGATGGCAACTGGCCCATCAATCAGTCCAGGACACAGGACAACATGGACTAGGTCCCTAATCCACTCTTCAGGGAGAGGTGGATTGAGCCACAACAAAACAGAATGCAATGGGATACTTGAATGACAAAGGCAAAAGAAGATGAACAGCAGAGACAGTAGGAAATAGATTTCAAAGTTGGGGATGATGAAATGATGCTCTTTGCTAAGGAAAACAGAAAAGGGTCATCTAGCTTGGAATGAAAGTGACAGTTTGTTTCATAGATGCTGCACTTGGAGTGGTAAGAATGCTAATATCGGTGCCAGGGATGAAGCTGGGAGGACAATTAAATTCTACAACCAATGATGGAAAAGGGCCTCTTCAGGAAGATCCTGGGGCAAAATACAGCAAGGAGGGTAATGAAGAGGTACCCAGGAGGAAGAAGTGAGACAGCCCTGTCCCACAGAAGGGAGACTGAATAGGATCTGGTAAGGCCTGAGGCCACCCCACACTAAGGAGAAGGCGGTTCACATGTATTAGGGAGGAAAGTCACACCCAACAAGCAGTGTGGATGTCAGCATGAGAGCAAGTCAGCATATGGACAGAAGCAGCTAAGGCTGGGAGGACTGAGGGCAGCAGAACCCAGAGAATCTGTGAAGCCTCCTAGCATCTGAGCCAAATCCTAGGTCTCATCCCTCCTCTATTTGTTAAACTCTAAGTGACTCTTTTTACACTCTACCACGTGAGCCATACCTCAGTTTTACTGGTTACTTTTGAGATAAGGTCTGTACCAGCACCTGAGCCCTAACTTTAGGCTTCTCATCATCGCTTGGATCACAGGCTTCAGCCACTGCATCCAGGTACTAGTAGAATCTTCTAGACTTTCCTATCCTAGTTAGGTTCGCCTCAAGTCACAAGATCCTCCAGATCTCATCCTCCTCAGTAGATAGGATTACATGTCTCCTTTTCCATCTTTGAGCTTCATGGGAATCCAACACTGCTGCTGATAGTCTTTTGCTTTATATTCTCCCATCTTTTTCTCACCACAAAATGCTTTGTAAAATTACAACTTTTGACTCTTGCAGTGATATAATTCTGCAGCCTGGTTTTTATTCCCTTTAATGGTGATTTTTAACAATAACTAATCATATCCTAAAAGCTCTGTGAGAATTTCCTCATTTAATCCTCACAACTTTGAATAGGTGTATTAATAGTCCCCTTTTTTTTTTTAGACAGGAAAAGAGGTCAAAAATGTTTAGCGTCTTGTCTAAGGTCACACACTAACTGGTAACAAAGCAAACTAGCCTAGTCCAAAACTCCTGAACTAACCAATGCTTTCCAATGCTATAATGTAAGAATATTTTCCAAGAAGTTTTTCTCCTAGTACAAAATTTTGATAGCTTTATATATTCTATAATTTATTTAGTCCATTGTTAGAACCTTTAGATGATTTCACATTTTCTGTCTTGAGCAACCAACAATGTGATCTTAGGCTCTGTGCTTTATATACATTTTACATTCAGAAATGCCTATTAATTGTAAATAATGGGCCATGGAATGAAAGCATGTTAAGTTTTTTTTGGTGGGGGGAGAGGGTGGGGAGCAAAGTACAGAAGGCTATATCATCTATCATGTTCTACAACTCCAGGAGATACGGTTTGTATAAAAGGCCATGTGAATGTGGGGTGAGCTGGCTCTGCAAATAAAGTGTTCCATTCATATCATCTTTGCAAATCTGCAGGCAAAATTTACATCTTGCTTTATTTAATGCTTCTTTAATTATTAGCAACACTAAACATTTTTTCTGCTCTTCATTGACTAACTATACTGCTCTTTGAGGAATTGCCTATGAATGTCCTTTCCTATTTTTGTACTGGAGTGTTTTTCATTGTTAAATTGATCGTAATATGACAAAGATTGAGCTACAGATAAACAGCCAGAGGGCAAATAGTGATTCTAAGTTTATTGAATGACTCTTAACTGTATGTTACTTGTGACACGCAGAAAAGAGGTTTAGTGTTAACATGCAGAGACAGTAATCAGAGTGGCATGAAGTCACAGTGCCCAGGTTCAAGACCCAGCCCTTGCACATAGCTATAACTATGACCTTCAGATGTCTTAGCCTCACATACATAAAGCTCTCATGCACAACAGCCTCAGCTCACCAGCAGTAAAGCTCAAGTTCACCCCTATGGCCTAGGCTAAAGCTTCATACTTAAAAATCCCTCTACCCAGGCACCAGTAGCTCATACCTGTAATCCTAGCTACTTAGAAGACTGAGCTCTGAGGATCACAGTTCAAACCTGCCTGGATAAGAAAGACTCTTATCTCCAGTTAATCACTAAAAAGCTGAAGGACAGCTGTGCTCAGGGACAGCACTCCAGGCCTCGAGTTCAAGGCCCAGGACCGGCACCAATAAATAAATAAATAATCCCTCTCCTATCTGAGAATATAGCTAGTGGTAGAATACCAGCCTAACATACATAAGGTCCTGAGTTCTATCACCAGCACTATATTTAAAAAATAATACATACCACAAATTTGTTAAGGTAAGGTATGGTCGCTTTAATACCAATATTCAAGAAGGTTGAGAGGAGGATTGAGCATTCAAGGCCAGCCTGGGCTTTATAATGAAACCCTGTCTCAAAAAAAAAAAAAATCCTCTAACCTCAACTATTGATTTGTGTATGCTGTTTCATTTATGTATTCTTTACATAACTTTTTCTTGGGGGGGTAGGGGTCGTGGTTCTGGGCTTGAACTCAGGGCCTATGCCCTGTCCCTGAGCCTCTTTGTGCTTATGGCTAGCACTCTGCCACTTGAACCCTAGTGCCACTTCCAGCTTTTTCAGTTGTTTATAGGAGATAAGTCTCACAGACTTTCCTGCCCAGGCTAGATTCGAACTGTGATCCTCAGATCTCAGCCTTCTCAGTAGCTAGGATTATAGACATAGGCTACCAGTGTTTGGCTTGAGCCAAATTACAGTAAGCTGTAATTTACTCCAGATGTGAAGTAAAATGAGAATTATTTTAAACACTATTTACTGACTAGTAACCCACCATACTTCACTGCTGTCCGTGGCACCCTAAAAGCTTATATACACAGAGAGACCACTTTCTGGGTTTCCCTTCCATATCACAGGCCTCTCTTCCCATTCTTGGGCTACAAGACACAAAGTCACATTACTTTCTCCCAGGATTAAATGTGAGGAAAGATCTCTCTAAGAAGCATATGTTGTTCATGGGCTGGTTTAAACCTCTTCCCTAGAAATAGTTTTCAAAAAGAAAGGAAAAGAAATCTACTTTATGATGTATCCTCAGCCAACCACTGAATCTGTTCCTAGCTTTAACAACTGTATTTCTCAAACATTTCTCTCCTTTGCTCTTAAAACCTATCCCTCTAAGGAGTGACACTGTCAAAAAAGAAATGTATTCAATATCTGACTTATGTAACTATAATCCCTCTGTATATCACCTTGATAATGACAAAAAACTTTTTTAAAAAAAGAAATGTACTCATTACCTTAATTTTTAAAGTAGAAAAAAATAACTTGCCACTCTTTGCCCAAGTTATTATGACCTGTCTGAGCACACCTAAACATTCTAAGCATTAGTTCAAGTTCTTTGTTTTTTTATTTTTTTATTTTTTTTTTTATTTTTATTTTTTTTGTCGGTCGTGGGGCTTGAACTCTGGGCCTGGGCGTTGTCCCTCAGCTCTTCAGCTCAAGGCGAGCGCTCTACCACTTGAGCTACAACGCCACTTCCGGTTTTCTGGTGGTTTATTGGAGATAGGAGTCTCACGGTCTTTCTTGCCTGGACTGGCTTTGAACCATGATCCTCAGATCTCAGCCTCCTGAGTAGCTAGGATTACAGGCGTGAGCCACCAGCGCCCGGCCTTTGTTTTTTTAGAAAAAAAAATTTAAGTCTTGTTTGTCTATTATCTTCCAAGACCAGTTCAATTCTTCTGTCCAAGTACACTGTTTCCCTGTGATTTCACCTTCCTCTATTTTCTGAACCACACTTCTGACTCTTTTATGCACAGTTATGTCTGTTGAGAGACAACTGTCCGGACTGCTTGTTTAGATCATAAACCCTTACAGACACAGACCTGCTGGAATGTCATACTCTCAACCTCCAGCAGGGAGTCCTAACCCAGAACCAGACCTCCAAAAATATGTATATAGATTTCCAAATTTCTTTCTTTCCTGATTAAGTTCAAGGCATAACTAATATTCTCTGATTTCCTAATATACAAATGAACTAGAAACCAAAGAAATTGTGCCTGTTGTTGATTATCTAGTTGGAGATGGGCCTCCACCCTTCTTCCTGTGTTTGGGGACATTTTTGTTTATTAGGACTCCACTAGAGGGTAAAGAACTACAGTGAGTTAACACTCAGGCCAGTTCAATTGGCAATATGTTAACATATCTGATTTAAAATTATAGCCAAAATGAGGTTCTATCTTTCCTGAGGATTTCAAAGACTACCCCCATTGGGGGAGGGTCTCACATTACCTCAGCTAACACTGGAATCTTAAGTTGACTGAACAGGACCCAAGCACAGAGTGCAGCATATTGTCATCCAAGGCCTCCTGCTCATTCTCCTCCAGTAACACAAAGGAAAATTGGGCAATGACCTGACTTGGTGTCATTTCATTTCATATCACTGGGCCTCAAGGGGTGTGGAAGGATAGCCTTGGCAAGGACTTGACACTAAAGGAGAGTTTGAAGCTGAACATGCTCAGATAAGATCAGTAAGGAAGCCAGGCAGCCAGATGACTTGTACATCAATACCCAAGCACAAGACAGACAGCAAACCCATGCAAAGTAAAGTGTCACAATATTTATACCAATCTTTCACAGAAAGGATAATTTTAGTCCCTGGGTGGTATATTCTCTTAGATCTAGGCCATTCTGATACTGTCTTTCATGTATCTGAAAGATCTAAGGTAAAATTTCTTCAGGAGATCCAAAAGCAATCACCACTTGTTCAGGGAATTGATTCTAGTTTTCCCCCTGGTCTCTCACACACATTTTGAACTTGCAGCTCTCTTAACTATTCTAATACATAGACATCTAATCAAATTTGTGAGGATTCTTATTCATTACCATAAAAGCATAAATTATTTTTCCCACAGCTAGGAATCTTACTAGTAATACCTCTATACTACTCTTATAAAGTAATTTAGAATGTTTGTTGATGAATCAGGGACTCGAGACGTATTTATACATCAGGGACCCTGAGGTTCAGAAAAATTAAGCAGTAATCCAAGTAAGCTTAAGTAGCTGACAGTGTCAGGCATATAGCAAAACATTAATCCTCAACTCTACAAGATAAATAGGATTTTTATGTCTACTCTTCAAATGAAAATACTGAGGCTCAGAATATACCTACAAATGCACAACTGGTACAAAACCAATAGAATAAAACTCAGAAGACCTAACCTCAAGGAGGGTTTCGAATAATGCTCATGAATGAGCTAACAGTGGGAAAGGGCCTGCAAAAATTTTCTGGATCTTTATTAGAACAAAGTAACAATCAAAAATCTTTTTTGTTTTTTTTTGGTCAGTTGTAGGGCTTGAACTCTGGGCCTGGGCACCATTCCTGCACGCTTCAGTTCAAGGCAAGAGCTCTACCACTTGAACCACAGCACCACTTCCGGTTTTCTAGTGGTTTATTGGAGATAAGAGTCTCACGAACTTTCCTGCCTGGGCTGCCTTTGAACCACAGTCCTCAGATCTCAGCCTACTGAGTAGCTAGGATTACAGGTGTGAGTCACTGGCACCCAGCAACTCAAAAATCATTTTTTTAACCTGAGAAATTTGAATACCACATTAGTAAATTATTATTACTTGCTTCCCAATAGAGTTACCTAAAAATATTTCTATTATTAATAATATGTACTAGGTATACAGTGGTGTAAAGCCAGGAACTTAAGTGGACAGATGAAATATGCTTGGCAAAATCTTAGTAATTATTAAATCTGGATTATGAAACATTATATTATTCTCTCTGTTTTCATATGCTTAATTTCCAAGTTTGTCAAATTAATACAAAATTACTTATAAAGGCCCGCAAACATGAGAAAAATTATAATCACTTTCATATTTTAAAATGTGTTTTTTAATAGCAACTTTCAATACCCACAAACCCACTTCATTTGTGATTTAGGAACCCTCGATCATCTATCACTCATCAATACTAGAACTAGTTAGACTCATACTTCATTAATTTGTTTTTGGCCATTTGCAGAACTGCTTTATTGGTTAGTAGTTAAGAATATTTATTGAGCAGCTATTATGCTGTGGGTATTATTGTATTAGCACAGACCCAGGTTATCAAAAGCAGAACAAAAGCCAGGAGCTGGTGGCTCACACTTATAATCCTATTAGGAAACTGAGATCTGAGGATTACAGTTCAAAACCAGCCCAGGTAGAAAAGTCTGTGAGATTCTCATCTCCAATTAATTCCAACAAAAAGTCTGTGAGAGTCTTATCTCCAATTAAATCCAGCAAAAAGCTGGAAGTGGAGTCATGGCTCAAGTGATAAAGTGCCAGCCTGGAGCAAAAAAAGCCATGGGAGAGCATGAAGCCCTAAGTTCAAGCCTCAGAATTGATGCATGAGTGTGCACACACATGCACGTGCATGTGCACGTGCATGCACGCGCGTGCGCGCGCGCACACACACACACACACACACACCAGCAGAGTAATATTTGCATCCAAGTCTACATGGACAGAGCAAGACTTGCTTGCTGCACTGCCCCCTAAGAGGATCAAGGTTACCTTCCCAGAGCTTCATACAACAGAGTCAAACTAGAATTTATGTGACAGGTGCACCTGCTGTGGCTTCCTGGCAGACCCTGGAGCAGCAAGAAAAAGAAAGCAATGGCAGAATACCAGGCAAGAGGTGAGAGGGATGAGGTTTACAGGTAGTTTTTAGTGCCTGTAAAGCTCCCAGATTCTCTTTCTGCATGAAGAAAAACTGTAATGCATTCCCACCCAAACAAAAAGGCCATCTCACACCTGAGTGAGCCCACCAACTAACCTGCATCTTGTGACTGTTTCATAGATATCTTCCTAGAAGGGCAGAGATATTCAAGGACTACTGCAAATTAGTAAATAATAGTGATGCACCAGTGCTAGTACTTCTGTACTCCACCAAACTAGCTTTTACAGTCTTCTCTCCTCCTCTTCAGTGGTCTGTCATGTCAGCACTATGAAAATGGCAGCATGGAAATGAGTTTTATTTACTCTTCTTTTGCCTCGAATTCCTAATGAGCACAGAGGGCAAAATTAAGGGGGAAAAAGTTCCAGAAAAGATGCGACAGAGGTTACTAGCTTTATCCTTGACATATTCTAACAAAAGTCGGTGGTACTTAGGCCAAAACAGCAGAAGTTATCTGGGATTATGGAAAAGATAGCCAGGTTCTTGTTTTCTTAACTCAAAAATAAAATAAAATCCCTGTTTATCACAGATCAAACTGAAGTTTGAGAAATCTAGGGGTGAGTTGGCAGAGCAGGTAGAGAAGAGAAAAAAAAAACTAAGCAAACTGGATATGGAAATCAGCAACTATCTCTATAAACATCATTCGTACAGTTCTCTGCCCAGGACAGGAATCGATCTGTCACTAAAGTAAAGCATCTGCTGCTATGTGAGGAGACCCAGTAGCTTCGACAACGCCACAAGGCCAGACAATCGCTTTCAAGGCTCCTCTTCTTACGCTGTTAAGACAAACAGCACAAGTCACCCACCCACAAACAAGCAGCCTCTTTTTAAAAAATAAAAGCCAGCGACAACGTAAGGGAGCTGCTAAAAGTTTCCAGCTGCCCTGCAGAGCTCACTCCTGCGCGAACGACCTACACTCCCTACCATCCCAGCCATCCGGATCTGTCTCCTGGCCAAACATCGCAGGATCAGCTCTGACAGTGGAAAAGTTGATTGGAAAGTTCATATTCCTCTCACCCAAAGGCCTGTTCTCTAAAGACGTTCGGCCACGACCAGATTCATGTTGGATTGGCTTGCTCTGCCTGCCTCAAATCCCAAATTTCGACGTGATGTGTAGGAATGCTGAAATCACCCAAGGTTCCTAGCAGAGCTCCCTAACCCTTCATCAGTGGCGACAAACCTCTGACTACCTGCCTGTGACAGTGGCGAGGGGAAGAGGGATGCTGAACCCCTTTCCTCCAAGAGTGCAGCCTCCCCAGGAGACCCCTTCCCCTCCATCTCCAATCTTCGGGGGGGGGAGGGACAGACCGGATTTGGAAGCCCCTAACTCCACTCCCAGGCGCGGGGCCAGGCCACAGGTGCAATGCTAGTCCAGAACGTTCGGAGGATGAGGGGCAATGGGTAAGGCGAGTCATTTCGCAGTTGGCAGAGGTAGGTACCGTGGGGGCGGGGAGGCTGAGGCAAAGAGCGACCTCACTTCCGAGGAAATTTCCCAGGACCGGGAGGGACTGTGACTGGGAGAAAAATCCCGGGATTCCAGGAGGGCAAAGGGAGAGTCCGTCCCTCCGGGACCCTCCTCCTGTCCCCTCCGCGTCCCTCCCCTCCCCTGCCCTCCTCGGCGCCCCCCGCAGCCCAGCGGGCTCCCGGCTCCACCATTCCAAAGCTCAGTCCAGCCCCGGGTACCTGCGCCCGCCTCCCCCGTCCCGCACTCACCAGCAGCACCGAGCCGCGCACCACCTCCGACACGCTCTGCCGCAGCTCGGCCGCCGTGCCCGGCTTACTCAGCGCCCGGGTGAACTTCCGAGTCTCCGCCGAGGCGGGGAGCAGCGGCGGCTGCGACATCCTCCCGCCGCCACCGCGGCCGCCGCCGCCTGTCCCCAGTCCCGCGGCCCGGCCCGGCCGCGCCGCCGCCAGGTGCGCCCCCGGCGCTCGGCCCGCTCCGCCCTCAGCTCCCGCCGCCGCCGCCGCCCGCCGCGCGTCCACCCCGGCAGCCCGGGCCGCGCCCTCCGCGCCGTGTCACGCCCCGAGGCGCCCCCCTCGGCGTCCGCGGTTCCCCGCGCTCCGAACGCGGTCCCGACTCGCTCGGGAGGACGGTGCGTGAGGCGGCAGCTCCCCCATGCCACCAGCCCAGGTCCCCGGCCGCTCGCCGGGCCGCCTCCTCGGGGCGGGGTGTCCGGCACAGCGCGGGCGGGGCGGAGCGGCCGGCGGGCGGGCGGGGGAGGGGCGGGCGCTGCGGGACGGCGGCCCCGCGCGGGAGCCGGGCGGAGAGGCCGACGTGGGCTACGCGCCGCTTAGAACCCCCTCCCCCTTCGCGAGGGCCGGGGAGCCCTCGGCTAGAGGAACCCCTCCTCGCTCATGGGGACCCCGAGGTCCCGGCGGGAGGGGAGGCCCGATGGCACCGCGCCCCGTGCGCGGGGGCTTCTGCTGGGACGGGGTCTCTGAGTGGCCTTGACCGGCACGGATACCCTACGGCGACGGGGCGAAGCGCTTCTGCCCGGACTCGAGCCCACCTCGTCGCCCCCTGAGGCGTCGGGCGGACCGCGGAAGTCGGGAGCCGCGGGGGATACACGCAGCCCGGCCCGCCGGCTGTGGGCGCCCGTGACGCGGGCGGACCTTGCGGCCTCGCTTATCTCGCGGCTGGCCTGAGGGCGACGATGTACTAGGGGTTTAGGTGACTGGGCGGCGCGCCCGGGCTGAAGTGGCGCGACTGCCGCCCCTCAGCAGCCGGAGCTCGCCGCGACCCCAGCCCGGCACTGCTGACGTGCGGAACTTCTCCTCACGGGGCCTCTCCCGCTTTCCAGCCCCACCGGACCCTCAAGGAGCTGCCCCTTCCTCCCTCGGCGGGCTGCAGCCTAAGGCTGACCCAACGGCCCCAGAGGGCCCCGGGGCACCGGAGATTTGTGCTTCGGAAGCGGCGCGCATGCTCAGTGGTTTCGGTTTGGGCGGGTTCCTGGGGCGGGGAGCGTCTCTTTAAGGACGTTTCGCTGATTGGTCAGTCTTCTAAGGCCACGCCCATCACCTACTGATGGACAGCTCCTTACCTGCAGGGTTGGCTTCCTCAAGGTGCAGTGGTCTTTAAAACTGTCTTGGGGGATTCCACGCTGCACTTTCCACCCACGTACCTCGAAGCTTCGTAGTCTTGGCGGTAGAAGATTCTACTTCACAAGCGAGCCAAACATTGGCCTAAAGTGTAGTCTTAAATTGGTAGGAAAAAAATACCATCTAGTAAGAATAGCAAAACCACGGTTCTGGAGTTAATGGGTAGGTCCAGCATATAATAAGACTAGATGTTAGGCATGCAGTCGGCCTTCAATAAATGCTTGCTGGATTGGGTTGCTTTCCTCGTGGATCAAGATCACAGGATAGGGCAATGAGTGAACCTGACAGGTTGGAAGATAAAGCAAGGAATGTGCCCTTAAAAGCTATTACTCATCAATCATTTCGTCCTCTATGAACTGAGGGTGACCAAGATTAGAGCTAAGTGACCCCAACAGAGCAGGTGGAAAGTGTTGCAGGCCTACTTCACCATGCCTTCTGTGAGAAACAGCTACTATTTTGTGTGAGCTTTCCCTGTGTGCATTTACACTAGTGGGGTGGGGGGATGTCAGTATTGTTCTTATCTGAACTGTTAAAACTAGTCTGAACACCACGGTTTCCCTTTGAACTTCTGATTCCCTAAAAAGTCCTAGACAATACAAACTTTCCCCTAGCTGGGTTACCTTGGCTCCCTAAGCCATATCTACTTCCAAGGAGCAAACATTGTATATTTTCATTTTAAAAAAAAAAAAAAGTTCTACTATGGCTTCGGGGACTGTAGGGGGAGTCAAGTCTGCAACAGCAAGTAGTAACTTCTCTCCCTTCTCAGTATTTTGATGATGACTTTGGCTTGCCAAATATCACTATGGGAAGGAGGGATTCAAGTAACAACAAAAGCATTCTAAGGGTGTGGAGTTTTGTTTTCTTTTTTCTTTTCCTACTTGATTAAGAAATACACCATGGAGCCTGGCACTGATGGCTCATGCCTGTAATCCTAAACTACTCTGGAGGCAGAGACCTGAAGATCCACAGTCTAAAGCCTGCCCAGGAAAGAAAGTCTATGACACTCTCCTCTCCAATTAGCCACCATAAAGGTGAAAATGGAACTGTGATTCCAATGGTAGAGTGCTAGTCTTGAGCATAAAATCCCAGGGGAGACAGCTAGGCCCTGCATTCAGGCTCTTGGACTGGCAAAAAGAGTTGTAATTCATTATCAGTAATTTCAGACTTACTGTAACCACCCACCTGGAAGAAGTGGATGATCAAAAATTCCACTAGAACAGATTCATTTCACTTCTGAACATCTGGGGCTGAGGCTGGAACTGACTGATGCCAAAATCTCAGAGTATCAGTGTCCCTAAATGAATTCCTTAGTCTGTAGCTTGGAATTCTAGTTTGAGAGGTCTGTGTAGACTGAAAACAACAGTAAAACAACAGCTATGGGTTACCTCTTCCTTCACAATTTTTTGGGTACCCGATATTCAATGAAATAGAGCATAAAAGTTCTTTGAAGACAATTATAATCTGTTTGGGTAAGTTCTGTCCAATAATGCAAATATAAAACAAGGTTAAACATTAAGGATGGAAGAGATTAAAAGAGCAAATAATCATGCCCTAAATGGAAAATACAGCTATTTTATGTAACAGATAAGGAAAAGCACTTTCCATGAGCCAGTTTGATTACTAAAGTAAGCTGCCCAGAAAAGATCCATTTACAACCAAATATTACATTCAGACTAGGGCAATCAATTACCTCACTACAGGAGACACAGAGAATACTAAAAAAAAAAAAAAAAAAAAAAAAAAAAGTTTTTTAAAAATCTTACAACCTGTACTTTTCAATGATTTAAACTACATTTATTATAAAATATTTTCATCCAGCAAAGTAGTTTTCCCAGTGGCAAATGAGAACCTAGTGACAGCTGTGGCACTGCAATTTCTTAACACAATTTTAAGTCCATGGGTTTCTATTCATTATGCTCCATCCTGAGGAAATGTGAAAAGTAAAACAGTTACTGGACTCAGTGTCAAAACCAAACTTTCTGTCCAGTGGATCCTCCTTCTGCTTAGCCTGTGGACAATGAAAGTTGTTATTTGTACTTTTTACTCGTTCATCCTGACAGACCAGTCTCATTACTTCTACCATTCAGTGATCAGAGAAAAAAAATATTAACATCCATTCAGAAAAATTAAAAGTTTTAACAGTAAACTGAAGAAATATGTAAGCCATAACACACAAACAAAATGTAAAGAATTGACAGGGTACGAGTAATTAAGTAATTGAGGCCCACTGCTGAAGGCTCATACCTATAATCCTAGTTACCTGAGGATCCTGGTTCAAAGCTAGACTGGGCAGGAAAGTCTATGAGACTCTTATCTCCAATTATCCACCTGAAAACAGAAGTGGAGCTGTGTCTCAACGTGGTAGAGTGCTAGCCTTGCTCAGAAAAGCTTGGGAACAGTACCCAAGCCCTGAATTCAAGCCCCATGACCAACAAAATTTTTTTTAAAAAATCCTAGCTGAGAAGGCTGAGATCTGATGGTCGTGGTCTAAAGACAACTTAGACAAAAAAAAAAGAAGCCAGAAGTAGAAGTATGGCTCAATAGTAGAGCACCAGCCTTGAGCAAATATCTAAGTGAGAGCACAAGACCTTAAGTTCAGGATCAAGTACTATCCCTCAAAAAAAAAAAAAAAAGTAAAGAATTATTCATAAAATTACTCTATTCCCTTGAAAAACTATAAGTGATCTCGACTTAGAGGAAGAGGCAGCCATATGGGATTTCTTGATATTTATTTATTAACAGGGTATTGCTATATAGGCTAGGCCAGCCTGGAACTCACAATCATCCTGCTTCAGCTTCCTGAATACTGGGACTAAGATATGCACCACCATACTGTTCCTTTTCATCTATTTTAAGTTTTCTTATTGAAATACTGCCTAGATAACTAGAATGATCTATAATTTTTCTAATATGGATTAAGCTATTTATTAATATCTATTATTTTATACATGGAATCGTTTATAAATAATAATTTGGAATAGAATAAGAAAGGTAGGCCCTTAAATTTATACTCATCCTTAATTAGCTGAAACAAATTTATTCATTTACTAGATAATATCCTGAGCACTAACTCTATAATAGGATACTACTAAGTACTTAAGATATAGTAAAAGCTTTACCAGCTATACATTTGACAAAGGCCTAATATCCAAAATATACAAGGAGCTCAAGAAACTAACCCATCAAAACTAATAAACCAATCAATAAATGGGTAAAATAGCTAAAGAAAGACTTCTGAGATGTAGGAATGGCCAATAAGCACATAAGGATTGCTCATCATTCCTGGCCATAAAGGAAATGCAAATTAAAACCCCATCTCACCCCAGTTAGATTGGCCAGTATGGAGAATTCAAACAATAACAAGTACTGGTGGGAATGTGGGGGGAAAGGAACCCTATTGCACTTTTGGTGAGAATGTAAACTGGTAAATCACTCTGAATGGCAGTTTGGAGATTCCTCAAAAAAACTAAACATAGAGCTTCCCTACAATCCATCCAGCCATACCACTCCTGGGCCTCTACGGAGAACATCATGTGCCAGGATTCCATAAACACTTGCACATCCACATTCACTGCTGCACTATTCACAATAGCAAGTTATAGAAACAGCCCAGATGGCCTACAATAAATGAGTGGATCAAAAAATATGGTGTAAAACAGGCGCCGGTGGCTCACGCTTGTAATCCTAGCTACTCAGGAGGCTGAGATCTGAGGATCACAGTTCAAAGCCAGCCAGGGCAGGAAAATCCATGAGACTCTTATCTCTAAACCACCAGAAAACCAGAAGTGGTGCTGTGGCTCTAGAGGTAGAGCACTCGCCTTGAGCTGAAGAGCTCAGGAACAGAGCCCAAGCCTAGAGTTCAAGCCCCACAACCAAACCAAACAAACAAACAAACAAAAGTGGTACATATACACAATGGAATTTTACTAAGCCATTAGAAAGAATAATATGGCTTGTTCATGGAAATGGATGGACCTAGAACAAATCATATTAAGCGAGACAAGCTAAGCTCATAGGGACAGATGGTGCATGCTTTCTCTCATATGTGGAAGCTAGATCTAAAATACACTGGACATGAAAACCTATATAGGAATCTATACATTTATATACAAATAAACAGACTAATGGAAGATATACTTAGAGGAGACACCCAAAGCCATAATTGCTCTGAATATCTAAACTACTATTTATCCAAATGAATTCCAGGAAATGAGACTGATTTTTGGCTTTTTTTAGAGGGAGGCAAAGAGGAGACACAGGTATGGGGGGAGGAGGATGGGAGGGGAAAATGGAGAAAAGCAAAGGAAGAGGTGATATTGACATTTATTAACTGACTTATGGAATTCTGACCCTTCTGTTTTTTGTTTTGTTTTGTTTTGTTGGACATGGGGCCTGAACTCTGGGCTTGGGCGCTATTCCTCAGCTCTTCAGCTTAAGGCTAGTGCTCTACCAATTGAGCCACAGAGCCACTTCCTGGAACTCTGACCTGTTTGTACAACTCCTTAATAAGACATAGTAAAGATACAAAGATATAGTAAATGTACATAAAGATATAAATATAAAGACATTGTAAATATATGTAAATATATTTATTATACATAAAGATATAGTAAAGATCAAAATCTTTACCCCTGTGGAGCTTACTTGTATATCAACTGTTTCCAGAGTAGGAGACAGTCAATACAAACATCAAATAAGCAAGAGATGGAATAGTCTAATAAAGTTAAGTGTTAAGTGTTAACATAAAAATAAAACAAGAGAGGAAGCTATTATGTAATTGAAGTATAAAATCCTTGTGACCAAGGAAGGTCTCAATGAAAAAAGAAATATTGAATAAAGAAGGCAGTGGATTAGTGAGGAAGAACATCACAAGCAAGGGGACTAAAAGTGCAAAGGCCCTGAGGCATGAATATGTCTACTGTAGCAGAGGAATAGCAGGCTGGCATGGCTGGAGTGTGGTGGAATGGAGTAGAGAAGAGTGGAGGAAGAGTATAAATAGAAGATCTGAAGCAGGGGAACAAAAGAAGGGGTGACACTGACCACAAAGCATTGTACTCATAACCTGATTTATGGGACTATAACCCTTTGTATAACTACTTAATAATATATTAATAGTAAACCGTAAAAAAAAAAAAGAATGTCTGAAGCTAGAGTCATAAGGTATAGAAAAAGGTAAACAATCCAGAAAATGGAAACAAGAGATTTTTTTCTTTTCTTTTTGTATTATTTGTTTATCTGTCTTGGAGGGGGTAAGTGGGGGTCACAGAAATGGAGGGGCAAAGGGTGGATAAATGCAGCAGCAGTACTCCCTAGACACTATGTTGAAAATGAGCTATACAACTTGTAGGCAGGGACATAGGAGAGTGAAGGAAGGGGTGACGTCCAAAAGAACTTGCAAAATGGTAACTCCTCTGTACACTATTATTTTTATGTCCAAATAAAATAGAATTTATTACTGGGCGCTGGTGACTCTTGCTTGTAATCCTGGCTACTCAAGGCTGTGCTCTGAGGATCATGGTTCAAAGTTAGCCCAGGCAGGTACATACACTCAAAAAACAAAAAACAAAAAAAAAAAAACAAAAAAACAAGCTGGGCACCGGTGGTTCACACCTGTAATCCTAGCTACTTAGGAGGCTGAGATCTGAGGACCATGTTTCAAAGCCAGCCTGGGCAGAAAAGTCCGTGAGACTCTTATCTCCAATAAACCACTAGAAAACCGGAAGTGGCGCTGTGGCTCAAGAGGTAGGGGCTCACCTTGAGCTGAAGAGCGCAGGGATGGCGCCTAGGCCCAGAGCTCAAGCCTCATGACCGACAAAAAAAAAAATATTATATTTAAGCCTTCCATGGAAGTAGCTTGAGTATCTACATGTATATGTGCACAGGCAAGTGTTCCTGCCAGTACTGGGCTTTAAACTTAAAGCCTGGGTGCTGTCCCTGAGCTTTTTTGCTCAAGATTAAAAAATCACTCTGCCATTTAAGCCATACTTCTACCTCTAGCTTTGTGCTGGTTGATTGGAGATAAAGAGTTTTACAGTTTTTAATGCATGGGCTGGCTTCTATCATTGATCCTCAGATCTCAGCCTCCTGAGTAGCTAGAATGTCTGTACATCACTTTTATAATAACAATCAAAATATTTAATAAAAATATAGAATGCAAATTAAACAATATTGGAGATATCATCTCTAAGAAAAAAGAGGTGAACAAATGGGTAGCATCTTTCAAGCCACTGTGATGACTTTGAAGTTGACTTTAAATAAACTAAGAAAGCACTGGAGGATTTTGAACAAAGGAAGTAATGTCACCAAATGTGTAATGCTCATTTTTCTTCTTCCTGGGCCCACAGACACAGGACGACATTTCCTACCTTCCTTGTGGTAGTTGGAGCTGTCTGCACACCTGGTCGTAAAGTGCCCTGTGTGGTCCTTCACATCCTCTCCTTCCTTGATTTCAGTAGCCATGGAAACCACAGGTTAAAACTTGGAGAGGCTTGGAAGGTGGCTCAGTGGTAGAGCACTTGCCTTGAATGCGTGAGGCCCTGGGTTCGATTCCTCAGCACCACATAAGCAGAAAAAAAAGCCGGAAGTGGTGCTGTGGTTCAAGTGGTAGATCACTAGCCTTGAGGCAAAGAGCTGAGGGACAGCGCCCAGGCCCAGAGTTCAGGCCCATGACTGGACCTAAACAAACAAACAAACAAACAAAAAAACTTGGAGAGGAGGGAGACTTTCAGTGGAAGGAGACTGGGCCTCTGAGTCATCACTTAGAGAAACACCTCAGGAGAGCTTCTAGATCAGGAATGTCCATATTGTGTTTGTGTGATTAAGAAAAGAATTTAAAATTGTGGAAAGACAGTTGGGCCTTGGAGCTATTTATTACAGGGTTGAGGGAGGAGAGTGCATGCAGGAAAACCAGGTGTATTCATTTAAAAAAATGGTTTATGCCTGTAATCCTAGCATGAGGGAGGAGGAGGCAGGAAGATGGTAAGTTGAAGGCCAGCTGAGTAAAATAACAAGACGTTCACATTCTATATAGATTGGGTGACATCAAAGAGTATGGTATTTTCTTGATTCACTTTTTATGTCTGTAAGGTGTCATCCAGAATACGACTATTCTTTTTAACAGTATATATTACAAAGCATAAGCTTTCCATGTCACCATTTAGTGAATAGTTTAGTGACTGACAGAATGAAAATTGTATTTAATATCATTAAATGTAAACAAGTTGCTATCATTACTAAACTGTATATAATCACATAAGGATCATACATAATAACAGTAAATGTGTAATCCTAATAATAATAGCTTAGTGTCTAATATGCTATTATATAAACCCCTTTTATTTTGTTATTTAATTCTCACAATATTCTTCTAAGATGTCAACTAAAGTTCATGTCACAGATAAAGTCTATAAACACAAATCAAAATATATTCCTAAGTAATTAAGTACTTCTAAGACAGGATAAAATGGGACTGGAAATTGAATTAGGGTTTTGCCAAGGAACAAAAATAATAATAATAATAATAATAATAAATGGAATACTAAAATAAAAAAAACAATTATTAAAAGAAATAATTATACAAAGTTGGCATAATTTGCTATCTACAAGCTAGAGATCCAAGAGAGATGATGGTGAAGTCTGACTGCTTGGAGAGCCAGTGATGTATGTTCTAATGCAGCTCTGCAGGTCTGAGAACCAGAAGTAGAAGATGAAAGTCCCAGCTCCAATAGGCAAAGCCTTCCTCCATCTTGCTATTCTATTTGCATCTGCAACAGAGCATACCATCTCCACCCACATTGGAAAGGCCAACTGCTCTACTCATTCAACCAACCCAAACAATAATTTCTTCCAGAAATATCCTGACAGCACCCAGAAACAATTTTCAATCAGTATCATGGCAAGCCATGATCCAGTCAACTAGTCATTACAGATACAAAAGCCATAACTGAGGAAGGTAAACTAAAGCTTTCTCCTTAAGTATTTCCATTGAAGATGAGGCTCTTCATGAAACATGCCAATGCAGCAGAAATTAGGCAGTGATTCTGAGATTTTTTTATATAAGTGTCTATAATACCTCATTGAAACAGGACCCAAAGCCAATTTCCTTTGGAAAAGATTTACTTAGCAAAAAATTGCATATATTTCCTCTAACAGGCAATAAAATGAAAAGCAATATTAAGCTTAAAGAAGTGAGAAGTAGAAAAAAGTAGTTGAACTTAGAAGAAGGCTATTTCTCATAACCAAAAAATGTTGATCTCTAAATGCCTTTTTCCAGGCTTGAGCTCTGGAAGAATGTTGGCAGGGGTAAATGCAGAGGAATCCAGAGCAGCTTTATGTGGCATCTCCTCCATCATTTCCCTGGAGGTGACTTAGAGAAAGATCTCTTTCCCACTTAGAGGAAAAGCTCCTGTATCTTTAAAAAAAAAAAAAAAAAGCAATGCTTCTCTTCAAGACTGGATATATAATATGCAATGCTTAGCGCAAAAGGAAAATATAGATCCTCAGGTGGCAGTGGCTCACATCTGTAATCCTAGCTATTGAAGAGGCTGAGATCTGAAGATCACGATTTAAAGCCAGCCCAGGCAGGAAAGTCTGTGAGACTCTTATCTCCAATAAACTACGCCAAAAAAAGTCTATAAGTGGAGCTGTGGATCAAGCAGTATAACACAAACCTTGAGCAAAGAAGCTTAGGGACAGTGCTCAAGCCCTGAGTTCAAATTCCAGGACTGGCACTAAAAGAAAGAAAAAAGGAAAACATCAGGGCTCTTACTCAAAAAGAATTAAAGAGTTCAAGAGCATAGTTGCTTCTCCAGAAGCACAATCCCAGAATTCCTTTTCTCCGTTCGCCATTAAGCCTTGTCCATAGTGAATCATGGAGGATTCTGCAGGTGGACCCTGAGTTTCATAGCAGTAACTATTTACCATCCAGGAAGGACATAGTCTAGTGTTTCAACATCAGGTCCTTCAGTACCAGTTGCTGTTGCCCATATATGAGAGTAGTTTTTAGAGTTTATAGACAGTTTGGGCAAATGAGCAAGTATGAATGACAGAGCCTCTTGACCAACAGATATAAATATATGTATAAACATGCTAAAACAGAAATAGAATCCACAAAGCTGGCTTCTATGCTGTCACCCAAAAGTAAATATGGATAAGCTGTTAACAAACACTATAAGAGGGAGAAGCAGAAGCCCAGAGAAGCAATGCTGAAAGGTTGTGTCAAATGATGCTCATGATGGCCATGAAGAAGATACGTCAAAGGCATCAGCAATATAGTATAAGTGCTTGCCCAGCAAAACAAAGCCCAGCCAGGACTTAAAAATATGTTAGTTAACGACTATAACAGAAAGAAAAAGTAGGCAGTTCACAAATACTGGGGAGGATATGGTGAAATTGGAATCTTGTGCACTGTGGGTTGGAATTTAAAATGGATTTCCACAAAATCCAGGAAGAACAACTGGTATTAATCTTCTCATGCCTTTTTAAAATTATTACTACATACACTCTTTTTTAAAATGCCAGTAAGGGGGGGGTGGGGGGGAAGGAGAAGGATTGGGATTGGGGGGAGGGGGGAGGCTGGGAAGGGATGTGAAGGGTAAACAAAGGAGGAGGCTGCAATGCTTGGTAAGAAATGTACGCATTATCCTGCCCATGTAATTGTAACTCCTCTGTACAGTATGTTCACAAATAAAATTAAATTAAATTTAAAAAATGCCAGTAATTGGGAGAAAGCATAGGAAGGGGTCACACTGTCCAAAAAAAATGTACTCATTCCTGACTTATGGAACTATACCCCCTCTGTACATCACATCTATAATAAGAATTTTTTAAAAATTAAAAATAAGATCTGAGAATGTGGCTTAGTGGTAGAGTGCTTGCCTAGCAAACATGAAGCCCTGGGTTCAATTCCTCAGTACCACATACACAGAAGAAGCCAGAAGTGGTGCTGGGCCTCAAGCGGTAGAGCGCTAGCCTTGAACAAAAGAGGCTCAGGGACAGTGCCCAGGCCCTGAGTTCAAGCCCCAGGACTGGCAATAATAATCATCATAATAATAGTAATACACAAATAAAAAAATAAAAATGCCAGTATTGCAGTATTGAGGCTTGAACTTCGGGGCCTGGGCACTGTCCTTTAGCTTTTTTTCTCAAAGCTGGTGCTCTACCACTTGAGCTACAGCCCTAATTCTGGCTTTTGGATGGTCAATTGGAGATAAAAGTCTCTGGGACTTTCCTACTAGGCTGGCTTTGAACCAAGATCTTCAGACCTCAGCCTCCAGAGGATGTAGGAACACAGGCATGAGCCACTAAGCCCTGTTTGTATACATTCATAAATTCCTCAAAAAACCACAATGATTTGTAATATTTTCCCCTATTTCCTTCAAAAAATTAAATTACTATTCTTTTTTTTTCAGAGCTGAGGACCAAAGTCAGTGCTCTTCCACTGAGTTAAATCCCCAACCTGTCTTTTTTTAGACAAGATTTTTTAGATTCAAGAACTTTTTAGAGTGATATCAAATCACTGAGAGTTAAGAAAAATCTTCTTTCAAAGCAGTTGTGTTCTTGACACATTATCTTTCAAAATTAGAACGATGTGTTCCTAACTGTTCCTCTTAGCAAATCTCAAAGCTTTCCATGGAGAAAAAGAAGAAAGAAAAGCAATCAGATGGAAGGACTTAACTCAGGCAAGCTAGTTCACATCCACAAACTTTATCAAAGCTGAAGATTACCTGAGCATGTTGCAAGGGCTTTGCCCAGGGCCCTGCACATTGCAGTGCATGGAGGCCAAGGCTTAATGCCACCAGCCCCTGTAGAAGTAATAGTCAGAGAGCAGTCAGCAGTTTACCAACTGTACTGTACTGTGATTGTTTTCTCTTGTTTCATGATGGTATCTTGCCAAGCCCCTCCTACTTCTGCTATAATTGTGTATAATTAAAAATTCTTTGCTTCTTCATTTCCATCTCCCCCACCCCCCACCTCCCTGCCACCTCTTGTTGGCAGCTTCCTGACTCCCCTTGCTTCCCGGGAGAATGTGATCTGGGTCTCCTGCTGTCACTGACAGGTTCCATTAGTCTGATGGAAATGCCTCTCCTGCCAGCTTGTCCTTTGGCAGCTGCCAAATTTCCCTCATCCTCTCAAAGTACTAAGTCCCAGCTCAGGGTCTACCCAGCCTAAGCTGCTGCAGCAGGTAGTGTCCAAGAAACAGGATTAGTGGGTAGCAGTGGGTGGAAATCTAACCATAGTCACCCGTTTAAATCCATATGAAGAAAGAATATGTTTTGACCAATGAAAGTAATTACAACTGCTAATGCCCTACATTTGATCTCTGTTCTTTGACTACTCTGTCTTTTGAATGTGTCTGTGATCCTGAAGGAAGGACATGAAGACTCTGGGCATTGTAGGCTATAAATAAGGCAAAGATCCAATATCAGGTCCCATATCAACTTCAGGTCCCTTATAACTGCAGTTTTCAATATATGCATAAAAGACTTTCACTCTTAGTGCCAAGATGAAATGGTTTCTAAAGGCAAAAATGGGGCTGCTGTGTAGATCAACTCTATATTTGAATTATATTCTGTTCTGTTAATGCCAATAGCTTTCATATTTTACCGTGTGTGTGTGTGTGTGTGTGTGTGTGTGTGTGTGTGTGTGTGTGTGTGTGTGTGTGTGTGTGTGTGTGTGTGTGTGTGTGTGTGTCCTGGGGCTTGAACTATGGGTCTGGGCACTGTCCCTGAGCTTTTTTTGTTCAAGGCTAGCACTCTGCTACTTGAACCGCAACTCCACTTTTAGCTGTTTTGGTGCTTCAGTGGAGAGAGTCTCATGGACTTCTCTGCCTGAGCTGGCTTCAAACTGTGATCCTCAGCTCTCAGTCTCCTGAATAGCTAAGATTAAAGTCACCAGCACTAGATTTAATCTCTTTAGCTATCTTTTGTAACATATATTCTAGCTGCTCTTTTCTGCATTTATATACCATACTAGCTAGGAAAAAGTTTTAAAACTTGTGCATTATCCCAGATTACAAGTATGCCTGAGCAGGCCTAGCTCTATTATTTTTTAAATCTTTACTTGGTTCAAATAGAATAACTTACATTTATCAATGTTTGGCTTTTAAACTTTCCTCTTTTTTAAAAAAATTATTTTGGAGGCTGGGAAGGTGGCTCAGTGGTAGAGTGCTTGCCTCATATACATGAGGCCGTGGGTTCGGTTCCTCAGCACCACATAAGCAGAAAAATCTGGAGGTGGTACTGTGGCTCAAGTGGTAGAATGCTAACCTTGAGCTAAAGAGCTGAGGCCCAGAGTTCAGGCCCCATGACCAACCAAAAAAAAAATTTATTTTGCTATTGAGCCCACCCAGTGATATCTTTTTCTTTTTCTTTTTCTTTTTTTTTTGTGTGTGTTGTATTTCTACAACTTGCTTCTATTTGGTTCTTTATATATTCTCCAACTTTGCTGAATTTCTTTCTTTCTTTCTTTCTTTCTTTCTTTCTTTCTTTCTTTCTTTCTTTCTTTCTTTCTTTCTTTCTTTCTTTCTTTCTTTCTTTCTTTCTTTCTTTCTTTCTTTCTTTCTTTCCTGAAAAAAGCTTTATTTTCATTTGGTCCAAGGCTTGGGAAGGGCGAGGTAGTGATGGACCCTCAAAGGCTGCTGGACTCTGGAGTTTTCTAGTCGTGTTTGAGGGTGAGACATTCAAAAAGATACTGCCCAGCTGGGCCTGAGGGGCCGCCCTCAGCCTGCGAAGGTTAAGTGGTCGCCCATCTTCTTGATGAGCTTCACCTCTTCATCCAGGAAGTTGTTCTCTAGGAAGTCACAGAGATGGGGGTCTGTGGGAACAGAACCCAAGGCATGAAGATCCACAATGGCTTGGTTCAGGCTCTTCTCCAGGGCCAGGGCAGCTTCCATGGCTTCCACAGTTTTACCCCCATTCATCCTGAGAAGGTTTCTGCACATCCTGGTTCTGCATCTTCAGGAGGCGCTGGGCGCCCTCACGCTTCTCCTCCAACTCGTGGAAGAAATGGCCCACGCTCTCCAGAGCCACGTCGTCCCGATCGAAATAGTAGCCCAGAAAGAGGTAGGTGTAGGAGGCCCGCAGATGCAAGTCGACCAGGCGGTTGACGGCAGCCTCCACCTCGGTGGAGTAATTCTGACGAATCTGAGAGGTCATGGCTGGTCGTCAATACAGAGCTAACCACAGAAAAACACGGCGTTGTTGGTCCTGGAAGCAGGAGCTGGGCGAGAAGATCAGGGTCGGAGGTGGTGAGTGGAGAGGCAGTTGGCGGTGGGAAGGAGGAGTCCCCGGGTCTGTTCCGTCCAAACACTGTTGAAGCAAGACACACATCCGCGGGACTGGTTATCTTCCTATTTTTTTCAAGAGTCTTCACTACTATTTACCTCTGGGATATTTTTAATAATAGCTATGTTCACAAGTTTCTTGATAATCTTGACATCTGTGTTATCTTAGTACTGTATCTTTTTCTCATATTAGTAGATATTTTCCTGGTTCTCTGGATGCTGAATTATTTAGACTCCATCTTGGACTCGCTGATTATGATATGAGATGCAGAGCTTTGTTTAAGTCCTATGAGGATTTCTGTATTTGTGCGTTTGCATGCAGTCAACTCCAAACTACAAGTTCTGGCTAGTTTTCTTTCTGATGTCATGTTCATTTTTAAAGTCTTTGCAGTGTTACTCATGGATAGTGTCCTATCCATGTACCACTCAGAGGCCAGTCTGGGACATAGTGGTGAGTGCCCCATAGTGCAGTTCTCTAAGATTTTAGTATGTTCTTTGGGGTCAGATCCATATTTGTGCATCTTGGAGGTAAGCCCAGGATCCTGTTCATGAACTTTCCCAAGGTGTTTCCTTTCTGCCATATCCCTGGTCATTTCTAATTCCTTTAGGGTATGTGTGTCTGTGTGTCTGTCTGTGCCTGTGTCTGTGTCTGTGTTGATTTTGTTGTTGTTGTTGTTGCTTCAGGTCTTCCATCTAGAAAGCTGGAATATTAGTTATCCCATTTTCTAACATACTTCCCAGAATATCAACCATGAAAGAAAGAGAACTCTGTAGGATTTTCTCCCTTCTTAGGAGCATTGCTCTTCTCATTAAAGAAACTTCCTACCCTAGGGGTTTAAATATCTGAAGGCTAGTACTGCTGCGGTTACCTGAGAGCCAGGGTTCAAGAGTATAAGTAAAAGAAGGGGAAAAAGAGGGGGGGAGGAGAGAGAAGGGGAGGAGGGAGAGGAGGTGACATGAGAGGGGGAAGGAAGAAGGAGGGGAGGGAAGGAAGGAGGGAGAGAAAGAATTATGGGAAGGAGAAAGGAAAGGAGGAAGGGAAGAAGGGAGGGGGGAGGGAATGAAAGGGGGGAGAGAGGGTCCTATTTGTGCTTCCCCACATCACTAGAGATAACAGACCTACACCGTGGAGTACAGCCATTGTGCTTTTCCCATAGGCTGGGATAGTAGTCAGGTTCTACCCTGACTGAGATGGAGTCTCAAACTTTTATTCTTGAGCTGGCTATGAACCACAGTCTCCTGATCTCTGCTTTCTAAGCAGTTAGAATTATAGGATTTCTTTCTGGCTTCATACAAATTCTTTATGCCTATACTCTTATGTTTTGCCTGAGGCATTGAAATATTGAAATATGTATTACTTTATTATACATTACTTAACTCTTATTTTCTTTTATATGCTAGATTTGGCATCATCTTGATGTTTTTGGAGTGAAGTGTTTTGGCAGAATAAAGACGGCTTCCAATCTTTTGACACTGCTTGCTGAGAGGCACTCTGGGAGTCTAGCCAGGTGTTTTACTCTTGTAATTTCAGGGACTCTGTGGACTAGCTCAAGTACAATGGTCTTGGCACAGCTGGACTTGTTACATGACAACTGTAAGACTCTAAGAACGGGCCTAGAGCGCCAGAAAATTGCTGTGAGAATTTATACGGTCTAGCATGGGAGGCCTCCAACTACATTCTATTGATCAAGAAAGCAGCAGCAACAACAGCTGAGGCTCAGGGGAAGATAAGAGAAACAGCTGTTCAGAAAGTGCTGCTTCCAGGAATGGTTTGTGGGTAAGATAATGACCTGGAAAGCCAAGGCTCCTTGAACTCCAGTCAATGAACAAAGTGCTAAGCATTCAGTTCTTCTTGACACAAATATTAATTGCTCTTTTGTTGGGGAATGTGTAGATTGTATGTGTGACATATTTCTTGTCCTTGATCAGAGCTGTCAGGGGTGTCCTTTGAATGCCTATATGCACAGAACAAAAAAAAAATATATATATATGTATGTATTTGCTCAAAGTCATGATGTTAAATGACAAAGTAGTGGTGCTAAGGTCAATATTTGGTCTCTGCCCTTTGAGGTTACACTGCTGTTGGAAAAACAAGTATACAGGTATTTGTAAACCAAAGCACTGCATAAAAACTGCCACAGGTGAGTGTTGAAAGGCTTTATGAACTCAGAGAAATATGGCTTCTATTTTTAACTATCAATCTGCATGTCAACCTTTTGGAACCACTTGGGGAATGTTTTGGACATAATATCACCTCCCTCTTGAATTCTGATTTAATTGAAGTGGTTTAATCCATCTGTAGTTATAAAGACTCTCTTGGTGATTCTAATGGGAAGCCAGGCCAATGGCCAGTGCCCAGATTTCCCTACTCCACTGGACTTCACTGTACCAAGTCCAGACATTTTTAGCTGTAACAAAAGGATTCTTATCATCAGTTTGATTAGCACTGCCTTATTCCAAATGCTTCTAAATACTTAAAGCAAACTCTATGTGAATCTAAATCCTATCCTAATCTCAGATATAGAGGCAATCTCTACCCCACTCCCTCCCCAGGAATTTCCAATTCCAGTGCTAGCCCTCCATTGAAGTTTAATCCAAAGTTTGCATTGATTCTCACCTTGACAACCATTTTAAATTTTAATGTCCAAATCCATTCACCCACATCATTAGCAAATGTACCAATTTTAAGTCTTATTCTTTTTATCCTTTTCCTCCATCCTTACCTATCAGGCATATTTATTTATTTACTTAGTTTTGGTGATAGTCTGGTATTTGAACTCAGAACCTCACACTTGCTTGACTTCCTTACTCAGCTGGTGCTCTACCACTTGATCCATGCTTCTAGCCTATCCCTTGCTTAGTTACTTGTGGAAATGGAGTCATGCAGTTTTCTGCTCAGGGTGACCTCTAACTTTGATCCTCCATTAGCCTCCTGAGCAGCTAGGATTACAGATGTGAGCTACCAGCACCCAACTGTTCCATGATCCTTTAGCTTTGGAGAGAGACCTCTATTTTCATCCTGTTTACATTTCAGTAAATTGTTTAGCTCTCATCTGTAAAGTGGTGGTAACAATATCTGCCTTATGACATTGTTTTGAAGAACTAAGAGAATAATGTCTGGTAGGTGTTTAGGATTAATAGGCACAATGAACAATCTTACAATTTCTATGATGGTTCCATCCAAGGCTTCAACCCCAGAAACATTAGTCTAAACTCCTGCTTTAGTTAATATGAATAAAATTTATTTATCAGCATCGTAACTATGAAAGAAAAATATATTACCTTGCTCAAAAGAAAAAGAAAAACCATGACCCAGAGATGGCTTGCTGAGATTTCTGGTCTCTTTATCTCTTCTTCCTGCCAATGAAAAGAAATGAAGTTCTGAATCTTCAGGCTGTACTGTATGTATTTTTTTTCCTTCTTGGAAGTAGTCTGTTTGAACGTAGGGCATCAGGTTTGCTAGGCAGTGTTCTACCACTTGAGTCACACTCCTTGCCCCTTTTTGCTTTCCTTATTTTTTATCTAGGATCTTGTGTGTGTGTGTGTGTGTGTGTGTGTGTGTGTGTGTGTGTGTGTGTGCGTGTGTGTGTGTGTGTGTGTGTGTGTGTGTGTGTGTTTGCTGCCCAGTCTCTTGTAGCTGAGATCATGAGCATGAGCCCAGCCCTGTGTGTTTATTAAAGGATTATCAATAGATGCTTCATGCTTTTCTCTTTTTTAACTTTTTTATTATTATTATAAAGACAATGTACAGAGGAGTATTTTTTCTTTTGACCTTGTTCATGGATCTTTCATACTTTGCTCTTTTTTTAATTGCCAAAGGGCTTGATTGTTTTCTTAATTTACCATTACTTTTTCCCTATGCTCTAGGTTTCATAAACACAAAGTAGTATAGGAAATAAAATCACATACAGGGAAGATTTGGACTTTACAATTTCCAATACTTTAGAAAGTAGAAAATGCTCATTTTTAAACAACTATTTTTCATGTATTCTTTGGCTAGCACAGCTCTCTTCTAGAAATAGGACACAACCTATTTTAACATCAGTTATTAAGAAGGATTTAGAGAAAGGGGGAAATACTCCTAACCTCATTTTTCAAATGGTACATTTTTTTGTAAAATGTGAATTAGTAGAAATAGATCTCTAATAAAAGTGGAAAATGAGGAATAACCACATACAAAAAGAAATATATTAAATACACATATAGCCAGATTCTTGGAAAATAATAAGAATACTTTAAAATAAAAAACTAACATGTTCTCAGAGAATATGTATGTGCGTGTGTGTAAATTCTTCAGATTTAAGTTTTCAAGCCATATTATTGGTGGAAACTATGAATAACATTTTATTACTAAGCCATCTAACTTTATCTAAACACTACTAATAAGAATGAGAGCTTGGGAAAGCTACATGTGAATTGAGAAAAAAAAGGCAATTTATCTCCACACTAAGAGAGCTCCATTTCTTCTGACTCTTTTCTAGTTAGGAAGGAAACTAATCCTATCCCTCTCATTAATAGCCTTTTTTCTGTGTGTGCAAGAGATGGGGAGAGACAGACAGACAGACAGACACAGAGAGAAACAGAGACAAAGACAGAGACAGAGATAGAGACAGAGACAGAGACAGAGAGAACCTTTCTTACTCTTGATAAGGTAATTCTTTTTCATTTGTTGTCTATGGTAACAAGAACTCATCCTTTTTAATTTCTCATTAACCTATAGACATACAACTAAAATGAGATACAATATGTCATACTTTCAATTCCCTTCTAGAACTTCTGGGTTAAAATAATTGTCTCGTATTTGTTTTGTGAACAGAGAGCAAGTGAACAATAAAAGACTTGCTTCAGATTTTAAACATAAAGAAATGTTCCAAATCTTAATTGGATGGCAGAGTAGCATTTATATAAATTTGCCAAAATACCACAAGGCTAATGTGTCAGGATGAGTGGCTCATATTTTTCCTTCCTAAAAATGCCGTTTGGGCTAAAATAATGGTGGTGAGTTCTGTTTTCCTTGAGCTTGGGCAAAATGAGACTGTGGCATTGTACTTTGTAATTGTGCTTTGTCAACTAACCTGCAGAATACTTCAGCCTAACATTTCCTTATGCCTCAACTTTCCGATACTATAACATGAATGAAAGTTCTCCTTTACGCACAGAACAGGTCCACAGTGTGGCAGGGTGTGTTTCTTTCTACAAAACGGCACCTGAGCTCATTGAAAATCATAGTCACCACGGGTTGAGGGCTCAGCAGGGGAGTTCAGTGAGCATTCTTCTGTGGGATCTGGGATCCTGAGATGGGCAGTGGCGTCAAGGGGCATAGCACACACAGCAGCATTGCTTTCCTGAGATCTGCAGGGAAGAGTGGAGTCTAGCTGAAACCAGGGGAGGAGATCTTCCTCCCAATGTTTGTGTCCTGTATCTCCTAATTTTCTACAACACACAAATGCCCCAAAAGAAGATTGGTCTTGGCCAAAGGGACTTGTTGCTGTGTTGACAAGAACTTTCCTAGGACAGATCAAGAATTGCAAGGCCAAATTAAAGGAGGCAGATTTCTGGAAAACCCAGAAAAGAATGTCTTTAACAACTGGAGTGCTCAGCTTGCTATGAAAGGTCACTTCCACTTGCCCCAGTACCCAGGGGTTCCCCAACTATTTCCAGCTCAGCTCCTCCTGCACTCATTAGTGGATCAACCCTCCACTGAATGGATGACAGTTGTCCTTCCTGGCAAGCAAATGGACTTTGGCCAGGTTTGGTATCTCTTGCACTGGTGTGAGTCACTGGTGCTTCCCGTTTGAGTAGAACAGTACTCAGGAGCCTCTGAAGCTCTCCTGGGACTAGTCTGTCCTGCTGGCCACCAGAGTTTCCTCATCTGGGAAACACCATTATCTCAACCAGCTGGCTACAGATGGCAGGCAGGTATCTCCATGCCCCGGCTGACAAGCACATTATAAGGCAAGTGATGACTTAGTCATGGCCTGAGGTCACTGAGGATGCTGTCCTTCTGGCTGTCACCTGAACATCAATGACTCTCAGAGTGGCATGTATACCCTCAGACTTGTACTTCAGTGGCTTCCAGGTTTTCTCCTCCTCATTTGTAATCCTTGTTGAACATTTCTGGGATACATGTCTCCACTGGTGCCTTCAAGTTAAAATTAGGGAGGGGCTGGGCACCAGTGGTTCACACCTGCAATCCTAGCTACTCAGGAGACTGAGATCTGAGAACCACAGTTCAAAGCCTGCCCAGGCAGGAAAGTCCGTGAGACTCCAATAAACCCCTAGAAAACTGGAAGTGGTGATGTGGCTCAACTGGTAGAGCGCTTGCCTTGAGCTGAAGAGTTGAGGGATAGCACCCAAGCCCAGAATTCAAGCCCCATGACCGACAAAAACAAAAACAAAAAAACCTGCCGGAAGTGGAGCTAAGGCTCTGAGTTCATGTCTCTCTCTCTCTCTCTCTGTCTCTCTGTCTGTCTCTCCATCTCTCTGTCTCTCTGTCTCTCTCTCTGTCTCTCTCTCCCTCTCTCTGTCTCTCTCTCTCCCTCTCTCTCTCACACACACACACAAGAAGAGATGGGAGCTGAGTGTTTGCATGTTAATCCTAGCTACTCAGGAGATGGAGTTCCATGGATTACTGTTCAAAGTCAACCTTGGCAGACAAATCCCAGAGATTCTTATCTTTAATTAACCAGCAAAGGGCTGGGAAGGTGGCTCAGTGGTAGAGCGCTTGCCTTGCATGCCTGAGGCCCTGGGTTCGATTCCTCAGCACCACATAAGCAAAAAGAAAAAAGCCAGAAGTGGCGCTGTGGCTCAAGTGGTAGAGCGCTAACCTTGAGCTGAAGAGCTGAGGGACAGCGCCCAGGCAGAGTACAGGCCCCACGACTGACCCCCCCCCAAAAAAAATTAACCAGCAAAAAGCCAGAAGTGGAGATGTGGCTCAAGTGGCCCCAGTTTTCAGTAAAAAAAAAAAAAAAGCTAAGGGAAGGTATGAGACCCTGAGTTCAACACCTAGTACTGGTGTGTGAGTTTGAGTATGAGTGTGCGCACATACATTGATACACACAGTAGGAGGGGAGCTTAATTCTTTCTGTCTTCCTGATGGTGTGCTGCATGCCTCCTTCCCCCCCACCCAAAACCTTTGGCATTCACTTCAACTTGTAGCTGACCCCTGAAATCTCCACTTGGAGACTTTATTCTGGCCTTGGGAACACACTTACCTGTGTATGGGAAACCAGAGAACATTATGAAGCCAGAAGCATCCCGAACCTGTGACAGATGGAGAATTACTCCCTGCCTCTCTGGCTGGCCTAATTCTGAGCTGCATACAGAATTCCTTAATAGAATGGAACCCTATGTGCTCTCAGTGGCAACTTGCTGGATGTGCATGATTATTGGCTTCCTTCCTTTCCCTGTCTGTCAATCACTGCCAGTGTTTCCTGGGTCCCTCTCTCAGATCAACTCTTTGCATTTGAATCCTTGTCTCAGGGTCTTCAATTGTGTGTGACCTTAGCACAATGTCTAGCACAAAGACTCAATTCATTAATCATTGGCAAGTAATCTGTCAATACTACAGGTGAGCTTTCAGCACTGGGAAAGAGGTTATGGATAAGAGCATGAAGAATTCATTCAGGAACAGTCATCTTCCTATGTAACTCCCCAACTAGGAACCCTGGAAAAGGAGCTGTGAATGAAACTATGAATAAAGGGGAATTTTCTCCTTTCTGGGCCAGTGCACTTTTTGATGTGAAGAGGAAGCAAGGCTTACAGGTTGGTTAAAAAAATCATTCTGTTTCTTGAACCAGCATATTGCCTTTTAGGGATACCACAGCCCAGACCACCAGGCCAGGAGTGATTTTCCATCACTTTCTATATAGTTCATAGCAGAGCCAAAAATAATACAAGATATTCAGACCCTAGAGTGTTATACATACATATGATCACAACCATATATGAGATAGAATTGTAATTACCCCATGATGGACTTACTGTCTCCTCCTTAATGGTTGGTTGGCACTGCATTAGTGTTTCTTTGTTGCCAGTGAGGAAATGAGTCACAAGAACATGCTTGAAGACTCTACAACTGCTGTCTGTGGAGAGCTGGGAGAGAATGTTCCTTCCCACCCCCTTTTTGTACTGTCTGATACAGGGTTTCTAGTACAGTGTCAGACTCTCAACCTTGCTGATATATTTTTATAAAAGAATAAAACCTTTTGGTTAATGAACTATCTTAAAAGGGAGTGTGATGACATTTTTGTTCAGGTCATCTGTGATTCTTTTTTTTTTTTTTTATGCCAGGCCTAGGGTTGAATTCAGGGTCTGAGCACAGTCTCTAAGTTTTTTTGCTCAAGCCTAGTACCCTACCACTTGAGCCACTCCTCCACTTATGGCTTTTTGGTGGTTAGTTGGAGATAAGAATCTCATGGACTTTCCTACCTAAGCTGGCTTCAAACTGTAATCATCAGATCTTAGTCTTCTCAGTAGCTATGATCGCACACAGGAGCCACCAGCACCTGACAAGATTCTTATCTCCCACTAACCAGCAAAAAGCCAGAACTGGAGGCATGACTCAAGTGGTAGAGTCAGTCGTGATATAAATAAATAAATAAAAAATAAAAATTTAAAGCTGAGTGTAAGTGTGAGCCTGAGTTGAAGCTCCAGCACACACACACACACACACACACACACACACACATACACACACACACGCGCGCGTAGAAAGCCCAAATATAGACCCACATAAACATAATCAATGAACCTTTGAAAAGGGAGCAAAGCAATGTGATAGAGGAAAGATTACCTTTTTGACCAAGATCCCTGAAAAACCGGACATTTATATGCCAAAAATTGAACCTAGACTCAAATCTTCATTTGCTTCACAAAAAAGAATAAAACAAATCACATACCTTAATGTAATATATATAGCTGGGCATTGGAGGCTCACATCTATAATCCTAGCTACCCAGGGGCTGAGATCTGAGGATCCCTGTTTGAAGCCAGTTGGGAGACTCTTATCTCCAACTAAACTGGAAGCAGAGCTGTGGTTCAAGTGGCAGAATACTAGCCTTAAAGCAAAAAAGTATGCAGGCCCTGAGATCAAACTCCAGAACAGGCACAAAATATAAAATCAAAGAAATAATGTAAATAAATAAGAAAATTTATATGACCTAACACTTGGATATGTTTAAATATAACTCCAAAGTCCAATTCATAAAATAAAAAATTGACAAACTGGCCTACATTAAAATTTTAAAAAATGGGCTGAGAACGTGGCCCAGTGGTAGAGCGCTTGCCTTGCATGCTCAAGGCCCTGGGTTCGATTCCTCAGCACCACATAAGCAAAAAGAAAAAAGCCGGAAGTGGCACTGTGGCTCAAGTGGTAAAGCGCTAGCCTTGAGCTGAAGAGCTGAGGGACAGCGCCCAGGCCCAGAGTTCAGGCCCCATGACCGGATCCAAAAAAAAATAAAATAAAATAAAATAAAAATTTAAAAACCCTGCTCTATGAGAGATACTGTCATATTAATTTTTTAAATGTCTGAGATGAGAGAAAATATTTGCAAAAAACAGATCTGATGAGAATCTACTTTCCAAAATAATCAAGAAACTTAAATCTCAGCAACAACAAAAGAAACTAGGGGTGAAGGATATGGGTCAAGAAGCAGAGCTCCCTACTCAGTGGTAGGCCCTCAGTTCAATTGCCCCCACCACAAGAAAAAAGTGGTTTAAAAAATGAGCTATGGGCTTGTGCCTCACACCTGTAATCCTAGCTACTCAGTGATCTGAAAATTGCGGCTTGGAGCCAGCCTAGGCTGGCTGAGAGACTCTAATTAACTAGCACAAAGCTGAACATGGAGGTGTAGCTCAAGTGGTAGAGTACTAGCTATAAGCAAAAAAAAAGCTGAGCAAGAACACAAGGCTCTGAGTTCTAGCCCCATTACTGGCACACACACAAAAAAACCCAGACATTGAAGATACATAGAACCAGCTAACTACCTATCCTGCAAATCTTTGCCCCTGAACTCACTTCTGTATTTCAAACTCACACTGCTGAAGACTTGCTCAGCATCTCCAGCTGTCCCTGTGATATAAGATGAAAATGTCCACAAATAACTTGGCTCTCCACTCCAGAATATGTCCTCTCTCTTTGTTGATGAGGTCATCCTCTTTACTCTCCTTAGCATTAGGAATCTTTGGAACACTTTTGTCTTCTCCCCCTAAGTAATCTTGGTTCTCCACATGACATCATTTTCTCTGTGGTGAGAGCCTTTGGTTCCACCTCTCATGGTTCCATGTCTGTGTCTTCCCTCTCACTCACCAATTCTGAAGATGAAGATTCTCTTCATCTACTGCCAGGATGTCTTTCTCTTCACCCATTTCATTTTTCTCCCAGTACTCATATTCCTTCTATGCTAACTAGTCCATCTTACATTTTGGCTTCTGTTGTTTAAAAGTGGCTTCACTGATTATAGGAAAAAACAATCTATACTCTTTATTTTGCTGTCCAAGATTTCTTACACTGGTTCTTTGTTACCTGAGTGGCACTCATGTCCATCATTCATATGTTCTCTTTGCATGAGAGTGGGTGTGACTTATTCTTCCTGCCAATGGATAGAATAATGGCAAAGGCAATAGGATAGCACTCCTGTTTTATGCAGGTGTGCCTTTCCAAATGTATTTATTTAAAATTCTGTTTATGTAACTTTACATAGAAATATATATGAATATAACCAATATATATTCATCTAAATTAGTTATAAATTTATATATGATTAAATAATGACCCCCACCTTGTTAGCACACACTGGAGAAATTCTCTCTCCATTGCTAGTTTAGAAGAAGCCAGGGGCTACACTGTGGAAATGTATATAGAGAAGGTCAGCAATAGGCACTGCTGCTGATCTTCAGGAGCTAACAGTGATGCCTGAGCAACAGTCAGCAAGAAAACCTGGGCCTTGGTGCTGCAGGAGTAGGACTTCATAGGAGATGAAGTCTTAAACAAAGTAAGGGAGCCTGGAAATGGATCTTTTCCTAGCCACGGCTATGACAGCCCTGCTGCATTGGCCAACACTGAATTTCAGCCTGGTGGGATCTTAAACAAGGGCCTAGTTAAGTTGCATCCAGATTCAGACCCACAGAACCCATGATATCATAAATCTATGTCGTTTCAAGCAGCTCAGTTTGTAGTAATATGCTACTTCACAATATAAAACTAATGATGCCTCAATTTCTGGGGTTTTAAATTTGTATTAAGAAATAATATGAGTAAATGAAAATGGCCTGGGCTCAGTGCTGTGTTTCAGAAGTGGTAGAGCAAGCAGGGGTTAGTGGAGAGCCCCTAATAACCAAAACATTTCAAGGATTCAGGAACCAGTGAGAAGGCAGCTGACTCGGGGAGCCCATCTCTATGGGCTCTATCATACATTTTGTTGTCTTGAATAATTGCCAAGCTAAGAAGATTGCTATATAGCTCAATGCACCTTGTCAGCAAAACTGCATGAGCAGGTTTCATTATGTATCAAGGATACATAATGAAAATGCAAAAGCCATCTGGAATATGGTGCAAATCCTAGAAGTAAGCCCAAAGTGGATGCAGAAGAAAGGCATGGATTGAGCTCAGAAGGGCGGAACCAAAGACATGGCAACCTTACCATTAAAGGCTAAGAAAAAGAGAGGAGGACTGCAATGACTCCAGGAAATCCACTGCAGGCAAAAGCACTGCAGCTCCAGCAAAGCAAAATCTGCATGCACCCATTCAGTTGTCCACTCCTAATTTATTCAACTACAGTGAGAACTGCCAGCCATTTCCTGGTGTTACAAGTGAATGTCATGATGGACCCTACCATGTTTTAAACAGCTGGTGGGAACCCAAGAGTTTATGTTTCTTTAGTGATACATTATTAGGTGATGGAGGAGGTGGCTAATTAGAAGCTCAAAGAATTGCGGGACAGGGCAATAGCAATACTCCTTTCTCCTTCTATTTAGTTAATGAGAACTTGTTTTCTCATGATTGCATTTTAAAAAACAGGAACTGTACAAAAAGGGTCAAACATACCTCTCCATGACAAAAGAATCAAAGAGTTGTAATCTCTTTAGTCATTGTAGGGGAGAAAAATAGCCAAATTTCAAGTATGTGTTTGTTATATTATCACTCTCGGATCAGAATTTTAAAAATGAAAGCAAATAAAGTGAAAATAAATCTTTTTGTACATTAAACAAAAGCACAATAAAAATACCAGGAAAAATACTTCTTTTTTTCCTTTTTTTCTACCAATGCCTGTTACTTATTATCCTAAATTGAGTTCTGAGCTCTAATTAATTTTCTTCTTAGCTGTCTCCATCTGTAGATCTCAATGTGCTCTGAGAACACTACCAATTAGGCAATCATGTTGGGTAGATTTGGGTCCTATTATGTATCTCAGAAAACTGAAACTGAAGTAAGCATTTGGGTCAACTGCAACCCAGATGGCCGATCAATGCAATGTCATTAAAATGCCATTGTCATTTTGGTCTGTGGTCATGCTCTAACCTCAAAGAGGAACTGAATTCACATTTCAAAACCTTTCATGGAGAAGATTGCTGGCCTTCCATCAGCTTTTTATTCCCCTTTCACACCGATGTGGCTTGGAACATGACTAAAGAAATCATAAGTATCTTTGAATTGGTTATTTGCTTTCCTCTCTGAGAAAGCTTTTTGGCTGGAAATTAACATACCACAGATCTTGATACAGAGCATACAGATCATAGCATTTTATATAGTATACTATATATATATTGCAATGAATAAGCTATTGTCATAAAACACTAGGACCCTGTAAATTTCTGTGATCTCTATGCTCTGTATGAAGATCTGTGGTATAGTGTATTTGTGTGTATGCGTATGTGTGTAGTGTGTGTATGTGTGTAGTGTGGGGTGTGTGTGTGTGTGTGTGTGTGTGTGTGTGTGTGTGTTTGTGTGTTATCATGAGTTTTTAATCTGAACATCCCAAAGCCTCTCTGAAAACTATGGTCATGCTAGATTCAGGACTAAGTTGAAGATTCTTTCTGTGCCCTTGTTTAATTACTTTATAATGGTTCTTTCAAAAAATTCTCACTTTTTACATGTTATGATCATAGAGGCTAGCACTAAATTACTTCTAATTATTGAACTTGTTGCCTGCACAATTTGAATTGAATCTATTGCCTACACAACTAGATATAGGTTTTCTAAAAGCAGGGAATATCTATTTTTCTTTTCTTATTCACAGTTCTGATCCTTGGATTGAATATATAACGAGGTAGTTAATCTGGGCTGATGGTCAAATCTTTCACAATGGGTCAGGAAGAATTGGAGACCCCATCTAAGTACCTAGAACATGGATTTGAGATGCTTAAAGATAGAAAAGTCCAGGCAAGGGCCAGGAGAGAGGCCAAAATAGAATAAAGCCTCTTAGAGTCCCATGGTAGTGGCTATTTACCACCTACAATTATATTCTGATAATCAATGTGTAACTGTAACAACAAATGCCCAGCTGAATATCAATCCAGAAAAGTAAACATTTTCTGGGAACAAAAACATTAAAAACATTGTCATCTCACTTTCCTCACAGAAAAGCTAACTGAGGCCCACGTGGCAAAGTGAGGTTCCCAAAGTTAGTTAATAGTATAATCAGAAGAAGCAACCAGTTTTCTTCTAGTTTCATAGACCAGATAATTAGCAGTACTGCATGCGGTTGTAACTTCTGCTTGTAACTACTCAGGTGTCCTTTCTATTTTCTTCTCTTTCATTTGGGGAACTTCCAGCTATTCTTTAGTGGCGACCTGCTACTGGGTTAGCCAACTTCCTGTTACTATGACAGGTATGAGATAATCAATTTATAAAGAGAAAACTTGACTCACAGGTTTAAATACTTCCATCCATGACTGATTGGCCCTGTTGCTTTTGGGTCTGTGATGAGGAGCATGTGGCAGAAAAGGTACTTACCTCCCAGACAGGACAGGATAGAAGAAGGGACCGGGGCCCATTTCATGGTCCTCTTTAAGGGCACACCCCAAAAACCTAAAGACAGCCCACTAGGCCCCACCTCATAAGATCCATCTCTTCCCAACAGTACCATACTGGGATCAAGTCTTTCCCACATGGACTTTTGGGGGATGCTTAAAATCTAAATTGCCAGTAGCATCTAATTACTGAGTGATCTTCTTGCCTTCAGGTAAAGCCTATGGGAGTAGTCTATAACCTGAAAGGAAGAGAAATGTATTTTCTCCCTATTCAAGGATTTGAAGTCTGAATGGAGGTGTTGGGAAGGCTGTGATGTCTTAAAGACGCTAGAGTAGAATATATTCGTCTCTTTCTCTTAGCTTTGAGTGTTGCTGAAATCCCTGTGTTCGCTGGTTTGTAGACTCATCACTCCAATCTCTCTCTACATGGTATTCTCCAGTCCTAAGTTCCTTATTTGTGAGGCCATCTGTCCAAAAGAATTTAGGACCCATCCTTAAATTAATGAGTTATGGCCTCGTAACTTAAGATAGCTGAAAAGATTCTTTTTCCAAATAAGGTCATATGCCCAGGTATAGTTACTTACCCAGATAGTTTGCTGGGGCAGGGAGGAAGGCCCAGACTCCTGGGATCCCACAGGTAAGGTCCAGGTAAGCTAAATAAAGAGGTATAGTGAGGGACACAGAAAGGAGATTTATTACATGGAATGAATGCCACAGAAAGAGCACACTTCAGTCCACCTTCAGCCAGGTCTCATGTCTATGAGTTATGAGGTTAAGTAGATAAAGAATTGGGGCAAGGGGAGTGAGGTATGCAGATGATTGAACAGTCCCAGTCCCTGGTTGTCCCTTATCTCAGTCTTGGTTCTCTGAGGTTCAGAGTTGTCACGGCTATTACCACTTACAGGGAATGAACAAGCCAGTGTGGCCTGGAGAGTGGTCCATCCTGAGCTGTTCTCTTCCTTAAGCACAATTTCTTTCATCCTTCCTTGTAAACATATTATCTGTGATAAATCCTGTTATTGAAGTGACTTCAGGAGAGAATGGCTCAAATCAAAAGACTCATATCCAAAGTGATGTTGAGAGTCTATTTCCAAAAAAGACCACATGATGACCTTAGAAGGTATAGCTTATAGAGAAAGGATTAGGATCAAAGTGAATTTGGGAAGAAGGACAATCCAACCCATAACTGGGGGTTAGGACTTTCATATGTGTTTGGGGAAACACACCTGAACCCACAATGCCAAACTAAGACATTTTATCTATGGCTGTTCTTCCTGACGAAGGTCAAGAATTTATATACCAATACAAAGGGTTACTATAAAGAAAACATCACAGTTATATTTCTCGCTTGTCCAAATATTTGTAAATACTGTTTGATTCTCTGAATCACTGGCCGTAAAATCAGAAACAATGTTAGGACTTTATTTATGGGGGACCTATGAGTTTACATTTGTGTTTTTGTTTCCTGTAGTTAAGTTTGGATTATCTTCCTAAGTACCTGTATTGAGATGGAAATTGTGCACCCTGAAGTGTTGTTTTGCAAGAAGCAAGTGAGTCATTAATGATACAATAAATAAATAAGCTATACAGTGGTTAAGAATGTGGCTCTGATTTCAAGCTGGCTCTGTAAAACCCTAGCTACATGTCCATAAGCAAGTTAATTCAGTCCTCCATCTATAATTAGGAAGATGAGGAGAGTATTGGATTTTATAGTTGTTGGGGTTTTTTTGCTTTTTTGGTTTTTTTTTTTTTTTTTTGGTGTCAGTAACTATAGTTTAAACTCAGAGCCTTGCTCAATTTGCTTACTTGGCTCATGCCCTCCCATTTAAGCAATGCCTTCAGTCTAGCTTCTTGTTGGTTATTTTGGGGATGGAGTCTTAAACTTTTCTGTCTGGGATGACACTGAACCATGATCTTTTCTCCTTTCCCTGAACTCCTAGATCACCTTCCCAAAGGCCATATTGCCAGTTTCTTATATAGCCTTCCCAAAACAGTCTATGCATTTGTAAGCAACACACACACACACACACACACACACACACACACACACACACACACAAAATTATTTCTCCACCTAACCTTTCATGTACAGTAGCATATTATGTGTGTGTTTTAGCGTCTTGCTTTTTTAAAAAAAATTAATAATATGATTAAGGGATTTTCTTTTATTGATACCAAATAAGTTTGTCTTTTTCTTTTCATTGATGCACACAGTATTCCATTTTATGCATGTACCAGGATTTACTTCTCTAGCTCCTTCTACTATGGGCATTTGTCTAGTTTCTTTCATTAACACAATATATAGTAGTATCTTCATGCTACTTGTTGAACTGTCAAGTCAAAATTTATCAACTGCTGGGTGCTAGAGGCTCATATGTATAGTCCTAGCTCCTCAAGGAGGCTGAGAATCTGCAGATCAAGGTTTGAAACCAGCCCAAGTCCATGAGTTTCTTATCTCCAATTAACCGCCAGAAGTGGTTCTGTGGCTCAAAGTTGTAGAGTTCTGTCTTTGAACAAAAAGGTTCAGGGACAGCGCCCAGGCCCTGAGTTCAAGACCCATGACTGACTAAAACAAAACAAAATCCAGCTGCTCAGGAAAGATGGACCTGTTGCCCTTCCATGAGCAGAGTCGGTAGGCCTCTTTATTACCATCAGGGCATGTTAAATATTTTTGGATTTTTCTCCCTGTAAGTGTCAACTGTATCTCATTAAACTCTCTATTTTCATTTCTCTAATTACTAGAGTGAAGTTGAACCTCTTACTTATGATCGCAAAATATTTCCTTTGTTATAGTTGGCCCAATTTCTATTTAAATTTTTTTTCACAATAATCTGTATTAGCCACTTCTATATTGAGGAGTCTAACCATGATACTTTTCCTGTTCAGCCATTCGTCACTGATTTGTGATGGTATTTTTGTTTTGTTTCGTTCAAATCTTTTTTTTTTTCTGGTTGCATTGATTAGTAATTAATTAATAATTCTGAAGTTCTCCAAGGAGGGTCAGTTCGCCGGGAGTAGTGCAGTGCTACTGACATGGTAAAATGAGGAGGCTTAAGGATGGAGCTATTAGGAATAGTGAGCCATTAAGCTTGACTGATGTGTTAAATATGGTGGGCAGGGCGGGTGAAGCTGAGGTTGACTCTGCAGTTCTTGGCCTGAGTAGCCAGGCAGACAATGATGCCGCTGGCAGATGGGTCAGAATCTCTTAGCTGCCTTGGAAACATGTTTCCACACGCCTGGCTTCATGAACTGATGCACGTTCAGGTTGTGTTCACTCATTGTCTGCTGCGGCTCTTTCCATCAAAGTGAACTGTTGAGTCAGAGAAAGCATTTGGCTGTGTGAAGCAGTCATTACCACACTGTATTTATTCCTCGGTGATGACTTAGATACCCAGAGAGCTAGCATGATGCCTGTCTTGTGTGGCCTCACCTTGCACATCTGCTTTTGATCCCTTCTGGGGACTTAAGCACATTGTATGCAGAAAGTGGGACACACTGACCCACCTCTGTGTCTGGGACTGAGTCAAAGTCAGTTTGCTGGTTTTTCTGGAATTCACAGGCATTTAAACTGCATCAGATGGGTTTAGCAACTTGGCCTCGTAAAGCAGTAACAGCAAAAGAAAGATCAACTGGTTTGTACATGCCCACAGGGCCATGGTCCTTGAGCACAGCTGGCAGACTGGGGTGAAGGCTTGCTTTTGAAGAGACTGAAAATATAAAATTCCACAGAGATGATTAATATTTCTAGGCAACATAATGGGCGCTGGCATGTAGAGTAAGGAAAATCATATTGAAAGGGAAAAACAATAATATGGAATGATCTCTGGGCATTGAAGCTAAATTCACAGAAATATGTGAAAATCTGCTTTGCATGTTCGTGCATGCGTGCATGCCTGTTTGTGGTGTGTGTGTGTGTGTGTGTGTGTGTGTGTGTGTGTGTGCATGCATGCCGGTCCTGGGGCTTGAACTCAGGGCCTGGGTAATGTTCCTGAGCTTTTTTGCCCAAGACTAGTGCTCTATCACTTGAGACACAGCTCTACTTTCAGATTTTTTGGTGTTTAACTGGAGATAAGAGTCTCACAGACGGCTGGGAAGGTGGCTCAGTGGTAGAGCACTTGCCTTGCATGCATGAGGCCCTGGGTTCGATTCCTTAGCACCACATAAGAAAAAAGAAAAAAGCCAGAAGTGGCCCTGTGGCTCAAGTGGTAGAGCACTTGCCTTGAGCTGAAGAGCTGAGGGAGAGTGCCCAGGCCCAGAGTTCAGGCCCCACAACCAGACCAAAAAAAAAAAAAAAAGAGTCTCACAGATTTCCTGCCTAGGCTGGCTTCAAACCTCTATTCTCAGATCTCAGCCCTCTGAGAAGCCAGAATTACAAGGGTGAGCCAACAGTGCCTAAAGTCAATTTTTTTTCATGGAGCCTTTGAACAGTGAATTTACTGCATAGTATTGTGGGACATGTGTAAGCCTGGCTCCTAACTTAAAATTTGTTTCAGTGGCTAAAGTAGGTAATCAACTCTTTGTGCTATCATTTTGCCTGATCTCTTGTTGTTCTCCTGAATGTTTTATTTCCTGATAAGCTTCAAGATTTGAAATAAGAGTAGGTGTAGTCTGTGTCCATCAGGTCCTTATCTGTGTGTTCAACCAACTGTAAACAAGATACATCTGTACTGAATATGTACAGCTCTTTTTTCTTGTGTTTATTCCCTAAACAATACAGAATGATTTACATAGCACTTACATTGTATTAAGTATTACAAGTAAGCAGAGATTAAAGTGTACAAGAAAATATGTGCAGTTATATGCAACTTGTCTACTGTTAAAATGCCTTCTTTTAAACTGGGATTTAAGAAATCCTGTAAAGTTGGAAACTGGCTCACACCTGTCATCCCAGATACTTGGGAAGGGGGATCAGGAGGATAGCGGTTCTAGGCCAGCCCAGGCAAAAAGTTTGAGAGATACTATCTCAACAGAGAAATCTGGGCATAAGGTTAATACACCTGTCATACCAATTAAGGCTGAAAGTGTAAATAGGAGGATCATATAAAAATAACCAAATCTGGGGTTAGAAGCTTGGCTGAGTTGGTAGAGCACTAGCCAATGAGAAAAATGGTCTCAAACCTAAAGAAAAGAAAAGAAAAATAACCAAAGCAAAAAAGTCTGGGTGCTTTCTCAATTGGTAGAGCATCTGCTTAGCAAATGCGAAGCCCTGAGTTTATACCCCAGACCACCAAAAAAGAAGAAGAAGGAGGAGGAGGAAGAAGAGAAGGAGGAGGTGGAGGTGGAGGAGGAAGAGGAGGAAGAGGAGGAGGAGGAGGAGGAGGAGGAGGAGGAGGAGGAGGAGGAGGAGGAGGAGGAGGAGGAGGAGGAGGAGGAAGAGAAGAGAAAAGAGGAGGAGGAGAGAGGGAGAACAAGATGTCAAGTATATGTCTATATAAATGCATTGATTAGATTCAACTCTCACCTTGCCAGGCCAAGTGTATAAGATGCATGGGTTTAAGAGACAGAAAGAAGTTCCAGGTATAGAGTACAGGACATCCTGGAAGAGCCCAAAGCTCTGCAAGATGCTAAGAGCCCCAAGGAAAGGGTCTTTGAGTGCTTCATCTAGAACAGTATCCCGACAGCTCCAGCCCTATGGGAAGACACTAGCAACCATTCTCTAGCTGTATCTGGGTGAACTGGGCCTAGCAAGGGATGTGAGTGTTCATAAGAGGTGGGGTGTACACAAATCTGTTCAACACCAGCTCCCCCCATTCCAGTCTTCCCTGAGTCCTGGATCTGGAAGCAATCTACTTGGGTTACAGACAATAAGAACAGAAAGGGTATGATGACAGCTTCTGGGAAAAATGAGAAGAAACAAAATGACAATCTGGGAAGAAAATCAAGGAAAATATCATTTTCAAGAAGAAAAATTGTTAACAACCCTTTAAAGTCTTTTTTTAACTTTCAGGGTGAGATAATGTACATACAATAAAAGGCACTAAATGGAACAGCTGGATAGAAATGATTTAAAATGGCTTTGCATACTTTGTTTTCTTGCTTGGTGGCTTTTACAACATTTGAAGCAAAACAGTCAGTTTTACAATCTAACAAGTCATGCTGGGTTTCCCCCTAGCTTTAAGTTTTCCAGCATATGCTACAGTTATTTTATTTCTTCTCTCAACAGATACTTGTTTCTTTTCTTGATTTATTTTGGGCCTTTAGGGAGTTTTATTTATTTGATATTTTTATTAGTTCATATTAATTGTACAGTGGGGGAAGGATCCCAGTGCTAGTTCCACACATGCACATAATATATTTTAATCATATATTACATATTACATATACATACACATTGTTTTCTTATGAAAAAGTCTTGCTATGTTGCCTAAGCTGCCCTCAAATTTCTAGGTTCAAGCAAACCTCCTGACTCAGCCTCCTGAAGAGCTTGGACTGTAATTGGGCCACTTCCTCTGGCTCAACAGATGCTTAGAAAGCACTGCTATGGCAGGGAAGGGGGTGGGGGTGGCGCAGATGGGAAGGGATGGGAAGGGGAAACAAAGGAGGAGGCAACAATGCTTGATAAGAAATGTACTCATTACCTTGCCCATGTAATTGTAAACACTCTGTATGGTATTTTCACAATAAAAAAAAGTACTGCTATGTGCCCAAGTATTGTGGTTGGTGTTGGACATGCAATAGCATTGGAAGAGATAGACCTTGGCTTCGGGAAACCTGTACTCAGGATCTTGCTAAAGAAGGAAATTGGAAGGTAGGAGTCACACAGAGGTAACTAGAGACCAGAGGCAAAGGATCTAGAAATAGGTCATCAAGAGCCTGTGGGAGTAAAGCTCAGGAAGAGGCAGTTTGTTACAAAGGGCAAAGATGATTGATCCCAAAGTCATCTCAGACATCCACTGCATCCATTCCATTATTTCCCAGCCCAATAATGAGTAGCATCGTCATCCACTCATGGTGTTATCCTGACCCCCTTTCTCTGCTCATCCAACCCCAGGTTCTAAATCACTTCCCAAATAGCTCTCCACTCTCCACTCTTCTTTCCACAACTTAACAAGAATGCCTATACCACCAGCACCTAGAACAAATAGTGAGCCTTCCCAATACCCTTGTCATGTTCTTTGAATTAGAGAAAACAAGAATTCCATTACTCAGAGAGTAAATCATTTCATTAAGAGATTTGTCTTGCTGTTGTGTTGGTTCTGAGCCACTGAATGTTCTCAGTGTTCATCACCCAGCTGGCATTCTTGTCACTGCCTCAGATGCCAGAAGGGCAGAATAGAGCTGTATGCACCTCACCAGGAAGTAACCTGAATTGGAACTAGAATGTTACCTTAGAGCCCATTGGATTTTCCCCAAGATGGTACCAACTTATAGATTCCACCATGTGTGCACCTTTCTGCTATAATCTTGTTACTCTTCTTCGCATCCGGACCAGACTTAGTGACTTGCCAAAAGAATGTGATAAAAGTATCATTCTTCGATATCCAAGGACAGGTCATGATAAGCCTTACAGCTTAGTTAAAGAATCTTGACATGCTCTCTTTTGGAATATACCCTCACTTAACCCAGCTCCCAGACTGTGGAAGGCCACACAGTGAGGACATGCTTGGGCATTCTTGTTGACAGACCCAACTGAGCTCTCTTGGCCCATGGTTCTGGAGTCTGCATGGTGCTGGCAGGTGTGTAACTTCGAGGACTTGGTTCTGCACTGTAACATGGTAGAGGACAGAAGGGTTAACACGTGACCCTATGGGGAGAAAAGGCATAAGTAGACTTGCTTTATAACAACTCTATAACTCATTCCATTGATGTTCGTCTGTTCATGGGGACCCTGCTCTGTTGGCTCAGTTATCTATCATCATGCCCTGTCTCCCAAAACTGTAGAATTACTTCCAACCTATGAACATTTGGGAGACATACTGAAACCATAGCAAATATGTCCTGAATTCAAGTCATTGCAAGTCGATGAAATATGTAATACATAATACATATGTAAAACTTACAATAGCTTTTTCCTAGGTAAAAGTCATCTTTCTGGTATAAGTAACAGAAAGCTGAATGCAAATTGTATCAGATGTCTCCAGAGAAAGAAAATCCATAGTATATGTGTTAGTATATGTATTTATGTAAAGGAAAACTAATCATATACATTATATATAATATTTATTTACTTTAGGAATTGGCTCACATGGTTGTGGACATGCAGGAAGGCTGGTGGTTTAGTTTATTCTGAACCCACAGCCTTGAGAACCAGGAATTCCTGAGGTCTGCAGAAAGGGGTATCAATTTTCAAACAGGGAGGGGGTAAACACTTCCCACTGTCATTTTGTTCTATTCAGGCATTCAATAAATGGGATAACACCATCCCACCTTGGGAAGAAACATCTGCTTTACTCAGTTCATCAGATCTCTTCAGGAAATACCCTCACAGGCATACCCAGGTGCAATCTCTTCTCGCTGTCTAGGCAGCTCTTCAGTCACTAATAATTAGTAAGCAAAGTTAAACATCCCAGATATTCACATCAATTCTTCTAGGGAAGGAAAAAATGGTTTTGGACCTTGAAGGCTAGCTGGGATGTCACCTGGCAAACATGAGAGAGGGAAGTGAGTTCCATTTCCTGCAGAAGAAGTAGGAGAGCACAGTTGGTGGAGAGTGAGGGTGGAGTGCAGGAACAGGATCATCAGGTCTGTCTACCCCACAAATGGCCGCAGGTGTGTTCTAGAGGTTAGCCTGGACAAGCTGGTTGGGGCTAGAGTATGGAGACCTCAGATTCCTGGAAGAGACCTTTGAAGGTATTTGTACCTGAAAGAACATTACTAAAGGAATTTTCCAGAAGATTGATCTGGTAGCATTCTGCTACTGCTTTATTTCTATGGGGAAATGTTTCATTCTCACTCCACTGAAAAAAATCACTACTTACCTTAGGCTAGAATTAATCGTTGGTCTTCAGTCCAGTGCTTCCATTTTGAAAAATCTTGCTTCTACTAGTAATTGTATGTGGATGGTATAGGAATCTTGAAACTCAAAGTCAGCAGTGGTATTCAACTTCCAAAAGTACTGCATGTTTGAGCTCCTTAAACTTCGGATAGCATTTTTTTTTTTTTTTGTTACTCCTGGGTGCTCTGGGTACTCTGAGCCTGGGTGCTAGCTAATACTCTACAACTTAAGCCACCATACTATGACCAGCTTTTTCTGTTGTTAATTGGAGATAAGAGTCTCACAGGCTTTCCTGTCCAGACTGGCTTCTAACTGCAATCCTCCGATCTTAGCTTCCTAAGTAGCTAGGATCACAGGCGTGAGCCACCAGCACCCAGTTTCAGGTAGCAATTTTATTTTACAGATACATATACAGTGATTACTATTGTGCCAGACTGCCTTCAGCACTTAAAAATAATAACTCATATAATTATCATAAAAGGCCTTATAGGAGGTACAGCCATTATTGTCATTGCATACCATGGCTGGTCAGACCTGCTCAAGCAAGGCTGAGTCACTTGCTTGTGGTCTTATCGTCAGTAGGTGGAGGAAAGCTGAGTTTAGACTATGGTATTTGGCTTTCTGGTGCATAGTTTCAGGTCTCACTAGGACCCACTGGGAAGGCAGAGAAGCGAATAGTTCCCTCAGGTTTGTGAAGATAACAGGAAAGAAGACACTAGCTAGAAAGAGCTGTTTTCCTTTCCTTGGAGACTAATAGTTAATTTTGATTTATAGAGCCCAGGACTCTGTGACTGGAATCATCTTCTACATTTTAATACCTTCTTCCAACATCCTTCTCAAATCCACCTGAAATCTCTATTAAAGATTAGGTTGGCTAAGCAAGTTTCTCTGCAAATTATGAGAAGTTCAACACATATTAATATAGTAAAGAGACTTGCTGTTCTTTTCCTTTTGTTGTTCTGGAGTTTTTTTGTTCGTGTGTTTGATTTTTTTTTTTTTGTCGGTCATGAGGCTTGAACTCTGGGCCTAAGTGCTGTCCTTCAGCTCTTCAGCTCAAGGGTAGTGCTCTACCACTTGAACCACAGCACCATTTCTGGTTTTCGGGTGGCTTATTGGAGATAAGAATCTCACAGACCTTCTTGCCTGGGCTGCCTTTGAACCACAATCCTCAGATCTCAGCCTCCTGAGTAGCTAGGATTTACAGGCATGAGCCAGCCTCAAGTGCTGGGAACACTGGCATGCACCGCCACTGCAGGCTAAAGAGAATTTTTTTTCTTTCCTTCACTTTCTGTGTAAAATCAAAGGAATTTTCTTTAAACTCGATCAAATAATGGATAAATTCATCCTTTGAGGATTAGCTTATACTGAGCTATAAAGAATGAGCTTTATATTGTCTTTAAGGGAAGTTCCAAGAGTAAATTTCCAAAGAACATTTGGAGAACAGACTGCTATACTTGCCTTTCCTGCTTTAATGTTTTAAAAAAATGTGATTCACTGTTTTAGGAAACTTATGGAACAGAGGCTGCAGTATGCTGTATGCAGTATGCTGATATTCAGGTGCTAGTGTTCAGCTTCCCTCTCTGATTGCTCCAACAGCCAGGCTGTACTTCCTGCGTTTCTGCTGCCCGAGGGGTTGTGTAAAATGCCAGGTTCTCCTTGTACAGGATGGAAAAACCAGTAGTTGGAAAACTGACAATCTTTATTGTATTGGATTAGGGCTCTGTTTGGTTAATGCCATGAGATGTGAATATTGTGAATTAGGTTGTAAGCTTCTCTTGACAAATCCACATCACACCTCTCAATTCTGATGACATTGCTAATGGTGCATTAGGTGGCACCTATCTTGTATCTGAAGCCCAAGTCTACAGCACGCTGGATATAGCCATTTTTCTTCCATTTATCTAACACTAGATACCTTTTCCACCCCTAGGCAAGCTTCTCTCAGTTTCGTCTCAAGTGTACTGCTGATCAAGAGTGTTCTGTGAGGGTATAGAGCTATGGATCTGATATAAGCCTTTCCATCCAGGATTCCTAGGTTTACCAGTTGGTTATAGTTCAGTCTCTTTAAGCAATACTCACATACCTAACAATGTATGACTCTGGTGGAAAGATCAATGAATAAAAAATGCTAAGATACTTCCAAAGAGCTGTTATTACTCTGATGTCCATAAAAGTAGGCAAGGTTATGCCTCTGTAGCTATGATTTCAGGCCTTTGAGCTTCTCTGTTTCCTGAAGGGGAAAAAAAGCCCCTCAAATCTTTCCCCTCATTTCTTCTATGTATGCTTTGTAATTACAAACTGTCACTACAACAATAAAACCTAGTTTACAATGTCAGAAATTACCCTTACATTACTTGCCCAGAGACTTCCTAGGACACTAGAAATCCCTTTTCACTTTACTCTTTCAAGTTCTCATTTCATGTCCTCAGGGAGGGATGTGCACAGATCCATTCTAGTTGGGTTGGGGATTGAGTCAGAGTGCAAACCAGAACACGGGTGACTAAATTGTCATATATTAAACTCAAATGCCCTCAGGAGACTTAGGATATGAATGAATTTTCTGGCAAGCCAAACTTGCCAAATGTATATTTTTATTGACCTAGCTAGATAAATGTTATTGGCTAACAAAGTAAGGTAGAACAGAGGTCTGGATATTGGTGTCAATGTGTCTACTGGGGCACGCAAAAGCAAAACTATGGCTGCCAGATAACTTGTGCATCAGTGTGGGCTGTGATTCTGTCAGTTAGCTGCTGACAGTTGTGAAGGACAGGAATGTTTTGTAATATTTTGCCTTGAGCAAAAATATTTATGCTGGTATTTAAATCAGAGTGGGCCCATGGTCTGTATTTTCACTGAAATGAGAAGGCCTCATTTATAGCCCTGAATTTCTTGGGACTTAGCATGCATTACTTTGAACTACTTGTCACTTTCTCAGAACTACATTCCTTTTATGTGAAATAATGATGACAGATGATATAGCCTAAAGTTATCTTGGAGATGTTATAGTTAAAGCTCTTTAAATGACAGTCACATGATTTATAATGCAAAGAACTTGGAATAAATTCAGAGATTCAGAATCAAAACTTTTAAAAAGTCCCCAAAGAATGTATTATTGCTTTCAGGGCTGGGAATGTGGCTTAGTGATAGAGTGTTTGCCTAGCATGAGCATGCATGAGGCCCTGGGTTCGATTCCTCAGTACCACATAAGCAGAAAAAGCCAGAAGTGGCGCTGTGGCTCAAGTGGTAGAGTGCTCGCCTTGAGCTGAAGAGCTGAGGGACAGCGCCCAGGCCCAAAGCTCAGGCCCCATGACTGGCAAAAAAAAAAAAAAAAAAAAAAAAAAAAAAAGACAAATAGCATATCTCACAAAATGGAAACATTAATCATTTTTAGAAAATTATGTTAACTAAAAAGCACTATCAAAAATTATTAAAACAGGGACTGGGAAGGTGGCTCAGTGGTAGAGCGCTTGCCTTGCATGCCTGAGACCCTGGGTTCGATTCCTCAGCACCACATAAGCAAAAAGCCGGAAGTGGTGCTGTGGCTCAAGTGGTAGAGCACTAGCCTTGAGCTGAAGAGCTGAGGGACAGTGCCCAGGCCCAGAGTTCAGGCCCCATGACCGGACCCAAAAAAAAAAATTATTAAAACACTGGGCTGGGAAGGTAGCTCAGTGGTAGAGAGCTTGCCTTGCATGCATGAGGCCCTGGGTTCGATTCCTCAGCACCACATAAGCAAAAAGAAAAAAAGCCGGAAGTGGCACTGTGGCTCAAGTGGTAAAGCGCTAGCCTTGAGCTGAAGAGCTGAGGGACAGCGCCCAGGCCCAGAGTTCAGGCCCCACGACCGGACCCAAAAATGGCCTTCCACCCCAAAATGGCCACCTTGGTGGTACACACCTATGGTCCCAGTTACTCAGGAGGTGAAGGTAGGAGAAACATGATCCAAGGCTGGCCTGGCAAATGCAAGTCCTAGCTTAAAAACAAACTAGAAGCAAAAGGATTAGGGTATAGGTCAAGTGGTAGAGTAGTTCCCTAGCAATTATTAGGACCTGACTTCCATCTCTAGAATACTCCCACCACAAAAAAAGTATAAAGACAAAGGACAACTTGGAGAGGATTTAATTATCAAAAGCTTCTCAAATCATGTAGTTGCTGGTTCTTATCCAGGGATGATGAGATCCAGACATGAGAGAATATGGAACATGGAGCTGAGAGACAAATGAGTTCAGAACCAGGAAAAATAGGTGAAGAAAAGGAAAGGTCCTAGAAAATGCACTTAAAGGTGAACCTGCTGTGAAAACCTGTGCTTCTCAAAGTTCGTTGGTTAGAACTGGCTCCTTATGCAGCGGCATTTAGATATGGAGCCCAGTGGGTAGTGTTGGGCAATGGCTCTGTTCCCATAATACATTGGTGGTGTTATTTCAGGTGTGGATTTCCTTTGAAAGGACAAACTGAGGGTCCATCTTCCTTTCTACCTCCCCCTCTTTGCCCAGCCACCATGGGATGACACTATAAGAAGCCCCTGAATGATTGACAGTCCCCACCCCATGTTTCTGCAAATTACCCACTCTGTGGCATTCTGTTACAGCCCCACAAAATGGACTGATTTGTGCTATTATAAATAAGTTATCAAGAATAAAGATATTCACAAAAGGACTACATTATAATTAAGGGAGAAAAAAGCATTATCTTCCTAACCACATAGTGGCTATGAAGTTAAATATTGGTAGCCTAAATCTTATGTACTTCATGTCTAATCTCCAATACTTAAATCAAATTTGGAAGTTAATAACCTCCTCTATTATGTCAAGAACCACTACTTTCTGTAAAACATCCTATATTCTCCAAACCAGTTTTAGGGCACTAGGAAGAGTTTGTTGGTTCTATGGTATTTTAAAAGAACTTTCTAATTACAGTGTGTGCACTTTGATCTTTTATCTCTGTTGCTTTAAATTCGCTTGACTAGAATCTGTTCCAGTGTCCTAAAGCAAAATAAGGTCAGCCATGTGAAGTTTTTGTTCTATATATTTCAGTTTCTATTCTTGTTCCATCAGTTGGAGGTTGTAATATGGGAATTGGTGAGTCTTTTCTTTCTCTCTTCTTGCTTTCATGTCATAGGTCAGAAACTAGCAATTTTCTGCCACTGAGCCAGTGAGAAGAAAGAAAAATGTGACACGAGTCTGCTACAGATGCCTCCAGTGAGGGGAGAGGTCAACTGTTGCCTCCAAAGTGTATCCGGTGATGTTTGCTCAAAGCACCCCATAGCCACGACTTCTATCTAGAGAAAACAGCTGTAGATGAGATGAGGGCAGACATGGCACTGCAATGGAGCAGGAAGGAGAGTGGGAGCAGATTTCCATGCAGAAATCTGGCCGGGCCATCCTTGCTGCAGAAGCAATTCTGTTGAATTCAGGTTAATTGCTGCTAAAATTATACAGGAGTTTTTCACTATTGTCATAAGAAAAAAATCCAGGAAAATTTGAAATTAATTGCTTAATGAACAAAAATATAACCATCAAAGCTTCAGTACTTGTCCTTAGTAAGCCCTAGAAAAGTGAGTTTTCTCCTCTGGCAGGCATGGGCCTGCCCAGTTTACAGTCAAGGGCAAAAGTACCCCAGTGTACATCTTTTTGCTGCCATCTGTCACTACCAGTTCAGCTCAAGAATTTGTTGTGCTGCTGGAGATCTTGTATGTCACATTGGAACTATAAGCATACTTAATGTCACTGAGTTAAATACCAAAAATAGTAAGGTGTATATCAGCTTTAATTAACAATTTAATAAAGCTATTAAGAAATATAAACACCACAAGGTGCTTGTGGTGGCTAGTCAGGAAGTTGAGATCTGAGGATCTGTGGCTCAAGGATTAGCGCACCAGCCTTGAGCAAAAAAGCTAAGGGATAGTACTCAGGCTTTGAGTTCAAGCCCCAGAATTGGAACAAATGAGAGAGAGAGAGAGAGAGAGAGAGAGAGAGAGAGAGAGAGAGAGAGAGAGAGAGAGAGAGAGAGAGAGAGAGAGCACTTAAATAGAGAAGAAATCAGGGCTCAAACCCCCAACATTCAAAATCTTGTGTTCTCTGCAACACGTGTTTGAATTGATTCTAAGTAATATCAGACTGAGAAAATGAAACTCTCTCTCTCTCTCTCTCCCTCCCTCCCTCCCTCCCTCCCCCTTCCCTCCTCTGCATACATTTGCTAGGCAACTGCTTCATCATTTGAGCCACTTGGTGTGTGTGTGTGTGTGTGTGTGTGTGTGTGTGTGTGTGTGTGTGTGTGTGTGTGTGTGTGTGTGTGTGTGTCAGATAGGTTCTTGCACTTTGCTTGTCCAGGTGACCTCAAATTTTAATCCTCCTACAGCTCCCTAATAGCTTGGATTATAGGTATGAATCACCACCCTCTGTCTATACTGAACTTTGGAACAGAGAATAAAGGAGATGAAAGAAAAACACCAGGAAGATTGCTAGGAGACAGAGGTGGCCTTATTTTAAGTTACTCTGAGTTTTTACTCCAGAAAGAAAAAAGTATGCTCTGAGTCAAAGAAATAAGATCAGACATAAGAAAAGGAAGAAAGGGGAAAGAAAACTAGGTAACCATCCAGTGTGTCCATCTTCCTTGGCAAAGATTCAGATCAAGGAAGGCATATGGAGAATTGTTTGGGCCTGTGCACTTTGTGTAGTCAAGAAGTCCAAGAATTTCTCTATCATTCCAAGAAGCTCCACAATGAGAGAGGTATGAAAAGACTCTTAAATCAGGAGTGTAACCAGAACATGAGAATCCTGAGATGATTCTAGGAGGAGAGAGTCCTGGACATCCTACTAGATGAAGCAGGAAGAGAAAATGACTGTGGTTACTTGTTATTGTGGGAGAGAAAGGCTGAGTCTTCCCACTAGGGGGCAGTAGAGTCTCATGGCTAAGAACAGGCTCAGCTTCTCCATTTAGTAGGTAGGTCAATTTAGGCTAGACATAACCTTTCTGGGATTTAGGTTCCTCATCTGTAAAATGAAAACAATAACAATGTGAATAGTATATAGGCTTACCATGGATAAAACATATGAATGCAGATAAGACATGTGTCTGGCATATGTGAAAAGACTCATCAGCTCTTATTATCTGAGATAATAAAAGGACTCAGGGAGGGGAAGGCTATCCTGGTAGGGATCCAGTAGGATATAACACATGGCAACTCAGTAAGCAAAGCCTGGAAATTATGCCCACCAAGGCTGGTGAGGTGTAAATCACCGTGGGAAGATGGAGATGTGTGACAGATACATCGGACTCTGAGCCACCCACCTGTATCCTCCAGTTTTAACGTTTGTCTCATTTATTCTGCTAAAGATTCAACTGTGGCAAAGAACACACAATGTAAAACTTATCATCTTAGCTATCTTCACACATATAGTTGAACGGTATTAATTGCTTTCACATTATTGCACAACACTACCACCAGAATACTTTTCATCTCACAGGACTGAAACCACAAATCCATTCATCAACTAGGAACCCCCAATCTACTTTCTGTCTCTGTGTGTTCTAGAAACCTTTCATAAGTGGAATCATACAATTCTTGTCCCTTTGTGTCTGGATCAGTGAGCTTCCTTGATGTGGTAGCATTTGTCAGAATTTCCTTCCTTCCTTCCTTCCTTCCTTCCTTCCTTCCTTTCTTCCTTCCTTTCTTTCTTTCTTGCTTTGTTGGTTGTGGGGTCTGAACTCTGGTCCTGGGCACTGTCCCTCAGCTCTTCAGCTCACGGCAAGCGCTCTACTACTTGAGCCACAGTGCCACTTCCGGCTTTTTCTGCTTATATGGTGCTGAGGAACTAAACGTAGGGTCTCATGTATGCAAGGCAAGCACTCTACCACTGAACCACCTTCCCAGCCCCAGAATTTCCTTTTTAAGGGCAAGTAACATCTCATTATACATACTGCATGCTATCTGTCTAGCTACTCATGGAGAGGCCCTACAAGGAGGGGGAACCCAACTCCCATCTGTAAATATGGCCATATATTGCAACTTCCTTCAAGGAATACAGTACAGAATGGTAGTGGTATTTACAGTGGGGAAACCTGGTAGAGACTACGTAGGCCAGGCCATCAAGGTCAATGTCAACAGTGAAAGCTGGATTGATAGTCATATTTGACAGGAACCTAAGGAGACTCAGAACTGGATGGGGCTCTGGAACAGAACAAGAACATTAAATAAAAGGGCAGAAGTGTTAATAAAATACAAGCTTTAGTTAATATTACATCAACATTGGTTGTTGTCACAAAAGCATTATGTTAATAGAAAACATTAATAAAAGAAAAACTAGGCATTACATTTATGGGAATTGTATTATCTATCAATTTTTTGTAAGTATGAAACTTTTAAAAATACAATCTTATTGTTATTATTAAGGTGTTATATCATTTCATAATATGTTACCATTACATAGGTCAGGTAGTGAGTACATTCCTTTTCTTGGACAATGTCACCCTTTCTTTCACTTTCCCCCAGTTTCTCCCTAAAACTATTTTTTGAAAAGACTATTAAAATGTTTTTGAGCCATCTGCTAGGCATATCCTTAGAACCTCCAGGTATGAGCCCGACTTCTCTTTCATACCACATATGGCTCTCATACACACTGAAGTTTGAATACTCTTGAAGAATCTCTCATAAAAAAAAATCACTACTTACTATTGGTCTGTAGACCCTGTTCTACCTGTACAAGCTGGGGTAACCATGAACAAACATGCGTAACTTACAATGCCAGGGCACTGCTTTATGCTAGAGTGACATATCCATTTGCTACAGACTTTGTTGTGGCACTTAGATTAGTATACATATGTATATGTATGCATGTGTAATACATGTGTGAACATTTAACCATTAGGAGATTCTATGCTGAAGTCTAAACTTGGGGATACATTTCTAGATTTCCCCTATTCCTCATGGAAACTCAGGGTTAGATCATCTCTAGGTACTGATCAGTTCCCCAAGACCTTCCCTGCTCCCTATTGGTCCTAACACTTTAGGAGTGATTGTTGACTGTATTGTTAACTTTTTATTGGAGGGAAATGCTAGATAAACCAGTTTCTTATCCCTGTCATTATCAAGTCGGAAAATGAAAGCTAAATCACCTGACAGAGAGGATTTTTGCTGTTTAAATGGCATTGCTTACTATGACTGCTATGAAACAATGGTTGTTCACGCCTACCTGCACCACAGCACGTGCCTGTGGATATGGAAGTGGACCCCTCCCACCTGGGCCCTAGGCCACCCCTGCACACATAAGTAGAGCAAAAGTAGAGGCTGAGAAAGGAGAACTCTGTCCCCTGCCTTAGCATAGCCTGAGAATACCAGAGGAAGTCTAGCCAGGTCCCCAGTCTAGATCCTGGGGAGCTATGTTCTCAGGTCCTTCCTCAAATGGCAGGAGTCCCCTGCTGCTGGGTCTTCCTCTCTAATTATACTTCAGGAGCCAACTGTCTGTGAGTATTTCAGCAGAAATGGACTTGATTTTCAGAACTGGTTTGGCTTCGTTGTCAATGTTCAGATGGGAAAAGCTAAAATGATTATAGTAATAATAACAGTAAACTCTTACTGTGTGAAGGGCCTGTGCTCAGTGAGTTTAATTTTTTAATCTATTTCATGCTCAGGAAATCCCTGGAGGCAAGTATGATTATTGTCATCATTCCCTGTTGACAGATGGGCAGAGAGTAGAGAGCTAGAGTAGCCCAACCTGGGGGACTAGGCTGGGACTTGAAGCCAGGCCCTATCTGTGGCATGCCTCACTGCTCTAGCTCTCCAAAGGGCTGACAGGGTAACATAGTACATAGACAATGAAGTGATATAATTACCTATTTATATTTACTCACATAGCATGCATTTGTGTCTATACAATATATGGTGATACTATACATATTTTTCTTTTAAAAAAGAATTGTTGGCCTGAGGGGAGCAAGAAGAGGCTTCGACCCAAGAGAAAATGCTGGAGTCCCCACAGAGAGGAGTCAGAGGAGGGGGCTCCACTGCGCCCCCCCCCATTTGCCGATTCTCCGACCCCGTTCACTGTGCAGCCTGCTTTGCAAAATGGTATGATCGAAGGGACTATGTCTTCATTGATTTTTGTGTTGAAGACAGTAAAGATGTTAAAGTAAACTTGGAAAAATCCAAACTTACTTTCAGTTGTCTTGGAGGAAGTGACAATTTTAATTGTATTGTATTGATTTTAATTTGATTTGAATTTTAATTGTATTGATCCAAACGATTCCAAGCATAAAAGGACAGATCAAGTTTATGTTGTTTAAGAAAAGGATAATCTGGCCAGTCGTGGCCTAGGTTAACAAAAGAAAGGGCAAAGCTTAATTGGCTCACGATGGATTTCAAAAATTGGAAAGACTGGGAAGATGATTCAGACGAAGACATGTCTAATTGTGATTGTTTCTCTGAGATGATGAACAACATGGGTGGTGATGAGGATGTAGATTTACAGAAGTAGATGGAGCAGATGGTGTGATTCACAAGACAGTGATGATTTTAAAAAAATGTTGGCTCTGGAATAAGGAGTGTTGTCATCACCTGGATTTTGAGAAAGAAAATTTCTCTGCAAGATTTCATAATTGAGAAAATTCCTGAGTTGATGGCTCTAAAGGCAGGTACTATATTTGCCTCTTTAACCCATTTTTCAATCTGTTACTTTTTTAAAAAAGGCTTCCCTAAGGGTTGATAATGTACCATTGTATGGGGCAACTTTAAGTCAGCTAAGGCAATATATCCTTATGCACGAACATTTCCCAGATTTCATGAAGCTGTTGAAGTCCATCCTAGGCAATTGACCACAGCAATTGTGATAAATAAAATATTTCACCTAAGTCTCCTTTACTCATAACTTAGCTATTGACAAGATAGGAAGTTCTCAACTTAGGGAAAGATGAATAAATTTTAAATTCTCAGAACATGGATTCAAAAGTGACTGAAACAAATTGGCTGACACCTTAAACATAAAACCTGTCGTTTCTCTGGTGTATCCTTCAGGATTGTTTCACTAAAGTTTATTTTTCAAAAAAATTACTTCACAATATCATATATAAATGATCACTTTGTCAGTGTTCTAGATGTATCTTAGCTAGAACTAGTGAATGCCCTAAATTAGATGGTTTTTGAAGCTATACGTATGGTTTGACCCTTAAGTTGTACATTGTTGTTTGAGAGTATGTACATTTTAGACCAGATTGTATTTGCACTGTCAGTATGGCAAATGAGTGAGAAAATGTTAATACACTATTGGGTTTTAAAATTTTTTTCGATTCAACTTATAACTGGCTGAAAAACCTCAATTTATGTTCATGACAGTGGAGATTTTTTTTAAAAAAGTCTACATTCTTTCTAATTGTTGAAAGATTAAATAAAAGAATTGTTGATAAATGCCAGGCATTTTAAGATTTGGTGTGGTGACTCTTATCTGGACAATGTATAAACTACCAAAAAAAGTTTAGCTGTGAATTTGCTTAAATAATTTTTTTCCAAGGGTCTCTGTGTAACCCAGGCTGACCTCAGAACATTAGATCCTCCAGCTTCACCCTCACAGTGCTGATTATAGGCTTGGACAACCAAATTAGGTTGCGAAGTTCATTTTTTAAATAGTAACTTTTATCTTAAAAATTTAAGGGGATTATTTTTCTTACCAATCCAACCTCTGGGTTTCTTACCAGACTGAGTCTCCCCCCCCACCTCTCTCTCTCTCTCTCTCTATCGTGACAGTACTAGAGTTTAAACTCATAGCTTCACACTTGCCAGACATGCATTTTTATTTCCTTTAGGTAATATGGACTCGATTAGACTTTGTCACTATCACAGTTGGCTTGGTCAATGACATTTTATGCCTACTTTATGGGTAGAATTGAGCATACCATTTAAACTCCCTGATGTATAAGAATAATAAGGTAGCCAGGCACTAGTTGCTCACACCTGTTATTCTAGATTTGGGAGGTTGAGATTGAGAAAAACCACTGTTTGAGGCCAACCAACACATAAATTTTTTGAGAAATATCCTCAACCCCATAGCTAGACACAGTGGCTCATGCCAGTCATCCAAAGTTACATGGAAGGTGGAGATTCAAAGGACCAGGATTTAGACCAGCTGGGACAGAAAAGTCTGCCAAACTCATCTCCACAGAGGGAAGGTCTCCCAGGCAGAAAGTAAGGCCATCTCTAAAAACAAAAGCCATGGAAAAACAGGGCTAGAGGTATGGCTTAAGTGGAGAACATCAGTCTAGCAAGTGTGAGACCATGAATTCAAAATTCAAACCCAAACACAGAGAAAGAGAGAGGGGGGGGGGGAGGGAGAGGAGAGACAGACAGAGAGACAGAGAGACAGAGAGACAGAGAGAGACAGAGAGAGAGAAAATAAAAAAAATTGGAGAAGAGTCAAAATAAAAATGGACATGACCAAAGGGTTGAAAAGCTACAGATATATTTAGTCTGGAGAAGATTGAAATGTATTTAAAAACTCCTATGAGTCAGAGGGACGGGGTGTTTGAGACACAATCTGGCTGGAGGAACAGGTTTGGTCAAGACCATTGTACCAAGGAACTGAAAGGGAATAAGGTCAGGGAGACACAGCGCCATGGGCAGGGCGATGACCAACAATGAGCAGGTTTTATTTAGATGATTGTGGGAGTACAAAAGCAGTCCTTTATTAAGCAATTCACACAGAACATAAGTCACAGTAGTTTGAAGGGTCCTGAGTAAGGAGTGCTGTTGAGAAGGGTCCTGAGCACAGCCCAACTCCATTCTTGTGGGGTTGGCATGCACCTCCTTCCTGGCAAGTGGAAGAGCTGTTGCTCATCTTCTTGTGGCTTCCACATGTTGAACTGCCTGGGAGCTCTGGAAACCTTGACTCTTGAGGATTTTATGGAGACTTGAAACATGGACAGCTATACAGAAATGTGACTGGAGAGAAGGTTACAATTGATCCCAGTAAGCTGAGTGGGGGAACCCAGCCAAGCCTGTTTGCTTTGATCTTCTGGGCCTCTTTATATGGTGGCCTGGGTGTGGGTGAGCACAACTCCTCTGAAAGAAGAGTAGAGGATGTACTAGCAGAGGATTTCTTTACAGCCAGCTCCAAGACAGAGGTGAGGAATAAAGTCTGTTTCTGGCTCTATGATCTACTTGCAGGAAGAGATATTTTAATGTTGTATTCTGCTTGCCCTTGGGGGGGAAAAAGAGTAGGAGAAAAGAGGGCAGCAGAGGCCAGAGAGAGGCAGTTCACTTTCTGAGGCTGTTTGGGAGACCCGAAGAGACCCAACATTATACCAAAGAATGCTTTTCATCTTTATCACTCTGAAAGTATTCTGAAGCTGCCTCAGGAATGGAGATAAAAGGCCAAACACCTTAACTTTGTTATTCTATGCATTCAGGACACAACAATGGCTATGGGAGCTAGAGGCTAAGAATTGTGGACAAAAACTCAAAATATAGACACACAGCAGGCTACAGAAGCAGGTTAGAATCTCAGAGAAGAGCTGATGATGCAGGTAGAATCCAAAGGCAATCTAGAAACAGAATTCCTTTTTCCTTAAGAAATTTCAGACTTTTTCCTTAAAGTTCTTCAACTAATTGGGCAACACTCATCCATATTATATAGGGTAATTTTCTCTACTCAAAGACTACTTTTTAAAAGCGAGTCTTATCTATAAATACCTTCACAGAAACATCCAAATGTGTTTAGCAGAAACCTGAGTAGTATTTTTGGTCTAGCAGAGTCAACCTATGAAATGCACCATCATGGTTAGGGTGTGTGGAGAATAACTTTACACAGTAAGAAATTTGAAAGCACAGAACCATTAGAAAGGTTTTTACCCGTGTTAATTTTTTTGGTCCATGGTCTTATCATCAAAAGCATAATATATGAGATGGAGCACAGTGTCACCTCCTGGACAAAGCGATTGCTGATAAGTATATAGTAATCTGTGGCTTATAGATGCCAGGCAGAAGGAAAGTCTTGGAAAATTTTTACCTAGATAAGAATTTAAGGGGCAAGGCCAAGTGTGGAGGTACATATTTGAAATCTCAGCTACTTGGGAGGTAGAGGTAGAGGATCAAGGTCTGAGGCTGATCTGGGTGAAAGGACAAGACCCTATCTGAAAATAAACTAAAAGCAAGGGTATGGCTCAAGTAGTAGAGCACTTCAAGGCTTTGAGTCCCATCTAAGCACTGAAAAAGAAAAATCAAGTGAGAATGGGAAAACACATAAAATACAGATGGAATTATACATTTAAAAATATAGAGAAACCTGTTAGTTTACAAAGAGTGTCATAAAAAGTACCATAAACTTGGTGACTTAAACATAGTAGAATTTTCATAATTTGGAGGCTCAATGTCTAAAATCAAGGTGTTGACAGGGCTATATTTCCTCTGAAACCTGCAAGGGTGAGTCTTTGCTTACCTTTTCTTAGCTTCTACTTGTGGTCTACAATTCTTGAAATTCTTGGCCTGCAGCAGAAACACTCAGATCTCTGCCTGTCACCTATGGCCTTCATGTGGGTCTGCCTCACTTTCTCTTCTTCTGAAAACACCAGTCCTATTAGATTGAGAACACCAGTCCTATTAGGTTGGAGACCCACACTCCTCCAGTCTGACCTCATCTTAACTACATCCTATTTCCAAATATGATCACTTCCTGCCATCCTAGAATATGTTTTTTGAGGGGATATCAACTCATACTAAGAGAATTAAAGGTGTAGATGAAATTGAGGGCTGAGTTTAGCTATCATAAAAAATTAATAGATAAGCTAATATCAATAAACAAAATTAACTAGAATACACTGGTCAGTTTAAGGACTTTATTTTTAGCTTATTTTTTGAAACCTAAGAAATATTGATGAGCAAGATCTCCCCTACTAGATTAAAATCATGCTTGGGAAAGAAAACATGGATGAGGAAGAGAACAATCCTATTTGTGGATAAATATAAATGCTCTAAACCATAGTTAGCCCTATGAATTATGGATAAATATGTAGACTGAGAAAATTAAAAGCTTATATATCCCCTATTTACAAGTCATATACCTAAAATTAAAGTGTAAAAAAGTCTTATAGACCTAATTTAAAATTTCAACGAACATCTATATATTTTTTCTTTATTTCACATTAGGTTGTTCCAAACCCAATTGCATACATAGTATGCCATAAGTGGCATGCATATAAGTTTACTCTTTTCAATTCTAGGAAACTTTTGTAACAAATATTCTGTATTTTTTCCTTTTATGTGGTGCTGGGGATTTAACTCAGGGCCTCAAGCTTTCAAAGCAGGTATTCTATCACTTACTTGGCCCATGCCTCAAGCCCCTTTTTGCATTGGCTATTTTCAATATAGGGTCTGAGTTGCAGTGCTTTTGCTTGTGCTTCCTAGTGTCTCTGGGAATGGCAGGTACATGTCCTCACACCCAGCCACTTGGTTGACATGGAGCTTCATGAACTTTTATGCCCAGGCTGGCTTTGAACCTTGATCCTGCTGACCTTTTCCTACAAAGTAGGTAGAGTAACAGTCTTGAGCCATGGCACCTATCCTATAAGTTTTCTTTTACTATCTTAAATGAAACCCAAAGAAAATATGTTGTAATTTTAATAATCTATGTAATACCCTTATTTCATTAAAAAGAAGAAACAAAGGAAAAAGAATTTGTAGCAAAATGACATATCTTTTTATTGGTAGGTGTTGGGATGTAATAAGAGTAGGAGACAATGCCCAAACCCACCTATAGTTTCGCTTATGTATGACATGTAAGAATATCGGAAATCTTGGTGCCCACAGTGAATAGAAAGATGGAAGATCTATGGTATGATGCAGAGCAAGAAAAAAAAAAAGGTAGGATGAATGAGAACATCTTGAGTCAAAAGGTCAGATATGCTTGCATGTGATGTGAGAAAGAAAACTTAGCCTCCAACCCTGAGTAGGCCGAGTGTGAAAGACAAGGAAGTAATGGCAGTCTCATAATTGTGAGGGCTCTGTATGTTTCCCTGCATTTTGAAGGGGTAGTGAAAAGTTTCACACAAAACATACCCTCTTCTGAAATCCCACTACATATGAGGTACCTGTTCTATCTCTAGAAGTTGAAAAGACTGTTCAGACCACATCCTTTGCAATGTGGTAGGAAACAGATGAAATGGAAAAGAGAAAAGGCTCCAGAAAAAAAAAGGTGTGGTGGGCTTCTAAGGTCAGTACTGCAGGCAGGTAGGAGGTAGGGAGTCAGACTACTCCCACCAGCCCCTTCACAACATCTGAGAAAGGCCTAGGCAGGACAGCGCAGGAGATTCTTTTGGTATCCTGCCCTGTCTCTGAGCCTTTGCTGTACCTGGGCAATCTTTCCTACTGAAGCTCTTAGCAATGGACTTGCCCTGCCACTGGAGCCTCTCTGGTTACTCATGTGCCAGGCTACATGTCGGGGGAAGGCCTCTGCTACTGGAGTAACCTCAGTGACTGATGGAGTCAGTGGGTAAATAACCCTAGTTCCCTTGTCCACTGCTGGTTACTCAATGACCTTGCTCCCAAGATTTCTCAGAGGGATTAGGCCCCAGTTGTCCACTAGTGCTAGGGTGGTGTTTGTGAGACAGGGTCTTACTTATGTAGCCCAAGCTGGCCTGGAACTCAAGATCCTCCTTCTTTAGTCCCTCCAGTGCCGGGACTACAGGCTTGCACCTCCATACCCAGGGTAAATTTGTATAATTTGTTTCTATGAACTTTCATTCTTCTCCACCCTGCCACTGGTCAATCACTAGGACTGCTTCTCAGATGAACTGTTAGTATTTCCAACATTGTCTGAGTCTGTAGACAGACCCTAAATGAAGGCAATGACATGCAACATTTTACTTTCATTAATGAAACTTAATAAGGTCCTAATTCTGTTAAAAGGAATGCCAAGTGTCCTGTTATATTTTGTTACTTTTGGAGTGATTGTTCCCTGAACTGAAATCCTTTTCAATGTGCAGCTAGAATACCATAATAAACACTGCCCCTCCTATTTTTAAAGGCAGTTGAATGGAAGTCTTATCTGATTCCCAACTTTTACAGTTAGATAAAATAATCTTTTTGTGTATCAAACTTTAATCTTAATAACATTTCCTAACAATGGAGGGGTGGCATTGATCAAGATGCATTGTGCTCATGACCTGAATATGGAATTGTAACTTCTTTGTACAAATTACTTAATAAAAATTAAGAAAACATTCCCTGTACATGTTAGCTAATACATCATTTGTCAGCTGACAATACTCCCTACTCCAACTATTGCACAATGATGTTGGAAAAGAAAAAAAAGTTTTCCTGTGCAATAATTTTCAAATCTTAGTATCTATTGTCTTTACCTCTGAAAATAAATTTTCCAGTCAATGTTTTCATGCTCTATGAATCATGCATTCACAGGGAGCCAAACTTTATTATCATACAAACCTGTATTCATTTGCAACAAAAATTCTGACTGCAGATCATTTCACAGTTAATTATTTTTTTTTTTTTTGTCGGTCATGGGACTTGAACTCTGGGCCTGGGCGCTGTCCCTCAGCTCTTCAGCTCAAGGCAAGCGCTCTACCACTTGAGCTACAGTGCCACTTCCGGTTTTCTGGTGGTTTATTGGAGATAGGAGTCTCACGGTCTCTCCTGCCCGGGCTGGCTTTGAACCTCGATCCTCAGATCTCAGCCTCCTGAGTAGCTAGGATTACAGGCGTGAGCCACCAGCGCCCGGCTACAGTTAATTATTTTTTACCTGTGTCATGCAGGTCCATCTACACTTATCATTGTTCAATAGAATGAAAGGATTTACATTTATTATCATTAACAACCTCGTAGGTAGCATATAATACTAATCCTTCCATAATTTAGATTTTTGCAAATTGTTACTTTGTTACTTTCTAAGAAATAGAACTTATATCAGGTGACATTCCAAAACAAATTCCTGGGACATACTATCATTTTCAAGCTTTTCATAAATCTTCAAAGTGTCTATCTTTGCCAATCTTTAAGTTCATTTAATCATTATGGATTTAATTATATGGATTAGAACAAAGCTGTACTATAGATGCATTCTAACATTCAACTAGATGCTATACTGCTTTAAGAAAAAAAATACGAGAAAGAAGAGCTTCCTTACGCATTTTGGCAAATGTACATAAATCTTAACAGAAGTTGGCTGGTACTTCCTATGCACTTCTGCTTTTAGTTTGTGATCTATTGTTTTTGCTAAAGTATATAAAACAAAGCTTATCTCAAGGATGTATGTAATTAGAAGAGCAAGCATTTAATAGCCTTTTCAGATTACACTGCCACATTAAGTGGTGGTTTCTCTAAATTTGTTGTAATCAAGCATTTGACACTGTACCAATGAACTTTTTGTGCTATGTACACTAACATTTATTGCAGTTAAAATTGTTACTATATGACTTCATGAGGAACTAGTCAACTGGAAAACACAGGTTATAGTTATGCATTTTTTCCAACTGTACAATGGAAAACTCCACTACATATGCTTGAGTGAATAAGAGTGGGAAAAGAGAAATAGTGTTACAGCATTACTTCTGGTCCACCCTGAAGGGTCATGGGTCTTTCCACACACTTTGAGAACCACTGCCATGTTACAGGTTTGCTGCTACTGTAGACATAAGACACCTTTAAGTTTTTGATTTTTTTTTTTTTTTGCAAAATAACTCAATAGCATTAATCTAAAAATAAATGTAAAATGCATCTCAAGATTTTAAGTTACAAATACAGTCTAGAAGTAATTTAAAAATTGCCTGTAATTTATCTCCTAGATATAATCAATGGAATCTCTTTAGGGCATGTTGTATTTTATTGCTTCATTAATCCCATGTTTAGCACAAAGGCAGGAATTTATAAACTCTTGAAGTGGTTCTCTTTTTCACTTTAGAAAACATGGCATAGTTTTGCAGTCTGTTCACTTGATTTGGGGCCATTTCCCTTACTGTATGTACTCTTTAAAAATATTTAGACCTGGTACTGGTGGCTCACACTGTAACCCTAGCTACTTATGGCTAGCCACAACAAAAAGTTTTCAAGACACCATCTCAAACAAGAGCTGAGCGAAGTGATTATTCCACCTGTCATCCCAGAAGCTGGAATGAGGCCAGAGGGACAAAAAAGTTCACAAGACCCCCAATCTCAACACAAAGAAGTGAGGCAGCATCTGCCATCTCAGCAATACAAGAGGCTGCAGCTGGAGTCAGGTGGGCCTGGGAGAACAGTGACACCCAAAGGCAAAGGAGAACGCTGAGCTTGACGCATGCATGTCATCCCAGCTAGGGAGGGAAGCCCTCTTTCAAAAGTAACCAGAGGAAATTACTCATTCCTGTAATCCTGGCTACTCAGGAGGTTGAGATCTGAGGCCTGTGATCCGAAGGCCGACCGGGTGGAAAAGTCCATGAGACTCATCTCTGAATAACCACCCAAAAGCAGGAAATGAAGCTGTGGCTCTAGTGGTAGAGCGATAGCCTTGTGCAAAAAAGCGCTCAGGCCCAGGGTTCAAGCCCCAGGACTGGCACCAAAGGAAAAAAAAAAGAGGTGTGTGTGTGTGTGTGTGTGAAAAATGGCCCAAGTGCCTGGCAGTTGCCTGGCAACTGCATAAGCCTTGAGATCAAACCCTAATACTGTGCTACTTTCCCTCAGCCCCAGAAACTTTTTTCTTTTTTTTGTCCGTCATGGGGCTCGAACTCTGGGCCTGGGCGCTGTCCCTCAGCTCTTCAGCTCAAGGCGAGCGCTCTACCACTTGAGCCACAGTGCCACTTCGGGTTTTTCTAGTGGTTTATTGGAGATAGGAATCTCACGGTCTTTCGGGCCTGGGATGACTTTGACCCGCGATCCTCAGATCTCAGCCTCCTGAGTAGCTAGGATTACAGGCGTGAGCCACGGGGGCCCGGTTCAGAAACACTTTACTTTTAAGGAAAGCGTCATGGAAAACATTCCAGGCTCAACCTCATTTGAAAAATACGGACTTGATCCAACAGTAACTCCATCCTGTGAAGAGTTTTGTTTTTTGGGTCCAGTCGTGAGGCCTGAACTCCTAGACGCTGTCCCTCAGCTCTTCAGCTCAAGGCTAGCGCTCTACCACTTGAGCCACAGCGCTACTTCCGGCTTTTTCTGCTTATGTGGTGCTGAGGAATCGAACCCAGGGCCTCAGGCATGCGAGGCAAGCGCTCTACCACTGAGCCACCTTCCCAGCCCCACTGTGAAGTGTTTTAAAAAGCGATTAACACGGGCAGCTTTTAGGATGCCCACCGGGGCCTGGGGTCGCTGGAACCGACGCGGGCCTCACCGTCGCGGGCAGTCCTCAGGAGAGACTTCGTGCCTGACCGGAAGTCAGGAACGGGCGTGGAACGCGCCAGGCGTCCCGCCCGGGGCGAGGTCAGAGGTCGCGAGGAGAGCCCGCACCGGTATTCCAGAAGAATCCTCGACTCCTGCAGTTCCACTGAGCGTGAGTGTGGTGCTGGGCACTTGAGGACGGAGGTGTACTCCGTTCCTTCCGCGCTACCCTAATCCTTTCCCAAACGGCGCCAGGAGCCATCAGAAGGGCCCTGAGCAGCAGGACCTTCCGCCGAAGCTGTCGAAAGGCCTGGGAGGGCGGAATCGCCCGCCGCGGACGCACTTCCCCTCCCGGCAGGAAGGGCGGGCGCCCCACAGGCCGCGCATGCGCCTTCCGGTGGGCAGTCCCGGAGTGCGTCGCGCCAGCGGACTTGCGGGGCCCCGCCGGGACTGCGCTTGCGCGGCCGCCGGGGTTCTCCACCTCCGCTTCCCCTCCCCCTGCCCCCCACCGGGGCTCCGGGCCGACGGGACCATGTTCACCAGCACCGGCTCCAGCGGGCTTTGTGAGTACCGGCCCCCGCCATCCTGGCTGCCTCGTGCCTGGACCCTGGGCGCCTCTTTGAGGAGACTGGGGGCCGGAGGGACCCTGATTTGCAGGAGGTTGGGGGTCAGCCCTCCACCCTTCCGCGTCCGAACCTTGGTAGTTCATGCCCTTGGGGGTCCAGCGGGCATTGCCCCAGCTCGGCCTGGAGGGACGAGTGGGCACCGAGCCCCGTCACCACGCCGCCCCTTCGCCGAACCCTGCCAAGCCGCGGCGTGCAGCGGCTCCGGCGGCTGCTTCAGGTGGGCTGGGCGGTTAGATTCAGGCTGCTGCCCCTGTGTCCCGGCCCCATGCCCTTGGCGGCGCGGGTGCCAGGCTGACCCGGAGGTGGCGGCGCTGGGAGCCCTTCCCTTTCCCAGTCACCTTGTCCATTCATCTGTTTGTGGAAACACACACACACACACACACACACACACACACACACGTAAATTTCACCTTTAGGACCTGCTCTTGCTGCTCCCCCCACCTCCCCCGGTCTTCCTGAAGAGTTTTAAGACAAACTGACTGACTGTAAAGTAAGTTCTTAAAAGTGGAGGCAAGTTAGGAAGTCCCTGGGCCGGAGATCCCCAAGTAGTGGGCTGAGAAGTGTTCACAGCCTTTCCAGAGTTGCTCTTAAGCAACTTTCCTCCACTGCATAGTGTCAGCTCTCTGCAAAGTGTGCTGTATAATGATTAATGAGCAAACAGTACCAAAATTAGGTACTGTGCCCTGTCTTTGAACTCCCTGAACATCTGTAATTTTGCAATTTTGCCGATCCAGGTTGGTAATCCCATCTCTACACTTGAAGTTAATGTTGCCCAATATAGAAACACCTGTGATTTTCAAATAGTAAATTCTCCTGTCAATGTCAGAGTCACAGGCATGCGTTTTAACTTCCTCACTTCTCAACTTCTCAGGGTTTGAAATAGGTTTAATATTTATGTGTTCTCTTGTTAATTTCGTTTAGGTGATCTGTCATGCATTGGCCCCCCAGTCCATTGCAACTATAGCAAATCAGTCCTTTCTCAACTACTCTTCGGTTTCATCTTATGGCTGAGGGAATCACAAATAGATGAGTGTATACAAAACAGTGCAGTTCTTCACTTTTCATTGTACTTTGTACATTCTGGCCTGTCCTAGCTGACCAAAATACACTTAAAAAGGAAAAGTTCAGAGAAAGGTATTAGTTGGTACTCTATTAGTCATTATTTATAGACAAAATACATTCCAGTAAATCTTCCTCATAAGACCATGCTTAGTGTGCTCATTTAAGGAACATTTGGCACATGTGCAGTGGGGCTGTGAACTGTGCTAGGTGCTGGGAATGCAGTCCTGGGCATGTCTTGGTTTCAGCGTTTATGGTGCTTACGTGGAATTCAGGCTTATTTTGCTAGGTCTGGTCATTTGGCAAGTCTGCTTGTTAGTGGCTATCCTACCTTAACATTTCCCCCCCATTGATAGGGAAATTATTTCTTTTCAATAAGAAATTACCTGGCACTTTGGTAAGTTGAGTTCTACCCCTGAGTAAGTATCCTGAAGAAGGATAATGCACATGCCTATTCCAGCCCTCACAGGTAGAGAATAACAGTTTGTAGGTAGAAATAAATTCTGTTGTCTGTACCTGCATATATTCCACATTTTGTTGCTAGTAGATAATGGTGTTTTGGGGTTAAACTTCCTTTTCTTTCTCATTCCCTCATTCATTTATTCATTTAACAGATGTCTGTTGAGTACCCATATAAGACACACAAGCATGGTCATGAACAGAAAATAAAGTGGTAATTAAGGTGAGGGAGACTGATATAAAATATATTAACTGTTGTCATGTAGTGACACATGTTCTGAGTCATGACAGATTGAAGTTATGGTGAAGTGCTGCTTTACTACACAAGCTCAAGGAAGATGTTCGGAAAGGTAATATTTGAGCTGAAGGAGCCAACTGTGTCAGTTAGTTGGACAGCCATCACAAAAACTGCAGAAGGTGCAGAAGGGTGTTTTTAGGGTTCTATTGAAGACATGTTGCCAGGGCAGTAAACCAGGGCCAGGAGAGTTGTAACCATTTCTCTGAACCATCATGTGGTTATGACTGGGTAAAAGTACATATAAATGTCCTTTTATATGTACTGTCCATGATGTAATTTAGATTCTTACTTATAGATCAATCCTGTCATTCAACTCTGTGCTGAATAATACATATGTCATTTATTATATTTATTAATAGGTGTTCCCATTACTCCCTTTATAGTATATATTCACTGTGTAATGATGCTCTCAGTAAATCAGAATTACATGTTTAATGTATTGCAGGTATGTTTCTTGAGGAAGTCAGAGTCTATAGGGAAAAAAAGAATTGCTATAGTAAGGTTTATTGCATGAGTAAGGTGGTAGAGTGAGGCACAATTATTAAAGAAGACTTTCCAGTGCAGATGGTATTTGAAGAGGAAGAATTTGTCAGGTGAAATAGTGGGGATAAGGCTTTTCTGAGGGATAGAGTTGGGCTGGACCTGGCAAAGAGGCAAGAAGTAAAAAATTAGGAGATTCTTTGATTGGGTAATTCTGAAAATGTATAGTGAAAATTATCACATGACTGTGGAAGGTGTGATAAGAACTGGGGACAGACTTATTTTTTAAGAGTGTGAACTCAGTGCCCATACTCTCTTGATTGGTTGCTTGTTCATGATTAGCATTCTAAAACCTGAGCTATGTCTCAAGCCTGATGTTTTGCTTGTTATTTGGAGATGGAGTCTCTCAGACTTTCCTGTTAGGGCTGACTTTGAACTGCAGTTCTCCAGATTTCAGGTGCATAAGCAACCAGCATGCAGTTCACTTTAACATGTAAAAAAGGAAAGCAAGCTGAGGAGTGGGAAGAAGCCAGGGAGGTTAGAATTCCAGTGAGTGAGGACTTCAGGAGGAATAGACTTAGAAGGCTGCAGACACAGTCTTTTTGTAGGCCATTTCATTGTTTATGGGACAGGCAGAGAAGAGGAGACAGCGAAGTAGGAAGAGATGGGATTTTCTATTGGAGAAACCATGTCTTCCCCACTCCAATTGGACTCTCCCTCTTCACTGTAAACATATGTTCCTGGGCTATTTCACTCTGTTTGTGAAAAGACAGTATTCACTTATTCTCCCTTGCCTCCACTCCCCTGTCTCCTTCACTCTTTAGCCTCTGTAATTGATTATTTTCTGCTGTGATGACACCTGCTGTGACAATACTTTATTCCTGGTTCACGGTAGCTGGCCTCTGCCCCATTACAGTGCTGAAAATGCTCTGGATAAAGTGACGTCACTTGTAAATCGAATAACTGTTAGTCCTCATCTTATTGAGTTTCACTTTGTGGACACTCCTTTCTAAATTCCTTACTCCCTGAGTCCCACTTTCTCACACTTCTTCTTCCTTGGCTCTTTTGATATCTCCTGACCACATCTGCTTTTAGTATCATACTTTCAGCGTATGCTACATTTGGCATTAATGGGTTGTTTCTTTAGGAGAGCAGTTTCCCCTAAGAACTTAGGGGAAACCCTACTTTCTTCGAGGCCAGGAGTATATCAGTGAAGTAGAGATAGACTGGAAGTCTTCCTGTGTGGTTAGAAGGCCAGATAAATCAGAGTGGGACACAGCTGTATTCAGATTCTTGAAATCTCAGATGCCTGTCAATATCCAATGTGTCCTACTCTCAAATTCTCTCTCAATTCTCTCTCAAAATGGCACCACAGTGGCACCAATGCAAATGTATCAATTTAAAATGAGAAATACAGTGTTCAGCTGAATGAGAATTTTCGGAGTGAAATTCTGACTTGATTCAAAACATTTGTTTGGGAGCTTTAGTGAGATACTATTAGTGAGTTGTGGTAAGCACATGATCCGATGGTGTCACCTGTGGTCTGGACATATTTCACTGGACAGATGGACATTGGAGGGCTTTTGTAGCCTGCTGCTTTCATTTTATTTTTTTCACTCTTTTCATGCATTTTTATTGTTATTGTAAAGATGATGTACAGAGGGGCTACAGATACATAAGTCAGATAAGGAGTACATTTCTTTTGAACAATGTCACCTCTTTCCTCTCTATCTCCCACTTTTTCTCTTCCATCCCCATGCACAAGTTGTACAGTTCATTTTCAATATAGTGTCTAGTACCACTGCTGCATTTGTTCACTCTTGGTCCCTCCATTTCTGTGACACCTTACCTTCCCAAAGACAGATAAATGAACAATGGGAAAGAAAACAAAAACAGCAACAAGAAAAAAGAACCCTCTTGTTTCCATTTCCTGGAGTTCATTTTGATAAATATTATTTTATATGATCAGATGTACATACATATTGCACTTTGTGATCTTCTTCTAAGAAATACCCTCCTTTGGTCTCATGCTATGTGAATGCTTAACGAATTGTATAATTTGTCATGTCCCAGTGGATTTTTTTTCTACTTACACCTAGGCTTTTAACTACATCCATTACATCAATGGTTGTTTTGAACGGTTGGAACTTTGAATTTTCTTTTAAAAAATTCTAATGTGTTTTGGCATTGGTGGTCCTATAAAGTGATATATGTACAGAAATATAAGTCCAAATAGAAATCATTTTTAATCTTTTAATTCAGCAGACAGAAATAATTTAGCACCTTCTTAGTTTACTCAAGGCAAAAAAGCTTCTTTTCTTTTACTTTTTTATTTATTTATTTGTTTATTGTTCTTGGGGCCTGAACTCTGGTCCTGGGCGCTGTCCCTCAGCTCTTCAGCTCAAGGCTAGTGCTCTACCACTTGAGTCACACTGCCATTTCTGGCTTTTTCTGCTTATGTGGTGCTGAGGAATCAAACCCAGGTCTCATGCATGCAAGGCAAGCCCTTTACCACTCAGCCACCTTCCCAGCCCCTATTTTTTTTTTTTTTTTTTTTTTTTTTGGTTGGTCACGGGACTTGAACTCTGAGCCTGGGCACTGTCCCTGTGCTCTTCAGCTCAAGGCAAGAGCTCTACCGCTTGAGCCACAGCACCACTTCTAGATTTCTGATGGTTTATTGTAGATAAGAATCTCACGGACTTTTCTGCCCAGCCTGGATTTGACCTGCAGTCCTCAGATCTCAGCCTCCTGTGTAGCTAGGATTACAGGCATGAGCCACCTATGCCCAGCTCCTCACCTTGGTTTTTTGTTTTTTAATTTTTTATTGTAAAAATACTATACAGAGGGTTACAGTTACATGAGCAAGGTAATGAGTACACTTTGCTGCTTTCATTTTAGCTGAAGATTCTGCCTTGGGAACCTGAATTCTCTGTCCTCACATAATGCTCAAGTCGATTCCTCCTCATTTGCCACTGCTGCTCCTCTTTTCTTGCTCTTATGAGGAACCAAACTGTGTTCTTACTAATGTTGTCTTTCTAAAATGTGTATTCAGTGAGTTAGATATGTAATGCAGGAAATGGTCTGAGTAACTCTTCATGTTGATCTCTCACATCCCTTTAAGATGTATGGGAAAGTGTTATGCCTATATGAAAGGTTATCAGGCCTTGTCCCTTCACTCTTCAGTTCGTAGAGTCAACAGATATTTATGGGCATTCCTGTAGACCAGCAATTTTTCTGAATTCCCAGGATTTAGTAGTAATTAAAAGGCCAAATGTACATTCCAGTGGTGGTAATCTTAGTATTAGGAAGCATGAAACAGAGGCTCAGTTTATAAATTAAAAAGTATCCAGTTTAGTATACTAATCAACAGTTCAGCCATCATTCAAAGGCTAGCCTTTTTCTTCCTTTCTCCCAGTTTGGACTTGTTGGAAACCTTTGTAAATTGTGCATCTTGGTATGGAATCTCCAAAATACAAGTCAGCAACCCTTGTATTTTAACACATTAGTCAAGCCTCTACTTTTCCATTTTGTTGGATTTCTTTTTTGTGGGATAGAGTATAGCTGGCCTTTTAAGGATGAATTTATACACTTCAGCTCTAAACAGGCCTGGATTGCCTAAATCCTGCACAACTACTCCTAGAGGTTGGCACTTAGCTGTTGCATTTTTTTAAAACATATATTAGTCATACCAGTGGGTGTTCATTGTGACATTTCTACACATGTACAAATGCATTACGACAAATCACATACTGTATCACTCTGCATTTCTCCCCTTCCCTCTTCTTCAGCAGCTGAAACTTCAGCAGATTTCCTCGTTTTTTATTTTTTGTCAGTTATGGGGCTTGAACTCTGGGCCTGGATGCTGTCCCTCAGCTCTTCAGCTCAAGGCTAGTGCTCTACCACTAGAACCACTGTGCCACTTCGGTTTTCTGGTGATTTATTGGAGATAAGAGTTTCATGGACTTTCCTGCTCAGGCTGGCTTTGAACTGTGATCCTCTGATGTCAGCCTCCTCAGTAGCTGGGATTACAGGCGTGAGCCACTGGCGCCCAGCTAGATTTCCTTGTTTTATTTTCATATACATGCAAACAAACTACTGAAATTGTTTGAGATTATATTTCTAAAACTCCCAAGAAATACATTGTTTATGGATCCATTTTTGCTAAGAGGGAAAGATAAACATTAATGAGGATAGGACAAGCTTAAGCTTAAGCTTATTTTTTTCATTGTGAAAGTGAGATTAACCATTTAATGGGAACATTTGGAAAATTGAGACAGTCGCTGTTAGCATTTCAGTTAATTTTCTTAATCCTTTCTTTTCATAAACATTTATGTTCTTGTTTCAAACTAATTGTTATGTTACTGTAAAGTGAGCATATGTTCAGCAAAGAAACTTCTGAAATGTAGAAAACTGCTAGGAAGAAATAAATAGTACTTGTTGACATTTTGGGTGTTTATTCTGTTTTTCCAGTGTAAAAGTTAATAAACATTTTTTTTCAAATAGCCAAATAAATAACTAAAAATAAACTTAAATCACACTCAAGTATTATTTTGTTACTTGCTTTTATTTCATCAACAGAATCCTTCATCAGCATTTCCCTAGTATGCTGTTCTTGTTTTAGGATTGTTTATTTCCCCCTTAAATTAGATTTTTCTTCTCTCTCTTTTTTTTTTTTCTTTATAGTAATGGAGGTAGCATCTTAGTTTTTCAGACAATCCTAGAAGTGAAAGAATGTTAAATAAGCTGCATTGTGTTTTGATAAATACTGTCAAATTCTAACCCCAAAGGGTGCTAATTTAAAACTGCACCAGCCATGTGAGGGAGGAAAGATTGCCTTACTTACGTTAATTACATTTAATTTCCACAGCTGTCCTATGAGGATAGATATTGTGGTTCTCTTCTCCCCCTCTCCTCCACCCTGCCCCATTCCACACACCAAAGAGTATATTGAGGCTCAGAAAATGACCTGTTCAGGATCTTGTAGCTGTATGTGGTAGAGCTGAACTGAGATTTGACCCAGTTTTGCCGGCCTCTAAAGTCTGTACTCTTTCCACATTATCTATTAACATAGCATGTCACATTAATGGTTTATTTAGTCCCTTAAGTGGAAAATGGCATAAATAAAGGGAAATAAATTTAGTCTTTTTAATGGAAAAATGGCAATGGCAGTAGAACTTGTGTTAGTAGAACACTTAGCCAAATATCTGGAAAAAGAGTCAGAATCTAAGTGGGAGTTCTGCATATCTTTATGTAATTGATCTTTCAGTCAATAGTGAACTACTATTAGGCTTACTTATAAAATACTGTGTGCCCAACCTGTGAGTTAGGTACAATTACTGTCTGCAGTTTGCAGATAAGGAAGTGAAAGGCAGGCATTTAAATGTCTTTCCTAAGTTACATAGTAAGGAGCAGGACTATAATCCAAACCAGGCAGGTGGCCATATTCTATGTTGCACACAACTGCTGTCTGCATTGTAAAGGTTATCCTTGCTGGACACTCACTGGTGGCTCATTCCTATAATCCTAGCATCTCAGAAGGCTGAGATTTGGAGGGTTGCTTTTCAAAGCCAGCTCCAGCAGTAACGTCAGAGATTCTATCTCCAGTAAACCAGCAAAATGTGAGATTGTGGAGGCATGGCTCAAATGACAAGAGTCTCAGCCATCAGCAAGAAAGCTGAGCAAGAGCATTAGGCCCTGAGTTCAGGCCCCAGGACCAACACACACATTTTGTGTATTCTCATCTATCTCTCCTGACAGCTGGGGTCCTCATAGGCTAATGATAGAGATACTAGCTCACATTAGCAGTACAGCTGGGTCCCACTCACTGGATCATTATTGTGTCTTGGCAGTGGCCCTCCTCCTCCTCTTCCTCTTCCTTCTCCTTCCTTCTCCTTCCTCCTTCTTCCTTCTTCCCTCTTCTTCCTCCTCCTTCATTCTTCTCTCCTCTTCCTCCTCCTTTTTTATCTTCTTCTCTGGTGTATTTGACTTTGAACTCAGGGCCTTGAAGCAAATGACTTTCCTTCCTTGAGCTGTAATTATTTACTGTGGTTTTGCTGTGTTCCTGTCTTTTCAGTCTACCATTCTGTATCTTCCTACATCAGGATCCAGATCTAGTTTGCTTTTAGTAATAGAGATATTTATGTCCTAATTTAGATTTTTTTTGTGATAGTTGATTCTCTATATTTTCATTTGTATATGTGTTCCTTTCCTCCATTATCTTCCTTTATCAAATTATATATTCCTTATTCAACTTTCTCTACTCTCAACTTGTCTCAGTATCACTTTTAGTGATGAAAGTGAAATCTAACTGTAAAGCTGCTTTAAAATGCATTTCTATAGGATTTAAGTACATATAACTTGATAATTTACTCCAGCATTTTTGAAATATGCTATGTGAAACAGGACTCGAAGAGGTCTTGAAGTGTTAAATCCCATTTAAATTATGAGCATAAGTGAGAATTTATAAATGTAATCCTCCTGTAAATTGCAGTTCTTTCCCTAGAAGTTCCGGAGACTTTGTAAGTCATATTGCCATTATTTTCCACTGGTTTCTAGTGCCAGGTCAGTTTAGTCACTTCAGCGGAGTATGTCACTTTGGAAAGAACTGATACTAATATTTGTAGCCATATAGGTCAGGAATGCCATTGGCTGAATTGTTAATGATTGACAATGCCAATGTATGCATCAAAGGCACTTCAAAATCCTAAAACAACAACAAAAGTTTTTTTTAACATTACTAACAATATTTCTAAAACCTATTGTGGATAGAATATAAATAAGCAAAATTCTATTAATCTGTATTTATGTACTGCTATTGTTTTTTTTTCACTTGCATGAGTATATAAACATTTTAGCATTTTTATTAGGTTGTGTTAGTTATAATGGGGGAATTTCATTATTATTTCCACACATGTTATGTAAACTTTTTTTATAAATAAAAACTGGGGCCAATTTTATATTTTTATTTTTTTCAGTTTACCATTGTAAATGAATTTACCCACATTATTGCATTGACACTATTCAAAGCTAGCTTAATATTGTTGTCTTTTTCTTTTTTTCTTTTTTTTTTTTTTTTTTTTTTGCCAGTTGTGGGGCTTGAATTCAGGTCCTGGGCACTGTCCCTTAGCTCTTTTTGCTCAGGTTAGCACTCTACCACTTTGAGCCTCAATGCCACTTTCCACTTCCGGTTTTTCAGTGGTTAATTGAAGGTAAGAGTCTCATGGGACTTTTCTGCCCTGGCTGGCTGAAAACCACGACCCTCAGACCTCAGCCTCCTGTGTAGTTAGGATTACAGATGTGAGTCACCAGGCGCCCAGTCAATATTGTTGTCTTATAAAACAGAAACATGCTGTTGAAAAAAATTAAAATTAACCAATATATACCATAGAAAACAGTAGTTACTCTCCCACCCAAATAACCACAGTAATAGTTCCGTGCCTATTCTTCTAGGGTTCCATGTGCATGAGCCTTTCTTCTTCTAGGTATGTGCACATTTCTATGTGTGTTTTAGTCTTCATAGAGAAATGGCATTTAGATGTAGATAGTACATTGTTTCAACCTTGTATTAGATGTTCAAAATCTTGACTTTTAGTGATTATATATATTAACATACTGGAGTGTTCTCATGTTGAGTTGAACATCTAAGTTATTATCACATAGAAACCTTTTTCTTACTTTGCTATGGTAGGGGTTGAACCCAAGTCCTCACATGCCAGGCAAGTGCTCTGCCTCAGCACTGCATCCTCAGCTCATGATCACATCTGACTTCCTTCTCAAGAAATAATTGAAAGAATCCTTCACATCCATCCCAGGGGACCACCCAGAGGCAAGCAGGCACATAAAAAAGTTTATTATAAGCTGGGCACCGGTGGCACATGCCTGTAATCCTAGCTACTCAGGAGGCTGAGATCTGAGTATCACGGTTCAAAGCCAGCCCAGGCAGGAAAGTCCATGAGAATCTTACCTCCAATAAACCACCAGAAAACCGGAAGTGGCGCTGTGGCTCAAGTGGTAGAACACTTGCCTTGAGCTGAAGAGTGTAGGGATAGCGTCCAAGCCCAGAGTTCAAGCCCCACGATCGACCAAAAAGAAAGATTATATAGGTTTATTAGAGAGGCCATATTTCCCAGGAGAGGGAGCATGTGGTACCTGTCCTTATTCAGGTAGCTGGAGGATCTGGGGACAGGAAGGGAGGTAGGTGGGTGCTCAGGTGGGTCTGGGTGGAGAGAAGGAGTGGCCAGCTGTAGGGTGGGAACTCCAGGGCAGGGAGGAGCTCTGGTATGGGTAGAGCTGAGGACCAAAGGTGGGCATAATGTTAACAATAATCACACACTTGGAATTATGGATCAAAGAATTATAACTGTGAAATTCTTGTGGAATCTTACCAGAAAGGATGTGTTATTTTATGCTTTGCAGCAGTTCCTAACCGAACTTGTAAGTTGAATGATTATTTAAAATTTCTGTCTACAGAAAGATTAAGAACTGTCATGTCCTTATCTTCATCCACATTTCTTTGAATACCTGGGAAAATGAACTTTTTTTCTTTGTTAGCCATTCATCTTTTAGTTATGGTTTGACTACAACTTGGTTACCTTTATAATTTTAAATAAGGGGGGAAAATCTGCTTGTTTTGTGCTGGTGCCTGGGCTTGAACTTAGAGCCATATGCTCTCACTTGGCTTTTTCTGTTCAAGACAAGCACTCTACCACTTGAACCTTCACTTCTGGCTTTTTGCCAGGGCTAGCTTTGAACTATGACCCTCCAATCTCAACCTCCTGAATATCTAGGATTTTAAGTATGAGGCATCAGTGCCCAGCTAAAAGTCCATTTTTGATTTATTATTTTTTGGCACAGTCAGTAGTCTCCACTATGGAAATGAAAAATTATAACAGGAACAAGTGCACCTCTTCTGTGGTCTAATTTTTTTCATGTGTTAAGTATGTGCGGTGTATGCTTTTAGTCTTCTCTGTAATGGCTAGACTCTATAAAACTTGTAAGTTGCTTTTCTATAGAAAACCAATAGCTGGGCTGAGGTGTAGCTCAGCGGCAACACACTTGCCTAGCAAATGCAGCATCCTGGGTTTGATCCCCCTGTACCAAAAAAGAAAAGACAAAAAAAAAGAAAAAAGAAAACCAATAGCTATATTAATAGTATGGTTGTACATTTATTGTGGAATTGGGCACATAATGAACTTCAATGAAAAAAAAATAGACGTCAAGGTCAGAAAGCCTCTGTTGCTACAGGGACTTTTAATTTCTTTTGATATTTTTACTACCGTAAGTTCACTCTCAGCTACTGCTCTTTCTTGACTCTTGCTTGCATCATTGCTTTCGGTCTTGGCATACTTCATTTTGTTCCCTGACTTCCTTTTGGAGTCCTTTTTTTTCCCTCCACAGGAGGCCATGGTGGTGAACTTTCTGGTCCTTGCTTGGTCAGTCAATAGTATTAAATGACTGGGTTTTAAGCACTTAGCATGAGCGTCCTTGTTTGTGAGTAGATCTTTTTTTCCAAGAGTCCATCCCTTCAATGGCAGGCTGACTGTAAGCTCTGTTCCAGTGTGAAGGGCACATTTTCCTGAGAGGGTACACAGCCTCTTTTTGATGAAAAGCTTTTAAAATAGTTAACTTTATGAAATATCAAAACATCTCACTATCAATTCTTATGGGAACCCTGAGAAGCTTACCAAGTAGTTAAATAGTCAGAAATGGGAACCCAATCTTGTGGTAGGATATGATGGCCCCCGCTTCTTAACAGTGTGAACCACACTGGGTTTTTTTTTTGACATGTATTTTTATATGGCAGACTTTGGGCAGGCAGAGGTGCTGGTTGCTGCTTCCCCAATTAGTGTTTAGCTAGGCTGCATCTTGCTGTAGCAGCCCACATGGCTAAGCTTTGCAAAACCTGTGGTTAGTGTCTTCAGGGCTCAAGCAATCACATTTTTATTAAGATAAAATTCATATAACTTAAAACTCATCATTTTAATGAGTTTGAAATGAGCACCTGATGGCTTCTAGCACATTTATATTGTTAGTAAGAAAGATCAACTCCATGTAATTCCAGAACATTTCATTATCCCACAAAGAAACCTAGTCCCATTATGCACTTGCTCCTCATTCCCTCCTCCTCCTCTCTCTCTGATGCCCACTCATCTGCTTTCTTTCTACATACTCTTATATTTTGGACATTTCATATAAACCCAGTCATGCATTATGTGACTTTTTGGGTCTGGCTTTCACTTAGCATAGTTTTTGAGATCTACTTTTTCTATGGCTGAATAATACTCGGTTGTGTGAATATACCACATTTTGTTTATCAATTCATTTGTTGGTAGCCATTGGGTTGCTTTTGCTTGTCATGATAATACTGCTTTGAACATTTGTATACAGATCTTTGTTTGGCCATCTCTTTCCAGATCATGGGTCTATGCCCATGAATGGAATTAATGAGTCATATGGAATAAATACATATATGTGAAGAAAACTGAAGCTTCCATTGCTCAGAATTGAATATAGGTCGTCACATGCACAATCATGGTGCTTCCACATACACACTGTGGATGCACTAACTACTAAGGGTTAGATCAGAGAATCTTTGATGAGAAGAGTATGCAGCCACCTCTTATTGGGGTTCCAGTTTAGATGTTTGCAGGACCTTACCAGGGAGGAAATAGCTATGTTATTTTTGTATGCTTACACAAGTGCAGTAACCACAGTAGCAACTGTAACTGGTAAGTCTATCCCTAGGGAATTTCTTCTTAATAAGATGCAGAATCTGAGATTGTCCCCTCAGGGTTGTTTCTCTGAGGTCTTGCCTACTGGTGAGCTGAGTGTTCCTCTGTATAAGGAGCTGTTCTCTGCTCATGGCAGCTCTAGCAAAGCATGAGGTATTTGGCCTCCCTACCTTTCATGTCACTGGAAAAGCAAAACTGAATGGAGCCCTGACTGTTAAAGCAGAGTGTGGGAACTGAGGCACAAAGTGAGGTCTTGTGGCCAACATGATTCACTTAGGCTGGTGGAGGAAAGTGGAAATACAAAAGTATGTTTGCTGGGAAAGCCTGGGCCTGGGTGGTATTTGGGAAACTTGTTTGTTTCAGTGCTTTTGGAAAAAAAAAAAAAACTGTTGAAGAGATGCTAAGATGAGAACTTTGGTTACAGTTGAGGACCCATGGAGTAGAACAGTGGGTGGTCGTGCTGGACAAGCAGATAGGCCCAGACTATGGAGTCCTGGGAAGAAGGCCAGGGCTTGTAATTCTTCCTTGGAGGTGACAAGTTGGGGGAGGCTGTTGATAAAGATTCATACGCATGTGCAGTTTTGCCTTGCAAGGTAATGCAGACACATGGCAATTATATAAACTGAAACTGGCTATTTTTATTATGGGAAACATTTGATTGCTCCATGACCTATGGAATATTTTGTCAAAACAACGTTTTTGTTTTGCTTCTTGTGCTGGTCCTGGGACTTGAACTTAGCCTAAGTGCTTTTGTGCTCAGGGCTAGCACTCTACCATTTGAGCCACAGTTCCATTTCCAGTTTTTTGGTGATTAATCAGAAATAAGAGTCTTATGAGTTTACTGCTTGGGTTGGCATTGAACCTTGATCTTCATATCTCAGCCTCCTCATTAGCTAGGCTTACAGGCCTAAGCCACTAGCATTCAGTAAAATAATGTTTTTTAATTGAAAAAACAAATCCAGTATAATGTATAGCTAGATGTGCATAAGGAAATGAAAATAGTTTAATATTTAGTGCACTGTAATTTATTTTTTTTAAAAAAGGCCTTCAGGATTAAAGTGGTTTATATCTTTGTAAAAGACTAGTTTAAATTGTCCTTGCTTTTTTTTATTGTATAACTTTATGATATGAGTATTCCTTTTTTTTTTTTTTTTGGCCAGTCCTGGGGCTTGAACTTAAGGCCTGGGCACTGTCCCTGAGCTTCGGGGCTAGCACTCTACCACTTGAGTCACAGCACCACTTCCAGCTTTTTCTGCTTATATGGTACTTGAGGAATTGAACCCAGGGCTTCATGCATGTTAGGTAAGCACTCTACCACTAAGTCACATTCCCAGCCCATGAGTATTCTTTTTTAAATCTTACGAGTGCCCGATATGTTTCTGAGTTTGGCTAAAGTATCATGAAATCTGAGAGTCCATAATGTAAAGATTTATTTATTTATTTGTCAGTTGTGGGGCTTGAATCGTGGGCCTGAGCACTGTCCCTCAGGTCTTCAGCTCAAGGTTAATGCTCTACCACTTGAGCCACAGCACCACTTCCGTTTTCTGGTGGTTTATTGGCGATAAGAATCTCAGACTTTCCCGCCCCAGCTGGCTTTGAACCTCAATTCTCAGAGCTTAGCCTCCTGAGTAGCATGGTGTGAGACACTGTGCCCGGCTAATGTAAACATTTTTGTCAGCATCACTTCATCTTGTGTATCTTAATCCTTTCCATCACAATGACTAGTATTAATCTTATATTGCTTATATATTGCTGCTATAACATGCGATTAGAATCCCAGTGTCTGTATTAAAGCAAAGGCTGAGGTTCCATTAACTATTATGAAAAACCTTACTCAGACTCCTCTCACATTCATGGCAGAAAATCTTAAAATATCACTGCAGTTGGCAATGATAACCTCATTTAATTTCTTATAAAACAAATATATTTATGTGTGTGAGTATGCTACAGACCCAGGAGCTAAGTGCTCAGTCTGCTGGAAGAAACTTTGCTTCACGTTTTAGTAACCATTTTCTTGAAGGTGTTCTGTGGAGGTGTTCACATTTCCAGTGAAGCCCTCCCAGAGAATTCCATTTGTTTTCCTGTGTCTCTTGATCACTTAATTCTGCAGGCACATGTTTTAGTAAGAACTAAAAGTTGGAGCTTATGAGCTTTGTCTTTATTCTGGTTCAAGAAGTCAGTTTTCACCCGTGCCAGTATAATCCTAGCTACTCAGAAGGCTGAGATCTGAGGATCACCTTTCGAAGCCAGCCTGGGCAGGAGAGTGAGACTTTTATCTTCAATTAGCCACCAGAAAACAGGAAGTGGTGCTAGCCTTGATCAAAAAAGCTCAGGGACAGTTTCTCAGGCCGAGTTTGAGCCCCACAACTGACCGAAAAAAAAAAAATTCTTTTTCACCCATATGCTTTAAAAAAAAAACAAAACAAAACAATCATCCTGAATGTGTTTCCTTTCCTTTCAGACAAGGCACCTTTGTCAAAGAGTCTTTTGCTGGTCCCCGGTGCCCTGTCCCTAGTGCTTGCCCTCTTGCTGCCTCACTGTCAGAAGTTTTTTGTGTATGACCTCCATGCTGTCAAGAACGATTTCCAGGTAAGCACTGCTCCATTGGCCTCTGGGAGAAGGGATTATTTTCCCCCTTAGATTTGCTTTTTCTTCTTGTTATGTATTAGTCCTTCACAGTACCCAAATATGTAAAAATAATTTTTTAGTAGTATTGTTAATATGGACATATTCTTGTTTCAGCAAAGCAGATTTTATAATGAAGAAATTGCAATATTTCTTTCTGTATTTTGGCAGTGTTGGGGATTGAGCCTAGGGCTCCATGTGTGCTAGGCAAGCAATGTACCACTAGCATACCCTAAGTCCACACAGTATTTTATTGAACACACATCTGTTTCAGTTTTATTTTTTACTTGATGGAAATACATTGTATGATTTCAAAAGAATTTTTAGACAATGTTAAATCTTTTAGGTTTATTCTGCATATTCAAGGTCTCCAAATACTTGTCTCCATTTGGAATATTTGATTAGATAATGTAAAACTCTTTCAGCCATAACACACTGATGACTGATGTCACATTGATTAATGATTACTTTTATGGTGGTAATTAAACCAAGTAGAAAAGCTTATTGAAAATTCTGGTGTTGAGTTCTTACTTGTGAATTGGAGTGTTAATACATCTTATACAGTATGTAATCTGCCACTTCTTTGTTAAGGTTTTTGATTAGCCATTTTAATAATGAACTGTTCATAAAATGTAAATAGTGCCATTGCTTAGGTTGGCTTCACCAAATTCCAGTGAAGTTCTTTGAATTATTTATTCATGACATTCTTTTCTGTCAGAACAGAGTATAGCTTTGGTGCTCTGTTGGGTTATATAATGCCCTAGCTACACATTAGAGTTCTAGAGAAACTTAAAAAAGCTACATACAATATCTGGAAGCTATATATACATATACATATATATGGAAGAACCTAGAAAGTCACATTAGACCAGCTGAGTTAAAGAGCCTGGTCTGGGGTTTGGACACTGGTATTCTTTTAAAAGTTACTCCTGGGGATTGAGAAGGTAGCTCAGTGATAATAATCCTTGCCTAGTATGTGCAAGACCCTGGTTTGATTCCCAAATTATAAGAAAATAAAAACTATCTTCAGGGGATTTGAAAGGGCCCTTTAGTTTCTGGGATTAATCTAGTTCATCTGGCTGAATACTACATCATGGCACCTGTGTCTTCAAGGTGTCAAGGGTTCATAAGAACTACTACAAGAGCTGAAGAATTTTCATTCTTCCCTGGAAATTCTACAAACACACACACACACATACACACACACACACACGCACGCACGCACGCACGCACACATGCACGCACGCGCGCACTAATACCATAAGACACAAATGTGTGTTAGTCCCTCAAATAGGGGAGAAATGAAATTGGAACTAACTACTGCAGTGTGGAATAGTCCTGGAAAGCTCAGGGTTGTATTTTTAGTTTGATTTAGAAGAAAGGATAACTGTGATTTAACAGAAAGAGAGAAGTATTTTGCTTCAGGAAGCCATAGGTACTTCAGACTCTAGACTACAGTACAGACTGATGAAGACTGATGTAGGCTTGAAATCTTGAAGGACAATCAGTAAAAGGCTTTATTTTGTGGGTTCTGAGTTCACAAGATTCTGGCAGTTGAGGTAGAGATACTGCCTTCAGATTTTTTTTTTTTGTCTCAGTTGAGTTCAAGCCAGTGATCATTTTTTAAGGAGTAAGAGTTATTTTCATAATAATTCTTTTTTTTGGCCAGTCCTGGGGCTTAAACTCAGGGCTTGGGTACTGCCCCTGAGCTTCTTTTGCTCAAGGCTAGCACTCTACCCCTTGAGCCACAGTGCCACTTGCGGGTTTTTCTGTGTATGTGGTACTGAGGAATAGAACCCAGAGCCTCATGCATGCTAGGCACTCTACCACTAAGCCACATTCCCAGCCCCATAGTAATTTTTTTTCGAAGTATTTGAAATAGGAATTTTCTTTTTTTTTTTTTATTGTGAAAATACCGTACAGAGGAGTTACAATTACATGGGCAAAGTAATGAGTACATTTCTTATCAAGCATGGTTGCCTCCTCCTTTGTTTCCCCTTCCCATCCCTTCCCATCCCCCATCCTCCTCCCTCCCCCTTGGATAATTTTTAATACCTACACCAGGTCTCAAGTTTCCATGTCCTTCATTATGGTTACAAAACACAAATAATTTAAAATTAGCTATCAGTTTTCTTTGCAATAATAACAACAACAAACCAGAACAAAATTGTTGAGGTTCTAGAAACACAATTTGTTGTATTTTAGTAATTGTAAAGTTTTAATTTTCTAATTCTAATGTTTTCCTGGTGGTTGGTAGCTTTATAAGTACTTTTACTACAATGTAGAATGTGGGGAGAGAGGATTTAGAGATGGTTATTGTGTGTGCGTGCATATACGTGTGTGCTTGTTGTACTAGGGTTGAACTTATAGGCAGGTACTCTTCTGCTGAGCTACATTTCTAGACCTTTTTACTTCTGACTATTTTGAATTAGGGTCTCATGTTTCCTTCCTTCTTCCCTTCCTCCCTCCCTTCCTCCTTTCCTCCCTTCCTCTCTCCCCCCTCTCCCCTCCCCCTGTCTTTTCTTCCTTCCTTCCTTCCTTCCTTCCTTCCTTCCTTCCTTCCTTCCTTCCTTCCTTCCTTCCTTCCTTCCTTCTTTCCTTCCTACCTTCCTCTCTCTCTCTCTCTCTCTCTCTCTCTCTCTCTGTCTCTCTCTCTCTCTCTCTCTTTCTTTCTTTCTTTCTCTTTCTTTCCTTGCTTCCTTGCGTCCTTGCGTTCTTGCTTTCCCTGCATCTGGACTACAGTTCTCCTATTTTATGCTTCCTACTGTAGCTAGAAGTTGGGAATACCATCAGTACAGGGTGAATGATGAATGAAGTTGGGACTAGTACAAGGTAGAATAGCCCTGGAAAGCTCATGGATGTGATTTTTCAGTTTGTTTTAGAAGGCTGTGCACTACTGCTCCTAAGTGTTACTTGAGAAAGACATCTTATGAAATGTTTTTGCCTACATTGGTCTCATCCATGATCCCCCTGATGTCAGCGCTGAGTCAATCCAGTATCCCTATATTTTGGAGTGTGTTGAAAATAGAGGCTCTATCTTGTGCCTTCTGTCTTGCTTAGGATAGAGACAGATGTGGACTATTTTGTAATAGCCTTCTCATTTATGTTATTATTTTACTGGGCAAGAAAGGAGGTGGTATGACTTAGACACTCAAATTCTTTGTGCTTTCTTCATGATGTTAAGGTAGGAATATTACCAATGCTCACAGCAGCATTATTCACACCTGTGTGTGGAAACAGCCCAATGTCTGTCAATAATTTAACAAAATGTGTGTACAGACAATAAAATATTATTCATTAGTAAAAGGATAAGATTCTAACCCATGCTTTTTTTAGTAAGCTTGAAAGCATACGAAATGAAATAAGCCAGGCAGACTTATGGAATTGTAATTGCTTTGTACATGTAGCTCCTTAGTAGTAATAATAATAATTAAGCCAAGAATACATACCATAAGATTTCATTTATATGAAACACCTAGAAAAGGCAAATTTGTGGAGAAAGAAAGTAAAACAGGTCACCAGTGGCTTTGGAAAAGGAAATGGGGAGTTAGTGCTAAATGGGTGCAGAGTTTCTGTCATGAATGTTAGAAACATTCTGGAAATGGTCAGTGGTGATGGATATACAAAACTGTTAAATATGAATACTACTGAATCATAGATTTTAAAATAGTTAAAATGAGCTGGGTGCAAGTGGCTCCCAGTAAGGGTTCTGTACAGGGTCAGATAGTCCTGGAAAGCTGTAATCTTATCTGTTTGAAAAGCTGAAATCAGGATTGTGGTTCCATACCAGATGGAGAAGAAAGCCCATAAGATTCCATCTCAGTGGAAGAAGCTGAGTGTGGTGGTACAGTCTTGTCATACCAGCTAGGTAGCAAGTGGAAAATAGAAGTATGGCAGTTCAGATGTACACTCAGGCAGGAAATTGAGACCCTATCTGAAAAATAATGAGTGCAAAAAAGAGCTAGTGGTGTAGCTGAACAGTAGAGCACCTACCTACATAGTAAATTGAGGCCCTGAGTTCAAACACCAGTTACCACCAAAAATAAAAAAGTTAAAATTGTGAACTTCGTTTGCCATTTGCCACAACAAAAGTTCAAAGGAAGGATTAGTTTAATTTGTTTTACTGGCCTCATATGGTAATCATGAAAGGAAAATAAGATTAGAATGTTTTGGAAATATTACTGGGATAATCTAAAAATAGGGAAAATGGTAAAGACTGTAAAGACTTTTAGTAGCTCTTTCTTTGTATATTGATTTTTCTACATTTTAGGTGGATTCCACCATATTTCCATACATGTATATAAAGTATTATATTCATAAACCATCCTCATCATTTCTGTCTGTCCTCTTTCTCCCTCACACTGGTCCCTTCCTTTTCCCAAATAGTCCCCTTCTACTTTCTTTGTTTTTTGTTTTTTTACTTGAGATCTCATAAAAGCAAACATGTCATATTTGTTTTTCTGAATCCGGTTTATTTTGCTTAACATGATCTCCAGTTCCATCTGTTTTCTTACACATTACATTTCATTCTTTTTTTAATGGCCAAATAAAATATGATTATGTATATATATCACAGTTTCTTTTATATTTCCTTGTTTCTTTTTTTTACCCAGTCAGAAATTGATTTAAAAATATGGGAATATTACCAAATTTAATAACATTTGACCATAGTTCCATAAATTGTCTGCTATGTAGTTGCTGTGAAGTAGTTTGGTCATTAAGATTAAGCTGAGAAATGTGTATTTTTTTAGTTTATTACTAAATTGTATATCAGTTACAGCTATTGTTTTAAATTTTAAATTCAGTAGCCAAAAATGAACATAAGAGGGCTGGGAAGGTGGCTCAGTGGTAGAGTGCTTGCCTTGCATGCATGAGGCCCTGGGTTCGATTCCTCAGCACCATATAAGCAGAAAAAGCTGGAAGTGGTGCTGTGGCTCAAGTGGTAAAGCACTAGCCTTTAGCTGAAGAGCTGAGGGACAGCGCCCAGGCCCAGAGTTCAGGCACCATGACTGGCAAAAAAAAAAAGGAAAGAAAAAATGAACATAAGATTTTTAAAATCTTACCAAATAAATTTTTTCACAGGAACTTTTCTTAATGAGAATTCATTCTGTTCTAAGAAGCAAAGTTTTAGGTACCTTTTGTTCTGTTGTTGGAAAGAATGGTTAGTATGAGACTATTGAGCTTATTTCTTAAAGTTACATCCATTTAGTTTTCTTTTTGTGTATCCTTTGTAGTATTGCTTAGAGTATATAAATAAGCAGTATAAAGTAAACAATAAATTTGCTAAAGCAGAGACCTGGACAAATCTTACTCTTATTTATTGTTCTTTTTTTAAATTTCTATCTAGATTTGGAGGTTGATATGTGGAAGAATAATTTGCCTTGATTTGAAAGATACTTTCTGCAGTAGTTTGCTTATTTATAATTTTAGAATATTTGAAAGAAGATATGGAAGCAGAAAATTTGCAGTAAGTTTTTATGTATTTTGCTCTATTACTTAGGTTCTTAAAAAGCCATTCATTTATACATCTATCTATTTATCATCCATACATCCATCTATACATCTATCTATCCATCTATCATGAGGACCGAACCCTGGACCTTGTTCATGCTAGCATATGTGTTCCACCACTGAGCTCCATCCCTATTCCAAGTCCTTTAAAAAGTTTTTGTTATTTCTTTTTCTTTTCTTGGCAGTACTAAGGATTGAACTCAGGGCCTCTTGCTTGCTAGGTAGGCACTCTGCCACTTGAGCTATGTCTCCAGCCCCTCTTTGCGTTGATCTTGCTTTATGCTGGGGCTGTGGGCCTCCTACTTATGCTTCCGTGTGTTCCTGAAAATAACAGGTGAGCACTATTGTTTCCAGCCATTGCTTCCCTTGTAGCTGGAGTAACAGGCACTAGCTACTATAACCGGACATTGGTTCAGATGGAATCTTGTGAACATTATTGTGCCCAGGCTGGCTTTGAACCACAGTCCTCTGATCTGTATCTCCCCAGTGGCTTGATTACAAGTTTGAGCCACTATGTGCAGCCTGTTTATGTACTTATAAAAATTGTGAGATAGGAGAGTCTTGCTAAATTCCCCAGGCTGGCCTTGTATTTATAATCCAATTGCCTCAGATTTCTGAGTAGCTGGGACTATAGGCATGTGATACTATGCCCAACCCCTATTTTAAAATAGATTTTATTTTTATTTTTTTTAGATTTTATTTTTTTAAAACTTGGTTTATTACTTATAATCACCTTTTAAGTTATATTTTCTTATATCTGATTTGGGCATTAGCCAAAGGAAAGTTTAATATTTAAAACAGTACCATAATAACAAAATGATGGTAATGAGAATAGCAGTAATAACATACAATATTAGTTGTAAATAGGTAATAAAACTTTTACTTAGGACTTTGGAATAAAATTCTTTTATTTGACCTAATAGTTTTTGTGTTGCTAGTTAAAATATATTTTGGCACAAACACCACTTCTCCCACATATATAGGAATTGTGGAAGCTAATGTACTTGCATAATACTATTTTATTCTCCAAGTTTTAAAATCTGTCTAATAAAAATGAATAACAAAATGTTTATATACCTAAGCTTATTTTAATTAAATATATGTTAAATTTGTTTCTAGGTGATTTATTGCTCACATTTCTTCTGCTTTATTTTTTAGTCCTTTTTGTTGGGTGCCTGGGTTTTGTCGGCCCTGTTTGATTTTATCCTCGTTGAAGCCATGCAGTATTCATTGGGTATCACGGTGGCCAGTAATTTGCCTTCTGGATTGTAAGTAGCTCTTAAAGATTGACTTAATGTATCACTCTTAGATCTAATTGAAGGATTATTCACAAAAGTCACTAAAACAATATTTAGATATAGGTTAGCCATAGTTGTTTTTGTTTAAAAAAAAAAAATCCAGTATATGTTTACATGTTCATTTTGTATTACTTCTTTTTTGTTTGTTTATCTTTTTTTTTTTTTTTTTTTGTGGTTCTAGGAATTGCACCCAGGGCCTGGAGCTTGCTAGGAAAATTTTCTACCTCCTGAGCTATTTCCTTTTGTTTATATTTGTAATTTATTTTGTGAGAAAGGGTCTCAATAACTTTACCCAGGCTAACCTCAAAATTGCAATTATTTTGCCTATTCCAGCCAAATGTTTGGTATTGTAAGTATGTACCGCCACACCTGGATTAATTATTCCTTCAGGTCTAAAATTCTGTGTTTTAAAATTTTAAGTGTTTTTAAAAGTTTTCCAGACCATGGACATAATACATGTCTTTTTCTTTTAACAACTTTTTTATTACATTCATTAGTTGGCAAAAGGTGAGGTTTCATTGTGGCATTTTGAGGCATAGTTCATTATGAAGCCCAGGCTGGCCTAGAGTTTGTGATCCTCTTGCCTCATTCTCAGTGATGGAATTATAGGCATGTGCCATCACACCTGACTTAGAATTGTTAATGAATCTTGTTCAGCTCTTGAAGATAGAAATTGTATGTATTTTATGTTGTTAATTTTGTCTTTGAATTTTATGAGCTATTAAATAAACAAATTCAGTTAGATTAAGAAACAAAATAAATTTGTATGAAATTAAATGTGTCAAGAATGTCTATGTTTATATACATGTTTATATACTTTTTTTATATACATTTTTTTTCTTTTCTTTCTTTCTTTTTTTTTTGGTTGGTCATGGGGGCTGAACTCTGGGCCTGGGCGCTGTGCCTCAGCATTTCAGCTCAAGGCAAGCGCTCTACCACTTGAGCCACACAGCCACTTCTGGCTTTTTTCTGCTTATGTGGTACTGAGGAATCAAACCCAGGGCCTCATGCGTGCAAGGCAAACACTCTACCACTGAGCCAACTTCCCAGCCTTATATACATTCTCTAAAGGTGAAACTGCCAGATGCTGGTGGCTCACAGCTGTAATTTTAGCCACTCAGAGGGCTGAGATCTCAGGATCAGATTTCAAAGCTAACCTGGACACAAAACTTCATGAGATTCTTATCTCCTTTTAACTACCAAAAAGCTTGAAGTGGAGATGTGGCTCCAGTGACAGAGCACCTTGAGCAAAAATGCCAAGTGAGAGAGAGAGGCTCTGAATTCTAGCCCCAGTCCTAGCACAAAAAAATAAAATAAATAAAATAAAGGTAAAACAGTATACTGGTTACAACTTTTTACTCAGTCTTCAGTGACCAACCTAGCTTAGAGTGTATATTTCCATATTGTTTTAGTATTTATTTTAGCAACACAAATATTATGCTTTAATACAGATGGAATAACTAGTAGTAAGAGTCAGAGTTTTGTACTTGTAAATGTTCTTAACACATCTGTGAATTAAATATATGAAATTGTTTGGTAGATAAGATGGTAGGAAATTATAGATCTTGGTATTTAAAGTTCTTTGAGTGCTAATTTTGGCCTTGTTTTCAAGGCCGAAGTTAACTTACTTTGGAGCCCTGTTTTAAATGTATATTTGATGATCCAGTAGCTTTCACACTTACATTGATAGTATTTCATTATAATTGCACTTCATGAAGTTGCTGGGTTATAATAGACATGATTGTCGATGAATGTAGACCTTTAGTTGTTTTAATGTACTATACTAACACGTTGAGTAGAGATAGGAAGTTCTGTGTGATAGTTATCACACAGGTTTATTGATTGCCATGGGTTTTAAGTGTAATTAAACTGAGATGTGTATGCTGACTGCTTTGTGAGAGAAGTGTACTCACTGGGAAGTATTTGGTGTAATTCTGGAAAAAAAGCTTACTGTGAATTCTGGAAGAGTGAGTGTGTGTCCATGTGTGCTTGTATTAGAATAAATCTTGAGATGAATAGTAAGATAGTTCTTAGCTCTTATTTTTACTGTCCCTTTGATGACACAGTACAAAGGATTGGATGACAGTGGAATCATCATATTTACTTTGCTATAAAATCATATTCATTGGTGCATGAAAAAGTCTGATTTGGAGTTGGTGGAAATTTTTTACTTTTTTTTTTTTTTGGTCATGGGGCTTGAACTCTGGACCTGGGCACTTTCCCTTAGTTCTTCAGCTGAAGGCGAGTATTCTACCCCTTGAGCCACAGTGCTTCTTCGAGTTTTCTAGTGGTTTATTGAAGATAAGAGTCTCACAGACTTTCCTGCTCTGGCTGGCTTTGAACCGCAATCCTCAGATCTCAGCCTTCTGAGTAGCTAGGATTACAGGTGTGAGCCACCGGTGCCCAGCAATTTTTTATTAACTTTTAAGAGAGAGAAATATTTAAATCTCTGTAGCAAGAGTTGGGAGTCCTGAATAAATTAATAAATAATAATATTATCTTTGAAAGAAACAAATGTTAATTCAGCCATTTTCTGAGTGAGAATATATTTCTTTTTCTTTTCAAGTCACAAAACATTCTAGTATGGCTTTTTATAATCTTAAATCTTTCTCAAATAGACTTCTTGAAACATCATTACTTCAGCAAATAAACTTTTTAATATTAAACTTCTGTACCAAAGCTTCAGAAACAAAAGAAAAAAGGCAAACTGTTCTTTACGATTTTCATTGTGTTTCACAAAACAGCTTTCTTATCAAAGCCAAATTTATTTGTCTTCTTACAGTTTTTCCTATACAATTCTGTTTCCTTTCTTTTTCTTTTTTTACTTTAACATTACTGAATTTCTCTAGTATACATCTCAAGTTCTAATTGTAAATCCATCAGTCATCCTGTTTGACCTTTCATAGCACATCAAATGCTTTTAACCTCTTTTAATCCCAATCTCATGAGGCCACCTGCTTTGTGAATGCCAGCATGTTCTCTCTTGGTTCTTTTGACCTTTCCTGCTGTTTTCTGGCCTTTTCTCGAGCCTATTCCCTGTGGTTCCTTTGGGCTATTTCTTCTACTGCTGTGACTTCAAGGATAGTTCACACCTGTTGTTTTCTAGCCCCCTGTTTCCAGCCCATTCTATTTTTCTGATCTTTCTGAAGTCTTAATTCTTATTGCCTAAACTTTTCTTAACAGTAATCTTTCCTTGCTTAGATTTTTACAGTAATTCTTGAACTTGTCTTTCTATCAAAGCATCCCATACATTGTCAGGATTTTTTGTTTTGTTTTGTTTGTTTTCTCCCCTAAAGGACAAGATTGACCAGGCCAGCCCTCATTTTTAAACCACATGCAGCCTTCTTCTGTTTAGATGAAGTCTCCTGGGTTTTTCTGCTCATCTGTCCTGGAATCATAATCCTTCTAATCTCAGCCTCCGATATAGCTATGAATTGGGGAGTCTTTTGATCTTTCCTGCCTGGATTGGTTTCAAAAAGGATTCTCAGATCTCAGTCTCCTGAGGATTACAGTCATGAGCCACCAGTGCCTGGCTCCTAGCCTTGATTTTTCAATACTGTATCTTCCTAATTGCTCATGCTGACCTTGAATTTGTGACCCTTCTGCCTCTACCTTCCAAGGTCTGGGATTATAGATGTCTGATAACATACCTGGATCTCTTTATGTTTAAAACAGAAGAGTTAGACCAGATCATCTAAGTGCTAAAATGTTATTTTATGATTAGAATACCTTGTGATTTTCTTTTTTCTTTCTTAAAATCTGAATTTACTCATGTTAGTTTTAGAAATCCATTAATAACCAATACATATATTTAGTTTTTAGTCTCATTAGGAAGTGATCAAATTAAGCATAATAAAGATGATTTAGCATAGAGTAAGCCGTAATTGAATTATTTATTTTACTTTCATATTATTTAAAATAATCCTTTTACATATTACAGCTTTTCCTGTTTTTGTGATTTTTTTTAGAGGGTAGAGAATTTACTTTATGGAGAAATTTAAAAGCCAGGCTAGCTTAAGAACCTAAAATCCCTGGACAATGCTATTTATACTGTGACATATATCCTGGAACACAATCTGTGTAATGTACTTTTTAACTACACAAAACAAAGTGTCAATATTAGAGAAAGGTATTTCACCACATATTACACATTGTCACAGATTAGATTGTTGGGTAGAAATAGGATTTCAGGCTTGTCTCCTGTTAGGTTTGGTGTATAATAAATTCTAAGGAATGTTTGTTGGGTGACTGTAGTCTGTTTTCACAAAAAATGAATTCATAGTAAGGGAGGGCCATAGCATGGCCTTTCTCGACCCTTCTGTTGCTTGTTTTATAGCAATGAACAGTGATGAGTTGAACATAAGTGTTTTTGTAAAAATGCTAAAAGTTTATCACATAAAATAGTGAATTTGAACCTCAAATCCTGAGTGTTAACTAGACAAAAAAGAGGTGCATCAAAGTAGAAATAATGTAATCAGATTATTTTGAACTGTAGCTGAATTTTCCCCCTCATATCAGTCATTACACAGAATTAATCCAAAATGTTAGCACAATTATCTGAGCAGATAAGCTTGACTATGAAATAAAGTTTGAGTGTTTTTTTCTAATGATTCATGAAAATGTTTAATACAAGTTTTACAATAAAATTGAGTGTATTAGAATGCTCTATATGTAATCATGCCACAATAATCCGTAAAAGGTTTTAAAGTTTTTGTTGTTTTAATGAGAGAAGGGACTTGGTAATACCTATCTGGAATAGGAAAGTGAATTTTAAAGAGATAGAGAAAACCAGCTTTCTACTCTACAACATCTCACTGGTCATATTGCTCAATGACCGTAAACTACTGGATCGGAAACTTTTTCTGCGCACACTCCGAAGGTAATTGCGGTATAACATGACACTAATGACTCTAGCTTGAAATTGTTTGGAAACAATGTAGTAAAGAATCACATCCAGACATGTGCTGAGGTTCATGAGGAAGGTGGTAAAGGCTCCCCAGGGGTTGTAACTGTTTTCTCCACCATCCAGCATCAGGAAAGCAAAACAGATGTGGAAGGGCACGAAGCAGATGAGCACCTGCACCAGGAGTGTGATGATGATCCTTATGGACTTCTCCTTGACCTTAGGTTTCAGCTTAGATGTCCTTCCACGCAGGAGACTGTGAATAATGACCACATAGCACCCAATCATGATGAACAGAGGAACCAAGAAAAAAAATATCAGTCGAGTGAAGTTTAGCACATTGACAGCTTTGAAGTGGATGATGTCAGAAATCTTCAGGCAGGTGGCAGGGGAGGAAGCTTTATCTGGGTCTTCATAGAGTAGTAGCAGAGGGACCATGATCATTAGGGTCATTGTCCAGATTCCCACACAGGCAAGCACAGCTTTGCATGTCTTCTTGAGCTCTTTGGCATATTTGGGCTGTACTATGGCCATGTATCTGTCGGCACTAATAAAAGCAAGAAGCCATAGAGCAATGCTTGGATAAAACACTACAAGAACCCCAAGAATGTGGCAGAAGTACTCTCCAAATGGCCACTCACCTTTTGCATAGTAAAACATTCGGAAGGGCAAAGTCATGATAAATATCAAGTCCAGTAGTGCCACATTCATCATATAGATGGTTACAGTGGTTCTTTTCTTGGTGGTACAACTGAAAACCCATAATGCAGTGACATTAACGAACAATCCAATCAGGAAGATGCAGCTGTAGAAGACCAGAGCTGCAATTTTGTACTCATCTGGATGTGAACTGTTAGAAGGGCCAGGTTGATTGCTGTCTTGATTGCTTGTGATAGTCATCTTATAAATGACTGGTAGGCATGATACTTAAGACACTAAAAGTTGTTAAGAAAAATAGGCATAAAAACCTTTGGTTAGAAATAGATTCTTAATATTCTCATACTCATTTTGAGAACATTTTATGCTAAAAACCTAACGTGTGTCTTAGCTTTTATTGAAGAATGCGTTCCCTAGGGAGGATTTTCGTGAACTATTTTTTTCTTCAGTACTGACTGTCCCCTATGCATGCCAGGCAAGTGCTCTGTCACTGAAGCTAGCTACACTACATCCATTATTATGTAGTATCCGCTAAGTAAATGTCATAATACTGTGGCAGATTCATTCACGTTCACTGTTTTTGCTCAGCTTTATTCCCTGAAGAATAACCTTTTCTTTACAATTCTTTTCCTGTAGCATGAAATGCTTGCTTTAATGGAGGAAAGGCCAATCTGGATTTTAAAATCTTACAAAATGATTTGCCAGTTTTTATCATCTTCATTATGTTTAACTAGTTTATAGCTCGAATTAGTAATATCCAGAGAATAAAGTTTTACTCATTAAATACAAATTTTAAAGTGCATATTAAAAACTAATAAAAGCTGGGTTGTTGATAGCTCACACCTATAATCTTAGCTACTCAGGAGGCTGGGATCTGAGGATTGTGGTTTGAAGCCATCCTGGTCAGGAAAGTTCATTACACTCTTATCTCCAATAAACTATCCAGAAAAAGCCAGAAGTAGCACTGTGGCCCAACTTGTAGAGTACTAGCCTTGATAAAAAGAATCTCACAGACAGCATCTAGACCCTGAGTTAAAGCCCCAGGACCTACAATAAACAAACAAATAATGAAAGAACCATATAGCCAGCTAATTACTGAGCAGTCACAGTAGTTCACATGACAAAGCAGGAACTTCTTTTTCCCTCACTTTTCCACTGCCTATTGAGCACATGGTAGGTGCTCAGTAATAAAATGCTTAAGTAAAAAAGGAAAGAATGTTTGGTGAGGTCACCTATAACAGCTGTTCTCTGCTTGTCAGTGAATTGTTGTCCTGTTAAATCTTTTTTTTTTTATTTTGTAAGCAGTAATCACTTCATAGGATATATTATTTTTTTTTTAATTGTATTTTATTTTATTTGAGAACATACTGTACAGGGGGGCTACAATTACATGGGCAGGATAATGCATACATTTCTTACCAAGCATTGCAGCCTCCTCCTTTGTTTACCCTTCACTTCCCTTCCCTGCCTCCCCCCTAGGATATATTATATTCTCTTTAAATTGCCATATATCTAGAAACAGCACTGTTTTGTGTAATGGACGGTGTATACACTTGGAACCTAGGCTCTTGAACTGTGTTTAGCAGTTTCCTAAAGACTGAATTTTGCTGCCTTGGTGCTGCATAGAAAGCAGCACTTTGAAAATAAGTTATTGCTCTGCTGTTTATCAAATTAAGCAAAAGTAGATACTAAGAAGTCAGTCAATAACTTGATGTATAAGTAAAAAACTGATAAATTACCATAATAAAAAGGAAGTTATTGTAAATAACATTGACCCTAAGTGTGACATCCCGTTATCCAGGGTGCAACCTCAACTGGTTCAAAAAACATTTGCTGCAAAGAGATTGAACCTCTAGGCATCTCTGAAATATTGAGGTCCATGAAAAGGTTCTATAAGCATGTTCTTTTGTAGAGTGGCTCATCCATAATTCAGCCCTGGCTCTCATTAGTGAAGCTATGGGGAAGATTAACAGCCAAGTTGGTGGCACCATGGGCTGTTGATAGGAATTAATTTGAGCAATTCCTATGAATGAACACAAGACAGGGGTTTGTTTCCCTCTCCCCCATTTCCTTCCTTTCCAATTCCAGACTTCTTCAAATGGTTTGTCAAACATTTGGATTGAATACAATTCTAAAGTTTAGCTTTCCAAGTTGGGATACCTAGAGTGTTAACTTTTATGTAAGGAGTAAAGTACTGCATAGAAAGAGTAGATCTTTAGTATCATACAAAGGAGAATAACTTAAATCATGCATTTTACTCTCAACAGATTTTTAAATACTAACAATGGCAATGTAATGAATTGAGCTTTTTTTTTTCATTCATCCTCATCCCTATATTTACAAACTCTCTTGATTAAATCTTTTCCACCACTGGGCTCAAGCTCCTTTTTATGTAGTCCATTTGTTAACAGCTCTTGTATTCATTTGCTTCAGTTTAAAAAGAATATGAGTGATAGATGTCTTAAAAGCATTATATACTAATAATGTTTTTACATTATTAGTATAACATAACATATTTTAAGATCCTTCATCAACATAGTTTCTGTAATGTTTTAATAAAATAGAACAGTGATTTTCTTTAGCTTAATACTTATTTTCGAGCATTCCTTTCTAATAATGAAGTGCAAAAGTTAATTGACTGCTGCTTACCTCCTGCCCATCAAAGTGCCGCGTTAGATAGAGGTGAACATTTTCCAGTGTTCTGTAAAAGGGGATCTTGGAGTTGCCTGTGTTAAGATAGTTCTGCCTGGAAATGGAGCTTTTCAGAAATGCTTTATTTCTTTTGTCTTGGCCTCACTTGTTTCTTCAGAAGGCAGTTTCACATGCAGTGCTGGTTCTGGAGTAGTGGCTGTGATCGCTGCTGCTCTCTTTCAGGAAGTGCTCTGTGAAATAAGGCTTCTCAAGTTGAGACTTCACCCTGCATGTGGTTTTTCTCTTTCACAAGTGACTTGTTTGTGAAGTCATGTTTAGCATAGGCTCGTCTTGAAATGAAAGCATCTGTTTAAGAGCCATGTTAAAAGGGAACATTGTTTCAATTGATTATTTTGATGTTTAAAGTTTGCCCCCCCCCTTTTTTTGTGGTCCTGGGGCTCGAACTCTTGGCTTGGGCACTGTCCCTAAGCTTTTGTGTTCAAGGGCTTGAGCCACACCTCCACGTCTGGCTTTTTGCGGTAATTTGGAGATAAGAATCTGAGACTTAGGAAAGGCTGGTATCAAACTGTGATAATCAGATCTCAGCCTCCTGAGTGGCTATTTTATGGAAAGAGAAAGAGATTTGATGCTGGGCCAAAATGGGCTCAAAGTCTAACTTCTTTACTTTTCTAAGCTGAGTGACTTTACTTTTTGTTTCTACTTAGTTTCTATGCAATTAACATACATAATTCTCATTTGGAGGATGCTAGTCCAGAAAATGTTCTATGTACTTAACAAAGCACTTGGCATTTAGTAGATATTCCTACATTGTATCTTTATTAATAAGTCCCTAAAATCATACTATTAAATAATATTTATTGTTTAAAATATTTATGTTTAAATAGTAAAAAATAGCATCTTCATTTATTTTCTTTTGCTTTGCCAAGTACATCAGATAAATTTTGGTTTGCTTTATTATGTAATTCTCCAATGCTTCTGCATCACATAGAACTCAAAAAATAACTTTTTTTGTTATCATGCCATAGGACTCTCAAAGTCTTCAGGGGAAAAAGTTATATATCAGGAATGTTTTTATCTAAGAAGGGAAATGAAACCAACAGAAAGGGAAGTGAACAGCTCAAAGTATTGCCTCTCTGGTTATAGTAATTCTTTCTTTTTACTTTAAAAACAACATCTCATTTGCTTGTCTTAAAATTTTAATTATCTTTATATTCAGTAATACATGCTTTATAACTTAGAAACTACCTAAACTTCATGCTTAAAAAAAAAATTTATATCCCGTTTGAGTCTGTACTCTTTCCTTCTTACCATAGTAAGCAGCTATGCCTTATACAAGATATTAAAATCCTTGCCTTTAGTGACAAAAGCTTTGTGAATGCACTGGCTTGCCAGATATGTGGGTTTTAGAAGTACTGGAGAAAACCAGGGTAACAATGTCTTGTGCAAATGAGGAAATTAAGGGCCAGAGAGGTCCATTGACATGTCAGAGAACTTTGTGACAGCCATGTTTAGCTTCTTTAGGGGGTTAGCATCCTTTCCTGGGCTCTCTAGCTATGGCAGTAACTTCTTATGAGATGACTACCTTGATTTATTCACTAGGTAGGATTTCTGCATGGATGAATTGTGATCTTTCTTTTCTTTTTTTTTTTTTTTTTTATGGGTAGAGATATGTTTTACATGCTGCCTAGAAGTGTGATACCTCATCTGGACTGAAACTTTTGTTTGTGGATCCAATCTGTCTGTCCTTCACCTTATTTCACAGTCTGTAACAAAGTTTTCTAAAATTAGGTATTGATTTGGTTCTCCTGTGCAGTTAAAAATCAACAGCTGCAGTGGTGGCTTGCATCCAGGGGACTCCTTGCCTTAAGACTTGTGTCCTTTCTTGTAAACCAGTTTTATTTCAAAATTGACCATTTCTCAGAGGGACCATCGGTCAAATTAGGAACTCCTCAGAGGCCTGGCATAAGGCTGCAGTCTGTCCTTTGTCCTTCCCCATCTCACTCCACTTCAGCTGCCTGGGGCTTTTTGCATCTGCTCTCCTGCCTCTGTCCATGTGGATCCAGCCTCCTGTAGCTCTCCCACCTCTTAGCTTGGCCAAATGTCATTTATCCTTGACACTACCTTTTCCAGGAAGTTGTCTTTGCCCCTGAAGCCAATCTGGCTGCTGTGTATTCCTGTGGTATGTGTTTGTAGTGCTACTCTTCTGCCCAAGATAAAGTCCTTGAGTATTGTCATGAGTTGTGTATGGGTATATGTAAGGGGCATTTTATATGCTGGTTGAACGTTTGACTGCCAAGAAGGTAAGCCAATAGAGAGGCTGGGCAGTAATGAGCAAATTCCTGAGCCCAGTGTGAGCAGCAGGAACACTGATCATGTGAAGGCCTGGGTGTGGTGAAAGGGGGCAGGGATAGGGTGGTAGTCCTCCCCTCAGAAATGTTAAGTATTGAACACTGTTTTTTCTTCTCCTTGTCACTTAGCATGATTTTAGGGTGGGAAGGAATTACTGTGAAAAATAATTCCCCAAATGATTTGACAGCTAGTAAACAATGCGTAAGGATTAAACTTTCATGATGTCTAGCTTACTTCTGTAATACTTGAGCCCAATGAATTTTTTATTCACACAGAGGAATTATCTCATTCAGAAGCCATCCGTGCAGCTTTATTTCCTCACTTACTTTGGGATATGAATGAAATAAATTTTATTCATTGTATAAAAGGGATTTCACCTATTCCCACTGACTTCCCTTCACTTTCATGAATTACTCTTAGCTTTGGTTCTAAGTTCTAGATTAAATGTTAAAGGCTCTGGCCTGGCGCTGGTGGCTAACGCCTATAATCCTAGCTACTCCAGGAGGCTGAGATCTGAGGATTGCAGTTCAAAGCCAGCCTGGTCAGGAAAATCCATGAGACTCTTATCTCCAATAAGCCACCAGAAAACTGGAAGTGGTGCTTGGCTCAAGTTGTAGAGCGCTTGCCTTGAGCTTGAAGAGCTGAGGGATAGTGCTCAGGCCCAGAGTTCAAGCCCCACGACTGAAAAAAAAAAAAAAAAGTTAAAGTCTCTAAGTAAATTTTGATTTTAGTATGAGGTAGTTTTTGAGTGAATATTATTGGAAAGGACATTGATAGATTTACACAGCAAATCTGTATTATAAATCATGATCCTCTCAAATATTTGTCTGTATCAAAGACACAGTAGTATTTCCTGTTCTTGCCAGTTCTCTTAACCATAGCAAGTGCTAAAGTCAGCTTAACCTTATTGCCTCCCACACTGCTGTGGCCAGGGGAATGCCTTAGTTATTTTCTAGCTATCCTACCATGGAGACTCGGCCACAAGCCCACAGTGGTTGGTAAACAATTGGTCTGCAGAGAGGAATGAGAGTGACAAAGAACCTCAGAACTAGGGGGAGACTTGTGGTTCTAACATTTTCTAATTTGCCATTCTGGAACTTTTGTCCCCTGCTGCTCTCTTTCTCAAACTTGTGTCTAAACTGACTAGTGTTTTTTTTTTTTTTTTTGGGGGGGGGTAGACTAGGTGGGATCATATGTTGTATGGTAGGAGTTTCTGGATAAATACTGAAAAACTTTATATATAAATATATTTTTAAAGCCCAACAATTTTATAACTCTGACCTTATTGCCATGATCATATGAAACAATTATCTGTTTAATTTCCTAAATTATATTAAATTTAGCATCTCCAAATTTCTTTAGCAGTTTTTATGTATTTTAAAACTTTATAGACATATAATCACTTACCTCACAGCAAACAGTTTGAATCCAGCTATAACCATGTATATGAAAAATAATTCTAGCTAAATATATCTAATAAGTATTAAAAGTATTAAAGAGTCTGTCACTAAGAAAACATTATAGGACATGACTCTACATAGCAGTTAATCAGTCCTGGAGCCACTGAAGTCTTAAGGGACCACAAGCAAGATCTCATGCTGTGGTGTTAACCAACAGAACAAAGGTTGAATCAAAGGCCCATGGTAGCTGGTTGAGATCTCCATAGTTATTGTGATATATCTGATATCTACTACCCACAGTTAAAGGAGATGCACAAAAAGGAATTTGAGCAAGATGCAGTTCAAAGAGAGGACTCGTTCCTATAATTTGGATCTCAATATGTTCCAGAGGTTTCTGGACACAACATTGAAGTATACATTTATATACTTATAAATTAATTCTGCTTTTCACATATGAGAGAAAACATGCATCCCTTGTTTTCTGGGCCTTACTTACTTTACTTAACATGATTTTTTCCCCAGGTCTTTCCATTTTTTTTTTTTTTTTTTGTAAATGATGTAGTATCATTCTTTTTAATGGATGAATAACATTCCATTGTGAATATCACATTTTCTTGATTCATTCATCTATTGAGGGGCATCTGGGTTGATTCCACACCTTGGTTATGGTGAATAGTGTTACAATGAATATGGCTTTATTGTATACTGGTTTGTAATCTGTTGGATAAATGCCCAAGAGTGGAATTGCTGGATCATAGCGTAGTTCTATGTTCTGTTTTTTGAGGAACCTCCATACTGCTTTCCAGACTAGTTGAACAAGTTTACATTTCCATCAACATTGTATTAGAGTTCCTTTTTGTCCATATCCATGCCAACATTTGTTTTTGTTTATATTCTTGATGATAGCCATTCTAAGTGGGTGAGATGGAATCTTGTTGTTCTGATTTGCATTTTCTTTATGGCCAGAGATGTTGGGCATTTCTTCATATGTTTGTCATTTTTACTTCTGATAAATCTCTCTTTAGTTTGTTTGCCCATTTATGAATCAGTTTGTTGATGATTCTTTGAGGGTTTAGTTTCTTAAGCACTCTATATATTCTAGATGTTAGGCCCCTTTTTTATGTATGGTTGGGAGAGACAGTCTCCCATTCTATAGACTGTTTTTTAGCTTGTGTCTTTTGCTGCAATAAGTTTTTAGTTTAATGCAATCCCATTTATCCATTTTTATTTGATTTGCTGTGCTTCTGGGTCTTTAGAAAATTTGTGCCTGTGACAAAGAGACCTAATGTTTCTCCTATTCTCAAGTCTTTGTAGCTGCGATGACTGATATATACCACCATTTTCAGCTTTTCTATTGGTTGAGATGGAGTTTTACTAGAATTTTGCCTTGGCTAACCTTGAACCATCATTCCCCTCCATCTCCACTGCTCTAGAAGTTGGTATCATAGGCATGCACCACTGCCCCTAGCTTTAAAGTTATTTTTCAGTCAACCTCTTGGAGATATAGTCAGCCTGCCTAAGGAAACATAAAGACTGTACAGAAGAGCTGTTGGCTCTCCCTCTTAAGTCTATCAAATAAACCTAGCACCAGTTGAACTTTGCAGCCATACTATTTTCTTATTGCTATCACTCGTCATATGAATAGTCTTTATAAGCTTAGGTCTTTGATGCAGCTCTTGTCACCAGTGAACCATTATTCCCATAGAAACCTAAGGAAAATGAGGAGTGAAGGGATGGCAGGGCTACCCATGATGACACATGGGAAGCCTGCTAGGACATGTCTTGGTGTGGCATAGTCCTGCCTCTGGCATAAGGTTTATTCTTCTGATACTAATGTCCCACTTTAGAAATTATAGATTTTAGAACTGAAAGCTTGAAGCACCTGTGGCATCTTTTCTCTTGCAGTTTCTGTGTAGTTTCTGATCACTGATTTTACTTTCATCATATGCTCTTCATTTTCTATGTTCTATGCACCAGGCACAGAGCCTCGCACAGTAAACTTCAATAAATAGGAATAGCAATTCAAGTAGTATTTGAATTTTGTCAGTTATAGCATGTCTCAAAAACTGGATGCCTACAGTTTTTAGGTAGACGCAACCATAAATTTATTTAATAAAAGCAGGAGACAACAAAGAAATAGACACATTAGGATGTATGAGGCCTTAAGGTGAAAACGGACAAGATAAAAAGGTTTGTATACAAACTTATCACAAGTTATTTAATGTAGGAGTCCTTCTGTAGTGAATTGGACATGGCATATTTTATATTCCTCATACATTATCTACTTTCACATACTGACTTATGTATATTAATTCCAAAGTGGTTGTGACATAAATCATGTGCTTTTACTGCCCCCTGCAGATGGTGGGTGGAACTTGCAGCTCTTCACATGATCTAAGTTGAAGGTTTCTATTTTAATTGAAATTACTTTTTAAAAGCTATTAAGTAGGTTATAGGATACTTTAATTTATGAACATTTCTGTATAGCATCATATTATATAATAAGCATGTTCTTAGTTCTCTAAAACATGTCTACTATTCCTTCTCTCTTTGGAAGCTTCTTTTGTAGTAAATACATAGTTCTCTATAGGATGATGTATTCCTGAACTAAGGACCTTGAGAAGATTTCATTTTAATGTTATTTGTGCCTGACACTCTATTAAGAATTTAAAATAGGGCTGGGAAGGTAGCTTAGTGGTAGAGTGCTTGCCTTGTAGCATGAAGCCCTGGGTTCGATTCCTCAGCACCACATAAGCAGAAAAAGCTGGAAGTGGTACTATGGCTCAAGTGGTAAGTGCTAGTCTCGAGCTGAAGAGCTCAGGGACAGTGCCCAGGCCCAGAGTTCAGGCCCCACAACCGACAAAAAAAAAAAATTAAATTAATGGCTGTCTTGGAGCAAATCCAGCAAACATTTTTAAAAATATGAGGATTTGAATAAAACTTGATCATCTTAACCACTTCTAAGCATACATTTCAGTATTGAATTTATTTATATTATCATACAACCAGTCTCTGGAACCTGATTCATTTTCCAAACTGAACCCCTGCACCCATATAAACCATATCACCCCCCCCCATTCCTCTCTTTCCCCATCCCTGACATCACATTTTTCTTCTGTTTTCTTTAAGTTGACTTTTCTACCTTATATAAATGGAGCCATACTATATTTGTCTGTGACTGGTTTATTTTACTTAGCAAAGTCCTCAAGGTTCATCCATGTGGTATCATGCCAGAACTTCCAGTGTAATAATACATCATATTTCGTTTATCCATTCTTCTGTTTTGGGGATCTGGGTTATCTTTTGGCTTTGCTGAACAATGTTGCTACAAGCAAGGTTGTAAAGGTATCTCTTCTAAACCTGGATGGGGGGGGTTCAGCATAAATTTATAAATGGAATTAGGTCATAATTTTATTTCTAATTGTTTGAAGAACTATAATTCTGTTTTCCATAGCAGTTGCAATTTTTTGGGGGGAGGGGGTCCGGTCGTGGGGCCTGAACTCTGGGCCTGGGCGCTGTCCCTTAGCTCTTCAGCTCAAGGATAGTGCTCTACCACTTGAGCCACAGCGCCACTTCCGGCTTTTTTCTTTTTGCTTATGTGGTTCTGAGGAATTGAACCCAGGGCCTCAGGCATGCAAGGCAAGTTCTCTACCACTGAGCCACCTTCCTAGCCCCAGCAGTTGCAATATTTTATATCTCATTAGCAGTGCACAAGGATTCCAATTTTCATATCCTTGACAGTACTTGTTGCAAACTGCATCTTCTTCCTGAAAGCAGTCATTAGTAGGTCTTTTCAGGACCTTTTTCAGAAGCAGTATTTCCCTGTGGATCTTTATTTCCTCCAGGAAGGTATGGGGTGGGACAAGAAGACTGGTTATATTCCAGAATCAGCTTACTTCAGAGTCCTCCATTTGGTAGTGTTGCTTTTTTATGTTTTGAAAACCATCTGCCTTCATTATAGAATAATATGAAAATAAGTGAACATTTACATGTTAGCATTCGTTTTCCTGCTCTATTTCAGTGTCTCTGTGTAGTTTGGGTTTATGATGTGGATGACAATTAATGCTCTGTAGGATTATTGGACCGCAGCTTAGCTCTGGTGGCTGAGGGTGGGGGTGAGGTTCAGGCCTGCTGGGGAGAAGTAGGAGAGAGGACAGATATGGTCATCCTGGAGAGAAGAAGATGGAGCTGGAGAAATCTTGAACAGCTTGCCCTATAAAAGAGGAATTAAAAGGGAGGTGTAGCCTGATGCTAATTTATGACCACAGGGAGATAATGAGGACATAGCTTGATAGCATTTTCTCTCCATGAAGTGATCTCTTGTGGAAGGGTGCTGAATGTAGCACTGAAGAAGAACACTGGATGGGGATGTCAGAAAATCCATGCATGAATAAAACCACCAGTGAAGTCCCTGTAAGATCCTGCTAAGCTCTGAGAATCTCTGATTTGAATCTCTTCTTTGGATGTTGTGGGATTCTCAGGTTGACCTAGAGAATGAGCTTGACTTACCAGAGTCCAGCAAAGTGAGCGGCAGCAGAACTTGCTCCAGGCTATAACTCTGTAGATGGAGCTACTACGTTGTGATTTTTCTATAAAAACAAGAGAGGCTCAGTTTAGTTCTATGTAATCTAGTTGGCTAGTTTTGCTGTCTAGAAGAAAAGACCGTTTTCAAAGTTTGAACCATATGTTTTTAGAAAATCGTTGAATACTTAAGAAAACAACATTGGAGAGCTGAGTAGTAAGTTGGTAGGGTGATATGTTGGACACATTTATAAAACCAAATGTACAGTACATATTTTTTCATATGTTTCTAAGTATTCTTCTAAAACTTTAATATGGACTGTGTAAACCTTCTTGTTAAAGCCAATTTCCCTTCTGAAATGCAGTTAACAGTTTAATAGGTTTTACTTGTAGACATACTTAGAACCTGTAGATGGCAGTGTCCGGTAGAACTTGATAAAAAGCTGCAGCTTTACTCTAACATGTTATTAAATGAGGCTCAAATATTAAATATTGCTAAAGAGAGTTAAAGTGTTATTATGTGGAAAATATTTTTAATAAAGTAAGTATGATAGTGGCATTATGGTTTATATAAACATCTATAACAGTTTGAGTGTCATGTGATTGTTTCTTTAAAAATAATACACTACAGTTAGAGTTAACTAGAATTGTTTACAAGTGCTTAAATTTTCCTAAAATACAGGATAAAATATCTTAAATATCATTGGTTTACTAGTTGTAAAACTCCTAAAATGTAAACCTAAGAATAATTTTAGATTCTGATTATTTATGGGCTCATAAAGTACAACTCCAAATTTTAACGGTGTGAGGTACACACTGCTTGGCCCTAATGGTTACCTTAAGGAAAGGATCTTATGTTATCTAATGAGCCAAAGAGAATTGCAAAGAGAGACTTGTTAAGTGAACATAGCAGTATTGTTTAGAAGACGTAGTATTTAGAAGCCTTAATTTTGTTTACATGACTTAGTCTTTCCTGAGCCACAAACTGTGTTTTGATCAGAATGCTCATGCATATAAATGTTATTTTTTTAACTAGTTGGAATTCGGTGGATATAAATATTATAAACTCGTTACAGACATAACTTTTTGTCTGCCCACATAATATACCTTAGCTAATTCTTGTTTACAGATGCACTTATTTATCAGTAAGCACAGGCACAGGTATCAACAATAAACATTATTCTCAAAACCCAGAACATAATTGAGTGGGAGAGAAGAGATTGTTCTTAGAGGCATAGTTTTGTGGAAACTGATTTGTGATGGTAGGAACATGCATGTCAATTCTAAGAATAAAAAGAAGAAACAGTAAGATTGATTTGACAGGATCTTTAATATACTATGTACTTTTAATAACTTTTTTTTTTTGCTGGCCGCGGGGCTTGAATTCAGGGTCTGGATGCTGTCCCCTCAGCCTCTTTGTGGTCAAGGCTAGCACTCTACCATTTGAGCCACAGTGCCACTTCTGGCTTTTTCCTAGTAGTTTATTGGAGATAAGAGTCTCAGCAGGGCACCGCTGGCTCATGCCTATAATCCTAGCTACTCAAGAGGCTGAGATCTGAGGATCGTAGTTCAAAGCCAGCCCAGGCAGGAAAGTCCATGAGACTCTTATCTCCAATAAACCACAAGAAAACCGGAAGTGGTGCTGTGGCTCAAATGGTAGAGCTCTCGCCTTGAGCTGAAGAGTTCAGGGATAGTGCCCAAGCTCAGAGTTCAAGCCCCATGACTGACAAAAAAAAATTTTTTTTAAAAGAGAGTCTCACAGACTTTCTTGCCCAGGCTGGCTTTGAACCATGATCCCCAGATCTCACCCTCCTGAGTAACTAATACTGCATGGGCGAGCCTTTGGCACCTTGCAATAACTTTCTTTTCTTTTTTCTTTTTTTTTGTTGGGTCACGTCATAGGGCCTGAACTCTGGGCCTAGGTGCTGTTCCTGAGCTCTTCAGCTCAAGGCTAGTGCTCTACCACTTGAGCCACAGCACCACTTCCGGCTTTTTTCTTTTTGCTTATGTGGTGCTGAAGAATCGAACCCAGGGCCTCCTGCATGCAAGGCAAGCACTCTACCACTGATCCACCTTCCCAGCCCCACAATAACTTTCTTTTTAAGAATGTTTTATGTTGTATGTATTAGCATATTATTCACATATTATGGAAAATTATTCTTTGAAGAGCAAGGTTCAGTCATTTTTTTGAAGGAAGAATTTGCAAAGTGCTCTTACAATATGACATTGTGTACATGTGCGAGTGAGAGAATTCTAGCTCATACTTGATTATAAGAGTGATGGCTTCTTCTGTTCATCTCGTCTCTATTTGCATTCTCTTTCAACAAGTATTTACTGTGTACTTACTGTCTAATAGGCACTAGGATCTGCCACTGATCAAAACAGACAAAAATCTTTGTCCACATTGACTGTGCATTTCAGTGAGGAATAAAAAGCAATAAACAAAAATTTAAAAAGCATACTCTCTCCTATGCAAGTAGAAGCTGAGGAAGGGAATATTAGGGCATCAGATTTTATGGATAGGCTCAGAAGTAAAGATGCATTTGAGCAGAGACCTGTAGGTGTCAGGGAGTGAGCCATAGGAGATTCTGGGCAAGTGTACCAGGTCAGAAGACCCATGGTGGAGATGCCGCCCAGGCTCCCACACATCTGCAGCAGAACCATGGGAGCAGAATGCTGTGTGGAGTGCAGGCTTTCTTGTGTTTGGCTTCTTTCTTTCAATGTTAGGTTTTCATCTGTGTTGCTACACATAGTTCCCATTCCTTCTTTGTCCTTAGTAGAGTAGTGTTGTGGTATATGACTACTATTTATCTGCTCTTCTCTTTGGAACCTGCATTATTGAGAATCCAGAGTGTTTACATGTCATATGCATATATACATTTCTGATGAGCATATATCCAGGGCTGAAGTGTAGGATTTGTGTATGATTAGCTTTAGATTTCTACCATTTTTCCAACTGGTCAGGAATTTCAGAGCAGCTTCTTGGTCGGTTCTGGCTCAGCATCTTTCATATGGTTGCAGCCAAGCATCATCAGGGACCATCACTTTCTGCAGTCTCTATTAGGGCTAAAGACCCTCTGATAAAACACTAACCCACGTGGCTGTGGTTAGGAAGCTTCACTTCCTCTCCTTAGAGCTGCTGGAGTAACTTCAAGACAGGATGGCTAACTTCTCCCTGAGGATGCCAAGACTTTCAGACAGCCCTTTTAGTTTTAGTCATTCTGGTGGATCTGTGGTGATGCATTATTGTGGTTTTAGATCGCACTTCCTTGATGACTAATGAGATTCAGTACCTTTCACATATTGATTGCTTATTTAAAATTTTTTGGCTCTTTTAAATTTTCAGTAGCTTATTTTAACTTGCCTGAATACTCATTTTTTCTGGTGTCCTGTATTTTTTTTATGGGTGTAATTTTTTAAAATCTTCTCACATTAAAGGACAATTTCCCACCTCCCCTCAAGGTTTTCATTCCTCTGAAGAGTTTCTGTTTCTTTTCAGTTCCTTCTTACCTCTGGTTTTCTGCTTTTTATATGAATAGTTTTGCTTAAATATGTCTGAGCCTTGGCCATCATTTATATTTAAGATGTAGCTTTTAGAAAAGTGGATTGAAGTCTATGCAAGGGATGGATGGCCCTGGCTTCATTGTGGTCAGGCCATTTCAAAGTGTCAGCTCTGTAAATAAATCTTTTCTCCCTGTGAGTTGATCAGATTCCTCAGAACATACTCTCCAGTTAAGAGTATAGAAACTTGGAGTCTCAAGAGTTCATATACAACTAAGTGCCAGTAGCTCATGCTTATAACACTAACTACTCAGGAGGCTGAGATCTGAGGATCATAGTTTGAAGCCAGCCCCAGCAGGAAAGTCTGCAAGACTTTTATCTCCTATAAATTACTCAGGAAAAGTCAGATGTGGCACTGAGGTTCTAGTGGTAGAGCGCTAGCCTTGAGCATAAAGAAGCTCAGGGACAGTGCCCATGTCCTGAGTTCAAGCCCCAGGACTATGGAAAAAAAAAGAGTTTGTATACAAACTTTCACTCGAGTGTGTAAGTTTTAATTTGTAATATTTGAACTCTTCCCCCAGTCTCTGCAGATAGTAAAGCTCCAGACTTCTGCCAGGATGTGGTGGAGCAGTGAGGTGTTTTTTCCAACACCAACAGCCAGGTCTCCAGTTCCCCAGATACCCATAGGTGGTCAGCAGCTCTGTTCAGTTCCCACACTGTCTACCTTGAGTTGGAGTGATGCCTCACAAGGCAGAGTTCTCAGTTTCGAGACTTCTCTGCTTCACATGCCAGTTGTTACAGCCAACTATGCTTCTGACTGACTGTCTTTAACTGGGTGCTGCCACCCACATATATATGTTCACACCAGGTTAGACAACTAACTAGAACAGCAGACAGAACTCAGGAGAGTGCTTTACTTACATTTGCTTGTTTATTGTCAAAGGTACAACTTAGTAATGGAGTAATAAATGGAAGAGATGCACAAGGCAGAGTGTGGGATGGAGAGTGCGTGGAGCTTCAGCCCCGTCCAGCAGCACCTTAGATGTTCAGCAACCTCTTGCCCTGTGAATCTCATCTTTCAGAGACTTTCTAGAGCTCAAGCTCCAGTTCCCTTTACCCACTCGCGGGAGGTGGGAACTTATTGGGTGGGGCTGAAACTTCTAGCCCTCTAATCACTGGGTCTTTCTGGTGGCCACTTCTATCTGATGCTGCCTGGAGGTTCTTTCTTATCATAATTTAGATATGGTTGAAAGGAGCTTGTTAAGAGTTAGAAAAGACACCTTCTTTCACTTAGGATACTCAAAAGATATTTGGAGCTCTTTGCTAGGTAGGAATGGAAGCTAAAGACCAAATACATTTTTGTATTATACCAGGCAGATAGCAGGTAGGCAGAGTAGTGGGAGGAGTTCTGTGTTAAAATTGGCCCTTTACTGGTTATAGAAGGCACTGGTACCGCACCCCTGAGGAGTTGTCTGTTAATCTGGTTGTTTGCCATTTTACATACTGTTGTACTTCTGTCTTCCTACTTAGAAAACAAAGGCTATGATCATTAATTCTCCTTTATCTTTATGAATAAATGCCTTTGAAAAAAATTCTTACAATGTCATTCTAAAATGGTTCTGGAGAAAGAAGAGATGAATAAATATGTTCAATCTAACATCTTGAAGTGGCAGTTTTGTTTTCTTGTATTTTAAGAGTCCTTTGCAATTGTGGTTAGGCATGGTAGCACATGCCTGTCATCCCAGTTACTCTGGATACAAAGGCCTGAGGATTGATAGTTCAAGATCCTGTCTTAAAGACAGAGAGCTAGGGGCATAGCTCAAATGGAGGTCCTCTTGTTCAATCTTTAGTACCAGAACAAAACATGGCATGATTGTGAAGTCCATTTTTTTATTGATTATATTCGTTTACCTGTGTAAGTATTCAAAAATTTTATCAAGGTCAGTTTATACTGTATCCTCAAAACAGAACTTTTATGCTCCAAATGTACTTTGAAATGAGCCTACTTCCTGGGTCTCTTAGTAGTTCAGTTAATTTTTTTCATCCTCCTGCTTAATCCTGCCAACCATGAGCATCTCTCTTTTTTTTGGGTGGGGGGGAGCCCGGTCATGGGGCTGAACTCTGGGCCTGGGCGGTGTCCCTCAGTTCTTCAGCTCAAGGCTAGCACCCTACCACTTGAGCCACAGTGCCACTTCTGGCTTTTTTTCTTTTTTGCTTATGTGGTGCTGAGGAATTGAACCCAGGGCCTCATGCATGCAAGGCAAGCGCTCTACCACTGAGCCACCTTCCCAGCCCATGAGCATCTCTTTTAAGGTTCATTCCTGTTTGTAAATGATATTTTAAACATCTACATACTTTCCTCTGTGGTTGGAGGGTGGTGGGGAAGAGGTTGACAGTAACAAAGAGAGCAAGAGGGAACTTTCTAGGTTTCAGCATCCAAATACAAATGTTTTTAATTCTACAAATACCTGGTTTCCAGAAGGATGTATTTCTAATAGTTTCAGCTTGCTTGTTGTTCTTGCTGAGCAGAATATAAGAGATCTTACTTTATCCAGACTTTTCACTTCTACCTCTTTGCCTTGGACAGGACAAAGCAAATGTTGTAGGACTGGCACAGGTGATTCAAGAGACTGAGAAATGAGTATGCGCCACCCATACTGTTCTGTGAGCTGATCAGTGAAAAGAACCAGTCACAGATATTGTATGTAATTATTTCTTACTGTTGTAGCCCTGTGTTCAGGCTACAGTGTTATGTGTGGTCACAGAGCTGGCACCATGCAGTGATGTTAACTATCTTAAAAGTGTGAAGGGATTGGGCTGCTAGATGAGAGCCCATTGGAGAGGAATAACTCACCTACAGTCATCTGTGGTCACTTTAAATATTAACCGCTGGAGTATTTTTAAGGGAAGTGGGTATTGTGGGTAAAGTTAGCAGTAAGTAACAGTTGACTTTCTAAGTTGCCTCTCTGATTTGAACTTGTATTAAATATTCAATATATAAACACCATAGCTTGGAAGATGATGTATATCTTTAGAAGTGAATTGATATTTATCAGAATAAAGATAGAGCCACCAGGGCCTAAAATTGGGAGATGCTTACTTTAGGATTTTATAAATAGTAGATGGTAGATATGTTTAGATGTTTTTAGAATCATGGACATTTTAGATAACTGGTCTCCTATAGTCCTACTTTTAAGAGAAAAAAAAAAACAATACTTCATTAGGTTTGTATGGTTAATCTGTTTGACTGCTAAGAAAATGGATTCTTATACTAAGAAATATGACCAGGAATATATCACTCAGTTGACAAGAGTTTGAATTTCAATCCACATCACTGGATTTCAGAATCTCAATACCTTCAGAATCTCAATAGAGCCAGCCTCAGTAGTTTATGCTTATAATCCTTGCTGTGCTGAGATCTGAAAGATTATGGTTCCAAGCCAGCCCAGACAGAAAAGCCCATGAAACTGCATCTTTAAATAACCAGCAAAAATGCCGCCCGTTTTGAGGCTTGGCTCAAGTAGTGGAGTCCCAAGCAAGCTGGTGAGTCTGAGGCTCTGACTTCAAACTTCAGTACTGGCAAAAAGATAAGGCAATAGAAGTTTCCCTTATATACCAGTTTGCAGAAGAATATTGCAAGTATTGATCACAACCAAGACTTTCTGTCCCTCACGAGTTCCTCAGTGTAAATTGAACATTTTGTACCTTAGGACTTTGAATTTTGAGCTCCCTTCTCTTTCCTCCTTCCTTTTTCCCATCTCTCCCCCACCCACCTCCCTTTTCCTCTTTCCCCTTCTCTTACCACTTTCTCTGCCCCATCTGTTTCCTCTCTCTTCATGTGCCCTCCTAATAATACCCAGTGGTTTGGCGAGGCTGGCCAGAGGATTTAATAAGTAAATACTTCAATGTGACTGCATAGAGCTAAGTTGACTAATGAAAACTGCATTTCTCATGAGTCTTTATTTAGAATGAGGAGGATATGAGGTAAATTGCAGCCATTCGCTGATTGAGGCAAGCTTGAAGATCACTTCTGGCCACTTTCACCCTTAGACTAAGTCACAGTTTCTTGTGATATGCTCTCTTAGCACATTTTCTTTCTTTCTTTTTTTTTTTTGGGGGGGGGGGTCCGGTCGTGGGGCCTGAACTCTGGGCCTGGGTGCTGTCCCTCAGCTCTTCAGCTCAAGGCTAGCACTCTACCACTTGAGCCACAGAGCCACTTCCGGCTTTTTTCTTTTTGCTTATGTGGTGCTGAGGAATCGAACCCAGGGCCTCAGGCATGCAAGGCAAGCGCTCTACCACTGAGCCATCTTCCCAGCCCCCACATTTTCTTTCTTACAGCAATTATCACCATGGAAATTAAACAACACATGACGAGTGGTTTTATGTCTGTCTCTTTCACTAGTGTATATATATATATATATACTCTTTCCAAGCAGGAGGCCTTGTAATTCTTTCTTACTAATGATTCCTCAGCCTTTTAAATACCATAGACTTGATGTAAATTTATTTCTTTTAATTTGGAAGCTGGAAAGTTCAAAATCAAAGCATCAACAAATTTGATGGTTGGCGTGACCCCATTTCCTTGTTCATAGATGACCTTCTTTTCTCTGTGTCCTCATGTGGTAGAAGAAGTAAGAGATATCTCTGTAGTCCCTTTTGTAAGGAGTCCATCCTGTGATCCAGTCACTTCCCAAAGGCCTCGCCTACAGCTAACATCACCACATTGGCATTCAACATAGGAATCTGGGACATGTAAACATTCAGTTGATAGAACTTGGTTAGCACAGTGGCTCCTGCATGGTGAATGAATCTGTTGGATGGATGGGCCCATGAGTCGCTCTCCATAGAGTAAATAAATTAATCAAGCCATTGCTCTTTTGATTCCACTTAACCTATTTTGTTGGGACTGCTACAGAAGCCTCCTAACTTTCTTCCTGACATTAGAACATTATCATCTGTACCCCCCACACCGTGATTTTCATTCCTAAAGGAGATCTTATGATATTTCTTTATACTTTGAGAAACTTTATGGTTTCCTCCTGCTATTTTATAAAGTTTAACTTGTTAGAAATTTTTTTTCTTGAACTCAAATTTGTCCAGCCTTGTTTTCTTTCATTCCTTATATTCTGCATACCAACTGAATTTATTGTTTGCCACTACCTATTACTCCTGTATCATTTCAAAACTCTCTGGATTCACTTAGACTGACAACTCTTGTTACAACATTCTTTCTTCCTTTGCTTGGCAAACTTATGCTAGGAAAGCAAGACTAACTTTAAGGCCCTCTGGATATCTCTGCTTTGTAAAATCTCACTCCATCTAGAGCTAGTCCTTCCTTTGTCTTTGCAAGCCATATAGGACATTTATTACTCAAGAGTGTACTTATTTGTCTGCCATTGCCCCACTGGATGCTTTTGAAAGAGCAGGATCTGACTCTCTCTCTCTTATAGTTCTACCAGCATGTTCTCAGAGTGACCCTGGGAGGCAGGAACTCTTATCCCCTTTAAAGAACCAGGCTCAGAAGCTTCCAGCACATTTTTCTGTAAGCCAATGAGAGAAAAATCCTCATAGTAGCATTCAAAACCCTGCACCTTCAGAATCAAAGCATCAACATGGAGTTGACACTTGGGGAATGTTGGCTTGTACAAATGGAGACTTTTGCTTTTTTTTTTTTTTTAAATGTTATAATGGGGATGTACAGAGGGGTTACAGTTACACATGTCAGGTAAAGAGTATATATCTTTGTAGACAGTGTCACCCCTTCCCTCACACTCTCCCTATTTTTCCCTGCCATCCCCACCCACAAGTTGTATAGTTCATTTTCAACATAGTATCTAGTTTTCTGTGCCTCCCTATATCCTTCCAAAGACATATATATGAACAAACAAGACAAAAAGAAAATGAAAACAGCAACAAAGGAAAAAAACTCATTTCCATTTCCTGGAGAGTCTCTGGCTTTTAACATTGCAAGGATTTTAGTGGCTGCAGAATTTTACCATGAACAGGTCTAATGTAACAGGCTTCAAATTGTCAATAAACTGTCACCAGAATGAAGCCAATGATCTGTGATTTTATATTCCCCTGTAAAGGGAAATGATATAGTGGTTCTAAACTAGACCTGTCTCAATTGTGGGTTTTTGTTGTTGGTGGTGGTGGTAGTGGTAGTGGTCATGGGGTTTGAACTCAAGACCTCTATAGATGCTGTCTCTTAGCTTTTTCCCTCAAGGCTAGTGCTCTACCACTTTACAGCCCCACTTCCAGTTTTCTGATGGTTATTTGGAGAAAGACTCTCACAGACTTTCCTGCCCAGGCAGGATCCTCAGATCTCAGCCTCCTGAGTAGCTAGGATTTCCATTGTGAGCCATGGGTGCACCTGGTAACTGTGGTATTTCTGATATTTGACTTCAGAATTCTTGGTTGTGGGGGTCTGTCCTATGCACTTACAAAATGTTTAGCAGCACCCTGGCTTATAACCAGTAAGTACAGTAGCATTGTCCCAAGTATGATGACAAAAAATGTTTCCAGATATTAAATATAGGAAGAGGGAGGACAAAATAGTCCTGGTGGGGTGCATAGCAGACAAGACGTGGGACGAGACCATACACTTGAGCTCAGGATCAGTGAAGCTTGTTGAAACTTCTAATCAGGTAGAATATTTCTAGTAGTTGACTAAAATAGCATTGGTTGAGGCTATTGGTAAAAACTTGTTTCAAAGAAGTTTAACATCTGTTTTCATTTCTGCTTTTTAAGTTCCTTTGCAACTCAATTCCTTTATTTCAGCTGCCTTCCTCTTGGGACTTAAAATATTGGAGTGTGTCAAAATTTCTAGCCAATAGGAAATAGGCTTTGTTCAAACAGGAGTAAATATTAATAACTGTAAGGATAGGATGATAGGATATTTAATACTGGTTAAGTCAGACTTGGTGACAGTAAAGTAGATCACTTAATAGGGGAACTAGAAGTCTGGCTGTATTCTAGATTCACTTCCTGTCCTTGTTTATCATTGGAAAGTTGTACCTTATGAAAGATTTTAGATTCAGATCACTATATTGTTCTAAGAAAAAATTTCAAAATGCTAACCACGTCTCAGTAACCATAGCAAAATAACAACACACAAAAATAACCTCCGAGCTATCTTATGATTGAATTTTTTTGTATATATCGTATGTGAGGTCTGAAATCTCTGTGTACTTCTGTTATCTGAGATGAAAGGAGAAAAAGGCTTCATCAGTGATGAGGGCATGGCATGACTGCTTAGCTGGATTATTAAAATAATAGAATGAGCTCTGGCTAATTCAGCAGAAAGAGTAGCAAGGATTACAGTTATAAGCCACTAGCGCCCGGCAGAAAGGGAACTTATTATGAAAGCAGAAGAAGAAAATTGGGGAGGGCATTCACAATTCTCCTCCTCCTAAGGTTATGTTGTTTATGTTAATATTAAATATTAAATATTGTTTTACAGAACATAAGTCGAGTTCTGAGGGCAGCTTAATCTATATTATTTTAGCTGTCATCCCAGTGCCTAGATAGTGTCTGGCTTAGTAGGCACTGAGTAAATGTTTGTTGTTTAAAGAAATAACCAGGGCTGGAAAGGTGGCTCAGTGGCAGAGTGCTTGCCTTATATGCATGAGGCCCTGGGTTCGAGTCTCAGCACCACATAAGCAGAAAAAGCCAGAAGTGGCGCTGTGGCTCAAGTGGTAGAGTCTTGAGTTGAAGAGCTCAGGGACAGCACCCAGGCCCCATGATCGACAAAAAAAAAGAAAAGAAAAGAAATAACCAGACTAAGAGTATGTTCATGAATATCAGTGATAACATGGAGAAAAAAATATGGAATAATAATATAAAATAGCCTGGCACTGTCAATTTACACCTGTAATCCTAGCTACTCAGGATGCTGGGTATCAGAGGAACTTGGTTTAAGGCCATCCTTGGCAGGAAAGACCATAAGAATCTTCAGTTAGCCACCAAAAAAAAAAAAAAAAAAAAGGTGGAAGTGGAGCTGTGGTTTGAATAGTAGAGTACTAGCCTTGAGCAACAAATCTCAGGGACAGTACCCAGGCCTTGAGTGCAAGCCCCAGAACTCCCACCCCCCCCACACATACAACAACAATTATAATGAGATATTAAGATGTTTCTATTTTAGAAAATTTGGCAGAATTTAAGAATGTATCAAATACTTAAATTTTCTTTCTCTTACGAATTTTTTGTGTGTGGAGCACTAGGTATCAAACCCATAGCCTTGCTCATGCTAGGCAACCTAGAGAAACATTGATTAAGTGCTTGTTGAATAAAGATTTTTACCCTAGAGCCTCTTTACTTGTGTTCTTGGCTTAAAGGAATATCCACAATCATCTCTCAGGTGTGGATGCCCTCAATTCTGTACCCTCCGTGGGAAAGCAGTGGATCTAGGGGCCCATTGAATCATGAGTGTCAGCTGTTAAGAAACTGGTATTCCTCAATGTTCCTCTCCATTCTTAAAACCTTTTTTAAGGTTAAAAATGTCTGTGTAGTGGTCATTCATTAATTATACTAAACAGTAATTTGATAGACTCATATCACGCTGAGACTTCCTTTATGTATTTTCAACTGCAAGGTGGTGCAGATGTTTGTGAAAGTAAACTTTGTGATTATATTTAAAATTTGCTGTTGTAATAAGAAGTATAAATAAACACTGTAAAAATATTTCAAATGGGAAAGAATACCCCTCAGAATGGGAACTGAAGAGTATTAACTACTGGACATTCTACTTTTTATTTTGACTAAGTAGCTAGAAGAAAATACTACTTCTCTTAGTAGCTTCCAAATGCCGCACTGATTTTTTTATACTTAAAAAAATTTTTTTAAGCTAGGCACCGGTATCTTACACCTGTAATCCTTGCTACTCAGGTAGCTGAGATCTGAGGATTGTGGTTCAAAGCAAGTCCGAGAAAGATGAAAGTATCATGGACTTTTTCTATAATAAACTACCAAAAAAGCCAGAAATGAGCTGTGGTTCAAATGGTAGATTACTAGCCTTGAGCAAAAGAAACTCAGGGACAGTGTCCAGTCTGGCCATCCAGATTGCCAGAGGGAAGTCCAGATAATTTGTAGATGGAAATTACTGTAAGGCTATAGTGACAGTTTCTGAAGGTGAAGGAATAGATTAAGATGAATTGTATATCTCTTGGTGTAAATATTTAAAGCATTTTATTTTGAAAAGTTTCTATCAAATAGGCGGAAAGAGTAATAAAATGAGCCCTATTCCCAAATTCAGTAATTATTTTTATACTTTTTCCTTATATTCCCTACCATTTGCTCTTGAAGTGTTCTGTTTATTGTTTATTTGTTTATTTATTTATTTTATCCCTGAGCTCTTCAGCTCAAGGATAATGCTCTACCGCTTGAGCTATTGCGCCACTTCCTGTTGGACTTTCCTGCCTGGGCCTGGCTTTGAACATCGATCTTCAGATCTCAGTCTCCTGAGTAGCTAGGATTACAGGCTTGAGCCACTGGTGCCCAGTTATTTTATTTTTTAATGGTACAGGAATTTGATCAGGGTCTTATGCTTGCTAGGCAGGCACTCTAGTACTTGAGCCATGCCTCCAGCCCTGTTTCAGGTTATTGAGACAAGTGCACATTTTGTAGCTCAGACTGTCCTCTAACGTATTCTTGCCTCTCACACTGACTAAATCGCATTTTTACATATATGAATATTAAATGGAAGTAATGTTGATTAAAGCAAAAGTATCTAATCATTATTTGTTAAATTTCAGACTGAATGACTTAGCCAAGTAAAAATAACCAATGTATCCATGTGTCACTATTTTCTAACAAGTGTAAATCATTTCACAGATCCTTTTAACAAACAGTATTTCATCTTTGAGAGAGCAGTTATCTAATCATTAGCAAAATACTGCATTCAAAATATTTTAAGGTACTGAAATAAAAGTATATATACCACATTATTGGTACACTGAAATATCAGAAGTTTCCTGAGAAATATATAAAATAAGATTCTTTAGTAATACAGAGTAATTTAATCAGTAAATCTAAATTTATAAGATTAGGAATGTCTTTCTATATATCATCCTAATTCTGTTCTTATCTTGTCCTTTTTCTTTTTGCTGCTGATCCTCGGGCTTGAACTCAGGGCCTGGGCACTGTCTCTGAGCTTTTTTGCTCCAGGCTAGCACTCTGTCACTTGAACCACAGCTTTACTTATGGCTTTTTGGTGCTTAATTGCAGATAATAGTCTCATGGACTTTCCTAGCTGGCCTGGCTTTGAACCACATCCTCAGATCTAACCCCCTGAATAGTTACGTTATAGGCATGAGCAACTGGCACCTGACCGTCCTAGTTATTTTCAAGAGACTGATTGATAACTGTTTTGAAGCAGTTGCTTAGGTAAAATTGCATTTTATACCTAAGATATTTACTTACTTTCAAGTTTTCTTCCCTTAGAAATGTATATTTTTCAAAGTTAATCTGCATTAAGTATTCTATACATTTAAAAACAATTGTACATGTAGTTGAAATATTTTGAAGCAGCTCCAAATATCATATTTTGTCATATTTCAGTAAGCTATAAAATTGTTGACTTATATAACCATACTGTTACCTAAAAGTTCTACAACTCCTTATGAAGAATTATGTACTACTTTAAATATATTCAGATTAACCTTACTGTTTCACTGTCTACAAAACAATAACAATAAGCAAGGCAGATGTTTGAATATGGGATTGTGGAATTTCTGCTCTCTCATAGTAAGAATACATCAGAATATTACTGGTTGTAGAAAAAAATTCAGAGCTTTTGTGGCCTCTATACAGTTTCACTCGTATACACTCCTTTTTTCTCAAGTCTCCCATGGGAAAAGTCATTCTTACATGATACAGAAACCAGAAACAAATGAGAAAATGGAAAAAAGCCAATTAGAAGGTATTTGAGTTCTTGTTTTGTGTCAGTTGCTGTAGGTCCTGTGTGGGACTGAAAGAAATATGACTCCTACCTGCAAGTGGCTTACAGGTTAGCTGAGTGGACAAGCCGTCTTAAACTTACTAATACAGAAATAAAATGTGTTTCGTATTTCCTGTGTACAATGGTATCTTATACAGTTTATTCTTCCTAACAACTACAATGTTGCAGAGATTTCTCTAAATCTGAATAGGCATTATCAGAGATAAACTAGCATGAGCAGTCAGTCATAGGTCGTTTTTTCTCATGTGGGAGGAAGTGGAAAAGCTAATGGTACTCCTCCTTCCTGTGAGCACAAAATGGAAAGAAACTCTGTCTGCCTTAAACGTCATTCTGGTTTCCAAATTAATGTATTTTACATGATTTGCATTTTAGTACAAAGCAACATTATTAGTTATATATTACTACCTGACAAATTATGACATGTAGTAATATAAACTTCTTATCCCAACCGGCTTTATAGGCAAAGCTGAGCTTTAGTCAGTGTGTGTTTTGAGCTTTGTCTAGATTCAAGGGCCATGCTCAGAATCATACAACATAAAAAGCAGTAAAAGTCATAGCATCTGCAATAGCAGAATTTATGTTAAAATCATAGGTCCTAGTTGTGTATTACATATCACTTGTTTCACCAAGGATGGCTAGAGTCTAGAAAATTTCAGATGGAAGCCCAGATAGATGGAATGAAACCTGTTAGCCACCAACTAGAACCAGGCCTCAGGTTGCCAGCCACAGCATGTCCTTCCTTTCTTCTAAGATAATATGTGTCTAAGTTCAAACTAGGTGACATAGACTGTAAAAGCCAAATCAGTTAATGAACAGAAGATAGGTGGCTTTGGATCATCAAAGAATTAACAGAGAAGGTATGATTTCGTTGGAGGCAGAAAAAAACAGAGAAAAAATAATCTAGCCAATAAAAACCAAATATTGTGTTACACACAGAGACAAAAGTAACAAGACTGGCTGAAAAGATATATCCTGGGTAATGGAGGGAAATTAGGTTGGAGGTGCCTGAAAGTGTAGAAGAGGAACTTGGGCTTGATATGTGGTAGACCATAAGGAACTCATCTCTGTCCTTGAGCATGAAATGATCGAACAGAGGTGGGACTATGGAAAGATTTATGTATGTTCACCAGGAGAACTGTATTTTTTTCAGCCAAAGTAGGTTAAACACTCTTAGAATAGGTTAGCTTTGGTTGAGCCACAGATAGAGCCAGAAATCTCAGTGGCTTAATATATGTCTGTTTCTTATTTGTGCTATATGTCCAACATAGATGGGCTTGGGGTGAGAGTCCTGTAGTTAATCATTCAAACATCAGGCTAACAAGGTCCCATCAGGTCCCAAAAATCCCATCAATGCTCGCTGTGGCAGGAAAGGGGTTGGAAGGAACATCCTCGTTGTTCTCTTAAGTTGTTGGCTAGCAGTAGTCATATGGCTCAGTCTCCCAAATGAATGCAGAGGTGTTTTTTTTCCTTGTTTTTGTGTTGTGTTTTTTTGTAAAGATGCTGTACAGAGAACAGTTACATGAATAAGGTAATGAATACATTTCTTGTGGAGCATTGTTACCCCTTCCTTCATTTTTCTCCAACTATCTCTTCCCTCCCTACCTCTGAATGCAGAGTTTTTGATGAACAGTAAATTTACTTAAGAGAGAAAATGTAATAATTAAGAATGCACAGTCAAACTGCCAAGAGTCCAGAGCCTGATTCCTACACTGACTGAGCCTTTGGGCAAGTTACTCACTCACCTTGTCTTGCACAGATACCAGCTTTGTAGTAAGTAAAACTGGAATGATAAAGGAGACTCAGAACTGAGGATGTAGCTCAGCAGTAGAGTGCTTGCCTAGCATACATGAAACCTTGGGTTCCATTCCCAGCCTCATATCCAAGATCAAAAGCCTTGCAGAACTATTATGAAATTTGAATGAGGCTATATATGTGAAGTGCTTAGAGCACTATGCTATGTAATTGTTAGTAAGTATTATGATTATTGTTATTATTATGAGTGTAATCTGCTGCCTTCCTGGCCAGCATTGGAAAGGAGATTTATAGTTTCTAGTGCTAGTTAAAGGGCCCAGAGAGAAGAGGTGGTGGTAACTTAGATGTGTAATGGCCAACATCTAGACTGAGATGATGATAAGGGAAAATGAAGAGATGAGCAAGAGAGGGAAAAACCCAAGCAAGGATTTGTTACCAACTTAACTCCCATGGATGAGAGGAAGATGATTAGTGGTATGTGACAAAATAAAAGAAAGTAATTTTTTCAGAGAAATTAGGGAGCTATGAGGGGAAATGGGCTGAGGACCAGGGAGAGGAAGGTGAGAGGCCCAAGGCACATGAAGCCACAGGAAGTGGAAGCCTGAAGCCAAGCCAACAGGGGAGGAACTAGATCTGGTTCTTGGTGAGCATATTCTGTAGGTGTAGGTATAAAATGTTGTAGTTGGGATGCCATGCTGAGTCAGAAAGTTGGGTTTAAAATCCACTCTATTCTGCATGTGGCCTTTGGTGTCTGGTTTCCTTATCACAGTGGGATGGTGAGCACACCACCCCGCCTTCTTAGGTTGTAATTAAGATGATGTCTGTATAGTACTTGGGAAAGTGGCATATCATAAATGGTGAATAATGTTCATTCTTAGCTTGCTATGGGATTTTTTTAAACTGGGATTTGAATTCAAAACCCTGCTCATGTTAGCCAGGCACCCGACTGCTTGAGCCATGGTCCCAGCCCCTTTTATACTTTAGTTATTTTTCAAATGAGGTCTCATGTTTTTGCCCAGGGTCTGCCTCAGAACATGGTCCTTCTACCTATACCTTCCTGTAGCTGGAATCACAAGTTTGTGCCAAGTCTGGCTGTTGCTTGACATGTGTGAATAGGTGGGGTTCACTTAATTTTTGTTTATAAGATGACCTCAAACCACAGTTCTCCCCATCTCTGCCTCACAATTTGCTGTGGTGAGCCACCACACATGGGATTTTAAAGGAATAGAAATGCAGGGTTTTTCTTTTGAGTGATCAGTTTTTGTAAGTTTAGTGTAAAATTTCTGTTAGCAGCAGTTCTAGTGAATAGCATATTGGTCTGGGAAGGCGGCTCAGTGGTAGAGTGCTTGCCTCGCATGTATGAGGCCTGGGTTAAAGATTGAAGTGGCACTGTGATTCAAATGGTAGAATGCTAGTCTTGAGCTGAAGAGCTGAGGGACAAGGCCCAGGCTCAGAGTTCAAGCCCCACAACCGACAAAAAAATAAAAAAATAAAACAATGAGCCATGAAGCTTGACATTGATCGCTCATATCTATAATCCTACCTATCAGGATCAAAGTTGGAAACCATCCAGGGTGGAAAAATTTGGGAGACTTATCTCCAGAGGCCCTGAGTTCAAGCACAGGACACACACACACACACACACACACACACACACACACACGCCTGCTACACACACACACACACACACACACACACACACACACACACACACACACACACACACACACACACACACACACACACACACACACACACACACACACACACACACACACACACACACACACGCCTGCTAGCCCATGTCATTCTAATTCACATTTCATTTCTTATGCTCCACCTGAATAGTCAGCGAGCAATGAGAAATTGTTTTTAGCTTTGCAGAGAATTAAAGTGGGCTGAAAGTGACCAAAATAGAACATTTAAAAGCTAATTTGAAATTAGCACTTCCATTTTTAAAGTTGAATGCTACCATTTACTAGTTGTTAAGAGCTATTTTCCTGGCCTCTGAAATATGAAATTGGTTTTTTATATGCCTTATCTTCAATTACAGATGCTTTGTGACATTTATGATATTTCACTTCATTAAGAAATTAAGAATTAAGACATTTTAATAAGGCTTTAGAATACTAGTAATAGTATATAGTAGTAGCTATTCAATATTGGAATTTTATGTGGGCTAAGGACTGTGCCAGGTTCTATGAACATATAGAAATAAAATCCTGGTTTGTAGCCTAGCTAAGTTTATAACCTATCTACCTATTACTGAGTTACGTTTCCTGTTTAATAGTCTGCTGGGGTAAAATGACACAACTAAGCCATCTCAAGCCCTCTGGATCCAGATTCCGTCCTGTCATCTTTATGTCTAAGATAGGAATTAGGGCTACAGTCCTAATGCTGCCTTTTGTAGACTTAGTGTGGCCATTTCTATCTGCTCTTCTGTTCACAGAATTGTGGAAATGAAGATATTAGAGTATATGGACTATAAGGAAGCATTTTGAATTCTTGGATATACCTGATGACATTTCTAGCGTTTCACATGTACTATTCTGTACTATCACTGAATAGTCAATACATTTAATGGATTTAAGCTAAATAACTTTGATAGTTTATTAAAAATTACTAAATGTTCTATTTTAGAAATAAAAACAAAGTTGGGTGCCAGTCTAGCTACACAGTAGGCTGACATCTGTGGATCGAAGTTTAAGGCCATTCTCCAATATACTACTCAAAAAAAGCTGGAAATTGTGCTGTGACTCAAGTGGTAGAGCGCTAGCCTTGAGTACAAAGAGGCTCAGGGACAGCACCCAGGCCCTGAGTTCAAACCCCAGTACCAGAAAAGAGAGAGGGGGGGGATAGAAAAATATAGCTATCTTCCATAGTAACTACGTACTTTCCCAGCTGAGTTTTCGTAGCTCAACTGCTTGTTAGGATACCATATAGTTCACATAGAAAACACACATTTATGATTTTCAGATAGTGTGTTTCATATAAAGTCATTTCCTTTGTTCTGTAATAGAAGTTATTCAGCACTACCCCTGCCTACTGATGAGGAGAAAATGCCAGAAATTTTTTAAAAAAATGTGAAACACACCAATAATGCAAGACACTGGAGGAGTGCTCAGGGTCATTTACATAGGATGGGCTGATGAGTGGAATGGGCAGTGAGACCTTCAGGAGGAGAACTAGTAGTTAAATTTCACAAGACTGTGGGCTTAAAAATAATTAGTAGGAGACAGGTTTAGAATTTACTTTTTTGTTAGTACCTCCTAATGATTGGTACAAGCATTTATATAGATTTACAGTAAGGTAAAGGAAGAAGATAGAAAACCTAACAGATTAGAGAATTTCTTTGCAAACTGCTATCATTTTTAGTTTCTTGTTTGAAGGATCCTAAGAACTCACACCATTTATTTTCAGCCTGTCAAGTGCTGTGAGGTAGCATGTTGGCTCATGCATGTGCTGGTCTGCACTCCAGTGCAGAACAGAACAGAGCCTTTAAGAGGCTCTGAATTAAAGACATGTTGCTTCTGGCTTAGAAATGGTATCTTTTTAGAGATCTGACTAAATAACTATCCAGTGCTACCTTGTACAAAATTTAGTATTTGCTTTTTCTTCCTTCCACTGGAAAAAGGTTACAAATGTAGGGACAGACAAGAACTGAGATCCAGACTTCTATCTGTGTAGTGCCAACCTCATCTACTGCATGAGGAATTAGAATATTTACAATTACAATACTATAAACAATAGTACAGTGACTTTAAGGCCAGATGTCCCTTTGTGAATTGTAACATTCTGCAGAGCTAAATTTTTGCACCAACCATTAAGATTATACTTCTGAGCAGCTATCAGGTAGAAGAGGCAGGAGGATCTCAAGTTTGACACCAGCCTAAGCTACCTAATGAGTTTCCAAATTTCCTCAAAATAAATAAAAATAAATAAATAAACAAGGGGCTATTTCAAAAATACATAAACCAGGGTCTGGGAATGTGGCTTAGTGATAGAGTGCTTGCCTAGCATGCATGAAACCCTGGGTTTGATTCCTCAGTACCACATAAACAGAAAAAGCCAAGTGGTAGAACGCTAGCCTTGAGCACAGAGAGGCTCAAGGACAGTGTCCAGGCTGAGTTCAAGTCCCAGAACAGGCAAATAAGTAATTAAGTAAATAAATAAATGAATGAATAAATGAATAAGTAAATAAGGTTTTTCCTTATAGGGTTTAAAAATGAGCAAGGTAGGAATTTTTAAACAAAGGGTATAAAACCTAGTAAAAATTTAAAGTATGATTCATGGTGTAGTATTTTATTAGTTTATTTTCCATTATCGAAATTGGCATCATTGTCAACCAAGATGATGTATTGGGGAAATTTCAAGGGCTGTGTAAAGCAAATTTGAGCTGGCAGACAGATCAATGATATTTAGAAAGGTCATGTTACTCATATTAAGTTATTCATTTGAAAAAGTATATGTAAAGAATCCTGAGAATTCTTCATTTATAACTTTGCATTGTATTTCCTATCTTATTTAGGAAAGGAGCAACTGCATCCCAATACTCTTTTGTAGAAAACTACAGAACCTTGTATCCATACCCATCCTGGGAATAAAAAAGAAATGATCCTCTAGAGATGCAAGGAAAACTAAGCATATGTGCACATATTTTTATTTGAAATTTTTAACAAGTGGGCTAACCCTCCTCCTCCCAGTAGAGGCCTCCATGTTAAAGGCATTGTCATGTTTCTAACAGTGGCCCTACAACACTGTATGGCTGTTTGGGGCAGAGCTTGATGCTTGCATTGATTGCCCCAGAAACTGTGAACATGTGATCATGTATCCCCTTGCTTTCAGCTCTACCAATTGCTAATTGTTCTCCCCCTGTAACATCTGCTGGAAACAGTGGGCATTGAGGGACATACTCATCATTTATGAGCATCCTGCTCTTTATTCCAAAAGTATCCTATGGAACCATTCTAATTCAGAATAGAATGAAGCAAAAATATTACCAAGGAGATAAAACATAAAATTGAAACACAAACCTAAGAAATATATTACCAAAATATATTACATTATTAACATTTTTACACTGGAAATATACAATCTAATTACTGTTCTATTTTGCCATATTATTGACAGGAAATATTAATCATTGAGTTTTTATTAACACAAAGTTTTTCTTTTTACTTTAGAGTTGTTAAGATAACCTCTGTTTTGGAGTATGATTTCATTTATGAAGTAAAACATGCTTAAATTGTTCCCTGGAGATATTATATATATGCACACACACACACACACACACACATATATACTCATACATGTGTGTGTGTGTGTGCGTGTGTGTGTGTGTGTATCTTCCATGCTGGTAGAGAGGAGAGGACTAATACATGGTGAAAGGACTACTAATTGAAAGCCAAATCGTCATTTTTCTTTGTAAAGAAGTCCTGCAGAATTCATCGTACAGTTTACTTTGCTATGAAGTCCAAGGTATGGTCCATTTTATTTTCCATTTGAAGACTTGGAGTGTATCATCATTTGCGACTCTGTCATTTCACGTGAATTTTCATCAGGGGCTGATCTCACAGCACTGGAAATTGATACGCTGACTTGCCGTTTTAGCATCTTCATGACCTTTCTCTTGTAACCTTTACATGCAAAGAAATATATGAAAGGATCCATGCAGCAGTTCAAGTTCATCAGGCAAACTGTAAAGTGAAGAGATATCTGGAAAGAGTATCTTTGGCTGCATTCTATGACATGAGGAGAGCAAAGCTTCTTAACCATGTGTTGAATAATTGCAACATGGTAAGGTGTGAAACAGAGAACAAATACAACGATGATAAAGATAATGGTGTTGAGTGCCTTTTTGTTTACACCAGACTTCTCTGTTAATGGGTTCCTTTTAGCAGTTCTAAAAAGTTTGCAACAGATTTGGGAATAGCAGATGAGAATGATTAGGAGTGGTAGCACATATCCCAGGAAACATGCACCCAGCAGAATCCAAGGAAGAGAATCTGTCTCTTCAAAATTGGGATATTCCATGCAAGTAGTCCTTCCAGCTTCTTGCTTTGACATAGGGTTGATGAGGAGTGGGAGCGTTTGAGCAAATACTAGTACCCAGACAAATATGCAAACACCCTTTGCATATTCAATTCTTTTGATCTTGTTGTAACGCAGAGGGTGCACCACAGCAAAGAAACGGTCAATACTTAGGCAGGTCATAAAGTTTACACCTGCATATGTGTTGATGTAGAACACAAGAGCACTTATCCTGCACAAGGCGTCACCTATTTTCCAGTCAAAGCCCAGTGCATAGTAGGCTATCCGAGTGGGCAAAGCAGTGGTAAACAGGATGTCAGAAATCACTAAATTTGTTGAGTAGAGGGTGGTAGAGTTGATTTTTTTCCTGTTTTGAACAATGACAACCAAGGCCAACAAGTTTCCCATCAGCCCAATGATAAAGACAAGGCTGTAATGCACAGGCATTAGTATTCTAGCAGTGTTGTGGTGAGCATAGAGATCACAATAATTTCCCTGATGAGTTGTTGAGGGAATAGTAACATTGTTAGCCATTTCTATGTCCAGCAGTGGAGGTCAAGGTCAGGGTTGCTAGAAAAAAAAACAAGAAAGATCTGTTTAGTGAAATGCATATTTAACTCAAAGCAATATACTCTACATTTATATAATCTGTGATGTGTAAAACAGTAACATATAATAATAATTTGGAAGAACAGAAAATGCATGGTTTTACTCTCACAAATAGTGACTTTGGCAGAGTCCTGCCAAAGGAAACAGAACCATTGCAATAAAGCAAATGAGTTTTTATGCCAAGAGGGAACTCAGTTACTTTTTAGGCAGAAATTCCCCTTTTATTGAGTTGTATGTTAATAATAAAATGTAAAAGAAAGCCTCCACATTTTAGACAGGTATTAAACTTGGTTTTTTTTTTTAAAAAAATATTCTCCAATATCTTTTTATTTGTTTTTTTTTGGGGGGGGGGTCCGGTCGTGGGGCCTGAACTCTGGGCCTGGGTGCTGTCCCTCAGCTCTTCAGCTCAAGGCTAGCGTCTACCACTTGAACCACAGTGCCACTTCTGGCTTTTTTTTTCCTTTTGCTTATGTGGTGCTGAGGAATCGATCCCAGGGCCTCAGGCATGCAAGGCAAGTGCTCTACCACTGAGCCAACTTCCCAGCCCTAAACTTGGTTTTTAAACTGAAATTTGGTTGGACTTTTTTTTTCCAATGGCTATCACTGCCAGGAAATGAAATCAGCCACTTGTTTATATCGTAAAATGTGACCTTACCACAGTGATCTGATTTATGTTAACCTAAAAAGTGTGAGAAATAGTCTTAAGCCTATTAGGAACTGAAAGTTAGGGGGTTTTTTCTTTCTTTTTTTAACCCATTATGATTTCTTCTCTGCAATACTTTGTTAAAGAGTTCAATGATTTGCACTCATAAGTTACATAGGCAACCAAGTGTAATACAAAGAATTGGTCTGAAGTCTTTTCAGTCAAGGACATATAGTCGCTTGTTTCAAGGAAATAAGAACAGAACAAAAAGAACATGCAACTCCCTAGGCTTCAGAAATCTCAATAGAAAACAACATTAAGTTAGTGAAACTGTAGATGTTAACATATGGAAAACAGTTCTTGTGCAAAATATTAAAATTAACACCCAGGATTTGATTATTTTCTATAATGTCTGACCTACAGACCTTTCACATGACAGGGTTTCTGACATGAATTGTTTTGATATTATGAAACCAAAAAGTTTAAGAATCTCACAGTTGAAACAATCCAACACTAACAAATTCTAGTGATCAAAGACATTCTCTTTTAGTTCATGTAAAACAAGGACAATTCAGAATTACGAAGAGAATGTCCTAGCTGTGGACATGATGAGACAAGCCAGTTTTCCAGACCAAAAGGCACTCACAGCTAGGGATGAAATGAACTGAACCAAGCTAGCAAAGTTGGGCTAGTTCCCTTATAACAATGGTTATATACTGTTAAGTTCGTATGGCCCAAGGACAAAGGAAACATTGGGCAGGAAACGTTCCCTTTTCTCTACACACCACTCATTCAGCCTGGACTGGCCATCCTCATTAATGTTTAGGTAAGCTTGAGGAAGTTCAGTTCCAGTTCAAAGCTGTTCCCTCCCTATGCAAAGCTGCTACTTGGATGAGCCACAAGGTAGTTTTCCTGAGAGCCACCTGCCACATGTTAAGTTTTCTTTTAAAAAGAAGAAAAAGACCACAACAACCACAACTAAAATGAGAAAAAGAAAGGAGAGAGAAAAAAGACTTAAGACTACTTCAAGTGGAGATTTTAAAATTAATTTTAGACTACATCATTCCACAAGTACTCTGTGGGTGGGTGCAGTATGCATTGCACTTGGTAGCAAACATCCCACCTGTACTGCTCTGTGTTTTGTTTATTTACTGAACATCTACAAGTCAGAATAGTCTGTATATAATTATATAGACAGGCATGTGATAGACATTCTACAGTGTTCCAGTGTATTTACATAGAATTTGAGTTACTACTCCCTCAATGCAAATTTGGATTATTTCCAGTTCTTTTTATTGTAAATAATATTGAGACAAAAAATTCAAGTCCTAAATTTGAAAACTGAAACTCCTATAATAAATCTTTACATCAGAGAGAGAACTTGATGAAAGTAGAAAATAGCAATAAATGTTATGTGACTATTTTTAGAAGGAAACATATTCCTCTATGGAATTATATGTATAAATATCATGTGAAAATAATAAGAATTAAGAGCAACTTTCAATGTATCCAGTTGCTATATTTTAAAAAAGACTCTATTCCTACCCTGATCTAAAACACTAGCTGCAAATATTCTTTTCTGTCTGCTATTTTAAATGAACTGAGTTTCTGCTAACTTTATTCTAACAGTATTAAAACAGGGAAGCTCACAGATAGTGAGGCTTGACCTGGTGATGTGTGTATTACATATAATGTTGCAGATGAGCACTTAACGGTATGCAAATAGAACCCAAAGCAAAAGAGAACAAAAAATGGAAACATTTTATTATCCAAGAAAAGGTCAGATTGAAGTCTGTGAGTAAAAAGGAAAGAATGAGGATGGTAGCACAGAATAAGACAACAGAAATGTCTCCCCACAAATTTAAATGGATTGAACTTTAAAGGAAAGAGACTCAGAATTTTTTTAAGCTAGTTGTGTGCTGCTAAGAGAATGTAATTCAAAGTCATTTAGAAGGGTTGAAAAATCATGGATAAACACATATCAGGCAGATCCCAACTGTGAAAAGGTTAGAATAGCAATCTTAAGAGAAAACAATGGAATTCAAGACATATTAAATATTAATAGGAATAAAGAAGGTAACAACAAAAGAAAAGCCTACAAAAACATAAAAATAACCATTAAAAGTACATGATTAGGGGCTGGGAAGGTGGCTCAGTGGTAGAGTGCTTGCCTTGCATTCATGAAGCCCTGGGTTCGATTCCTTAGCACCACATAAGCAGAAAAAGCCGGAAGTGGCACTGTGGCTCTAGTGGTAGAGCACTAGCCTTGAGCTGAAGAACTCAGAGTCAACACCCAGGCCCAGAGTTCAGGCCCCATGACTGACCAAAAAAAAAAAAGTTCATGATTAAATATCAAAATTAGTTTACAAATTTTTGCTAGAAAATTTGATATTTAAAGAAGAATTTGGCAAAGTAACAGGTCCCATGGTTTCCCTTATTTGCAATATCTAATATATGTCTGAATCAAGCAGAAAAGGTCAGATAAGGTGATATTAGGGAAATGAACCCTAAGAGATGTATTCAAATGTTTTTTTTTCTTTCATGCGATTGTTTCTAACACATTTATAAGATTATTTCTTTGTTGCTTTGTATGTCCCTCCCCCATAGTATAACATACCCTGCTTTTACTGTATTTGATGTCGGTATAATTTGTGGAGGGGAAGGGGAAAAACAAATGGTTTAAATAGGGATACAGGTGGACCCATTGCAACAATGAGAAGTACAAGTCCTTATGTTGAAAACGAACTTTACACTTTGGTGCGGTTTGGGCAGGAGGTGGGGGGAAGGATTGGGGGAGTGGCGGGGCGGGGGGAGGATGGAAAGGGGAAACAAAGGAGGAGGATACAATGCTTGATAAGAAATGTACTCATTATCTTGCCCATGTAATTGTAACCCCTCTGTACAGTATTTTCACAATAAAAAAAGAGAAAAAAAAATTTTGTAAATTAGTTACAGTGGCAGATATGCATTTCTATTACAATATACTAGATTTTAAAAAGAGATACAAACCTTGAAACATTTACCCAACTTGATTTAAAAGTTTACAGAATATGTCTACAAATTTGATTTTTAGTAAGAAGAGTATCAAGACATTCAGAAATTCACTGAATGGATTACATGGCCTAGATTCAGTGCAACTAAGTTAGAAACCAATCAATGATAAAAAGATAAAAAGAAGTATTTGGAAACTACAATGCATGGTTCTAAGGAACTTAAGAAGAAATCACAGTAAAAATTTTGAAATACGACTAAATAAGAAAAGGAAAGATTTAAAATAGAAACATTAAATACACAGCTCAAGAAGTTGGAAAAGAACTGCATTTGTCCAAATAAAATAGAAAAATATAATAAAGGCAACTATGGAAATTGGTGAAACAGAAGTTATGTAAATAGTAAATATGGGCTTTATATTTTGCACAGAAAAAATGGAAGTAGGAAATCATGGGAATCACATGATGGAGTAAAAGTAAAATAAAAGGTATCTTCATTTACTGAGAAAGACTTGCTGTGAGAATCAACTATTCAGGAGTCAAGACTAGACATGAAAGGCAAGCGCTGGTGGCTCATGCCTGTAATCCTAGCTACTCAGGAGGCTGAGATCTGAGGATCATGGTTCAAAGCCAGCCCGGGTAGAAAAGTCCATGAGATCTTATCTCCAATAAACCACTAGAAAACCAGAAGTAGCGCAGTGGCTCAAGTGGTAGAGCACTCGCGTTGAGCTGAAGAGCACAAGGATAGCTCCCAAGCCCAGAGTTCAAACCCCACGACCAGAAAAAAAAAAAAAAAGACTAGACATGAAGGAAAGGCAAAAAGAAACAGGCACCAAGAACTTCTTCTATTAATATTTTTCTGATTTCTGTGAAAATGAGTTTTTAAAAATATCAACTTAAAATTGTGAGGAGTATTTCAAACAAGTTCATGGGAAATGACTTTAAAATAAGTGCCAGAGGGAGATAAACCTCATGGTAGATGAAGAATCCTTTCTGTGAGTAATTTACTTTTGTACAGAACAGGAAAGTCACCTAATTGTAAGACTTACAGCTGGCCTCATAATGACGTGGTCTCGGAACATTTCAAATGTGAGAATGTTTAATATAGTGCTAATTATAAGAATGAAGATTTGCCAATAGTTTGATGTCCTTGAATTCATTAACATCTTGTTTAACTATCTTACAGTATAGCAACATGTAGGACACTGTACAGCCACTAAGAGACAACACAGAAGCCTATTTCTTTATTATTTTTTAAACTAATTTATTGTTGTTATAAAGATGATGTACAAAAGGGTTACAGTTACATGGGTAAAGAGTACATTTCTTTTTGGACAGTGTTGCCCTTTCCCTAACTCTCTCCCAGTTTTACCCTCCTATCCCCACCCACAAGTTGTATAGCTCATTTTCAACATAGTGTCTAGTGCGGGTGTGCTACATTTGGTCACCCTTTGTCCCTCCATTTTTGTAAAGCCTGTTTCTTCTTCAGGAAATAGGTGACATTCTACTTTAGGGGAGGGAAAGCAAACACACATACACACCTACCTCTCCGTGGATCTCATATGTGCCCAAACATAATATACTGTATTATTGCTTCTACACAAGCAATTTGAAAACTTCATCAATATAGTCTTGTCTTTTGCCGGTCATGGGCTTGAACTCTGGGTCTGGGCACTGTCCCTCAGCTCTTCAGCTCAAGGCTAGCGCTCTACCACTTGAGCCACAGCACCACTTCCAGTTTTTTCTGCTTATGTGGTGCTGAGGAATTGAACCCAGGGCTTCATGCATGCAAGGCAAACACTGTACCACTGAGCCACCTTCCCAGCCCTATAATCTAATTTTTAACATAGAACATAAATAGACTGCATGGGTAAGTAGCTAATTGTTTTTAATCTAAGGAAGGATTTTTTTTTCCATTTAGCTCTTTCTGCAAAAACCTTGTTTTCTGCCTTACTTTTCAGTCTACCTTTCAGTATTCTTTATTTACATTTGTGCACCTTTCTTCAAATCATGTTATGTGGGAAACTCATAGTTAATGTGCAAACTACATTTTGGTTTTTTGAGGTATGTGTGTGTGTGTCCGTCCAGGGGCTTGAACTCAGGATCTTAGCACTATCCCTGAGCTTTTTTGTTCAAGGCTGGCCTTCTACCACTTGAGCTGCAACTCCACTTGTAGCTTTTTGGTGGTTAACTGGAGATAACAGTCTAATGGACTGTCTGCTTTGGCTGGCTTTGACCTGTAATCAGCTTCCTGAGTAGATAAGATTACAGGTGTGAGCCATTAACTCCTGGCACAAGCTATATTTTGTTACTGGGTTTTACCTGCTTTCCAGGTGAAGAGCCAAGGTTTTGAGAGGTTAAAGGTCATGCTAAACTCTTCTCTGTGATGTTGTCACAACTGTTTTGTATGCCCTTGAAGAATTGAGAGTTAATGGTTCCAAAATACAGATACCACAGGCACATGTGGCCCAGCCTTTCCTGAGCAAATGACAGGAGGAGTTCTTCCTCCAGCAGAAGTGCCCTCCCAGTATTTAGCCAGCCCTGTAGAAAAACTTTTGGGGTGGGGGTGGGGAGTTCTAACTGATTACTATCATGCCAGAACCAGGCAAAGAAAGTGTTGTCAGAATATGGACATGTGCATGAGATGAGTCAGAAATGGTCTTATGTAAAGGAGATCGGGCATAGTTTTGAAATTTGGGATATTTGGTAAACCCCTCAAGGGCTGATTTCATAAGGTAATTGTAGTTGTCTTTTTAATTTTAGTTCTTGCTTTTGTCTTTATCCTTTGACTAATGTTTTAGTTTTATAATCTCCAAGTTAAGAGAAATCTTATTGCATCCTTGACTGTTGTCATTGCTCTCTTCTGTCAGCCAATTATAATCTTTCCTCAGCAGTACAGTTTATTCCTTTCTTTAAACGTCCTATGGATTACTTCCCTGGAGCTTGAATTAATACCATTCTGTTATTAGCAAACATTGCTTTTAGTGTCTCTATGTGTTAGACTCTAGGAGTACAGAAATGACAACTTTTCCTGTAACAGAGCCTGGAAATGACAGATAAATATATGTGTACGAGGCTAGTGAGTACTCGCCTGTATTTTTTTTTCTGTCCTGTATTCTTTACTGTGCTTCTTCTCTACATACCAATATACTGCTTGTTGTTTGCGATACAGTTTGTCTGTATCATACTCTGGATTGCAAAGGCATTTGCAATCATTTTCAAATATAATTAATCATTTTCAAATATAATTTTATATTCTAAATACTTTGCTGTTGTTACTAAACAGCAGCTTCTGAAATGTTACATGTATATATATTTATACACATATGTACAGTTAAACCGGAAAGTACTATAACTAGTACCTAGAGAGTAGCTCAAAGAAATTTGTGTTCTAAATTTATTTTTTTCCTTGGAATACTAATATTGATAAGAATTATAGTTCCTGCCATGTGCCAGTGGTTCACACCTGTAATTCTAGCTACTCAGGAGGCTGAGATCTGAGGATCGTGGTTGGAAGCAAACCCAGGCAGAAAAGTCCATGAGACTCTTAACCTCCAATAAACTACTCATAAAAAGTCAGAAGGGGTGCCGTGGCTCAAGTAGTAGAGCGCTAGCCTTGAGCACAAAATAGTTCAAGGAACAGCACCCACGCTCTGAGTTCAAGACCCAGGATGGGGAGGAGGAGGGATGGGGGGCCTGCTGGGGAAATAATTATACTTTCCTCATAATGTTTTAGTGAAAAGAGGTACTTGGTCCCTATATTATCCTTGTGTTACACACCCTAAGGGGCTGGAATCTAGAAGGTGATCTTCTCTGTAAGGGCATATTTAGTAACTGGGAGGCAAGAAATCAGGTACTTATTCAGGTTTGACCTGAGGAACAGGTGTGGCTGGCCTCCAGAAGACCTGTTCCTCCTGAAAATGAACTTCCTAGAAGTAGTCTGTGCCATTTTCTTAGTTTAATGATAAGTAAAGGAGATCCTTTTTACATCTCTGTTAATGTGTAAAGCAATTCATTTCTTCCTTAGTAAAATATCTTACAAAGTATTTTTTCTTATGTTCTTTTATTTTCAGTTTCTTTAAATTAAGTAGTTGTGCAAAATAGTTTCAATTTAACATCCTTGTGTTCATGAAAGTAGGTCTGTATTTATGTTTCTGCAAATTTTATTCATTACTAATAGAATTACCCACATGTCTTAAGATTTCTCATTTTTGAGTAACCGGACGTGTTGACATGAACTGGCAGGTTTTTTTCTAGCCACAGAGAAAAAAAAATAAAGGATACCCCCCCCCAAAAAAAACCCATCTATCAGTATTTAAGACTCAGAACCAACTTGAAAGCACATGACTTTTCAAAGGGTACCCATAACTTCTACTATCCTAATTTACTTGCTGGGATAATTAAAGTGTTCTTTTTGCAATTTACGGCAGAAACAGAACAAAACTATCACCATATTCAAAGATTTAGTGCATACTAGAATACCAGCTTTTGGTTTTATCTCACCATTACTTCCTAATACTTTAATAACCCTCAACACCTCAAATGAAAAGGAACTGCTGCTAGGATTTATTATTATTATTATTATTATTATTATTATTATTATTAGGTTGGTTGTGGGGCTTGAACTCTGGGCTTGGGTGCTGTCCCTGCGCTCTTCAGCTCAAGGCGAGCACTCTACCGCTTGAGCCACAGCGCCACTTCCGGTTTTCTAGTGGTTTATTGGAGAAAAGAGTCTCACAGACTTTCCTGCCCAGACTGGCTTTGAACCGCGATCCTCAGATCTAAGCCTCCTCAGTAGCTAGGATTACAGGCGTGAGCCACCGGTGCCCAGCTTATTATTATTATTATCATTATGTCTTTAGCAGTGACTTTAAAGAGTCAAGAAAAATGGTTATTGATCAGAGTGACTCCTGTCAGTTTATGCAGAGAGGTGGCCTTACTCACAGTGCCTATTCTGGCATGCACCAAAGAGGAAGTTCCAAGAGCATGTTTTCAGAAATAACTAGTGGAGCCACCAAAGTATGGGCACGTAGAATTTTTGTGAAGTTATGAATGTTGTTGGACTCTATTCTTTCCCTGTTTACTTGTCCTGTGGCTATTTTCTTGAAGAAAGGTAGGATTGAGGGAAAATGAGGAGAAATGAAGTCATTGTGAAGGGAGGGGAATCGAGGCATAAAACTATTGGTGGTTAGGTTAGAGTCTTACTAAGTTAATGCAGATCAACACGGATGTATCCAGACAGTAGTTGAAGCTGTTTTTGGTTCCCTTGACAACAAACATGCCCCATGGAAGGAAGAAATCATTCATTACATGTCCTCCGATTACCTAAGTTTGTAAGCATTTGTCAAACATTTATAAAAGGCTTCCTTTTTCTTGTTCAAATGGGACATCCAAGTTTGGTCCAGTGTCACACAAACCAAGTCCTAGCACTTGATCAATGATTGTGGTCACCTCCATTGAGTTGACTAAACAGTTGTCCCCCAAGATGCAGGATGTGCTGTTGGCCCATAAAATGGGAGATGGGAACATGAATTTCTGATTATGACTGCACAGTACAGCCCCCTGTCACTTCATGGTAAGGTTAGATTGTCTGTTCTAGTGCCACTAATTTACTAATAGTATCTGCCCCATGACCTAGTTAAATAAATCTGTGTATACTATGATATGTTGTTTTCCTGCATGACCATCTTTGAGTCCTAAATTGATAGTCTGTCCTTCAACATTTTCTCACTGATCTATGTCCTCCTAGAAAACCACATGTAGCAGAGTGTGTGTAATTCTTAGTGGAGCCAACATTGGTCATCCTGTCTGAGGGGAGCTTGCTTTCTCTGGTTTGTGGAAGGAAATGTGATAAACTGAGGGGGCGAAATAAGCAGCCTTCCCAAGGTGTCATTAGTCGGTGACACTGCTGCTGACCCTATGAGAGCTGATTTAAAACATCCTGCAGTAGTCTATGGAAGAGCAGTTGACAGGACAGAGAACTCTTTGAAGATAGAACAAAGAAGTGTTCACTAGACTGCAGTTTGTCCTTTGCCTCTTCCAGTGTCTTGACCCCAGTGGGCACTCAGTGAAGACCAGCTTCAACAGCACACACTGCCCATTGGAATTGATAGAAAGTGAAAGTTGCCAAGGAGTGAGATTATTTGGTTAAACACCTGCACATTTAAGATTATACATATTCTAGCTATTTTTTTCTTCCTTCTTTTCTGATTATTCCTTGTGTGGCTTTGGGGCAGGTTTAATACTGACTAGGAAGGTATGAAAGTTATCAGAGATGAAGATGATGTAGTGTAGAAGAACTGTTAGAAATTTTTAACAACCCCACTGTGATGCTCATTACCGAATAAAGAAGACAGATACTGTATTTCCATGTGGCATACTTTGTAGGATCCTGTGTCAGGAGCATTAACTGTATAACAGAAAAGGCTTTTACAGGTGTGAGTCTCCTCACTGAATCTAAATGTCCCTAGAAATAATACGACTTTTTCTCATTGAAGTTCAAGGGAGTTTCCAGTTTGATCTGTTATCTCATTGAAAATAGGAACATTAAATCTCCTTGTTTTACAGGTAAAGTGAATTCCAGGTGAATTCAGACATTTGCTCAGCATGCTCCAAGTGAGGGTTCATACAGTGGCCAGGGCTTCATTCTTTGGTTAGCTGGCCTAGGCCTCTAGCCTTCTCAATCCTGTGCTTACTTCTGCATTGTCTTTCTGTCTGCTCCCAGTGCCTTGCCTGACTGCTTCCTTCCTTGCATTTCTCCCTCCCTTCTCTTTTCAGGAGCCATAGCAGTACCTTCAGAGCCCTGCAGCTGGTGTCCATTGGCCCTGACAAAATGATAGCTTTTGACCACAACTTCCTTGCTTGGTATTGGGCTTTGCTCCTTTTTCATTTTGCTTGCTGGACAGCTTCTCCCTTATACCCAGGATCCAGCCATATTAAACTGTGTAATCTTTGGAGTTGTATATTTCTTCACACATCTGTGTCCATTAACACTCTTCTCTCCTTGCCCCTGTTTTGCATTCTTAGCTCCTTCATTCCATTAAAACTTTCTTGGAAACCAGATGCTCTGAAAACTTTCCTGGTCTCCACTCTCCTGCCTTCTCCTCTACCCTGCCCCAGGAAGGCAGGATGGGCTGTTTGCTGGGGAGCATGGGAAACCATGTTGTTGAGGTCACTGTGCTTCTGTACTGAGGTGGAGATGACTGAGAATTGATAGTAGATGTGCATTAGTAAAGGAGTAGCCAAATATCAGCCCATGTGATTCTCACTGAAAGAATTTGTGTTAGACATAGGAAAGCCCTTGATGAATAGGTGACTTGTACTATTTAGTGCAGCATGTGTGTTTCAACCACTGTCTGAGCATCCTACCTGTGCTCTTCCAGCAGTCCATTTACAGAGGGTGGAACTGAGGCACAGATCCCTCAAGTGACTGGCCTTAACATGCCTGTAAAGTGTCAGGGTTCAAAACCCTAGCCTTTTGACTCCAGAAATGACATTCAGTATGGTGTGTTTTGCCCCTACTTCTATTTCCGATCATGCCTATAATCCCAGCAGGTTGAAAGGTAGAGATCAGAAGGATTACAGTTCAAGGCAAGCCTGGAGAAAACAGACCCTCCATCTCAACAAACAACAGTGGTGTGGTAGTTCACATCTGTTGTCCCAGCTGTTTGGGCGGCATAAGTAGGAAGATTGTAGTCCCAGGGCTGGCCAAGGTAAAACATGACCCCTATCTGAAAAATAGCCTAAAGTAAAAGAATCTGGAGGCGTGGCCTATGTGGTAAGCGACCGTTTAGCCAGATAAATTCATCTATTACTTCATAGCATATTTGAAAGTAATGATACATTTCAGAAATGAGTTTAGAATGTACTCCTTTTAACAGTATTTAATAAAATTTCAGTAGAAGGAATTAGATGAATACCTGATACAGCTTTTATGCTGTTCAGCTATTTTCATACTGCTTTTGGGTAACTTCATATAATTAACAAGATTTTAAAAAAATTTCTCAATGAGCCTCAAGCTTCATAAGAATTCAAATTCCTCCTAAGTGTGCACACAATGTTCACACATTATCTCCTCTTGCCTGGGAGCTGAGGGCTGTGCAGACTTCTTGGGAAGACACTGGCTGGCCTTAGCCCCTGCCACCCTCTAGGGCCTCACCATGCCAGAGCAAAGTCTCCCTGGAAACCCTCCATTTATTAGGTGGCAAAGGCCCTTCTAGATGGCAGCATGCTAAAGGACAACAACTTTGTCTCTGAACGTTTTACTCCCATCTGACCTGTACTAGGTGTGATCCATAAGGCTCCTCATGGCTAAATTAGTGTTTATTCCACTAACTAACCGGCTGCTGTACAGATACACTCAAGGCAGCCTGCCAGAGGCAACTTAAAGAAGGAATTTTCACCACAGCCACCCACGTAACATATGAATTTGTGAGTGAAAATGCTTCAAGGAACCATGTGCTCTTGCAGTTTGGGTTCAAAAAGAACAATTAAACCTCAGAGAGAAACATGCTGTGAAAGAAAGTGTAGATGTCCCACCACCCACAGACCCTGATCTTTATGTAAAATACTCCAGAAAAGAATAATCTTCAAATAAGGAGAAATAATGATAGGGTACAGAAACTGCCTGTTGGCTTCACCCTCAGCAGATGAATGGTGGGATGGGAGTATGGTAGATAACAATTAGCACTTACTGTGAGAGCAGTGTCACAGGACTTGGCAGAAATATTTGTCCCCATTTACAAAGAAACAACCAAAGCCAGAGATGTACAGCAATTTGCGTGAGACTGAACACCTTGTAAATAATGGTTCAAGTCTTATGGGGATGAGATCAGTTCTCTGGTATACTGAGGGACAGCAAATAATGATAATACTTATCCAAACAATAGCCGAACCCTACGCCCTTTTTTAGAGGAAATCTCCTCATGGCTTATAATATCTACTACCTCCATTTCAACCCGGATATAAATTCTAACAAATCACTGCATATAATTTTCTGTTTGAGAATTGTTTTCTTTTTAGAAAAGAAGCTGTAGGAAACACACAGAATTTTGTTTAGCTTTACTGATAATCAAATAAATACAAACTAAACAACAGATTATTTTTTTATCTATCCAAATGGTTGCTATATCAAAGTTATCTTAACTTCTGAGATATGACAAAACTCAGACACATACTCTGTTAGGTGGGGGAGTAAATTAATAAAATCAGTTTTTGTAAACTAAAAATACTATTTACTAGAGATTTACAAAATATACCCTTTGCCTCAGGAATTCTATTACTGGCATTCCATCCTGAGAAATAATCTTAAGTATAGAAAAGATTCTCACGTACATAGATACATAGTCAGTGAAATGTAATTACTTATTTTGAATTATGCATATAAAATACGTTCCCATTTATGAAGTTTGTTTTAAGAAACCTTCCTATCCCTTCAGATTAACATATTGACTTTTTTTGCTAATTTATTCTTGATTTTTATTTTTTTAATTTATTCTTGATTTCCTAAATTTATTCTTGTTTTTGTCATTCTAAGTTTACTCAAAAAGAGTACAAAAAGGGAGTCCAATTTTTTGGCAGTAATTTTTCTGCCATGACCCATCGTGGTTTTCACTTGACTTAACAGTAGCTAATTAAAATTGCCAATAATCAAGAGGATCCAAAGTATATTTCTGTAATTTTTGTTATATATTTATAGCTGGTCATCTAGTCAATTCTTTTCCTTTATCTTTTACCTTAAAACTTAAGCTCTCAAAGCTTTTCTTAAAAGAATTTACTGAAAAAGCAAAGTGTCTAGTACTTACACACCAGCGGCTTCTGTAGCAGCAGTCAGTATTTGCCCAAACTGAAGCAAGTTAAGTGTGGCATGTTGCTTTAAGAGACTGTGCTGACATCCTTTTATGGTGGCGCTTTTTTTCCTGTCACCCTGTGACAGGGCAAGAGTACTAATCAGTTAGCTTCACATATGCGTGTGTGTACTTTTTTTTGAAATGGGAAGTGAGATTTTTTCTGATACTAACCTTTTTTCTTTTTTAAAGACAGCTATCCAAAAGCCCCTTGGAATTTATGAATTGTTGATATCTATGGAACTTTATAAATTTTTCTATAAAGATTTAAGCATAAAAAATAAACCTCAGGCATAAAAACAAAGAATCATACATTACTGACAGTTTTATATTGATATTCTGCAATTTTTCTATAAAGATTTAAGCATAAAAAATAAACGTCAGGCATAAAAACAAAGAATCATACATTACTGACAGTTTTATATTGATATTCTGCTTAAAAGCTTGGATTTTAAAATGTTTTAAGGAAAAGTATGTCAACTTTGACAATACTCTCTCCCTGGAAACTTAGTATCAAGCATGCTCTCTAAATCTTGTCATCAAAGAAATGGGTTTCTGTGGTGAGTGGGAGCAGAGCAGTCGTTGTCAGGAGACCCAGGTTAGTTGTTGCTTTCAGGCAGAGACCAGATGACTGAATCAGTACTGTGTGGACAGGACAATGGTGAGGGTGGCTGAAGGGAACAATTATAGATTAAGTCCAGCCTCTTGCATACAGAATAAGAGTCTCGCTGCTCACCTCATGGCTTTAGTTGATTCCGTTTAAGCCCACAGTGTAATATGGCCAAATGCAATTTGTTTGTAGGGGAAATTACTATAAATATAGTGCTTAGAATAAGAGGTGATATTTGCTCTTACCCAGTACTGATCTGGCCTTTATTAGTCCATTCTGACTGTTGCATTTTAAGAAGGTGTCGAAGCCTTAGGCTGTGCCTAGAGTGGTAAGGAACCTGGAGAGCTGATCTTATGAGAGAGATTGCATATGCTGAGGCTTTGTAGGTATGTGATAATTTCCGTCAAGCATCTGGAAGTAAGAAGTTATAGAGAAAACTTTCAGCCTAAAAGATGAAAGTCCTCAAAAGTTGAAATTAATGAGGCAGGCATAGTAGTGCATACCTATAACCCCAATATTCCAGAAACAGGTTTTTCATTAGTTCAAGGTCAGCCTGGGCTATTACATATTACAGCAAGACCTTATTTCAAACCAAACAAACAAAAAAGGGGGGTGGTAGAATTTTTAAGTAGAATATGCTATTTCTTATTGAGATGCTGTGTAAGTTGTTTGATGATTTTTGAATGACCAAAGAATGAATCACTTGATAAGGAATTTGTAGCTCTATGACCCCAGAAGCCTTTTGCTCCAGAATTCTGTAAAATTGGCCTTGTGGATTTATCCTCAGGGTGTTACTAAGCTCTAAAGTGCTGAGGATCTACAGAAGGAGCCTGTCAAACTGGAGCACAAACAAGCTGAAGTCTTGGGGTCTCTCCTCTACTGTCTGAAAAATAAGGTATTGAACTAAATGCTCTCTAGGGTAATTCCTGGTACAATAATTCTATGAAGGGAAAATACAAAGATTTTATGATTTTGGTAGGTAAACATGGCATTGAGGACTGTAGCTCAGAGTAGAGAACACTGGTCTAGCATGCAGAAGGTCTGCAGTTCAAGCCCAACACTGCAAACAAACCAACAAAATTATAAACTGATGTTATTGAAAGATTTTCAGCTTCTCAAAAGTCCAAACTATTGCTTTTTCTTCTAGTAATAGTTATTATTAAGTAAAGCATTGCTGTATAATGCAAGACTCATATTGTTAAAGCCTCTATTCTGTCTGGCCTCTATTCTGATCTTTTTTTCTGTATAAAGTAGTCATGTATATAAAGAAGATGAGGAGACTTGCAAGTACTGCTGAAGTTTTATGTGAGTTAGTTTCATGGTGCACAAACATTTCTTCTGTTGTAATTGTATTATGAAAGTGCAGTAATTGCCCTTTACTGTCAGAAAAGTGAGATGGACTTGTGGTCAAGCATTTCCATTATTTGTTCTGTCAAATATATCATGAGAACATAATAGGCACTTGCCAGGCACTAGTGGCTCATGCCTGTAATCCTAGCTACTCAGGAGGCTAAGATATGAGGATGGTGGTTGAAGCCAGCCCAGGTAGGAAAGTCTGAAATTCTTATCTTCAGTTTACTACCAGAAAACCAGAAGTGGTGCTCTGGCTAAAAGTGGTAGAGTGCTAGCCTTGAGCTGAAGAGCTTTGGGATAGTGTCCAGAATTCAAACCCCATGACTGACCAATAATAATAATAATAATAATAGGCACTGAAAACTAGAAATGATCTTAGTTAAAAATATGAATGGACTCTTTATAACTTTTATTTTCTCTTTTTTGCTTAAGATAGACTTTCAGAAGTTAGCTATTTACTGTAAGACAAAGGTCAAACTGATTATCATTGGCCATAGGAAGAAGAAATGTTGCCATAATATAAGGAAAAGATTCATTAGTCATTGACTAATACCATTGTGTTTTGGTGCAGTCTGTGTGTATAGAAATAGTAACAAAATTTCTACAAAACACCCCAGATATTTCTGGTCTAAAATGTGTGCTTTTGCATTATGTGTATGTGTGGTCTGCTATTTAGTCATCATGTACAGTTATATACTGATGAATAACTTTTAAGGAACTTTTAAACTTCTATTGATGTAGAAGATGTAAAATTCCTGTGGCCATCTAAATTCTTGTTCTCATTTTTTTAATTTATGTTGAAATATAACTTCAAGTAAGAACACTTGTCTCAGGTTATTAAGAATGACATCACCTTTTGTATATTATTGATAAATGTAGACAGAAGAACTGCTGTGAATTAAGAACCTCAATTTGTATTCTATGGAAAAGCAGCTCTATAGCAACTGGCTAACCAAAGCAGGGTTTTATTATTACCAATAGTTCACCGGGTCCTATTTTGAGTATCTGTGGAACACTATTTGCTAATCGTACTTTAAAACCATAGAACAAAAAAAGGAACTTTAAAAACAAAAGACAAACTCTACTGTTTGAGTCCAGCATTTTAAAGGACAGTTCATTTGTGCTGCAAGTATTTATTGACCACTTACCTAATCTATGCCACTTCTGGACAGTGAAGATATGATAGTATATAAAATATACCTAAATCCACATCATTCACTTTTTATTCTACCTGGGGAAAGAGATGACTAACAAATGAATCACGTGATAAATTAGAAGATGATTGATGGTATGGAGAAAGATGGGCAATAAGGGAGACAGAATATTGAGTGGGTTGGGGCTGTCAAGTAGATGTGTTTTGTGTATGTATGTGTTGGTATGTATATGTAAACATGTGAAGAGTGGTCAGGGTAAGACTGCTCTGATAAGGTGCTATTCTATAGGGGACAAGCAGGTTGAGGATGATGGGTTCAGGCTTTGTAGTCTTTATAATGACTTTGACCTCTAAGGTAGGAAGTCATTGGAGGATTTTAAGCTAACTTGTGCTTTTCAATAAAAAGAAACACAGCTGTTTAATCAACTGTGTTTGGGTTTAGAGTTGGAAAAAACCTGCTCTCTTGTATAGTACATAGAAACTACTGTTAGTTTTTTTTTTTTAATCTAACAAATATGGAGTATGGATTATGTGAAAGAGTCTTCCTTAGGCACTAAGGAATGCTAAAGATGAGTAAATCTTAAGTGCTTTCCTTAATAATAATCTTATTGGAATTCTGGAAACTTTCATAGAGTTAATTAAAATTTGAGTCATGACTGGGCATAGAGGTACACACCTGCACCAGGAAGCTAAGGCAGCAGGATCATGATTTATAGGCCAGCAGTAGCTAAATGGTAAGACCCTGCATCAAAATGCAAAATAGATCACACAATTGTTGAGTGAACTCCTAAGTTGTGCCAACTGTTGTGCTGATGCTGAAGCTAAGGCAGTGGATCTGCTGCACTCCATTTCTTTCATGCTGTTTGTGTGTTCAGAGAAGAGGATGGACACATGAAGAATCAATGACTGATTAGCACAGTAGTCATCCCCATTCCTGCCATGCTTCCATTCTGAAAGTTAGTTGTATTTTTTACACTTCTGTGTATCCAGTTTTGACTAATACTTCTCAGAGGAGAGTTGAGCACTGCCATGAAGGAAAAGGAGGAATGTTTTATGTTGGGAAAATAACACATGTCAGTGTATAAAGGAGCATAAAAGTGGAGGGCAGGTGAAAAAGAGACAGACAGACCGGGAAGGAGGGACAGACAATGACACAGAGATATTAGGAAGAAGAAGAGAAAGAGTTAGTGAGAGAATACTTTGTGTATGGTGAACTGGATTCAGAAAGAGAGAGGAAGACAATTATAAAATGGTGTAGGTTTTTGCTATTTTCTAGTCATATTTAAATTTCACCTTTGAACCTGTGGAAGAAATGGTCCTGTGATTGAATGAGATAGTCAGTCATCTGTCTACTAGCACAGGGCCTGGAACCGAGCAGGGAAGATACCTTGTTATAGGAAGAGAATACAGGTAACCGTTAGGAGATCAACTTAGAAAGAAGCGAGAGTGCTAAAAGGACTTATGTGACTTCTGAGTAAGTCCTGTTGAAAGCATCAAGTCGAGTTTTGGAGTCAGGAAGAGAGGCTGGCAGGCAGATACTATTAGGACTTATTTCATTTTTCTAGTTAAAGCCATAGAAGGGACTGACATTATCCAAAGAGAAGCTAAAGAGCAAGAAGAAAAAGAAACTGTAATGGAGTCCCTACCCCATTCCAAAAAAGAAAGAAGTAGGAAAGTGGTGTGAGCTGTTGATGGGAACCAGCAAGAAAAAGAGTTCAAGACAAAAGGAGGAAGGAATGTAAGGAAGGGAGAGCGGTGTCCGTTGTGGTGATAGACTGGTCAGGGGCTAAAGACTTCTGGATTTGACCATGAAGAACTCTAACATTTGTTGCTTCTGGTTTGCCTCTGTCTGACATTAGATTTGAAGTCATTCTTGAAAATTAAACATAGCATCCATTTTACATTTTCTCACAATGCTTCACTATTAATTAGTAGTTGAAACAGTTCTCTGCAATGGCTTCGGAATGGTCAAAAATAGGTGGACTTTCGATCAACTATTCATATATAAATAGATAGATAGATAGATAGCTACATATATATAGACACATATATACTTATGAGTTATTTTGCACATGATGCATGTTTGAAAACTAACTTGTATATCTAAGACATTTCATTCAGACTGAAATAAATTATAATTAATATTACTTCAAATATCCATCTACATTGGTATTTTAAATTCAGTCATACTACAGTGATTTTTCTTTATTTGTTTGCATAGCTTGGCACCTGTGTTTGCTCTGTTTGTACCATTTTACTGCTCCATACCAAGAGTCCAAGTGGCACAAATTCTGGGCCCGTTGTCCATCACAAACAAGACATTGATTTATATTTTGGGACTGCAGGTACAGTATACATTTTACATTCACATTGTTTAACTTTCTTTTTATTTTTTCTTTGTTTTTCTCTTGTTTGATCTCCTTGAAAACAATATTTTTTCCCATGAGTTTGGCTTCATGATCTGTATCAGATGTTCAGAGGAAGTGCTATAGAACAAGAACATCAAGGTGTAGAAGGTACTAGAATACTTTCATAGCCTTTAGAAATCTGATAAGACCTTTCACTGTAATTTGTATCAGTGAAAAGTGTTTTCATTTAATTACACAATTGTAAGTATATTTTAAGAATCGTAGTTTGAAGTGGGAACAAGGGAGAACAGTGGAAAGTGGAAAATTAATGTTGAAGTTAATTTGTTGAATCGTAAGTAAAGCTTGAAGAAGCCCAATGTGTTTTGCTCATTTATCCTTCTGTGTTTTTATCCACATGATGGCATCACTATTTGCTAATAGATATGCTATGTAAACATCTGACTTACTGTCAGATTTTAAACTCAAACTTGAAAAAGTGATCTTCAATGAAAAGCTCCCTGACACATTTTGGGACCTGTGCTAGAAAACACATATAATGTTCTGTTTTCTGTCCCTACTATCTATCATTCTTTTACACTCACAGCTTTTGATGTAAGATTTTATTCTATGGCTCCCTATTACTCAATGTGTAGCGTGGCCCTTTGATCCACTAATTAATACTCATAACATTCCTTATCCCACACATATAAACCAAGTAAAAGTATCACTGTAAATGCCCTCCTCCCTCCCCTTTTCACCTTTATCATTTCCTCTCACTTCTCTAGTCAGCTGCCTTATCAGTGGCTCATCTGAGGCCAGTATTTCCTTCCCACTTTACAACCCTTTCTCATAAGTTATATAGTCCTCATCTCTCAACCCCCACACCATGAGGTAAGGTTCCAGTTCTGACCTGACTTGTTCTGTGAGTTAGATGTGGGTCAAGTCCTAGGGCCCCCCAGAACCTCTTGTTAACCAGTTCCAACTCTAGAGTTAAGTAGCATAATAGAGGATGAAGACGTTGTTTTATTCATTATGGGAGTAGGAATTCAGTGTAGTGTATGGAAAGTCTTCACATCAAGTAGACTTGGGAACTTGGTTACTTAGTCTGATAGTTATTTGTTTAGCTTTCTACTTTTCCTGAGCTCCAGTCTTCCCATCTGTAAAATGAGGATCGTAATATCTACATTCCAGTGTTATTTTAAGGGCTAGAGATTGTAATACAGGGCATTTTTAGTGTACTCTGAACAGATGAGGGCATCCAAGTCAGTAGGATCTTATCTTTAATGAATACTTTATAGCTTCCCCCTTTAGCTTTCTGTTGTTAATGTATTATTATTTTCAGCAAAGCAAAGTAAGTAATAATGTTCATCTCTTGGGAGAAAAAGGGATATAATTGGATAAGGAGATACTGCCTAGTCTTTCACAAGAGCCTTTGTATTTAATGCTATTTCAGCAGTATTTTACAACCTAGTGATCCTTCTCAGCTCTGATCAAAGGCAGAAATGTAACTGCAAATACCACAAGTGATTTCTCAAAGTAATATAAATTCTTGATATTGTCCTAATAGTCCCAATAACTTCATGAAGTAGAAACCAGTATCAGAAAGTAGGAGTGGAGGTGCCTCATTGGCTTCTTGATAAAAACTAGTCCTTAGCATGAATGGCATCCAGGGTTCTTCTCACCTATCCAGCACCAGTCCAGCTTTTCCCCACCTTGAAGTGAGTGTGGCTAATATTTCCAGCATCTCCCTGCCTTGGTCCCCTCTGGGCCCTGTTTCTGTTCCTTTCTTTCTCCCTATCACAACCACTTGAAGTCAGGGACAGTGAGTGTGTGAGAAGTGAGTAGCTTTAATCATTACCAGAAGAGTCAAAATGCTTGTTAGGGAACATGTACACATTCAGTGGTTATGTCCTGGGCTCAGAACTGTGGAAGATGAAGTGAAAGGTGTGGTTCTTGTCCTTGAGAAGTCTTAACAGTGAGGAAAACTCACATCCTTTCAAAATCTAAGCTGGCACAGTTTGCAGTACATGTGCAGTATGCTGAAGGACATGGAGGCCAAAAGCATTTAGTGTTTACTCCCATGTTCTTTTTTATGTGTATGAGACACAGCAGGGTGGGGAGCATGTGTCTGTGGGCAGTGCAGCTCCACCTCCCATAGTTGTTTGGCCCAGGGCAAATTGTATAGGCAATCAGTCTACTCACCAGTGAAATAGAGTTCCTAGAACATCTCTCATTGAGTATTTAGGAGGCTTGTGTGTGAAAAGCCTTGAAAGGAATGACTGGCTTGTAGAGAGTGATGTAGCTTATTTCCCTTTTTGTTATTAAGAGAACTGCAGCTGGGTGCCAGTAGTTCAAGCTTGTAATCCTAGCTACTCAGGAGGCTGAGATCTGAGGATCACATTTCAAAACCAGCCCAGGCAACTAAGTCTGTGAGATTTCTCACCAGTTAACCACCAGAAAACTGGACGAGTTGTTGTAGCTCAAACTGCTGTAGAGTGCTAGCCTTGAGTGAAAAAGCTCAAGGACAGTGTCCAGGCCCTCAGTTAAGCCCCACAATGGACAGAGAGAGAGAGAGAGAGAGAGAGAGAGAGAGAGAGAGAGAGAGAGAGAGAGAGAGAACTACAGAAATTATTTGTCTATATAATCATCATCCTTTTTATTATGAGAGTCATTTGTACTAAGCAAGCCTCACACCAGTGAAAGATTGGGTAAAAAGTGGCAGCCACAGCTTCCTTTCCCTCCTCCTTGGCCTCTCTTACCTTTTGTGTCTGTCTGCTTTTTTGTGCATCCATGTTAAATGTGCAAAACTCTGAAGTTTCCAGTTAGCATAGTGTTACCTATAAACCAGGAACTGTTGTTCATCAGTACTGTACTTCTTCCTCTATAGTCCTTAGTCCTGAAACTCAATTTAAACTCCTAAAAATAAGCAAACACTAGACAGTATATCACCTCATTCTCCAAGGGACACTTTGAAACATCTTAGGATTTTTTTGAACCCTGAGCATAACTTTTAGGTATAAATGATGTGGAAAACAAGTAGACAGATGTCACAGATCTTATTCAGATTTCTTAGTCACTAATTAACTTTGCTTTTATTAGCTCACTCTTCCTTGAGTGAACTAGAATGAGGATATTAATAATTAAGAAGAATATCAATAGTCGGGTGCCACTGGCTCACACCTGTAATCCTAGCTTCTCAGGACATTGAGATCTGAGAATCACAGTTCAAAGCCAGCCGAGGAAAGGAAAGTCCATGAGACTCTTTATCTACAGTTAACCACCAGAAAACTAGAGGTGGTAGAGCACTAGCCTTGAGTGAAAGAGCTCAGGGACAGCACCCAGAACCTGAGGTCACATCCCAGGAACAATTATAAAAAAGAAGAATATCATTGTGTATGGACCTGTATGCCAACAAATTTGGAGTAGAAATGATAAGAAATCAAAATGAGAAACTTGTTAAACAAATATCATAGGGCACTGATTAACACCAAACATTGATGATGACCACATATTTTTACTTTGTTAATTCTAAAAATTTATTTATTTATAGCTTTTTACCTTTAAGTCAATCCCATTTGTAAATAACAATATATTTGAATTTTACTTATTTGTCTTTGTAGGAGGGGAGCAGTTCAACGAATTTGTTTTCAACCATAAAAAGTCTAATGTCTTAGTTTAAATACATATATGTATATATATATATATTGTACTTAATAATATATATTATTTTCTTTTAAATAGAATTGATACTTAATTTTATATTTGTTTAAATCTTTATTAAGGCATATCCAATTAATACAAGTTAACAATTAATACAATTAACACAAGTGATCATTACTGTATAGTTTATAAAATTACATATACTGTGATTAACAGTTGAATTTTATTTTTAGCTATCTTTTTTTTTCCTTTTTTAGCTTTTCACCTCTGGTTCCTACATATGGATTGTAGCCATAAGTGGACTTGTAAGTGTGATTTTTTTTCCCCCTCTTGTCCTTCAATTCCTTCTCTCTTCTGAAAAACCATTAAGAAAAACATCACACTTAAATTGTGGGTTGTATTCTCTTGTCTCCGACATTCTTTTAATCATATCAAATCTAGCTTCATGCTACTTCCTTCAAGATGAAAAAGGGCCAGTTATATGGAAAATCAAACACAAAGGGAGGCCAATTTGTCTCTATTTTTAAAGTAACTTTGATAAAAGTTTTAGCTGAGGTTTTTAGTCACTGTTGTTTTTAAATTAATTAATCTAATTCATAGTCAGAAAGAGATGACAGAAAATGAAGAAGTTGAGCCTAGTAAAAATAAGAAGAGCTGTCGTCTACTTGTTTTGTAAAGAGACACTGTCGTGTGAGGGAATAAAATGAGAAGAACTGGAAAGTCAGGTGGGTTGGAACAGACATAAGACTCATCGGGTTTGTGGCCACAGAGTGAGGAAGCCAAAGGATTCTAAGCCCTCATTCTATGTGCTGGAATTTCCTCTCTCCCATGCCCATAACTGCTTTGTTATACTTCAGTAATAAGCATTTGCCTTAAATCCTTTTGAAAGTAGTTTTAAAGAAATTCAGGCCAGGCACTAGTGGCTCAATGTATATAATCCTAGCTACTCAGGAGGCTGAGATGTGAGGATTGAGGTTCAAAGCCAGCCCACCAGGAAAGTCTGTGAGACTTTTATCTCCCAACCACCAAAACACCAAGGTAGAGGTGTGGCTCAAATGCTAGAGCCCCAGTGTTGAGTAAAAAAGCTATGATACAGCACCCTGAGTTCAAGCTCTAAGTCTGATATCGGAAAGAGAGACATTGGCAGAGATGAGAGAGGGGGTTGGGATAAGGGTGGGGAGAGAGAAATGAAAGAAATCTAGGTCAAGAGGATGAGATTGATCTTATTCTTCAGACTTGAATATATGAACCCTTAAATTTATTGTAACCCTTAAGTAAATTATATCTTAATGTATTTTCTTTCTTTCTTAAGAAAGACTAAGAAAATATAGAATGGCTTTATAGGAATATATATATGTATGTATATGTGTATATATATGTATATATGTGTATATATGTATACACATATACCTTTATACATGTATACACATGTATAAAATCAAAGGGAAAAAACACTTGGAAATAATGGTGCATCATCCCAACACAGACCTTTTAAATAAGTTACCACTGTTTCCCCAGTGATTGCCAGGCCCATATTGTAAGGCCTTACAGGTCACCTGAGCCATCTTTAATTCTTAAGACTGTGGTGGCTTCGAGACATCTTAGGGTCAGTTTGACTCTCCCAGGCACAGTCGCCAAGCTTTCCTCTGTGTTAGTTCATCATCATCCACTACCGGGACTGACAATGATTACCCAGCTTTTGGCCCTCAATCTGAAGCACCTGGCTTTGACATTGAGAGCCGCATGTACTTTCTTCCACATTGTATTTTGTCTTCACCACAATGCTCTTGAGTCCTCTTTTGGATATTTTCCTAAACTATTCATGATTTTGAGATCTACATCTTGAATATTATTCTATTGTGTTGGTTTTCTTTTGATTCATGTATTCTCAATATCAATCCCCTTCTTTAATAATTCATTATTCAACTCATTTGCTTTAAAATATCTCATTTTCTTTCTTCTGTTTTCAGACACCTGTTTGTAAATTAAGTGCTCTTTGTCACCTTAAGAAAGTTTCATTTTGTGGCATTAGTGCTCTAGAATTGGAGGATACATAGTGTCTTCTCTTTTTTTTAGTGTTTTTAGAACCTAAAATATGCTTGCAGTGGTCACAAGCTTTCTTAGAAAGTATCTTAACAGATAGTAGGTGACTGTTGTAACTGTTTTAAAGGAATTAGCTGCTAAAGGATTTTAGAGGTTTCAAGAGTTGTTAATAGTATTGTGCTTTTTGAAACATCATTCTAAGATGACTTCGCATTTTAAGGAATCCCACTAATAATAAACATCCCTGTACCAACTGAATTTTTCCTTATACCGTATTGACTCAGCCAAAGTTATTGTCCTCCTATTATGATAAAGAATTTAATATATCTTCATGTTGGTCTTTATTCTATCATAGTTAGATGACCCTGTTTATTTAATATTGTTGATAGCTGAGCTAGGAAGGTGGCTTAGTGGTAGAGTGCTTGCCTAGCATGCATGAAGTCCTGAGTTCAATTCCTCAGTATCACATAAGCAGAAAAAAAAAAAAAAAGACAGAAGTGGCACTGTGGCTCAAGGGTAGAATGCTAGCCTTGAGCAAAAGAAGCTGTAGGACAGTGCTTAGACCCTGAGTTCAAGCCCCACGACTGGAAAAAAAAATAAAATTATTGATAGCGTTGATGATGCTTTTCCTTCATGCTATATACCATAAATGTTGGTACTTATATTTTGGATTTAATACCTTATCTCTGATTCTATCAAGAAAAATCTGCATTTTATGAACTATTTCATATGACATGGATAATGATAATTATAAAAGAGAATATTAAAATTATTTATGAGCCAGACTTGGTGGTATACATCCATAATCCCATCCTTCTAAAGGCTAAATCAAGAAAGTAAGGAGGATTATGAATTTGAGGCCAGCCTAGGCTACATAGCAGACTCAAAGCCAAGCCTGAGTTACATGCAAGACACTGTCTTTAAAAAGAAAAAGCTGGGCGCCGGTGGCTCACACCTGTAACCTAGCTACTTAGGCAGCTAAGATCTAAGGTGGTGGTTCAGAACCAGCCCAGGCAAGAAAACCTGTGAGACTCTTATCTCCAATAAACTACAAAAAAACAAAAAACAAAAAAAAAAAAACAGAATTGGAGCTACAACTCAAGTGATAAAGCACTAGCTTTGAGCAAGCCTGAGTTTAAGCCCTCAATCCAACAGACAGACACACACACACATGCACGCAAGCACTCCTACATGCAAACATTATGAATATCAAGTTTAGATCATTGACTATAGGATTAAAGTCTGAGACTGACAAAGCCATGGTTGGCTAACGGAGATGTCTCTTGCTCAATGTGATTTCTCTTCCCATATAGATCAACTAACTTCCTTTTTTTTTTTTTGGTCCGGTCGTGGGACCTGAACTCTGGGCCTGGGCGCTGTCCCTCAGCTCTTCAGCTCAAGGCTAGCACTCTACCACTTGAGCCACAGCACCACTTCCGGCTTTTTCTGCTTATGTGGTGCTGAGGAATCGAACCCAGGGCCTCAGGCATGCAAGGCAAGCGCTCTACCACTGAGCCAACTTCTCAGCCCGTAACTTCCTTTTTTTGAGGAGTGGGATATACTGGAGATTAAAGTTAGTGCCTTACACTTATAGTGCCTTACACTTAATTAAACTTGCCAGGCAGGTACTCTGCTTGAGCCATATTTCCAGGCTGTTTTTTGTCTTTTTTGCTAAATAAAATGCTAAACAATGAAATTCATGCTACCAAAAAGAAATGTACAGTTTGCAGTTGTTGTGGGGTAATGTTACAAAACCTTTTGGTGAAGATCAATATTTAGGTATTGAAACCAGTAGTTCACCAAACATACTGTGTGTGTTAAGAAAATAATATTATTTCACTCTAGAAATTATGTGTTATCAGTAGAGCACTCGTCTTGAGCTGAAAAGCTGAGGGATAGCGCCCAGGCCCAGAGTTCAAGCCCCACGACTGACAAAAAAAAAAAAAAAGAAAGAAAGAAATTATATGTTTTATGAAAGAAGGAACTTTTTGAAAAAGATATTTGTATAAATCATAAGTCATAGCCAGGCACTCGTGGCTCACGCCTGTAATCCTAGCTATTCAGGAGGCTGAGATCTGAGGAACGCAGTTCAAAGTCAGCCCAGGCAGGAAAGTCTATGAGACTCTTATCTCCAATTAACCACCAGAAAAACAGAAGTGGCACTGTAGCTCAAGTGGTAGGTAGAACACTTGCCTTGAGCTAAAGAGCTGAGGGCCAGTACCCAGGCCCCCGACAGAAGGGGGAAAAAAAGTGTGTGTGTGTGTGTGTGTGTGTGTGTGTGTGTGTGTGTGTGTGTGTGTGTGTCAGTCATATGTTATCTACTGTCATAAAGACAAAAAAAATCAAGCTTTTCTAAAAAACTGACACTTTTTTTTTGGGGGGGGGTCTGGTCATGGGGCCTGAACTCGGCCTGGGAGCTGTCCCTCAGCTCTTCATCTCAAGGCTAGTACTCTACCATTTAAACCACAGCGCCACTTCCGGCTTTTTTTTTTTCTTTTTGTTGAGGAATCGAACCCAGGGCCTCAGGCATGCAAGGCAATCGCTCTACCACTGAGCCACCTTCCCAGCCCAAAAACTGACACTTTCTTAAGAGTAGTTATTGTTTTTCTCTCAAATAGGTTAGTTTTAAATCTCCCATCTTGTCATGATTATAGATGTCTCTGAGCTTTAAAATATCCCCGTGATTAACAGAGAAGGTTGATAGTTAACATCAATGTAGTATTTTACCAGCAGGAGCCTTTTTTTGTCACCAGCTATGTCACACAGAAGAATAAGGACTGAATAAGGGCTGAAATAAGAGAAAAAGAAGGAATTAGTTTGTCTTCATGGCTGTCCCGCTTCAATTCCACTTGGTGACCTGTCAAAGATCCCACTCCTGGAATCATATCTAGGAAGTTGGCAAGCATTCAGTTTTCCTAGCTTACTTCCATACTCCCATGTATCATATTAGCACTATTGTGTTCATTTGCTCTTCTGAATGTTTGGTGGAAGACTGAAAAATTGAGGCTACTCTTTATGTTCAAATTCTACTAATTTTGTTACCCATTGGCACTTTCTTAAAGAAAGCATTGTTTAGTTGTTGGTTTTATTTAAATTCTTCTGTGGTTTTGCTGAGAGCCTTGGAACCATCTGTGTCCCTGTACTTCTTCATTTTCTGCAGTTTGTGAATCATAGTAATGAGTCATTACCACTAGGATATACCCTGATTTTCAAAACCTGAATCTGGCTCCTGATCTGATTCTGCCATGATTAAAACAGAAAGAGCCTTGCCAATTTTCTCATTTTTTCAGCTCACATATTTGTCATTATTTGGTCCTCTTTCAAGCTATTTCAGAGCAAATTAACAGATGGACCCGTATTTCTCAGTTTCTCAGCTTTCCTGCTTCAACATGTCTCTGTCTCTGCCTTTGTTGCATACTCTGTACAGTACATCAGACGTCTATTATCTTCTTATCAAGCACACTTAGTATGGAAAAAAATCTGTTCTTCTCAGTAAGATTAGAAATGTAAATCAACAGAAGATTATTTAGGACCTTCAGTGTGGTCTGAGTTGAGATTGTTTTCTATCAGCAGTGAGAATCTTTAAAGCTTTTCAAACAAACATACTTCAGATAGTGCCAGATTGTACAAGTCTTACTGGGCTTTACAAGATAGGTGGGAGAGAAGATGGCCATCTAGGAGTCAAAATGGCTCATCTGTGGCCAATGATTTATCTTTATCTCATCTCTCGTGTGTGTGTGTGTGTGTGTGTGTGTGTGTGTGTGTGTGTGTGTGTGTGTGTGTGTGTGTTGGAGCTCAGGACCTAAGCACAGTGTGTGTGTGTGTGTGTGTGTGTGTGTGTGTGTGTGTGTGTGTGTGTGTGTGTGTGTGTGTGTGTGTGTGTGTGTGTGTGTGTGTGTGTGTGTGTGTGTGTGTGTGTTGGAGCTCAGGACCTAAGCACAGTCCCTGAGCTTTTATGTTCAAGGCTAGCATTCTAACATTTGCCACTTGAGCCACAGCTACACTTCCAGCTTTTTAGTGTTTAATTGGAGATAAGAATCTTATGGACTTCACTTCCTGAGCTGGCTTCAAACCATGGTTCTCAGATCTCAGCTTCTTGAGTGGCTAGGATTACAGGTGTGAGCCAGCAGCACCTGCCTTCTCCTCTGTAATTTAAAAGGCAAAAAATAAATACTGTTTTTTTATTTTATTTTTTTTTTAGAATTTCAAAAGCCAGTGTTTAATTTAAAATGACTTGTTTTATATACCAGCAATACAAAGTGTTGCATTGGTACCACCGAAACCAAAGGAATTGGTTAGTCCAATACATCTTTTCTCTGTTTTCTATTCCTGAGCCTTTAGTGGAACATAATTGAGATCAAATTCTGGTTCTGTACAATCCAGGTTTAAAGTAGGTGGCAGTCTTTGGTGGTAACAAGCCAGTGTGGTAAAAGCTGCCTCCACTGCCCCTGCAGCTCCCAGCAGGTGTCCTGTGGCTCCCTTCATTGAGGAAACAGCAAGGGCATATGCATGGTCTTTAAAGAGATGCTTAATAGCTTGGTTTTCAGCCGCATCTCCCAATGGGGTGGAAGTAGCATGTGCGTTGATATAGGAAATCTCTTCAGGTTGTACACCTGCATCTTTTATAGCAGCAGACATTCATCTTAAGGCACCATCTCCTTTAGGATCAGCGGCAGTTATATGACCAGCATCACCTGAAAGTCCATAGCCCAGAACTTCTGCATAAGTCCGACCGAGCCTTCCTTTGAACAACATGTTCATGTTCTTCTAGCACCAACACAGCAGCACCTTCTCCCATTACAAAACCATCTCTCTTTGGATGAAATGGTGGACAAGCCAACTTAGAGTCTGAGTTTGTGCTCAGAGCCCGGGCCCTCCGGATTTTGGATGTTTGCACAGTTCCAATAAACCTTTTATGTCTTGTTATTCTTTGGCATGATTTTGACAATAGATGCGTGCTTGTAATATTTAAGAGATTCTGTAAGCAGTTTGACAACATGGTTGAAATTCAGATAGCCAGAAACATATTCCTATGCCAACAACATCCTGAAGTGCAGGATCCTGAGGATGGGCAGGTGGGCGCGGCTCCGGGATGGCCGTGGTCCGGGGGGTGGGGGAGAGGCGGCTGGGCTGGGGTATGGGGGGGGGGAGTCAGTGGGTGGAGAAAGTTCACTAAATACTGTTTTATAATAACTGAGACACTGAAAGAGCATAATCTACTGTGGTGATATCAGCTTCCTTTGGAGTAGGTTTTGGCCCCTTGACTTGCTTTCTGGCTTATGATAGGGTACCTGTGCCCCCTATGCCTTCCCTGGCATGTACATGTCTTTCTCTCTATACTTCCTTTTTTCTATTTACCCTTTTTTCCCTAGATTTCTTCTCCAAACTGACCTATCTGGGTACAGGGTAACAAGCCAAATAACTCTTCTGCTACTCCAGACCTTCAGTTAAACTTTAGGAAGGTAGATTATTCTTTATCAGTTCCTTGAAAATAAAATCCAGAGAAATGCAAGAGAAATCCAGACTAGATCAAGCTGTGAGGTTGGTTGGGCTTGGGAAAGACTGTGGAGAAGCAGATGATCAGGAGTTCCTTAGAGGGCACTTTCACCCTTTTATATAGCAGTTGGGATCCCAGCATGAATTAAGTAGTTGTGGGTTCATTGTGTAGCACACACTCACACCCACCTTTATGTTGAACTTTTCCTACTCTCTCCATCTTCCCTCTCTTTTCCACTCTTTTCTAACCTAACCTCAGGCAGCCTGGACCCACTGGAAGAAAAGCCATTTATATTCTGCTTTATAGCAGTGGCAGCTTTGCAGCTTAGTCAGGCGCTCATGGATGATGTGTTATTAGATAGAAAGGTGCAATCTGGTAGACATGTGATTGTGTATGTGTGTGTGCCAGTCCTGGGGCTTGAACTCAGAGCCTGGGTGCTGTCCCTGACCTTTCTTGCTCAAGGATAGCACTCTATCACTTGAGCCACAGTTCCACTTCTGGCTTTTTTGCCGGTTTTTATTGGAGATTAGAGTCTTGCAGACATTTCTTGCCCAAGCTGGCTTTGAACCACAATCTCCAGATCTCAGTCTCCTGAGGCCATGAGCCACCAGCACCCAGTTAGACATATGATTTTTAAATTCTCATGTAGAATATATAAAATTATGTTTATGTCTTGAAAAGCTGGCAAACAGAAGAGTCTTATAAATATAGCCATTGGCCAGGCGTGGTAGTATACACCTGTGAATTCCAGCTACTCAGAAAGCTGAGTTCAGGAGAATTTGCAATTTGAGACCAACTAGCAAGACCTCATCTCAAGTAAACTGGGCATGTGATACATATCTTTGGTCTTTACTACCTAGTCAGAAAAGTCCTCAGTCTCCATCTCCACAGATATAATGGCACACACTTATAATCTCAACAATGACAGGAAGCCTAAAGTAGGCAGATCATAGCCTGGGTGAGAATCAAAACCCTGTCTCAGAAATACCAGTGAAAGATAGGGCTGGGTATGGCTCAAGTCTTTGGCTAGCCTAGCAAACATGAGGCCCAAAAGTTCAAGCCCCAACACTCTATACTACAAAAACACACACACACACACACACACACACACACACACACACACACACACACACACACACACACACACACATTTTGTACTATGAATATGTAACATGAGATCTACCCTCTTAATAAAGAAGAATTCTCATCACCATACATAACTATTCTGAGACCTTGCTTTAGCCACACCACTAAAAGGAGACCCTGGTCATCAGTGGACATGCTGTTCTGGAGAGAAGTCTTAATTTATAAGCATCCAGAAATGATGATACACATACCCGCAAGAACTTTCTCCAGTTTTTTCTTTGTGCCGCTCAAGTCTCATCATCACCAAATTCACTTCTCTTGTAGTTCTTGCATTGTCATGTGTAAGAATCTGAAGTAAGCCGGGCACTAGTGGCTCATACCTATAATCCTAGCTACTCAAGAGACTGAGATGTGAGGATTGACGTTCAAAACCAGCCTGGGAAGGAAAGTGTGTGAGACTGTTATCTCCAATAAACTACTCAGAAAAAGTCAAAAGTGACTCTGTGGCTCAAGTAGTAGAGTGCTAGCCTTAGCAAAAGAAGGTCAGGGACAGTGCCAAAGCCCTGAGTTCAAGCCTCAGGACCAGCAAAAAAAAAAAAAAAAAAAAAAAAACATAGAAAAAATTTAAAGAATAATTTAAAATCTTTGCCCATGTAATTGTAACCCCTCTGTACAGTACTTTCACAACAAAAAATTTAAAAGAAATACTATGTAACTTGTGGCCAAGGATGGGAGTGGAGAGCTGCGGGGTTATACTCATTACCTCACTTATGACATAGTAACCTCTCTATATAACACTTGTAAAAATAAATGTTTTACTCTTTAAAAAAAGAATAATTTAAAATATTTCAGGCTGGTTTAGAGTGCTGCTGGTAATATGAAAAGGAACAGTGATAAGAAGAGGTTACAGTTGAAGAGACTACTGGTAGATTAGCGGTCACTTGCAGAACAGCATTTTCCCATAGAGTCTTCCTATCGATAGATTGAAAGCCTTGAATCAATTTTGATTATCTCTTAAAGCTGTTGGTTGCTTTTTTTTTTTTTTAATAGGAAAGTGTTATGTTCCTTCCTCTTTGGGTTGTTTATGTTGGTGTTTCTCTTCTGTCTTGCTGATAACCTCTGGTAAGGACTACAGTAAAATCACAATATGCTATGTTGACTTTTTCTTTTAAAAAGTATTAGGTACTCTTCTTTGTCTGTTCTGACTAATTTGAGATTAAAAATCAATTTTTTCATGGCCCATTTTCTAGGAGAATCTTTTTCCATCCTATCCTCTTAAGCCTATATATGGTCAAGTCTTGTTTTGTTTTTGTTGTTTGTCAGTCATGGGGCTTGAACTCTGGGCCTGGGCACTGTCCCTCAGCTCTTCAGTTCAAGGCTAGTACTCTACCACTTGAGCCTCAGCACCACTTCTAGTTTTCTGATGGCTTATTGGAAATTAGAGTCTCACAGGCTTTCTTGTCTGGGCTGGCTTTGAACCGCAATCCTCAGCTCTCAGCCTCCTGAAGAGCTAGGATTACAGTAGTGAGCCACTGATGCCCGGCTCAAGTCTTGCTTTTTAAACCAGTTTACACTTCTGTCTTTTGATTGAAGAGTTGGGACAATTAACATTCGTTGTTAATACTGAAAGGCATGTCATATTGCCTGTCATTTTGTTACTTTGTGTGCACACACATGCCAATGCCAGTCCTAGGGCTTGAATTCTGAGCTTCTTTGCTGAAGAGCTAGTGCTCCATCACTTGAGCTATAGCTCCTTCTCTGAACTTTTGGGGGGTTAATTGGAGATAAGAGTCTCACAGACTTTCTTGCTTGGTCTGGCTTTGAACCATAATCCTCAGATCTCAGCCTCCCGAGTATCTAAGATTACAGAAGTAAGCCCATGGCTTTGTTTTTGTTGTTGTTGTTTTTAAATGCTTGTTTCTTTTATGTTCTTCCTTTGCTGCTTTTGATATTGTTCCTTTGATCTGTATATTTTGCATTTTAACTATAATATAGGGGTGTTTATTTCTCTGATTTTATCATTCCATGTTCTATAGGCCTCCATCACATGGAATACCTTTGCTTTCTCAAGGTTGGAGATGTTTTCTGCTATTGTTTCATTAGTATGTTATCTAGCAGTTACTTGTATCTCTTCTTCAACGCCCATGATTTGTAGATTTGGTGTTTTGGTTGTGACCCAAAGGTCTTTCATGTTCCATTCATATTTCCTTAGTATTTCCCTATACCTTTATGTGGTTATTATCTCCTAGTTTATCTTCAAACCCTGATATTATATCTTTAACTTGTTTCTTTCTATAGAATGACTTTCAGGGAGCTTTTTATTTGATTTATTGAGCGTTTCATTTCCAAAATTTCATTTTGAATTTTTCAATATTCTGTATCCTTATTGGATTTCTCTTTAATAAACTAGACTTCCTTATTTCATCTCTTTGATGGAATGTTTCTTGAGTTCAGTGAGCTGATTGTTACTATATTCTTTGATTCAGTCAGGTGTTTCAACATCTCCAGTTTTCTTCATCTTTCTTGTCATTGGTCTTTTGAGTTCACTGTTCAGGATTTCATCTGTTTTGTTTTTGTTCAATGCCTTTGTTATAGAACTGTTGACCTTTTGAGGTGACATGTTTTTCAGGTTTTTGAGTGTGTGAGTTTTTGGTTGTAGGGTCTCCTATGGCCTTTCAGTTAGACATTTCCCAGTGTTTAGGTACAGCTGAGTAGTGGCAGGGTTATGGTGAATTTTTGTGTCATTATTCTAGGTTGGGGAAGTAGCTCATAGTCAGCTATTTTGTTATCATGCTCAAGACACTGGATCCAGTCCTCTATTGCACTCATAAAGAGGAAGCTTAATAAAGTATTTTGCGTTCAGCTGTTCCTTCCCCTGGCTACATTTGCTGGTGTCCACAATGGAGCTTCTGAGATCATCCCTTAAAGAAGTCTCTGCCGTTTTCACTTTACCTTATTTGTTCTTCCTATTACCTGGAATACAATAGATGGGTAAAGTTTGTTGTTGTTGTTGCTGTTGTTTTAAAGATGAAGGAGAAATAAAATTCTGCTGCATTTAAGACATTTTCTACTTTGTGAAGAAGTTGACCATTATAATCTTCCTGATACATGATTTTTCCAAAAAGGAAAGTTTAGAGAAACTTTCTAAGACAATTTGCTAGAAACAGTCTATGGTTAGTCTAATTCTGTTTGCATTCCAATAAAAATCCCAAGACTGAATCAAAAAGCTATACAGTTTTTTAGTTGGATACTTCAACATCTTTTAGATTAGTGTCATTCCGCTTCCCTCATATGAAAAAGGTAGGAGAGCTATAGAGTTCGAGTCACTTTTGCACTTAAGATTCAAGACAGCAAGACTCCGAATTGCCAAAGCTACATGTTTCTGTATGTTCATTTTTTTAAAAAAAAATCTTTCCAGAATTAATCACAAATGACAGAACTAACTCTGGGTTTAACTAATTTACATATGCATTCTTTTTTATTATTTTAAGGACTCTTTCCAAAGTTCCTCCATTCTTTAGTGTTTTTTTAGTATCAAAAATGAACTAGGAAGATGTAAGGTCCATTTAGTCAGAGATTTTTCTACTTCCTCCCTACTGTGTCCCAGTGTCTAAAGCACAGCCTGACACAGATTCGTGTTCAATAAATACTTTTGGATGAATTACTAAGTCCTCAGTGGGTGTGTGCTTTCCCAGGGCTGTGAGTGCATATGGAGTCTGCATGCAGAGGCCCAGGTGCTTTTTTGGCTGTTCTTACTATGCAAAAGCCATGTCACTGTCCTGGGAAAGCAGCCCCTGGTGTTTGGTTGCCCTGTTAGAAGGCCTTCAAGAAATGCGGGGGATCCCTGTGGTCTACAGGGACTGTAGCATTGCCGTTTGCCTGGTGAGTTTTTGTTCAGCCACAGTTGGCTAAACAAAGAGATCAGCACCTGGTGTAATGGCCAGGTCATGGTTTCTTACCTTTGTCAATAGTGGTTTCAGGCTTACGCTAAACAAGACCAGAGGACAGTTAACCTTTACTCTTGGTCATCAAGAATGTTCATGTTTTCCACCCAGCAGATTAATTTCATTATTTAAGTAGTGAGCATTATTCTATGATTGCCTTTCCAAAATAATCAGTAAAACCTGAATAAGAATGTAGTAGGTAGTGGGCACTGGTGCTCATGCCTGTACTCCTAACTGCTCCGGAGGCTGAGATCTAAGGATGACTATTCAAAGCCAGCCTGGACAGGAAAGTCCAGAGACTCTTATCTCCAAATTGCCAGGAAACTGGAAGTGGAGCTGGGCTCAAAGTGGTAGAACACTAGCCTTGAGCAAAAAGAACTCAGGAACGGTACCCATTTTATTATCTTTTGGGAACTCCATTTTCAATCTGAGGATCTATATTATTCTAAAATTGTTCATTCTAAAGTCACTTAACTATCTCTTTAAATATGACCCACATTTCCTCTCTTGTCTTGTTTCCATTGTTATGGGGCATATATGTTCTGCATACTGCTCTTGCCCAGACCTTCTTGAGCTCCTTTCTCCAAAGGCTTTGGGCTTTCACCTCACTGTGAAGGAAGGAGAAGGTAGATACTGGCTGTGAGGAGAAAGCGGGGACCTTGTATGCAGATTCAAATCATCTTCCACCTCATAGCTGCTGTCCACAGCACTTGGCTGTCAAACTTGAGCCTAAGTTCCCTAGGATCCTCTTCAGGCATTCGCACCCACTCTCTCTATGCACTGAGTGATTTGTGATTATGCCTTATGCTTTCCACTTTGTTAGTATGGTTCAGGATTAGAAGTGCTTTCTATCTTAACCAAGCGTAGCTCATTTCTGTCTCTACTTTGTTGTTTGTACTACTTTTGAGAGAAGGGATAGCAGAAATTACTTGTTCACTCTCATAGCCTACAATGTCCTTCCTGCTGACATTGCTCCAGACTTTCCTAATAAGGGTCAGATACCTTCATGGGCTGCATCTAGTGGGCATTTCTCTGTCTCAGACATAGTTGACTGTTCCTTCTTCAGTATTTTCCCTTAGTTTCCCTGATACTAAACTCTCCTATTTTCCCTTCTGCTTCCTGGCAGCCCCTTCTCAGATGTCTTCTATTTTATCTAGCTACAAAATTTTATTGTACTCCTGTCCTCTCTTTTGTTTAACATCTCTATCCCCATATTATCTCATCTAGTCCCATTGATTTAAATACTGTGTGATATCCAGCAGTTCCAAATCCTTATCTCTGCCTGACTTTTCCACTGAGTTCCAAATTTTTATGTCCATTCACCTTCTTAAGAGTTGCACTGAGATGTCTCATAGGTGTTCCCACTTGTTCTCACATAGCATTTGCTGTTTTCTGGGGGGAGGCTAGGAAGGGATGGGAACGGGAAACAAAACAGGAGGCTACAATGCTTGAAAAGAAATGTACTCACTATTTTGCCCATGTAATTGTAACCCCTCTGTACAGTATTTTCACAATAAAAAAAAAACACATAGCATTTGCTGTTTTCTGTGCCTGCAATGTCCTTCCCTAAGTTTCCTATTATCCTTAAGGTCTTGGCTCAAGAATCACTCCTCAGCAACTTCCCTTATCTAATAAAGTCAGTCCCTGGCTCTAAATAATTTATTTACTTCTTAGACCTTGTTGAAAACTGCCTATGTGTTTACTTGTTTCACTGTCTTTTCTCTGTATGGAGCACTATTGCTTCTTTAAGAGTAACACCTTATTTATCTGGTCTGCCACAGTATTCTCAATACAGCAGTCCTTGTCTGATTAGTTTAAATCACACTAATAAAACATGAGCTGAGTTTGGTGGTATATGCCCATAATCCCAGGACCAGGATAGCTGAAGGAGGAAGCTCTCTGAGCTTGAGGACAGCCTGGATTGCATAGTGAGTGTACGTCTCTCATATTAGACAATAACTTAGTAAATAATTTTATTTAGTATGCTAAATTCCTACCCTAAGAACCATAGTCATTTTTGCCTGGAAAACAATAAGGAACTTTCTCTTCCCAATAAATAGGGAGATTTCTCTTTCTGCCTAAATTACCTTAAAAATGAAAAATAGGTTTAGTTAAAAGAGAATTAAGGGGGCTAGGAAAGTGGCTCAGTGGTAGTGCTTGCCTTGCATGCATGAGGCCCTGGGTTTGATTCCTCAGCACCCCATAAGCAAAAAGAAAAAAGCCAGAAGTGGCGCTGTGGCTCAAGTGGTAGAACACTAGCCTTGAGCTGAAGAGCTGAGGGATAGTGCCCAGGCCCAAAGTTCAGGCCCCACAACCGGGCCCCCCCCCAAAAAAAAGAGAGAGAGAGAGAGAATTATGAATTGCTAACTAAAATTGTTAATGAATTAAACATCTAGGAAAAAAATCAACACTTGAAAAGTTGATTAGAACACAAGGAGTTTTTCAGTGCCTGGGTGGGTTGATGAACACCAGCGTGTTCTGCTGGCATCTCCCTATGGATATAACATCAATAGTGATCACAGAGTTGGTACAGTATGATACTGTCTTGATAGTCAGATATTTTGTGACTTTCACTTAAAAATGAAGACATTGTTCTTCCAGCATCTTTCTGGTACCTTGAATGTTAAATGGCTAGGATTTAACTATTTACTAGTTTCATAAACCTGATCTTACTATGTTAAGTACGTTAAATTTTTGTTGGTTTGTTCTGCATAGTATTCTGCAATTTAGTAAGTGCTTTTATTACTTAACACTGCTACAAGTAAGAAAAATACTCTGAAGTATTCTGCATTTGTTGGTTTCCATGCTAATAAATGCTTTTTTTTTTTTTTTTTTTGGTCAGTCTTGAGGCTTAAACTCTGGGCTTGGGCACTATCCCTGAGCTCATCAGCTCAAGGTGAGCACTCTACCACTTGGGCCTCAGTGCACTTCTGATTTTCTAGTGGTTTTATTGGAGATAAGAGTCTCACAGACTTTTCTGCCTAGGCTGGCTTTGAACCAAGATCCTCAGATCTCAGCCTCCTGAGTAGCTAGGATTACAGGCATGAGCCACCGGCGCTAATGAATTCTTTACATTTGTATTATATTTCTAAAACTCCAGTTGGCCTTTTTCTTGTAGATTTCCGGTATGTGCTATGATCGCAAAATGTTCCAAGTTCACAAAGTACTCTGCATCCCCAGCTGGATGGCACGGTTCTTCTCATGGACTGTGGAGCCCATGTTCTCATCTTCAGAGCCCACCAGCGAGGCCAGAGTGGGGATGGGAGCCACGGTGGACATCCAGCGTCAGCAGAGAATGGAACAACTTGATCGGCAGCTGATGCTCTCTCAGTTTGCACAAGTGAGGCGGCAAAGACAGCAGCAGGTAATATCCAAAATAACTTGTATGAAAGAACCAGTGGCCTTTGTAAATTTGTGATTGTGTGTGATAGAGACTGCATATTTATTCTTATGCTTTGTGATCTGGATTTCATGTATGTCTTGGATAGTGGCTATTATTAGGTGTTTTTATTTCAGGTAAAAAAAAAAGTTATTTGCAGCTGAATGATTGGTCAAATTGGATGTGCATGTATGTCTTAGAGAGACACCAACCTAGTTAACAAGATAAGCTATTTATCTGTGTTTACAATCTTGTAAAAGCCACAGTGTCTTCCTGTTAAAGATGAGAATCACATGCTATGAATGGAGAGCATGATTTTCTTCAGTTGAAATGAAGACAATATAATATAAAGAAGAGAATGTTAAGGGAGTAACCAGTGAGTAGATAGGATATATGCTGTGTTTTCTTAACTTTGTCCTCAGTAGTCAAGAACTATTGCCCATTTATCCAAACAATCCTCTGTCCAGCACGGCAGGAGAGAGGGCTGCAGTCATCATCAGACCCACTTCCTCAGGCACTTCTGTGACCAGCACCCTGGGCTCTTCATTTCTTGCCTCCATCTTCTTCCTTTTTTGTTAAGTTTTAGCAAAGATTTATTTTAGTATAAAAGGGTTAAAGTGGGAGACAGAAAAGGAGAAACATAGGAGTTAAAAGACTCTACCTTCACCTTTTTTTTATGCTCTGGTATAATGAAAGGTTTTCTCTTACCATTCCCCCTCCTCCCGCCGGCCCTGGATGTAAGAGGTAGGTCAATAAGTGCCAGTAGAACCTGCAAAAGTGAATTCAAGTCTCATAAGGGTCCCAGAGTTTATATTTAAGGTGGAAATAAGGGACATAGAGAAGCAGAAGTTGTATTTACATTTAAAGTGATTCTAGAACATACCATAAAGATTCTACACTGTGAGTTGTTTAAATATGAGGCACACACTACTCCCTTGGAGAGATCAGAAGAAGAGGGGTAGATGATAGAGTCCACTATATAGAGCTGAGAGCAAAGGGCAAAGAGACAGTCCAGAAGAATGAAATTAAGGTGAAGCTAGAATACATACAGTGCCTTATATTTGGCAGATGGCTATAGATAACTGCAAAGAAACCTGAAGAAGAATGAGCAGGCAGGGTACCCTCTAAAGGTAATAGATGAGAGACCTAGCAGGGTCTGTGTGCTTCGATTCTCTTTGGCTTCCCTATACATCTTTCCTTCCTCCTGGATGTGGACAGGATCCCTCTAGAATACAAGTCTCCAAAGCAAAAGTGAGTTACCTTTTTAGGCTTTATGGCTTACTTTAGGGGAAATTGGTTCTAGTTTCAAAGACGGACCCTCTTCAGGATAATAGGACAAAGTCTTAAAGACCTTTATTGTCCTTCCCTGACACTTGTTCATCAAAGACCCAATATGTGGAGTAGGTATGAGTTGGGAAGAGGTTTTGGTGCAGCAGAGTGGCAGGGTGGGTACCTGGCATGCCTACTTCTGCAGCTCACCTTTCACCCTCTGACCTGGCCCATGCTGATCTCAGCATGATGGATTCTGCTGAGCCCACCCGGCCTGCTGAGCTGTTGGGTCTCCGCCTCAGACGCTGTGCTCCCTCTGGCCCTCCTACTTTATGATGCAGCAACAAATTTTGCAAGAATGTAATTCTCTTCTGTAAAGCAAGCCCTGCCCCCAGGATGCTATGTGAGGGACCTTTATGTTATCCCTCCCTGTAGTTGGCCGTAAATACCACAAGGTATCTTTCTCCAGGTCCTTTGAATACCAGGGATCTGCCAGCTTTCCCAGGCCAAGCATCAATGAATTAAACACCCAAACCAAACCCCTTCCCTGCTGGAGCTACATTGCCCCCAGGTCCTTGGGAAGTCACTGACCCTGATGAAGGCTCCCACTGCTTGTCAGGTCTCTCCACTCTGTTAGTGTTAGGTTGGATTTCCTCTTGTAGGTCTGATGTTCAGAGCATGATACCAACCCCTGGACTCTTGTTGAGGCCTTCCCCTAGTGTGATCTGCTGGACAGCAAACCACTTACTTATACATAAACTGAACACGTTTTCTCATTTATCCCAAGCCTCATTAGCTTAACGTCCTGCTGAATTTCCACACTGGGCTGGATTTAATCCTTTTTCTTTTACATATGGTAAGACACCACACAAGAGAACTCTTCTATTAAACCACAGCTAAAGATATATCTCTGTTTGTGTGCAAGATGAGAATGGTGTGTGGCACCTTATAATACTAGAAAGAAGTTTTCCATTGACTTGTCATTAACTTAGCACTTAGTGCTTCTTAAAATCTGGGCCTAGAATTAGCCATTGAGAATACAGCTGTGAAAAACACCAGTATTTGTCATTATAGACTTGAGATCGATCCATCCTCCCGAGTTGCCATGTTTCACTCATTATCAGTAAGAAGAGCATCACCATTTCTTGGGCAAATTATGTACTGAGTACTTCACAAATATTATCTCATTCATTCCTGTGTTGGTCTTGAGATATACAAGTTTTCCTTCTTTACCTAAGGCAGATTCCTGGAAGGGGGGCTGGAGTGGAGAGGCCTCCACCCTAGTTCCCTATGCTATGTTACCTCCTAGTGTTGATAGTTCCTTCATGATTATGATTGTTTTTTTTCCCCTCTTTTTGCTTTAAATGGCAGAAACCCAATGCCAAGCTTAAAGTTTAGTCATCTCTTTAAACCAAATTTAGAACTTTTATCTCGATCTTCTTCTGAATAGTTGTGTTTGTTCTAACACAACTAAATCTTATTGTAGGTACTCTCAAATTACATTATTACATTTAAAAATAAGCCTAGTATTTATTTAAATGCTATTGGTTTTTGGATAATTCTTAGAGAACCAGAGGGTTTTTTTTTTCAGTCAGAGTAACTCAGTTACAATTACTGTGTGTTAAAAATGAGTGATCTAAAGGCTGTACTTTGGGAACTTCAAAGACTGTGTCTGTCATCTTTCACCCTAACCCAGAAGCTTACAGTACTGTTCTCTGGCACCTGCTGCTTCACATGCCGTCCAAGCTATCCCTGAATTACAAGGGTGATGCCTTCACTCCCCTGAACCTCAGTATCCTCGCCCCAGCCATCAAGGTGCTTAAAACACGTTATCCCTGCCTATTTTTAGCCATATCTCCTTTCTGCAGCCCATTTGCCCATAACAAACCATGCCAAGCTGTTTGCAGTTCATCGGGACTACATGCTGTGTCACATCTGCTCTTTCCGCTGCCCCAAACCACCTTCCCTATACCAGCTTCCCAACCACCACTACTACACAGAGACCTGTTTTGCCTGCATCTATGCTATCTAGTCCTATGTATTCCTGGAAAGTTACACTTCCTCTATGGAGCCTTCTACAGCCTCCCACTGGAATCCTGAGGCTCTACCTGCACCCCGAGCCCAACCTCCATACAGCTTGACCATCTGTCTTTGTATTTCTCCTATGTAAATAATGCTGGGCACATAATAGGAACTCAATAAATATTTGGGGACTTGGTGAGTAAATATGTGTACAGTAAATATTGACAGAATTACTTCACATACTTGAGCCAAGTGAACACAGTGCTGGGAAGACACACAGGTATTTTCTACAGGGTGAGCAGAAAGAAAGAATGACAGACCCAGCCTGTGTTTAGGCAGTACACCAAGGACAGGGTGAGGAAGTCCAAGTGACTGAGGAGGAACCAGGAAGCGGAGGGGCAGAGGAGCCCAGGGAGGTGGTTCAGAAAGGAATGTTCACACTGACCACCTCCACAAAAAGCCAGTGGAGACAATGAGAAAGGGCCTGGACTTGCTTGTGAAAGGAGTTTCAATGGAGGGGTGGGACGGGCAGCCCCCTCAGTGGAGAAAGACCAGATAGCTCTTCTGCTTCAGTCAGCTGCCTTGCTGCAGTAGTCACACCTACATTTCTTTTCTTTTTTCTTTTTTTTTGTCGGTCGTGGGGCTTGAACTCTGGGCCTGGGCGCTGTCCCTCAGCTCTTCAGCTCAAGGCGAGCGCTTTACCACTTGAGCCACAGCGCCACTTCCACACCTACATTTCTTAGATTGTTCCTTACCACAGTAACCATGGCAGATTAGCTGTGTAACAGTGGCACATTCCAGAGCTCTGAGCAACAGTGACCAGGGTGACAACTTTGTAAGTCTCATTTCTTCTGAAGCTGGGGACAGAGTACAGAGGGGGTCAGCATACAGCAGACCTTATATTTGTTCATCAAGCCCAGCAATATGGTAATAACCCAAATGTGCTGTGTCTATACTTAGAAGAGAACTTATTACACACAAGTTCTTGGATGATTGTCTCATAGGCTCATGGCAGTGAAAACTGAGTTTGCTACCTAATTCCAGTGCTACCCCCCCCACACACACACAATCATCCCATTCTTCTGTAAATTCCTGCAGGTTGGTGGGTCAGGCATATTAACTGTTCTCATAGCTCCTTGCCCTCCTGCTTCTACCTCTCCCCTTATATACTTGGTGATTCCACAGTGGACAACATCACACAAAGCAGTGTGTAGCTTAGAATCCTTTTTCCACTGCCCTGCAGGGGCATTGCATAACTTTTTGTGGGTTTGTTTTATATTGGTCCCCAGCAGCATCTGAGCTCTTGGAGGACAGGAACGTGTTTTATTTGTTCATGTCTCTTTAGCTGGAATGCAGCATGTTGGCCTTGGTAGTACATGAGATGCTGCCTGGTCTTCCAGAGGTTTGCAGCTGCTAAAGAAGATGCAGTGAAGGGCAGGGTCTCCCTGGAAACTGTGTCCAGCGCACAGGCTGGGAGTAGTCACTTCCCAGGGACTCTGCACAGCCCACTGTGCTTGAGGGAATTTTGAAGAATTTATCAGTTCAGCCACTGAGGCCACAACTACAGTGGGGGCAGCGAAGCAGTTGTCATTAGGATGAGAATGACAGATGAAGCTAGGAAGAGTCAGGCAGAGGTCTTACACCTACACAGAATTGGAGACAGATGATCTTGTAAGAAGTGGTGGGTTATTTAGGCCTTTGAAGGAAAAGAGTAAGGTTTGCATGAGAAAGACTGTATAAAGATTGTTAGTCGTAGTACCCTGAATACACCTGATCTGATAACAGAAGCTAAGCAGGGTTAGGCCTGGTTAGTACTTGGATTGCTTTGGCCATGCTATAACTGTTGATTGGAAGAATGGAGCTAGAGGAAGAAGAGACAATATAAGAGAATTGATGGAGGCTGTCTGTATACTCAGGATTTTGGTGGTGATGATACAGAACATGTGAAGTCCATCACTGAATGACTAATTTCGGAGATGTAAACCTCTGAAGTATGCATCAGAAACCTCTGCAGCTTTGTGGAGTAAATGCCTGTGTGCATTTCCCTTGTTGCACTAGCCATGACAGAAGACCGTGAAATATAAGAAATACGTATTTCTCTATGCCCCTGGTTCTTATTACATAGCACCTGAAACCCTTGGTATTTCCTTTACATGCCGTTGAAATGACTGAGGCTTCTAGGTCACCTCAAGACGCAGAGCTGGTGGTGGCAGAACCAGCTTTGTGATGAGAGGGCTAGCTGTCAGCCCAAATTCCCTGCCTTGTGTCGTGTAGAGGCTGGAGGTCGAGCTGATTACCAGTGGCCATTGACTTCATCAGTCATATCTGCACAGTAAAGCATCCAAAGCATTCAGAAACCACCCCCCCACACACACATACACACACCAAAGGATGTGATTCAGAGACCTTCCAGATAGCTAAGCACATGGAGAGTCCTGGAAAATAGCATCCAGAGAGGGCTTGGAAGGCCCCACATACCTTCCCATGTGCCCTGCCCTGTGGATCTCTTCCATCTGGCCTTTCAGCCATACCACTAGTAATGTTGTTTATAATAAATGGGTAAATGGAAGCCAAGTGTTTCCCCGAGCAAACTCATCAAGTCTGAGCAGAGGTTGTAGGACTCGCCAGCCAGGGCAAAGCACTGGTGAGACAGCCTTGGGCTTGGAGTGGCTCTGATGGGGCAGCTTTTCAGGACTGAGCCCCTGACCTGTGTATGCACTCTGACACTGACTTCAGGTGGAGAGTCAGGTGGTGTCCTTTACTGAAGAGCTTAGCTTAGCTGTTCAGAAGCAGCCCCTCACTAGCACATTGGCCCCAGAAGTGTTGGCTGTGAACAAAAGAGTTCTCAGTGTTTCTTAGGAAGCCATATGTTCACAATGTAAAGCAATGTCATGATAAAAGGAGCGAGGCATTTGCACCTGAGGAGTCAGCCCTGCATTGATAGGGGCTCTGTACACTGTATGGCTGTCTGGAAGATGAAAGAACTACCGAGGATCCATCACATACTTGTTCTCATGGCTTTGAACCATCTGTTTAGTTGCTCCCAGGAAGTTTGAGAAGTAACTCTGACTTTGGAGCTAACTTGATTATTGATACTCTTCTAGAACACAAGTCAGCCTGCCACAACCTGTGCAACAGAACACCAAGTTTTTGTGCACTCTAAAGCTAAAATTAGTTTTTACACTTTAACTATATATCCCTATATAACGGCCTCTGGTGTATCCCCTTGGTCATCAGGGCCTAAAACACTTACATCTGTAGTCCCTGACAGAAAAAATTGCCAGCACCTTCTCTAGAAGGTTGTTTTTCCGGCAATTTTGAAAGCAACTTTTTACCAGGAAATCGGAATTCTCTGGGTTTTGTTCATCTGTTATTTGTACGAACCACCATTTTATCTGTATACTGATAATAAACTCAAGGATTAAACTTGCCATTGGGTTTTTCTGTAATGGCTCCATTTATTTTGTGAGCACATTTAAGGTGAAGTGCATCATGAACGAACCATGCTTGATAGAAGCCAAGTGGGAAAATTGCCAACAAAGCAATGGAGTCATTGGTGTCAGTGCTCTCGTTGCCTCTTCATAGCTGGACCGCCCTGGTTCCTGGCTGAGGGCCACGACTCATTCAGTAATAAGCAATCTTTACACCTGCAGGGATAGCAGATGTTGATGCATTGGGCATTGCACCATTGTTCAGTTCAGTTATTTCCTCAGTACTTCATTGAACTGAGTTAACTACCTTCTCTCGCCCACCGCTCACCCTTAGAAACATTTTGTGGCTGTGAAAATTGTTTCTCTCTTTTTCCAGCCAAGAAACAGTTGTTAGGTACCATCTGACATATGCATCATTATGAGTCATATCTACCTTACAGGTCCTAAGAGCTATCATTAATCAAGTAGTTATACTTTTTTTAAGTACTTATAGTTTAATAAAACATTTCACTGTATAAAAAGTCTCCTCAGAAAAATAAATAAATAATACATTTGTCTCAGACACACACACAAAAAAAAAGTCTCCTCAGGTACTCAGTGTATTTTAACAGCTTTATTGAGATAATTTACATACTATATAATTTACTCACTTCAAGAATACAACTCATTAATTTTCAATATATTCACAGAGGTATATAGCTATCCCCTTGGTTGATTTTAGAACACTTTAGTATGCCAAACAGAACTTATGTCCCCATTAGCAATCACTCTCCAGTTCTCCCATTGGCCTAGCCCTAGGCAAGCACTGGTCTGCTTTGTGTCTCTACAGATTTCTCTACTCAGCACTTTTTTTTTTAACTCAATTTTATTTTTTGTGCTAGTAGTGGGGCTTGAACTAAGGGCCTGGGCACTCTCCCTTAACTTTTTCACTCAAGGCTGGTGCTCTGCCACACACCTTCACTTCTGGCTTTTGCTACTTAATTAGAGATAAAACTTTCATGGACTTTCCTACATAAGCTAGCTTAAAACTGATCCTCCTATCTCAGCCTCCTGAGTGGCTAGGATACAATCAAGAGCCACTGGCACCTAGCCCTCCTCAGGGCTTTCCATGTAAATGGAGGCATGCACTAGCTAGTCCTTATGACTAGCTTCTTTCACTTTGCATCACATTTTCAAGGTTCACATATGCAGGGTACATGATTTTCCCATGGTTTAGAGACCAAGATACACCTCGTAGAGCTTTATGCCAGCAGGCACCCTCCCACCATGCAGCTTCAGTCTTTGCTCCTTTGACTAGCTTGATTTAGAGGAAGGTTCTTGTATTAGTCTTACTAATCCTGCCATTTCTCTTAGCATCTATTCTTAAAAACAAAACAAAACAAAACAAAAACAAAAACTCTGTGCTCACCATAGTCCAGGTCAAGCTCTGGGCAGTACTGCCTCTTCCTGACCCGAGAGGAGAAAGAGGCAGCCATCACAGTAAAAATTTCACGAGGGCTCTTGTGGGAGAAGCACTTAACAGAGACAGGGAAAGTTACGTATAGTATCTGGAGAAGCACCATCAAAAACTACCCTTCTGCCAGAGAGAGGAGAGGGAAGGAAGACAGCCCCAATCCAGCAAGCTGGCACATAGCATGCTTACTTCCCAACACTTTCCTTTTTCACTTTGTTCTTTCACTTTCTGATGCAATTGATTTGAAACTCATTCTCAAGTTTCTGTGTTGTGTTGTCAACAAAGGAGTCTGATCAGTTAGTGCTAGTTCTTATATGACTTCTTTCAGGAGTTTGTGAGTGTGTAGTATCAAGTGTGAAATAAGCTAAGAGTGCCTGGTTGATAAAAATCTGCAATTAGATGAGAATTAGGTCCCAGAACTCTGTTTTCAAGTGAAGTTGAAGCTAACCTGTTTATCTCGATCTACACCTCCTGCAGAAATATTGCTGTGTCTTCAGTGCGTTTGTGGTTTCTTTTACTGACCTTTTTGATGAGATCCATCACAGAAAGATAGGAAAATTCTAATTGTTTTCCAAGACTGACTCATTAAGTGATCTTAAGAAAATCATTTCTATTTTCTATTCTACCCTGATATCTTCATGAGAAAAAAGAGCATGGTAACATCTCAGGATAGTTAACAAAACCAACAGGTAAATGATGACATACTTTTTTTCAGTAATAAAATAATGTTTATTAGGCTACTACAAAATGAAGAAATTCATTTTTCAAAAAGTTTCTTTTTTTGGGGGGGAGGTGGTCCGGTCGTGGGGCCTGAACTCTGGGCCTGGGCGCTGTCCCTCAGCTCTTCAGCTCAAGGCTAGCGCTCTACCACTTGAGCCACAGCGCCACTTCTGGCTTTTTTTTTTTCTTTTTGCTTATGTGGTGCTGAGGAATCAAACCCAGGGCCTCAGGCATGCAAGGCAAGCGCTCTACCACTGAGCCACCTTCCCAGCCCTCAAAAAGTTTCTTTATCATGACCTTGAAAGGTATTTATATTTTCATGGTTGGTTTTCTATAATAATACTACTTGTTCAAAAAGAACAAGCCCATAAAGGGGAACATACTTTTCATTTTAACAATTTACTTATAAGTAACTCTAATTCTTTTCCTTATTTCTTGTTAGTTTTCCAATTTTTACTTATTAATCACTTTTACAGCTATTAGTGAGTTGGTTTAGGAGATGTATTATGCATAAAATATACCTTGTATATATTTTTTAAAATGATCATCATAATCTTTTTTTGAAATTTCTTCCACGCCAGCCATTTCCATTGGTTTCCAAAGCCAGAAAATACTGGTAATGCAGAACAAATCACTGCAGTACCCATGGGTGATCCTTCTGATCACTTAGAGAGGCCTAGAATTTTACAGAATGCTCCCCCCAGGGTTTTGAGCCCTCAGCCTGAAGTTATGGGTGACAGATGTGGTTTTGTGAATAAGGCATTCGGAGGCCAAGAATTTCCAAGTTGTGAGTCATAATCTCCTGACAGATTACAGCACAGATCATCTGAGATTTGTTGAACTCATCCTAAAGTGATCGTGTTCAATGTGCGCATTGTGCCTGTACCAGGGGATACAGGTATGGTTCATGGTTCTGAGCCTTGCTTAGGATTAGAGACAGCACCTCACACTCACTTCTTCACGTGCTTTCCTCAGGTGCACATTGCCCGCTGCTGTGGTTCTGGCAGAAGAGGCCACCCAAGGAACTCATGTCTCACTGCAGACCCATGGAGGGTGTGGGACACTAAGACAGCAGGGTCGAGGCCAGTTTTGCCCAGGAGCTCCCCTGCCTGTAGTGGCTGTGCAGGTGGCTCCTCCTAGCACAATGAAGACCTATCTGTGAGTGAAAACTGCTGGGCTCTCAAGATTCTTAGTGTACTGATGAGAAAGAGACTGCTCATAGCCAGCTCAAGGACCACTTCATCCAGTTTTCCATTTTCTCAGCTCGGTGTTCTGTTCTGTTTTGCCTTGGCCACTGGACTGTGTCGTGTAAATGCTGGGCAGAGGGGGAGAGGGTTTGGATGAGTGTGAAAGGAAAGCTCGAGCTGCCCAGACGTAGGGGGGACAATCAGAAAGTGAAGTGGGCCTTCGGACACTCGTCTGCAGTAAGCAGGGCAGATAGGGAGAGGGAGGAATGTGCTAGAGGGAGTGAGGCGTAACTTGCAATGAGGCTGGTTAGAGCAGACCACTGAAATTGGACCAGATGTTTCAGACACGTTGCTGTGAGATTTTTCTCCTGAGGCAGTGGGCAGGCTCAGAGCAGGTGCACCGGCTGCCAGGTACACACTGGATTGCACAAGTATGAGTGGCACTTGTGTTGCTCATGTCATCTAAGAAACCATGGGTCGTAATCTTAGAGTGGGATGGCAAAGACCGAAACAGTGGCAGACCCCATGTCTAAGGAAGAGTGAGCAGTGTGAGAAGGGGTGGGCTTAATGTTCAAAGGAGATAGCTCAGGCCAAAGGAGCCACTAGGGCTGTGGGAAACACGAGACTGACATTAGACTGACAAGCTGTGTCCATCCCAGAACAGTGCTTGCGGGGGACAAGCGTGGGAATGAGCTCATCTCTGAAGACCTGAAAAGAGATGAACTCTCTGGGGGAGGTAATATAAAAGAAAGGGGAAATCTTGAGTAATCTTGTTTGATCAAAACATTTACTGGCAACAAGTACCAGAACTAATTTGAATATTACTTGCACTTAATTTGTATGTATGTGTAGAACTAAAGTTAAAAAGGAAAAAAAAATAGCCAGGTGTCAGTGGCACATGCCTATAATCCTAGCTACTCAGGAGGCTGAGATATGAGGATCGCAGTTTCAAAGCCAGCCCAGGGAGGAAAGTCTGTGAGACTTTTATCTCCAATAAAGCACTCAGAAAACTGGAAGTGGTGCTGTGGCTCAAATGGTAGAGTGCTCACCTTGAGCTGAATAGCTAAGGGGCAGCGTTCAGGCACAGAGGTCAAGTCCATGACAGACTGGAAAAAAAAAAAAAAAAAGGAAAAAAATGGCCAAAACCTTGGCAGATGAAGAAATGAGGGAAGGAGAAACAAGATAGTAGACAGAAAGCTAGAATGGACATACCAAGAGATGTACTTTCATTCACAGTTCTCTCAGGAAGCTGTGTCAAATCATGGTCCTTACCTTGTGCAAGTTGTCCTTGCTGCCACTTGTGTCTAGTCCTTGTGTCATGTCAGTCAGTCCAAAGGGGTAAAGAAGCCTTAAGTCAAGGCATTGGCACATCTGCCCTGTGCCACATACCTCTGTTCAAGGCTAGCCTTGGAAACTCCTGTCCTCTTACCACCCAACACTGCCAACTTCTTGATGAAGAGATACCATCCTCATTTAGTACCAGACCCCAACACTGCCAACTTCTTGATGAAAAGATACCATCCTCATTTAGTACCAGACCCCAACACTGCCAACTTCTTGATGAAAAGATACCGTCCTCATTTAGTACCAGACCCAAACAAATAGACACAAACTAAAAAGGTTAGAACAGCTCTGATCTCTACTGTCCCTGGAAGAGAAGTCACCATCAGAGACTGGTCAGTGGGCTTGCCTTTGAGAAACAAACAAAAGTCAGGTGACTGGCCATGTGGTTCAGCCTACACAGTCATCACAGACACCAATGAGAGAGTGCCAGCCTGTTCCCCACAGAAGCCCAAAGGGCAGGAAGCCACAGGCATGTGCCCGAAGCCTGTGCGTAAGTAAATGGCAAGACTGAATCTGAGCCTCACCACTCTTCTTGCAGGACCATTTCCCCTCACCACCGTGGGTCCACACACAGGAATTTACCAGGTTCTCCACTTGGTGAATCAAAGGGAAAACATAAATGTCTGCAGATTTGCAGCTCCTGTTGAAACTAACTTAACAGGTTGTTAAAATGGTACCCATATCTCAGGAGAGACAACCATGCTGGGTGTCTCAGGCCTCTCAAAAGAAATGTTATCAGTCACAACAAAGCCCCGGAATGTGCTTCTGCCAGCACTTGCCCTAGTGGAAGCATCCTTTGCTAGGACCAGAGTTCTGTTCTGGACCATGACACAGCTTCCAGATAGACTGTTCAGTGCTTTGTCCCTCATCACTGACATCCCTTGTTTGGTCCCCAAGACACTGCCTGCCAACTAAGGACAAAATGCACAGGCAGTGGTCACCAGAGCTCTGTCTGAGTAGCACAGGAGGAAAAGAGACGAGGCCAAGGGCCACAGACATTCCTCTGAGGTTTTGAACCTGAGCACAAGAGTGCGGTGCCTCTTGTTCTTACCACTGCAGGAACTTCCTGCTGTTTTGCTAAGAAGACTGCTCTGATTTATAGCCTCTCAGCCCCAAAACTGGTCACCAAAATGAGCCACACAAAAGTGAAGCTGAGGGCTACCACCCTTGCTTGGGTTCTGGACAAGTGTATGAGGTTCCTCTAGGTGATTTGCCTCCAGCACCTGCAAACCTGCTGCTGAGTGGTGCAAGAAGGTGGTCCCAGTGCTGTATGCTGTCCACACAAGTCTCTGAACGCCGCCTGGGCAGTTGGTTCAGTCTTCTGAGTTCCTCTATGGCATAATTTGAAGATGACATTTTTTCAGATAGGGACTAGAATTTATCTCCACATCTGTTGCACCTCCCATCTCTTATTCAAGTAAGGAACATGCTGTTGGTTTAGGGCAAGGGTAGGCTTTATTTTTCTTCTTTTTCTCCCCCTCCCCCATTTTTGCCAGGAAGTTGTTCTTGCTGACTAGCAGCCTAAGTGGCATCTCTCTCCTCTAGACTAGTAGTGATGACTTAAGATAATAACTCTCACCTAGTCCTTGGTGCCTTCTGTTCAGTTTCTTACTTTTTTTTTTTTTTTTTGACTCAGCTAAGCGCTCTTGTGCCATAGGGAATTGGTCACTTCTCTGGGTCACCACCCTAGGCAGTTGGCCTGGGACAGTGCACCAACATAGAAAATGAATGAATGAAACTGCATGAATTCAACCTTTTTTTTTTTTTTTTTTTTTTTGCCTGTCCGGGAGCTTCAACTCAGGGCCTGGGCACTGTCCTTGAGCCTCTCTATGCTCAAGGCTAGTGTTCTACCACTTGCCAAAGCAGTACTTCCACTGTTTATATAGTATTTTTCTGTTTATATAGTACTGAGGAATCAAACCCAGGGCTTCATGCATGCTAGGCAAGTACTCTACCACTAAGCCACATTCCCAGCCATGAATTTATTCTAACTGTGCAACTGTAGCTCTCCCAGGATAGCGGAAGCAGTGCAGGAGCTCCAGGCCACCTCCTCTTGCGGAGCTGTCCCTATGTCCTCACTATCACCACCAGTCTCCCACTTGAGTTCTTTGCAACAATGGGTCTTGAGGGGTATCCATGCCTTCCTTGCTTCTGTCCTCCATCCCACATATTTAATAGGTCTATCACCCAGGTATTTGCTATGCAGCCCCATAGAACCTCTGTCAGCAATATGCTTTGCTGTGTCTGCCCATTTACTTCTTGTACAGATGGAGAACTTTCCTATGCGAGGTGCTAGACCCAGAGCCGCAAGGCTGTGTCTGCACACAGGACAGGTTGGACAGTCTCACTCCACCTTGTGGCGCTCATAGCCTACATAAGCAGCAGGCCAGTTGGCATGCAATCGAAATGGGATTTTCTGAGCACTGTCTGCAGAAAAGTACAGTAACAGCTGAGAGCAAAAAGTGAACCATCTAACTCCAGGCATAGGAGGTTGGCACAGGTTCTGCAGTAGATGGCGGAAAGGAGGCTGCATGGTGAGAATGACAACCTAAAGCAGCAGGAGAGTGAGCCAGGGGAAGAAACATCATGTGTCTCCCAAAAGCACTGGGGACGTGGTGAGGAGTGTCCTAAAAGGGTGTCTGCAGTTTCCTGAAAAGCTATTTTATGTGCTGTTATTTCTGTGTGTGGCACAACTTCCTTCCTACACTCCAAAAACAATAACAACAGGACAGGACTGGTAGAAACAAGGGTGAAAATCCAGGTATCCTCCTAAAGAAATTTGGGGGAAAAAAAAAAAGGGAAAATAATGCCATTTGCTAATTCTTTTTCTGGTTTGGAAATCGTGATTGTTTTTATTCAAAAATGAAATGTGTGTGTGATTATTAGTCAATTAGTAAGTATGTTTTAACTCAACAAAAGACAACAGAGAGCCACTGAAGGGTTTTTACATCAAGGAGGGATATGACACTGTTGTAAACCAGGGCAGTGAGAGAGTGAAGACAGATGCATTCAGAAGATGCATGAGCACTTTACAGGATGGAGCCTGCCAATCTGGCTGTGCAGTGGATGGATGAGAATTGCTGCCCGGCCCTGCAGAAACAGAGAAAGAAATTGGATTGACAGTGACTTTGGTTCGGAACATGTTCCATCTTAGATGTCAGGGACATTTAAACAGAAACGTATCTATGGATAGTTGATTCTGAGGCTCTGAGACACAGTGTCTGGACTTAGGAATCTTCACTGCACACCAATGACTATATAGCCCTGGGAATGAGTAGACACCAACAGATGGAAATATGGGAAGAAAGAAAAAATACTCCTGAAATCGACAAGCGTTTGAAAGATGTGCAGAGAGAGTGGGGGGGGGGGAGGGGGGATTGTGAGGATACTGAAAGGGAGGCGTAGCTACAGGAAGACCAAGAAACTGAGATGTCACCAAAACCCAGAGAAGAGTTGGCATGTGTCAGCAGGACACAGAGCCGCCTCAGGACAGAGACAGAGCCGAGCAGGAAGTACTGTGGCTAACAGAGGACTTTATTGGAAACTTATAAGAAAAAGAAAAACTGCTTAAGGATTAGAGTACTGGACTGTGAGCTTCTAGAGTCAAGAATGTTGCTTGTTCTTTCTAGCTTCATTGCTTATAGGATTACAGGTACATTTATAGACACTTGGAGATTTTGTTGATTCTGTTGATTTTATTTCTATTGATGCAGTTGATCTAGTCTCTTTGTGGGTTTGAATGACAGCGTAGACCTTTATGATCTTATATGGTCTGTATCATGGTGACATAAATGGGCTCAGATATTGATCCTCTGAGCCCTTAGAGAAGCTAGAAAAGCCTGAAGCTGTTTGGCTGGCTTTAAGCTTTATTTAGCTAGCCTTGTGTGGCATGCAAATCTATTTCTTCTGTGTGTGCCATGAGGCTAAACTTACACAGCCTTGTTCTCTAGAGGGTTGAGAAGTCTTTGGTTCCACCTCTTCTCTGCACAAGCATGATTATATAGCTGTGTCCCTCTTGGTTGCTGACCCCACAACCTCCCAGAGAATCTTGTAGCGTAACAGTCTGTCTGTAAGAGGCTCTACACTTGGACTTTACATTTCACAGTCTGCCTGCAGACTGACAAAGACTTTCTGAGAATCAAAGATTCATAATAAAAGATGTATTTTCCCCAATGGCTATTTTTTTTATAAATAAAGCCATTGTGCTATGGGATGCCATTTTAATTCTACAATCATTCTGCACTTAACTTTTATAGCCCACCAAGTCAAGTACATGCAAGCCACTTGGGGAAAGTTGCAGCCTCCAGGATTCTATAGTCTGCCTGGGAAAATTCTTAAGAAACTGGGAACATAAAAGTGATGAGAATAGTAGCCAGTAGGAAACTAGCTTTGAACTGTTTTTAGGCTCTGTTTTAAATGTTTTGTGTGTATTAACTCAGTTACTTCTTTGTATCCTTGTGAAGTAAATAGTTATTATTTCCATTTTACAAGTGAGAAAACTGAAAATCAGAGAAGTTAAAATTAAAAATACCTGTGTTCTTCTCCATTATTAAGATTGTTCTCCTTCTCTACAGTTTGGCTCAAGCCCCATGTCCTTTCTGGAGTTTTCCCCTGTGTAAGGCCCAATTGAAACTTTTCTAGCCCTTTGAACATATGCCTCATCACTTGCCTCTTTTTTTGTTGTTTGTTTGTTTTTTGGTCAGTCACAGGGCTTGAACTCAGGGCTTGGGCACTGTTCCTGAGCTGTTTGGCTCAAGGCTCTACCACTTTGAGCCACAGCTCCACCTCCAGTGGTTAATTGGAGATAAGAGTTTCAAGGTCTTTCCTGCCTGAGCTGGCTTCGAACCTCAGTCCTCAGATCTCAACCTCCTGAGCAGCTAGGATTACAGGTGTGAGCCATTAGTGCCCAGCCCATCATTTCCCTCTTAATTATCTGCTGCTTTGAGTTGTGCTGCCTTTTCTGTTTCTGGGTATCTTGACTCACCATCAGAGATGGTGAACTCTACTTATGGGAGACCATGTGCTTCCCCTTCCCCTTAATGGAGCTGCAAATGCCCAGCAAGGCCCAGGGAGCTCATGGGCCTAGCTTCCCCATTCAGCAGCCGCCCAAAGCCTAGAGGCCTGGGCTGTCTATTCCATGCAGCTTCTCTTTGATGAGCTCTAGAAACTTGCTCTCCTCCTCAGCTGGAAAAGTATATTCTGAATTTTTACAAAAATAAACAAAACAAAGAAACACATTTATTTCATCTGAGGATCTCCATAACAGCAAATATTTTATAAAATGTCTGCTTAAAATGCAAACGGTTTCCTTCCTCCTTTTTAAAAGCTGTGGTTGCTGCTTTTGAAGAAGACAAGGTGAAGGAAATGTTTCCTGTTTGTAGAGGCTCATATTTCACCCAACACAAAGAGTAAATTGGTGTCTGAACACCCTAGAGCCTAGAGCTTCTGCTTTTTAAGTACTTTGCTCCTACACAGGAGGAGAGAGATTCAATTGGCTTTTGTTTACATACTCTTTCACTGTCTTTTAAGAAATGAGACAATGCAGGTGCAACTAAATGCTTTTCTCTCCCGCTGCTGGTCGCTTTGTGTCATGAGCAATGCCTTTCAGTATTTGTGTCTTTACTGCAAATTAGTATCAAGTACAGATCTCCATGGCTGGATCTGGGCCATTCATTGTTTTTCATGTGCTTTGTATGACATTTAGCCACATCCTGAACATCTACCCACTAGACACCAACAATTCCACCATCCTGTGCCTGCTTTCCCTATCCCACATGACAACCATCAGTGTCTCTGCACGTTGCCAAATACCACTGGTTGGGGGGAAATGTTGCCCATGTTATAGATCCACAAAAAATGTTAATGTAAGTTCTACTTTTCTAAGGCTTTAAATGTTTACATATATGTGTGTATATAAAATTATGTAATAGTTTACATATAAATCATATGAATTCAAGATATAACTGTATAGATTGTGTGTGTGTGTGAGTGTGAGTGTGAGTGTATGTGGTATGTTACCAAGGCCTGAATTCAAGCCCTCATACTTGATCATCCTGCTTGATGTTCTACCACTTATGCCATGCCTCCGGCCCTACTTTAGGCTAGTTATTTTGGTGATGGAGTTTGAAGGACTTTTCTGCTCAAGCTGAACCTTGATTCTCCAGATAATCAGCCTTCTGAGTAGCTAGGATTACAGGCAAGAGTCACTAGAGCTTAGCTGCCTATTTTCCTGTGCATACATGTGACTGCCTCAAGAGCAAACTCTTCTAGCATCGCCACAGCTCTGTGCCTTCTCTGTCTCATCATTCTTTGTTGCTCTCTTTTTAGGGAGGAATGATCAATTGGAATCGTCTTTTCCCTCCTTTACGTCAGCGACGAAACATAAACTATCAGGATGGTCGGCAGTCTGAACAGCAAGCATCCCCTCCTCCAGAGGTTTCTGAGGAACAGGTAACAAGTAACACCTGCTAATCAGCCCAAATCCATGTTTCCAACTTAAAGCAGTATGGGGCTGGCAAGAAATCAAAGCTTAGCCGGGCGCTGGTGGCTCACGCCTGTAATCCTAGCTACTCAGGAGGCTGAGATCTGAGGATCACAGTTCAAAGCCAGCCCGGGCAGGAAAGACTGTGAGACTCTTATCTCCAATAACCACCAGAAAACCGGAAGTGGCACTGTAGCTCAAGTGGTAGAGCGCTCCCCTTGAGCTGAAGAGCTGAGGGACAGCGCCCAGGCCCAGAGTTCAAGCCCCACGACCGACAAAAAAAAAAAAAAAAAAAAGAAATCAAAGCTTGATTCAGAAAGAAATCAAGCATGCCAAGATTTTGATAGCATTAAGTTGCCACCAGTGATAGCAACTTTGGCCCTTTATTAGCTGCTAGGGTTCTTAAGGTTTGAGGAAGGCTCAAGTGGGTAGGTGGATACATTGTGAGGACATCTGTCCATCATCCATAACACACATACATACACATGCAAACATATATACAAGAAACAAGGAAGTTGCTTCCCTACAAAGGGCAATAGACAAGTGGAAGGAAAACTGAAAATAAGTAATTATTTTTCAAATGCTTAACAATCACACTGAAGAGGAAGAAAATAATTTTCATAACTTTTGAACATAGTAGGTCCTCAGTCTAAACTTTTAAAAACTGCAATGAAATCTTGGGCTTTTCTTCATAGGTTATTTTTTATAATGATATGAGACTAGCAATTCTAAAGTGATGTCATGTGTATAATAACTCTGACAAATGAGAAAATGATACTAAACTAAAAGAACAGTTATAGATGGAATGTATATAAAAACCACAATATATGAGTGTGAAACTCCAGGATTTGGTATTGACAGTAGTGATTGGGAACGAGAGTACTCTTGCTTAGCGATGAAGGCCATGCTGTGTACATGGTCTCTCAGAAGCCTTGGGAGCATGCTGAGCTGTGAGTTCACAGGTGTACACAGACACAGAAACAGAAAACTGTGTGACAGAATAACAATTTCTAGGCCTGTATGAAAAGTAAGCATTACTTTGGTATCACTCTGGAAACTCTTAAGTTTAAAATCATTTCAAACTAGAAAACCTTTTCATATCTCTAAAAGTATGTTCAGAACACTGCAATGATGATGCTTGGAAATTGCTTTCTGCCTATTTTGGTTTTTCTCAGCCACCAAAACAAAGTTCAGCAATCATAGCTGGTCCGATAATCCTGCCCACTTCCTCCCTCTTCCTTGTCTCCTGAGTAAACAAGCAACAGTCAGACACATGGCATCGGCCTCTGCAGGGAAACTATGTCCTTGAACTTTCTGGAACTCAAAGGTTTCCCTGGTCTGGGTTCCAATATGCTGCCCCCAGGTTCGGGCATGGCAAATGCTTTTGAGAAAAACCAGATGTGTGTGCTGATGGCATCTGTTGATTCAGTCCCACCCAGCAGCCTCTCAGCTCACCCGGCTCCCAACAGCTCTGGACTGGGGCGTGGCCAGACAGTTCTCTCCTCTTCCTCAGAGAACCCCCTAGACAGACATCTTCCCAGAGATGAGGACGAAAGGCCCGATAACTTAGCATTTAAAAAGTAAGATAATAGTCTCCAATCCACATGGAAAGAAATAAGAAAATTCAGTGGTAGTCATGTGAACTTGATACCACAGTGAGTCATGTCTTCACGTGGCAGCCGTTAACGGTGTGAGGTGTTTACAGGTGAGATACTTCTCGGCTTTAGCACCTTGGGGGAATGAAATGTTGAAAAGAGAGAGCAAGAAGAATGAATGCAATAGAAGTTTGTAAGGTTGGTTTTTTTATGAGTCATTTTCCTTAAACCTCACAGAATGACACCTGTGATGTTAACATGTCACCGTGAGTTTAAGGCAGTGTTCAGTTCTTCCTTACTTTATGTTGTGAGAAAAATCAAATTTATGAGCGATGGGGACTTTTTTTCTTAGTCACTAATTTTCCCTTGATTCTTCTGTTCTTAACAATGGCAGATTCAGAGCATGTGGCATCAGGGCCCAGGCTTCTCATTGGCAGTATCTGTGATGCCCGCTCTCAGCATTTTTATGGCAGCTGCTGCAGGATTCAGAGATAGAAAAGATGTTCTTGCTCTCTGTATTTACAATGAAGTATGTAAAGTTTGATCTCTTGGTTAGTTTGTTCATGCTAGTCACTACCTAAATATTATTAATGACATGTGAAGATCATTTTAGTAATTTTTATCATTAGTTTTTCAATTAAATATTGGCATTTTCTTTAAGTGTTAGAGAGGGTTGGGGAGAGGGGTTTGTTTTTTGTCCATCCTGGGAGTTGCATGCTAACAAGCTACACTACCACTGAGTCACACACCTGCCCTCAGAGTCCTATAATTTCAGTACATTAAAGAAACTTAGTCAGGTGCTGGTGGCTCACGCTTATAATCCTAGCTACCCAGGAGGCTGAGATCTGAGGATCATGGTTCAAAGCCAGCCCAGGCAGGAAAGTCTGGGAGACTCTCATCTCTAATTAACCACCAGAAAACTGGAAGTGGCCCCGTGGCTCAAGTAGTAGAGCCTTGAGCTGAAGAGCTCAGGGACAGCACCCAGGCCTGAGTTCAAGCCCCACAACTGGGAAAAAAAAAAAAAAAAACTTAGCAATTTTCTAAACCCAAAGAAATAAAAGAAACGTAGTAATTTTCTAAACCCAGAGAAACAGAAACACTTATTTGAGTTTGTTTTTTTAGTGTTTTTTCCCCTGTAAATGTATACTTGAAAAATTTTAGAGTTCTACAGGACAATAATAATGAAAAAATAATGGGAAATACAATCATGGGTAGAGTAATCGGTGTAATCTTACTAGTTATCTTACTAGTTTACCCCACAGCCATAGACACTGGCCTCCTATTTTTCAGTAAGTAGACTGACAACATCTCTGTCCATTCATCAGCCACTAGAGGTGCTGTCCCAGCCCCACTGAACATGCCTAAAAGGCAGCTAGGGCATTGCTGGTGATACTAAGCCATTCTTGTGCTCCACACTGTCTAGATCAACAGAAAACACAGGTTAGCAGAAAACAAAAGACTAGATATCTCATGCTTTTCTTTATGTAAGTATACAAAGAGGAACATAAGAAAAACGCAGGCATACATGGTGGCTCTAGCCTCTAATCCCAGTACTTGGGAGGCTGAAGCAGGAGGTTCTAGACTTTGAGGCCAGCCTGGGCTACATATCAAGATCCTGCCTCATGAAGAGGGAGAGGAGGAGAAAAGGAGGAGAAGGAAGGGGAGAGAAGAAAGGAGGGGAAGGGAGAGGAGTCTCAGAAGTTAATGTCAATTTGCAGAACTGTCCAAGAAGTATTCTATGGGGTAGGAGAGGCCAAGATTAATGACAGATAAAGTATGTGGTGATGAGGCCATAAAGGATTCTGGACCGGCTCAGCCAGAGGCAAGGCTCTTAAGGCCCCAAGAAGGCTTGGCTTGTCCCTGTTCTGTTCGGAATTGCACCCCAAGATCAAGCCCACTGAACCTGGCATGGCTGTTGGGCATTTGGTGTACATGCTGGATGAGCTGTGCAAAAGCAAGGGATGGCTAGATGCACCAGGCAACAGCAGGAAAACAGAGCTGCTCAGAAGGGACAGGAAAGAGTCACCAACTCGAGGCCCGAAAGACAGTTGATGACACATAGGATCCCACAAAAGCTGCGTGGGGAATGGTGGAAGAGGAAGACGACATGGAGGAAGAAGCAAATAAAAAACCTTCCATGTCAAAAAAAGAAGGAATATGCAATAACTAAGGGTTATCCAGTAAATCAGATGTGCCCAAATGTCTACTAACTTGCAAAGAACTATGCCCATTATTTATTCCATTTCTTTTTCTTTTTATTTCTAGTTATTTTTGTACTAAACCCATACTCAAAGTAATAACAAATGAAATTCTGATAGATTTGCTTTTGTTTCATAAACACAAGGGTTAAGAATGAGCATGTTTGCCTCTTGACCACTCCCCAAGCTTAGAAAATGAGCCTTCCTGTGAAGCCAGACAAAGAAGCTTGGATTTAGCACAAAGATGATGCACTTCCACTTCCTCTCTTTCCTTGCAGGTTTTCCTCCCTTTTAATCAGCCACCAGTTAGCAACCGCCTTCTCTACGTGAGGCCCAGCACTCTGCTAAGTTCTCAAAACAAGTCAGATAAGGCAGAATCGCTTGCTGTGCGACTGCAGATCCTAGTAGGCCTAGGAACAGGGTATGGGACCTTTCTGTCCACCCCTCCATCTTGTCAGCTGCTGTTGGTTTGGAGCCCTCTCTCATCTAAGGCAATCACCAAGAAGACTAGAGTCTCTGGAGTCAACCAACTCCAGACTCCACCTTGTTATGAAAAGTGGAAAAGTACGTGTTCAGTACAAGCAGACTCTGAAGATGATCAGACAGGCCAAAGGGATATTGGTCATCCACGCCAACAACTAGTGTCCATCACTACAGTGGCAACAATATTGTTCTGGGCACAGCAGGTGGGAATACTACAGAGTATACAGACTGGCTCTCGTTGATCCAGGTGATTCTCATGTCATTAGAAGCATACCAGAACAAACTGGAGAAAAGTAAACAGTGCGTAGTTTTTCTTTAATAAAACTTGTCAGAACTCGTTTAAGAACAACAAGAAAAGAAACAGGAATGAGAAGGTGCACATGTGTTGAAATAGTGCTGTGCAGGTGGAGGAGTGAGCAGCCTCTGTGGAGGAGGGCAGTGACAGGTGTGAGGCGCCGTGGAGAGTGGCCAACTGGGTAGGACACCACTGGGGGAGAAGCTGTGTGCCAAGGAGTCAGGACTGGATCACCAGGAACCTGACATGCATGCATGGACTGCTGCTCAGCTCCAGGCTCCGAGAACCATGGCAGGATTTTAAACAGGAAATGACATCATTAGGCCTTGACATGGAGGGACCACAGATGTGATTTCTTTTGTTCTTGCCCAGAAAACATGGTGTGTGCTTGGAAGCCCTGACCCAGTCAGTGCTTTCATAACATGTTTATAAACATGCGACAGGCCATGTGGAGACCATTTGTGCCCTGTGAGAATGATTTAAGCCTTCAAGATACTTCTAATCTCAGCTGATAAACTAGCTAAACATATTTAGTATTCAAGAATCTACACTTTGAAGACCTTGTCTTAAAAGACTAGCATAAGCTAGCCTGAAACACAAGCTCCCCCTTAGGCAGGCTACTGGTGGATCACACCTGTAATCACATTTCAAGGCCAACCTAATTAAAAAAAAAAAAAAGTTTGAATAGTAACTGGGATCAGTAGCATATCGGTAGTACCAGCTACTTGGGAGGCTGAGACCTGAAAGATTGTGATTGGAAGCCAGCTCTGACAAAAAAAAGTTCACAAGACTCCATCTCAACAGGAAAAAAAAAGTTGGGTATGCTGGCACATGCCTATTATCCTAGCTGTGACATTAAACATTAATAGGCCTGCCCAAGCGAAAAGCAAGACTGTCTCAAAAATAACCAGAGCATAAAGGACTGGAGGCCTGGCTCAAGCAGTAGAGCTACCTAGCAAGGGCAAACATTGGGAAAGATAGTAAGATCCTTCTTCAGGCTCTGTAGCACTGGGACACCAGGCCTGTGCTACCACATCTCTTTTGTTGTTGTTTTCCATACTGGGGCTTGAACTCTGGGCAACACACTTGCTAAGAGGGTTCTAACACTTGAGCCAGGCTTCTAGTCCTTTGCTTTCAGTTTGCTTTTCAGATACAGTGTTTTGCACTGGCACAGTGACTTATGCCTTCACACCTCTAATCCAGCTACTCGGGATATACAGATTGGGGGTCACAGTTCAGCCATGGCAACAACAACAAAATCTGGGTGTGGTGGTTCACACCTATAATCTCAGCTACAGAAGAGGCCTAAGTAAGTATAAGCAAGCACACACACACACACACACACACACACACACGCACGCACGCGCACACACACACACACACACAACTGTCTGAAAAATAACTTTTAAAAAGCCCATTCCTGCTAGTAGGTGCTCTAAAAGATAGATAGATAGGATCTTACCCAGCCTGCCCTGGGATTTGCTACATGCCATCTCTGAACCAGGCAGCAGAAGGACAAAGATGGAGCCTCTTCCAGGGATGTAAAATAATCAAGAACTACTCCTTCTGCAGGAGCTGTGGGAACAGAGGGTCAGACAGGGAAGGAAGAGCCTCACTCCCCCGCGGATCTTAGGGAAACTGTGGCCTGTGGCAGGTTTGGAGGAGGGGTGGCTAGTGTGAAGGGAACAACAGCTATTAAGAGCACAGGCAAGTGCAGGGGCCCTGGCGTATACCCTGATCGGATGCACACAACAGAGCCACAAGCTGGGAATTGGGGACGGGACGGGGAAGGGAGGAGTGCTACCCAGTGGGCATAACTTTCTACAAGCATCAGAATTGGGAAGAACCACCCAAAATGCCACTTGTTTTTGACACTTCTAGCTAAAGGGAAGTGAAAGAGGACCACAGCCCTGCTTGAGACCAGGCATTAGAGCGGTCACTGAGGGAGGGGCGAGACTGTCAATAGAACAAATCAAAGAGGACTACTTTGCTTGAGCAAGAATTATCTGGAGACCAAAGGGACACCTAGCCAAAGCACTGAAGGTTTTGTTAATAGAAATAGCAAGGAAAGGAACACTAGCCCCAAGTGTCTGCATCTGTCGGGCTTCTCCTCCTGCAGCATGACATGGACAGAACACATTTCACCTTGTTGTTTGGAGCCCTGTGAGCCGAGGGTAGACAGCGCGCTGCGGTGACGCCCGTTCCTGCCTGTCCCTGCCTGGGGTCAGCCAGCCATGAGACTGTGTCACGGGAGTGCCAAGGGCCACTGACTCATGTGACGGGACATGACGAGAGGCAGCTGACCAAGACACGGCTGCCCCAGACTTCACAAACCATACTCAACCCTGAGGAGGAGCAGAGCTGGACTCCGAAGTGCCAGCCTCCCTGTGACTTTCAAGCGAGTTATCTTTGCTCTCAGCTCTGGAGGGTCAGAGCATCTATGCGGGAACAGAGGAGTTGGATGAGCGCACGGGGAACTTAGTGTCTGAATGAGTAGATGTAGAAAGTAGACAACGAGCCCAGCATGGACAAGGACCAACCAATCCTGGTTTCTAAATGAAGTTAGACTACAGTGTGGCTGCCGTGTGTGGACTAGAGACTCCACTGCACTCCAGCCTGGTGATCCATGGTGACAGTTTCACATGGAACTTCCATGATCCCCACACAGGAAGGCCGCGAAGTGGGTGGAAGGAAAATGTCTAGTACTGGATGCAAAGTGTACATGGCTGGCTGTCGGCTCTGCCAGCGTCAGAAAGTGTGTACAGCATAGCATGGCTGTTATGTGTTTTCCTTTCTCAGTCTGTCCTTGTGGGGTCTGCTCATTTCACACAGAGGCCTTTTTCCTTCTTGAAGAAATCCCCCTGCTACCCACCTTCACAGACAGGGGTGTGGGGGGTGGCTTTCCTCTGGGTGGGGAACAAGACCTCAGCCCTTGGGGAAATCACTGTCTACCAAGGAAACCAGTACCCACCTTCACAGCCAGGTGTGTGTGTGTGTGTGTGTGTGTGTGTGTGTCTGTCTGTCTGTCCCCTGGGTGGGGAACAAGGCCTCAGCCCTTGGGGAAATCACTGTCTACCAAGGAAACCAGTACCCACCTTCACAGCCAGGTGTGTGTGTGTGTGTGTGTCTGTCTGTCTGTCTGTCCCCTGGGTGGGGAACAAGGCCTCAGCCCTTGGGGAAATCACTGTCTACCAAGGAAACCAGACAGTAGGTGAGGTGCCAAACCAGAACCCACTCTCTGCTCTCCATAGTGCAGGTCCTTCAAGGTCTGCAGCTGACAAACACCGGGCCGAGCAGCCATGAAGACTCATCACACGTCCCTCTTCTCCCAGAGATTCAGCTAAAGGGCTTGGTGGCTGACCCATAGAGCCTGAAGCGCAGCCCGCTGCCCACTCACAGCAGTGGACAATCTTCAGCAGACTGGTGAGGCGTGGCCTGGCACATGCACTGATCCTCACGGGGCAGAAATGACCTCAGGAAAAGCTCACGCAGAAGTGGTGATGTGCTCAAACCAGACATCACCAGAATGCAAACAACACAGCCACTCCAGGCGGGAGGGCCCTGGGACCTTTTTCGTCCTGCATCGGCATCTTCTGGATCTCTACCATCATGAGTGGAAGTAAACTCCAGTGGAGCTGGGCTCACTCTTTCAGCGCTGGGTTCCAAATCATGACTTACCGACCCCCCAAAAGTGCTGTAGAGAAGCCACCCTGAACGTGACAAAGGGGAGACGAGGGACAGTGTTTCCCAAGCTGTTGAAAGTCATTGATTGCAGCCTAGTAGTTTGGAGCCTCTGAAACACATCCACAGAGTCCACAGATAACAGGTGAAAAGAAGGAACCACCCAACTTCTAATCAGCCTAGAGATAGAGCCCGGAGGGGAAATAACCGCAGCTGCCATTGTGGGCGCTTACTGCAACCAAGTTGGATTCATAAAACCTCTGCCAGGTTATTTCTCTCAGTTCTCACGACATGTGTCCAGCACAGGTCTCCACTTGGACTGACGGTGGCCAGGAAGAGTTTCTAGAAATACTTAATGTGCAAGACTCCCAGGGAGAGGGGAAAGTGAACCTTGAGAACTGAACTTGGGATTTGGTGTCTGGCAGAGTGTAAACAGGATTAACATCAGGTGATTTGTGGAGGTCAGAAAAATTGCTATGGTCTAGGGCCCAAACCTGGTAGACACAGGATGTCACCAGGCCTTCATAACACAGAGAACTGTGGAATAGATAAGAAGAAAAAGAGGGAGTGCTGAACCACTCTCTCGAGAGCTCAGGGATCTGTCTTTGATCTGGCCTATTTAACATTGTCATCAATAATAACTCAATAACATAGTTTGCTAAGCAAATTTGAGGAAGATTCTAGCTTGAGGGACATTATCATAGGAGACAACAAAGTTAAAATGGACAGTGATACATTTTGATTGGCTAAAGCACATAGATGTGCATGATCTTGTACATAGAGAAGCACAAGATTGGATTTGAGATGGCTGGCCAGAAGGTTTTTAGTGGGCCCATACCAGTATGATGTGACTCCCTGCACAAGAGCACGTACACATCCACCTTGACCAGTCCACACTTACAGAGTTCTGTTCTGGGGGCCATGTGTGGAGATGTCGCAGAAATAAGATGGAAAAGAAGGGACTGGGTTGGAAGGTTCTGTAGCCTGCAACATAGGCGTGAGCAAACGCAGCCATGACCCTTATGCTTAGAAAGCTCACGGTCCAGAGGTGGAGGCAAACAATCCACCCCTACCCACAGCTTCAGTGAGCCCAGCACAGAGGTCAGCAGGGTCCCCAGGACTTGTGATCGGGGGTCCTACTGACCTCGTAGACATGGTAAGGGCGGTGCCCAGAAATGCAGTGAGTGAAGAGGAATCCACAGGCAGTAGCAAGGGAAGAGCCCAGACTGAAGCAAAACACAACAAAGGGGAGCAGGAGCTGGTGAGGATTGAGGGGAACTAGAAACTGGGTGTGGATAGAGAGAATCACTGGGTTTGAGGGAGAAAGCAGTTGCCGATCCATCTTGCACGTACCCTCTGCTACTTCCAAGGGGTAAAATTAGGACTTGGGAGTTCCCTGTGGCAGGTTCTGCTCCATGAGAAGAGGAACTCTGCATCTGGACGCACAGAGCAGCCCGCACTTCCTGCAGAACGTGGGCAGCCAGCACAGCGCCTGGAAAATGCAGAGCTTTCCCCAAGTGGGGAGCAAAGGAGATTCCCTGGTTCTCCCCATGCCAATTGTTGAACCTGGGGAGCTGAGCTACAGTTGCCTGTGAACACGGCCTCTCCGTGCCTGGGCTGCCCTGTGGCCCATGGTGGCTGGCCCGGCCCGGCCCAGCCTGTCCCGTCTCGCTCACTCCTGTGGCTCTGTCAGTCAGCAGCCCCAGCCTGTGCCAGTCATGGAGCTGGAAAGGAAAGCTCTTTTGAGAAACACTGCATTTCAAATCCTTGTTACCTCCTAAATGTTCATGACCCCTTCGGTTGGACTCAGCTGCTGCCAGGTGTCCCCTGTGTGTCCCTGTCTCCTTCTAGCTCTTACCCCAGGGAGGGAGGGAGAAATTCTGGGCCTAAAGGTCACTTAAGGACCTGCTCTGACCCTCTTTTTGCTGAGGCCTCCTATCGCATAGGCCATACCCATGGCTGGCGCCACCTTCAGCCGCCCCCATGCCTCACCCCTATTCACGCTCATGAGTCCCCTGAGCAGGCACAGAAGAGCAGAGCTGTCCTCCCACATGTAGCACCACGCACAGGGCTTTCAACCAGAAAACTGTAAATGGGACTGAGCTCACAAAGTCACCAGAAATCTCCACTGCTGTAACATATGCTTATAACATAGAGTATGCCATTGCAATTGTGTTCTATTCATGTAGATTTTATATAATGTATAGTGTTGAGGGCTGAACTGAAGGCCTCATGATTGCTAGGTAGGCGCTCTACCCCTTGAGCCACACTCATAACCCTTGTTGCTGTCTTTATTTTGGGGATAGGGTCTCATATTTATGCTAGGCTAACCTGGTCTACAGTCACCCTATTTATGGCTTCCCCCCTAACTGAGATGGCAGGTGTACACTACCATGCCCAGCTTCTTATTGTTGAGATGAAGTCTCCTTTTTTGTCCAGGCTGACCTCATATTGCCAGGTAGCTAGGATTACAAGTATGAGGCACTGCATGAAGCCTGTATAATCTATTCATTAGGATAATAGGTTATGAGCAAACTTTAGTAATACTGGCAGTTTTCATCATGCATACACAAATACAGGAAGCTTCTATATTCACAAAATCAACCCTGCCCCTGCTGGCTTTCAGCCACCTCCGTCCCATCCCCCAGTTGCCGAACCAGTCAGGCTTCTAGAAGCACGGCTGCTGCCGCCCACAGGAGTCCCAGGCTGCAAGCAGGACTCTGCACCACTGCAAGTGCAGAAGAGGCCAGGGACTGGGAGTGAGTGGTGGTCATCAGAGTGGCAGCATAAGATGTGGCGACTGCAGGCATATGGCCACTCAGTACCCTGCGCTTTCCTCAAGGATCACACCTGGCTTGAGTAGGGTGGCCAGAGCTGAGCAGAGGCCGTTTGCACTGAGGTGTTCCCAAAGCATGGTCCCAGTGCATCACTTGGCCCTCAGAAGCCCCATTTTAGCTATACAGTGAAGATTACACAGACAATGCATATTAACTGGCTGCAGATAATAAGAACTGAAAAGATGGCTTTAATGATTTAACATCAGGTTGTACCATGGAATGCAAATGAGTTGGTTTGGGTTTGGTTCCTTTAGCAGGTAGACCTTTCCCATTAAATGTACATAGAAAAACATGGGAGGAGCCTATGCTGTGATGTGGCTGGGCCTCAGGTTTCTGCTCCCTTGTCCACAGGTTGCCCGGCTCATGGAGATGGGATTTTCCAGAGGAGATGCCTTGGAAGCCCTGCGAGCCTCGAATAATGACCTCAACGTGGCCACCAACTTCCTGCTACAGCACTAATAGGCAGCCCACCTGAGTGACAGTGGCAGATGCCCCACCACCACTTCAGCTCAAGGACCAGGCCAGCTCTGCCACTGATGCTCTCGTGGGAGGGGGTGGACCCCCATGGCTCGAGATGGTTACTGTTGTGGTGTCAACATAAGTTTACCATTAAATTAGCATGTATTTTCTATTTTTTATTGGGCATTTTCCTTAGTCTGGAAATCATCACTCATTCCTATTGTGTCCAAATGCGGGCAAGCAGGTGCACAGCCTGCCGGAGGAGGACTGGCTACTGCCCTAATGTTTTTACTGCAGCATGCTATCCAAACACCCCACACAGACACACACACACACACACACACACACACACACACACACACACACACGATCACTGTCATGGCGGAGGGACAGAGGGCAGTGTGACTTCAGAATAGACACATCAGCTGGGCGCTGGTGGCTCACGCCTATAATCCTAGCTACTCAGGAGGCTGAGATCTGAGGATCACAGTTCAAAGCCAGCCCGGGCAGGAAAGTCCGTGAGACTCTTATCTCCAAGCAGTACAGCGCTCGCCTAGAGCTGTAGAGTGCAGGGACAGCACCCAAGCCCAGAGTTCAAGCCCCACGACCGACAACAAAAGAAAAGAAAAGACATCACATTGTGAACTTTCAATCACTATTTTTTCTCAAGCTTGTGTTCACATCCCATTGGCTACTGCTCCATACTTCTCAGGGGCCGAGTGCCAGTCACCATGCTCATGGATAAGTGAGAAACGGGAGCTCAGCCCCGCGCCACACAAGTCCAGCTCACTCCAACGCCTCTCCATTTCCCTTAAATATACTAATAACCAAGCATTGACTTGAGGTTCTGGAATGTTCTATGATGTTTCTTGGGAGTGATTCTGCTCAGATTATCCAGAGTTAGCCACTTGTGCTAGGGTAGAGGTGGACAGAACAATGAGAAAGAGTTGCTTCCTGGAGCCTTGTAAGGCCTGACCAGAGAACACAGCCTCCCCCCCCCCCCAGGCCCAGCCCCGTCCCCCGGCAGGACTAACCTTCAGGCCCACCATGCTGCCAGTCCCTCCCTCCACACACATGTTCTCCCTGGCGCTAGACCCCACTGTGAGGCAGTGTGTGCTGCAGAAATGGGGAGGGGTTCCAGCGGGAGAGGGTCACTGTGAGTGAGAACAGCACTAAAGCAAGCCGAGCGATAAACTAATTGTGCAACTTGTTTGTTGGGCAGAATGAGCGGTAATGTATCAAATTGATGCAAATTTTGTGTGGTACAATAAAATTTCTAATGTTTTACTTTTCAGTATTTTTTATTAGACATCTTTATATAAAGTTCTATTCTAAACAGTTCCACCAAAAATACGAAAAAAGCCCGACTGCTGTGTGTGTGCAGAAGGCTCAGCACAGCCTGTGCTCTGTGGGCAGCACTGCCGGTCCACGGCACCACCAGGCCAACACCTGGGGCCCTTAGGCCTCATGAGACTCAGCTTGGGCCCCCCAGGCCATCATGCTGCTCAGAATGGAGCTGAGGCGGCTCTCTGCAAACCCAGCTGGTGGTGAGCAGTGCCCTACTAGAATCTCAGTGGATGGGCAGGAAGGCCGTCACCTCCGTTCCCTGCCCAAGGCAAATTGGGCTCATGAGGCTGTACCAATGAAGATACAAATATATAACCTGAGACATGCTGCAACCCACCTTCTGCCCATCCCCTGGCAAAGGGCAGGGACATCCACAAACCCACCATCTTCTGGGTTCCTTCTTAGCCTCCCCTAGCACCAAACAAAGCAAAACCCAGCTGAAAGTAGCACCACACCCTCCCAGAAAGAAAGGCAAATGGTCTGATGTAATGATGACAAATTAGAAATTAAATCCAAAAAGAGTCTGCACCGCAGAGATCATGCCCTACCCAAATGCCCCTGGGTGTTTCTTTCAGTCCTTCAGTGTGAGACTGGGGATGGAATAGTGACACAGCCAGGGATCATGATTTAGGGTTTCCTCAGAGCCCTTTCAGCCAATTCCCAACTCCAAACCTCACTTCCCAGGGCTTTTCCTGTACCTTTCCATCTCCACTGTGCCAGGCCAGTCTGTCCCTCCAAGGCCACCCTCTGAACCTCTCATGCATCCCAGCCCATCGTGTGTGTTGTGTGTATGTGTGTGTATGTGTGTGTGTGTGTGTGTGTGTGTGTGTGTGTGTGTGTATCCACGCCAGTCCTGGGGCTTGAACTTGGCCTGGGTGCTCTCTGAGTTTTTACTCAAAGCTTGTACTCTACCACTTGAGTTACAGCTCTGCTTCTGGCTTTTTCTGAGTTGTTTATTGGAGATAGGAGTTTCAGGGACTTTCCGGCCTGGGCTGGCTTCAAACCACGATCCTCAGATCTCAGCCTCCTTAGTAGCTAGGATGACAGGCATGAGCCGCCAGAGCCTTTTCACTTTAGACACCATTGCTGGCCCGCTCTTGCTTTCTGCTCAGATTGACACAATCTGCAGCCACCCACCTAAGGACTTTGAATACCTGAAAACACTCGCACCTCATCAAGGACTCCGAAATCTTTCCAACTTATCTATGGCAGTCCCTAGAGGAAGAGAGCCAGTGGTGCATGCCAGATGAGGGCATCAGTGAGCTATTTGATTCAGTTTCCTAAGATCTAGAAAAACTTTACACTCTTGACTTTGTGCAGAAGAAGATTCCGAATTTTGAAATGAGGAAGGGGAAGTTATTACAGACACACACCCACTACATAGTTAGGGAAAGCCTGCCTCTAATGTCCCGATTTATACACCTAGATGGAGTAGGGAACTAGCAAGGTAACACCAGTGAACTCAGCCCAGTATTGTTTAGGGTGTTTTCTGGGTCCCTGAGTTTATGGCTGTAGTTGCCACCCGCCTTCCCTGTCTCTCCAGTTTCAGTCTTTAACACAATACAGCTCCCAGGCCCACCACATTCCATGTTCCCAGAGTGTAATGGAAATTCTTTTTCCTAGAGGGATGCCAGCCACAGACTAGGTAATTGGGGACAGGCCACTGACACAGAACTACAAAACCGAAGATGGAGTACAACTGTTGCACAGCAAAACCCAGAATGTTATTGGAAAACCAGGGCTCATACTCCCTGGCCTATACTCAGAAGTCACGGGACGTCAGAGGTCATGTTGACTAATGTACCCATTGTGCAGATGAACCCAGCTTCCAGAGCCACCAGTGACTTACCAAGGCTACCTTGATTCCATGCCTCCTCCTGATGCCCCCATCCAGAGAGGCCCCTGTGGTTCCCAAGCCTGGTGGAAGATGAGAGGCTCTTCACATGGGAACTTAGCCCTCAGCCTCTTGCCTCACCCCCCAGTTCCCCATTTGATGCTCTCTGCCCAGGAGGTGTACATCTGTGTCTGTGAAAGGACTGTGGTTAGCAGTGATGTCAGTCATGTCCCCCCACACACAGCTAAACTCTCCGGGAACAGAGAAGATGAGAAAAAGGATCAAACAAGATAAGGCTAACAGACTTCTGCAGAAGTGCTTAGCAGAGTAAAGCTGATGGGTGAGAAAAATAATCTCAAGGTCATAGGACAAGGCTCTATGACAAATTGAGGTCACAAAGTTAACCTAGAAGAAAAGCATAGCCAAGCAGTACAGTGTACGTGGTTCTACAGGTACGGAGCACACGGGCACTTCCTACAGCACCAAGACCAGTTCGTGTGACATCTGAAACACCTGAAAGCCCCAGAGACACATCTACAGCTCACTTCCAGTGCACACACCACCCTCACTTCACACAGCCATAGTGTCAGTTCCTGAAGTACCTAAGAAACAGAACTACGTCAATCAATTCAAATTGCTGCATTAAAGTGTCACAGATCGGAAGACCTGAGCCACAGAAATGCATTTCTTCTCCATTCTGGATGTTTGCTGGGTTCTGATGGAGGGTTCTGCGGGGTTCGTTTCTCTTGAGGTCATTCTCCTCGCCTGAAGATGACCATCTGCTTCCCATGTCCCCACATAGTGTCCCAGTGGACCTGTCTCTGTCCAAATCTCCTTAAGGATTTTGGTCATACTGGATAGGGCCTGTGCTAGTCTACTTGTTTGAATTTATGTCCCCCTTTAAAGGCCCTGTATGAGCTGGGTACTGGTGGCTCACACTTGTGATCCTAGCTACTCAGGAGGCTTGAGATCTGAGGATCACAGTTCAAAGCCAGCCAGGGAATGAAAGTCCATGAGACTCTTAACTCCACTGAACTACTAGAAAACCCAAAGTGGTGCTGTGGCTCAAAGTGGCAGACTAGCCTAGAGCAAAAGAGTTCAGAACAATGGCCCAGGTACCAAGTTTAAGCCCCACAACTGGAGTGGGGGTGGGAAGTGGAAAAAGGCTCTGTAAATCCAGTTACAATCTGAGGAACTGGGAATTAGTCCTCCCCCAGAAGAATTTCAGGTGGAGTCAGGCCATAATAAATAGCTTGGAGAGGAAGCACTCCACACTGACGGTTCTGGGAGGAAGGTGAGGCAGCCGCAGCTTTCCAGCTTTGGAATCCCTGGACTGGGGCCAGTTGGGTTGTCTGTGGCTTCCCTGTGAAGTCTTTCTCCCGCTGCAGAGGAGCAGGAGAATGGAGAATGGAGGCTCTGGGCCTGTTCTTCCACTCTAAGCACTGTGTTCACATTAACAAATAATCACTAAGATCTGATTTTTGAAAATAGGTAATAAAGATTTCAAGATTTTTCCACTGCATGTCTGACCTCAGTTAGATGTTCCCACCAAACCCAAACCAGAAGAGAGCAGAGGTCAGAGGTCAGAGGTCAGAAGCCAGAGGCAGGCTCTGCCCTCCTTGGTCTTCAGCCTCTTGGCTCAGCAGGCCTCCTTTACCCTAAAGAGTGTTTACTCTTTTCCTCTCTCACCTGTATTGTGGGTTTTTTGTCGCTTTAGGGACCCCTCCCCTTCAGGGGAGGTTTCTCTGATTTACAAAAGAGTCCTGGCCCCCAGGTTCCCTCTGAGTCCTCCAAGACAAATTTTCTGAAGCAGATTTTAAAGCTTGCCACTCCCTCCGCTCCCTAACATCTTGGCTTCTGGCCACCAGCGCCAGCTCCGCTGAGACCAGGGCTCCTCACTGGTCTCCTTGGGCTTCGGTGACAGCATCCTGGCCTTTCTCAGGGCCACCTCTGACTTCCTTAGATTCTTGCCCTACTTTTAACCATTGAGGCTCCTCATGGCACCTTCCTAGACCTCCGATTTCATGTTTTTATTTATGTGTGCTGGCGCTTTTTGTCATCTTGAATCTGGGGAGTCTGAGTCCCAATCCCAAGGTCAGTCACTCCCAGAAGCATTCTTCTAATGCAAATCAGCCAACCTGGAACTGAACCCCACATCTGCCCCTGGTCAGTATCTTACACTGTATACTTTGTGTGTGGTCCATCAAAGGGAGTCAGCTTAGCTGACACACCACACACACACACACACACACACACACACACACACACACACACACACACACACACACACACACACACACACACACACACACACACACACACACACACACACACACACACACACACACACACACACACACACACACACACACACACACACACACACACCACTCTGCTCCTGAGGACATACCCCTGCTGCCTGTCTGAATTCAGAGCTACTGGAGTCAACGCAACACATCTAGAGAAGCTGAGCACAGGTGGTGGTGTAGGCCTTTGGCACTAGAAAATGCAACTTTCCAGATTGCCATGATTGGAGAGGAACTAAGACGCGCATCATGGGGCGTTCATGTTGCCCATGGCTGACCTGACCCATGTGCCAGGGGGTCCATGAAATCAGGGTGGCAGGCCTGTCTCTCAGCCCAGTGGCCACATGTATCACACACAGAGGAACTTCCTTTGGCTCTGTGCCTGCCCTGCATGCCTTGCCTTGGCAAAGCGGGAAAGAAACCTTTAGTGCAAGCCAAGTGTGGTTACCTTGTGGTGGTGGATCTCAGTGGAGAAAACCAAAAGCCCATAGGAACTGTCTGGTATCTCTACTCTGACCTGTGAAACTTATTCCTCCTCAAAATGTCAAGTGAGTAAAATACTTGGGCCTCATCACTTATCCTTCCAGTCAGTGAAAGAATCTCCTGGACACCTGTTCTGGCTGGGCAGCTCCCACTTCTCAGCACAAACAACACGAGTTGCCACCAGGACAAGGTCACTCTGCTGCTTCTCTTCCAACATGGGATTATGATGATAGGGACTAAAAAATAAGACAGAAAGATTAAACTCTTCTTAACCAACTAGTGTCAAAGCAGACTCCTCTTCTTCCTGCTCACCTTTGCAGTGGTCTTGGTCTAGGGCTTGAGCTGTAGAGTGGCAGGAATCAGACCAAATTCAATAAGGGGAGTGTGTCTGGAAGGAGGGCTGTTTAGGAATGAAAGGTGCTGTGGGTTGAATTGTGTCACCAGAAAGGATACAATGAAGCCTTTGTCCCTGGTGCCTGTGAGTGTGAATTTAATTAGAAACAGGGTTGTTAGCATGTTACTAGGTCATCCCTATCTTGGCCTCTACCATCACACATCATATAGATACATAGCTATAGCTATAGATATACAGATATGACATATATATATATATATATATATAAACTGTGTATATCTGTCTGGCATTTTCCTCATCTTGGATGCATCTCATCCTAATGACCTCATCTCCATTTGATTACACCTGCACAGACCCCAATGTCCAAGACCCTAGCAAGCCGCCACCCAAAGCTAGGGGATTGGCACAGGGGCAGAAACACTCCCTTACTCATCTCAGACTTGACTTCAGACTTCTAGCCCTGAGAACTGTGGACAAGAAATTTCCGTTATCTTGCCTCCTAGTTTGAAGTTTGTTGCTACATCAGCTCTGAGAAACCTGTAAAATGAACAAGAGAGTCAGAGGCTGGCCAGGGTCTCAGAGAAGAGATCCTGAACCTGGTACATTTCCTCCTGATCAAATAACTCAAGGTGAATGGTGATATGAAACTCCCCAGTCATACCTGGAATCCAAGGAGAGAATGGGCCCATGCATGCATCTGTGTTCATGGAACTCAGGTGACACACAGTGGAGAAGGTAACAAGGACCACTGGGGTCAGGCCTCCCCACTGGAGTGTGAATACCTCAGTCAAAGCCACCCAACTCCCCACTGGGGTCTCTACTCTCTTCATTTGCTGATGTTAGTGCAAAAATCAGAAAGCAGAATACTAAGTGAGCAACTCCAGGCTGGTTCACGGGATTCGTGGGTTAGCTCTTGTTTTGGCCCACAGCTGCCAAACATGTGTTCCTCAGTCTTTCTTCATCTATCCTCCATGCTTCTCAGGTGGATGGAAGTATCCCATCCCTCCACATGTCCCCTCTGCTCTTAGTAAATGACTTCATACTGGCCACTTATGCCAATATAAGGTTGGCGTCTTGATATAATTCCCTTACAAGGACAGTCACAGAAATGGAACTGGGGTATTCAATGTATAGTTCTTTTTTTTTTCATTTTTTTCAATGTATAGTTCTGTTTAAAAACAGTCAATTAGCACAACCATGTGGAGGAAGAATTATTCAAAGGGCTTCCAGAAAGCTTTGGAAATGTACCCCCCCCCCCAGGGGACAACAAAACAAGCTATCTAGGTCCAATCAGCAGGTTTCTCTCAGTGACTTGAGGGTGACTATGATGTGACTGTCCTGCCCAGATAAAAATGGAGGGACAGCCAGGCCAGTGGCTCATACCTGTAATCCTAGATACTCAGGAGGCTGAGATCTGACCATTATGGTTTGAAGGCAGCCTAGGCAGGAAAGTCCATAAGACTCCTGTCTCCAATTACCCACTAAAAAGCCAGAATTGGTGCTATGGCTCAAGTGTTAAGAGTGCTAGGTTTGAGTGAAAAAGGCCCTGGTCCTGATTTCAAACCCCAGTACTGGCACATGCGCGTGCATGCAGGTACGCATGTGTACACACACGCATACACACACACAGGGATAGAGGAGCAGAGGAAAAGTTACAAATGCTCTATCCACTGAAAACAGAAGCAGAGGGGACTATAGCAGACCAGGAGGAGAGCAGCTACAACCTGAGAAAGCTCCTTTTTCTCATGGCCTCAGAAGATTCCCAGCTGACTTACCCCACTCACTAAGGGCAGTCAGTGTGGACAAGGGCACATAGGAGCCTGTCCAATGGCCAGCTGTCTTCCTAAGTGACAGCATTTTAGCATGCCCCATGTACTCTCAACTGAGCAGACAATGAATCTGTTCACAGCACCAAGTTCTACAGGAAAGAAAGGTAAAAGAAAACCCAAGTATTAGCCAACGTGACCTCCCCTGCTATAAGACCCTGCTCCCCCTCAAAGCTCTAGCCCTGTTGGACCCCAGGACTGTGGGAAGGAAGGTGGCAGAGGACAGTCGCCCCATGAGGGCTGTTTCCTTTCAGCTCCACTTCTGTGCCCCCCCACAGGTCGTGATTCAGGCCATAGATGTGACAACCAAGCCACCAGTATCAAGAAATTCAAAAGCAGCCACTATTCTGCCCCAACTGGGAGCGATGAGCCAGGTAAAGCAAGAAGAGCCATCTGGGGACTCACATGTGCTTGGCTCAGAGGAGGAAAGTGAGGGGAGGTGAACCTGGCTCTGGATTTTCTGAGCTTTCTGCTTCAGCAAGGGGTCTTAATGAAGCCTAAATGGCTCATCTGCAGCCTAGATAGGCAGAGCTCCTACAGTTGTACTTAGCAGGGGCCAGACACTGCACTACAAATTAAAACCCTGTTCTTTCCCAACCGGGCAAGGCAGGAGGCCAAGGCCGCCTCTGGCCACTGCTCTATTCTTTCTTCCATTTCCCAGAGAATGGTTTTCCCTACCACACTGCTGGCTAATAAATGAGGCGTCCACTCATCCTTTGATTAAGACTGTGCCTCAGTCACAAAATTGTTGTCATTGAAATGTAAGTGTGCCTATTTCTTCTGAGGCTTTCTCTGAACCCTGCATGAGGCCTTCCTCCTTCAGCAGCAAGCTGTGCAGCCTGGTCTGTATCACATGCTTCCTGGGCCACTGTGACAGCACAGCCTCCCACGTGCCTTGGTTCTCCCCAGTTCAAAAGTAGGTCAACTAGTCTCCCACTGACAGAGGTTTGTTGCCTAATTTTCCCATATGTAAATTGGGCCCTAAACATGTATCTCCAAGCTTCAGTCCAGTTGGAGATGACAGGTTTTAAAAGTCCTATTTTCAAAAAAAAAAAAAAAAGTCCTATTTTCCCATTTACCATAAAATTCCACTCCTGTTATGCCCAAGGAAGAGCTGAAGCAGTCTTTGGAGATACCTGGGCTACAGATCGTAAGCCCCTGAAGAAATGTCCTTCATGTCCTCAAGACATTTCTTTGTTAAAAGGAAGAACCTAGAAGGCCCACAAAGGGCAATAAATTAAAGAATGCTCTTCATGATGTTTGCTTGAGATTCACTCAGTAAGTATTTACTAACTAGCCACGGTGAGCCAGACATAAGTTCACATATGTTTAAGAGTGGTAGGCGGCTCACTGTGTCCACTCATGCACATAGGGAGTGTCAACCTGAAAGGCAAGTTGAGATGTCAACTCAAAGGGCCAGTCAAGGAACATCAAGTTTACCCCATCCAAAATGATGGTCACTCATGCAGAAAACACAAATTCTAAGTGCCTAAAATAAGTACTCCCAAATGCTCTCAGGAGGATGTCAAGTTTTATAGATTTTTGAAAAGAGAATATAACAAACTGGTTGTTATCATTGCATCAGTAGATAGCATAGGACACTGATTGTTCATCATGATTGTCCATAACTGATGGATAATCAATGAATTCCAGGTAATAATTGAGATAAGCAGGAAAAAGCTTATGGGGTTAGTTATTATCTTTTTTTATCTGTCCCACTAGGTCTTAATGGGTTCTCATATGTTGGGCTGAGTGATTTTGTGACTTTGTTCTCATGGTATTTTAAGTCTTTCATATTTCCCCTTTTTGACCAAAATCTTTCTCTGGAAAGTATTGGGATGATTGAGAGAATGTTCTCAGTAATTAAAAGCTGATGGCCCCAGGTGGCTAAGAAGGCTTATTCCTATGTAGTCATGTTCCACGTGGTAAGAAGAGAGGAGACTAGTTCTGAAGCCAGGGCCAAAAAGGTAGATAGCAAAGCCAGGTCTCATGAGAGCACTGGCCCTAAGTCACCCAAGTGTTGGTTTCTGAATCCCATCTAGTCGTTGGGCCACCATGATTAAGTTTCTCCTACAGTCTCAACACACTGGGACACACAAAAGATCAGCACCACCACCACCACCAACAAACAGAATAGATAACGATAGTCAGCAAATGACCAATCTTAAATCCTGACCTCAGGTGTCTCTTCTAAGACCACGAACCGTGCATTATGGTTGAGGCTCTTCTGTCAGGGGTGGCTGGTACAGATGAAGGTAGAAAGGCGGGCACCAGCATTCATTAGAACGCAGCAAGGGCTAGATCCAACTGGAACAAAGACCTGCCTCCAGGAATGGAAAGGTGAGGGGAAGCGACTTCTGTTTCCCCTGAATGGAAAAATCTCATCTTTGAAAATGGGTCTGGTTAAACCAAAGGTTTAACTCTGATCAGTTCATTAAACTTCCTGCTAATTCTCCTTTGCCGGATTTTGACCAGCCGTTTGCGGTTTCTTCATTGGAGATCTGAAAATCCTTGTGTCGTTGCCCCACAGAGACTCCGTCTGTTAGGAGCAGACGAGGCCCTCGGAGATCCACCGAGGTGCGGGGCGCGGTGGAGGGGCCCAGGCCCGGCCTCGCGCAGGCGCAGTGTATGACCACAGGATCCTCCCCATGTGGCCAGTCAGGTTCCTTCCGGTTCCAGCTCCTTCCGGTTCCTCTCTGTCCCTGGCGGGAGGCCGGAAGGCTGGTGCACCGGTGTGGGTGTCTCTGTGGCAGGGATGGATTCCTCCTGGTCTTCCTCTGGGAGCGGGGAGGGTGCGATGGACCCGGAGTTGCAGCATTTCCTCCAGGTGGAGTCGCAGAAGCAGCGCTTCCAGCAGCTGGTACACCAGATGACCGGACTTTGCTGGGAGAAGTGCATCGATAAGCCGGGGCCGAAGTTGGACAGTCGGGCCGAGGCCTGTTTTGTGAACTGTGTGGAGCGCTTCATCGACACGAGCCAGTTCATCTTGAATCGACTGGAACAGACCCAGAGGTCCAAGGCACTCTTCTCAGAAAGCCTTTCTGACTGATCTCAGCGTTGCCTGTGCGGAAGGTAGTTCAAGAATCGAAGCCATGTGGGTGGGATGGTTCTGGCTCAGGTTGGGGCATTGGCTCTGGCCTTTTGTCATTCTCAGGACATCTTGTTATCTGAGGATGAACTAAGTCCACTTTGGAGCAGGGCAGGGATATGTCGTCTTTGCTTTGGTACTTTTAATGCCAATCTTAGGAAAGTAAATGACAGATTACTTTGAATGGAAAACTATTAGATGCATATTACTGTACAAGGAACTGTGCTTTTCTCAAGATCTGTTCAGCTACCACTTTTAACAGTGGGACTGCTTCCTGTAATTTGATCATGGAAATCACATAGTAAAACTTTGAATTTGGGTCTGGGAAGGTGGCTCAGTGGTAGAGCGCTTGCCTTGCATGCCTGAGGCCCTGGGTTCGATTCCTCAGCACCACATAAGCAAAAAGAAAAAATAAAGGTGGAAGTGGCGCTGTGGCTCAAGTGGTAGAGTGCTAGCCTTGAGCTGAAGAGCTGAGGACAGCGCCCAGGCCCAGAGTTCAGGCCCCGTGACTGGACCAAAAAAACAAAAAACAAAAAACAAAAAAACTTTGAATTCACCCTATGTATGTGAATTCATTTCAAATTTTTAGGGAGAGCTGTGTCAGAAAAGGGAGCAATGGGGAAATAATTTGGCACTTAACTGTGTTACTAGTGTTTCACTGTCAGTGGAGGAGGGGTGGGGAGAGGGAGACACATGACCCACTATGAAATGTCCATAGGAATGTCCATACAATACACTTTAGCTTTCTAGGTTATCTCCTTCCTTGTACTATAATTTACTTAACTATCTAATTTGGTAGATAGTCTCATGTTATAACAAGCAAATACAGAAATTTAGTTTTAAAGAAATCTTATAGCCAGGCACCAGTGGTCCATGCCTATAATCCTAGCTATTCAGGAGGCTGAGATCTGACAATCATGGTTTGAAGACAGCCCAAGCAGGTACAGCCAAGAGACTCTTCAGTTACTAGCAAAATTCTGGAAGTGGAGATGTGGCTCAAGTGGTAGAGCAACACCCATGAGTGGAAAAAGCTGAATGAGAACTCCACACTCTGAGAAGAAAGAAAAAATAAATCTAACAAATGAACATAATTCTTCCACAAGTGAAAAAATTTGTTAAATTTCTTTCTATCTTTTATATGAACATGTTTAAAGACATAACACTGCAGGATTATTGGTGCTGTCAAAAAAGCTTCCAAAAAGGCATTAAAATAAGGCTATTTCACTGTAGACAAGACTTAAAATAGCTCTAATTAAAGATCTAATGACCAGCCACAGTTGAAAGATTTGGCTCTTTTGAATACAAAATTGTGTCACTAGAATTATGGTTGATAAATATACAAAGATAGAATCCTATATTAATTAACAGTATATAATTAACACTATATTAATAACATTTATAGAAGTATAAATCTAACATGTATCCTCTGTACCCTTTGGAGATCCTAAAGTTAATTCTATATGTAAAAACTTAATTTTAGAATTTGATTTGGAGATGTTTATTGAAAATATAAACAAGTTTAAGATACTTGATCAGGCATGCATGATCTTGGCTGATTGTTTAATCAAAGCATAACTATCCTTAGAAACTGTCTTTGGGGCTGGGAAGGTGGCTCAGTGGTAGAGTGCTTGCCTTGCATACATGAAGCCCTGGGGTCGATTGCTCAGCACCACATAAAGCAGAAAAAGCCGGAAGTGGTGCTGTGGCACAAGGGGTAGAGCGCTAGCCTTGAGCTGAAGAGCTGAGGGACAGCACCCAGGCCCAGAGTTCAGGCCCCACGACTGACAAAAATAAAAAAAGAAACTCTCTTTGCTTAAAAAACAAAAAAAAAAAAAAATGAGATTTCTCCCTTGGGCCCAGAGTGGAAGCATGGGATTGCTGTCTTTATTTGCATCTGTCTTCTTTGTCTTAGTGCCTCAGATCAGACTCCTGTTTAACTCTACATAAGCATGTTCACTCATTCAAGCAGTGTCTATAAACAGGATACTTAACCTTTTGCAGCCCATTTCAAGGCCGAAGGCCCAGAGAATAACTGAAGTTCCATTGCTTTTTCTATGTCCTGTTCCAGAGCCCCCAAAAGCCACCTGAAACTCTCCTATCATTGTCATAAACCTGCCATCACCAATGATTCCAGTGGCAGCAGAGCCTTGCAGACAGATCACTCCATGACAGCCCATCAAGCAGAAACGATCATCTAATGGGAACCAGAATGTCCTTTCAAGCAATAAGGACTTCTTCAAGCCCCCTTGCAGCAGAACCAGAACTGAGATAATGATCAGTAAAACCACTGTTTGCCCAAGATTGCTTAATTATGAAAATTTCCTGCCCCTTGCCCCAGTTCCTCTGTTTAAATCTAATATTCTTGTCATTACTGTAAAGATAGGTTTGGGTGGGGGAAAGTCATTGCATCCATTTATCTGTACTTCCCAACATGGCCTTGGTGAATAAATCTTTCTCTGTTCTTCACCACTACTTTTTTTTTTCATTAATTGGTGTATTGGCATGGGATGGGTGGCCAAGTTTAGTCTAGACTCCAGGAACCACGCTTTTGCTAGGTGCCAGTGGCTCACACCTTTTATCCTAGCCTTTCAGGAGGCTGAGATCTGAGGAGCACAGTTTGAAGCCAGTCAGGGCAGGAATTATTATTAGACTGTTATCTCAAATTAACCACCAAAAAGCCATAATTGAAGCTGTGTTTCAAGTGGTACAGTGTTAGCCTTGAGCACAAAACAGGGACAGCATCCAGGCCCTGAATTCAAGTCCAGTTCTGGCACACACACAGAGCAGCAATAAAAATAAAAGGCAAGGCAAATGAACCAAGTTTGCAGTCAGTGAAAACTTAGCTATTTTAGGATTGAGAAGACTCACCTCATGACCATAAATGAACTACAAGCACAAGGATTCTTGGACAGGAGTCATGACCCCAGAGGGAAAGCATCTGCCTAGCAAGGACCTGAGTTCAAACCCCAGTACTACCACTTTAAAAAAAAAAGACATAGGGCTGGGAAGGTGGCTCAGTGGTAGAGCGCTTGCCTTGAATGCATGAGGCCCTGGATTCGATTCCTCAGCACCACATAAGCAAAAATAAAAAAAGCCGGAAGTGGCGCTGTGGCTCAAGTGGTAGAGGACTAGCCTTGAGCTGAAGAGCTGAGGGACAGCGCCCAGGCCCAGCAGAGTTCAGGCCCCATGACTGGACCCAAAGATAAATAAATAAATAATAAAAAAGATATAATATCCTAGGCCCCCTGATTTCAAAAGTGGAAAAACCCTTTACTTCTATTAATAGGAGGGCTGGGAAGGTGGCTCAGTGGTAGAGTGCTTGCCTTGCATGCATGAAGCCCTGGGGTCGATTCCTCAGCACTACATAAGCAGAAAAAGCTGGAAGTGGCACTGTGCCTCAAGTGGTAGAGTGCTATCCTTGAGCTGAAAAGCTGAGGGACAGTGCCCAGGCCCAGAGTTCAGGCCCCATGACCACCACCAACAACAACAAAAAAAATCCTGTTAATAGGCGCCAATGGTTCATGCCTATAATTCCAGCTACTGGGAGGCAGAGTTGTGATTTGAAGTCAGCCCAGGCAGAAAGTCCTGAAGATTCTTATCTCCAGTTAACCACCAAGGTTTTTATTGGAATCCCTTATCTTTACAGCACTCTAGAAAGCTGATGTCCTAGGTCATAATGATCGTACTCTTCCAGAGTAGCCTAGAGGTGCTTAAAACAGAGTTGTAAAGGCAGTATGAAGAAGTTTGACAATTCCTGGGGAAATGGCAGGGCTGAAGATGCAGGTGCAGCCAGTGAGGATGGAGCCTCAGGAGTGCAGCCATCATTCTGATTCTCGTGGCTGCCTTGGACTCAGGAGCCTGGGAGGCAACAGCAGTGTCCTCACTTCAGCTTGGTCATACGTGATCTGGGACGGTCTCAGGGCAGCTGCTGCTGCAGTGGGTCACAGTAGAAGTGACTGACAGCCGTCAATCAAGGAGTCTAATGGCTTGTTCCATACAGCTTTGCTTATTTAAATGCATCACATAGGTGTTTATAATAAAGACCTAGTATGAAATGGAACACACTTGTAATCCCAACTACTACCCAGGAGGTGGAGGCAGGAGAATCTCCAGTTGAAGGCCAGCCTGGGAAAAGTTAGCATGACCCAATCTCAGGAACAAAATGCAAACCAAAGGACTAGGGGGATAGCTCAAGTGGTAGAGAACTTTAAGCCCAGGCCTTGGGATCAATCCCCAGTGCTGAAAATAAATAATGAACAAAATTCTTCTCAGCTAAGCCTTATCTTATCTAACAGTGCTTCAATCCCAAACAAGTTCTTCTTTAGCGGGAGTTAGGTCCTTCTGATTGTTTCAATTTTTCTTCCCTAGTCCTTCTAGAAGAAGTAGCAATTTAATAAAAATCTTTTCCCCCCTTTTAGTCAATAAAGGTGATTGACGCTCCTTTCATGTTCAAGGCACCTTGCTGGCCATAGTCCAGCCAAGGGGAAAGCTCGCCCTTGCTTCAGGCTGGAGGACAAGACGTGAGCCTGTCACATTAACCAAGAATGCAAGGGAAATGCCAAGTGAGAGGGCCATACCAGAAAGACAGTGGGCAAAGCTTTGACAAGAAAGTACCCACACAGAGAGTCAGAAGCAACTACTAGGGAGATCCTGAGCTCAATCCTCAACCTGTGCACCCTCATTCACCATCCACTGTACAGATGGACTTCAGATGATGAGTTCACAGCATGGAAATGTGAACACTCAACAAAATTAGGTGTGTCTGGATTTCTGTTAGACCCAGGCTTTCAGAAGGGGAAACTGTCCTTCCTCAGGGCCATACACAGTGCCTAGCTCCAGAACCAGGAACTTTTATGAATATGAGGTACACACATTTTCTTCTTTCTAAATGTTTCCTTTTGCGAGGGTTCAGTCTTAAAGAGAAATGGCAGGGTGCTGGATACACAGCCCCAAATGTAGCACATTTGACCTTCAAGAATACAGTAGAAGAGCTGGGAAGGTGGCTCAGTGGTAGGGTGCTTGCCTCACATGCATAAGCCCCTGGGTTCTATTTCTCAGCACCACATAAGCAGAAAAAAAAAAAAAAGAATACAGTAGAGCTGGGCGCCAGTGGTTCACACCTGTAATTCTAGCTACTCAGGAGGCTGAGATCTGAGGCTCACTGTTCAAAGCCAGCCCGGGCAGGAAAGTCTGTGAGACTCTTATCTCCAATAAACCACCAGAAAACCAGAAGTGGCACTGTGGCTCAAGTGGTAGAGTGCTAGCCTGGAGCTGAAGAGTTGAGGGACAGCACCCAGGCCCAGAGTTCATGCCTCATGACAAAAAACAAAAAACAAAAAAAAACTTGTCAGGTAATTATGATGTTATTTAACTATAAAATGGTTAACAAATATATTTCTTCTACATGCATCTACAAACGGCTTCACTAGTAACCTCTAATAATTATTCAAAATAGTTAGTTTACAAATATGTTCAGCCTCAAATGAACATTCTTAAAATAAATGCCTTTTCTGAAAATACAAATACTAGTGGAACTGAAGTTAGTCATGAAATATCACAACCACCTCAACTTCCTCAGGCTAATTACCTAGAATTCTAAAGCTTAAAACCAAAATAATTCAAAATCTACTGTAATACTCTACCTTGAACTACTAAGACTTCCTTTTTTTTCCCATCCTGGGGCTTGAACTCAGGGCCTGGGCACTGTCCCTGAGCTTCTTTTACTCAAGATTAGCACTCTACCAGTTGAGTCACAACACCATTTCTGGCTTTTTCTGATTATGTGGTACCAAAGAATCAAACCCAGAGCTTCATGTGGCACTCTACCACTAAGCCACATTCCCAGCCCCTACTAAGACTTTCATCTCACCTCTGTCAGTGAGGCTACAAACAAAAATGAACTTTTATACAGTTGATAGGAATGTAAACTCATAACTTTTATAGACCTCAGTATGGAGGGTCCTTTAAAAACAAAGTAGATCTGCCCTATAACTTCCTGATATCCTGTTATCTGACCCTTGTAACATTCCCTTTGATCTGTTTCTGAAACTGACCCTTTAAAATTTAGGGATGGAAAACACACCTTCAGTTTAATTGTGTCTGCTGATTAAACTCATTCCTTGCTCTCAGGAGCAAAAATATTGTTGCATGAGCAACTCTTCATCCATCCTCTGGACAGAACTGGCAATACATAACAAAAATTACCAGTTATGATGGACTTTAGATCATTTTGGTCAGATTATTCAGAACTGTCTTATGAAAGACAAGAAAATGAAACAAAAGAAGAAAGAAAATGCATCTTAGTAGGCCTGAATACTGTTTCATGGAATGTTCTCCAGAGTTGTGTATGTGTTCTTTCTGAGTCACAACAGAATCTGGTCTAATCCCTTTCATTTGTAGAGCAGAAAACGCAGGAACAGTGATGCTAAACAGAGCATGTGAACAGGAATGTGACACAGGCCTCCAGTCCAATGTGCCTTCCCATGTCCATCTTCATGCCTCTGCTGTGGCCCTGGTCAAAGTCCCGGCGACCTGCCATGTGTTCACAGCCCTGTATTGTTTTGAGTGAAGGGTGTCACAATCCTTGTTCCTTACCCTCAGAAGGAGCCAGACTAGAAAAGGCACTTCTTACCGTCCACTGTGCTTACCTAAGGGCAGCTCATTTGACCTTGCCTGCTTTGGGGTCAACCAGGAATAGTGCAAACCTAGAAATCTAAAAGAAGAATGGGGAAAGGGCCTGTGGTTTGACATTTTTCAGAACTTTTTTCTCGTGTGTGTGTGTGTGTGTGTGTGTGTGTGTGTGTGTGTGTGTGTGTGTGTGTGTGTTTCCAGATTGCTCTTCATGTGTACAGCTCTAGAAAGGAAGCTCTAAAAATAGAAGAGGCAGCAGAGATGAGGGGTGGCGAGAGAGACAGGAGGTTAAGAACACCTGCGGGTCTCTAAATCGAGGGCCTGGGTGGAGTTTCTCAGGGGAAGTTCCAGCTTCCAGCCATTCTCATCCCTCTAGAAACTTGCCTACCTCTTCTTAACCTTATCAGAAGCCCAAGGTCTCAGCTCTTCGCCTAGCCTGGAGCCCCACAAGATACTCCTGGGAGGAAGCACACTTTTGCAGGCTGAGATCTGATTTCAGGAGCCTGCCACCACCAGCAGTACCTGAAAGCACACATTAGGGCAGGTGCGCCTCCAACCAGCTGTGCCTTCCAGGGGCTTAAAACACAGCCCAAGCCACACCCCACCCCACAGACCCCAGAGAACAGTCTGATGTCTCATTCTAGCAAGTAGAAGGAGAGGAATATCAGGTCTTGCTGTGTGTGCACAGGATCTGTTTATTTGCCTTACAGTGCAGGTTTCTTGGGGACCATCTTTGGAAGGAAGAAAAGGTCAGAAGTCGTTAGTGGGCGGGACTAGATGCTCTTTTCCTTCTTACTTCTCTCAACCCCCATGTGTTCCCTACCTCAGCAAGCACCGCCTACTGTTTACCTCCAGCGTATGCAGTGAGTGCTCTCTCCTGCTCCAGGTGAGAGGGAGTCAGTGGAAGGGACTCCGTACTAAGGTGGTGGGAGCTGAGGGAGGCCCAGGCAAGTGTGAGGAGCCAAATTATCCAACTCATTTGTCCGAAGCTGAGTTGTTTGAATCCATAGACTGTTTCCACCCCTGAGCAGCATCTGATCTTGTTGTCTAACATTCTCAAAAGATATCCATGTGACAGAGGGTCCCATTCTACTTGTCTTGATGCTGAAGTACAATATACATACCCTAGAACAGTTCCCTTTCTAGTGTGAGTTTTTAGTAAATATGGTTTTTAGTAAATATACAAATGTGAGACTTTCACCACAATCCAGTTCTAGAACATTCTTATCTCCCCAAAGATTCCTTGGGTCCACTTAACAGTTACTTCCCATCCTATTCCAGTCCCAACAAACCTCCAGCCTAATCTATCCATACAGATTTGTCTTTTCTGGACATCTTGTGTGGATAGAATCAGCCTCTGATGTCTGGCTCCATTCTTGAAATTCATGATGATGATGTAGTATACTGATATCAATAGTTAATTTCTTTTTGCTGCTGCATGCTAGTCCCAGATCCTGGATTTTTATCAAGAGAAAGGAAAGCTAAACCATTCTTCCCATTCAGGGACACTACTGGTGGGGCATTTGTCCTATCGAGGTCACTGTGTACAGGAGACTGAGAGCTGGATCTTTATGTCAGAAAGACATGAAAAGCATGCTAATATACTCTCAATGAGCTAGAATGACTACACAATTTCACACTTCCACCAACAATTCAGAAGGGCTCCAATTTTCTGCATCCTGCTCAGCACTTATTTTGTTTTATTTTGTAATAGCCATGTTAAAGATTATGACAGCCATTGACTTTTCTGTGTTACTCTTGTCCACAATCATCTTGCAAAACTCCCACAGTAGATTTCTATTTGATGTCTTAGATTTTCTAGGTCTGTCATCTGCAGGTGACCACTTCTTCTTACTTTAGTATCCATGCCTTTTAGCTTTTTTTTTTCACACAACATTGGCACTCGCCTACATTCCAAGATGGGAGAAAAGCTGCATTGGTGGTTATCCCTGCTCGTATAATTTTACTCTTAAGTATCATGATTTGCACAGGGGTCTGCAGGTACTCTTGCCAAGTTGGGAATAAGGCCTTCTGTGCCTGGACTGCTAAGAACTTTATCAATAGCATTCAACTTTACCAAATGTTTTTGGGAGTGTCCCCAGAGTTGACATAGAGCTCAATGCAGTGAATGATGCAGATGGGTTCCCTAAAGATAGATTGTTACTTCCCTTGTTGGATGAACACACTTGTCATAAAGTGTTTAGTCCCTAGATCTGGTGAATTAGGACTCCAGCACCCATAGTGGGTGATGGCTAAAGAAAGAAAATAAGATGTAATAAGGGGCTGGGAAGGTGGCTCCGTGGTAGAGCACTTGCCTTGCATGCATGAGGCCCTGAGTTCGATTCCTCAGCACCACATAAGCAGAAAAAAAAGCCGGAAGTAGCACTGTGGCTCAAGTGGTAGAGTGCTAGCCTTGAGCTGAATTGCTGAAGACAGCACCAGGCCCAGAGTTCAGGCCCCACGACTGGACCAAAAAAAAAAAAAAAAAGATATAATAAGATGGAGAAAGGTACATTCATTGAAATGAACCTTGTGAAGAATTCTGGGTAGGTTTGAAAGAAATGATTTGATAAATAGCTTGAAATATTTGAACTTCCTATCCTTGTCCTAGGCTGAGAGCCCTCAGAGTTGAGATGGGCAAGACTTGGCAGGAGCTGGAGCTGTTTGGAATACAGAGGAAAGGAAGCCAAAGAGAAGCCAAAGAGAGTTGGCCAAGCTCAGGAGGAAAGAAGGAAAGAAAAGGAACAAACTTATGGCATGGGAGCCACCTAAGCCACAGAAGATCTTTGACAGAAATCTGAATGGGTCTGTGGGTGGTTTGCCATGGCCTATGCATGATTCCCTGTGAACCTGCGCTTCTGTGCAATAGGACCTGCTGGGGAGCAGCAGGAAAAGCCTAGTGCTGTTGCCAGGTGGAAGATGTACACAGGTACACGGGTTGGAGATGAGGACAACTGACTTCAGCATGCACAAACGTGGTGTTGGAAGTGGAAGCCCCTTATAACTAAGCCACCTGGGTACTGAAAGATGACGAAGTTGGGCGACAAAGTCTAGAGGAGGGAATCCACAACTAGAACGCAGTGGGTTCATGAACCTAAGTGGGAAATAGTTACACCTTTGTTTTTACTCACTTCAAGATTCAATTTGAGCAATTCCTCTTAGGCAAAGTCTCAGAATTTCAGGTTTAGGCTAGCCTAGAACTCAGAAACTTCCTGCCTCAGCCTCCCTCCTGCTGGGATTACAGGCATGCCTGGCTGAGGAATTCCACAGGTCATGAACGACTAAGGTCAACCGGTTCATTTTTTTCCTATACCAATAGAAATAACCGAAAATTTCCTTCCACTCTTTAGTTATTGCTAATATTTCAAAATATTATTTATGCCAGGTACAAGTGGATCACATTTGTAATCGTAGATAGGAGGCTGAGATCTGAAGATCACAACTGAAGCCAGCCTAGGCAACAAAGTCTGTGAGACTCTTATTTCCAATTAACCAATAAAAAGCCAGAAGTAGAGCTGTGGTTCAAGTGGTAGAGTGCTAGTCCTGAGAGAAAAAAATTGACAGCACCTAGGCCCCAAGTTCAGGCCCAGTTCTAGTTCATGAACACACATGCACACACAAACTATGCTCAAAGCAAATTCAAAATCACATGGACAGAGACCCATCCTCCTCAGTATTAGAAAGGGTGTTGTAGTGCTTATTGTGGTACTGTGTGTCCCTTCTGAATCTTTGCTTTTGATATTCAAGCCAGCAAACATTTACTGAACACATTCATTCTCTGTGCCAGACCTTGGCAGCCCAGGGCAGGTCCAAAGATGAACAAGGCAGAAATCCCACATCTATGAACTTGGGGAGTGGGGAGTGGGGGGTGGGGCAGGGGAGACACCAGCTGAGGAAGACAATAATGCTGTACTGAGAGCACTCAGGGGAGGGGGAAAGTCAGGCAGGGTTTCTCACAGGAAGTGACATTTTAACTGGCTTTTTCGGGATATATTCAGAAGAGTGCACAAGGACATAGGACTTTCCATTAACCAGAAAAATCCCTTGTCGAGAACAGTTCAGAGTTCAGAGAAGCCCAAAGCAGAAAGTTCCCCATACACGCCTGGTGGGGCCGAAACAGGAAACTACCCAGGAGCCCTCTGCAGACGGTCGGGGATTCCCAGCTCCCCAGGATATGTGAACATTTTCACAGGAAATCTCTAGGTGCAGCTCCCGTCTGGCCCCATCCCCTTCAGAGTGGAAAGCTCCTGTGATCACAGAGCTTTGTGCCCTCATGGATCGGAAGGACCTGGGCCTGGTCCAGATTGGCTTCCTCCAGAGGATGTGTTGGCTGCAGGAAGACACGAATGGACGGGTCAGGCCACGGTTCTCTGTGTGTGGCATGTGTGTCTCCAAATGGTCATAATGTCTGCTTTCTACATAACCCAGAAAGGACAACCCATCTCCCAGCACTGAGCAGGTAGAATGCCCCACAGCTGGGCTCGTTAGTTGTGAATAGTTCTGTCCACTCTCAGAACTTTGAGGTATCATCCAAGCAAAGGGAACTGTCCGGTTGGCCTGGGTTAGGGATACCTTTCCCCAGAGTGTGATCCAAGCTGAAAGAATGAGTCCCATACTAGTGGGGTTGATATCTTCCCTAAAACCTGCTGTCTTTGAGCTCACAGTGAAAAGGTTATCACCTTCCAAGGCCTGACATAGTTGGTCCCTGATCAAAAGTAGAATATTCACCAGGTGCCAGTGGCTCATGCCTGTAATCCTAGTTAGTCAAGAGATCTGAGGATCATGGTTCAAAGCCAGCCTGGGTAGGTAAGTCTGTGAGACCCTGATCTCCAATGAACCACCAGAAAACCAGAAGGGGCGCTGTGGCTCAAGTGGTAGAGCACTAGCCTTGAGCTAAAGAGCTCAGGGACAGCGCTCAGGCCCAGAGTTCAAGCCCCATGACTGACCAAACCAAACCAAACAAAAAGCAGAATATTCCTACAATATCATCCCTTTACTCCCTCTCCCCAGTTCAAATGCAGAAAAGTCCTAATCCCCAGAACTTCAGAATATGACTGGAGTTGAAGGTGGAACCTTTAGAGAGGGAAGGAAAGAAAAGTTAGGTCTTGTGAGTAGACCCTAATCTTCCAGGACTGGTGCCCGTAGTAACAAGAGGAGATTGCGGGGACATGGGTGGTCACAGAGACCATGAGGAGATTGCTGTCTGCAAGCTGAGAAGAGAGGCTCAGGGCAACTTGTCCTGCTAAGACCTGATCTGGGAAGTCCAGCTTCCAACTGCAAGAAAATATCTTCCTGTGACTTAGACTCTCAGGAGGTGGCACTTCATTACTCTATCCTAATTGGACTAATGCTCAATGAATGCTTGCTTGCTTTCCTCCCTGCCTATCTTTCTTCTTTCTGCTATGGGGATTGGACCCAGGGCCCCACACATGCTACGCAAACACTCTACCACTGAGTTGTACCTCCAGCCCTCAGTTAACACCCACATTTTGTCACTACAGACAATGTACACACAGATACTGTCTAGCAGTCATAGGTCAGAAAGGCTCTGTGACTCCAGATTTGGTTATCAGGTGACCTACTCGCCTACTTGGGAAGAAGAGTGAGGTGTTGAAGTATGGGCTTCCCACAGCTGAGCACTGCCTGCTGACGTCAGTGGCTACTTGACAGTAAGTAGGGTTTGCTGAGACAAGCTTTACATCCAGAGAACCACAGCCCTGCCTCAGGTCAAACAGCTCGTCGTCAGGGAGATGAGTGGGCTTTTGATGTTACACACACACACACACACACACACACACACACACACCTACTTAAGCCACATCTTGATCTTTTACTGGGCTTATTGGAAATGTATATGACTTTCTAGCACAAAGAGAATAATAAAAGTAAGTCAACTTCGAAGTTTCATCACAATTTAAGAGGATTTTTCGCATTTGCTGAACATGCACAGAAAACTCGGGGAAGGCAGGCAGCCTTCTTGAGCTCGAGTTCCCCCTACACACACACACACACACACACACACACACACACACACACACACACACACACACACACACACACACACACACACACACACACACACACACACACACACACACACACACGCCTGCGCAGAAAGTCCTGCCACCGGGCTGCCTTCCAAAATACGAGACTGGTGACCAACATTCCTTTCTAAAACCTACATTGCTACCACAAATTCTTCTACTGGGGTCTCCCACAGTCACGCCCCTAGAGTGTGACTTCACTCCTGGGTTCGCACTCTGGCAGACAAGGGAGTGCAGGCTATCTGTCACCTGGCAAAGACGTTTCCCTTTCTGGGCTTCAGTTTCATCACCTGCAAGATAAGAATAGTCACAGCAGCCCCTGCAGGACTGGTGAGAGGCCTAAACGTGCATTGTTCACAAGGACTGTGTCTGGGGTGCCATGACTACTAAGTGCCCCTTCCTATCTGACGTCCATCCACACGATGACTGTGGCTTCTTCTGTTCCCCAGTCTCACCTACACGATACTGCACACACCAAGATCAGAATCATGCACTAGTGACTTCATTTCTTGGTCTCCCCAATCCCATATATCACTCACCAGTGTTGTGGCCAGCTGGGACAGTCTGTGATGGATGGAAATTGTAACACTATTTTTTCTGACTTTGAAAGCAACTCATTCTCCTTGAATGTAGTGAATTAAGTGTATGCAATCATATATATTGTACAACGTCACTATCTGGTCCATATTGTAGTTTTTCCTTCCAGAGCATACGGATCCAGGTCTGTCCTCGTCCACAGGTAGTTAGCAGCAAGATTGTAATGCTTCTATTGTCTCCAAGATATGACCAGCACAGCTCTCTTGGTGGCAGCTTCTCTCTCAGTACATGGAGTATTGCAACATAACTGGTTCCTGGCTGACACCCAGACCGCACCAATAGTCTGATCTGTATTCACACCACAACTGAAAAAGCTGTCTGATGCTTCAAGCTTCACGTCTGCAATGCAGCCTGTTTAGCTGGGCATATAACTCAGAGACAGGAATGCCTCTGGGTGCCTTGGCATCTTGTCTTCACTCTGTTATCTGGACAGAGAAATATAGTGGTTGGGTTTTGTTCTTGCTGAGTAGAAGCTGGTTTACCTCCTGTCAGATCCTCAGCTCAGATCACGAGAGGGCAGGTATTTGGAGTTCATGGCTGCCCGGTGGTTCTCAGTCTTCCCTCCCTCACATCAGCCAGCGCAGCTAACAAGGAGGTTTGGTGGGCTTGCCAGTTGGGACAAATTAATCTGATCCAGACCATTTTTAGAAAATATTGTAAAAACTCTTCTGGTCTCATGTAGGACATTTAAAGTCTAATAGGGTTCTTGTGCACCTGTGCATTTAAGGTTCTTTGTGAACTCTCACCCTACAAGTGTGAATAGAGCCCTGGCTCTGGTTCTTGTATCAGGCTGGGAGTCCACAATTTTCTTACTGATCTTCCAGCTCCTCTGCATCTCTTAGTGACACCAGCGACATGTCAAATGCATGTAATGGGCATGTAGTGCACATGTGTGCATGTGTGAAAGATGTGTGATGTGTGCCTCTGCACAGGAACAGAAAGGGGAGCCTCTCAAGCTCAGACTTCCACAGGTTCTTCTTGGCTAGGTCCAACTTTCAACAATGTTTTGGCTCAGAGACTATTTGCACGTGTGTGTGTGTGTGTGTGTGTGTGTGTGTGTGTGTGTGTGTGTGTGTGTGTGTGCAAAAACAGAGGCTCTAGTATAGACCAGAGACCACTAGGCACCAGGAGAACAGCCTTTAGCTGTATGCAAAATGTCTTCCCTGACAGAAAGGGCCAAATTCTTTCATATCATTTAGGCTCATGCTGCGCCTCCTGGTGGTGGACAGAGAACATGACAAGATGAATGGTACGGGGACAATGCAGATTTTTCTTGGTGTACCTGTCAGTCCTGTTATCACTGCTACTGAACGTTCTTTCTGCTGCATATTATTATTCACTAATATAATATTACCATGTATCCTGACAACATGCTATGTAAGCCTCTTATAAGTCCTAAAATCATGCACTATTTATAGCAACTCCAACTGGGTGCTGGTGGCTCACGCCTGTAATCCTAGCTACTTAGGAGGCTGAGATCTGAGGATCACAGTTCAAAGCCATCCCAAGCAAGAACATCTGTGAGACTCATCTCCAATTAACCACCAGGAAACCAGAAGTGGCGCTGTGGCTCAAGTGGTAAAGTGCTTGTCTTGAATTGAGCTCAGGGACAGCGCCCAGGTCCAGAGTTCAAGCCCCACAACCAACAAGAAAAAAAAAAAAACAACCCACTGTGTGACAATTGTTAACATTGCTATTTATAGAGTACAAGTTGCTACTCAGAGAGGTTGAGTACATGTCCTGAGTCACACGGCTCATAGGAAACAGGCCAAAACTTTATCCCAGGCCTACCCCCATGCTCTTAACCATTTATTACACGATTCTTTTTTTTTTTTTTTCCGGCCATGGGGCCTGAACTCTGGGCCTGGGCACTGTCCCTCAGCTCTATAGCTCAAGGCTAGAGCTCTACTGCTTGAACTACAGCACCACTTTCAGCATTTTTCTGTTTATGTGGTGCTGAGGAATCAAACCCAGGGCCTCATGCATGCAAGGCAAGCACTCTACCACTGAGCCACCTTCCCAGCCTCTATTACACGATTCTTGTACAAACCAACAGAGCATTGCTTCTCAAAAGTGAGTTCATGAAGGCTTCAATTTGAGAAACTACATTCATAAAACATGGTAAGGTCAGGTAAGCCAGGTACAAGGATAGTGACACGAACATAGCCCAGAGCATACAGGACACACGGTGTCCCCGGAGGGCATCTTCCAGTGGATCCAGAGCAAACTTAGTCACTGTTTTTGAAAGATCCTCACCAAAAAGAACTAAATTTAATTCTTAAGAGACATGCAACAAGGCACTGCCTCTCTCTTTCAATTCCAAGAAGCAGTTTGAATGGACCCCAGTAGGATATATAAAGAACTCCCTGCCAGAAAGCCATGGGCCAAATGAACAAATGCATCAAAACTAGATTCATGACATTGTAATTCAAAAATATTAACCAACACTGTCAGCCTATTGTGACTGGATCAAAATTCAAAAGGGGTGTAAGGCCGCACGCCCCACCCGCTCATCTCAGCGGTAGCAACTGCTATGCTCAGCATTCTGTGTGTCCTTGCAGGATGGTTTGTACCATCCTGCACAGGTGTAGGGCTGTAGTTTAGTGGTAGAACACTTGCCTAGCATGGACAGGGCCCTGGATTCAATCCCCAGCAACACACATACTTCCTTCTTAAGGTAGAAGTTGCCTTGAACAAATTTGTGTGCTTTTTCTCGTGCTAATCTGTTTTTTGTTACCCAGATCCCAGCAGAAAACCTAAAAGATTAGACAAAAGTATGTGGTCTTTCTTTCCTATGGTAATTCATCCATCTTTTCTCCATGCACCGCCCCCTCCCCACCCCACCTCCACCCCTCCCCCCGTCTTTTATAGATGCCTCTTGTTTCATTATAGAGATGTACCATGTAGACCTTTCGGTTGTTTCTAGTTTTCATCAAGCAATGGAGCAATTAACTACCTTTCATAAAAGTAATGTAATTAATTACCTCTCACTGGCATGTGTACAAGTATAGCTGTAGGATGAAGAAGCAGATTGCAAAGTGAATGTGCGTTGGAGTTTTGATAAATATTACCAGAATGACTTCCAGTTTGGACCAAATCACACTCCCTCTGAGAGTAGATGTATGTCTACTCTCACACATTTTTGTCTACACTGAATTGTCCAATGCTGTGATTGGTGTCAATCGAATTCATGAAAATGGCATCCCTAGCACCAGTGGCTCACACCTGTAAGCTTAGCTACTCAGGAAGTTTCACAGTTCAAAGCCAGCCCAGGCAGGAGAGTCCATAAGACTTTCATCTCCAATTAATTACTAAAAAAACAAAAAAAAAATGGAGCCATGGCTCAAATGGTAGAATGTTATCCTTGAGCATAAAGGTTCAAGGACAGTGTCCAGGCTCTGAGTTCAAGGACTGGCATACACAGACACACAGATACACAGACACAGACACAGATACACAGACACACACAGACACACAGACACACACAGACACACAGACACACACACACACACACACACACACACACACACACACACACACGACATCCCAGTATATTTTTTTCTTATTTCTTTTATGCAGGGTTGAGGATCAGACTCAGAGTTTTAGGCATACAAGCAAGCACTCTACCACTGAACTACACCTGCAACCCCTATTCATATAAAATAAGATTGAACATATTTTTTGTGTCAGAGCCTTTTGGGTTTTCTGTCTGTAAACTGTTAAGTCATTTCTCTTGGCCATTTTGATTTTTTTTCCTTTTTGCACTCAGGCCTGGGTGTTGTCCCTGAGCTCTTTTGCTCAAGTTTAGCACTCTACCACTCTGAGCCACAGTGCCACTTCTGGTTTTCTGGTGATTACTTGGAGATAAGAGTCCTGCGTGGACTGGCTTTGAACCAGGAGGCTCAGCCTCCTGAGTACCTAGGATTACAGGTGTGAGCCACCAGTTTCTGATGATGATGATGATGATGATGATGATGATGATGATGATGATGATGATGATGATGTAGTTGTACAAAGGAGTTAGAATTATGAGTACAATGCTTCTTGGTCAATGTTACCCTTCTTTTGTTCTCCTTGTTCTTGTTTTTCTTACTGGCTTATACATCTCTTCCCTTGTTTTGAAAGTGATAGTTAATAGGAGAGTTTATGAGGCACAGAATATACTTTGTTTTTGTTTTTTGTGTTTTATTTTGTGCTGGTACTGGGGTTTGTACTCAGGGCCTGGCATTATCCCTGAGTTTTTCCACTCAAGGCTGGCAATCTACCAGTTGAGCTGCAGCTCCATTGCCAGCCTTTTCGTGGTTAATTGGAGATAAGAGTCTCATGGGCTTTTCTGCCTGGTCTGACTTTGATCCTAGATCCTCAGATCTCAGCTTCCTGAGATCTGAGCCACGTGTGCCCAATCAGAATATACTTTTAATAGGCTAAAAACAGGTCATCACTAGGGAAACAATGACCTGTAGAGTTCTTTATGTGTTAAGGAAATCAAGATTTTTGCATAGGATATACTATGGTAAAATAAAAATTGCCTGTCATTGTAGTAGACATTTTCTTTCCTTTTATGAACAGTTGGTTGTAATGGTATTAATGGATGCATAGACAATTTTCTTATTTCTGGGAACTCAATTAGACTTTGTGCTAAGCTGTCCGACATGTAACTTTTAGGTTAAATACTAAACTCTTGTGGTGTTGTTTTCTTTCCCTAGATTGTATTTTAGTTGTAATGTTGCCACTATCTGGCATTTGACCATTCACGCGGTCACTCTCTTCGCAGCCAATGGGGAGGAATCTGCGGGCTCCACCAGAATGCCCAAAGGAGTCCTGTCTTCTGGCCTGCAGTAGTGCACTGTGTTCACAAGGGGGCACTAGAGTACCTCAACAAAGCACAGAAGTAAATACTTCACATTTTCTGTATGTCCCTCTTTCGTAGATACAGAAATGTCCTCTAAATTCATATTATTTTTAGAATATTAATAATGTATGCACTGTGATCAGAATGTGAAAATATTTTCAAGTCTATTCTCTTATTTACTTGTTGACTTAAAATTTCCATGCCATTTTTTAAATGCATGAACAGTTGGTAGTAAGGTTATTTTTAAGCTGCGTCCTACAGCTGGAATTACTTTGTAATTTTTATGTTCTATAGGAAATTAGGAAATGAGCATAAAAATGGAGATGACTATAAAGAATAGCTTGGGAGTGAGTGATTAGCTCAGTGGTACCACATGTGTTTATGCTGCTGGGTTTGATCCCTAGAACCCTACTCTGAAAAGACTCTAACAGCCCGCTATCTATAGTATAGACATGGCGGCAAGGGTGGCTTCTATGTTGTACAGGAAGAGGAGAGTCATGGAGGACCTAGCCCAGTCCAAGGAGAGCATTGTTTGCAATTCGTCAGCTTTGCATTACTATGGCAGAAGATTCAAGGCAACTAGCTTAATAAAGACACATGGTTTATTTCACTCAGTTTCAGAAGTTCAAGTCCAAGATCAGGTGGTACAGTTGATTAAGGTTTCTGATAAGGACAGCAGGTGGCAATGCAGAAGCTTGTGTCAAGAATTGTCACATTGGGAACTAGGAGCAGAGAGGGAAGGAGGTAGAGGACTCCCACCAGCCCCACTGCTTGTTAACATTATTCGCTTTGCTTTGACAGTACTGGAGACTGAACCCAGACCTTGCACATGCCAAGCAAGTGCTCTACCACTCAACTAGATTCCCAACCCCTCACTTGTTATCTGAGTGTGCATCTATATGTTGTTTCCCATGATAGCTGGGATGACAGGCACATACAACTATACTCTGCTTCTTTTGTTGAGATGGAATCTTGGAGATCTTTCTATCCAAGCTGGCCTGGAACCACCATCGTTCCAATCTTTGTCTCCTGATTAGCTTGGAAGACAGGTGCATGCCACTAGAACCTTACCAGGTGCCCTCCTCTAGGGAAGTGTCCCTGCAACCACTAATTCCAGGCTTGTCCCAATGACTGGCTTCTGCCTATGCCATGTGAACTGTTGTACAAGCGCTACATCTGACAGGAAGCTTTCACAATACTGCATGGCCCAGACATCTTGCTCCCTTCTGCCACCACACAAGGTCATATTCCAAAGGGACCATTCATTCATTTAGACCAGATTCTGGGATTAAGACCTATGGGGCATATTTATTACCAGCATACAGATGGAACATGATTGAAACATGTGCTCAGCCCCTGAGATCTGGGAGTGTTGGGAGCCATTCCGTGTCTTAGAAGTAGAACAACATTTAAGCTATACACTTTTTTGTGAGCTGGTATTAGACCTGAACTCGGAGCATGGGCACATTTGTTTTTGCTCAAGGCTGGTACTCTATTATGTGAGCCACAGCTCCATTTTCAGCTTTTTGGAGGATAATTGGAGATAAGAGTATCTTGGACTTTTCTGCCTGGGCTGAGTTTGAACCACATCCTGAGATGTCAGCCTCCTGGTAGTTTAGGATTACAGGCATGAGTTACCACTTTCCATAGTCCGGAGATGCAGGAAAAGAAGAGTTTCGTAATGGCCCTTATCTAACTAAAAGTAGCAACTTTTGGTGAATAGTGCTGCCACAAATTTCCCTTCCTTCCATATGGAGAAGGAGAGAATGTGAACAAGCTATGCCTCATCCTTTCTCCAGAGAAGTTTTACAGCCTTGAAGGAAACCTAAAAACCCACTCTGCCTATATAGACAAATATATCTATCACATATCTATCTCCTGAACATCCACCTAGTTTTCCAAAAAGTCACTAGTTTTCTTACTTTCTTTCCTTTCCTTCTCTAACACAGGAGAGATATAAGCACCAGATTCGAATCACTCCTGTGGTAAGGAATGGGGGATGGAACCAGGGCCTCACACATGCTAGGTAAGTGCTCTAGCGCTGAGCTACACTCCCGGCCCTAACCTTGAGATTCTCAGGACTCATTTGTTCTGTGCGCATGCACTTTGGATTATCTATGCTCCTGTTTAGTTTCCAGGTCCTAGTCACGGAACATAAAAGGAGAGAGGGAAAGTTTTCCCTCCCTCCAGGCACTATTTGTTGGCACAGTTATACTGATAGAGAGGCAGTAGACTTGAATCTCTGATTGTGTCTGAGAGTTTCTGTTCTGTTCTGGAAGACATTGCGTCCAATGCTTCTTTATAGGATTATAAATTAAATATGATAATGATTGTGTTCCTTTCTTGTGAAAAACAAACTCCATGAACAAACTGTAACTGTTGTATATCAGTATTGATATACACATTGATATGTCTTTTTTTCCCCCCAGGAGATAAATTATCCATTGCAGTAAGAAAAGAAATTGGCTACTTGTCAAATTTCTCTGGGAAACTTCTCTTAAAGTCATTCTTCCTGACTGGCTTATTGTCTCTATTACAGAATACACAAGGCAGATGCATCATTGCGCTTGCTTGAATTCCTCACTTAGAAATAGCTTGTGTGTCCCTGAGCCACGCATCTCTGCAGGACTGCCAGCCTTTCCCCATTTGGAAGAGAAGACGCTTCTGTCACATGCCCTTCCTAGAAAACATAGCAGCCCTTCTGTATCTGTCCATAGATCAAGTAGGGTCCCAGAAACACTCAGATCTTAAAAAACAAATACAAAAACAAAAACCCTGTACTGGAATATTCTATGAGTATTATGGAGATTTTGTTGAGCTTGTATACAAATGCACCCCCTCCCATCCCTCAACCTTTCAAAGGCTCCGTCCCCGCCCGCACAAAAGGCCTCCAGCCGCGCCCTACTTCCAGTCTCTCCTAGGGGAGACTCTGCGCACTCTGCTGCTGAACAAGAACGAAAGTGCATGCCCAAATGCGATGCTATTACCTTCACCAGCAGTGCTGGAGTTAGTCCCCTGTGGGACGCATTCTAATAAGGAAGATCTTCTCTTTAAAGAGGCTCCATAAACCGAGCTCCTCTTCACACCTTAGCACTATGACAGCTAGACCCACAATGCTACCGTCCTAGCTGGCAACTAGGTGATGCGCACACCTTTCCCTGAGCCCAGGCAGGGTGTGGCCTCCATCCCCCTTACCACATGCTGGGATTCCAGGATCTCCCAGTTCCATTTGTAACCTCCCCCAAAAGACTGGGCCAAATCCTGCAGAGAGATGTCCCTCTAGATCCCTGCGGGAAATATCCAGTGTCTGTCCATCTGGCAGTCTTCACCTGCTTCCATAATTATTGGAGCAACCATAGTAGAGAAGACAGATTGTTAAATATCTTTAACAGTCACCTGCCTTTTTCCTTTCTTTTTCTTTCTCTTCCCTACCTCCCTCTTTCTTTCTTTCTTTCTTTCTTTCTTTCTTTCTTTCTTTCTTTCTTTCTTTCTTTCTTTCTTTCTTTCTTTCTTTCTTTCTTCCCATCTTTCCTTCCCTAACTACAAGATTAAAGCAAAATCAGTCAAAGGATATTTTTATTTTTATTATTTATCTTGTCAGTTATGGTTCTTGGACTCTGGGCCTGGGCATTGTGCCTGAGTTCTTCAGCAAAAGGCCACTTCCGGTTCCTGGTGTTTTATTGGAGATGAATGTCTCACGGACTATTCTGCCTAGGCTGGCTTTGAACCTCGATCCTCAGATCTCAGCTTCCTGAGTAGCTAGGATTATTGCATGAGCCACCTGCACCCAGCTCAAAGGATTTTTTAAACAACTTCACCAGATATCAGATGTTTTCATTTTTAGCTGTTGTCTTAAAAGATTATCATCTTTGCAAACACCCATAATTATTACACAATTGTAATTCCAGCAAAATTTGTTAACTTTGCTTCTTTTGTGTAATGTTACATCACAAGCATTTTCTCAAATTATGGTGTAGTTGTCAAAAATTATTATGCTAAAAATGATCCGACTGGGCTGGGAAGATGGCTTAGTGGCAGAGTGCTTGCCTAGGATTCTTGAAGCCCTAGGTTTGATTCCTCAGTACCACATAAACAGAAAAAGCCAGTAGTGGCTCTGTGGCTCAAGTGGTAGTGTGCTAGTCTTGAGCAAAATAAGCACAGGAACAGTACCCATGAGTTCAAGCCCAAGGACTGGCAAAAACAAAAACAAAAACAAAGATCAGATCCCACCAAAGTGGGATTCAGTAAATGTCCCTAATGGGTCTTAGAAAACTAGACAAAATTCTCCCAATGGGTTCAATTCATAGTCCTGGAGAAGAAATCCCCATAGCACTAATTATTAATAGCACTAATCATACCTCACCCAGCCGCTTTGGTCTATATTGCTTGTTTTACTATCTTGAAATTGGAGAAGCTCAATCTCCAGGACATTTTAGAGCATATTGAGAAGTACTTAGGTTGCAATTAAAAAAAAAAAAAAAAAAGTAGGGCAGGCAGTGAGAACAAATTGTTAGTTTTGGGAACATAGCCTGTCCATTAAGTTCTGGAATAAGATCACTAATTTCTCAGAAACACGGCTTAATGATGTTAAAGTGTCACATTTGTTTATTTATGAGAACAATCTTTAAAAATAGGTCATCATGCCGGGCGCTGGTGGCTCAGGCCTGTAATCCTAGCTACTCAGGAGGCTGAGATCTGAGGATTGCGGTTCAAAGCCAGCCCGGGCAGGAGAGACCATGAGACTCCTATCTCCAATAAACCACCAGAAAACCGGAAGTGGCGCTGTAGCTCAAGTGGTAGAGCACTCGCCTTGAGCTGAAGAGCTGAAGGACAGCGCCCAGGCCCAGAGTTCAAGCCCCACGACCGACAAAAAAAAAAAAAAAAAATAGGTCATCATTTCCTGGGCCCAACATTAATTGTCTGTATATGTTCTCCATGTCTTTTTTCAAGGTGGGAAAGTAATCAAGAAAAATAAGAAAGGGACTTAGAAACATTAGGTATTGATACACATGCTTGTTGCTAAGGCTTTACATTTTTTTTATTCTGCAGAACACAGTATTATCCCCTGCTTAGCTTTCTAGAAGCAATTTAGCAACAGAATTTACCTAACAGAACAGTCTGGGCTTGATCTAATTTTAGGTAATTACCTTCCTTTTCAAAGCTTGTTTCTCTAGTGCACTGCCTGCCCTGGTTTTCCACAATTTACCCCAGGAACTGTTGTTTTTAAGTCTTGAGAAAGCTCAATTTCCTTCATCAAATATCAAGCATGAAATATAAGTCAATGCATAAAATAGGAAATTTGATACCAGTTATAAAAATCTACCCACAAACAGGTGGAAAATTGGAAGAAGGAGGAAGAAAAAAATAAAGGCCAGAATGCCTAAGTCAATAAAAGATTCAATAAAATGCAACAAACATTAGCTCACTGACAGATGGACATATCTAATCTGAGTCATTACGTAAATAGGGCAACTTACTCTATGCTCACCAGCCCTCGAGTATTGTCACTCAAAAGGCTCTGCCTTTCTGGACCTGAGTTTGCCAACACCTGAACAAAGTTCCTGGAAATAAGATAGAGAGGTCTGCCAGTTCCTCAGCAATCTCTCTCAGGTTTTTGAATAAACCCTTTTGTCTTACTGAGCCTTCAATCTCCTTGTTTGAACACATTTGAAAATGTTTTACTTCAAATAAAGAAGGTCATTTTTCAAACATTTATTACAGAAGAGAAAGAGGAAATACTTTTTTTCCCCCTCCAGGTACTGAACTGGTATTTAGAGTGTTGGCTGATGGAAACTGACCAGGCAATACCTAAGAATTATTTATTCCTTGGGCTCCAAAGTACCTGGCTTTCTTATGAAGATCACAACTGTTTCTCTGCTTCATTGTAGTTTTTGTGCTGTCTTCATTAAGCAGGGAGATGAGGACTTCAGACTCCTAAGCGTGAGGCTGACAGCTCCTTGTTACGATAGGCACTTTTAGCAATAGCATAATTTATGAAGCAATCAACTTTCCTATAAAGGTATCCTGTCAGCAAAGTACTAAGGTGTCTTGTGGTCCCGAACTGTAACATGCTAGTAAATACTATTTATTTCACAGTGAATGATTCTGCTCTTACCTAATGAAAAAGATGGAGACATACAACCTGAAAATTCCTTTTCAAAACAGAAATGTTGTTAGAGTAGGTTTATAGAAAAAAAAAAAAAGAGCAGCAGAAAATACCCAGATCCCAATTACCCCCTATTGATCCTGCATAATTTCTCTCTTATTAATATCTTGCATGGATTACAGTAGATGAACCAATAAAGGTGCATTATTAGCTAATAATTCTCTGCATTGTATTTTCTGAGCTTTGACTAATGTTCAATGGCCTGGGTCTGTCATTGTAGCACTAGACAGAATGTTTTCCCCTGTATTCCACCTGTTCCTCTCTCTCTTCCCATTCAATGAGCCCTTGCTTAACTGGTGATGGTTCAACTGTCTCCATACCCTTGCCTTTTCTAGAAAGTCATGTTTTAGAATGGAACAAGATGTAACCTTTCAAAAATTGGCTTCTTTTACTTAGTAAGATGTATTTAAGTTTCCTCCGTATCTTTTCATGATCCAATAGGCTATTTCTCTTTACTATGAAGTAATATCCTTTCATATACTAGTTAGCTTTCACATAGCTGTAACAAAAATACCTAGGCGAGCAATTTAAAGAGGAAAAAATTACTTTAGTTTTTGTTTTTTTTTTTTTTTTTGTCGGTCGTGGGGCTTGAACTCTGGGCCTGGGCGCTGTCCCTCAGCTCTTCAGCTCAAGGCGAGCACTCTACCACTTGAGCTACAGCACCACTTCCGGTTTTCTGGTGGTTTTTATTGGAGATAGGAGTCTCACGGTCTCTCCTGCCCGGGCTGGCTTTGAACCGCGATCCTCAGATCTCAGCCTCCTGAGTAGCTAGGATTACAGGCGTGAGCCACCAGCGCCCGGCTTTACTTTAGTTTTTGGTTTCAAAGATTTCATCCATCATGGTGGGGAAGGCATGGTAGAGCCACGCTGTTCAACTCATGGCAGCCAGGAAGCCAATAATATAAGGGCAAATGGGAAGCAGGGGAGAAGAGAGTCAACACCCTTGCCCAACCCCCAAGTCCAAGTTCTTCCAACTAGACCAAACTCCTATTTTGAGAAAGCTCCCAAACAGCACCACCACCAGGGACCAAGCATTGGATACATGGACCTGTGGGAGACATTTCATACTCAAACCACCATGTTTATCCCTGGCCCTCAAGGGCCATGGCCATCTCAATGCAAAATGCACTTAGTTTATCTCCAAGAGTCCCCACAGTCTTAAGAGTTCCAATGTTGTTCAGAATTCAACTCTTCTGAGACTCAAGGAAAACTCTTAGTTGTGATACAAAGAGTAGAGAAAGGAAGGCAGGAAGGCAGGAAGGAAAGGAAGGAAGGACGGAAGGAAGGAAGAAAGGAAGGAAGGAAGAAAGAAGGATGCAGGGAGGAAGGGAGGGAGCAAAGGAGGAGGGAAGGATTAAACCAACAAATGCAATAAGGAAGACATGTTCCCCTAAACTAAGGTATTTTCTTCTAATAGAAAATGGCCCAGCCGGGTGCCAGTGGCTCACACCTGTAATCCTAGCTACTCAGGAGGCTGAGATCTGAGGATCACAGTTCAAAGCCAGCCCAGGCAGGAAACTCCATGAGACTCTTATCTCCAATAAACCATTAGAAAACCGGAAGTGGTGCTATGGCTCAAGTGGTAGAGCGCTCACCTTGAGCTGAAGAGCTGAGGGACAGCGCCCAGGCCCAGAGTTCAAACCCCATGACCGACCAAAAAAAAAAAAAAAAAAAGGCCTATCACTGTCTTAGCACCTTATTTTCTAAGGACATTGAGTTTATATGTAACTTTAGTAATGTCCTTGAGAATGATATTTTAAATTTTAATAAGTGCAAAAAAATGTAATTATGGATGAAAAACAGAGGGTCACAGGAATTATTATATTACTTTCTTTTCCATTGAAGCATGTCAGAGTGTACCCAGAATAAACTAAGAACAGAATTTGAGGGCATCATCAAGGAGTCTAAATGACTTGGCAATTCTGCACATTGAAAAATGGGTTATATTTAAGAACAATAAAGAACATTTATATATTCAAGAACAATATTTAAGAACATTTTATTTTGGTGGCTTGCTCCCAGCTGGGAGAACAATTATACCTGTTAGTTCTGTGAACTTCTATTGCTTTTAGCCTAACATGATGACTCATTTCCCTGTACTGAATCTCTGTCTACTAAAAGATCACTGCATTATTCGTCATGCCCCCGATTCTCATTTTTGCTTCTCAACAAAAAAATTGCTTAATGATGAAAAAAGGAAGAAAAGAAGGAATGGACAAAGGGAGAGAAAAAGGGATGAAGGAGAGCAAGGGGGAAATGAAGGAAAGGAAACAGAGAGAGAAGGAGGGAAATAAGGAGGATTTATCTTATCACTGAATGAGGGTCAGATGCAAATTGCTCAAAAACAAGCAAACAAAAGAAGTCCAAGCAGTGATTCGACAAGGCAGTGACCTTTAATCCCTTGTCTTCTTCTCTGTGAAAGTTAGAATGTCATGTGCATCCTATAGAACATTTCTTACAGAGTTGCTCTTGGTTGTACATCAAGCTAGTCTTTGTCTTCAAGCTCTCTGCTGTCTGCCAGTTCTGACTGGTTTTAATATAATTCTGAACTTTCCAAACCTTCTTTGCAATCACAACAAAGTTTCCAATAAGGAATGGCTCTGGTCTTCATGACCTCAATCTGGGTTCCTTGTGCCCTTCACGCACATCTTTTTGTTTGTTTGTTTGTTTTTTCTGTCGTGGAGCTTCAACTCTGGTTCTGGTTGCTGTCCTTCAGCTCTTCAGCTCAAGGCTAGTGCTCTACCACTTGAGCCATAGCGCCACTTGTGGTTTTCTGAGCAGTTTATTGGAGATAAGAGTCTCACCAGCTTTCCTGCTCAGGCTGGCTTTGAACCTCAATTCTCAGCTCTCAGCCTCCTAAGTAGCTAGGATTACAGATGTGAGCCACTAGTGCTTGGCCACCTGCATCTTTTTTTTTTTTTTTTTTTTTTTGTCGGTCATGGGGCTTGAACTCCGGGCCTGGGCGCTGTCCCTCAGCTCTTCAGCTCAAGGCGAGCGCTCTACCACTTGAGCTACAGCGCCACTTCCGGTTTTCTGGTGGGTTATTGGAGATAGGAGTCTCACGGTCTCTCCTGCCCGGGCTGGCTTTGAACCGCGATCCTCAGATCTCAGCCTCCTGAGTAGCTAGGATTACAGGCCTGAGCCACCAGCGCCCGGCTCCACCTGCATCTTTTAAGTAGTAAATATCCTTGATGATCAAGTATGCGAAACTTCCTCAGATGGGCCAGAGAATTCTGCCACAGCCTCCCCTCCATGCTGCTTCCTTCTGCATGTCCTTGTGGCCTTTGTCACATTGAATTGTCATCATATCTGGCTGACTCACTCCACAAGGCCTCCACAAAACAGAAACCACAGTCCACCTTCAGGTGCTTATCAGCCAAGACTCAGCTCACACCTGAGAATGTCCAGGAACTGCTGTCTTTGCACTGACACACTGGTGAGCGAAGTTCCTTCTCCAAAGGCCTCATGTAGCCCCACCTGGGCCTTTCTGTAAAATCTGGAGACTCCAACTTCCTGACTGTCTGTGCTCTCCACATGCTCCCCTGCAGAGTTCTCTTTCCTCAGGTAGCCACCCATTGTTTCTGGATGTTCTCCTACTTCACATCCACTCCGTAAGAACAACAGAAATGCCCCGCCGGAGTACTGCCTAGAAATCAAGAGATCATCCAGTTCTTTGGCATTATGTCTTCATGGTATTTTCCCAAACTATGAGGCTATCATGCCTTTTCAGTGCTCCTAAAAGGCCCATGCTATGTGGTTTAAATGGCCCTTCCCAAATTCAAGTTGAAATTTAGCAGTATTAAGCAATAGTAAGAGGTGAAGACTTGAAAAGGTGACTGGGTCACAAGAGTTCTTCCCTCGTGAATGGATTAGTGCCACTATGGCTGGAGAGGGTTAGAGATCTCTGGCGTGGGCTCCTGTAAATTGAGCCCATCTTTGTTCTTTGCTGTCTCACGTGTGCTTTCCTGTCTTCCCTGTTAAGACTCAGCACAATGGCTCTCACCACATACTGGTGCCCTGTTTGGGAACGTTCCACTTTCAGATCCTAAACCAAGTAATCTTTGGTTGTGTGTAAATTATTCACATTGCAGCATATTACAGCATAAAATTGACTGACCCACCCCAACTCCTTGTGTAGGCATTGTGTACTCAAAACCTTTTATCAGCAAGGAAGGAATGGAAGCCCCTTACTATGCTTAAATTCATCTCTCTCAGAGTACCTCTCTTACGAAATAGTAAACATCTTTTTCTTCCAACAAGGAAATATTCTGACTTAGATTATTGATAGTGTAAGTTCTGAAAACTCTTGAGTTATAGGCAAATTGATGTTTAAATAAATATGCATCTCTTTATTGATTCTTTGGTATTCCTTAAAATGTATCATTCTTTCTTTAAGCTCTCTCCTTTTTCTGAATACAGGAATTATTGTCCAGTTTTTCTGGAGTGCAGTACTGGAGTTCAAAGTCAGGGCCTTATGCTTGCTAGACATATGTGCTGAAGCTTAAGCCACACCTCCAGCCCTAAAAGCAAATTTCAAGCCCCTCCAATTCCATTCTCTTTCATAACTATTTTTGCCAAGCTAGTGTGTATCCTTCCAAGCCATTTCCTATGCACTTACAAATATATTTGGGCAGCCATGGAAGTAAAGTACATAGAATTTTTTTATTTGTCTTGAGTTCCAGAACTATGAATGAGAGTCAAAGCCAAACCCCACATAAATGACCCTTTCTGTCATACCCTTTTATAATGTTCTTGCCTGGTGGGGTACAGTTCTGGAAAGCAGACAATTGCTCAGTACTTAAACTGCTAAACTAAAGCATAATGTCTGATGCCAGTGGTGGATTTTTGAGAAGCAACATAGGCCTGTCAGTGCCCGTGGCCTCACCTCCTGCTAGTGGTCCTGATGTAAATAGATATGGGGCTGGGATCCCTGAGGGGTGGGTGCAAGTGTGGATAAGTGGCCATGTTCCACGAAGGATCCCTCAGAATCCCAGATTTCTGTGATAAATGCTGCAAATAATGGCCAAACAGACCAAATGCATCTGCTTTAAATTCTTCTTCAGTATCTTTGCATAAAATCATTTTAAATTTTCTTCTAGTATAACTTTGATCTCTTCCATAAAGCAAAATCAAATAGGCTGGTGCTATAGAAACTCCTGGCAGCTTCCTGATGCTTAATACTTGATGAGAGTAGGACTAGCAGCAGGACTGCTGGGAATGGGAAGCAGATACTTAAGTATGTGATTGCATTTTGTATTCTCATTTGATAAGAGATTCTGGCTGCATAGCAGAAGCAAAAGTTGCCCATTAATGGATGCTAATGGGAAACCTAATGGGGCAGGAAAGGGGGCAGAACACTTTGCACTATGGCCCATGACAAAGCACAAGATTGACAGACAGATGATAGCATGGCAGTTGTTACAATAACATAGTGAAGCCCCTTGCCCTCCAAAAGGCTGAACCAATATAAAATAATGCCAGGCTATACAACCAAAGGAATGCAAGTCAGCCCAGGACAGAGACGTCTGCATTCTACACCCGTCGCAACCCTGTTCACAGTAGGCAAGCTGCAGCGTCAACCAGGTAACAAACTGATGAATGGATTAAAAAAATGTATGTTTATCCTATGGAATGTTAGCCATAAAGAACAGAATTATATCATTTATACAAAAATGGATGGAACTATAGAAATCATCATCATCTTAAGTAAAATAAACAGGACTCAGAAAAATAAATACTACATTTCCTCTCATCTGGGGAAGCTAGATCTAAAGGAAAAAGATGGACATGTACATAAGTGGGTGACTCCTTGAGGAAACCAATGAGAGATAGGAGGGGGAAAGATAGAGGACAAAGGAGGTTGAGAATATAGTTGAAGTGCATTATATGCAGGTGTAGAAATGCTAATAAAATCCAAAGTAAAACTAGTTTGTAACTCCTTCTCCTCAAAAGGGATCATCATATCATAAAAAAGAAAAAGGCCAGGTGCCAGTGGCTCACAACTGTAATCCTAACTACTCAGGAGGCTGAGATCTGAGAATTACAACTCAAAGCTAGCCCAGGAGGGAAAGTCTATGAGACTCTCAATTGCCTACCAAAAAGCCAGAAGTGAAGCTGTGGCTCAAGTGGCAGAGTGCTATCTTTGAGCCAAAAAGCTTGCTGGCAGTGTCCAGGCCCGACCTCAAGCCTCAGAACCAGCACACACACACACACACACACACACACACACACACACTGTGTTTAAAAAACACAATGCCAGCCAAATCCTGAAAGCTTTCTAATTACATAGGTAAGGGATATGTATATTAACTATATATAAAATCTCAATACAAATAAAGCATATGAGCCAGGTGTTGGTGGCTCATGACTGTAATCCTAGTTACTCAGGAGGCTGAAATCTGAGAATCACAATTCTAAGCCAGCCCAGGCAAGAAAGTCAATAAGACTCTTTGTGTGTGTGTGTGTGTGTGTGTGTGTGTGTGTGTGTGTGTGTGTGTGTGTCATGGGGCTTGAACCCTTGGCCTGGGCTTTGTGTGTGTGTGTGTGTGTGTGTGTGTGTGTGTGTGTGTGTGTGTCATGGGGCTTGAACCCTTGGCCTGGGCGCTGTCCCTCAGGTCTTCAGTTCAAGGTGAGCACTCTACCACTTGAGTCACAGCACCACTTCCGGCTTTTTCAGCTTATGTGGTGCTGAAGAATGGAACCCAGGTCCTCATGCATGCTAGGTAAACACACTACTACTAGCCATCTTCCCAGCCCCATAAGACTCGTATTTCAAATAAAGCATTAAAAAAACAAAAACAAAAACAGGAGTAGAGCTGTGGCTCAAGTTGTAGAGTGCTAGACTTGAGCAAAACCGTTCAGGGATAGTATCCAGGCTCTGATCAAGTCCCAGGACGAGCACACACATATATACACACAAAAGCCAAATAAACATATACTTACCATTTGCAGGTATAGAAATATTTCATAATAAAGAAAAGAAATTACCTTTACTTGATTGTACATAAATAACCCAGTATTAAGTATTTTCATGTGTGGCCTTGTTTTTGTTTTTGTTTTGTTGGTTGTGGGGCCTGAACTCTGGGCCTGGGAACTGTCCCTCAACTCTTCAGTTCAAGGTTAGCGCTCTACCACTTGAGCCACAGCACCACTTCCAGCTTTTTCTGCTTATGTGGTGCTGAGGAATCAAACCCAGGGCCTTATTCATGCAAGGCAAGCACTCTACCACTGAACCACCTTCCCAGCCCTATTTGTTTTTGTTTTTTTTTTTAAGTGCATATATTGTCTTTGTGTGTGCTAGTTATTTTTGAGAAAAGTTCTCCAATTCCTGCCTGGCATGCACATGGGCTTTCATCCACTTCTTTCAAGCTTCCCATCATCATTGGGATGCTATGTACACACCACAATGCTCAACTTTTTCTGCCCAAGCTAATACAGAACCACAATTTTAAGCCTCCTGAGTTGTTAGGAATACAGATGTGAGCCACTGGTGGCTGGCTCCTTTATGGTAATGCATAATGAAGTTAGGAGTCTCTTAAAAAATTAAAAGTCACCAGGCACTTTTAATAATAGTTACTCAGAAGGCTGAGATCTGAGGATCACAGTTCAAAGCCAGCACAAACAAGGAAGTTTGTGAGACTCTTATCTCCAATTAACTACCAAAAAAGCAAGTAGTGGAGCTATGGCTCAAGTGGTACAGTGGTAACCTTGAGTACAAAAAGCTTAGGGACAATGCCCAAGCCCTGAGTTCAAGCCTCAGAACAGGCACACACACACACACACACACACACACACACACACACACACACACACACACACACAAAGTCACTCCAACTTCTCACTTTTGTGTCAGTAGGCATATGGAAAAGTGTCTCAATCTCTTACTAGGCAATAGGGTCCTGGTTCATAAGCCATTTGTCTTTGTTTCTCTTTTATGGACACTTTCCTGAAAACTTTGCCCAGTGATTTTGTTCAGTAGTATTCACTTAGCAATCTTAAGTTTCCAAGCAATGATTAGAGATTGGGCTAAAGCAACGTGTACAAAATGCAAGCCAGGAAAAAGCAGCCCACACCTGTAATCCTAACTGCTCAGGAAACAGATCTAAGGGATGTGATTTGAAGCCAGACCAGGCAGGAAATCCCTAAGACTCTTGTCTTTGGTTAACCCTCAAAAAGCTGGAAGTGGAGCTGTAGCTCAAGTGGTAGAGCTCTAGCCTTTATTGGAATGAGTGGAATTTCGGAATTATAGAATACAGGTACAAAGCAACTTCCCACAAATTTACACTCACTGACAGTGTATGGCATTCTAGTTCTGTCAACATATGGGCAGTCAATCTTAAGCAACCTATTGTCAGTTTTAAATTTTACATATCTTGGGGCCAGGAATGTGGCTTAGTGGTAGAGTGCTGGACTTGCATGTATAAGGCCCTGGGTTTGATTCCTCAGTATCACATAAACAGAAAAAGCTGGAAGTGGCACTGTGGCTCAAACTGGTAGAGCTCTACACGTGAGCACAGAGAGGCTCAGGGACAGTGCCCAGGCCTTGAGTTTAAGCTCCAGGACTGGCCAAAAAAAACTTTTTTTTAGCTATCTTGACTGGAAGTATGGCTTAAATGGTAGATTACCAGCTGTGAACAAGAAAACTAAGAGCGCAAATCACTGAGTTAAAGTCCCAGTATCAGCGATTTTGCTATTTGGGTAGCTATACTAAATTGGGGTTATAATTTGAAATCTCTTGATAAATAATGGGATTAAATCTACATTTCATATTTACTTTTGTTGGTCATTGGCAATCTACTTTTTTTTTTTTTTTTTTGCTGGTCCTGGGCCATGAACTCTGGGCATGGGCACTGTCCTTGAGCTCCTTTTGCTCAAGGCTAGCAGTCTACCATTTAAGTCACAGTACCACTTCTGGATTTTTCTGTGATTAATTGGAGATAAGAGTTTCACGGAAGCTGGGCACCAGTGGCTCACACCTATAATCCTAGCTACTCAGGAGGCTGAGATCTTAGGATCCCAGTTCAAAGCCAGCCCAGGCAGAAAAGTCTGTGAAATTCTTATCTCCAATAAACCACCAAAAACTGGAAGTAGCGCTGTAGCTCAAGTGGTAGAGCGTTAGCCTTGAGCTGAAGAGCTGAGGGACAGCACTCAGGCCGAGTTCAAGCCCCATGACTGACAAAAAAAAAAGAGTTTCAGAGACTTTCTTGCCCATACTGCCTTCAAACCAGAATCCTCATATCTCAGCCTCCTGAGTAGCCAGGATTGCAGATATTAGCCACCAGCATCTGGCTTGGCAATCTACTTTTAGGCTAGGACTGGCCGGTTCTCTTGTCTATTTCTTGTCTATTTTTTTTTTATTTCATTACCTTTCAAATAAACTTTAATTATGAGAGTTCTTATATCATTCAAAGGAACTCTAGGTCAGCTACATGCACTGGAAATATTGCTAAACTGTATTTAAAAGATTCACGAAGTTGCAGAAGAAAGCAGAGTACTGAGATGCTTGTTCACTGCTTCTCTTTTAGGTAAAGAGTGAACAATTAAAAAACCTATACCAAAAACTATCTCACTCTGAGAATAAGTGTTGGGATTTATTCAGTGGTATAGTATCTTCAGAATAGCATCAAGAAAAAAGCCAACATTATGTAGTGGTTCAGAGGAATGTGGCTGTCTAGGTACCTGAAATGGTGTCCCCTGGCATTATTTTGGTGAGAAAGAGAAAAGCAGCCTGTTACATGAGGAGCTTGCTGGTAGGCATTAGACAAGGCCACTCTGACTTTGATGGATAGAGACCAAAGTACAGCCCACTGTAATCATTTCTAAACAGCATGGGAAACATTTGACATTGTCCAACCAAATGGTTAGACATCCCCCTATGTTAGCTGCTCTGCTTCACCAACCACAACCTTTATCCTCAGTCCAGTCTTCCATCTTGGGAATATTTGTTATTTACCACTGGGAAAAGTTCCAATATTAAATCCAGATGGGAATTGCTTCAATGCATTTTTTTAAATGGCTCACACCTCATATTTTAAACAAGGCTGTGATGCGGGGCACCAGTGGTTTACGCCTGCAATCCTAACTACTCAGAAGGCTGAGGTCTGAGGATCACGATTCAAAGCTAGCCCAGGCAGGAAAATCTGTGAGACTCTTCTCTCCAATAAACCACCAGAAAACGGGAAGTGGCACTGAGGCTCAAGTGGTAGAGTGCTAGCCTGGAGCTGAAGAGCTGAGGGACAGCGCCCAGGCCCAGAGTTCAAGCCCCAACAGATAATTTTTAAAAAGGCCATAAATAACAGTATCCATACCTGGATTGGAATAATTGCTGTGCAACTTTGTAGGTTTACTAAAAATCATCAAGCCAAACAGCTAAGATGAGTGAATCTCATGATATATAAATTATACCTCTAAAAAGTTATTTAAAAACAATAATCACAGAGTAGACTTGCTTGAGTTCAATGGGCAAATACCTTCCCTTCGTGGCAAGTTACATGACAAGCTAAATTTTAAACAGTGGGAATTCAGACCAAGTAGTATTTTTATGGTTAGAATATGTCCATCTACATTATAGAGATCCATCATTTTGTGTGTGTGTGTGTGTGTGTGTGTGTGTGTGTGTGTGTGTGTGTGTGTCTCCCTGGGGCTTGAACTTAGGACCTGGGCACTGTCTGTAAGCCTTTTTGCTCAAGGCTAGTGCTCTACCACTTGAGCCACAGCTCCATTTCCAGCTTTTTTGCTTGTTAATTGGAGATAAGAGTCTCATTGACTTTCCTGCTGGGGTTGGCTTTTAACAGTGATCCTCAGATCTCAGTCTCCTAAGTAGCTAGGATAACAAGCAGGAGCCACTGGCACCCAGTCACCATTGCATTTTGTAGGTAACATTTTGGGTTTGCTTCTATGGCTTTCAGTTTTCCAGGTTCTGGTAACCAAATAATCCCTCTTCTGCTTGCAACTCCTTTAGTTCATAAACCAAGTCCTATTTGGAGACTGTTATAGTTTGAAGTGTTCATATATATATATATATATATATATATATATATATGTATATATGTATATGTATATATATGTATATATATGTATATATATATATATATATATATATATATATAGCTTGTAGATCCAGCCATTGAGAAGTATCTGCTTCATGAGTGCTCTGACCTAATCTGTGGATTAATCCATTGATAGAGTTATAATTTGATGGGCATTATTGGAGGGGGACACTTTCAGAGGTGGGAACTAGTTGAGGAAGGAGGTCACTGGGGTGTGTTCTTGGGAGCTCTATCTTGTCCTGGGCCCTTTCTTCTCTGCATGCCCTTGTTTCCTGGCTGTTATGAGGTGCGCAGCTCTGCCTCATACCTGGCTGGCAGGATACTTTGCCTCATTAGAGGCCCAGAGACAATAGAATCAGCTAATCATGGACTGCAAATATTCCCTACTTTATTACTTTTATTACTTCCCGTTTTAGGAATTAAGGAAGAAGGCAGAGAACTCTTCCTGTATTTCTCAGATGTCTTCAACTCAAAATAATATTTATACCAAATGACATGATATAGATTATGTTTCCTTCAGTGCTTACTGATGACTTAACTTTTTGTCCCTTGTGATCACATTTGTGACAGAAAATGAAGGACAATGGGTAATATTTTTTCTTGTAGAAAATCTTGAAGGCCTATTCATTTATAAACATTTAACCAGTAGAGTATAATGTACAGTTCCTATGAGCACAAGCACTTTTTCTAGTTTCAACCCAATGCAAAAGTAGGATGTCCACATTATATGTATATATGCACACATATATGTATATGTGTATGTCCCTTAGACTACTAAATATTCTAAGGATTATTCACTGTAATGAATTAATATACTAAATAGTCATTGATCATCTGGAATTTTTTATTTTTTATTTGCTAAATATGACAATCCTATGCAGAAATTGTAGGAAAATCAGAAAATTAGGATGTCTTAATTGTCATAGGAGGCAGGAATGGAACTAATGCCAGAAAAAAAATTATTTATTTATTTTGCCAGTCATGGTGCCTGAACTCTGGGCCTGGGCACTGTCCCTCAGCTCTTCAGCTCAAGGCTAGTGCTCTACCAGTTGAGCCACAGCACCACTTCCAGCTGCCAGAAAAAATTTAATTGCAGTAAACTATACATAATATAAATCTATGAATTTTTACTATTTTTTACTATTTTTACTATTTTTACTATTTTCACGTGTGCAGCTCAGTAACATAAGTATCTTCACACTGCTGTACAACCACCACCACTGCCCATTTCAATGTTTTCTACCATGCCTACTGAAAGTCTGTACTCATTAAATAACACCCCTCTCCCAGCTTCTCTGTAACTATGTTCTACTTTGTGTGCGTTTTTTTTTTTCGTGAAAACGCCATATTATTAGTTTTAAATCCACATTGGCAAATGCCCTCTGCAGAATAGAGCAAATCAAATCCCTCAAGTTGTACAGTCAAAATAATCCAGTCATAAGTATCAGGACTTTATTCGGAAAGGACAGTCATCGTCATGAGCCTAAGGCAAGGGAAATTTCCCTTTTCCGCTCCTCCGATTGGCAGGACAGTGTCCCAGAGCACAAGCGCCCACGAACCAACAGTACCCTTAGGTAGCCCTTGAGGGGCGGGGCAACCTCTCCGCCAGGCCCCGGCAAGTAATAACCAAGGGAACTCCAGGAGAGGCGTTGCCCAGGAGAGGCCGGATCCGGAAGTGGGCTACACACCGTCCTGCGACGGAGCCCCACCCACAGCCCCGCCTACCCGGAGCAGAGGTACTGGATGACGTGTCCCCGGAGGAGCTGGCGAGGTGCGGCCCGCCGGCCCCGCGCTTGCGCGATTGGCGGGCCCGGAGTGTCTGGAATCCGGAGGTCCTACTCACTGGGAGAGGCTTCCTTTCTCCGGGTTTTTCCTGTTACTGAACCCAGGATACTGAGGTAGCTGCGGAGGTTGTCGGCTGGAAGCTTGGAGACCTCGCACCTCCGGATGCCCAGGCTCCTCTTGGTCTGTGAGAGGCGTCTGGATGAACCTCAGCCTGAACCTGAGTGCAGAAAGTCTGCGATTCGAAATCCACGTCTAGCATCCGTGTCATCTGGCAAGGATGGGTCACGCTGTGACTTCTAGTTTACTTTCTCCCGGCCTTCTCCTGGCTCTGGAGAGGTAGGGGCAGAAACGAAGCCCTTCTCTCACGGGCAGTGGGACAGTGAGCAAACATGATGGGTCCACATAAATCGTGGAAATGTTTCTGGGTGCCAGAGTTAAAAGCAGAAGCATGTTAGACCCCTGGGTGAGGCAGGAGTAGAAACCCGCGGGGTCCAGGCAAACTCAGATTTTTGGCTTGGCCTAGTTGGTAACTATGAACGTGGAAACTATGGGGACGATTGAATTCAGAGGACCAGCAAGTAGGACTTGGGGAGTAAGGGAGAGGGATCATCTCCCTTAGGCACTAGTTATTTTTATAAGTAGGAAAAAGTGGGGAAGAGTTGAGGTGGAGGCAGTGAAATGATGGTTAAGTTTTGGAGCATCAGAAAAATAGATGGTGAACCAAACTCAATTCCTTCTCCCTTTTCCTATTTGGAGAAACATTAAATTCGGTGTACCAACAGAATATTATAAATACAGATTCTTTGCCCAAGTCCAAGTTTCAGTATGTTGATTTATTGGAGGGACAGAGGGAAGACAAACCTTCTGCTCAAGCTCTATTCCATTGACTTTTGTTATAAAGACGAGTACCATTCCTCTGGGCCAAACAAATGTGTTCCATAAATTTTATTCACTTAATCTTCACAACACTGTAGGAAGATGGAAGTTGAGTGGACTTGCTTTATTCCTAGTCCCAGTTCTCCCTTGATTAACGACCAAGATCTCAGAAGTAGACAGTAGTGTCTCTGTTTGCACAAACTGACTGATTTTTTTTCTTGTTCTGGTTACTCTACAGTATATACCTGTAGTTTTTCATCTTTGCAGGGTGCTAGCTCTTTGGATATTTGGTGAAAGTTATAAAGCTTCCCTCAGGAAAATACACAGAGATGTTACCTCATAGATCCACATCTGACACTTACTAACTTTCCCCCATGGCCTCTAAACATGATCCTCCTGTCTTGAATTGTCCTTTCTTATTTTGGAGTTGGAGGTACTCCTAGGCTAAGAGTCTTTATTTTGCATTAAGATGATGCACTTGAGTATTCTTTGACTTCCAAAGGTCAACTGACATTTTATCACCGTAATTCTTCAAAAATACTCAGGATATGCAACATATACTCATATGTGCACTTGCACACATGGATACAATTAGCAATTCATCCATGAACAGTTCCTTGCCAGTCAAACCATACTAGTTTATTTCTCCAGAACTACTTTCCACTTTTAGCACTTGGGTGTATCTGTGAATCCCGTTGCAAAGAAATTCAACATTACCTTTTTATTCTCCTCTGTATTCTCTCCATCTCATTTCCACTCAAGATGTTTATTGTGTCCAAGATTACTGTCACACACAAGGATTTACTACAGTCCTGGATGCTTGCAAATTGTTCCTGCTACTTGTCAGTAGCTGTCTGACGATTTATGGATAGTTCATCCCTCATTTGCCTCTTTATCCTCTGGTGTCCCCTAACTAAGCCCCCCTCCTCCACACACCTGCCCCCAGCTCCGCCTCCATCACCAAATGACTTGGGAAGCAACAGTTCTGTGATAGAAGCTGGCGTGCCGTGGAAAGGGAACCATCTGTTCACGGGGATCTATTACGATACAGCAGCAAACAGCAAGGCTCAGCAGCCGGACAGACGCGACCACTCTCCACAACGCCCCAACCAAGGTCTCGGTGAGAGTCTCGAATCCCGGGCGCCAAAACAGCCAAGCGGAAGCCACCCAGCAGCCACCCGGCCGGCGCGCGGAAAACCCGGAAGGTGGCTCTCCGCCCCGCTCCCTCCCGGAAGCTGCGCGCTGCGCTGGCGGCGCCCTCACTGAGCATGTGCGAACGGCGCCGCGCATGCTCCTTCGGAGTCCGGCTCGGTGTCTGTTGCGGGGCCCGCGGTGTCCCCTAGCGCAACCGGAACTAGCCGTCGTGGGTCTGGCCTCCTTCGTCTCCCGCGGCCTCGTCGTGGTCTCCGAGCCTCCCCGCCCCTCCTCCCCCTCGTCACCCTCTCGGCTCGGTGTCCGTTCCGCGAAGCCGCCGTCATGAGCGCGAGGCTGCCGGCGGCGTCGCCACCTCGGGGGCCGCGGCTGTTGCTGCTGGCGCTGCTGCTGCTGCTGCTGGGGGCGGCCCCGGGCCCGCGCCCCGGCCGCGCCTTCTACCTGCCGGGCCTGGCGCCCGTCAACTTCTGTGAAGACAAGAAGACCGGCGAGTGCAAGGTGGGTGCGGCCGTGCGTCCCGGTGCACGGTCGGAGGGGGGCGGGGGAGAGCCGGGGTCCCCGGTGGAGGCGAGGGGAAGGGGGTGCGCCGGGGGCGGGGCGGGGTGGGATTTGCGCCCGCGGCAGGGTGCGCACGACCCTGGCGGGGGGCCGGTTCTAGAAACTCGCCCGCTTTTGCTGTGCCAGGCAGCAGGATCAGCTGTGCTCCGTTTTCCCGGGACGGGAGCGAAGCCCGGCCCGACGCCCCGGGCTGTGCGTGAGCGCGGGTCCGCGAGCGCGGCGGGTACGGTCCCAGCCCCGCACCGCGCGCGCCGGGGGAGCGGGCCAGCGACCCCCCACCCCCGGCCGGGGAGCGGCTCGCGCTCTGCTTACCACTTCCAGTAACTTTTAACTTCCTTGCCTCCTGTTTTATTGCGGGTTTCTGGAACTCCGGGTTGGTGATGAGAGTTTGTTCTTCGTAGGACTTTGATATCTTAAACTTCACGACTGGCAGTTGATGACTTACACGCCCAGAACCGCATCAGTTGCACCCGTAGAAGAGTTGCTGAGATAGTTGAGACACACTGGGACCTTTGCGTACATTAAAAAAAAAAAAATTAGCATACACAAAGTATCTATTTAGTTACCCGAGATTGTTGAAGGGAGCAGAAGGAACAGGAGAAACTGGTGTCTTTTCCTGGGGCAGGTGTGGAACACGTTGACCTCTTTTAGGACATTCAGGCTCAGAAGTTTTCAGTTTTAACGGCTAGTAAGAGGTTTAAGTCATACACTTTTAGGTGATTTGGTGTGGGGCGTAACAAAATGCGCAAACTTCACCAAGTTGTTAATACTTAACCATTATAGGGTGAGGATCACGTTGTAGTCATTAATAAATTTTAACAATTCAAATAACCGTTCAACAAACTTTTATAATCTATAAATAAGTTTATTTACTAAGTTTGTTTTTTTTTTAATGCGGGTGTTTATTTTATTACTGCCGGCTTTACTGTAGTTGTGAACTTTGAGGTTATTTTAGCACAGAAGAGAAGCTATTAAAACTTTTCATTGCATTTTGGGATTTCTGTTAGGTTTGTCCTGAATGACATATGGATACCTCTGTTTTTTGTTTTTTTAAGAAAAATTGTTAAAATGCCTACGGATCTGTAAGTCTAGGACTTAATTCACATACCCTAGTGCAGGGTGACTGGTACCTTTTCTGTCAGAGTACAGTGTTTCCAAGAGCCAGCTAGTCTTGCAAGCATATTTTTCCCCCATTAAGCTGATATTTTTCCCCCATTAAATGTCTTGGTATCGTACCTTAGCAACTTAGTTATTTGCTGTTTAAATTAGCAGCAATTGTATAGTGTATTCTTAGTTCCTCAAAGATGAAAGACATATTCTTTGCTCTTTTGGAACGTCAGAAGAGTTAAAAGCTTATGAAGGGATTAATGAAATCTATGAAATATGTATGCCCAAAATGCTCTAAAACAGAAATGAGGAAACACCTGCAAGTTACAAAGAGGATTGAGATGTACTTCAGGAAATGAATATGAATGCAGTTGAGAATGAGGGTACCTGTTGAGGGTTTTTAGTTATTTTGGGAGGGGGTCCTCAGAGCTTTTTATTTATTTATTTATTTTTTGAGTCCAGTCATGGGGCCTGAACTCTGGGCCTGGGCGCTGTCCCTCTGCTCTTCAACTCAAGGCTAGCGCTCTACCACTTGAGCCACAGCGCCACTTCGGGCTTTTCTCTTTTTGCTTATGTGGTGCTGAGGAATCAAACCCAGGGCCTCAGGCATGCAAGGCAAGCGCTCTACCGCTGAGCCACCTTCCCAGCCCAAAGCTTTTTATTTTTGATAAGTGTATGGATAAAACAGTCAAGGTGGGGTTCTTTTCTAAAATACTGTGATTTTTCGTCTTTGTTGTCAGACACTGGCAACATGGCCAAGTTTAGAAGGATATATTTTCAGCCCCTTTTTTCTACAGTTTCATCTCAGTGGAGATGCTGTAACAGTAAATACAGTGATTCCTCACCTATCATGGAATTACTGATCCAGAGACCTCCCAATAGGTGAAAATCCATGAAGTAGCAGCATTATATTTAGTTGTCCTTTGCTTTATATGTGGTTATAAATGGATATAATAAGATTTATTCCAGTCTGTTTATTCATGTTCACTGCAGCCCCTCACGACAGTCTGTGACACCAGTATGCTAATACAGTAGTATCCTTAATTCCTTCTGTCTATCCATCCAGCTGTAAATTAATGAAATTTGCAGTATTTGGTTATGTATAGCATATTTGAAAGCTCATTTTCAGGAGATGAGCAGAAGTTCCTTTTTGTAAGAATATTCTAAAGTTTAGGTTTTTTTTTTTAGTCATGGGACTTGAACTCTGGGCCTGGGTGCTGTCCCTTAGCTCTTTAGCTCAAGGCTAGTGCTCTGCCACTTGAGCCACAGCGCCACTTCCAGTTTTCTGGTGGTTAATTGGAGATAAGAGTCTCATGGACTTTCCTGCCCAGGCTGGCTTTGAACGGTGATCCTCAGATCTCAGCCACCTGAGTAGCTAGGATTACAGGAGTGAGCCACCAGCATCCAGCTGTTTTTTCCACTTTTTATTAGCATACAATAGTTGTACAAAGGGGCTTTCACTTTGACATTTCCCCATATGCATATATTACATCCCAGTCAACCTCACCCCCTCCATCACAATCTGAATTTTTAGAACTTCAATTAAGTTGGTAAATGTAGTTTATTTTCATCTATTCCATATTTAGTAAGGAGGATAGTCTTGTATACATTATTCAGAAAAGTAGAAGATATATTTTAAAAATTAAAAGCAAAAATTGTGAAATGGGTATAATAGTTTTAGAAATTCTGCTAGAGTATGGAATAAAAAACTAAGTGAGTTGAGCAGGTCATTGATAAATTTTTCCCATCTTAAAAATAGGAATAATCAAGCTGGATAACCAGTAGCTCACTCCTGTAATCTTAGCTACTCAGGAGGCTGAGATCTGAGGATTGTGGTTCAAAGCCAGCCTATGCAGACAAGACTGAGACTCTTATTTCCAATTAACTACCAGAAAACCACAGTGGTGTGGCTTAAAATGGTAGAGTACTAGCCTTAACTGCAAAAGCTCAGGGACAGGTCCTGGCCCTGAGTTCAAGCCCCAAGACCAACAAAAAACTAAAAAAAAAAAAAAAAAAAAATAGGAGGGCTGGGAAGGTGGCTCAGTGGTAGAGTGCTTGCCCTGCATTCATGAGGCTCTGGGTTCAATTCCTCAGCACCACATAAGCAGAAAAAGCCAGGAGTGGTGCTGTGGCTCAAGTGGTAGAGCACTAGTCTTGAGCTAAGAGCTGAGGGACAGGGCCCAGGCCCAGAGTTCAGGCCCATGACCAACCAAAAAAAGAAAAAAAAGGAATAATCATATTTCCTTATTATGTTATGTATTCCCCTTAATGATTTTTCAGATGTAAAATATTCTTGATACTTTTCTCATTGTTAAGGTATTATTCAAAGCCAGGCACTGGTGGCTCACACCTGTAATCCTAGCTACTCAGGAGGCTGAGATCTTAGGATCACCGTTCAAAGCCAGCCTGGGCAGGAAAAGTCCATAAGACTCTGATCTCCAGTTCACCACCAGAAAACTGGAAGTGGCTCTGCGGCTCAAGTGGCAGAGCATTAGCCTTGAACTGAAGAGTTCAGGGACAGTGCCCAGACCCAGAGTTCAAGCCCCATGACTGACCAAAAAAAAAAAAAGGATATTGTTCAATATTCCTAAATATAGAGATAAAACAAGCATATGCTTATTTAGTATAATTTATATGATAGAGTCTGCTTTTATTATAATTTATGTAATATAGCATTTGCTGCTTTTAACTTTCAACATGAATTCACGCCATAAAGGGCATGGGCTGCATTTCTTTCAGTATATATTTTGAGAAATAGAAGAACCATGAGGATTTGGTCATTTTGTCACCTTAAAATTAGGTTAGTTGGGTACCAGTGGCTCACACCTGTAATCCTAGCTGCTTAGGAGGCTGAAATCTGAGGATCTCAGTTCAAAGCCAGTTTGGGCTGGAAAGTCCATGAAATTCTAATCTCCAATTAACACCCAGAAAACCAGAAGTGGCATTGTGGCTCAAAGTGGTAGAATGCTAGCCTTCAGCAAAAGCTCAGGGACAGTGCCTAGGCCCTGAGTTCAAGTCCTATGACCTGGGAAAGGGGGTGTTGGAATTCCAACTTACTGGGAGTCTAGTAAACATAAATCTTTATTATGTTGTTCTAACTTCTGATTGGTCTTCATAAATATTGTGACTGTGTTTCTGTGGCTTTTTTCTATGGTTATATGTACATGCATTTATCAAAATGGTGGACGTTCATACTGCTTTTTTTTTCTTACAATATTTCTTATACTGTTTATGATAGCTTGACAAATGCCTTGCTTGTCGTTTGACAAGAAACGTACTTCCTACCTTACTTAACATAACTGTAACCCCTCTGTACATCACCTTGACAATAAAAAAAATGTCTTGCTTGTAGGGTGTTTAGATATGTCCCAAATTTATTCTATCATAAATAACTTCGTTAGAATGCATTTAGCAGGAAATATTTTGTTTCTACAAACTATGTGAAAGGCAAAAGGCAGTTTTATAGCAACATTTAATATTACCAGATATCTTTTAAGAAAAATAGGTTTGATTCACAGGGCCCTAGTTAAATAATACCTTGTATTTCCACATATTTTAACTTTCTTTCAGTTCAATAATTATGTGATAGCCAAAATATTTTGGTGCATTACTTTCTGGGGTATTGAGGTTTCTGTGTCTTCTTTTTTTTCTTCTTATATTTGCTTTATTGTTTTGGAAACAATACTAATAATGAGCTCTGAGATTCTTTTCCTGTATCATCTGCTTCTCTTTTTATAATTGAGGGACAAAATGTTACTTTAGAAAGTAGAATAAAGCTCTGGTCAGAAGTAAGTAATGTGGCAGGGGGGAACTGGGAGAAAAATGAGGGAGGGGGTAACAAGGTATTCAATACCTTACTTATGTAACTGTAACTACTCTGTACCTTGACAATAAAATTAAAATTAAAAAAATAGCTAGATCTTCATAGGATAAGATAGACAATTCCATTTCATCTGGAAAAGTTTTGATTAAGTTAGCTGCTGCTAACTTAAGTGTGATAGATCTCAATTGTGTTCACTAGCACTCTGAGGCTAACCATCGAAGATTAGTGAGCATTTGTTGATTTTAACTTTCAAGTAATCATTGGCTCCTCAACATGAATTCAGGCTTAAAAACTAAAAATAGCATAAACTCTTCAAAACATCTGCCACTCTTACTGTTTGATATGTAGATTATGTTCTTGGATGAAAGAATAAGATTTTATTTCCTGTGCTACAGGGAAAAGGAACTATATAATCCCACATGGTTAGCAGCAACAAAAACCTTTACATGAGTTAAACAACTGTTTTTTGTACCAGTATCTGGATTTGAACTCAGGGCCTTCCATTTTCTCGGCCAGCTTATCAGTTGAACCATACCTCTCCAACCCTGCTTTTTAGTGGTTACTTTTGTAAAAGTCTTGTGGACTTTGGCTTCCAACCATTCTGGATCTTAGCTTCCTACATAGCTAGATTATAGGTGTGGGCCACAAGCAGCTCCTAGATACCACTTTTTTTCTTAAAGCTGCAACTTTTTGATGAAAGAAAACTTACTCAGGCTGGGCACTGGTGACTCATGCCTGTAATCCTAGCTACTCAGGAGGCTGAGATCTGAGGATCCCAATTCAAAGCCGGCCTGGGCAGGAAAGTCCATGAGACTTTAACCACCAAAAAACTGGGGCAAGAAGATGGAGCTTTGAAACCTGCCTGGTCTACAAAGAAAGCAAGATCCTGACATAAGATAAGAAGAGGGATAGATAAGAAGACAAATTACTTGGTTGGTAATGGAGGGTAATGGTAAATTAGATATATGAGAATGTTGTTGTGAGATTGGTTTTAAAATGTGAAATTGAGGGCTGGGAAGTTGGCTCAGTGGTAGAGTGCTTGCCTCGCATGCATGAGGCCCTGGGTTCGATTCCTCAGCACCACATAAGCAGAAAAAAAAGCCGGAAGTGGCGCTGTGGTAGAGCTCAAGTGGTAGAGCTCAAGCCTTGAGCTGAAGAGCTGAGGGATAGCACCCAGCCCAGAGTTCAAACCTCACGACCGGACACCCGCCACCCAAAAAAAAAAAAAAAGAAGGGGCTGGGAAGGTGGCTCAGTGGTAGAGCGCTTGCCTTGCATGCTCAAGGCCCTGGGTTCGATTCCTCAGCACCACATAAGCAAAAAAAAAAAAAAAGCCGGAAGTGGCGCTGTGGCTCAAGTGGTAGAGCGCTAGCCTTGAGCTGAAGACCTGAGGGACAGCGCCCAGGCCCAGAGTTCAGGCCCCACGACCGGAAATAAAAAAAAAAAAAGAAGTGAAATTGAGATTGAAAGGAAGTGGTGTGGCATAGCCTAAGAGAGGAGTAGAGAATAAGCCCAGGAGGAATGGTATCTGGACTTCAAAGACTAGTGCCTGAAGCTAATTTTACCTTAGCAAAGATAAAGCACTGGAAATGTTTTTGTCAATGGTGTTAATAAAGTCTGTATGTAATGTGTGTAAAGCTAGTCTTAAAGTTATATGACAACAAAAAATTAACTTGGTCATGGACAAATTCACACACACAAAAATACACATATATACTACCTTTTTAATTTGTGTGTGTGTGTGTGTGTGTGTGTGTGTGTCCTTTGCCTTGAACTCAGGTCTTTGGTGTTGTCCCTTAGCTTTTTGCTCAAGGCTAGTGTTCTACCACTTGAGCCACAGTTCTGCTTCAGCTTTTTGGTGCTTACTTGGAAATAAGAGTCTATGAACTTTCCTACCCAGGTTGGCTTAGAACCCTGATCTTCAGATCTCAGTGTGCTGAATAGGAATATAGGTTTGAGCCACTGGTGCCCAGCTGTTTGTGTGTGCATGTGCATGCATGCTATACTGGGGCTTGGACTCAGAGCCTAGGTGCTGTCCCTTAGCTTTACCACTGAAGGCTAGGGCTCTACTCCTTGAGCCATACCTCCACTTCCAGCTTTTTGATGATTGGCTAGAGCTAAGAGTCTCATGGACTTTGCTGCCAGGTCTGACTTTGAAACACAATCCTCAGATCTCACCCACCTAACTAGCTAGGATTACAGATGTGATCTACCACCATCCATCTAAAAAAACCTGTATTTTAATAAAAACATAGTAAAGACATGAAAAGTCTCATTGAAAATTGTATACATATGGACAGAAATGCTACTGAAGAGTAACACTGTTGTTGTATACTTCTGCAAAACTTTGGAGGTCTAAATGTTGAATTTTGCTGTAATGCTGGACAATGGACAACATAGCTGTTGATACATATATAGCTGTACATAAGAAAGTACATCACAGTCCCAAGAAAAAGTAGCTGTCATGCTCAAGGAGGGTAGGCAGTTTGGGGGTAGAGAGGCACACTGCTTAGTGGTAAGCAAACACAAGACTCTTGAGTTCAAACCCCAATACTACACTACCAAAAAAGAAAAAATGAGTTTTGAAGGATTTTGACTCTCAAGAGATAAGAGAGAAGTCAGTCAAAGATAGTTTTCTTTTACCCTGATACTCCTGGAGCCAAAAGATAATCTGTGAAATCTCAGGGAGGTCTACACAAGAACTACTTGTGTCCTTTGGGAGACACTTTTGCCCTGAATTTCTTTGACCTTGAACAGTGTCCTAAAACTGTATATGCCCTCAGATCTTTGAAAGTTGTATTTTGTCTCAGGCCCTCTTAGAGATTAGTTTTAAGAGATACTTCTATTTTAGGATTGAAGAGATACTTTCTATACTCTCTAGGTTTTAAGAAATACCTAGCTAGAAAGCAAGGTTCATTGATGGAGTAGGCATCCAAAGTTGGCTCAATGATTAGTTTGGTAGGACTCTCAAGAGTGTTGTTCTTTTCTTTTTTACCTGTCTGGGAAGAAGTAGAATATTATTTATTGTGAGGGAGAATTACAAGAAAATCAAATGTGAAAAAGCCTATTAAGTTTTATTGGTGTCTGGCCACTCTCCTTTGCTTATGTTTTTTTTTTTTAATTTAATTTAATTTTATTTGTGAACATACTGTACAGAGGAGTTACAGTTACATGGGCAGGATAATGCGTACATTTCTTACCAAGCATTGCAGCCTCCTCCTTTGTTTACCCTTCACATCCCTTCCCAGCCTCCCCCCTCCCCCCCAATCCCAATCCTTCTCTCCCCCCACCCCCACCCCGCACCGACGTTGTAAAGCTCGTTTTGGACATGACAACTTGTACTTCTCATTGTTGCAACAGGTCCACCTGTATCCTTAAACAACTGGTTTTTCCCCATCTCCTCCACAAGTTATACTGACATCAAATATAGTGAAAGCAGGGGTTATACTGTGGGGGAGGGACATACAAAGCAACAAAGAGATAATCTTATAAATGCGTTAGAAACACATGCATGAAAGAAAAAAACATTAAAATACACATCTAAGTGTTCATTTTCCTGACATCACATTATCTGACCTTTTCCGCTTGACTCATACATATTTGCTTATGTTTTGTCAATGGCTGCTTTCACTGTGGGTGCAGACAGTGACAGCATGTCCTCCAGTGCTTAAAATATTTATTCTCTGCCATTTATAGAAAAAGTTTGAAACCCCTGGGTAGATACTAGGGCTATTTTCCGAAATAGATTATGGTGGCTATAGTAAAAATGTTAAGATGTATTATAAAAATGGTACTCAGCAGCATGATGTTCTTCCTCTTTCTGTGTTATCCATTTCAGCACTGTGATTACTTAAATTTAACTAAAATTAAACAAAAGTTAAAATTCAGTTCTTCAGCCTCATTAACCACATCTTGAGTGCCTACTACTTTCTAGGTGCCCAATAGCTACGTGTGGCTAGTCTTGCCATACTCAACAGCACAGGTGAAGAACATCTTTATCTGTTGGACTGCTGTAAGCACAAAGTACCCTGGGCCAGGCCTTATTCTTTCTCTTTGAGGGACTGTATTGGTATTTAAAGTCAAGATGCCTCTGTTGTCTAGGCAGGCAAGCGTCCTCTTGAGTCAGCTCAGTTTTTTCTTTTGGCTGTTAGTCATATAAAGTCTATTTTGGGGGGGGGGGTCTGGTCATGGGGCCTGAACTCTGGGCCTACGCGCTATCCCTCAGCTCTTCAGCTCAAGGCTCGTGCTCTACCACTTGAGCCACAGTGCCACTTCTGGCTTTTTTTGTTTATGTGGTGCTGAGGAATCGAACTCAGGGCCTCATGCATGCAAGGCAAGGGCTCTACCACTGAGCTACCTTCCCAGCCCAGTCATATAAAGTCTAAAGTTTTTGCCCTGATGGGTCTCAGATGACATTCCTCTCCATCTCCACCTTCTGAATAGCTGGGATTACAAGTATGAGCCTTCACACTCAGCCTCAGGTATCTCAAAGCTGCTTGAAATTGGGATTATTTCCTCCATTCTAGATAAGAATTTTGAAATAAAGGGAAGTAAGTAACCTTGGCCAACTGATGTCAGTAAGCATTTAAGCCCAGACAGCCTAACTTCCAAAAACAAGGTTTGTACATATGTACCTATTTGCAGTTAGAGTGATCTAGCTTTTGTGAACTGAAAACGTGAGTTGTATAGAATTTAATAAGTAGTTCAATTCCTTATTTTGGGGAAAAAAAGACTAGAAACGTGAACCAGATTAGCTTCTTAGGGATCTTTCTGCATTCATTAAGGTATGTTAAATAGAATGTTTGAATTCTGATATATCTTCATAGCAGTGTCACCCCTTCTAATTAGTGAAAATTATTTAGGCAGAATAAGCTGTCAACTGGGAATTTTGCCTTCACAACAGTTACATGTATTTGTGTTAATTATTCATGTGTGCTGTAATGCTGGAGTGTCTTGTCCCATCATCTTTTTAGCTAAAATGACCAGTAATACAGTCTGGAATATTTCATGCCAAGAGACAGTTTTTTTGTGTGTTGAAGGCAAGAGTATAGCAAATGGGAAGTAATTCCATTTGAGTAGAATTGTAGGATGTTCATGGGCAAGTATATACAAAAGCTGATGTCTTTCATTGTAAATCATGAATATTGGATACACAGTGTAATTGGTAAACACTGCAGTGTCCACTTTCCTTGTTCTTTTACTTTTTGGTTTAGCAAGTATTTAGTATCTGGTGTGTTAGGCACTGTTTGGAGTACTTTATAAAGCTAATATGTAATCTGCATATCCCTAGGAGATGAATATTGTGATCTCCATTTTGAAGATAAGGACACTGAAGCATTTGTGGGGAAACTCAGGTGTTAAGTAATTTGACAAAAATCTTACAGTTAGTAACTAGCACTAGAATATCTCCTCTTGATTTTGGTATTGAAGACTGTTGACAACACAAGTTAGTGAAATCCACATGATAGATGTGGCTTTTATGACATTTCATGGAGTCTCCTGATCAAGTCCAGAAATAGCCACAGGAGTCTAACTCTGTAAAAAAAAAATACTTGTCCTGCCGGGCATTGGTGGCTCATGCCTGTAATCTTAGCTACTCAGGAGGCTGAGATCTGAGGATCGTGGTTCAAAGCCAGCCGAGGCAGGATAGTACTTGAGACTCTTATCTCCAGTAAACCACTAGAAAACCAGAAGTGGTGCTGTGGCTCAAGTGGTAGAGCGCTCACCTTGAGCTGAAGAGAAGCAGGGACAGCGCCCAAGTCCAGAGTTCAAGCCCCACAACTGGCCAAAAAACAAAACAAAACAAAAAACCATTTGTCCTGGTCAGTAGCTCCTATTTAATGATTTTTTTTTTTTTTTTAGTTAGCCCCAAAAGTATTTCAGGGCACAAATCAGCTATTAACTTCTTCAATTAGTGAATTCTGTTGTGAATATCAACAAACTCCATTTGAGAAGCTGGGTAATGGTTGATCTATAACTAGAAGAAATGTGGGGAGCTTCAGTAGGAAGATTAGTTTAAATTACCCCATATTTGCCAGGAAGTTGATAGTGCTTTTCACCCCCTCATTGTTGAACTTGATCTATTCATTGTGAATATCTTCAGTGTTACTACCTTGATGTATAGCACTCTCAAATTGATCAGGACTTCCCTCCAAAGTTGGACCATGTAGCACTGTGAGTGCTTGGCACTTAAGAGTGTACATGCTCATGTAATTGTATTTATAGTATAGTTGATTTAGAAATTTCTGACCAAAACTTGGCAGCATTTCTTGGTTGGTTAAAAAATGTTTTAAAATATAAATTATTTTTGCTTCATAGAACGAAATATTGAACTCGGAAACTAGTTTTTAAAAAATGCATTTGCTTAGCAAGTACAATGTCTTGGGTTCAATCCCCAGTATCAAAAAGGAAACACACACACACACACACACACACACACACACACACACACACACACTCTCTCTCTCTCTCTCTCTCTCTCTCTCTCTCTCTCTCTCTCTCTCTCTCTCTCTCTCTCACTCTCTCTCATCCCTGATCATAAAAGAAATGCAAATCAAAACAACTCAGATTCTCAACCCAATTAACATTGTGAATTCGAACAACAACAAATGTTGGTAGGGATTTGGGGACAGAGGAACCCTATTGTACTGTTGGTGAGGATATAAACTGGAGGTTGCTTAAAAAACTAAACATAGGGGCTGGGAAGGTGGCTCAGTGGTAGAGCACTTGCCTTGTATGCTCAAGGCCCTGGGTTCGATTCCTCAGCACCACATAAGAAAAAAAAAGCTGGAAGTGGCGCTGTGGCGCAAGTGGTAGAGTGCTAGCCTTGAGCTGAAGAGCTGAGGGACAGTGCCCAGGCCCAGAGTTCAAGCCCCACAACCGGACCCAAAAAAAAAAAAAAAAAACAAAAAAACAAAAAAAAAAAACTAAACATAGATCTTTCCTATGACCCAGCCATACACCAGACCATCTACCCAGAACATCATGAACCAGGATATCATAAAGACACCTGCATATCCATGTTCATTGCTGCACTATTCACAATAGCCAAGGTATGGAAACAGCCCCACAATAAATGAGTGGATCCAAAACCTGTGTTACCTATACACAATGGAATTTTACACAGCCAGTAGAAAGAATAAAATAATGTCATATGTAGGGAAATGGCTGGAACTAGAACAAATCATGTTAAGTGAGGTAAGCCAATCTCAGAGAAACAAATGGCACGTTTTTCTCTGATATAGGAAATTAGATCTGAAATACATTGGGATATGATAAATTATACAGGATACTAAATACAGTGAAAAGAGAATATTCTTAGGAAACAGAAAAGTGCAAATACCTACATGCCTTTCTATATAAAATTATATATAGATATATATCTAGGTAGACAGACAAACAGATAGATAGATCGATCTCAAAGCTGGGTTCTGGTGGCTTATGCCTGTAATCCTAGCTACTCAGGAGGCCGAGATCTGAGGATCACAACTTAAAGCCAGCTGGAGCAGAAAAGCCCATGAGTCTCTTGTCTCCAGGTAACCACCAGAAAACCAGAAGTGGTACTGTGGCTCAAGTGGTAGATCACTTACCTTAAGCTGAAGAGCTCAGGGACAATGCCCAGGTCCAGAGTTCAAGCCCCACGACTAACAAAAAAATAAATAAAATAATATGTATATATTGAAACTCCAAGATTTGGAAATGAGATCTCTTTTTTCAATTTTTAAAATATTTATTTTTTATTCTGTTGATGACTGTCTATTCTTTATGTATGGTATATTCACGTGTATATCTTCTGGAGGGTGTGAAGGAGTGCATAGAATTCAAGGGGAAAGGTGAAAAAGTGCAACAGTGGAGCTCACTTAACACCAATGAAAAGTGAACTGTACAATAAAAAATAGCAGTGAACTCTTCAGGTAAACTACTACCTGACTCATGTTATTGTAATCCCTCTGTATATTACCTTTATAATAACAGTGTAAAATATATATATATATATATATTACCGTAATAAATGCTTTTAGGTGATTTAGAAAACATTGGAAACATATAACTCTGAAAGTTACTTTGGTATATTTTTAATGTATATACATACATTAAAGAGGATAGCTTAAAATTGGTTGCAAATTATGAAGCTTCGCATTTCAGTTTGTCAATATTTTTCAGTTCCAAACATGACTTGTCTATCTCTAGTTTTTTTAATGTTTGATTATGATTCTCTTTTCTCATTTTCAGGCTGAAATAGAGTTATTTGTGAACAGGCTTGATTCAGTGGAATCTGTTCTCCCTTATGAATATACAGCGTAAGTTTTTGGCTTGTTTTTTTATATGAATTTTATGCGTCTCAGGATTTTGTGCATTTAGAACTTTTTGTTTTCTCTTTAGAGTTAGGGATAAATTTATATGTGGTGGTTTTGTTTTGTTTTGTCTTTTGGTTGGTCGTGGGGCTTGAACTCTGGGCTTGGGTGCTGTCCCTGCGCTCTCAGCTCAAGGCAAGCACTCTACCACTTGAGCCACAGCGCCAATTCCAGTTTTCTAGTGGTTTACTAGAAATAAAGAGTCTCATGGACTTTCCTTTCCGGGCTGGCTTTGAACCACAATCCTCAGATCTCAGCCTCGTGAGTAGCTAGGATTATAGACATGAGCCACCAGCGGCCAACTATGAAACAGTTTCTAAATGTTAGTTAGCTTCCAGTTTATTTGCTGCTTAAGAATTTTAACAAAATATGTATTTGCCATAGAAAAAAAGTATACACAAAAAGACTACCCTATAAGAGCCTATATGAAGAAGAGAATACAAAATTTATGAATGGAAGGCCTGTAATTTATATCACTCTTGTAATCTTAAATGCTCTTTCTAATTTTTATCTACCAAAATAAAGGACCATTCCTATTTGAATCTTTGCGGATATTCTTTTCAGAAAACTCAGTGGATTTTTTTATATCCAAGAGGTAGAGATGTACCTTTGGGGAGTCCAGCCCCAATTTTGTTGCTCTTGAGATTTGCTTTCCTCTTAGGAATCTCGATATTCTGTTGTCATTACTGTACTGGCCTTACCTATAACTCCTAATGTCATTTCAGGGTGACCACAAAGCTGCCCTTTAGTTTTTTATGGCAAAGTTGAAATTAGACTGTAACACTGAAATACAAAACTTAAAGTGCATTGGTAATACAAGAAGATTGCAGGGAGAGAACCATGTAGTTGGCTGAACATGCTTCTCTACCTGTTGAATTCCCAGAGGGTCTTTCTAGCTGAGCTGCTTTTACTGAGGCATGGTAGTCAGTATCCTAGGGTGGTGCAGGGTGGTACAGGTAAACTTGATGCATCTTCCTGAAGTGGTTTTTTGTTTTGTTTTTGTTTTTTTTCTTGGTACTGGTTCTATGCTTGAATTCTGGGCTTGGGTATTATTCCTGAGATTTTTGTGCTCAAGATCAGTGCTCTACCACTTGCTCAACAGCTCCATGTTGGCAAAGAGAGAGAGAGAGAGAGAGAGAGAGAGAGAGAGAGAGAGAGAGAGAGAGAGAGAGTTTAACTGGAGGTAAGAGTCTCATGGACTTTCTCAGCCTCTTGAGTAGCTAGGATTACAGCTGTGAGCCACTGACACCTGGCTTGAAATGTTATTTCAACAGAAAGACTTGGCATAGAAAGTCATAACAAAAGGAGTGCCAGCAGGTACCTGTGCTTCATGTCTGCAAGAGGCTGAGATCTGAGGATCACAGTTCAAAGCCAGCCTGAAATTCATGAGAGGTTTTTGTTTTTTGTTTTGTTTTGTTTTGGTTTTTTTTGGTTGGTTGTGGGGCTTAAACTGTAGCCCTGGGCACTATCCCTGAGCTCTTCAGTTCAAGCCACAGCACCAGCTTCCAGCTTTTTCTGTTTATGTGGTGTTGAGGGATTGAACCCAGGGCCTCATGCATGAGAGACAAGCACTCTACTGCTGAGCCACCTTCCCAGCCCCTTATAAGACTCTTTATCTCTAATAAACCACCAAAAAGCCAAAAGTAGAGCTGTGGCTCACATAGTAGAGCACTAGCCTATGAGCATAAAAGCTTGAGGAAGTGCCCAGGCCCAGTGTTCAAGCTCCAGGACTGACACCAAAAACTGGTGGGAGAATACTCTATAAATTTGCTTGGAGAATAAAATTGTAAATGATTTTATAACTGGTGTGAGGAAAAGTAAAGTATAACTTGTTGATTTTCATTAAAATCCTCTAATTTCCATTTCAATAAAATATTTTTTAAAAGTGTTATTTAGACACGAGTGTATTCTGAGGAATAATCTATAATGTTTTGTTTGGGGGAAGTTGTGTTATATGGGACTTTGTTTTTTATTTATTTATCTTTTGGGGGGGTCCAGTCATGGGGCCTGAACTCTGGGCCTGGGCGCTGTCTCTCAGCTCTTCAGCTCAAGGCTAGCGCTCTACCACTTGAGCCATAGCGCCACTTCCGGCTTTTCTTTCTTTTTGCTTATGTGGTGCTGAGGAATCGAACCCAGGGCCTCATACATGCAAGGCAAGCACTCTACCACTGAGCCACCTTCCCAGCCCATATATGGGACTTTGATATAATTTTTTTTTTTTTTGTCGGTCATCGGACTTGAACTCTGGGCCTGAGCGCTGTCCCTCAGCTCTTCAACTCAAGGCTAGCGCTCTACCACTTGAGCTACAGCGCCACTTCCCGTTTTCTGGTGGTTTATTGGAGATAAGAGTTTCACAGACTTTCCTGCCCAGCCTGGCTTTGAACCGGGATCCTCAGATCTTAGCCTCCTGAGTAGCTAGGATTACAGGTGTGAGCCACTGGCGCCCAGCATAAAAATATTTCTTATATAGCTAATCTTTCAATGTTAGCCATATGATTCATATTTCATTGTTTTTCTTTTTAAAATTTGAATATTCTTTTCTCAGGTTTGATTTTTGCCAAGCTTCAGAAGGAAAACGCCCATCTGAAAATCTTGGTCAGGTATTATTTGGGGAAAGAATTGAACCCTCACCATACAAGGTTTGTATTTAATTTTACATAAAAATTCTCTAGTCACAGTTTTTGTTGTTGTTTGTTGTTGTCGTTTTTTATAGTACTGGATTTGAATTGCTTGCTAGACAAGTGCTCCACCACTTGAGCATACCTCTATATCTATTTTTTGCTAGCTATTTTGGAGATAGAATCTAGTGAAGTTTCTGCCCAGGCTGGCGTCTACCTTGATCCTTGAGATTTTAGCTTCCTAGACAGTGTTAGATTTTGACTTTTTGGATTTTTTTTTTTTTTTAAGAAATGCCTAGGATAACTTATCTCTTCAAGGTAAGGGACAGTTTATTTCTTTTGTATCTGTGAATAGTTTCTTAAAGCTACAGTTTAAAGGAATACTTTTTCTTCTTATTACATGTTGTTAAGTCTGTCCTGTAGAATTTTTATACAACTAGTGTTACAAGTGATAAAGAAGTCACATAAAGGACAATATTCAGACATCTTCCCCCCTCCCCTTCCATGTACATCTTATAGGGTGACCAGCCACTTAACTTTTTTACAAAAAGTTGTCCCAACCTTTTCTGTTTGTTCCCATTTATTTTTCAGCAGTATCTATATAGATTTACTCTGTTTCCAGGGATAACACTGCCTGCTCTTCCCTAGTGTTTTGGTTTGTTTGTTTGTTTTTTGACAGTCATCAGAATTGAATCTGGGCCTAAGTGCTGTCCCTGAGTTTTTTTGCACAAGACTAGTGCTCTACAGTTTTGAGCCACAGTGTCACTTCCAGTTTTCAGGTGCTTAATTGCAATAAGAGTTTCATGGACTTTCCTGCCCAGGGCTGGCTTGAACCTCGATCCTCACATTTCAGCTTCCTGAGAAGCTAGGATTACGGGTGTGAGACACTGGCACCCAGCAGCCTTCTTTTTTTTGAAAGCTTATCTGTTTCAACCATTGAAAATAATTTGGAATATCAGTACTGGGGTTTGAACTTAGGCCTCACTCTTAACAGGTAGGTCCTCTACCATTTGAGCCACACCTTCACTCAGATAGTTATCACCAGTTGACTTTGTATAATATAAGGTGTTATCCTCAAAATAGGTACTTCATTTCTAGTCTTGGTGGTACATAGCTGTATCCCAGTTACTTGGGAAGTTAGGAGGCAGTAGAATTTGGGTTCAAGGCCAACCCAGGCACAGTTATGTAAAACCCTATCTTCAAAATAAAATAGAAAGGTTGGGACATATTCAAGTGAGTTCAGTCCATAGTATTGCAAAAAATAAAAATTATATATATACATATGCACATATGTATGTGCATGTATATTATCCTGTTATCTTCCAGAATTATTTTTCCTTTTAAATCTATTATCTTTTAAGCTTGCTATCTTTCCACATTGCTGTCCTGGTCATTTTATATCTGCTCTCTTATTACATAAAAAGTAAAATAGTTTATAATAATAACATTACTATATAGAAAATTAAATGGTATAGAATATAAAATGAAGTCTCTCTTCTCCCCCAGTTCTACTTCAGTTTCTTGTTAATCTTTCCTGAGAAATTCCATATACCTACAAGTTTATGTAAATATAATTAGATTTGCTTATTTACATTTTAATGTATTCTGCACGTCTCATTGTTCCTTTACCTTGTTGCCTGTGTATCTGGGCACATGAAAACATGCATTGTAATAGCTTTAGCTTGACTCTAGGTTTTATTCCTCTGTCTGACCACTGCCTCTCCTGTCTTGTAGTTCCTCCCTTTGTGACTAACCCTTCATTTAGACATCTTGCCTACTTTCTCATCAAGCACACTCATCTTTCTTGGCGTTTTACCTGAGTACCTGTATAGCAGATCCCTGGACCTGGACTGTGACACCCTGGGGAAAAAGACACATCATTATATAAGCTTAATCCACCATGAGTTTATAGTTTTCAATAATAAATAACATCCTCCTCTGCGAGTATTATAGTCTGAAGTTTTCCATTCTGAAAATGTTAATAGTCTTAAATGTTTTCAAAAGATAGTAGAATTGAAGGCCTAATCATGAGGAATGAAGTCAGTATCTGGAGCAGGCAACATGTTAAGTATGGAACATCTCCTTGTGATATTTTGAGAGAGCAATTTCAGGGTTGTTGCATTCTTTTTATAGAAATGATTTTTGCCAGGTGCTGGTGGCTCACGCCTGTAATCCTAGCTACTCAGAAAGCTGAGATATTAGGATCGAGGTTCAAAGCCAGATCGGGCAGGAACATATGTGAGACTTTTTTTTTTTAATTTTTATTTATTTTTATTGTGAATACGTGAGACTCTTACCGCCACTTAACCACCAGAAAACCGGAAGTAGCTCTGTGGCTTAAGTGGTAGAGCACTTGCCTTGAGCTGAAGAGCTCACGGACAGCACCCAGGTCCAGAGTTCGAGACCCACAACCAACAAAGAGTGATTTTCAGGCATATTTATTAAATTGTACAATCAAGACAAATATTCTAGTAGTCTCTTAGTCCTGTCTGTTTATGTGTTGGCCTTGAGAAATTTCAGCAACCTCAATAATGAAGCTCAGTGACATGAAGAAAAACAGCAGGGGTCGCTAGCAGCACACACATACAGCCCATATCTGCAATACAGCCTATATCCGCAGTAAGCAGGAATGAATCCACAAAATACTCAAACCCATTTGTGAACTCTTATCCTTCAGGGCAGTTGCCAGAGGCAGATTAGTGCCCATAGTGGGACATCATTCTGGGCATTTCTGTTTATGTGGAAAGACTATGCTTATACATACCCATGACTCTCTCATTTTAATCCCTTGTCCTTAGGATTTTGAGCAGAAGGCATGCTTTAAAATGGAGGAAGATACATGTCTAATAGTTTGCCAAAGTTAGGACTGTATAAAAAGAAAAACAGAAGGTGTGTCTATAAATGGAGAAAGATAATGCATCTAACATTTTCCCCAAGTTGCACCAAAAATTTTAGGATCAAAGTTGATGTTAAATTCTTTAATTCTCAATCTTAAAGGAACAGAGTACACACTCTTAAGACCAAGTCATAAGATGGACTGAGAGACCAGATTTTTCTTTCTAAACTAGCCATAGATGTACTGAGCAATATATATATATATATATATATATATATATATATATATATATATTTTTTTTTTTTTTTTTTTTTTTTTTTTTTTTTTTTTTTTTGTCGGTCGTGGGGCTTGAACTCTGGGCCTGGGCGCTGTCCCTCAGCTCTTCAGCTCAAGGCGAGCGCTCTACCACTTGAGCTACAGCGCTACTTCCGGTTTTCTGGTGGTTTATTGGAGATAGGAGTCTCACGGTCTCTCCTGCCCGGGCTGGCTTTGAACCACGATCCTCAGATCTCAGCCTCCTGAGTAGCTAGGATTACAGGCCTGAGCCACCAGCGCCCGGCTGAGCAATATTTTTATCTCATTTGTAATTCTTATTTTCAATGACTTTTACATTATTTTAGATCTGCAGAAAAATAATAGTAACAACCAGCAACAAAACAAAACCCCAAATCTAGGTTGTCATATTTTTATCTTTGTTTAAGTAAAACAAACAAAAAAAGTAATATATATTATGTGAAACTGGGGCCACGTCTTAGGAGAATCAAAAAAAATCTCAAGTTTAACCACTCATTCATTCACTCAGTTAACACATTTTTTTGATATCTTTTGTGTGGCAAGGACAATTGTAAATGTGGATGCAATAGGCAAGAATCTGTGTTGTCAGTGTTTTGTTCTTAATAGGAAAAGGAAACAGACAACTAAAACTTAGAATAGTGACTGTAGAAAGAACTACTGAAAATAAGTCAGGGGAAGTAGACATGGAATTTGCATTTTTAAAGAGGCTTACCAGGAAAGATGACATTTAAAAATGTAAATTTAAAGTCTTACTGAGAAGGTGACATTTGAATAAAAGACTTGAGAGTAATAGGAGAATAAACCTGTGAACACCTGGGGAAAGGTGTTCCAGGTAAGGAGAGTGGCAAATGCCAAGGTCTCAAGGTATGAGCTCACCTGGTGTGTTGAAGAAATAAAAAAAGTCAGTAAACTTGGGCAGATGAGGACATAGAGACTTGCAGATGAGGGCAAAAATATAAAAGGACCATGTCATAGAATGACTAAAGGCCAATATGAATACTTTGGCCTTGGACTAGGAATATATCTCAGTGGTAGAGTGTTTGCCTCATGTTTCCAAGGCCCCCGAGGTCCAATTCTCAGCAGTGAAGGAGGCAGAAAAAGCATTTCTGTGTTCACATCTGAGTAAGAGTGAAGGTTTTGTTTTTTTTCAGGGTCGCTCTGATAAAAGAGAATGAATGTTGAGGATGGATTGTGGTAGTTCCAAAAGAAAAGCTAAGGGTCCAGTTAGGAGATTTCACAGCCATTTACATATAGAATCTGATAATGGCTTAAGCCTTTAGGTTTTGACAGATTAGTACAGCAAATTGAGAGAAGAGCAAAAGACCTCATGGAATAAGTTGCTGATTACTCATACTGATCATTCTGTCTACTCAGGAGACTGAGATCTGAGGATCTCAGTTTGGAGCCAGTCTGGATAGATAAATCTGAGAGACTCCTATCTCCAAATAACTAACTAACTAAGTAGAACTGCTGGAGCACCAGCCATGGATAAAAAAAAGCCAAGAGAGAATTTGAGATCCTGAGTTCAAGCCCCAGTACCATCCTCCTCCTCCAAAAAAGAAAATCTTTCAAGGAGGGAAGAAAGTCCATTAAAGGAGTGAGGAACAGTGAAAGATTCAAGGCCTACTTGATAATTACTTGAGCCACATTCTCAGTCCTTTTGGTCTTTTTTTCAAGTAGGGTCTTACGTTAACTTTCCTTGGGTCAGCCTCATTCTGATCTACCTCCCAAGTAGCTGAGGTTACTAACGTGTACCACCATGTCCAGCTCACATTTGTTAATAAGACACGTAATAAAATTACCATTTCATAAATGTCAGTTAACATACTAGGTGTTTTGCAGATGTTTAAGTCAATGAATCTAAAAAGAATCACTAAACCCATTTTTGCCAGAGTTTGTACCGAGGTCTGAGTAAAGATTGATATTTGATTTAATGACAGCCACAGAATTACTCCACAGAGGTTTTTGTTTTGTTTTGTTTTTTTGGGGGGGGGTTGTTTTTTGTGGGTCGTGGGGGCCTGAACTCTGGGCCTGGGCACTGTCCTTGTGTTCTTCAGCTCAAGATTAGCACTCTATCACTGGAGACACAGGGCCAATTCTGGCCTTTTCTGTTTATGTGGTGCTGAGAAATCGAACCCAGGGCCTCATGCATGCAAAGCAAACACTATCACTGAGCCACCTTCCCAGCCCACTCTACAAAGTTTTAAATCTACAGTAGTTAAAATTGCAATAAAACATTTTCCTAAATACATTTTATCTTACTTTACTTGAATATATTCAAGTAAGACAATGCTGGGTTTGGGTTTTATAAGGAAAATTTGATTCCCTTGAGAGTTAATAGCATTTTCATATCATTAATTAAATACAATAAACCCATAACTAAAGAGGATTTAAAATTCCCAACTAAACATAAAAGTACGTTGTGATTAAGTAAATTTTCTCCAGCTCTCAACTTGTTCTAAGTGATAATCACAAGAAAAAAAAAGGGGAGACTGAAATTATTAAAATGAAAAACTGGCTGGGAAGTTGGCTCAGGGGTAGAGTGCTTGCCTCTCATGCATGAGGCCCTGGGTTCAATTCCTCAGTACTACATAAGAAGGAAAAAGCCGGAAGTGGCACTGTGGCTCAAGTGGTAGGGCACTTGCCTTGAGCTGAAGATCTGAGGAACAGAGCCCAGGCCCAGAGTTCAGCTCCCACGACCAACAAAAAAAAGAGAGAGGGGAAAAAAAATGAAAAGCTTATGGAAAGAGATGTGATGACTTGAAGTTTTTGGAGAAGCAGTAAGATTGAAATTTAAATTTGATCTGTGAAGGATTTTAAAATGTGTATTACCGATATTGATGTACTAATACTTTATCATAGCTTTAAGAATCTAAATATTTTTCCTAATGTACCTTTTACCTTTTTTTTATACAGTTTATGTTTAACAAGGTGGAAACCTGTAAGCTTGTTTGTACGAAAACATACCATACAGAGAAAGCTGAAGACAAACAAAAGTTAGATTTCTTGAAAAAGAGCATGTTACTGAATTATCAGCATCACTGGTAAGACATGGAGATTTTAGCATTGGGGCTTTTTCAAGATGAAAACATCTCTATTTTCATGACTCCAAATTATTTCATAGACTGTATAAAACAGCAAATTAATTGATTTCCTTTCTTGTGATCATAGCATGAAGTATAGTGACTTTTACTTATCAGAACATGATTAAAATTAGTAACACACAGTATCATCTTTTAATTGCTTAGATTACTGCTATAGCTGGTACTTCTTTTGGTAAATGGGCCTAGTACATAAAATACTTGTTTTTGTTCATGTGTATTTAAGGGGAGCATAGTTCTGTTTAATATTTTATAAGTAGTGTCAAACCATGGTAGAACTTTAACAAGTTTCTTACCAGTCTGTGTTAAAATGAAAAGTACTTAAAACTATTGTATTTTTGTTTTTAAAAAGACCAACAACTGTGCTTATTATTCAGTATTCAAACATAGAGTTTGCAAGAGGCTCTCAAAATCCACCCTTTTAAGCCTTACCGTTAAAGATAATTTTGCTTACAAATGCTTACATCTTACATGGAATCAAGGTGGGTGTATATTTTGCCCCTTTAGAAAGTATAAGGTGCTAGAAGAGGGGACCAGGAGGACTATCTTTTCATTTTCTTTGAATGTCTTGTTGGTGTCTTGGCTTGAACTATTTGCCTGCCCCAGGGAGGTTAGGAGCATCAGTTGAAACTAAAGTCCTATGGTGCACAAATTCTTAGGAGCCTGTCCTTCCCATTTGACCATTCCCTCAAAGGACTGCTGAGGAGAGCAACCTCTGGACATTTGCTCATCCATGAACTAGCATGGCTGGACAAGTTTGTTCTGGTCAACAAACCTAGGCAACATGTACTTGAGCCCCATAGAATAATGTTCCCGTATGCAGGTGGGACTCTGGTGGAAGAAGAGGGGGAACAGAGTTATCAGAAACTTGGCTGTTACTCTCATATCAGCAGCTCTTCTACTCCTCATGTCTTTGGTTTACGCCAAACTAAGAGCTCTCCTGCCCACATAAGATAGTGTGGGTATACATTTAATTACTGAGTAAATGTGATTTTGGATGCATGTATATTCTTAAATGATATTCTTCCTGGTGTTTTGACTTTTCTTTTTTTTTCTTCAAATGTTAGCTCTCTTGCCAGGTGTTGGTGGCTCATACTTATAATCCCAGCTACTCAGCAGGCTGAGATCTGAGGATCATAGTTCAAAGCCAGCCTAGACAGCAAAGTCCTAGAGACTCTTCGGTTAACCGCCAGAAAACCAGAAGTGTCACTGTGACTCAAAGTGGTAGAGTACTAGTCTTGAGCATAAAAGCTCAGGCACTCAGGCCCTGAGTTCAAGCCACACAGCCAACAAAAAGGGGAAAAAAATAGCCCTCTTTACTCTCATTTACTCTAAGAGCACCTGACTCATTGACTGAATACAAGAATGACTCTAGGCCTTTGGGGTGATTTTAGCTCTCTTACACCCTTCTGGGTAAGTGACACTATTTAGAATCTAGCTCCTGAAGATAATAGAAGCAAAGGCTGGGGGTGTAACCATGGTGTAGAGCATTTGACTAGCATGTGTAAAACCCTAGGTTCCATCCCAGCACCAGTACTACAAAAGGGAAGAAGAAACAAAGGAGAAGTAGCTCTTTAGTAGTCTCTATCCAGGAAAGTATTGAGAAATCTTTTTTTTTTATTTATTGTGAAAATCTTTTAAACTAATTAGTGATATAATTAACCTGGGTCCTATTTTGATGCCAAGATAATAATAATAAGAGTAAATAATGTTAAATGATTTATGAATAATGAAGAATTTACAGTAGTAAAATTTATTAAGCAACTTGTAATAGGTATATCACTTGCAAACTTAAACTAGTGTACCTTACAAAAACTAGAGAGCCAGGCGCAGGGGCTAAGTCAGCCTGGGCAGGAAAGTCCGTGAGATTCTTATCTCTGATAAACTGTCAGAAAACCAGAAGTGGTGCTGTGGCTCAAGTCAAGTGGTAGAATGCTGGCCGTGAGCTGATGAGCTGAGGGATAGTGCCCATGCCCAGAATTCAAGCCCCACAACTGACAACAAAAAGTAGACTGTGAAATACTTGTGATTGAATGGAATTGGAAAAGTTTATATTCCAAATCTAAATCCATTAACCAAAAAAGAAAGAACCTAAACCATAACCAGAAATGGGGAAAACACTGATTCATAATGATGAGTTATTAAAACTATTGGTTTAGTGTATTTCTGTCTTGACTTATTTTAAAAGGTTCTTACAATGGAACTTGATTTTAAGCATGGATAGCATGTGGCAGAGCTTAAATATGTATTCAGGAACTTGAAAGACCTTCAGCAGAACTACATTCTGTACAGGAATTTTATTGTGAATGTAGTATATTTTATTTTATCCTTTGTACTAAATTGCTTTAAAGAGAGAATAATCATTTTCGAAATTGTAAAGCAATGCATGACTATGAAACTTACAAGCAATACAGGAAAATAGTAAGTAAAACAAACAAGAATCTTCTACCACTCACAGATTTTAAGTCCTCTTCCCTCCCAAGAAGTAGTACTATTCTCATACGTGCTTTTTATTTTTCTTTGTATTCACAACTATGTAAAAGTATGTGTAGGTCTTTAAAATAACAGCTGAAGTATTGTATACATTATTCTGCCTTTTGCTCATCTCATTTAAGAAATTATTACTAGCGTTTTTCTAGGTTGAGCATAGCATCTCTGTAGATCTATCTTTACCTCATCGTTTTGTATACTTGTATGAATGTACTGTAATTTTTTCTTCATAACAGATTAACATGTATGTATTCATGTCCCTTCTTATGAAAAAGAGTTAATCACAGTTATTTTTTAATTTAAATTGTTGAGAACTTTTTTCCTTACTTGGGACATGAAAACATGATTCAAGAATCTTTAAGAGTACCCTGTCTAAGCTGCTCTGTGATTCCAGCAAAAAGCACCCAAATTCCCTTCAATTGTGCTCTTCATGATTTGTGATTATACTTCTTCCCTAAGTTTACACATTTTTATAATGTGTGTTTCTGGGGATCAAATCTAGGACATTGCCCATACAAGACAAGTGCTCCACCACTGAGCTACATAGCCTACACTCAATTCTTTATGTCTTTTTTAACAAATAAAAAAATATTCAGCTAGTTATAAGTACATGTAACTTTTCAGTTTCATAGAACCCTATATAGCTTGCTGGGCTGACAGTTTGCAATGAGTGTATCAATTGTAGATTTACCCTATTCTGATTTAACAAGAGAAAAAAAAAACAAAAAATGGACTGGTAATGATTTTGCAGTTGTTGGAAAGTTCATGATTTCAAACCTGAAGATATTTTATCCCAAATCCTACTTAAGTTAGCAAAGAGAAATAAGGTGCCATTCTGAAAGGTTCAAAATCCTAGTGAATAGGGTAAATTCACTCATGTTAAAATCAGCCAGCTGGGCACTGGTGGTCACACTTGTAATCCTAGCTACTCAGGAGGCTGAGATCTGAAGATTGTGGTTCAAAGCCAGCCTTGGCAGGAAAGTCTATGAGACTCTTATTTCCAGTTAACCACCAGAAAACTGGAAGTGGCGCTGTAGCTCAAGTGGTAGAGCACTTCCCTCTTGCTGAATACCTCAGGGACAGCACCCAGGTTCAGAGTTCAAGACCCACTACCAACCAAAAACAACAACAACAACAACAACAAAGCCACCCAGCATGACTTAAATGCCAATTCTGGGTATTCTAATCTGATGAGAAACTTTTTTTTTAATATAGAATATTGGAGTCTTTATTACACATTTAACAGGCTGCAGGCAGCCAGTTGTTACAAAGTCCTACAGCATATAAATACACATAACACAGCTAGGAAACAGGCTAAAGAGGAAAGAAAGAACAAAAACAATACCAAACAATCCAATTCAGCTCCAGTGGAGAGCTGAATTGAGAGGTCATGATGACTGCAGGAGAGCCAGGAAAAAGGCACAGGACATGATCACGGAGACACATGTGGCATGGCGTCCCTGATGAGAAACTTTTATAAATAATTTATTGGGAAACTGAGTCATTCTTAAGTGAAGTTTGATTAGTAAAAGTATTTCAAGGAGAGTTCCCAGATGATAAAGGGAAGTCATGAGAACTACCTCATGGTAAAAAGTTGTAGTCAACCATTCAGCTTTTAATTGTGCAAGTCTCCTTCTCATATTCTTTTCCTCTTGCAGATTACAACAATTAAACACTTCGATGCTAGGAATTCAAATAAACACTGCTTCCTGAACTTCAAAAATATAGTTATTATTTCAAAGGCTTTGTTGTTTTTTAAATGAATTCTAAAATGATATATAAGATAGTTGCTTTAAAAAAAAAACAGCTTGTCCCTGAATTCCTCATTTTGTAACTAGCACTATAGTTTTTATGTAGTACTTTCTCTCTAGTATGACAACATAAAGGTATTATATCTGGTTTATATATATTCATGAACTGATTTTCATTCACTGTCTAAAAAAATTAAAGCAATTAACTGATTCTTTAGGCCCCTAGAAAATCTGAATTATTTATTTTATATAACATTTTTTTATAGAATTGTTTTATGTTTCTAATATTTTACAGTCTTTTCATTGGAGTTAGTAGCCTGCTGGTTACAATAATAAGCAACTTAATAGTATAGGTGATTCTAAAACTTGGTACATTGGGTGCTAATAGCATTTTAATGTGACGAGACATGTTTTATTAGGCCATTAATGTACACCTTGGGTGAATATACAATCATAATTTTGCTTCCTAAGGCATACATTAATTAACAAATAAAACATGCCCTGGAGTGTTGTCTTATGACTGTAATATAGCTAGTATGTTGTGACTAATTTCTTTTATTTGTATCCTGCAGTGTGTTCAGGGCAAAGGGGACCACATGCTCGGACTTTGATGTAGTTATACAGTACCATAGAACCTTATTCTTTATTTTTATGCTTTTTTTTTAAAGGTTCTTTATAGCATTATAGCAGTATCTTTTAGAAATCACTGATGTATAATTTTAACAGATACTACTATAATTTTCACTTTCTTACTTGGCCCTTTAGTTGGATAACTTCCCTTATTGTAGTTATATTATCCTTTTTATTGAACTACCTGAGTAATAAACACCACTTCTATAATATTCAATTATGGTTCCCAATGAACTAGATATATTGCTTTGGATCTATTTAAATCTTTGAATGTTAAGGTAAATTATACTTAGGTGTCTAGATAACACCATAAATTAGCAGTTACAGGTATTTATACAACTTAACTACTTAAGTTTGTAGTTTCAAAGAAGCTGTAAAATTTTTCTTTACTACAATGTATCATATTAGTATAGTGTTACTTCTTGTACACTATCAGATATCAAAGTTCTTTGTGGTTTTGGAATCTTAAGGAATTTACGTGTTTATATCTTAGAGAGTAATGAACTTTGATCTAGGCAGTAATTCTAGTCATGTCTGCTGGGTTCTCTACTAACTCGACTCATTTCTGTACATAGGATTGTGGATAATATGCCTGTGACCTGGTGTTATGATGTTGAAGATGGTCAGAGGTTTTGCAATCCTGGATTTCCCATTGGCTGTTACATTACAGATAAAGGTCATGCAAAAGATGCCTGTGTTATTAACGTAAGTTTGTAAGAAAGTCTGTACTGCTTTTTACAACAGATTTTTTAGGAAGAGAATTCAGTCTTTTCTTGAAGGTTGAATAATATTAATTTAAATACAGATTATTTATGTTTACAAAATGAGTGCAAATCAAATATCGTAAAGTTCAGGTATTTAGATCATAGGCTTCAACCAGATTAATAAAGTGTAAATTTAATTCTGGGATTAAAATAATACACATTTGGTTCAACATTTACTAAAGTATTTCTTGTATCCGAAAGGGCTAGGACTTTGTTTTACCTCTGTTAAAAGTTAAATACCTAAATCTTATACATAAAAAATGTAAACCATGAAATATCACAAAGGCCCCATTATAAATTTATGAAATCTGTATTTCAGGTTAGTAGTGTACATTTTTAAGTACTATCTCTTTTTTATCTTTTTTATTGTAATACTACCTCTCTTTAAAGCCATTATTGAACAGTTAAAACTGGATTCATATAACAGACATAAATATAGAAAGTAATTAAAGTTATTGGTGATAAGGACTGGGCATGGTGGCTCACTTACATAATCCTAGGTACTTAGGAGGCAGAGATCAAGAAGATTGTAGTCTGAGGCTAGTCCTGGGCAAAAACATGGGACACTATTTGAAAATAACTAAAACCAAAAGGGGATGATATAATGGTTCAGATGACAAAATATCCTGAATACATAAAAAATACCCCAGTAACTTAAACATGCAAGCAGGTGAATCAGTGTTATTATAATAGTAACATCCTGATTTACTGTGTATGTGGCGTGGGCATATGTGTGTTCCTGTCTGTAGTGGGGCTTGAATTCAGAGCCAGAGCACTGTCCTTTAGCTTTTGCACTCAAGGTTGGTATTCTTCTACTTTAGCCACAGCTTCATTTACCGCTTTTATTTTTTTTAATTTGGTAGTTAATTAGGGATAAGTCTCATGATCTGAGATCCCCAGATTTCAGCCTTTTAAGTTACTAGGATTACAGATATGAACCATCAGCATCTGGCCTGATTTATTCTCTTAATGAAGAGCTTGATCATGAAATTTTTTTATAGATTAATGCTTTTATGAGAATCTGAGGGGACATTGAATAATTTAGGTTATTGGTTTAGTCAAAAGTTAACAAAGTTTTAGGGAGGGAATATTTTAAATGTTTATGGTTTAAGCTTGTTTATAATGTTTCACATAAATTAATTTTGTTAATTTTATTACAAATAAAAAGCTAGAGAATACTAGGTTTGTGTTTCAGTATTTATTCAATTTTATGTAAAAATTATAATTTTAAAAAGCACAGTATATCCTTTCCTAATTAAATTTTGTCTTTACATAAGAGTTGTGGTTAAGGGGCTGGGAAGGTGGCTCAGTGGTAGAGTGCTTGCCTTGCATGCTTGAGGCCCTGGATTCGATTCCTCAGTACCACATAAGCAAAAAGGAAAAAAAAAAAAGCCGGAAGTGGTGCTGTAGCTCAAGTAGAGCGCTAGCCTTGAGCTGAAGAGCTGAGGGACAGTGCCCAGGCCTAGAATTCAGGCCCCCACGACCGAACCAAAAAAATAAAATAAAATAAAAAAAGAGTTGTGGTTAAAACTTAGGCATAATAATGGGAAAGAGAGGCTGGGAAGGTGGCTCAGTGGTAGAGCGCTTGCCTTGCATGCATGAAGCCCTGGGGTCGATTCCTCAGCACCACATAAGCAAAAAGTAAAAAAGCTGGAAGTGGCACTGTGGCTCAAGTGGTAGAGCGCTAGCCTTGAGCTGAAGAGCTGAGGGACGGTGCCCAGACCCAGAGTTCAGGCCCCATGACCAGGCCCAAAATAATAATAATAATAATAATAATAATGGGAAAGAATTAAAATTTTATACAGGTTTAAATTTTCTTAATTATAGTGCATTTTAAGGTTTTTTTTTTTGGGGGTCCGGTCATGGGGCCTGAACTCTGGGCCTGGGCGCTGTCCCTCAGCTCTTCAGCTCAAGGCTAGCGCTTTACCACTTGAGCCACAGCGCCACTTCCGGCTTTTTTCTTTTTGCTTATGTGGTGCTGAGGAATCGAACCCAGGGCTTTGAGCATGCAAGGTGAGCACTCTACCACTGAGCCACCTTCCCAGCCCCTTTTAAGGTTTTTTTTGTTTGACTCGTGTAGTCAATTTTCTACCTTTAACTAATTTCTGTTCTACAGTCAGAATTCCATGAAAGAGATACCTTTTACATCTTCAACCATGTTGACATCAAAATATACTATCATGTAGTTGAAACTGGGTCCATGGGAGCAAGATTAGTAGCTGCTAAACTTGAACCAAAAAGGTAACTATACACATCAATAAAAATGCAAATAAATACATGAAATTAGGTACAAAGAGTAAGTATTTGGAAACCAATTAACTTATTCTTTAATCATTATCCTGATAGTTGAGGATTGATTGTGACTAAACCTCCCATTAGTATGATGTTACTGAGTATCTTAGTTATTAGTACTTTGTCATAGTAAGTGGTTAGGCCACTTTGTGAATTAATCCTTTGGCTTGGAGAACATAAGCAGTTATCTCAGATTTCCTTATACAGTGGAAGGAGCACTGACTTAGTGATATATGACTCTCCTTGTGAGAGGTCCAAGGGAGACTCTGTGCCAGTACCTGAAAAGCTATTGAAAGAGCATCTTAAAAGTCGTTAGGGGTATTAATATGTTTTGATATTTTGGTTGAGTGTTAAATATGATTGTTCCTTCATTGGTATAGCTGCTTTTTCACATTACTAGTGATAAAGATAAGCTAGGCTCCTTTTGTGGCATTTTCATTCTTAAGATTATTTAGCCAGGGGAAGGTGGCTCAATGGTAGCATGCTTGCCTCTCATGCATGAGGCCCTGAGTTCAATTCTTCAGCACCACAAAAACAGAAAAAGCAGAAGTGGCACTGTGGCTTAAGTGGTAGAGCTCATGCCTTGAGCTGAAGAGCTGAGGCCCAGAATTCAAGATCCACGACCGACAAAAAAAGACTATTTAGCCAGGTACAGTGGTGTGTACCCAGCATTTAGGAGGCAAGATGGAAGGGTCACTTGTGCCAAGAGTTCAAAACCAATTTGGGCAACGTAGTTCCGGGCCTTGACTCAAAAAAGAGATGGTCAAGTTTACTCATAATTTTGACATACATAATTAAGCCTACTGTTTATATGAAGTAAATATTTATACTGTTAAATGTGACATGAATAATTTCATCTTTAATGACCAGCAGCATTGTGAAATATGTACAGAATTTCTAGTCTTTATTTTACCCTATTTTCTGAACTGTATTTTTAATGGCATCTTGCCAAAAATGTTTTTCCCCACAGCTTCAAACATACTCACATAGATAAACCAGACTGCTCTGGACCCCCCATGGACATAAGTAACAAAGCTTCTGGGGAGATCAAAATTGCCTACACTTATTCTATTAGTTTTGAGGTAAGTTTGTTTTTATCTTCAGTGTAACTCAGAAATTGATTTTAAATTAATATTACTTAAACTAATTAAAATATTAATGATTAAGCTCATTAAATGTGCTGATTTTTAGAATAATTCATCAGTCTGCTAGGCAGCATAATACATCTTGAAACAAAGCTTTAGTGTAAATAAAAAGGTACAGAAAATAAGAGAATTGAGCCTGATTTCTATTATGCCAAGGGATACATGTAAGACAGTAGGTAGAATACACCCTAGAAGCATTTGGAAAACAATTTAATTTAAAAAATAAGGATTTAAATTTCCTTTCAGTAAATTTTCTTAGGAAATTGAAAAAAGTGGTTTTTTTTCATTGGGGAGAGAAGTTCCTTAAAATAAAAGGTGGTAAGCCGGGCGCTGGTGGCTCACGCCTGTAATCCTAGCTACTCAGGCTGAGATCTGAGGATCACGGTTCAAAGCCAGCCCAGGCAGGAGAGACTGTGAGACTCCTATCTCCAGTAAACCACCAGAAAACTCAAGTGGTAGAGCGCTCGCCTTGAGCTGAAGAGCTGAGGGACAGCGCCCAGGCCCAGAGTTCAAGCCCCACGACCGACAAAAATAAATAAATAAAAAATATAGTGTGGTGTTTAATGTCCCATATTGTGTTTAGTTGTGCAAGGCCAACACAATAGACTGTTTGTATTTCTAGGAATTAAAAGTTTAATATGACATTGGCCAGATGGTCAGTATACCTTGATTTAAGTCTGATTAGTTGTCCCATAGATACAAAGTAGAGTAAGTTCCTAGCAAGGCACCCATAGCTCACACCTCTAATCCTAGCTGCTCAGGAGGCTGAAATCTGAGGATCACAGTTCAAAACCAGAAAAATCCATGAGACTCTTTTCCCAGTTAAGCACCAGAAAACTGGAGGTGGAGCTGTGGCTCTAAGTGGTAGGTTGCTAGCCTTAAGCAAAAGAGCTCAAGGACAGTGCCCAAGCTCTGAGTTGAAGCCCCAGGACTGTCACAAAAAAAAAAATAAAGTAAACAAGTTCCATTCAGTTATTTTCTAAGAAATTAGCAGTATAGATTTAACAATTGACATTGAATAATATACCTTTATTAGCTATAATTTAAAGCAAAACTTTTAAAACATTTTCATGTAAGTATTGTAGATTTTTGTTTGATTGTTTGTTTGTTTTTTGTCGTGGGGCTTGGGCGCTGTCATGCTCTTCAGCTCAAGGCAAGCGCTCTACTACTTGAGCCACAGCACCATTTCCAGTTTTTGGTTAGAGCAAATCTTAATCTCCTTGAATTTCATTACCAACCCAAGTTATGCTATTAGAAATTACAAAGTGTTGAGTGAAGGGAAGGGCAAGCAGTTGCAAGGAAGTTTGCATTCCTAACGTGCATTGTCAGCAGATTGTAAAAGATTCTTTTCCTTTCCCCTTCCAGGAAGATAAAAATATCAGATGGGCATCTAGATGGGACTATATTCTGGAGTCTATGCCTCATACTCACATTCAGTGGTTTAGGTAAGAGTATAGAGTTGATCTGATTTTGGCTTTTTACTTTGTTCCTTTCAACATTTCATTTCCTCTCTAATCCTCTCTAGTATACTCAGAAGTCTGGATTTGGATTCAGATCTTTCTTTTTTTTTGGGGGGGGGGGTCCGGTTGTGGGGCCTGAACTCTGGGCCTGGGCTCTGTCCCTCAGCTCTTCAGCTCAAGGCTAGCACTCTACCACTTGAGCCACAGTGCCACTTCCAGCTTTTTTCTTTTTGCTATGTGGTGCTGAGGAATCAAACCCAGGGCCTGGGGAATGCAAGGCAAGCGCTCTACCACTGAGCCACCTTCCCAACCCAGATCTTGGCTTTTAAGTGTTATGAGTTATTTGTCAGGGGAGTCTATTCCTTAAGTTGGTTTCTGAATCTAAAAGTACTTACCTTATAAAAGGAATGTGGAAGGAGATAATGGGATAGAGCATCTTTGGACATCACTGGCTGTCATACAAGGGTGTTCATTGTAGAGGCTGCTGTTAAACAGTGATTATTCTCTCCAAAGTGTGACTCAACCCTTTGCATAATGCTATCACTTCCTCTTTCTACTTGACTAATATTTTTGACACTCACTAATTTACTGAGTAAATTTGTTCTGCAAGAAGTTTCTTAATGTGTGTTCTGTAATGATTTAGGGTCATAGTTATTTAATAATATTAACGATGAACAAAAACAATTCTAGTTTTAAATTGTAAAACTGTAGGGCTTGGAGATAGTAATTCAGTGACAGGGCACTGCCTAGAATGTTTGAGCTCTTGGGTCAGTCACCAACACCACAAAATTTAAAAATGGAATATAGTAACATATGCCTCTAATCCCAGCTACTCAGGAGAATAAGGTAGGAAGATTACAAATTTAAAGGTAGTCTGGGCAACTTGGAAAGAAATATCTCAAAAGAAGGAATTATAATAAATATGTAATGCTCTGTATTTGCTAGAAGGAAACATGGGAAAACATAGTCATTGAATTTGTTGGGTATTAGGTAGTTTATATTGTCATTGTGATTAATGCTATTTCAGTATTACTCAATAGACAAATTTTTGACACTGTTTTTAAGCTGTTCTATTGATTAAGTTACAAGTTAAACATGATATGCTTATTTCTAGCATAATGAATTCCCTGGTCATTGTTCTCTTCTTATCTGGAATGGTAGCTATGATTATGCTACGGACATTGCATAAAGATATTGCCAGATATAATCAGATGGATTCCACGGTGAGTAAGTGAAAACATTTTATCTGCTTAGTTTTGGGTCTCTAAAGACAATCTTTATTGTCACTTATGAGAAAGTTGAAAGTATAGCTTTAAAATCTGCATTTTGAGAAAGTTGAAAATACAGCTTTAAAATCTGCTTTTAAAATACTCTGCTCAAAAGTTATCTTCACATTTTCAAATAAGAAAGTGATACTTTGTCTGGTGCCGGTGGCTCATGCCTGTATTCCTAGCTACTCAGGAGGCTGAGATCTGAGGATCATGGTTTGAAGCCAGTCCAAGCAGGAAACTCTGTGAGACTCTTACCTCCAATAAACTACTCAAAAAAAAAAAAAAAAAAAAAAAAAAAGCCCAAGTGGTAAAAAGAAGTGTCCAAGCCCAGAGTTCAAGCCTCAGACTGGGCCAAAAAAAAGAAAAGAAAATGATACTTAACCAGATGCTCATGCCTGTAATCCTAGCTACTCAGGAGGCTGAGATGAGAATAATGGTTCAAAGCCAGCCACTGGGGCAAGAAAAGTCCATGAGACTCTTATCTCCAATTAACTACTAGAAAACCAGAAGTGGTGTGATGGCTCAAGTGGTAGAGCGCTCCCCTTGAACTGAAGAGCTTAGGGACAGCGCTCAGGCATAGAGTTCAAGCTCCACACCCAACAACAAAAAAAAAGCTAAGAGATAGTGCCCAGGCCCTGAGTGCAACCCCCCTGACTGACAAAAAAAAAAAAAATTGACATTCTGTAGGGTGTTAGTCATCACAGCATTTCTAGATGAGCTGTTCACATCCTTGCCCAGGTCAGAAGGCAAGTACAAAATGGGTTCTGGGTGTACAGCTCTGATACTGCCTCTTTCCCTTCCTGACATTCCATCAACATCAGCTTCTTCCCATACTACCATACACCAGTTTGTGAAGTCAAAATTGAATGAGATAACCAAGGCAGTTCTTAAATTTGTGTGTGTTTCAATTTTAAATATCGATTTTCATTGAATTTATGCCATATCAACTTTACATTTGGTTTATTCAAAGTAACCACCAGGCTCATTTATTCTCATTTTATGTTACATATAGTTACATATTTTATACTCACCTTTTTAGACATCAGTAATCTGTATTGAATGTAAAAACTCACACTTTCTCTTGTGTGCGCATGTTTGTGTGTGTGTGTGTGTGTGAGTGCGCACACACATGTGCTAGTCCTAGGGCTTGAACTCAGGCCCTAAGTGTTGTCCTTGAGCTGTTTTGATCAAGACTAGCACTCTACTACTTGAGCCACAGTTCTACTTACGACTTTTTTTTTTTTTTTTTGAGTAGTTTATTGGAGATAAGAGTCTCAGACTTTCTGGTTCAGTTTGGCTTTGAACCTCAATCCTCAAATCTCAGCCCCCTTGAATAGCTAATATTATAGGCATATTCATATTCTCAATATTGTCTGTTCACAGCTTCTTTACCTCCTCTCAACTTCTGTCCTTTGAATTGGGAAAAAACTGTATTAATATTTATAAACTTTCAGTTTGTCTACTCTGTAGTCTCTTTGGCTTTTGTTGATTATATATATAACTTTATAATTTTTAAATACTCCACTCACAATCAGCTATTTTAAATAATCTGTTAGTGGGATTTTTTTTTTGCCATAGTAAATACAGGCTTGTGGTGAGCCTACTTTCTTTTGCTTCTGCTCCTATTGCTCTTCCTCCTGTCTTACCACAACAGTTAGAATACAGTGAACTGAAACATAAGTCTGATTTCACTCCTAAGCTCGATCACACAGTGTTTTCCCCACTTCACTCTGAGTAAATGCAGAAGCTTTGTTATCTCTCAGAGCTCTGCTGCAAATGCTGACCATTCTGCTCAGGGACTTCACACTTGCAATTCTGTCTACCTGGAATGTTTGTTTCTCAGGTATTTACATGGCTAGCTCCTTTACCTCCCTAACTATGCAGAAATATGATCTTCCCATTGAGACCTTCCTGATCAACTTACATTCTCCATATACATCCATACTCCCTAATTTTTCTTTATTTTTTTGCATTGTTTCTTATATACTTTAATATGATCAGTACTTTACAGTTTATACACATTTTATCAGGAGAATGGAAATACTACATAATAATTTGGTATCTTTTCTGACTTCATATTGGTACCTTAAAATCAACCATGATGGAAATAATTGCATGACAAAAATCAGCAAAAGCTATGAATTATGTTTGGACAAAGTCATTTGTTTACCATATACCAGGACATCTCAATTCACAACTCAGAAGTTCTAGAATTTTTAAACAGTACACACTACCTGGATGCAGGTAGGACCTACCTGTAATTTTAGTTACTCAGGAGGCTGAGATCTGAAGGATCACAATTCAGAATCAGCTAAGCAGAAAAGTTCAATAGATTCGATTTGTAGAGTAACCACTAAACAGAGATATGGCTCAAGTGGTAGAACCCCAGCTTAGCAAACATGTAGCCCTGAGTTCAATGAGCCTAATTTACTCCAATAATATTTTTTTCAATTTTAAAATTAAGACCGCTCACTGAAAATTTCAATTAGTATTAGCAATATTGATAGTCAGAAACTGAGTAAAACTCGTGTGTGTGTGTGTGCGTGTGTGCGTGTGCGCGCGCGCCTGTCTTGGGACTTGAACTCAGGGTCTCACATTCTGTCTTAGCTTTTTCATTCAAGGTTCCTACCACTTGAGTCACAGCTCCACTTCCGCCTGTTTGGCAGCTAATTAAAGAGTCTCATGGACTTTCCTTCCTGGGGCTGCTTTGAACCAAAATCCTCAGATCCATACTCCCTAATTTTTCTATAAGCACTTATTAGCATCTGTGTGCATATAAATCCTGGACTTGAACTCAGGGCCAGTGCACTATCCCTGAGTTTTATGCTGAAGGCTAGTGCTCTACCACTTAAGGTACCACTTAATATAAATCTCGCAGACTTCTCAGCCCAGGCCAGCTTCAAATTGTAATTCTCAGATCTCAACCTCCTGAGTAGCTAAGATTACAAGCGTGAGCCATTGGCACCAGGCTTCTTCTTCTTCCTCTTCCTCTTCTTCCTCTTCTTCCTCTTCTTCCTCTTCTTTCTTCTTCTTCTTCTTTCTTCTTTCTTCTTCTTTCTTCTTCTTCTTTCTTCTTTCTTCTTCTTCTTTCTTCTTCTTTCTTCTTTCTTCTTCTTTTTTTTTTTTTTGTGGGGCCTGAACTCTGGGCCTGGACGCTGTCCCTCAGCTCTTCAGCTCAAGGCTAGAACTCTACCACTTGAGCCACAGTGCCACTTCTGGCTTTTTTCTTATGTGGTGCTGAGGAATCGAACCCAGGGCCTCTAACATGCAAGGCAAGTGCTCTACCACTGAGCCACCTTCCCAGCCCAGCACCAGGCTTCTTATCTCCTGAGAATGAAATACTCACAAGACAGGAATTTTTCTGTTATGTTACTGAAGTCAGTGCTCAATAAATTAGACAGGCTCAATAAATTGATAATGCATTTCTGAACTCATACTTGGGGGGAAAAGAAATGTCCAGGGATTTCCCATACTTTTCCTATGTTCTAGAAGAGTGGCCTGAGCCAGAGTGGGAGATAGAATGCAAATGCGAAGGAGTTAGGTTCCTCTGAGTGATGCTTATTATATCACTCCAATTAGTTGGAGAGCTAACTTGTGGCAAAGTCTAACCTGGCAATATTTCTAGCTAATATTTCTACCCATGGGTAGAGAACCATATCTGGCAAAGTCTAGCCAGATTTCTTCTACTTGAGGCTTAGACGCTGCAGCCCTACTTTAAGATGGTTTATCTATAACAATTTTATTTTAATAAGGTAGGAAAATGTATTCATATATCATACAGGTATTCTGTCTCTGCAAGAATAACAAGAACTTGCCGGGCGCTGGTGGCTCACGCCTGTAATCCTAGCTACTCAAGAGGCTGAGATCTGAGTATCGCAGTTTAAAGCCAGCCCGGGCAAGAGAGATCGTGAGACTCCTATCTCTAATAAACCACCAGAAAACCTGAAGTGGTGCTGTAGCTCAAGTGGTAGAGTGCTTGCCTTGAGCTGAAGAGCTGAGGGACAGCACCCAGGCCCAGAGTTCAAGCCCCACGGCCAACCAAAAAACAAACACAAAAGAATAACGAGAACTTGTTCATGTAGGTTTGCCCCCAGAAAATAGCTCTTGCTTCTCTGGTAAACCTTCTCCCCCCTCCCCCCCACCCCTCCCTACTCCACCCCTCACCTCCGCCCCCCCACCTGTTTTTTTGTTGTTACCTGGGCTAAAACTCAGAGCCACATGCTCTGGCCAGGCTTTTTCACAAGCTCTCTACGCTTTAGCCACGTTTCCACTTGGATGTGATAAAAAGCCAAGTTGGATAACAAAAATTTGACTTAGGAAGTTTATCCTTTTCCCTGCTAATGAATCACATATCTAGCTTGTAAAATGTCTAATAAGAGTGTGTGTGTGTGTGTGTGTGTGTGTGTGTGTGTGTGTGTGTGTGTGTGTGTGTGTGTGTGTGTGTGTGTGTGTGTGTGTGTGTGTGTGTGTGTGTGTATGTGTACTTTAATATGCAACTTTCCTTTAGAAACCAATCAAGAAAGCCATATAAAGTTCCATGAGGTAAGCTCTGCTCTTTAGAATTGAAATAGATAACATTTATTAATGTTTTTATTTAAAAATTCTCTGACATGTTCATTAGTGAACAAATATTTTAGTAGTTATAATTCCATATGACATATTGAGCTGATATCATTTTCCTTATAGGAAGATGCCCAGGAAGAATTTGGCTGGAAACTGGTTCATGGTGATATATTCCGTCCTCCAAGAAAAGGGATGCTGCTGTCAGTCTTTCTAGGATCTGGGACACAGATTTTAATTATGACTTTTGTGACTCTTTGTAAGTGTTAAGTGAAAATTTTAAAGTAAGAAATACTGATTCTAAGTAATGCTTTGAAAACCAGCTTTCCTAAGTTAAGTAACTAGGTTAGATTGTTCCTAAGAATTCTTTTTATACTAAGAATCTGTATTCTTTGTCTTAGGACCCTGACCAGAAACTTCGAACTGGGGGTTTGCCTTCTTTATGTAGGGTCATAGTGATACACTACATTGAATATTATTGAGATCTGTGTTAGCTGGAAAAGTATATCTTTTTTTTTCTGAGGTATTTTTTTATTTTTATGTTTTTGTTTTTTATTTTCTGCCAGTCCTGGGGCCTGAACTCTGGACCTGAGTGCTATCCCTGACTTCCTTTTGCTCTCAAGGTAGCACTTGATCACTTGAACCACAGCACCACTTCTGGCTTTTTCTGCCATTATGGAGATAAGAGTCTTTCCTGCCCAAGCTGGCTTCAAACCCCAATCCTGAGCCGGGCGCTGGTGGCTCACGCCTGTAATCCTAGCTACTCAGGAGGCTGAGATCTGAGGATCCCGGTTCAAAGCCAGCCCGGGCAGGAAAGACCGTGAGACTCCTATCTCCAATAAACCACCAGAAAACCGCAAGTGGCGCTGTAGTTCAAGTGGTAGAGCGCTCGCCTTGAGCTGAAGAGCTGAGGGACAGCGCTCAGGCCCAGAGTTCAAGCCCCATGACCGACAAAAAAACAAAACAAAACAAACCCCAATCCTTAGATCACAGCTTTATGAGTAGCTAGGATTACAGGTGAAGCCACTGGGGCCCACCTATTTTCTTTATTTTAAGAATGAGACAGATCTGTCTTTTACACTGAAGGAAACAGTAATAACATGTGAAACCTTATCTTTCAGTTTTTGCTTGTCTGGGATTTTTGTCTCCTGCCAACCGAGGAGCTCTGATGACATGTGCTGTGGTCTTGTGGGTACTGCTGGGCACACCTGCAGGCTATGTTGCTGCCAGATTCTATAAATGTAAGTACATGTCCTTGTGACTATGTCAGATAGGTGATGCTTTGAAGCACATTCCAAGGATGAAAGACATGGTTGGGACCTTCTTTGTTATGTGAATAACTGTCCTTAGAGTTATCTGTGGAAAATGCTTTCACAATGAAATAGGTAATTAGCTGCTGCTTGTCCAATATCCCTTCCCTCCTTTCACCTTTATGCTTTGGCTTAATACATTAAGCTAAACAGCTGAGATTTGGTATGTGCATAGAAGCATGTGGAAATTATGCAAATGAGAATTGCCAGTTTCTTAACTGAAACAAGTAATATATCTGCATTTACCCACTCTCATGTAAGAGATCATATCATATCAATTAATATTTATAAAAATAAACTTACTGAAGTAAACAAAGATCTGACTACTTTGAGAGCCCTAAAGTAAGGGTGTGTGTGTGTGTGTGTGTGTGTGTGTGTGTGTGTGTGTGTGTGTGTGTGTGTGTGTGTGTGTGTGTGTGTGTGTGTGTGTGTGTGTGTGTGTGTGTGTGTGTGTGTGTGTGTGTGTGTGTGTGTGTGTGTGTGTGTGTGTGTGTGTGTGTGTGTGTGTGTGTCCTGAGACTTGAACTTAGGTCTGGGTGCTGGCCCTGAGCTTCTTTTGTTCAAGGCTAGTAGTCTACCACTTGAGCCACAGCTTCACTTCTGGCTTTTTTCTTCATAGTTTATTGGAGATGAGCGTCTCATGGACTTTTAGACTGACTTCAACTTATAATCCTAGGTCTCAGCCTCTTGAGTAGCTAGGATTACAGGTGTGAGCCACCAGCACCCAGCTTGGTTTTAATTTTTATGAATTTTTCCTTTACTAAAAGATAAAGGACTGGGTTATTAACATGAAATACAGACCCTCTGCCTCTACCATACCAGTCTTATTTTATATCATACTCTTCCCTTTCTCAGTATTTCACCCACATTGGCCTTCCTCAGTCAGCCTGTGCACCTTCAGACTTGTCTCTCCATCCATACTTGCCCAGGCAAGACTCCTCTCACTGCCTTTCCATCTTTGCAGTTTAGGTGCATGTTAATTAGAATGTTACTGAGAGGTGCTGCCTTGGCACTGTCAGGGGAAAAAAAAAACAAACTTGAGTTCATAGAATTGGGGGTGCTAGGTGGGGAATAGATCTTGATGCATTTCCCTAGCTGGTATTGAATTCTTGGGAGTAAGCACTTCTCTTGCCTCTGGGCCTACAGGTGTGTATCACCTACCAAATTTATAAAATTTTTCCTTACATTTCCCAGGCATCATGAAATTATTAAACTCTCAATAATTTCACAATAGTCAGTAGCACTTAATTCATATCAAATATTATTTATGTGTGTATAGGCAAATGGTAAACTTATTGATGGTGATAAATGTGTAGATACAACAATGAAATTCTTCACTGTATATCTAATATAAGCTAATAGGAAAAAAGTTTACAAACTAAAACCATGTACCAGTAGCTTATGCCTATAATCCTAGCTACTCAAGAGGCTGAGATCTGAGGATTGTAGTTCAAAGCCAGCCTGGGCAGGAAAGTCCATGAGACTTGTACCTTTCATTAACTCAAAAAGTCAGCACTGGAGCTGTGGCTCAAGTGGTAAAGCACTAGCCTTGAGCAAATCAAAAAAAGCTCAGAGCAATGCCTAGGCCTTGAGTTAAGCCCAGGATTGTAAACCTCTTCCTCCCACCCCCCACCCCCTCCCACCCCCCCACCCCACCCCCACCCCCGCAATAAAAAGGTTGCAATCCCTTTTCTCTTGTTAGTCTCTTAACCTCTGCTAGATGTTATAATGCAGAAAAATCCTGAAGAGTCAGACCTGTGGAAATTTAAATGTGTAACATGTCAAAGATAAACAAGAGTCCTCAGTGTGTCCTTTTTATACCTGAACCCATTGATAGATACTATTTAAGATTAATGCAAAAATAGGTAAGAACTGGTCTTGATGACTTACTCTTTGATATTGGACCTATTTTATGCTGAAGCAAAAATCTGTAGAGTAGCATATAGGCAAGCTAGTTCTGTGTTTTGTTCTCTGATTTGAACCATTTGGTAAGGGACATCATTCCAAAGTTGCAGACATCATTTTGAGGATGAGCAGCCAGTGCTGCTTGACAGTTTGTTAATACTGGACTTGGGAATATGAGTATTTGATTTGCCTTTAAAGAAAAATTTGGCTGGGTGCCAGTTGCTCACTCTTGTAATCCTAGCTACTCAGGAGGCTGAAATCTGAGGATCTCAATTCAAAGCTAGCCCAGGCAGGAAAATCTGTGAGACTCTTCTTTCCAATTAACCACTAGAAAACTGGAGTGGCACTGTGGCGCAAGTGGTAGAGCACTAGCCTTGAGCTGAAGAGCTGAGGGACAGCGCCCAGCCAGAGTTGAAGCTCCATGACCAACAGAAAAAGAAAAAAGAAAAATTTGAATTTTTACATTTGTTTTCTTCTGTAGCTTTTGGAGGTGAAAAGTGGAAAACAAACGTTTTGTTGACATCATTTCTTTGTCCTGGGTAAGTGAATTTTTTCAATTAATTCTTTAGGTTTTTTTTTTCCCCCCCTTTGTTGGTTTCTTAATGATACTGAAGGTTGTACTTGGCCTTACACTTGGTAGGCAAGTACTCCACAACTTGAGCCATTCTTCTACCTTAAATTTTTAAATAATGCTCAACACAACCATATTTTATTCCTTATTCTTCAGTGGCTTAAGTCTTTATCTTTCTAAATGACTTACCTTAAAAAATAGATTTAAGCAGGGCGCCAGTGGTTCACCCCTATAATCCTAGCTACTCAAGAGGCTGAGATCTGAGGATCGTGGTTCAAAGCCAGCCAGTCTGGGTAAGGAAAGTCCGTGAGTCTCTTATCTCCAATTAACCACCAAAAGATGGGAAGTAGCACTGTGGCTCAAGTAGTACAAGTGGGTATCTTGAGCTGAAGAGCTCAGGGACAAACCCTAGGCCCAGAGTTCAAGCCCTACAACCAGAAGAGGGAAAAAAAAAAAAAAAAGGATTTAAGTTTTGAAAAAGGGTAAAAAGTAAAAATTTAAAAATACTTACAAATGTCTAATACATGCCTTATATGGGAAAATTACCTTTAGACATGAGAAATGTTTTTGTTTTCTCCTATATATATATATTTTTTTTTTTAACTGGTCCTGGGACTTGAACTCAGGGCTCAGGCACTGTCCCTTAGCTTCTTTTGCTCATGGCTAGCTAGTGCTCTACCACTTGAGCCACAGCTCCATTTCCAGCTTTTTGGATAGTTAATTGGAGATAAGAGTCTCAAGGGCTTTCCTGCCTAGGCTGGTTTCAAACCATGATCCTCATATGTCAGCCACTTGACTAGCTAGTATTATACAGGTACCTGGCTGTTTTTGTTTATTATAAGTCTTTCTAATGTTCTGTCAAAGGAGAGAAGGCTAGCATTCCTTTGACGAGAAGTCTTTTTTCTGTTCCCTATTCTGACTGGTCAGTCTCACTCATGCTATGTAAGATTACATCAAAAGCCTTTAACCTAAACATAGGAAGTCTCCCTAAAGATGTTAAGCCAAAAATATGTTTTTGGATTTTTATCAGAAGTATTGTTTCTTATTAGCAATTTTATTAGAGTAAGTAACATGCCAATAATCACTATAAACCAAGATCCTAACCTTGGAAAACCACACTGATCTCAATTCTAATATGCTTCCTAACCTCCAAATTTCTAATGGGCAAAAGCTGGCCATTCTTAAGGAATAGCAATGAAGAATGCCAAAGGTGATACATTTCCTGAAAGCAGGACTGTTTCACTTGCAGGTCACGGGGGGGGGGTGGGGGGGGGGGGAAGCATGATAGTGATTACAACAGGCATTTTTTTTTACAGGTTTGAATAAATGTTCTTCAATTGCTATCTCCATGGAAGATGCACAATTCTCAACCATTCATTTTCTATTCAAATTAGTGTGTCTTTCTCAAGCCATAATCTTTGTCATCATTCCCTCTGCTGTCAACTCGTTATCCTGCTTACCAAGACCATTGGTTTCTTTTAAACATCTCCAGCCTTTGACTGCTCCTGTTCTGTTCATACACATCTTCCTTATTTATACAATTTGCTTAGTCCTCTCATCTCCTAAGAGAGCTTTCTAAGCATTTTCCTTGCTTCTAAATATTTTTCTGTTCCCAACATAGTACCTTGAGAAATAGTTTATATCCTCTATTCTCATTTGCTCAGCACACATTTGCAATATAAATCCATGTAATCCTCATTTTTTTCCTCATCATTTTACTGAAATTTCTCTAAGACTAGCAGTAATGTTCCCATTTTCAAACCTGGAAACCATTGTCTGCCCTTTACCCTTTTCTTCTCCATAGGGTCTAATGTTGACAAACTTGGTTGAAACTTTTTATGCCTTCATAGAATCTATTCTATGCTGGTTCTCCTGTTGTATCTCTGATTAACCTTTCTCTGATTTGTATCCTTTATCATGCCTTTAAAGGAGAGGTTAATAAGCCGGGCACCAGTATCTCACACAGGTCATAGTGGAGCTGTGACACAAGTAGTAGAACATTACCCTTGAGCACAAAAAAAGTAGAAGTTTATAAACAAGTAGTGAATTAAGTCAAGAGTGGTTATACGTGCTTGAAAGCTCAATCTGTAAGAATCCATTTCAGGAGCAGATTCCTATTAACTCACTTTGATGGCTTCAGTTATTTGAGTTCTACTCATAGCAAGACAGGAAAGAAGAAATGCCTTCCAAAAAGTTAGGGATCATGTTATTGTTTATAGGTGTTGTGAATAGTATACATATGCAGATTTATTATTATAAGACCTGTAACTTATAGAATTAATTATTTAAAAAAATTTAGTAAAAGGGCTAGATATTAGCTAATATTCTAGCATCCTAAATATTACCAATAACCAATTAAATGTTTTTAAAGTAATGGGAATTATGTAGAAGTCTTTGTTCACAGGATTGTTAACAACAGAAAACTGATACAGTAATTCAGATGAACTTTAGAAATTTGCACTGTAGCTGGGCGCTGGTGGCTCACACCTATAATCCTAGCTACTCAAGAGGCTGAGATTTGAGGGTCGAGGTTCAAAGCCAGCCTGGGCTGGAAAGCCCATGAGACTCTTATCTCCAATAAACCACTAGAAAACTGGAAGTGGCACTGTGACTTAAGTGGTAGAGTGCTTGCCTTGAGCTGAAGAGCGCAGGGACAGGGCCCAAGCCCAGAGTTCAAGCCTCACGACCGACCAAAAAAAAAAAGAAAGAAAGAAATTTGCACTGTACACAAATTACTTGATGGAGTAATGATTGTCAAAAGATTTGAGACACTCGCTAGCTGAATGTATAGATGAACCTCATCTACATGGACTCATGCTAGACATAGCATCATAAGCCTGAGGAATTGTTGGATTGACGATAGTGGACAACTCATTATATGAAAAATATTCCTGTTCAAATGTTACACATACAAAATTATTTCTGGGAGATTCAAACCTAAATGTAAAGAGTATGTGCCAAGCATTTGTGAAACTGGGTTCGATTCCAGGACCAAAAAACAAAAACAAAATATGTGGAAGTGATTATTGTTTAATTGCAGCTAAGTTTTTGGTTTTTTTTTTTTTTTTTTTTTTGGTCAGTTGTGGAGCTTGAACTCTGGGCCTGGGTGCTGTCCCTGAGCTCTTCAGCTCAAAGCTAGTGCTTTATCACTTTAGCTAGGATTACAGGCATGAGCCACCAGCGCTTAGCTAGCCAAGTTTTTTTTTTTGGGGGGGGGGTTAGGGGGGAAGGTCCAGTCATGGGGCTGAACTCTGCACCTGGGCGCTGTCCCTCAGCTCTTCAGCTCAAGGCTAGCGCTCTACCACTTGAGCCAAAACTAACCAGAACAATTATACAGTTTCTAGAGAGGTTTCAAATTCACCTACCTTTTATCTTGGTAATCTACCTTCTAGATATCAAAACATTCACTACTTCATTTTGTTTCTGACCCTGCTTTTACCCAAAAACCTTTTGTTTCTTTCAGAATCGTGTTTGCAGACTTCTTTATAATGAATCTGATCCTCTGGGGAGAGGGATCTTCAGCAGCCATTCCTTTTGGCACACTGGTTGCCATATTGGCCCTTTGGTTCTGCATATCTGTGCCTTTGACATTTATTGGTGCATACTTTGGTTTTAAGAAGAATGTAAGTTTATGAGTATTAATTTATTCAAATGAATTTCGTTGTGGAAATTAGTATATATCAAGTTAGAGGTATTATGAAAGTGTCTAAAAGATAAAGATTTAGGTGGGCATTGGTGGCTCTTGCCTATATTCTTACCTTCTCAGGAGACTGAGATTTGGAAGTTCTCAGTTTGTGGCCAGCCTAGACAAAAAAGTCCACGAGGGTCTGGGAAGGTGGCTCAGTGGAAGAGTGCTTACCTTGCATGCATGAGGCCCTGGGTTTGATTCCTCAGCACCACATAAGCAAAAAAAGCCGGAAGTGGCACTATGGCTCAAGTGGTAGAGCTCTAGCCTTGAGCTGAAGAGCTGAGGGACAATGTCCAGCCCCAGAGTTCCAGCCCCACAACTGACAAAAAAAAAGTCCATGAGACCCAATCTCCAAAATAATCAGAAAAAAGCAAAGCAGGAGGCATGGCTCAAGTAGTAGACCACCAGACTGGAAGTAAAAGGCTGAGTTTAAACCCTACTGCCACCAAAAGGAAAAAAAAGATACAAACTTGCCCTATGATATCTAGATTTCATAAAACATTCTTAAAATAATATTAAGAATGAGGTAGAAGGATTAGATTACAGAGTTTAAGTAAATGGAAACTATTAGATTAATTGGAAAAGAGACAGTCTAACCTATAGAAATATATCCATGAAAGTACCAAAGTATTTGCAATTCTGGCAATCAAACCCAGGGTCCCCACCCTTTTTTATTTTATCTTATTTTATTTTACTTTATTATTTTAAGATAGAGTTGCACCAAATTGCCCAAGTTGGCCACAAACTTAGGATCCTAGCCTCAGCTTCCCAAGTAGTTGGGGTTTACAAGTGTGCACCCAGTTAAAAATAATCAAATTTTGGTCTGGGAATGTGGCTTAGTAGTAGAGTGCTTGCTTAGCATGAATGAAGCCCTAGGTTCAATTCCTTAGTATCACATAAACAGAAAAGGTTGGAAGTGGCTAGCCTTGAACAAAAGAAACTCAGGGACAGTGCCCAGACCCTGAGTTCAAGCCCCAGGACTGGCAAAAAAATAAATAATAATAATGTTTTAAATTTCATTTTATTACCACAAAAACAGGATATTCTTTTACCTTTTTTGCAAAAATTGATTTCTAGGGACTAAAGATATGGCTCAAATGGTAGACTGCCTACCTAGCAAGTCCCGGAATTCAAACCCTAGGACAGTTCAAAACTTACACCTGTAAGTTCCCTCTTGTGTATCTATGTTTAGGTATCTTAGATCCCAGATGTCCATGAAACAACTAGGACTTGAAAGGGAGAATAATTGAGACTACCACCAGTACTTTGGGCTATAAAACCTGATGTAGTCTGTCATTATCTTTGTGTTCTTGTTGGGATTTTTTTGTTTGTTTGCTTTTTAATTATTTCTGCCTATACTGGAGCTTGAACTAGGGCCTCCTCTTTTCCCTTAGCTTTTTCACTCAAGGCTGGCACTATATCACTTGAACCACATTTCCACTTCTGGTTAACTCATAGACTTTTCTGCATGGGCTGGCTTTGAAACTCAGTTCTCAGATCTCAGCCTCCTGAGTAACTAGAATTACAGGCATGTGCCATTAGTGCCAAGTTGTCTTTGTATTCTTGACTCTGAGTGAAATTTTTGCCTACCTCCAAATAAAATAATAAAATGGGAAAAAATGCAGAAGCACTAGATAATAAAAATGAAAAACGTTTACTATATGTATCTTTTGTCTTTGTTTTTTTTGTTGTTGTTTTTTGTCAGTTGTGGGGCTTGAATTCAGGGCCTGTGTGCTTGTCCCTGAGTTCTTTTGCTCAAGTCTAGCGCTCTGCATCTTTGAGCCACAGTTCTGCTTCCAGATTTCTGGTAGTTAATTGGAGATAAGAGTGTCACAGCCTTTCTTGCCTGGTCTGGCTTTGAATCTCAGTCCTCAGAGCTCTGCCTCCTGAGTAGCTAGTATTATAAGCATGAGCCACCAGCACCCAGCAACTATGTGTTTTTAGATGTAAAACACAACTTCAATTCAACTTGTCAATTTATGATCAGTGTTACCCTTTCATTGCCTTCTTCATCTCTCCCAACCTTACCCATACTCTGTTGTATGTTGTATGTTTTTATTAACTGTTATTGTCCAAATACTATGTTCTATGTATTTCTTTCCAAAGCCATTAAGCCATGGATAGCAGCTGGAAGCAGGGTTGGCTTGTTCCAATAAATAAACTGAATATTACACCTAACAATATCTGGCTCACAGCATCTAAATTCAAATTTCAGTTCACTGACTTAAGTGAACTTTCATTGCAATTAATGTCAGCATGGAAGCTGAGAATAAGCAGGTAAATGTTGTACAGAGAATTTTTTAAATAGTGACCTAATTATGAATCTTTTCTTCCTTTACCAAAGGCCATTGAACATCCAGTTCGAACCAATCAGATTCCACGTCAGATTCCTGAGCAGTCATTTTACACAAAGCCCTTGCCTGGTATTATCATGGGAGGGATTTTGCCCTTTGGTTGCATCTTCATACAGCTTTTCTTCATTCTGAACAGTATTTGGTAAGCTGAAGACAGAGTCTTCTTATTTTTACAACTATTGTATATAGAATATGGTACTTGCTTTTTATTTATAGATTACTATTTGTATCTTCTAACTGTAAGCAGTTATAACCAGAAATGGTAAGAGTCAAAAGGTTGTGTTATCTCCTGTGGAATATAAAGAATAATAGTGATAATAGCTTTTTTTTTTGTTCTATGGCTTGAACTTAGGACCTTAGCACTATCCTGAGTTTTTTGCTCAAGACTAGTGCTCTACCACTTGAGCTACAGATTTACTTCTGTTTTTGTTTTGTTTTTTTTTTTTTTTGTGGTGAACAATTTTATTACTCATGTGCTATATGACAGACTAACCTCAGTCTCTCCAAACTCATGTTCTTAAGAAATATATGCTGTTCCAGAGAGGCCCTCTGGGCACTTGTTGGAGGTACTTGCCTTCATTTCCTGATTGCTTGTTCCCATGGAAAATTGCTAGTGGTAATTTGGAGCCACTGTACTATTTTTTGTTTGGGGGGCTTTTTTTTTTTGTCAGTCGTGGGGCTTGAACTCGGCTTGGGCGCTGTCCCTGCACTCTCTGTGGGACTTTTTTTTTTTGTTTTTTGGGTCCGGTCGTGGGGCCTGAACTCTGGGCCTGGGCACTGTCCCTCAGCTCTTCAACTCAAGGCTAGAGCTCTACCACTTGAGCCACAGCGCCACTTCTGGCTTTTTTCATTTTGCTTATGTGGTGCTGAGGAATCGAACCCAAGGCCTCCTGCATGCAAGGCAAGTGCTCTACCACTGAGCCATCTTCCCAGCCCCATGTCCCTGCACTCTCAGCTCAAGGCGAGTGCTCTACTGCTTGAGCCACATCACCACTTCCTGTACTATTTTTTATCACTTTTTTTTTTTTTTTTTGTCAGTCATGGGGCTTGAACTCTGGGCCTGGGCGCTGTCCCTCAGCTCTTCAGCTTCCTGTATTTTTTTTTTTTTTGGGGTCCGGTCGTGGGGACTGAACTCTGGGCCTGGGCACTGTCCCTCAGCTCTTCAGCTCAAGGCTAGTGCTCTACCACTTGAGCCACAGTGCCACTTCTGGCTTTTTTTCTTTTTGCTTATGTGGTGCTGGGGAATCGAACCCAGGGCCTCATGCATGCAAGGCAAGTAAGTGCTCTACCACTGAGCCACCTTCCCAGCCCCATCCTGTACTATTTTTTATGTGAATATGTGTATGAATTATTTTATCACATTGGCATACATTACAGAAGATACTAAGATTTAAAGTAGCATAAAATTTTAACTAAATTAGAGCTTTTTTATGGTTGGAACATTTCCTTCATGATTATTATGACAGCTTTCCAAATTCAACTGATTTTTATCAACCACTTCCTAGCTTGTCTTTTATCAGATGTATCTGATTCTCCAGTAGAGAAATAAACTAATATTTTATTGTAGAATATTTTCAGATTCTGCATAAGCAGCAAGATAAAAATCCATTGATCCTTCCTGCCTGTCTCACCCAACTCCTTCATCATCTAAACCCTTGAAAATATATCTTGCTTCATCAATTGGGAGAAAAAACCTTGTCAGTTCAAGAAAAATAAATAGATCATGTTACTTATTGTGTCAAGGACAAAAATACTTATAGTTTTATCTTAACATGTTTGATTATAGGTCACACCAGATGTATTATATGTTTGGTTTCCTGTTCCTGGTATTTATCATTTTGGTCATTACATGTTCTGAAGCAACTATACTTCTTTGCTATTTCCACTTATGTGCAGAGGTATGTACTAGCAATATTCACTTATTTAATTCATAGCATTTATAACTTCAGCATGTTGCAACTTGAATACTGTTAATGGAGATCATTTATGTAGAGATAAATTTATTATGAAAGATTAAGCCTGTATTCTAAATCAAAGGTACCCTTACTGGGAAGGTGAGCTAGGAAGATGTTGTATCTTAAGACCAGCCTGTAAAAACGTGTGTATGTGTGTGCCAGTACAAAAAAAATCTCTTGGATTTATCTGATTGGGCTGGCTTTCTTGTTTTATTCTTTTTGTGCTAGTCCTAGGGCCTGGACACAGCTCCTGAGCTTTTTTGCTCAAAGCTAGCCTGGTCTGGTTTTGAACTGGGATCCTTAGATTTCAGCTTCCTGAGTAGCTAGGATTATAGGCATCAGCAACCAGCAGTTGGCCAAAAAAAAAGACTCTTATAATTTATAATGTAGATATTCTTAGCAGGAAAATTACATAGGGAAAATTCACTGAAAATTTTTAGTGACTACAGTGTAATGATTTCTATTTGTGGCAACATCAAAGTAATGGGCATCCTTGGATAATAGGTAAAATTGATTTTTAAAGATTAGACCATTAAGCCAGGTAACTAATAGCTTACTTCTTACCCTATCTACTCAGAAGGCTGAGATCTAGGATCATGGTTTGAAGCCAGCCCAGGCAGGAAAATCTATGAGACTCTTATCTCTAGTTAACCACTAAAAAAGCCAGATGTAGAGTTATGGTTCAAGTAGTAGATCACTAGCCTTGAGCAAAAAAGCTAAGGAACAGCACCCTGTCCTGAGTTCAAGCCCCAGGACCAGGACCAACACATACATACCAAAAAGATCCAGTCTTAAGTAGTTATTTACCATATAAGAAAGTCTGTTAAACTGAATGTATTGAGTTTATTTAAACGTTTTTATTAACTCATACTAGTTGTACAAGGGGTTTCATTATATCACTGTATCATTATATTGTGGTCTTTCTTATCCACCCTACCATTTTTAGCATTTTAATTTGCTTTATTCTATTTGATGCATGCATAATAATGTACTTTGATCATATTCACTCCCTCAGTACCCTCTGCTTTCACACCCCACCCCCCCACTTTCCCATTTGTTAACTTCCAAAACTGTCTCCTTTTTTGTTGTATTTTTACATTGAGGTTAAATTCACATAAAATTGACAATTTTCAAGTAAACAATTGACTATTTAGTGTTCTACAAGCATCGCCTCTGATTTTGAAATATCTTTATACACATGCATACTTATTAAGCAGTTATTTATTTCCCATTTCCCTCTTTACTTGGACCCAGATCATCTCTCTGTTTCTAAACATTCAGTATAGTTTTTAATGGATTCATACAGTATGTAGGTTTTTGTGTCTGGTTTCTTTGACTTAGCAGAATGTTTTCAAGGTTCATCCACTGTGTAGCATATGTTAGTACTTTACTCCTTTTTATAATTGGATAATATTCTACTGTATATGTATTAACACCTGTTCGTTAATATATTTATCCACTGATGTACACTTGAGTCATTTCCACCTTTGGGCTATTACAAATAATGTAGCTATGAATATTTATAAACAAGTATTTGGGTACTTGTTTCATTTCTGCTGGAGTCATACATGGTAATTCTGTAACTTTTCCACGCCCCTTTTGATAAGTGATTGAAATCAGGGCCTTGTGCTTGCTAGACAAGTACTATGTTACTCTTACCCAGGCCTTTTACATTTTGTTTGTTTGTTTTGGAAGTGGAGCAACAATTTATTTAAGTAAAACAGAATAATGTAGGGAGAAATAGGAAAAGTGAAGAGAAATATCTCCTTCCCACACAGGAGATGGGAATGAAGAATATTCCTCTTTTGATATTTTAGTGTGTTTTCACATAGGGTCTTATGCATTTGCCCAGCTGACCTTGGACTATGGTTCTCCATCCATGTAACTGGGATTACAGGCTTGTACCACCACACCTGACTTGCTTGGGCTGCCCTGAACCTTAGTCCTTCCATTTCTGGCTCCCAAGTAGTTGGAATTACAGGTATAATCCACTGCGTAGCCAGTATTTGACTTTTTGAATAACTGTCTTTTACATTCCTACTTGTTATATACAAGGTTACATTTCCTCTGAATTCTTTTTTTTTTTTTTTTTTGCCTGTCCTGGGGCTTGAACTCTGGGCCTGGGTATTGTCCCTGAGCTTCTTTTGCTCAAGGCTAGTGCTGTACCACTTTGAGCCACAGTATCACTTCTGACTTTTTCTGAGTAGTTTATTGGAGACAAGAGTCTCACAGACTTTCCTGCTCTGGAAATTACAGGCATGAGCCACCAGCGCCCAGCTCCTCCGAAATCTTACCAAAGCTTTCTGTGTATTTTTTTTAGTTTATATTTTATACCCAAACTACTGTAAAATGATATCACATTTTGATTTTCATTTTCCACTGGCATCTTTTTTTAGTTAGTTGGCAATTGGGATATCTTCTTTGAATAACTGTGGATTCAAGTCCTTTTCCTAATTTTTAATTTTTTTTAAATTTTTGTCCGTTCATGGGGCTTGACCTCCAGAGTTTAAGTTCCTGGGCGTTGTCCTTCAGCTCTTCAGCTCAAGGCTAGTGCTCTACCACTTGAGCCACAGCACCACGTAAGGTTTTTTTGAATGGTTTATTGGAGATAAGAATCTCATGGACTTTCCTGCCCAGGCTGGCTTTGAACTATGATCCTTGGATCTCAGCCTCCTGAGAGGCTGAGCCACTGGCACCCGGCTTCCTTTTCCTATTTTTAAAGTGGGACAGTGGAGTGTTTGTGGTGGTGGTGTAAGAGTTCATTATGTTTGGCACTGGTGGCTCATGCCTGTAATCTTAGCTACTCAGGAGGCTGAGATCTAAGGATCGTAGTTCAAAGCCAGCTTGATGTTGCAAACAAAATTTAAAGACTACCTTTTTGAAAAACAAAAATGAAAAGCCAGCTATGGGGTACACATGGTGGAGGGTACAGCAGGAGGATTATGAGTTTGAGACCAACTTGAGGGGGGAAAAAAAGACAAAGAAAAGAAAGAGGGGAAAATAGCTTTTTTTATTCCTTCAAAAGAGATGGTTAAATTTTTTTTTTTTTTTTTTTTTTTTTTTGTCCGTCGTGGGGCTTGAACTCTGGGCCTGGGCGCTGTCCCTCAGCTCTTCAGCTCAAGGCAAGCGCTCTACCACTTGAGCTACAGCGCCACTTCCGGTTTCCTGGTGGTTTATTGGAGATAGGAGTCTCACGGTCTTTCCTGCCCAGGCTGGCTTTGAACCGCGATCCTCAGATCTCAGCCTCCTGAGTAGCTAGGATTACAGGCGTGAGCCACCAGCGCCCGGCGAGATGGTTAAATTTTTAATAGAGATTACACTGACTGCATAGATCACTTTGGAGACTAGTTCTTAAGAATATTATTCCTTCTTCCAGTTTATAAATATGGTTGTCCCCAGGTGCCGGTGGCTCACGCCTGTCATCTTAGCTACTCAGGAGGCTAAGATCTCAGGATCATGATTCAAAGCCAGCCCAGGCAGGAAAGTCTGTGAGAGTCTTATCTCCAATAGATGACAAGAAAACCAGAAATGGCGCTGTGGCTCAAGTGGTAGAGCGCTAGCCTTGAGCTGAAGAGTTGAGGGAGTGTGCCCAGGCCTAGAGTTCAGCCCCACAACCAAAATAAATAAATGAATTCATTAATTAATTAATGTTGTCTTTGTATTTAGGTTTTCTTTTTTTTTTTTTTTTTTGGTCCAGTCATGGGGCCTGAACTCTGGGCCTGGGCGCTGTCCCTCAGCTCTTCAGCTCAAGGCTAGTGCTCTACCACTTGAGCCACAGCACCACTTCCGGCTTTTTCCTTTTTGCTTATGTGGTGCTGAGGAATGGAACCCAGGGCCTCATGCATGCAAGGCAAGCACTCTACCACTGAGCCACCTTCCTAGCCCTGTATTTAGGTTTTCTATAATTTCTTCCAGCAATGTTTTTTAGTTTTCAGTGAGTAAGCCTTAGATTCATTTGGTTAAATTTGTTTCTGGGTATTTTTGTGTCTTCTTTGAGTTGTTTGTTGTTTTTATAAGAACATAGTCATACTGGAGAATGTTGCTTAGTGCTAGAATGCTTGCCTAGCAGGTATGAGATCTTGGATTTAATCTCAAGCAGTGTGCACACACATGCATACACACACACACACACACACTTGTGCACACACAGCTGATTTTGGTATATAGAGTTTTTAACCTTTGAAATTTACTGAATTCATTTGTTATAGTGGAATTTTTTGTGTATAGAATCTTTAGGATTTTTTTAACCTTTAGAAGTATGTTTTTAGCATATTCAAAATGGTTGGAGAGATCATGAAGCATTTTCTTTTAAAAATGCTCCTGGTAATCTGAAAACCACTTTATGTAAAAGCAAAAAGAGCTATTTTAATCATTTACTTTTGTTTAAATTGTGTAGTAATAACGGGATATGAAGTTCAGATGGGTCTTAATACTGTGATCTTACTAATGTGAAATCAACTAGAACTTTAATATATTTTAAATTAATTTTGAACCATGTAAGTAAGCTTTTGTACACTATTTTTCCTTGAGAATCATAAATTGTGAGATTTAGCTTAACCCTTAATTACTCATAGGCAGCTTAACTTTTTTCCACATCCTGTTAGCCAGTTTTTAAGGAATCCCACAAGGGAGCGCTGCTTAGCACTGTGAGTGTGGAGGACATGTAGGACATCCAGTAGAAGCCAGGGACTGGAATTGGGACAAAAATTGGGGTTTGGAGGCTTCCCCTGAACTGCGCTTGTTCTGGAACTTTATCTACCTACAGAGTGTCTAATAGTTGGAAAGTAATTCTTGGTTTTGACCATTTTTTCCTTCTCTCCATAGGATTATCATTGGCAGTGGCGCTCATTCCTTACCAGTGGCTTTACTGCAGTTTATTTCTTAATATATGCAATACACTACTTCTTTTCAAAACTGCAAATTACAGGAACAGCAAGTACAATTCTGTATTTTGGTTATACCATGATAATGGTCTTGATCTTCTTTCTTTTTACAGGTAAGAAAGATTACTTTGAGTTAGTTTTAGACTATTTATATCTACTTTCTTTTTATAAGATCCACGAAGGCTCTGCTCTTCTGTGCTCCCAGATTTAGCCCTCAGTATGACTAAGCACTGTTTAAGGTCCCCTGTGAGCTCCTTGCAGCTCAGATAACCAGAGGTGATCAAACCAGAATACAAGAGAAGAAGTGGGGTCTGGGGTCATTGTGGTCAAGGGCAGGACACTGTACTAGTCATCTCTATTACTCTGTTTACCTCAGTAGTGCCCATGGATCTCCTCTTCCCTCTCCCCTGTCCCCTGTCCCCTCTCCGCTCTCCCTTTTCTCCTCTATCCTTATCCCCTCCCCTTTCTCTCCCCTCCCCTCCCCTCCCCTCCCCTCCCCTCCCCTCCCCTCCCCTCCCCTCCCCTCCCCTCCCCTCCCCTCTCCTCTCCTCTCCTCTCCTCTCCTCTTCTTTTCTTTTCTTTTCTTTTCTTTTCTTTTCTTTTCTTTTCTTTTCTTTTCTTTTCTTTTCTTTTCTGTCTGATGGTCCTGGGGTGTTAGGGCCTAGGAGCTGTCCCTGGTTTGTTTGGTTTGGGTTTAGGTTTTCTGGCATTTTGGTTCCCCCACCCTCAAGGATAGCACTCTACCACTTGAGCCACAGCTCTACTTCTGGCAGGGTGGGGGGGTGGGGGGAGGGGGCGGGATAGTTAGTTGGAAATAAGGGTCTCATGAAACTTCCTGCTGAGACTGGATTCATACTGATCCTCAGAGTCAGCCTCCTTAGTAGCTAGAATTACAGGTCTGAGCTTCCTGAGTGCATGAGCTTCCTTTTTCCCTCTCTAGAAAGAAGCAAAAAGCTATCACTACCTAAATTTAGTATAACGTATATTGGGAACATAGTAAGGCTGAGTGATACTACAAAAGACAGTCATGGAACACTTCTAATTCTGGAAATTCTAACCTATTGTGTTTTTTTTGTGTGTGTGTGCCAGTCTTAGGGCTTGAACTCAGGGCCTAGGTGCTACCTCTGAGCTATTTAGCCCAAGTCTAGCACTCTACCACTTGAGCTACAACTTTTAAGTAAAAAAAAATCTGTTACCTAAAAGAGATTCCACTTTTAGTATATATATTATGTCCCACAGAGTTGCCAAAATAGTGATCAAATATTTTTGTCTTTAACATTATTTTTCTGAAATTAAGCCTAACCGTTTTCTAAGTCTTTTGAAGACTCAGAAGGTGCATTTGTGGTGAGCCTTGCACACAGCATATAGCATGTCCCAGTGCTTGTCCAGTATAAGAATGATCACAAAACTTCCCAAAAGAATAGTTCACACATGGTCTCGATTTGGAAAAACATTAATACCTTTTCTGTGTATTATACTAAAACAATAGTGAAACACAATTGAGACATTAAATATTAACCTTACATGGGGGCCAAAGCCACCCCTTATTTGTGTGTGCTCCTACCTATTAAATATATCTTAGGGGATAATACTGAGAAAAATGGCAAGTCTTTATTTTTTAAATATCTATGTATATTTTACATCTTAGTAAATGTTCATTTGCAAAACAAAGTCTAAACTTGTTTAGTAACTCTAAATATAGTTTAGAAGGATTCTACATTTGAAAGCAGGAAAAATGAAGTCTAGCCATACTTAGAGCCACATGGTCATAAAGTAATTCCATAATATCTGAACTTGATTTTTGTCACAGTGAAAAGATGTCTCCATCTAGCATTCAAATTCTATATACCAAAAAGATGAGGAATGTATTTGTTCCTTGAACTGTGTCAGTCACACTGCATAACAGTCTTTGGAGTTAACTAGGACAGAAAAATATCTGTTTAATGAAGTAAAGGAATAGACTTGGAACTAGGCCCTGTTGGCTCATGCCTGTACTAAGCAACTCGGGAAGCTAAGAACTGGAAGCTCAAAGTTCAAGGCCAGCCCATACAGAAAAGTACATGAGACTCAGTCTCCAGCAAAAAGCAAGGCCAAGAGGTGTGGCTCATTAGTAGAATACCATCCATGCAAGCATGACAGGTATAAGCCCTGAGTTCAGAACCCCCTCTCCCAGTACAAACAAATAGTCAACTTGTCCAAGCACTGTATACTCATTTCATGGAGGAGTTTGATCTGTTCTCTGGTACCATACTTGGGATCATCTTTGTTAATTATCCTAATTATAATCACTTTTTTTTTCTTCTTTTTTTTCTTTTTTTTTTTTTTTTTGTGCCAGTCCTAGGGCTTGAACTCTGGGCCTAGGTGCTGTCCTTGAGCTTCTTTATGCTCAAGGCTAGCACTGTACCACCTGAGCCACAGCACCACTTCCGGCTTTTCTGAGTAGCTTATTGGGGATAAGAATCTCACAGACTTTTTTGCCTGGGCTGGCTTTGAACCATCATCCTCAGATTTCAGCCTCCTGAATAGCTAGGATTATTGGCGAGAGCCACTGGCACCAGTTTAAGTATATCACTTTTAACATTTTGTAGACATTTGCTTTGCTTTACTATAATTCTTTGGAAACCAATGGTTCCTAATAACTATTTCTGTGAATCTGATACTAGAGTATTCATATCAGACCTTGAAAGCATTTCAGTAACGATTCCATTGTGTGATAAAAATGTTGTTACATTGGAAAAGAAATAAGACATCTTTTTTTTTAATTTAGTCTTTTGTATGTAATAAAGAAAATAATGTGTTTATAGAAAGCTTATAATATAAATATAAAATAATATAATAATATAAAGACCTTAGATTTTATAAGAAATTTGATTTGAAATGTTTTTATATTTTCAAACAATGCTCATAGATCTATGGCATTTTCTTAGACAGTTGTAATTTATAATTTTTTGCATTTTTAAAGAAACTAGTTGTCTTAAGTCTATATTTTGGTATAACTTTTCATTGAAAAGAGGGCTTATTTTGTTTTTATTTTTTGTTTTTTTTCTTTTTTAGGAACAATTGGCTTCTTTGCATGCTTTTGGTTTGTTACCAAAATCTACAGTGTGGTGAAGGTTGACTGAAGAAGCCCAGTGTGTCCAGTTAAAAGAGAAATAAATTAATTTCCTCATCAACCAAGAGCTGTTTTTGTGACTCCCTTAAGTTTTATCAGACTTATTGGCCTAGTAATCCTTCAGAAACAACATACTTCTCAGTACACCTCTTCCCACGAAATGTGGTTTTGACACTAAGGCATTTGTATTGTGATTTGATTAAGTATATATTTAGTTGTTCTCAGTGAAGAGCAAATTTAAATATTATGTGCATTTGTAAATACAATAGGTATAGAGTTTTCAATACTCTAATGGCAGAATAGAGGAGGCCATAATACTGATGAAATCCGTAACAGTTACTTGTAAATAGGATTTTCTAGGCTCGGTAGGTGGAAAGAATTATTTTTCTTTGAAGGAAATAACTTTTTATCATGGTAATTTTGAAGGATGATTCCTATGATGTATTCATGGGGGGGGAGTATGGCTTTTAAAAATCTTGTATTGGTTGTAACTGTTCATATCTTATTACTTTTCTGTGTTGACTTCATTATTCCCATGGTATTGGCCTTTAAACTATGTGCCTCTGAGTCTTTCAATTTATAAATTTGTTATCTTAATAAATATTGTAAAAACATCTTCATTGCATCATTACCTGTTATATATTCAAGGAGATTCTGTAAATACAAATTTATTGACCAAGGATGTTTTAAGATGATTTATACTTTTTATTGCATTTTACTGAATTTGTTAATCTTACACTACTTGAGTTTCAGTCGAAGTGAAATGTCAGTCTTTTAGTTTTATGTCAGGTCTAAGCTTTTCACTGTGAAATAATAATGGAGACTTCAGTCATGCCTACCTAGTCATAAATGACATGTTAGGTACTTAATATGGGCCTTACATTACAGATTTCATATTCTTGAGGGTTTTTTTTAATATATTTTTTTGTTTTTTTAAGTCAGATTTTGTCTTCATGATTACATTGTTTTAGATTTTACAAATAATTCTTTTGCTAGAATTAGAAGTCACTATTTCTTTGTCTCATTCATCTGACTAATTGAAAGTTTGAGATGACTTCAAAGGTTAAGTCTGCTTATGTCTATGAGAACGTTATTTGTATTAAGGGGTTTACTGCTTGCTGCTTATGAGAACAAAGACATTGTCATTAAAGTTATAACTAAAGTTTTAGCTTCACTTATATGATGTTGCTGGACTCTTCCTGAATAATTTTATACCACTCTCTTTTTTAAAATCCAAATATAGATGGGCATGGTGGCTCAAGCCTGAAATTCTAGCTACTTGTGTAGGCAGAGATTGGGGAAAATCACGATTTGAAACTAGATGGGCATAAAAACAAGTTCATAAGATTTGTCTCAATCGGGAGCTCAGTGTGGTGGTGCATCTAGGTCGGCCCAGGTATATAAGGTAAGAGAGATCTTACCTGGAAAATAACCAGTGCAGCAAAGGACAGTGCAGCAAAGAACCTGTAAAGTGGCTCAGTAAGCATAAAGCATTTAGTTTAATCCCAGTATCATCACAAAAAGAAAAAAGAACTGAGCCAGGCACCATGGTGCATGCTTATAAATCCTAACTCAAAAAGCTGAGAAAGGAGAGTCATCAGTTTGAGGCCAGCCTAGGTTAAATTTTAACCTAGCCGGGCACCAGTGGCTCACCCCTATAATCCTAGCTACTCAGGTGGCTGAGATCTGAGGATCGAGGTTCAAAGCCAGCCCAGTCAGGAAAATCCATGAGATTCTTCAATAAACCACCAGAAAACCAGAAGTGCTGTGGCTCAAGTGGTAGAGTGCTCTCCTTGAACTCAAGAGCCAAGGGACAGAGTTCAAGCCCCACGACTGACAAAAAGACTTAAAAAAAAAAAAACCTGATCTCTTGGTTTTGAACAGAGAAGAAAAGAACTCTAGTTACTTTCAACCTCTCACAGGATTTAAGAGAACTTTGTTTTCCAGTTGATCCTATCTTTTGTACAACTTTTACCATTTTGAGATAGGCTGATTAACTAAACAAAGGACAAAGTTTGGATTCAGATCCCTGATTAGTTTGATGGGTTCAAAGGTAAAGTTCCTTTAATCTTTCCTTCATTGAGGGCTTGGTAACTACTTAACTGGTTTGGTCTTGCTTTTCTTTATAAGCTAACAATGAGTAGGTAGCAGGTGTGAGAATACAGAATAATTTAGTATTCTTTATATGGACCGCAAGTGCTTTAGATTTAAGTTTCAGGTTTGGAGCTATTTGTATGCTAGCCAGTTGAGTATCCCAAGTTTATTGATTGACATGTCTTACTAATTATTTTTTGGTCAGTCATGGGGCTTGAACTCTGGGCTTGGGTGCTGTCCCTGTGCTCTTCAGCTCAAGGCGAGTGCTCTACTGCTTGAGCCACAGCGCCACTTCCGGTTTTCTAGTGGTTTACTGGAGATAAGAGTCTCACAGCCTTTCCTGCCTGGGCTGGCTTTGAACCTCGATCCTCAGCTCTCAGCCTCTGGAGTAGCTAGGATTACAGGCGTGAGCCCGGCTATCTCACTAACTTTTTATCCAGGCTGGCCTCAAACTGAGATCCTCCCAAACTCTGCTTCCCACATAGACTGAGGTCACTGCACCTGCCCCTAAACTCAAAACATTTTGAGCATGTCGGTACTCTAAAAGTTTGGAATTTCTGGACTGGATATGTAGCTCAGTGGTAGTGTTTGCCTAACCTGCACAAAGGCCCTGGATTAGATCACCAGCACCACCAAAAAGAAAAGAAACAATTTCAGAGTATGTCATTTTCAGATTAGTCTTCAACCTGTAAAATTATTAGAGAAAAATTCAGCTTGACAGGGATAGTGAGGACAGTGGCAAATCTCCCAGACCATCTTGAGGGGTCAGCTGCTGGTACTGGTTTAGGATGTTCTCCCAGCAAAGTGCGCCTTGCCCATGGCACATGCTGGTGGTCCCTGAGCCCTGTAGCAGTGGTGTTTGTGATATGAGTGTCCAGGGGGCCTTGTAGCTGAAAGCTCTTGTGAAGGAAGCAGATACACTGAAGGCCTAGAATGAGAGGATCAGCATTTTCCAGCTGGAGCACTGTTTAAGGAAAGTGGCCTTTTGTCTACCCCATCTGTTGTCTAACACATCAAAGTAATAAGATGGCACCTTGATTGCCTAGAATTTCCCATGGCTTCTCGCTCCAGCTATGTCTGCCCCACATCCCAGGTGAGGTCAACCTTACCTGGCCTTTCTGGCTGTTCCCCCCGAATCCTCTTTCGCCAGTTTTTCATGAGTTCAAATCTTCTCTCTCCTTGGTAAGTTGTTAAATATGTTCAGCTTTATGATAATGTTTATATGTTTTGTTTTTCAGTGCTGATACCAGGGCTTGAGTTCGGTGACACAAACCCTTACTTGCTTTCTTGTTTATGACTGATGCACAATCAGCACCAGATTTTTTTTTTTTGTCAGTCTTGGGGCTTGAACTCAGGGCCTTTGCACTGTCCCTGAGCTTCTTTTGCTCTACCATTTGAGCCACAGTGCCAACTCCTGGATTTTCTGTTTATGTGGTACTGAGGAATCGAACCCAGGGCTTCATGCAAGCTAGGCAAGCACTCTACCACTAAGCCACATTCCTGCCCCCTCCTTTAAAAAAAAAAAACAAAAAAACAGAGCTGGCTTCAAAACAGGATCCTCTGATCTCAGCTTCCTGAATAGCTTGGATTATAGGCATGTGTCACTGGCATCTGACTATGATTGGATTTTTAATAAGAATAAACAAGTAACAATGAATTCCTCCTTTGCTTGTAGATAACAAGACATTGTTGTGCTTAGTACCTAAACTAAGAAAATGTTTCTCCAAATTTATATTTTTTCTCCTGTAGTAGAAACAGATTGTAACCATAGTCTTGGCCTGCAAAGATATGTGTAGAAAATAACCCTTATCTTTCTCAAATACTCTTACTTTGATAAAGTGAAACCTTCCTTCTGATTTGATTCTTCTTAGCTATGTGATTTGAGTGTGAACACTTAAAAATCATTTTTTTGTACTTTAATTCTGAATTTCTTCAACTTGTTCATTTAAACTTCTTACCTACAGTCTTATATTTTGGTATACATTTCTGCTTTTATTCTTGGACCCAAAGACAATTTAACATTCTCATTCATGAATTATCCTGTAAAGAAAATATGGCTCTAAAGCTGTCCTGTTTTATCCTTTGAGTATGTTTAACAAAAACTAGACCGTATGAATGATCTGGACCTTGATAATCACCATCTAAGAAGAGGTCACAAGTTGTTGCACAAAGTATAGTTTCCTGAGGACTTACAGAAAGACTCATGGTCATAGAGCAGCAAGACCCATGAGTCCCTGCAACTTAGGTCAGAGGGGAGGGGCTTATATAATGACCAGGACAAAAGTGGGTTTCATCCAACCTGGACCATTCCTAGGTTGTATGGAGATACCACTGAATACATCAAGCATGCTGTCACTGACAGCACCAGGGTTGGGCCTGAAAGCTACACATCACTGCTTGCGTTATCTGTAGTGTGCAGGAAAATGGGGAGTAGGAAAGGTCGGGATACTTGGAGGGTTACAGCCTCACTATAGTTTCAGGCAGATCAAGCTGGATTTTAATAATACTTTGTATATAAAGGCATGTATTTGTTGACTGGACTTTTGATGATGAGTAGTACTGATTTGAACATTTTAAATTAGTGTATAAGGACTTAAAGACACCATTCCAACATTTCTCAGATTTTGAAACGTGCTATTTGATTCCAGAAAGTTACGCATTTTAAGATACATAAAGCAACATTGACTTGTATACTTGTTCTCTGATCACTGACAGTTGTTAAAACAAATCAGCACTGGCAGAACTTGGCCAGCTCCTCTCCACACTTAGTTTGAACTGTTACCCATGGAACCAGCCCAAACAAAGCTACAAAGAGGCTAATTGAAATCAGAATGCTGGGTCACTTCTCATTCAAACAAAACAGATGGCCCTTCTGCCATACTTCTGTCAAACTTGGGGAGCAGGGAGAGCCTTTAAAGGCATTTTTTACCTCCCACACATGCTTAACTTGCTCCTTAAAGGAATTACACATTGTTCTGAAATGCCTGCATGGGGGAAGGGAGGCTTTTCTAAAGCAGAGCTTTTTCCCTTTATTCCAAAAGTTAACTGAGAAAGCATTTTGGTAAGGACATTCAGAACTTGAGTTTTCAGCTCAGATTATGGAAATTTGTTTTTATTTTATTTTTGTACCAGTACTAGTACTTGAACTCAGGACCTGGATATGCTATCCCTTAGCTTTTTCTCTGGTGCTTTACCACTTGAGCCATACCATCACTTCTTGCATTTAGTAGTTAATTGGAGATCAAGAGTCTCAGATTTTCCTGCCAGGCTGCTTCTGAACATCAATCCTTGTATCTCAGTTTCCTGAGTAAGATTACAGATACGACCATGGGCTCCTGCTAGGGTGCCATTTTGTAATAGAAATCATGATGACCTCTGTCCTTCGCAGTATTGAAGTTTGTAAACACAGTAGCTTGGCATTTGCAATATTTATCCAAATTTTAGCTGGTTTTCTATGTTTAGAGTTTCTGTATATTATAAAGAAAATCATTATTTTCCTCCAGATTATAATGTGACCTCTGTGGAAGAAGAGAAGATGTTGGAGGCAGAAATGAGAGCATCTTACATCATCTCCCTCCAGCATTGGAGAAAGAACTGACTGGTAATTTATTCTGAGGCAAGTAGCTGATGAGGGAGGAACTAGTCCCTTTAAATCAAGGGAAGGGACAATGATTACAGGCCTATAATTCTAGGTAACTTGAGAGGTAGAGATAGGGGGATCAAGGTTCAAGACCTGCCTGGACTTCAAAGCTCACAAGAGACTCCATCACAGCTAATATCTAAGTATGGCAATATGTGACTATGGGCAAGCACGATGGCTATGTGCAAATGTACCTGTCACCCAGCAAAAAAAGGTAGCACAAAGAGGAGGACTACAGTCCAGGCTGGCCCAGACATAAAAAATAACCAACATACAAGCCAGGCACCAGTGGCTCACTCGTGTAATCCTCACTAGAAAGCTAAGACCTGAGGATTGTGGTTCAAAGCCAGCTCACCCAGAAATATCTGTGAGATGATCTCCAATTAACCACCAAAAAGCCTAAGTGGAGCTGTGGCTAAAGAGGAAGAATACTAGCATTGAGCAAAAAAAAAAAAGCTCAGACCTTGAGTTCAAGCCCCCAGCTCCCCCCCCTCTCTCTCCCTCTCTCTCTCTCTGTCTCTCTCTGTCTGTCTCTGTCTCTCTCTCTCTCACACACACACACACACACAATAAAGCCAGAGTGTTCAAGCAAAAGAGCTCCTACTTAGCAAAGCACAGGTCTTAAGTTCAAACTCCTATACTGCTTTAAAAACAAATTAAAACAGAACTGAAATAAAAGTATCCATCTGGCAAGGTGTCCGTGTAATCCTAGCTACTCAGGAGGCTGAAATCTGCCAGCCAGGGCAGGGAAGTCTGTGATACCTTCAACTACCAAAAAGATGGAAGTGGAGGTCTGACTCAAGTGGTAAAGCACTAACCTTGAACAAAAAAGCTTAGGGACAGCGTTCTAGCCCTAAGACCAGCACAAAAAAATATATATATATGTATATATATGTGTATATGTATATATATATATATATTCGTGCATGATATATGTGTATGTTATATATATATGTATTAATATGTAAAATTATAATTTTATGTATATATAAAAAATATATATATATCTCCATCTGAGGGAGCTCTAGAGCCTTTACTTCCTCTGTCCTAATTTGACTCTAACCTAGATAGTGAACAAATAAGGGCTGTTTTCAGGACATGACTCTCAACCTTTTGTCAAAATGATATTCCTTATTTTTAGTTTCTGTTCTATTGAAATTTGGATCCTGACCACAAAATGCCTTTGCTGCACTGAATGCTTTTGACCTCCGTGGGTGTCAGCAAATGTGCAAGGCTAGGCAGGCAGATGCTGAATGGCCCATTGACCAAATCCAGCCATGTTCTAGTTAGTTCTGGATGATGGGGCAGTGGGGCCACAGCTGGACTGAAGAGGGCTCACCCTGTCCCTACCCATCTGTAGGCTAATGATGGGACAGGAATATTTTGAGTATTTTTTCCAGAGCCTACTACACAGCAGATTGTCCTCTCCTCTGGAAATTGTCATCTGAACCAAAAACATAGAACTGTTTCCCTTGTGGTCTCTACTTCCAGCCCAGACAGAGAAATATGACTTCTTAGACACTCACTTTTTCTGGTGGCTCTCAGCGGGTTTCCAGGCTCATAGTGTCCATATTGCCTAAGAACTTGCTAGAGATGCCCAGTTCTAGACCTGCTGACTGGCAAATTACAAGCTCTGCAGGTGGGCCTAACACTCAGGCTTCAAGACATCATCCAGTGTTTCAGATGCCCACTTGTGTTTGAGGACCAGACTTTGAATTGTGGGAGTCTGCAGCAATTTGCAGTCTCAATTCTGCCTGGCCAGCTGCTGCTTCAACATGTTCTATTTGGGCTCCTTCTTCAGACAGTATCAGGCAAAAGATATCCTATAGATCTGAAAGTCATGGGAGTGTCAGTAGGTGGTTGTTAAAACCTTAGATGTAGCCAAGTGGTCACCAAGTGGCACATGCTTGTAATCCTAGCTACTCAGAAGGCTGAAATCTGAGAATCACGGTTCAAACCCATCCCAGGCAGAAAAGTCTGAGACTCTTATCTCCAAAAAAGCCAAGTGGCTCAAGTGGTAGAGCTCTAGTCTTGAGCAAAAAAGCTCAGAGACAACATGCAGACCCTATTCCAGCACTAGCATATATGTGCACACACACACATACCCCTCAGATGTGGTAACATTGGTCAGGACAAATAGTAGATAAAAAAAATCATCTGGGTACCGGTGGCTGAGGCCTGTAATCCTACCTGCTCAGGAGGCTGAGATCTGAGGGTCATGGTTCAAAGCCAGCCAGGCAGGAAAGTCCGTCAGACTCTTATCTACAATAAACTACCAGAGAACCGGAAGTGGTGCTGTGGCTCAAGTGGTAGAGCACTCACCTTGAGCTGCAGAGCTGAGGGACAGTGCCCAGGCCCAGAGTTCAAAAAAAAAAAAAAGAAAAGAAAAGAAAAAAGAAGCCTGGCACCAACAAGGCCTAGATGAAAGTCAGTGAAGATTATAACATCTAGCTTTTATTGAACACCTACTGTATTACAGGTTCTATATTTTTACCTACAATAGTGACTGCCTCTTTGTTTAATTTTCTGCGTGTAAGTAGAATGTTGTAGATGTGGTCCTTGCCACACAAACCTGTGTGGGCCCTTGTCATGGCCCCTCATGGGAACAGGACCAGTAAGAGACCTTCAACTGAAAACAAAGCGGAATGCAGAAACAGCAGATCAATAGGCTGGGCAAGATGGCAGATCAGAAGGATCTACCATTTTTATCTCCATGAATGAGAAGAGTCTAGTAACTCAGAAGAGACTAGATTCTGAAGAAGAAAGGAGAAGATGAGAACTAAGGATAGAGATCGTGAAGGTGGAAAGGCAGAAAACTAGAGAAAGCAAGAAGGTCATGTATCCCATAAATCTTAGACCTAGTATCAGGATTTGTGAGCCAGAGATTATGGTATGGAAGACTAAGCAGTAAAGAAGGCATTGTGTCTGCCCCCTTATTTTAGAGGGCCTTCATAAGATGTCACTTTGAAAGAGGTATTGTTGGAGATTGCATTACCAAGAAATAATCTTGGTTCAAAGAGTCTTGGGACACCTTGCCATAGAATTTGGTGGAAGTCAGTCTTAGAGGTAGATGAGAGGGTATCCAACAGGGTCTTCAGAAGTTTAAGCAGAAGGAACTACATTAGAACCTTAGATGCCAGAAGCAGTTGCTTGACATGGCCTGCTGGAGACAAGGGACTTGGATTTGGAACTCTCAGAAGAGATGCATGGTATGAGTTAGCTGCTCTGCTCTGTAGAGGAAAACAGTTATGCCCCAAAACACCAGCAGAGGCACCATTCAGGGCAGTGGTGTGGATGCTGAAAGTTTGAGTGCTGCAGTAGATCAGAGGCCAGGGCAGAAAGACAGGTTTCAGCCAGAAGGATGCTAAGTATTTAGTCTTCTGTCTGTCCCTGGCTCCATGTGTCTACCCTCCAAATCACATGACAGCCTCAGCCTCTTGTATCCACACACAGGTTTGTATATGCACACAGCCATGTATATGACAATTTCGGGAAATTCACATTTTTGATTTTTTAGATAAGTTGGTCTATTGTTAATGTTTTAGTTGTTTTCCTTTTTTATCTACTTGTCCTTGTTGATTTTTCCATACATCTGATGTAGGTAGTTTTGTACTGTCCATCCTATTAATATTTCAGTTCTGTTTTTCCCTCCCTCCTTTACTCTACCATCATCATATCTGACTCAGTACCTTTCACTATAAATCTTTTGGGTTTTTTTGTAATACTAGGATTTGAACTCAATCAGAAACCTAATTAATAGAACACAAGCTGAAAATAGGGTATTAAAGACTTAAAGTTAAAACAGAGAAATCAGATCAATCAAAGACATTGAAAAAACACAAAAAATATGAGTGGAATCTATAAGGCTTCTGGAATACCATTAAAAGACTAAATATTGAACAGGTACCAATAGCTCATACCTGTAATCTTAGCTACTCAGGAGACTGAGATTAGAGGATTGAGGTTTGAAGGCAACTCCCAACAGAAAAGTGTATGAGGCTCTACCTCAATTATCTAGCAAAATGCAAGACTGAAGGCATGGCTCATCCTAAGTTTCAGCTGTGATAGCAGTGCATGTGTGCACACACAGACACACACAGCTGAGAGAGAGACACAGAGACAGACACAGAGAGAGAGACACAGAGAGAGAAAGGCGGTCATGGGCATGAAGGAGAAGAGATTCAAACTAAGGTATGGCTAATATATTTAATAAAATAAGAGCAGAAAATGTCCTTAACCTTCAGAAAGAGAAGGTTATCCAGGTTAAAGAGTCTTATACCACACCAAACAGGCAAGATCATAGAAGACCCTAAACTATAAGGATCTATGAGGGAATACTTTGAAAGGTATACTCAAACTAGAAAATCTTGCCATACAATGGCAAGCCCTCTAGAATTACAACAGATTTCTCAGCACAAATTCTAAATGCAGTATGGCATGGAAGGACATAAAAGCTTTGAAAGGTAACAATTGGGAACCTGGATTGTTGTAGCCAGCAAAGCTAACCTTTATAACTGAGGGAAAAATAAAAAACCTTCCAGGATAAACAAATGCTAAATCATTTATTACCATTAATCTGGTATGGCAATTTAATTTTTCTGGGTCCAAATTCACTGATTTTTTTTTTTTGTCTCATTACCTGTACCTTTAGAATTTTATACATTCTTCCCAGCCTCAGGAACACAAAGTTGTTTGACATTTTTATACTGGTTTTATGTATTTACCTTCACAGTTAGATCTTGATTATCCAAAATTGTCCTGTATATATAGTATTTATTTTTCTCCAAATAAACTGATTTTTCTTGTCTTTTCTCTTTTTTTTGGTACTGGGGATCGAACCCAGGATGTTGCACTTGCTAGGCAAGCGCTTTGCCACTGAGCTACATCCCAGCCCTAAACTGATTTTTCAACAACCATCTATTAAAAAAAAAAAAATCTAGCCAGGCGCCGGTGGCTCTTGCCTGTAATCCTAGCTACTCAGGAGGCTGAGATCTGAGGATCGAGGTTCAAAGCCAGCCTGGGCAGGAAAGGCCGTGAGACTCTTATCTCCAATTAACCACTAGAAAACCGGAAGTGGCGTTGTGGCTCAAGGGGTAGAGCGCTGGCTTTGAGCTGAAGAGCGCAGGGACGGTGCCCAAGTCCAGAGTTCAAGCCCCACGACCAACAAAAAAAAAAAAACAACTTTCTCCTATGTTTGTCTTATTGCTTTTCACATGTCTTAAAAGATTCCTATGTCTTTCAATGATGCAGACTTCTTTGTACTTTTTTCTGCTTCCATCTGGCTTCTAGCCATTGCAGGAAGAAGACACCTTATTTTGTAATACACAAAAGATTGATGGAGACCCTAATAATCCTCCTGTGATCTGTAATAGTAGAAGGAGTTCTTCCTATCTCTCTGTGTTTTGGATCCGTCTTCACCTCATTTCCCCTTGACTCTAGTAACCACTATTTTCTACTTCGGTAACAGCTGAAAAATTGATTCTTAAAAAAAAAAATTGATTCGTGCTTAGAAATAGTCTCATTTTGTATTACTGGGACAGGGAAACATAACAGAGAACTTTAAAAACTCCAAGACTCAATGAAATTGATACTTGCTTTACTTAAAAATTTCCTGGTGAGGGGCTAGGAAGGTAACTCAGTGGTAGAGTGCTTGCCCTTGCATGCATGAGACCCTGGGTTCGATTCCTCAGCACCACATAAGCAGAAAAAGCTGGAAGTGGTGCTGTGGCTCAAGTGGTAGAGCGCTAGCCTTGAGCTGAATAGCTGAGGGACAGTGCCCAGGCCCAGAGTTCAGGTACCATGACTGGCAAAAAAAAAAAAAAAAATTTCCTGGTGAGCCAGGTGCCCGTGGCTCACACCTGTAATCCTAGCTACTCAGGAGGCTGAGGCCTGAGGATCACAGTTCAGGAAAGTCTGTGAGACTCTTTTTTTTTTTTTTTTTTTTTTTTTTGGGTCCGGTCGTGGGGCCTGAACTCTGGGCCTGGGTGCTGTCCCTCAGCTCTTCAGCTCAAGGCTAGCGCTCTACCACTTGAGCTACAGCGCCACTTCCGGCTTTTTTCTTTTTGCTTATGTGGTGCTGAGGAATCGAACCCAGGGCCTCATGCATTGTGAGGCAAGCGCTGTACCACTGAGCCACCTTCCCAGCCCGAGACTCTTATCTCCAATAAATCACTCAGAAAACTGGAAGTAGCCCTGTGGCTCAAGTGGTAGAGCACTAGCCTCGAGCTAAAGAGCTCAAGGACAGAGCCCAGGCCCAGAATTCAAGCTCCATGACCAACCAAAAAAAAAAAAAAAAAAATTCCTGGTGAGAGCCTTGCACCTGACACCCCAATGGAATGAAACAGAACAAGCAATGCATTTTTATTGTTACTGGTGTGAGCTTATGTTCACTGAGGGTTGGCTGTCCAGGGCTAGTTAGGCTGGACAACAGGCTGAAGCATCTGGGTCAGTTTGGTTCAACTGCAACTCTGTGCATCTCTGTTCCATGGTCTTTCATGCTCCTAGATTGGTTGGCTTGCGTAGGACATGCTTTTCTTACTGGGATAAAGGCAGAGTAAGCAAAAGCATTCAAGTATCTTCTAGGCCTGAAGTCTCCCTGGCCAGTGTCTGGCCAAGCTCAAACTCAAAGGCAAGGTGTGCCTCACCACACCTGTAATGAGAGAAAAGGAAAGAGCTGCAGTCAGCACACAATCTACCGTGCAGATTGAAGTATAAACTCCACTGTCTGGATTCCAGGATTCTAGGGCTGGTTTCACCCCATCTATGCAACCCAAGCTCCTCACTTTGGGCACCCTGGGAGTCATACAGAAGCTGGGTAGAGCAGGATATTCCAGTACCAAACCTTACATCAACCATAGGCCAAATTTCACATAGCTTCTCACTACACAAAAAGGGGCCATCTGGGTGCACTTATTACTAGTAGTTTATACAACACCAACATTGAATAAGTTCTGCTCTAGGAAATAGACTGAAGCAGAAAGAAGGATCTTTGTCATTTTTTAATTTTTTACTTTTGGGGTTAAAAAGTATCTCAATGGATTATTTTTTCAATAAGTAGTGGTAAACATTTATTTTTGGTGGCTGGACTTGGATGCTCCCAACTTCCTTTTTTGGGGGTTTGAAAGTTTGACTACAGAATTGAGAGATATGGTTTAATTCGTGTGTGTGTGTGTGTGTGTGTGTGTGTGTGTGTGTGTGGTTTCTCTGGCTGGAAAATAAAAGCTCTATATTTTTTCTGTATCCAATATACTTCAAAGTTTTAAAAATTTGGATAAAGCACATCAGGGTTATGGGTGTTCTAGATTTTTGTCTTTTTATAACTTCTTCATATTTCACATTAGTTTGACCTTGGGTTAAAGGAATGCTTTTGAAAAGAATAATGATTTGATCCTAGCAATAGATATAGCAAAAAATACTGGGGTCAATATGTTAAAAGCTTAAAAAAAGAAGATGAAGAAGAAAAAGAAGAAGCAGAAACCACATTTTGCAAACTTTAAACTTAGGACTACATGAATAAGAGAATTTCCAGGCTGTATTCTTTTTTTTTTTTTAATGTATGGTGTGAATATATTTTCCAAAGTTTATCAAAGTAAAAAGTTTGAATTAGGGAAACTCAGCTCATTTTCCCAGGTTACATAGGCAATTTTTCTGGATTTGTCTTTAACATTTTTATGGCTATTTTGTTTCTTCTTTTTTCACACAAAAAAGTTGAACATACCCACATGTGTTGGGATTTTACAATATGGCCTGAAATATATGTTTCAGCAATGTATTGAAGATAGAAAAAGCTAGTTTTAAGATAGTATGTATTGCCGGGCACCAGTGGCTCATGCCTATAATCCTAGCTACTATGGAGCCTGAGATCTGAGGATCATGGTTCAAAGCCAGCACAGACAGGAAAATCCATGAGACTCTTATCTCCAATAATCCACCAGAAAACCGAAAGTGGTGCTGTGGCTCTAGTGGTAGAGCACTAGCCTTGAGCTGAAGAGCTGAGGGACAGCGCCCAGGCCCAGAGTTCAAGCCCCACAATTGACAAAAAAAAAAAAAAAGTAATATGTATAAATGACTTTATTTTTGTTAAATCCAGACAATATAATAACTTACCTCGCTTTTGAATATGAACTTTCTCCTCAAATCCCTAGTTTTTGTTGTTATTGTTTTGCTTTTGTCGGTCATGGGGCCTGAACTCTGTGCCTGGGTGCTGTCCCTCAGCTCTTCAACTCAAGGCTAGCGCTCTACCATTGAGCCACAGCTACTTCCAGCTTTTTCTACTTATGTGGTGCTGAGGAATTGAACCCAGGGCCTCATGCATGCAAAGCAAGCACTCTACCACTGAGCCACCTTCCCAGCCCCCAAATACAAGTTTTTTGTTTTGTTTTGTTTTGCCGGTCGTGGGGCTTGAACTCTGGGCCTGGGCACTGTCCCTCAGCTCTTCAACTCAAGGCTAGCACTCTACCACTTGAGCCACAGTACCACTTCCGGCTTTTTCTGCTTATGTGGTCCTCAGGGCCTCATGAATGTAAGGCAAGCACTCTACCACTGAGCCATCTTCCCAGCTAGTTTATATATATATTTGTCTGTGACAACTATTATTATTTATACAATACTTAGTACTGTATTGCTTTTTAGTTTTGTTTTTGTACAATGGGGTTTCTTTTCGTTGTTGGTGGTAGTGGTCATGAAGCCTGAACTGTGGGCCTTTGCGCTGTCCCTGAGTTCTTTTGATCAAGGCCAGTGCGCCTTGAGCCACAGCTCCCCTTCTTTTCTGGTGGTTAATTGGAGATAAGAGTCTCACAGATTCCTACCAGGAATATCTGGGCTTCGAACTGCGATCCACCTGAGTAGTTAGGATTACAGGTGAGCCACCAGTGCCCAGCCGGGATTTTCATTTTAACGTGTCCATTTGGGAATACAGTGTGTCTTGATTATCCCTGTTAGCACTATCCCCACCTTTGGTCTTCAGCTCCACCCAGACCTGAGCTCCTCCCTGTCCTGGAGTTCTCGCCCTACAGCTGGCCACTCCCTCTCACCGGCCAAACCCACTCGCGCATGCGTTTTACCTCACTTCTGCCCTGGCTTTCCGGAGCCAGACCAGCAACGTGGATGGGGCAGATATTATGTCCTCTCTCCCGAGGGGATATGGCCCCTCTAATAAACCCTGTGCTGCCTGCCTCTGCGTGGTCCTCTGGGAGGGTCCTGAAGGATTCTTACAATCGCCTCTATCATTCTCCCCCGTCCCATATATACACATACATATATAATATATATATATATGTATATATATAATATGTATATGCTCATATATAATGCACTGGGTCAGATACTGACTCATATATAATATATGATATATATGAACATGTACATAGGACCATGTATTTACACATAATTTTCATTTTTAGGTCTAGCATTTGTATTTGAGAGAAAACATGTATCCTTTGTCCTTCTGATCCTGGCTTGCTTCACTCAACATACTGTTTTCTAGATTCATCCTAAATGGGATATTTTTTAAAAGGAGAATTGAATATCTAATCATTTGGCATTTTTGCATGAAGAATTCTAAAACATCCCTAATTCTAAGGAAACTAATAACCCTCTAGTTCAGGTCTTGTTTTAATCATAGAAATTATCTGGCTAGCAGTAATAGCAGATATTAGGTGGAAAATTACAACAAAGGATTGAGATGGGAAAGTCTGAAATACCAATGTGTGCCTCCTTCATACCTCCAGCAGGGAATAATGGGTTCCCAGAGTAACCTAAGTGGCCCATATGCCCAGAGTTCTGGTCTGGGTTTGTGCTTTGGAGTTAATTGTCGTTACATGAAGAAGCTAAAAGACCATGGGTAGGGAAGATCCTGTCGTGTCTGCTTAGATATCTTCTCTGGTGCAGCCATTATTGCCATATTAAAATAAGCTTAAATGCTAGGAATGTGCATTGCTTTAGACTTATGCATATAGTATTTAATTTCTTACAAATCTAAAGGAAGAGAAGATCTAATTTAAATTTCTCTCTATTCCAAATTTCTTCTACTAGAATTCAGATATCTGAGAACATTTCCCTAGATTACTTAGGAGAGTTATGAGCAGCAGGGCAGTCTCACTCATGTTTTTGAAGGTCCGTTATGTGGCATTGCTCCCTTACCTAGTAAAACAGAGGAGTGAAAAAATGACCTTGGCCTTTCACCTTATCACAGCAAAAAGTTTAAGATTTGTTTTGTGTTTTTGATTCAAATAATTCTGAGAACAGTTTTTTAAAAAAGAATAAACTGAGAATCTCAAGCCACATGAACAGTTACAGGCCTTTTGTTGGATGGACCGTTTTCTATCCCAGATCAAGATCGTTGATGCCATTGTGGGCAGGGGTGCCCAGAGTCAGCAAGTGAGGATTAAGAAACAGCTCCGAGCAATTAGATCACATAAAGTTCCAAATGTCTAGTTTATCAGAATGAATCCAAGTTTGGCTCCTGTTGCTAAAAGAAAAAAAAAAGTGATGTACATATTACTTACAAGCAAACCCAGGGGCATGCTGTCTATTATCAGCAATAAACAGATTTGATTCTTTTGTAAATGAGATTGGCAGGGCCCCAGGGGATTTGTCATAGTCAGGATAATCCTCCAATCATCTGCCTGCCCTATCATGGTAATAGAAAAACTGTGGGTAATAAGGCTGGTTAACAATCTTCTTGTCTGGTGCATTAAAGATAATTCCACAGAACCCAGAGGGTCTTAACCAAATGGCCCCCATGACATGGTTCAGCATTACACATCTTACCAGGCGTCATCTCCACCAGGGCTGCCAGCTTCCTATCAACTGTGCAGGTTGCTCAGCCCCTGCTTTGTGCACAACCCAGGCTGAACTGCATTTGGACTTGAATGCAACATGGGAGATGGAACTGATCCAAAACTCAGTGGCCACAAAGGTAGAAATGAAGATGGTATCAAACCCTCCAGGGGCAGGGTGGGAAAGGAAAGGTTCCCTTGGGCCAGGGCTCACTAGTGATGGGAGCTTAGTGAAGGTGACACTGCAGTTCCTCTTTTATTTTGTCTTACTATCCAGATGACTTAGGTGTACTATTTTGAATAAGCAATACATGCACATGTCTCAGAATTTTTAATTGCAAAGGAACACCATGAAAACAGTCATCTATCCTGTCCTACTTCTGCTGGCAGGTGACTTTCACCAGCATCATTTTATCCTTTAGTTAAAAAAAATACAAGAAAGTACGAACAAGCCCTTAGACTTCATGCTAACTGAAATAAGCCAGTTGCAAATGGACAAACATATTCCACTCATATGAAATCTTAGATTTATAGAGACAAAGTATGGTAGGCAGTAGGACTAGAGAGGGGACAGAAGAGGTAATTTTTAATGGGGGCAGATTTCTAGACTGGGAGGTGAAAGTTCTGTAGAGGGAAGGTGGTGATAGTTGCACAACGTTATATGAACATGAATGTGCTGCTTAATGTTTTGTGTGTGTGTGTGTGTGTGTGTGTGTGTGTGTGTGTAATATAATTACCCTGCATCTAATCTAATTTTTTTCTCACTACCTTATTTTTTTTACAAAGCTAGAGAGGCTTATTAGTTGTATTAACTTATTATTTATTAGAAAGTCCTACTAGCTTTCATTATATTGCTCCAGATTTGGAGCACTGGTTTCAAGGACACTCAGGAGCAGGTATATGAATACAAAGCAAAGGGAAGCAAGAGCAAAGAAAATACACTCTCTAGATGACAGCCTGGGCAGGCACAAGGAGAATGCTAAACTGGAGTCCCCAAAACTCAAAAACTTTTATTAGGGTCTGTAGGCATGGTCGCCCTGGATGCAGGATTCTGTGTCACTGACTCTCAAAAGGCAGCTATGCATCTTCCACGTCTCCCACGCCTCGCAGGGAAGTTCCATGGTCAGGCCAGGGTTGTCATTTTCCCTGGGTGACAAAGGGTTTCAGGTCAACAAGACCTCCCTGTATGTCACACACATCTCAATAATAGCAAACCAGTATGTGATTACTCACCAACATCCAAGCCATTATCATAAGATCAGTTTCCCAACTCTACCACCAACTCCTATGCAAAAGAACACTAACGGAAGATAGCACCCATGTAAGTGCATAATGTATTTTCAGGTAGCCATATGTGACCAAGGTCTCTAGTTAGAGGTGAACAATCCTTTTAAGACCACACACAGAGAAAAGGTTCTAAATATCATCTTGAAAAATTTCTTCCAGCCATGGCGGCACATACCTGTAATCCCAGCACCAGAGAGGCAGAGGCAAGAGGATCTTGAGTTTGAGGAACTGCATAGAGAGACCCTATTTCAAAAGAAAAAAATAATCACACACACACACACACACACACACACACACACACACACACACACACACACACACACAAGCAAAACCAAAGTCAAAACAATTGAAAGTGCTCTTGTAAGAAACTTCTGTGCTCAGGCAAGCAAATGTTTGTTGATTGTGCCTGGCACCAGTAGATGATGTCTGCAATCACTGCAGTCACGTATTGGGGTTTAGGAGTGTTTTGAAAGCAGGCCTTTAAAACTCGTTGGTAGATGGAGGAACCTCTGGGAAAGTTTTCTTTTACTAGGTATTTCAGGGTCCTATTGTGTTCCAATAAATTACTGCAAGCCAGGTTGCTTCAAACAACATAATTTGACCATCTTACTATTCTGAAGGCCAGAGAAACAGCTCTTGTGGGGGTATCTCCCTTTGGGAGGGTGGAGAGGGGAAGCCATTTTGTGGCCTTTGCCAGCTTCTAGGGGCTACCTGCATGCGTGGCCTGCAGCTCCTCCTTACACCTTACATGCTTAATATATTTCCAAGCCACATTCCTGTCACTCTGACTTCACACTCCTCCTCCTCTAACTCCTCTTCTTCCTCTTCCTTTTCCTTCTTTTTTTTTTTTTTTTTGCTGGTCATGGGGCCTGAACTCTGGGCCTGGGCGCTGTCCCTCAGCTCTTCAGTTCAAGGCTAGTGCTCTACCACTTGAGCCACAGTGCCACTTCTGGCTTTTTCTGCTTATGTGGTGCTAAGGAATCAAACCCAGGGCTTCATGCATGCAAGGCAAGCATTCTACCACTGAGCCACCTTCCCAGCCCCCTTTTCTTTCCCTTAAGACTTGGTCTAAAGCTGGGTGCTGGTGGCTCACACCTGTAATCCTAGCTACTCAGAGGCTTAGATCTGAGGATTGAGGCTTAAAGCTAAACCAGGCAGGAAAGTCTGTGTGACTCTTACTTCCTATTAACAGCCAGGAAACTGGAAGTGACAATGTGGCTCAAAGTGGTAGAGCACTGGCCTTGAAGCAAAAAGAGCTCTGGGACAGCACCCAGGCCCTGAGTTCAAGCCCAAGACCACCACCAACAACAAAAACAGACAAGGTTCAACTGTGTAGGCAAGGCTAGCCATGCACTTGTGATCCTCCTACCTCAGTCTCCTAAGTGCTGGGATTACAAGTATGTGCCACCACACCCAGCTCCTTCCTTCTTATAACAAACTCTTGTAATTATACCGGGTCCATCCACATAATCCCTCTCCCCATTTCAAGATTCCTAACTTAAAACTTTACACCTACTAAATGACATGCTGATAGGTTTGGGGACATTAGGATGTGCAGATACCATTTAGAGGCCAGTATTCAGCCCACCACACTAGGAAATTAAGAAAAAGCAGAATAATGATCAGTCTACAGAGCAAGCAAAAATAACAGGAAATTATGGAAAGAATACATTTGGCATAAAATGCCTCAAGATTCAACATTTTGAATTCAACAAATATGTTTGAAGCATCTGCCACGGGCCGGGCCCTGTTCCAGGTGCTTGGGAGACCCAGGGATTAAAAGGCCAAAACCCTCCCCTCCTGAGGTTTTTGTTCAAAACATGTGATAAATAAGCATGAAGACTTGGGTGTGGCTCACATGGTGTGGCATTTGCCTAGCAAATGAAAGTCCCTCAGTTCAACCCTTTGTACCTCCAAATAAATGTGAATAAACAAGCACTTTAACAATGAGATGTAAGAAATGTAATGGGGAGTGGGGGGGAAGAGGGTGGTGGCCGGGGCACTGCCCGCCTACTGACGCTAGGGGGAGCTGAAGTGCAGTTTTGGCGACTGACGTTGGAAAGTCAAAAAAATCAGACTTAAGAGCGTTTGGGAGCCAGAAGGAATTTTAGAGGTCATGTATTCTCACTTCTTTAGCTTACAGAAAGGAAATGAAGGCCCGAAAAGCCCACAATGTGGTTGCTAGTTATTCTGTATTTGGCCTAAATCTCAGAGACAGTCTCTTCCTCTCTCCCGAAGGAGCCAGACACAACCACCACCCTTATCAAAGGCAGCGCTGCCCAGGAGGGCGGCTTGGAGGGTTTTGTATCATAGCAGCAGGAGGGAGGGATGATCTCAGAGCCAAGTTCTATCTGTGCCACTGTTTAAAAATCATTCCACAGAACTTCTAATAGGTCTCTTTCTGAGTGCAGGATTCTGAAGTCTTAAATCAGTGACTCCTGCTCGCTCAGCCTTTGAGACTCAACTTTGGTGAAAATAACCTACATTGGCCAGACACCAAAAGGAAGGAAAGAATAGATTCTGATAAAGAGCCTTTGGTGTTCTTACTGGAAGAATAAAGCAGCTTCATTTTCTTAATTGTTCTGCTCTTTAGGACTGGAAAGTTATTTGAATGTGTCAGGAAACCCATAGATATCTTTATCCATTATATCCTTGGGTGTGCCTATTTGCCAATACAGAGGCCAGATATTCCTCAAGTTAATGATAAAAATCCTTTGAGCTGTATTCCAGGACAATCCTTCCAAGACCCTGTGGAAAAGAGGAAACTCATTTCACCCAGGAGGACTGTATTTGTTGAGGGCGATGTTGTTCTGAGATTGGAGTACAGGCCCTGAGATCCACCAGCAACACAGCATTTAAAAAAGCAGTTAGATCATGAACAGTCAGCTCCTAGATGAGTCTCTGATCTCCTCTGTGTTCTCTCTTCCAGTTCTACTTTCCCCTAAAGACTCACCCATTCAAATCTCCATCACCATCTCCTCTAAAAGTTGCTCCCTGGGCCCTGTCCTCTTCTAGCAGAAGGAATTAAAATATTCTATCAATCAATGTATTTAATCAAAGTTTCACCAGACTAGAGAGACTTCAGGAATGAAGATCCAAAGGACCCCCCCCCCCACACACACACCAGTGTTTTGTGCTTGGACAGCCATGAGAAATATAATTAAACAAAATGATATGACCTAATGGTAATAGCCTGAGGCCTCCTGCAGGGCCTGTCAGCTCAAATTCTCCTAGGCCTATGTGGCTTTCTTCCTCCAGGGTGTGGGGCAGGTTCTCCAGGAACGCAGGTCTCCCAGGGAGAAGGGAGAAAGTGACCTCTCTAGGTTTTGTGGCTTGTTTTGGAAGTAAGCTGTGGTTCGTTTCTATGACCCTCTTTGGGGAAGAGGAACTCTAGTTTTTGTGAGTCACATTAGGTGCGGACTAGAATAATCAGTAATTAAAATGACATTCAAGACAATGTTCTGAACACCAAGACAATGGGAAAATTATCATGAACCAGGTATCAACATCCGAATTGAACAAAGGGTATTTCTGGGTTTTGCTTAGCCCCGGCTTCACGGTGGCAGGGCGGGGCACTGGCTGGGCCGAAGCAGGGGAGGCCTGGGGTGGGTGCGGTGTGGGAGCCGAGGGGACTCAGGGAGGGGCTGAGCAGTCTGTCCTGCTGGACAGGGATAGAATAACACCTCCGTCCTGCGGATACTCGCACCCACGCTCCCGCTCATCTGGACTTTTCCCCAAGTGTGGCTGGCCACCGGCGGGATGTAAAGGGCGGCCTGCCGCCGGGCTGAGCCCGCACGCCCGCCCCGAGAGCGGCCGGCGGCCGCTGACACTGGCACGCGCTTCGCAACGGAGTCTGCACGGTCGTTCTCGGATAGCTAGCAAGCCATGCCTCCCGTGAGGCTCACAACCGTTGTTTACCAGTTGAACACAACGAAGAAATCCCTAGAAAACTGGCAGACAAAGTTCACTCAACAGGACAGAGGGAATCGGTGCGGTCCACGGAGAGGCCGAGAGGTCGCGGAGAGCGCGTTCAGGGTGCCAGTCCGGTCCGCAGGGGACGAGAACGGGCGTGGCTACGGGGTCTGGTGGGCGTGGCTACGGGTCTGGTGGGCGTGGGGAGCGGGGGCTCGCCACAGCGGGAGGGGCGGGGCTAAACTGCGACGGGGCGTGGCGGGGGCGTGGCGGGGGCGTGACAGGCAGTCGGGAAGATGGCGCAGCGTCTGTTGCGGAGGGCGGCGCGTGGAGCGGTGGCAGCGACGACGGCGCAGCCCCGGCTGTGAGTGCAGGTCCCCCGGTCCCTGGGCTCCCGTCCCGGGCTCGCGAGGTTCAGCTTCCCGCCCGCCCCCCCACTCCACCTCGGGCCCGAGCGGGGACCGGCGTGCGCCTGCCCCCTGCGGCGGAGGCCGGGCCTCGGGGCGGGAGGGCCCCGGCGTGGACTCGGAACGGGTGCAAACTAACACCGGGCGACCGGGCCGGCCGGCCGGCCCCCCGGGGCGGCGCTGCGGGTCCTGATTTCGGGGGCTCTGGAGCTGGCCGCGGTGCTTGCCGCTCGGTCCGGGCTGCCAGCGCGTCCCACACGTTTAACGCGCCTCACAACTACTGAGGGTCCCCAGGAACTTCCGCTCTGTCTTGTGGCCAGTGGAACAGGGAAGAAGCGTGTCAGACCATTTACGAATAACAAGCCAGTCCTACCTGAACACAGATGACGTGTTTAGTGAAAAATACACTCACTTTAAATATTTGAAAAAGGCCTGGAGCCCCTGGCTCACTCCTGTACTCTTACCCACTCTGGAGGCTGAGATCTGAGGATCACGGTTCAAAACCGGCCGCGGGGGGGGGGGGGGAAGGAAGGACAGGGGGGCTGGGAATGTGTGTGTGTGGGAAACAAAACAAAACAAAAACAGCTGGGACAGGAAAGTCCTTGAAACTCTATCTCCAATTAACCAACAAACCTGGAAGTGGAGCTGTGGCTCCAGTGGTAGAGTGCTAGTCTTAAGCACCAAAGCCCAGGTCCTGGGTTCAAGTCCCAGTACTGAGGAGACAGGAAAACACGAGGGATTAATTTTATACTTTTCGATTCTTTTTTTTATTTTTAATTTAAGAAAACACAGCAAGAATAAAGCAATTCAAACCTCAGTATTGGGGGGGGGTGAAGACACCTACAGTCCAATAGCAGGAACCCTCACAAGAGTCTCAGAGACCCACCAGTGCCCTTGAGCCTCACCTTGAGAACCACAGGCCTAGATTTGCTCATTTGCTGACTATTGGCACACACAGTATCATTTGTTTTCTCTGACCCTTGTGTGAAGAAGTAGGTAGTCATGTTTATTATGGCAGCAGAATCAAGAGGCTAAGCTTCTCTCTCACAGCCCTCTGGCCAGTAGTGGCAGAGTTAAGTTCTTGGCTCCTTCAGATTCTGTGGCCTGTGAACAGTGACTATACTCCATCACTAACTCTGATACCTAACAGTGAGTGCATTCCATCACTGTCTCACCCAGTGCTCCGTGCTCGTCACTCCCTAGCACACATCCTCCATCTCAGCACACCTTACACACACCTTATCAAGGTCCTGAGCTTTGCAAAGCTTCATCATGGATCCTGGTGCCTTCACCAAACTCCAGCATGCATTTGTATCACCACTCCCCATTGGAAAAAGTGTGTGTCCCAGAGGACTGTACTTATGTGCACTTGCTCCCCCTTTAGTCTTCCAGACTCCTCTCATTTCTAGCATTCCTTTTTTCTGCCTGTGAGAGTGAGGTGGTTTCAGGCATGGGCAACACACTTAGATGCTCTGGTTTATTTTAAAGATTGCTTTACTTGGGCTGGGAAGGTGGCTCAGTGGTAGAGCGCTTGTCTTGCATACATGAGGCCCTGGGTTTGATTCCTCAGTATCACATAAGCAAAAAGAAAAAAGACGGAAGTGGTGCTGTGGCTCAAGTGGTAGAGTGCTAGCCTTGAGCTGAAGAGCTGAGGGACAGCGCCCAGGCCCAGAATTCAGGCCCCAAGACTGGACTCCCCCCCCCAAAAAAAGATTGCTTTACTTCCCAGATGGTTTTTTAAATTGAAAATCTTAAGCTTTGCAATTTGACTAATGCACAATATTACATATCTACCATTAGCAGTAGTGTATCAAATCTTTAGTCCCTAGAAATCCTGTGGCACTCAATTATTCACCCATGCCCTCCTCCCTAGTCCTGGCCATTCCAGCCAGATTATTCCCATGTCTGTAATTTGTTTTTTCCAGGGTGTCACATCATGGGAATCACACCATATGTAGTCTTTGTAGATTGGGTTCTTGGACTTAAAATATTCATGTGAAATTCCTTCATGTTTTTTTGTGGCTTGATGCCATTCTTTTCTGTTGCTGAATATAAATGTACCACAGTTTATTATTGAAGGACATTTGGGTTGTTTCCATTTTGTTGTTTATGAAAAAGCCTGATCTGTTTATAATATATAGTATATATTATAACACAAGTTTTTGTATGGACATAAATTTTCAAATCAACTGGGTAAATATCTAGGAATACTGAATGTAATTATTGAATTGTTTGAAGTAATCTGTTCTCATCTTCTGCACATTTCTCAACTGAGTTGTGTGATGTCTATATATATATATTTTTTTTTTCAGTCCTTGTCTATAGGTAGGAATCCATTATCTTATTCCTAAGCTGTTTCTGGCTCATTCTTGAGGTCATGGGAATCTCCAGAGTGATGAGTGGACTCAGTGTTTTTGAGTTTTCTTAGCTTGTATTCCACCACTTGAGCCATACTGCCAGCACAGCTTTTTCGTGGCTGTTTCAAGGAAAAGTTACAGACTTTTCTTTCCCTGAATTCTGACCTTCCAGGTCTCAGCCTCCTGAGTAACTAGGATTACTGGTGTGAACCACCAGTGCCAAGCTGTTTATTTGTATTTTCTTTAAATTCATTCATTTTTTTAAAGTAGGAGCTGCCAATTTATGCATGACCTCCCTGCAGTGCCCCTCCCTCCCCACCAATGGGGAAGTCCCCAGGTAAAGTTTTAGGGATACAGGTTTCCAAGAAGACCCGGAGAAGAAGGTGGGCTTCTTGGGGTGGGGGTGGGCCTTCAGTAAATATAATGAAATATTTTGTGAAGAGTTGGTAATTGGAAAAACAATGTTTTCCCTACCCCTGAATACAACTGTAGCTGTGTTCTGTTGTTACACTTTGCTTGTTTATTCTGCTCCACATGACTTGTGATCTCAGCAGGTTAAGTTTAGAATTTTATTAGGCAATAAAGGAAATGTTGAGGAAATGGTATTTTTGTTGTCATATGGGTCACACGGGTATGATTTGAAATCCATTGTGATTCAAACAGGTTTGAGTTATTTTGTGTTGTTGGTTGACTGTTTTATAGCTTATTGCTCTGGTTTGAATGTGTCCCTCCAGAGCTCATGTGTTGGAAATTTAATCCCCAGAGCAACAGTGTTGAGAGGTAGAACCTTAAAGAGGTAATTAGGTATGAAGGCTGTGTCTTATGAATGGATTAATGCTATTATTATGGGAATGGGTTTGTTATAAAAGTGAGTTTGACACCCTACCCCCATAACAGGATTTGAAATCAGGGCTTTGAACTTGGTCAGCTGGTGCTCTACCAGCTAGAGCTATGCCTCCAGCCCAGCTTTTGACTGGTTATTGTGGATGTATAATTTTTCTTAGATTTTTCTGCTCCTATTGGCTTTGAACCATATACTCTGGCTCTCAGCCTTCTACGTAGCTCAGATTATAAGCGTGTGCCACAGGTGCCCTCTCTTACTGTCTTACCTGCCATTGAAGGATGATACAGCAAGAAGCCCCTCACCAGATGCTGTTGGCACATCTTTGTCTCCCAGCATCTAGAACTGTGGAAAAAAATACCTTTTTCATTAGTTTTCCCTCTCCCCAGCCAGACAGGTTGTCACTATGCAGCTCATGCTGGTATTAAACTTGTGATCCTCCTGCCTCAGCTTTCCAAGTGTTAGGATTACAGGAATATGCTGCCACACCTAGTAATCAGTAACTTTTCATAGAAATTACTCAGGGTGTGGTATTCTGTTATAGCAACACAAAATGGACTAAGACAGTTAAATAACTCTGGTGAATGACTTAGATAATAAAAGGCTCAGAATGGAGATTCATTCTTTCCTTTCTCCCTTCTCCCTTTTTTCAGTTCCCCTTTATAAACCAGGTTTAAAATAGCTTTCAATTTAGCTGCCTTGATTTTGTCCTGTGTCTATTTTTTTTGTCAGTTGTGGGGCTTGAACTCAGGGCCTAGGTACTGTCCCTGAGTCTCTTTGTGCTCAAGGCTAGTGCTCTACTACTTGAGCCACAGCACTACTTCAGTTTTTGAGTGGTTAACTGGAGATAAGAATCTCATGGGAACTTTTCTGCCTAGGCCGGCTTTGAACCACAATCCTCAGATCTCTGCTTCCTGAGTAGCTAGGATTACAGGCATGAACCATTGCTATCCACCTTTTTAAAAAAATTTTTTTTATTTTTAGTATAAAGGTGATGTCTATTTTAGTTTGTGACTTAACAACCCAGCATTGGTGATGCTCTTGTTATACCACATATCAGTACACACAGTGTGTACACACACCCACACACTCACACTATACATATTATATAACCATATATTCTTTCTTGGAAAAGGTAGAGGTAAATGTCCCTGTCCACAGATCTGTATAGATGCCCCTATTATATCCACGGAGATGAGTTTATATGTGAACTTGCTAGGTCAAGGGTATGGCATTTGGTACTCTTTAATGCTTGCTATCAAATTACCTTCTAGAAAGTCACTCTGGCTGGACTTGGGGGTTATGTCTGTAACTCTAGCTACTGGCTTCAAATCCCACATCCACAGGATATGACCATCTGATTTGAAGCCAGCTAGGGCAAGAAAGTCTGTGAGACTCTTATCTCCAATAAACTACTCAAAAAAAAAGCTGGCAGTAGAGCCATGGCTCAAGTGGTAGAGCCCTAACCTTGAGCACAAAAGACCAGGGACAGCACCCAGGCACTGAGTTCAAGTCCCACAACTGATTAAAAAAAAAAAAAAGTTGATCCATCCCTGGCTTGCAGGTTGCCTGTTGGAAGCTCATCTGCACCTCCTAGTTGCCACAGGCCTGTGCAACAGAGTTCTGACTGGTTGTACATCTGGCAGCTGCACACCTAGAAAGAAGCCTGTCCCCTGGCTGTTAGCACTGGCACCTCCCTTCACTCCTGCTGCCTCCACTGGCACTCTGACCCAAGCTGGAGCATCCTGTGAGTGGCCAAGAAAGACTTACCCCTCTAGCAGGCTCGCTCTGAACGATACTCCAGGCAACATCTTTCTCTTAACTAGGCTTTAGAGACTGACAGAGGTGTGCCTTAATACTAAAAGAATGGAAGCAGGTCGCATTGAGATTTTAATAGAAGACTTGGCACGGGCCCGTCTGTCAGGATGCCGCCTTCCTCTCGCTGTGACTTGGCTAAGAAGGAAGAGGGGTTTGTATTTGCCAAGTTCTTGCAAATATTAGTACTTTGCTAATATTAGCTTTCAGAACCACAAATACTGGAAAATTTAAGAGAACATTTTCTCCTTTACTGTCCTAATTGATAGTGCTATGTTGCTGGGCACCGATGGCTCACGCCTGTAATCCTAGCTACTCAGGAGGCTGAGATCTGAGGATCTCGGTTCAAAGCCAGCCTGGGCAGGAAAGGCTATAAAACTTTTATCTCCAGTATACCACCAGAAAACTGGAAGTGGCGTTGTAGCTCAAGTGGTAGAGCACTAGCCTTGAGCTGAAGAGCTGAGGGACAGCGCCCAGGCCCAGAGTTCAAGCCCTATGACCAACAAAAAGAAAAACAAAAAACGTTTTCTTTACTTTTTGTGCCAGCACTGGAGCATGGGGCTTAAACTCAGAGCCTTGTGCTCTTGCTTAGCCTTTTCTACTGAAGGCTGGGACTCTACCACCTGAGTCACACTGTACTTCTGACTTCTTGCTGGTTAATGGAAAATAAAGGTCTTGGATTTGTCTGCCCTGGGTTGGTTTGAACCACAACCTTCAAATCTCAGCCTCCTAAGTAATTCGGATTACATGCATGAACCACCAGTGTCTGCTTTTTAAAAACTTCTGTGGCCAGCCGGGCGCTGGTGGCTCACGCCTGTAATCCTAGCTACTCAGGAGGCTGAGATCTGAGGATCACGGTTCAAAGCCAGCCCGGGCAGGAGAGACCGTGAGACTCCTATCTCCAATAAAACCACCAGAAAACTGGAAGTGGCACTGTAGCTCAAGTGGTAGAGTGCTCGCCTTGAGCTGAAGAGCTAAGGGACAGCGCCCAGGCCCAGAGTTCAAGCCCCACGACCGACAAAAAAAAAAATTAAAAATAAAAACTTCTGTGGCCATTAAAACATCATTGCTGGTCTGGGAAGTTGGCTTAGTGGTAGAGTGCTATCCTTGCGTGCATGAGGCCCTGGATTCATATCCTTAGCACTACATAAACAGAAAAAGCCAGACATGGTGCTGTGGCTCAAGTGGTAGAGTACTCGCCTTGAGCTGAAGAACTGAGGGACAGCGCCCAGGCCCAGAGTTTCAGGCCCCATGACCGACAAAAAAAATTATTGCAGGGACTCCAGTAATACAGAACCAGCCTAGCAAGTGCACAGCCAAGTATTTCCACCACATTACCAACCAAAAAAATCAATAAGAGCTCACTGTGGTACTTTGTGCCATTTTGGTTTGGAAATAGTGCAGACTTATGTAAAAGCACTTACATTCAATTTGCTTTCTTATTTAATTTCTATCTTTTTTATGAGAAGGAAAATACTTTGACATTATTGGGGGGCCAAAAGCAAAAATATAGGATAAAAAAACGGCACTCCCCCCCAATCAATCCTATGCCTCGTGTGGTTTGGCCCTAAAACACTGGAGGGCGCTGTAGCAACAGGAGAGCTAACTCATTTGTGCAACTACCCCTTACACAGAGCCGCTCTCCCTGTTCATTTTTAAGGCAAATCAAAGACACATGGATGGGAAAAGAAATATTTCTAATCTGCCCTATAAACCATCCCTTTAAAAGTTTCTAACAAGAAGTAGCTCTGAGCTCCAGCCTGCTCTCCAGGCTGCCTCTGCTGCTCTGGTGATTGGGCACTCTATCCCTTGAGTCTCACCAGAGAGATTTTACCTACCATCCTGCTCACCCAGCACCCCACTCCAGCACATCAGCCACTGCTTCTGTGCTCTGCCCCCCTCTGCCTAATGTTTTTTCCATAGCCTTGTTTCCACCAGTCATTTGTATTTATTTGTGATCGTCTGCCTGCCCCTTTCCACCCCCTGAATATTCATGACAGCAGGAATTTGGCCTCATTATTCTATAAACCTCAACCCCCAAAAGTCAGCATTCCATTGTCCAGAAAGGAATTACTGCCCTGAAACAAGAAGAGTTTGGAGAATTCTGAACTATAAAATAGTGTTTTGAGCTTTGAGTTATTTTGGTCCATTTGAGCTCATTTTGATTAGACCTTGAAGACGATAAAAAGCTCTATCCCAAACTTACCAGTACAATCTGTGCTCTCCCCCTCCTCGGCAACTCTCCTGGGAATTGAACCCAGGCCCTCAAGCATGCTGAGCATGTACTCCCACTGGATCATCTCCCAAACCTCTGCACTTCGTTGGTTTTTTCTGCTTTTCCCTGCCATGGTAGGAGATCTGTATGCTCACATGGTGTTGCTCCTCTGTCTCTATGTCCTCAGAAGGGATGGCACCTTCATCATGTTCCCTCTCCCCAAAGAGGAGCTGCCACCAGGTCCTCGGCTTGAGTCTGTCATTCCATTCCACCTTCTCTCTCAACCCCTGTCAATTTCAGCATTTATCTATGAAATAGTCTGGATATTTCATACAAATAGGATCATACAGTATGTGCCAATCTGTGATGGGCTGCTTTCCTTTAGCATATTTTCTAGGTTCATCCATGCACTAACAACAGGAAATATTAAGCCTCTTTCTGGGAGAAGATGACTACCTGGGTCCAAGGACACAGTCTCTTCCTGCCCGCTGTGCTTCCTGGGAGCGTCCCGTGCTTCCTCACACCTACCCAGCTTATCCTCAGATGGGAACATGTCTGTTTCCCTGTTACAACTGGAGAACCAATTCACCTTGTGCCTGTGCCCAGCACAGTGCCTGGCACGGAATAGGCACGGGCTGAGGAATCGGAGAATGAGCGCATCAGATGGGCGCAGAGGCAGTTCCACTGCAGAGGGGGGGAAACAAACTTTTTATGTGCAAGTGTGGGTGTGTGTATGTTTTCCCAGATTATAGATTTGTCTAAACATTCTTGCTAATTGAAGATGTCAAGGCTGAAGGTTCTTTCTTGGCTTGAGTTTTTGAACACAGGCCAGGGCTGTTTTCAGATTCCTCAATATTCGCTTCTCTGGGAAAGAGTTATCAAAAGTATATAGGAGATGTCTCCTGTACGTACTGGCTAACATTGTTGGTTTACTCATTTGAGTTCTGGGTACACAGGACCCCTTATTGTCTGCGTGTGGCATTACCCAGCCCTGAGTTGCTCTGGAAGACCCTAGCCAAACCTGTAACTCCTAAGGGCACACTTCCCTGCCTCTAATTAGGACCAACTCAGCACCTAAAAGACGCACAAAAAAAATAGCTATGGTTTAGGGGCCAGTTACTGGTGAGGCAAAAAATCCAGGTCTGAGGACAGCCAAGGCTGAAGTGCAAGACCCTATCTGAAACTCAGAACCCAAGGAGCATGGGCGTGGCTGCAGGGGTCAAGGCTCTCCATTTCAATCCCCATACTGAAAGAGAGGGACTGAGAGAGACTGATGGATAGACAGACATAACAGAGACAGAGTGCCGTGGTTTGGGCTGAGCGGTAACTTTATGGTAGAGCACTTGCCTAGCATTCAAGGCCTTTCATTCAAGCGTTGATCCCAGTATTGCAAAGCGGGGAAAGCCATGGTTTTTCAGCCCAATGAAGATTGGGCTGAAGATTCCCAGGACCCAAAGTAGCATTGACTTCCATCCTTTTCAGTTTTTGTTTTTTTCATCAGTCCCCCCACCCATACCCATACCCCTGTGACCAGGGCATAGCTTAAGAACTTACTAACCACTTGGCTTTTGAGTGTCTCTTCTCAAGCCAGTCCACAGCCTGTGTGGAGCATGAGTCCCCACTGGGTCTTCTCTGCAGTTTGTTTGGTGCCCCTTGGGCGACAGGTAACTGGTCGGCCAGGTGCTAGTCTCCTCATCCCTGTCTCCTCTCAGCACCTGGGTGGAGCTGTGCTGCTAAGTAGCTGTTTCTGAAACCAGCTGGAGAACTCCAGCTCTGTATGGGAGCCACTGGGCACTGAGTGTTAGCAACTAGCCAGTGACCAGCAGGGATTAGCAGATTTTAGACTCCACAAACATTTCATGTGTGAAATGCGGATTCCAGGCACCAGCCCACAGAGCAACTTAGGAAGATGGAAACAGCACCGTGGGCACAGGTGGGTTTCATTAATTAGTACACTGTTTGGAGGGAATTAGCAAAGAATGTTAATATTTCCCGGATTATTGTTAATGAGGGATGAGAAACTCAGCTTTTTATCTTCACAACCATATGGTTTGCCGCTTGATGTAGGCTTTCTCTTTTTCTGAATGTTTTTAAACTTGATTTTTATTTTAGTAAGGACAGAACTTTTCTTGCAGAATGCATTTATTTTGTCCAGCAGGATTTTATTGTGTGGGAAAGTATTTACTTCATAGAACAGCTTGTCACACAAAACGTTCTAGAACATATCAGTGGTAATGTTTTTGAGTGAGAGAGATGTATGACACATTTCTTTTTATTAGACACAGCGCATGCATACTTTTGGAAAGCATGAGAATGGTGTCCCTTCCAGGTTCTGCGTAGAGCTTCTCAGAGGGGCGACGGGAGCAAGTTCCAGGATCTTTCTGTGCTGGCTCACCTCCGTTCTAAGATGCATCCAGGCTAAGGCTGGGTGGGAGAAACACCCAGGGGAGCAGAGTAATTCTACCACATTGTCTGGGTGCAGATAGTCAGCAACAGTGACTGGACTGAAATTTCATTGCAAGTGGTGATGCAGGCAGGGCTACATCCAGAATCCTATGGAATGCCCAGGTGGGACGACTATCGGGCATCTGGACCATTCCCGGAAAAGCCAACTTCTGAGCAGACCTTAAAAGATGACAGGAGAAGTGGTACTGTGGGTTCAAGTGGTAGAGTGCCCAGAGTTCAAGGCCCACAACTGACAAAAGACAAAAAAAAAAAAAAGGATGACAGGATAGGGAAGGGTGTTCTGCTGGTGAGAGAACCACGTGTGCAAAAGTCAGATAGGATGCGATAGGGTGTGAGCTGCCTAGAAGCACGGGTAGGGCACGGGGCTGAGCAGGTGGGCTGGTTCAGGCTGAGGAGCAGGCAGGCCTGCCTGGGACTTGTAATTTACATCCTGTGGGCAACAGGAAACCAATGTAGATGTGTACTGTCCGTCTACCCCCATCAGGGCCTTCCCTGTGTACTGTGGTCTAGAGGGTAGTTCCATGTTTTTTCAGCTCTTGCTGCTTGTCTTACTTGAATTCCACTCCAAACGAACCTTGCGGCCTGGGAGGTCGGGGTGGGCAGGGGTCCCTCCTCTACTGTACTTGCAGCACTTAAATAGTTGTTGTTGCAAGCAGCTTTCAGGTGACTTCATTTCTCTAGGACAGCACACTTAGCTTCCTACATCTGCAGCTGATTTGTGAAGAGGCCTTAATGAGAAACTTCAAACAGTTTAAATGTCAATTACCAAAAAAGTGAGGTTTTCAAGTTGCAGTATTCTGCTGCATTGGTCATCAGAATGTAATCCCAGGTGGATGTAATTTAAGACAGATGACATTCCAGAGCTTCAGTTACAAAGGACTTCTGTATGTGAGACTCGGCGCTGGCTCATCGCTGCGCTTCCACGAGGACTTACCTCTGGGCTTACAGTCCCGTCTGGCTCTGTACTGCTGCCTGTGAATCAGAAAAGGACCAAAAGCTGCTGTGTGCATAAAAAATGTCAAGTACACAGTAAATGTTGTAATCATTCCAGTTTCAGCCCCTACACTTTCAAGAGGGAGCAAGTATACATGATCTGGGCATACATAGTAGCGCAGTAGTTGAGTGCTGGATCCCATTCCCAACTCTTACCATAAAATAAAAACAGGAACAAACAGGAAAAGTACTTGTGATGTTTTTGTCAGAGGTACAATTAATAGGATAGTATAAATGTCTAACTCAGAAATCCTGATTTGTTTTTCCTTTTCTTTCTTGCCACTGCGTCCTTTTCTTATGTTCTTTCCTTTGTCTCTATTTTTTTTAAGTTAAGATAAAATTCATGAAGAAAAAGTTGAATGTGGTGATGAGTCTTACTTTAGCAGAAAGTAAAACCAAAAACATGCAGAATAAATTAACCCTGCATTTTCCCGTAGGTCAGTTAGTGGGTGTTACATCCTTAGTCCTTTGTCCTACAAAGTAAGTAATTTTTGGCAGCTGGTTTGGTTTTCACCACTTCTAAGCCTGTGACAAATGATCCTGGAAGATGTTTGGTCTTAAAAAAGGAAAGCTTCTTGTGTGCGAGTTCTAAGTTAAATTTTGTTGTTTTAGAAGGCTTTTTTATGTAAGCCATTTATATGGAATTTTGCTTCATTTGAATTGGAAAGTTTTTAAACTAGTTAGAGTCTGACATACTGAACTGTTTTTCATAAGTTTTGGCATCTGAAAGTTAATTTATCTTTTCTGTCTGTTTCTTTGAGACAAGATTTTGCTATGTAGTCTAGACTGGCCTCTAACTCATGGTCCTCCTGCCTCATACTTCTAAGTGAAGGGCTTACAAGCATGTGCCATCACAGCTGGCTACCTTTTCTATTTTTAAGATACTGGGAACTGCACACCAGTGGCTCACGTATATAATCTTAGCTACGCTGGAGGCTAAGATCTGAGAATAGCAGTTCAAGGCCATCCAGGGCAGGAAAGTCTATGAGACTCTTATCTCTAATAAACTACTAAAGAAGCCAGAAGTAGAGCTGTTGTTCAAGTGGTAGGGTGCTTGAGCTGTCACTCAAATGGCACAAGTTCATGTGTGTGTGTGTGTGTGAAAAAGCACTTATTATTTCTTAGTAAACTGCTCTTTTGTTTATTCTGGTCCTGGGACTTAAATTCAGGGCATAGGTGCTGTCCTTGAGCTTTTTTGCTCAAGGATAGTACTCTACCACTTGCTTGGTACCACTTGTTCACACTGGGGGAGGGGGGGAAGGAGAAAGAGAGAGAGAGAGGAAGGAGAGAGGGAGAGGTCAGGATTACAGGTGTGAACCACCAGTGCCTGGCTCTAGTCAATGGCTTTTGAAAATTGAAATTTTTTTACGTTTGTTTTTGTTTTTTTTTTTCAGGCAAAAGAATGTAGATAAAATCTCTTAGACCTGACAGTCGATTTCAATGCCAATAGTCAAACAGAAATATCTGAACATGTGATTTCATGAATTTTCTGTTGTAAAGGCTTCTAGGCATTGGTTTCTTTCAAAAGCAGCTGATTGGTGCTATATTTGGCATGTCACATGGTGTTAAAAATTCATATAAACGTAGAAGTAGTAAAATGTTAAGTTTATAGACCCATGGGGACCATTTTGCTTGTATTGCTAACAGGATTACTTTTCCAACTTAAAATAATCTTTGTGTTGTGGGCATGTTTAAAGTATTTGAATGTCTAGCTTATCTGATTAGAATATGAAGTTTAATATTTTCCAATACTTATTTCTCATATGCAGGACCAACTATATCTATCAAATGTGAATATTTAACTATAAAGGATCAGACTTAATCAGCTTTATAGTTGTGAATTTAGGAAGTGAATTCACATCACCTCTATCTCCAGAGAGGCTGTTTGGTGACTTATTCCTGATTCTCCAAGGTAACACACTAGAGCTCATTTGAATTAATTATCAGTCTGGGGAGTTGTAGCATTCATTTGAACTATTGAGTGGAAAAGTTTCTTGTGCTTAGAGAAGTCAGGGGCCAGAAATAAGAGAGGGTCCCGTCCTTCCCCGGCCGCTTCTCACCTGTGACATTGCACCAGGGTGGCAATAAAATCACAGGAGCTCATTTTATGTGAAACCATTAGCAGCCTGAGAATTCAGGACTAGCTGCCTCTCATACTTTAATACACTGGAAGGTGTCATTTATAAGCATAGAGGGCCAGCAGGAAGGCAGAACAGGCTTGTAAACTCGAGCTTTCGGCCCCAACAGCAATGATTTTGTAATATAGTTTAAAGTCTTACGTTATCAGAATTACAAATGTGTCTTTTAAGTGTGGTAGACAAGTCCTGTGAAACATCTGTCTATAAAAGGTGACACAATGGCCAGGTATTTATGACTCACTATTGTGGTAGTGGTGCTTCTGTTTCTGATGTCGTAGATTAGGAAGACTGGCAGTCCCTTAGTGTGAAAACTAAGTAAAATAGTTTCTTCTTCTTTTTTTTTTTTTTTTTTTTTTGTCGGTTGTGGAGCTTGAACTCTGGGCTTAAGAGCTTTCTCTCACTCTTCAGCTCAAGGCAAGTGCTCTACCACTTGAGCCACAGGGCCACTTTTGGTTTTCTGAGTGGTTTATTGGAGATAATAGTCTCATGGACTTTTCTGCCCGGGCTGGCTTTGAACCACAATCCTCAGATCTCAGCCTCCTGAGTAGCTAGGAATTTAGGCGTGAGCCACTGGTGCTTAGCAGTAAAATAGTTTCTGTTTGTATGTGTGTGTACGTGTGTGCTGGCCCTGGGTCTTGAACTCAAGACCTGGGTATTATCCCAGAGCTTGTTGTTCAAGGCGAGTGCTCTACCATTTCAGCCACAGTTCAGCTTCTGGCATATTGATTAATTGGAGATGAGGAGACTGATTAATTGGAGATTGATTAATTGGAGGGCTGGCTTAGTGGTAGAGTGCTTGCCAAGCATATATGAGACACTGGGTTCAATTACTCAGTACCATATAAATAGGAAAAACCAGGCCGGGCGCTGGTGGCTCACGCCTGTAATCGTAGCTACTCAGGAGGCTGAGATCTGAGGATCGTGGTTCAAAGCCAGCCCGGGCAGGAGAGACTGTGAGACTCCTATCACCAGAAAACCGGAAGTGGCGCTGTAGCTCAAGTGGTAGAGCACTCGCCTTGAGCTGAAGAGCTGAGGGACAGCGCCCAGGCCCAGAGTTCAAGCCCCACGACCGACAAAAGAAAAAAAAAAAAAGAAAAAGAAAAAGCTAGAAGTAGTGCTGTGGCTTTAGTGGTTGAGTGCTAGCCTTGAGCAAAAGAAGCTCAGGGACAGTGCCTAAGCCCTGTGTTCAAGCCTCAGGACTGGAAAAAAAAAAGTCTCATGGACTCTCCTGCCAGGCTGGTTTTGAATCTTGATCCTCAGATCTCAACCTCCTCAATAGCTGGGATTACAGATGTGAGCCACTGGCACCCAGCAGTAGTAGTGTTCATTGAAAAACACATATATCACCATGATAGTTTTTTGTTGTTGTTGTTGTTTTGTTTTTGGGTCCAGTCATGGGGCCTGAACTCTGGGCCTGGGCTCTGTCCCTCAGCTCTTTGCTCAAGGCTAAAATCTCTAACACTTGAGCCACAGCGCCACTTCTGGCTTTTTTCTTTTTGCTTATGTGGTGCTGAGGAATTGAACCCAGGGCCTCAGGCATGCAAGGCAAACGCTCTACCACTGAGCCACCTTCCCAGCCCACCACCATGATAGTTTCAAGCAGCATAGCTAGCAGGGAGATTCCTGCCTGGAAATCTAGAAATGGTGTCTGGTGCCCAGTCCCTGCTGCTTGTGCCTCCAATACTTCCAAAACTGACGCAAGGGTGTGGCAGGCCGAGGTCTGGGGGCCAGAGGAGTAAGGAAGCATTTTTCAGTTTCCCTTTGGATCCTAGGGTGGCGGGCTCCTGATGTGGGGACAGGATGTGGTGTTCTGAGGAGTGACCAGTATCCCTGACAGTGAACCAGCCCAGCTCCAGTATTCCTGTTGTTCTTTAACTGAAACCCTGAAGAAAACCAAATGAATAGGTGAGAATTTAGAAACCTGTTCTGTAGATTGAGAAAAGCATCCAAAAATCGATCTGAGCATAGTGATGCATATCTAGAATGTTCCCAGAAGTGCTCCCGGCCCGCACCTGCCTGTGCTTCCCACCTCCTTTAGTTGGTAGAGGTGTTACTTGGATTGCCATGTGATCTGATTGGTCCTCACGATTCTAGGTCCTGATGTATTAAGAGAGATAGATCCCTCTGCAGCTCTTCTCTGCACTGAAGCCTTCACTGCTTGGCCTTTTCTGGCAGTGGGTGTGTATCTCCTGAGTCTCAGGGGTGTCTGAAAGTAGTTCCCACCAATAAAGTGTGAGCCAAAGTAACATTTCCATCCTTTATCCCAAGGTCTGTTCGTTTCCAGGAAGTGCACATGGGACAGAGCTCAGGTGATGTGACTGCAAACCAAGAGATAGTTATTATCCCAGCAATGCAGACCTGGGCCTTGGTCCCAGTTGCTCAGGTGCCTGGTTTAAGTTCAGTTCTTTGTGAAGACTATGCGCCAGTGCCTTTCTCTTTAAAGATGATGTTTATTAGTTTAAAGACAACTTCTGTGAATGCACCTGTGTAGAGTCAGGTACAATTTCCTCTAGTTGTGTGGCCAAAAAAGCCATGTACAGCAGAGTCCCCTCCTAGCCCCAGGCTGAGATATTCCTGGAGTTGTACACCTGGCTTCTCTGTGTAATAGGTAGCCTTGTGTACCTGTCAGGGAGGGTGTCCAAGCGCCCTCAAGTAGATGCTATTTGGATGGTGGATACAAATCCTCACCCTTGCTTTTGAAGTGGTTTGTGATATGACTGTTTAACCTTAACCTTCACTGAGCCCCTTACACAATGCCTTTTGAGAGGGATATTGTCCTGATACACTGTAAAGTGCCTCATCCATGTGCATCCTGGTGCTTCATTGGCCTTTGCCTCTCTTTCTTTCCTTATGTCCACTTCTTTATTCAGGAGACACTTACAGTGTGGGCATTCATGTGACCGTGGCATGTTTTCTTTTTGCAGTTGAGGGTGGTTTTAGTAGGGCTGCTGGTTAGTATGCTTTCTGAAAAATAGGACCAGTTATCACACAGGCCCCAGGCTGGCAGGGGTGCAGATGGTTCCGAGTGTGCTAAAAGGGGAAGGCTGGAGTCCGGAGAGTGCTGGCAAGGGGAACTTTGCTAGTTTCACAGGTTTTTACTAAAGTAGTTCTGAACAAGAAAAGCGTTTGATGAAATCTTACCTAGTTCAAAGACATTATTTTTGGCCTTTCTTTTTTCTTCTCTCCTTTCTTTCCTTCACCTTTCCCCTGTGACCTCCCATTCCAGCTGAGCCCTCTTGTCCCCAGTTGCCCTGTACTGCTGATCTTAACCCCATCTTTGCCCTCTGCTAAATCCTATTCTTGGGGAAGACTATACTCTCTTGAGCGCTTTCCATAGGCCCAGCACTGAGCATTATGTTGGCTAACAGATCATTAGGAAAGTGTTCCTTTACCTGTTTTACAGATGAGAAAAATGAGATTCCAGGAATCTTGCTGAAGTTTACACACTGACTAAGGAGAGAATCAGGATCACACTCTGGATTTAAGCCATTTTTTTCCCAAGTCCTAACATCAGCCATTTAGTGTGGATACCTTTGGAAAAGAGAATTCTTTTATATTACTCCCCAAAAAAGGATTCTATTTTAAAATACCCATGAATTGGGGAATCATTAAGTAAGTTATGGTTCAGTCATACCATGGTAATGCTGTAGCTAGCTGTAACTACAAGGTAGTTCCCATGAATGGTAATTTGATTGCTTTACTCCTGCTATCGATTGTATTATCTTCCCTGGTAGATACCCTCCCTGTAGTTTCTGCCTGATTCTACTTGAATCCAGCACCTCTAATAGCAGGTACTAAAAATACCTTACACTCTGGGTGCCAGTGGCTCATGCCTATAATCCTAACTACTGAGGAGGCTAGATATGAGGGTTGCAGTCCAAGCCAGCCCAGACAGGAAAGTATATGAGCTTTTACCTCCAATAAACAACCAAAAAATACCAGATGGAGCTACACTTCAAGTTGTAGAATGATAGCCTTGAGCACAAAAGCCCAGGGTCAGCATCCGGACCCCGAGTTCAAGCCCAAGGACCAGCACACGCAAAAAGAGACCCCATGCAGGTTTTATTAATGCAGTCTATACAGGGAAATCTCAAAAAGAAGGGAGCTACAGAAGAGGGAAACTCTAAAATCTTTATATGAAATGGCACAAATCCATGGCTGGCCACTAAACTATATGGCTCTCAAGAAACCTGATGAAGCCAGGCACTGGTGGCTCATGCTTGTAATCCTAGCTAATCAGGAGGCTGAGATCTGAGGATTGCGGTTCAAAGCCAGTCTTGGCAGGAAAGTCCATGAGACTCATCTACAATAAAACACCAGAAATCCAAAAGTAGTGCTGTAGTTCAAGTGGTAGAGTGCTTGCCTTGAGCTGAAGAGCTGAGGGACAGCTCCGAGGCCCAGAGTTCAAGCCCCACAACCGACAAAAACAAAACAAACAAACAAAAACCTGATGAAATAGTAGCACCGGAAACCAGGAGCTGGTGGCTCATGCCTGTAATCCTAGCTACACAGAAAGCTGAGATCAGGATTGCAGTTTAAAGCCAGCCTGGGCAGGAAGGTCCATGAGTTTCATCCTCAACTGACTACCAAAAAACTGGAAGTGGAGCTGTGGCTCCAATGGTAGAGCACTAGACGAGTAAAAAGCAGCTCAGGGACAGTGTCCAAGCCCTACAACCCAAAAAAGAATTAGTAGCATCAGGAAACGGAAAGAACTCGGCAAAAATAGTCTCTGTTGTCTACCACAACAGAGACAAAGTTTGATTTGTATTTATTGGCTGTGCTAGAGTAAAAATTACTCTTCAAACTAATATGCAAAATCCAAATTATATACAATATATCACTCATAGTGCCCAATTCCCTACTAAAAATCATTAGTTAAAGGGATAACAAGATTCATTGTACTCATAAGCTGGCACTCGTACAACTAATGCTTTTTTTTTTTTGCCAGTCCTGGGGCTTGAACTTAGGGCTGGGGCACTGTCCCTGAGCTTCTTTTCTCAAGGCTAGCACTCTATGACTTGGGCCATAGCACCACTTCAGGCTTTTTCTATTTATGTGGTTCTGAGGAATCGAACCCAGGGCTTCATGCTTGCTAGGCAAACATTCTAACACTAGGCCACCTTCCCAGCCCTATTTTATTTTTTGATGATGTCACATTTCATTTCTCCTTGAGCTCCTACATTCAACAGATGCTCTGTCTTAGACTCCTGGATTTCTGGGACTACTGACATGAGCTACCATGCCTGGATCTGAATTACATACTCTAAAAGTAGTGGAAATTAGGAGTTATTTTTAAAGAAAGGGTTTAAAAATGCACATTAGCTCAATTGAAATTTTTACTGGCTAATAGTGCTTAAGAGCAGATTTCAGGTATCAGAAGAATTAGTGAACAAAAAATAGATTGTACCGGAGTATAGCTCAATGGTAGAATGATTGGCACTGAAAAATAAATTTGGGGGATGGTACTGGGGTTTGAACTCAGGAGGTTAACATTGGTATGGTGCCAAGGTGGTGGAGCTTCCCCGTTAACAATGTGTTTGCTTGAACATGAAAGTACTATGGTTGAATGGAAGAATTAAAGCCACTCTTGCTGGGTACCAGTGGCTCACACCTTGTAATCCTAGCTCATCAGAAGTCTGAGATCTGAGGATCATGGTTCGAAGCCAGCCAGGGCAAAAATGTCCATGAGATGCTAATTTCCAATTAATCAGCAAAAAGCCAGATGTGGAGCTGTGGATTAAGTAGAAGAACACTAGCCTTGAGCAAAAATGCTGAAGCACAGCACCCAGGCCCTAAGTTCAAGCCCTGGACTGTCAAAAAGAAAAAAAAGAAAGGAAGGAACAAAGGAAGGAAGGAAGGAAGGAAGGAAGGAAGGAAGGAAGGAAGGAAGGAAGGAAGGAAGGAAGGAGCAAGCCACTTCTTTCTCTGAGTGGAAAGCATCCTGAGAACTGGTTTGTGGGGTAGATCAAGCCCTGTTGTTGCTCTAAGCTATTTCCACCAAACCCAGGCACTCCAGTGTACTTCTTGTCTTTTCAGGAAGATAAGCAAAGAAGAAATAAAGTTGCAGAAGAATGAAGTACATATAAACTATGGAATTCTCACATACAGTGTTCATGCATGTGTGTGAATGATGAGTACATGTCCATATGCCTGCACCTCCATCCATATTTCCAAAGCATAGTTTTCAAACATAGCAGAAACATTAATTTGGATACAAAGAAGCTAATTCCAGATTTTATCCGTTTGTTGAAGTCAGCTCAGTGATGCTATTCACCTACACTTGTTGAGCTCTTACTTTATATGATTGAGTTGTTGTCATTGCATTTCTTTAAGCTTCTTACTAATTGGGTTTTTGTTTTGTTGTTTTGTTAGTCATGGATCTTGAACTGAGTTTCTGGATGCCATCCTGAGCTTTTCTGCTCAAGGCTAGCACTGTATCACTTTGAACCACAGCAACCACTTCTGGGTTCCTGGTGGTTCATTGGAGTTAAGGGTATGGCTTTAAACCACGGCCCTCAGATGTCAGCTCCCGAGTACCTAGAATTACAGGCATGAGCCACCAGTACTCAGCTTGCTCATTCTTTTTTCTGGGCAAGTGCTCTACAATTGAGCTACATCCTCAGCCTGACTTCTTTTTACTTTTCCCAAATTGTTGAGAATGTTAGTTACCCAGAATTAATAAAATATATGTGCTATTACATATACAAATACAGAGACATCCACACACATACACAATTATGAACATGTCCTGTTCATTTCACAAAATAATGCGAACAGATGTTTACTAACCACCTCCTATGTTTCAGTCTTTGTGCTAGCTAAGAGGTTTTAGCAGTGATCCTAACAGAATGTGTGCTGTCTTAGAGCCAACAGCCCCTCAAAGGAGGGGCTGAGAAGACAACGCTGGTGGAGCCTTGCCATGCATGCACACATGCGTGCATATGGGTTATGCTCTCTGAATGAACAGTTTCTTCTTTCAGGAGGCCAATAAATTCCCCAGTTTAAACTTAGGATTCGCTCTCCCACAAGCAAAGAATGGGCACTGTGGAACATTGTGGGGTTTGATGGGTTTTTGTGAGTGCTCTTGAGGTCCCAGCTGCCATTCATAATATTTTTGTCCATTGGGAAAGAAGCAAGTTCTTGGTCAAATAGTACATCAAGACCTTGTCCTAAATGAAGTGCTACCTTTATGTATCTTCTGTATGTAACAGTAAATATGTTCATCCCTTAAGTAGTCTACCATGCTGCTTCTAACTTCTGATCCAGGAACTCAGGGTGGGGAAGATGTGTTATTGAAGGACCATAAGGTGTTTGAGACTGACCATCTGTCTGCACCCCATACCAGGCTTTAGGAGAGGACATCTTTTTGGCCTTCAGGAGGATTTTATAAAGTCTCTTGATCATAGAAGCTACTAGGCCTGGGCACTGATGGCTCATGTCTGTATCCTAGCTTCTTAAGAGGCTGAGCTCTGAGGATCTCGGCTCAAAGCTAGCGTAGGCAGATGAATCCAAGAGACTTTTATCCCAGTTACTAGGAAAAGCTGAAAGAGGTGTGGCTCAAATGAAAGAATGCCAGCCTTGAATGAAAAAGCCAAGGAAGCAGGCATGAGTTCAAGCCTCACTACTTCCCCCAACAAAGCTGACGGGGCCTCATAGCTTGTAATATAAAGAAAGAACCTAGTCTTCCAGTAGGGTTGGACAGGCATCTTGTCTTATCAGTCAGACAGGCAGGCAGTTTGTCTTTCTGTTGTACTGGGCCTTCTATGCCCAGGGATACTGAGGTGAGTGAGGGGACTGCGGGCCATCTGCTCATGCTGACCTCTCAGTCCACTGGGCATGTGTGTGGTGCCAAGATACACAGTAGATTCAAGCACACAGAGCCTCGAGTCCACTGCATCCTCACCTAAGAAGAGTCAGGTGTCCAATGTCTTAAATGGTTACAAGAGAAATCAGAAGGGGGTTCCTTCTTTAGAAGTGCAACCCAGTTCTTAAAAAAGGCAAATACGAAGTCTTAGCAAGCCTTAGCACCCTGGCTCAACGAAAAGTAACTGGGCTGCAGGCTTATGGGTAGAGGGTATTAAAGAGACTATAACAGTGTACATCTCAAGTCAGGATTTATTGGTCCTGGGCTGGGGTGTAACTCAGTGGTAGAATGTGTGCTTAGCATTCATGAGCCCTGGGTTCAACGTCCACCAACATGTGCGCTCCCTCCCCCCTTCTTTCTCTCTCTCTCTCTGTCTCTCTCTCTGTCTCTGTCTCTCTCTCTCTCTCTCTCTCTCACACACACACACACACACACACACGCACACACACACACGCGCACGCGTGCACATACACACACACACACACGCACGCACACACACACACACGCGCACGCGTGCACATACACACACACACACACACTAAAACCTTTTAGGGAAGCCCCTCTCCAACCTACAGCTCCCTAATTCAATAGTACCTAAACTTATATAATTGTAAAACCCACTGATATAGAGCTACAGTTCTCTCCCAAACACAGCTCCATGATAGGTGGAACTTATTTTGGTGCCTATTTTTTCTGAGGTCTATAAAAACTAAATGTGTGAAGGGAATGTATGCAGATTCTCTTGGGATTAATTAAACAAGATTCATAGAAAGAAATCAGGGAAGATTTAGGATAGTGAAGATGAAAAAAAAAGTAATTTTCGGGATAACAGCCGTCAATTTTTTCCACTCGAGTGTTTTTCCGAAGGGCAGAGGGCAAGAAGCATCATACATCCTCTCAAAGCTGAGACACATTTCAACATGGAGATATTAGAAGCAAATTTGGTGCCCAAGACAGGTGCCAGATTTTAATTACAGTTGGCATTTCTGAGCATGCTTTTGGCAGAGGTGGCCATCTTGTTGGAAAAGCCATAGATTTTGACACTAGCAGTATGGATGCCCAGTTGAGAAGGATTGAAAATAATTTCCCTCCTATTTCCATCCTGTTGCTTGTGAGAGAAAACGTCAGTAGTTAATATTTAAATAAGATATTCTCTGTTCAGAGAAAACAGTTGTTGGTTGGAATTGTCTTCGTGGCTTGGTGTGTTGGCTCTCAGAGTAATAATTTCTATCTTAGAGCCTTTAAAAAAAAGACCCAGTAAAAACAATAAAAGAGGATGTTTCATTACAAGAAATGAAGTTGGCATGTACCAGGTTTTCCATTAAGGTCCAGGTCACAGACAAATAAAGAAAGTATGCTAGGGGGGAAAAATCCTTTTTAAAAATAATTAGGGAGCTGTCTGTTTTGTTCACCAGATGGAAAATCCGTAGTTGTGGGTGGTCTGTGTTAGAGAGGGCATCTCACAATTGGCAAGGCGATGCCTTTAACTTTTCAAGTCCTCGGACAAAAATCTCAACACCACTGAATGTTCAGAAAGCTCTGCATACGTGTCAACCCTTCTTGGCTCTGCTCCCCTCAATTTTATTTCTTTTCTACGAAGAATCCATAGGTAAACTGGTCATGGAATGCCAAAACTAATAGTCCATTGTTCTTTGGATGTGAAACAGTCTTCCTGTCAGCTCGGGTTTCTGCGGCTTCACTGGCTGGCCATACATTGTGCTGGCGATGTCATTGGTGGGCCTTGTCAGGGATCAGAGGCCCATTTATGTAGTCCACCGGAGCAGATAAGGCAGCTAAAAGTGCCTGAGGCCTACGACATCATCATAAGGTTGTGTTTTGAAAGATATGGCACCATCACTGATGTTCAGGGCTTCCTTTGATAAGTCAATGAACAGATAGGCTTTACTCACTGCTTTCTTGGACTAATACTAATTAAACATATTAGTAGGTTTAACTAGTAGGGATGGGGTTTGTGGTTGTTAAATTTTGTTTTTTTGGTGCCAGTACTGGAGCTTGAACTTAGGGACTGGGCATTTTCCCTTAGTTGTTTTGCTCAAGACTGCACTGTACCACTTGATCCACAGCTCTACTTCCAGAATTTTGCTGGCTAATTGGAGATACGAGTCTCATAGTCTTTCCTGTTCTGCTGGTTTTGAACCTTGATCTTGAGATCTCAGCTTCAGCTGTAGCTAGGATTACAGGCATGAGCCAACAGCACCTTACTTCACAAGTAGATTTTAGCAAACAGTAGTTTTTCTTTAATATGTATCAAAGTATCTTTTTCTTTTTTAGTTCTGTCTTACATGTCACATGACTTTACATCTGCAACTGGGTCTTTGAATTGTTTTATATTTGAATAGGAGCTGTACATATGTTTACATTAATATTTCGTTCATAAATTTATTCAACCTTCCAAATTAAAGAAAAAACTGCTAATGATTATAGATGAGCTATATTCCTAAAATTATCTAGGGTGCTTAAATATATAAACTGTCACAGTGAGTGAAGAAAATCCTGGAGACATGACTCTTGGCTTGGATGACCACATGGTCCTGTGAGGGTTTATTAGCTCCATGGCCTTGCACAGATCCCGCACAGTCTGCCCTGCTTCTGGGCACTGAGCAGTGGGTTTTGCAAAGCAGAATTTCACTTAAGTTTTCCACACTCGTTCTTTCTGCACTGTGCTATTAATAGCACCCTTTTGTTGTTCATGCCAGCTCTCTTCAAGCATGAGACAATGACATGCGGAAACCAGTTTTAACTAAAATGCTACCCATTGGCACCCATTTTCTGTTTGATAGCCCAGGTGCAGCCTGTGAAGAATAGCAGTTCCCTTAAAAGCCATGTCGTGAAGGTGATGCAGCTCTGTAGATATATATGTGATGCGTTTTCCAGGTCAGTCTTACTCATTTGCCATTGAGAGATGATGAAAGGTGGAGATATATGAAGCAGAAACAGCAACAAAGGTCTTATATCCCAAGTGTTCTGGGGATGGTTTTTTGTTTTTTGTCTGTTTATGCCTGTACTAGGGCTTAAACTCAGGCTTATATTCTTGCGTAGTTTTTTAGTTCAAGGCTGGTACTCTACCACTTGAGCCACGGCTCCACTTTGGGCTTTTTGCTTGCTGACTGGAGATGAGTCCCAAGGATTTGTCTACCTGGGCTGGCTTTGAACTGAAGTTGTCACATCTCAGCCTCCTACGTAGCTAGAATTGCAAGTGTGAGCCCCCACTGCCTAGGATGGATGCCAAGTATCTGTGATTCCTGATGAAAAAGAAGTTGAGCAGGGGGAGGAGATTCAGGGCAGAGTTGGAAGGCTCAGCTGTGCATCTACTTTTACTCCCACTGCCAATGAGACAAACTATGTGACAGATCCATCTCATTGACCTCCTCCAAAACCTCACTAGCTCCCAGCACTGAAGAGGAAGAACTTACATGGCTGTGTGGTTTCCTATGCATCCTTCCGGAATCATCTCCATCCCATCCCACCTCCCTGTCCCTCTGGTCATGTGCAGAATCTCACTAGGAGGAGACCCCAGCTCTTCCCTCCCTCCCTCCCACCCTCCCTCCCACCCTCCCTCCCTCCCTCCCTCCCTCCCTCCCTCCCTCCCTCCCTCCTTCCTTCCTTCCTTCCTTCCTTCCTTCCTTCCTTTGTTTTTGCTAGTCCTAGGGCTTGAACTCAGGACCTGGGCACTGTTCTTAAGCTTCTCTGTGCTCAAGACTAGTGCTCTACCACTTGAGCCACAGCACCACTTCTGGCTTTTTCTGTTTATGTGATAATGAGGAATTGACCCAGAGCTTCATGCATGCTAGGCAAGCACTGTACCACTAAGCCACTTTCCCAGCCCGTGCCCACCCCCCCACCCCCCGCCCCAGCTCTTTCTTGACTCTTCACTATTGCTTACACTGACCCTTTGCTGTGAGACTGCCCTTTTTCTGTGTGGTAAAATCTGCTAATCCAACATCCCCTCCTCCAGGTCCTGGAGTTGAAGAGAACATCCTAACATCCTTCTCTATAAATCATGACTCATGATCACAGTGGTCCCAAGATGGAGGGCTCTGCACATGCTTGACAGTGATCCTGGGGTAGACAGGACCACGTGAGCAGCTGCAGGATCCTGGGATATGTACATTATTAGGGACAGACAGAAAAGCCACTCCGAAGGGCAAGGGCAGCATAGGCTGTGGAGGGAGATTGAAGGTCACATTGTGCAGGTTGTTAAATTCTAGGCTCAGGATTTCAGACCCACCAGTTCCCAACTTGCTCCTAACTCCTGGGCAAGTGTCTGTACCTGCCCACGTGATGGCACCAGAGCTTCTCATCGGTACGCCACAGTCCAGAGAAATGGGATGTCTCACTAGAAAATAATTCCACTTAATCTTGGACATTTGTTTTGACAATTCAGATAACCACATGAGAAAATGCTGTAATTTTTTTCATTGTCCATTTGCTTTTTGTTCCCCCCCTCCCTTCCTTTCCTTCTTTCCTTTATTCCAATCTCTTCCCCCCTCCCCAAATCTCCCTTCTACTATGCTAGTTTTTATTAATCTTCCATTCTACTCTGGAATTTCCTGGTCCAGATCTTCTAGCAGACCAGCACTTCTGGTTAACTTGTTCCTTCTGCTCATGTGTATGTAGATTCTAGGGAGTGGATGATATACTCAGCACAGCAGGCCAGGGATTCCCATTCCCCTACTCTTGTCCAATGATAGTGTACAAACTAATGTAACATTTATGTTGTGGCCAAGAAGGCCTCCAAATATGATGGCATTGTATCAAAGATCATTTATTTCCATCATCTAAAACATGGGAGGAGGTGCAGCTTGGTCCAGGACTCCTGGCCATGTTCCTTTCCTCCCTCCCTTGGCATTTCCCTCTTCCTTTCTATCAGTGGATGAATATGCATTGAGCATAGGTCTTCCCTGGGTGGCTCAGAGCTAGATGCTTAGTGAGGACATACGTCCTTTCACTCTGCCTTCTGCAGCTCACCTTGTACCTCTTATACTTTGCTAAAGGATGGAGCAGGTCCTTCTGTCCTGACATCCCATCAGCCAGAATACTGTCCAGGAATGCGCCTAGATGTAGGAGAGGCTGGAGACAGTTGCCTTTCTTAGTTGGGCATCTGTGAGGCTCTTGCTGTTATCCCAGGAACAGATAGTGCCCATGATTGCATTTGCATCTCAAATCCAATGGGTAGCTGAGGAGTGGGAAGCTGGACTGTGCTAGCTGAACGCTGTGCCCAGGTGACCTGGGCCAGGGAGTGTGACAAGGAGGGACCCTGGGACCTGAGGGGCCCACCAAGTGGTACAGAGGACCTGCCCAACCCAAACCTTCTGCCCCTGAGCCTTTTTTCTATATATTACCCTGTTGCATGGGACACAGGCTTGCTCCCTGTCAAGATCGCCAAGGTAATCACAGGAACTCTGTGTTAATTGAGTGCTATGTGCAGGGAAGTGGGTAGAAATGAGTGGACACTGCATGTGGGCTTCCTCAGAGCCAGTAGTGAGCCATTTTTAATTAGGTAGCATTTGGAAGCCAGTTACAGTGTTCTGGTCAGTAATCCCAGCACTCAGGAGGTGGAATCAGGGATATCCAGCCTGGGTTGCATCACCAGACCCTGCCTCAAACACACACACACACACATACACACACACACACACACACACACACACACACACACACACGAATGAATGAGCGAGAAGCTGAGAAGAAGGGAGGGATGGAAGAAGGGGGGAAGGGAGGGAGGACTGGGTCAAGGTCATACAGGTAAGAAGCTAGTCCTCTTTCAGAACTTGGCCCTTCACCTGACCCTGCCACGTGGGCTGCTCAGCCAGGGCTGGGAAATGAGATCATGTTATTGAACCACCGCTGCAGTCCCCTGACCACACACTCAAACATGCAGCGAGCATGGTCTTCCTAGGTTGCTTAGTGAGGGCATGATGTCCTTTTGCTGTGGTGCCAAGCCTGAGGGGCAGGCGTTGCCATCCCACGGTCATGTGAGTTCAGTGATTGTGAGGGTTGATTGCGTCTAGATGCCCAGCAGAACCAGGATTCAGGCCTGGGCTGCTCCACAACCCATTCTCTCCCATTAGCTGGTTACTCATAAGAGCGTTCCTCTCTCCCTGCCTGACCTTGTGGTCAAGGGCAATAGTGGTTCGTTTTGTTACTGTCTGGACATGGTATGCTTATGCGTATCTGCTTATGGGGGTGTGCTCACGGCATGAAGACGGGACGCTGGCCTCTAGAGGCTGGGATAGAGCGGAAGGTCAGTGGCCTCCGTCCATTTCTCCCACTCTGTCCCTCTCTCCCATGCCTGATGAACTGAAGGCTGCCTGCTGGTAAGCTCTGTGCTCTGTGCTCTGTCCTGGGGGGTAGGAAGGGTGTCTCTCCCATCTCAGTAAGGTGGATGGGTTGGGCTGCTTCCACGCTGTGATTATTTGTAGTAGGGAAGCTGTAGGCCTCGCTTCTGGGCCTCTTGTCAGTAGAAGGCACAGCCCTGCCTGGGCGGCCTTAAGGCAGGCAGCAGATATGGTCTCACCTTGCGAAAACAAACACCACTGTCACACTGCCCTTGACTCTTACCAGGTAGCACGCTGCCTGAGGAGGTTGGTTTGTGAGTGAGCACTGACCACTCACAGACCGAGTATTTCCTCCCAAAGGTTAATTCGCTGACATCGGAGTTGGCAGATGTGGGCCTTGGAGCGCCCCGTTCATGGAGTCAAGCCCCTATCTGTGGCCAAAACAACCCCTTTGGGGCTTCCTGTGTGGCTCCAAGGCTGCTCCATTAGAGGGGGACCTGATACCACACATTGCCTTTGTGCAACTACCCCACTTTGGACTCATCCATCTCCTGAACTATTTCTTGAGGGCTTTTAACGATTATTTTGTAATTAGAGCAAGAAGGTTGGAGCTGCTGGTGTGATGTAGAATGGTGCGGGGACACGGAAGACTGCCTCAAGGAGTGTAGGTAGAAGCTCTAGGGTGCAATTTTTAGACAGCCACTAGATGGCACTCACGCACTGGCATTCAGACCAGTCCATGATCCCACTTTGGGCTTCTGTAAATCTCACACGACAAGCCAAAGCTTTGTATTTGTCATTTTCCTACCCATTCATCCCTGTAACCTCTCTTGTTCTTCTGCAGATAAGTAGTTAGATGTCCTTTTCTAGTTCATTTCACTCTCTCAATATTTAGTGATCTTAAAAATATGTTCAAACACTTCAAGACTTGTTAGCTGAATTATATTTTCACTGTTCTCCTAAGTAAATGTTTACTCGGCAGTAAATCCATTTTTACAGAAGGGAAACTTGATTCTCCCACTTTGTCATTTCAAGGCTATATTCAATAATTGAGGGTGAGGGTTGCTTAAAAAGAATAGGTAAAAGATGCATTCTTAAAAGATTCTAATGCAAAAATATGGACTGGTAAAGTGTATACAGTATGTTCTAAGAATAATGTATTATTCGATCACTTTCTATTAGAGAATTTTCAGCAAGCCAAGATTCAAATGCAAAACATCTTGCTGCATATGGTGGGGGGTGGGGGTGTTAAAGGGAGATGGGTTGGGAACTCTCAGGTGATGTTCTTATCTCAGTGAGGTGTGAAAACAACCCCCACATCCTAAATTCATCCTAAATTCAATAATGATAAATTCATCACTGATGAATTTAGTGAATTTAAATTAGATGAATTTGATTGTGGGGGGGCATAAAAATTCATGTGTACATGACACCTAAACTGGATTCTGGTCCTGCCTGCTTGAGGTTCTTCCTTAGCTGTGAAGACTGTCGGGAGCCGCTGGGAAGGGGGTGCATGCAGACGCGCTTCATCTGTGTACTTCTTAGCTGAGATAATAGTGCTCTGGGCCCCACTGGTAGGGTTAACCTGTACGCTGCAGAAGGACAACAGATGGAAATTCTGGTTTGCAGCCACTGCAGAAAAATAAAAACATGTTCCAAAGGGAAAAAGGATCTTGTATTTCTGCGTCTGAACCTTTGATCTGTGTTCACATCTGAAGGGAGGGCTAAACCTTTTGGTGGAGACACATGGCTTTGCATCTGTGAAAACACAGCTGTATAGAGCAAAACAAAACTTGAGGAAAATACAATGGTTTTGCTGTGTCAGGCCCACTGCTAGCGCTCAAATTCTATACAAATATTGTCTTTTGATAACTCGTTCAAAAAATCCTTCTTGACTTTCCATATAATTGCTTAGTAATGTTATTCTTTTAAATTCGGCTTTGGGGCTTTTTTTTTTTTTTAAGGAGTTAAGACATACATCTTATCTTTGCTTTTAAAAAGGCAAAAAAAAAAAATAATGGATTTTAGTCAGATTGCAGTAACATTACCTAAATACTAACCTGGTTGGTGGCTGGAAGGGGAGAAAATTAAACCCTATTTGAAGAAAGATTAAGGTACAGTTCTAATTTGGCTCTTGAACTCATTTTTTTTTTAATACGGACCTGCACTTTATCTTGTAAGCTATTGGCTAGTAAAGGCCTTTGAAGCGTTCCCTGAACTTAGCTGCTTTGTTTGGAGCAATTATGATTTGTTATTGAGTGAATGGAGCAAGCCCTGCGTTCATTCATCTGCAAATAGTGGTCTTAGCACGTTTCCCGATCCTCGGGCGGCCACCCCGGCCGAGCCGCCTGGTGAGCAGCAGCCCAGTGCACGTTCCCCCCAGCGCCGCCGGGCCGCGCCAGGGGCGCAGGGGCGCCTGGGGCGCCTTGGCCCTCCCGGCTCTCCAGGGCAGGAGTGAGGCCCGGGCTGCTGCAGACAAAAGCCTGAGGATGCAGCCCGGTGCTGGAAGCCGAAGGCCGCCGCTTCCCCCCCAGCTCCCTCCAGGGCTGACTCCCAGCTTTTGAAGGCAGTGGGCGCCCAGGGGTCGTCCTTGTGCGGCGTCCTCCCCTCGGCGCTCCCTGACACCCGCAGCCTCACCAGCAGGCCGGCCTGGGAGACACAGAGGTGACCCGTGAGGTGTCATGGTCCCCACCCCACCCCCGTGGCTCCAGGCGTGCACGGGAAGCGGTGAGCGAGCCAGGGCGTCCTTCCAGGCACCCAGGAAGTGTCCCCTTTGAAGTGCTGGTCCCGCCTCCCCTCGCGGGAGGGAAGGAGGCAAAGGAAACAGGGTGGGGACCCCGGGCCACTGAGGAATGCCGACCCAACGTTCCTCCCCTCATCCTCCCGGCCTTTCAACTCTGCCCTTTGAAACTGTGGGGTTGGGCGGCCAGCCTGCAGCCGGCCCTGGCCGTGCGCAGGCCTCTCCGGGGACGGGGAGCCAGAAAGTACGAAGAAGGTGGGGATGGGCTGGCCCTGCGAAGGGGTTCAGCCGAAAAGGAACAGAGAACCCCCCCCCGCCCTCCCCCCCCAAAAAAATCCAAACAACAAAATCCATCGTCCAGTCAGAGCCTTCCTCACAGCTGCATTTTGTCCCTGGGACTGTTGGTGTCACCCGAGCCTCTTTTTTTGCAATCTGAGAGGACTGCAAAGGACTTGAAAAGCCTATTAAATTTCGGGCGAAACACATCAAGCTAGCCTTTGATGCACTGTCCCCTAATTCAGTATTCAAAGGTAAAGGATCCTACCCCCTTCTCTGCGCTTTTTACATAATTAGCGATGCCCCTCCCCCAGTGGCAAACAACTAGTGGCTTCCTATTTTTTTTGAAGTAAAAGATCAAACTTTTAATATTACCTATTTTATGTGTTCTTTGCTAAATATAATTACTACTTTTTCCATGCACCCTGCATGTTAAACTTTGACAGATATAAGTTGTAAACGTTTTTTCCTCTTCACATTCATTCCACTAAGCACAAAGCTATATTTTTCTTAATGAACGGATAATAATTCTGAAACAAGTGCTGAGAATCATAGGGTGTCCTAACGGGCCCCTGACTTGTGATTTAATTTTAGGGGACAGAATTCTAAAGTTCAATGGACTTTCACTGTTTTGCACGTGCGGTGTGTAATCGCAAGTTGTGACCTTCCCAGCCTCCCCCAAGGCCTTTTGTGTTCTTATCTGTGCATTTCAATACTTGCTGGGGAAGTGCCTTAGCTTTCATTTCATATGCAAAAATCCACTGGAATTTTTGACGCCCCCCTGTCCATTCCTTGGTGACTTGGTACTGTTTTCCATTGTTTGGTTGTTGATGTTGGCAAAAGTCATTTATTTGGTGATATCAAGGATGCTCTGGCTTATTCTTTAGTAGCATCCAGTGACAGTCCATTCAAAATAGCTTAAAAATTAATGCATGCCATTGAAACGGTTACATATTAATATCGTTTTATATTCACATCTAAATAAGGTGGGTAATAATTAAAAAGTACCATGCAGTAATAGTAATCAAAAGCCAGTAAAAGCGGTTAGCATTCTATCAAAACCTGTTGTGGCATAAATAATTGATACCTTATAAGCCAGGGCTCTGAGCAGAGGCTGCTCCCAGGCCTGCATGGCAACAGCAGTCTCAGAGTCACGGGACCCAGTTCAGGACATTCTGTCACCTGGGTTTTAAAAGCTTGACAATAAGGCCACACACAAACACATTTTTCAGAGAATCTCTTTGGCCTATCTCGAGAGGGAGGAGATAGTGACATTATTTGCAGGTCTTTAAGAGAAAGAATAGAATCCTGGGCTCCTCGTGAGCTAGGTGCAAATGGGATAAATTGAGGCACTCCACCGAAGCATCCATCTTTTTTAAAATGATGTGATTAAAAAGGACATCTGAGAGTAAATTTATGAAGTTGTTATGGCAACTGAAATACTTGCATTGAAATGTGTGTATCAAAAACATGAAAGATTGTAGGAAGCCCGAGAAACAAGCCCAGCATTGTGCTTGAGAAAGCCACTTGAACAGTGGTAGCCAAATATTATTCCTCCGGCGGTCATCCTTCAGGGTAACTGCCTCGGTTTCCACTTTTTGAAATGCCTCATGATTGATGCTTTTATGGACAGTGTCGCCCCAAGTCCCCAGACCTTGTACCAGCGTTTACACGTTGGTCCTCTGACCTGTGGGGAGCACGATCTCTGTATTGTGTGCGATGCGGGAATTGTACTCGCGTTGCCTTTGAATTTGCTCATAAGTTTATCTTCTTGTGTTCTCCTATTAATGTCCTCTTTGTGACCAGTCTGTCCTTTCCTCCCGGCGTCCACTATTCTGACACACAGTGGCCACGTACGAACAGCCACATTCAAAACGGCCCACATGTTGAAATATTCCATAGAATTCTTGGCTGTCTTCTGAAAGTGGTGTCTCTTGTACGTGATTTGATTCTGTTTGAATTTGTCATGTTTTCTTTGAAAAAAGAATTTCCTCAACAGAGATGAGAATAGTTGTTGCTATAAATTACAGGCAAGGATATTAAAAATAACATGTGCTTATAAATGTGTATCTTAGTGCACTACAATTTGCTGGAAAATTAGTATCTTCAGCCACACTCAGACTTTTTTAGTTATCAGCTTTCAGATATATTCAGTGTACAGAAAATTGTTCAAGAGATGTTATTGAAGATTCTTTGCAATACATTTCAGAGTACTTAAAACTTAAATGAAAAGATGGTTAATGTCAACTATTATAACAATTTTAGTAGGCCAGCCTCTGAAAATGTTGCTGTCTTAAGTGGGGAAAAAAAAGTCTAACAAGATGTTTATTTGCATCAAAAATTTTTAAAAGTCATTTCTTCCTCAACAATATTTATTGTTGAATGTTGATTACCAAGCTAGTCTCTTTTATTTAAGCATAATACCTTTAGCTTTAACTAGCTTTAATTTCTAAAGCTGAGCAAAGCAAAAGACTAATTTCCAGAAAAATTCCTTGGAAGCCATGCATTAACACTTTTTACTCTTCACTGAGATTACTAGTAGAGTTTTTAGCTGGACACAAATGCCTGATACAAAATTTCCCTTTCTAGCTCTTTAAAGGCATTTTTATTTTATCACAAAAAGTAACTGCTGTTCATCTGTCAGGCTGATTATTTAAAATGTTTTTATTTAGCCTGTAAATCCATTTTTGCTTATGCACCTGTTAGTAACCTCGTTTTTATATAACTTCTTTATTTTGAAAATTCACAAGTTGAAAGTGATACATCAAAATGATTTTTAAAGGGTTTCAAGTGTATTAAATGGAAGAATTTGGAGTCTTTGCAGACATTTTACAATCATAGATTTCCTTTTTTTTTTTTTTTCTCCTTTCATTGGCCTTTCCATTTGAAGGATTATTTTTTCCCTAAGTGTGATTTCCATGCTTCCAAAGTGGATACTATTTTATTTCAGGTGGGTCGTTTAATAGTTTGTTGATGTTTTCAAGGTCTCTAAACAAAGTCTGATGTGTTAACAGTCTTATTAACGATGTTAAAATAGAATTAACAGCTTGTGGATGCCTTGCGAGCACAATAGCCTGTCGGTCTCCCCTGCCCCCTTATAAATTGTGCCCCTGCTGTCTTCCCTTTGTTTCAGGCCCAATCAGCAAACTAAACTTTTGTGGAGCGAGAAGGCAGTTCAAGTGTTTCTGCGGCAGCTGAAGGGAGGAGCTAATGTGGAATTTATTGGGAGACCAATCAGTGCTGGGGGAAAGAATGACCCCAAATTGGGAAGAAGGACTTTGCTGACCTGCGTGGCTCTCTGACCTTTCCTTGCTGTTTTGTGCCTTTAAAGAGTTTTACTTTGGTTGTTGTCTACTTTATGATGCATTTACTGAGAGCCACAGAAGTTTTAGAAGACTTGGATTATTTAAGATACATCTCCTCACAGATACAGTTGTGCTTGGCGCTTTTTAGTAACGGCTGTCTGGATGGATGTTAGCTCTCAGTCTTAAAAAAAATCTGACAGGAACTATGAATATTTTTTAAGAGAGTAGAATTGTCTTGAGCCAAAATAAATTCCAGACCTCTTCTACTGTTTTTCCCTTCACAGAATTAGATTCACACTGACATTAGAACCTGGTTCTGTTCCGTTTCATGTCCTTTAGAAATTAAACATATGTGTTCCAGATTGTCCAAACATTGTCTTTGTCAAGTAATAACCACAAAGTTTTGAGGAGACACTTTAAAAAAATAGAGTTATTATTAGTCTTATTTTATGCATTAGTAACACACAAGATAAACGATCCCCCTTTGAAGTACAGATTTAGGGCACAACCTGACAAATGGGTGTGGTCATTTTTCCCTTTGTCATCATCTGATTTCATACTTCATACAGTACAGCACATTTATAAAATACTCCCCCATTCTCATTGGCATTACATCAGTTTTGTTGCAGCATAATGAGACACTGTATTTTTTCAGCTTGCCTGAGAAATATGTTCATTTCTTGGCCTTGTTCTTTCATGTAATGTGGTTTGTTGCTTATGTTTACTGCTCTAGACGTCCAAATATAGTGCTAAGTAGTCACTGGCAGTACAGAGGAAAGATAATGTGTCTGACAGCATGCAGGACACTGAGCATTTTTTTAAACCAAACTTCTATAAAATTATCCAAATGTACCCCTAAAATAAGGAATGAGCTACAGATAATGAACAGTGGTTTGAAAATATAATCATTTGTCAAGGACTAGGCTACCATGAAAACAGGGGAGTATGAATCTGTCCCTTCTTGCACCTTATTTTGTGCTACTTAGTTAAAACCCCAAGGGGAATATTTTCTTCTGCTTTATAAACCTTAAGAATATACATGCATTGATTGAACAGTATATAAAACTGGAGCAGACAGTGTTGTTTGGTCCTAGCCATATGCATGGGTATAAATAATACTGTTTTCTGGTTGGCATTCTTGAGTGGTGCAGCATTATTAGAGACATTTTACCTGGCCAAGGAAGATATCTCCACCGGTAGTTCTCCCTCAGCCCATGCATTGCTGCTCACCCCTCAGCCCGTGGCCCAGTGTATCCTCACACTCCTCTGCTGGGCAGCAGAGCTGTCTTGTACTCAAATGTAACTGGCCTCATTTTTGGTGTGCCCGCTGAGAAATGTGCCTGGCCTTCGAGTTGGGTATATGCCTAAGGATGTGGTGCCATGCTGCCAGCATCAATGCCAGAAGATATCAATATTATGTCCACCTGATGCAAGTGCCCGGTGCATGTCTGCATGACTTGAGGACACTAAGAAAGCCAAAAGGATTAGCCACAAACAAAGCAAGCTTGTCACCTCCCTGCAGAAGCCAGCTGGCATCTCTCAGGGGCAACCTGAGTGACTCCATTTTCACCAAAGCTGGGCTCAGACAAATCCTACGTTACCACTACAAACTCGAGTCTGTTATAGGCCTGAATTGTGAAGGGACAGAGGAAAACACATCAGGAGCATGAGGAGGGATCCTGGTTCTTTTGTTGCCCTCAACACACAGAAGACTGCAAGTTTCATGAACATTTCATAATCAGAATTTTTTTTCTTAAGAAGTTCTCACTCTCTCTTCCTGATTGACTTTATAAACTTAAAGGTAAAAACAAAAGCCAGTGGTCCCAGCATTGGCTTTAGTGAGTGACCTGCATATATTATAATTCTTCACCACTGACATTTACCAGAATAAATCCATGTCACCTATGTGAACTGGATCCGATGTGGCCCTGGGAATGGCGACAGTGCTTTTTAGGAAAAAAAAGAGTACAAATAGAGTTTCTGACAACTTGACTACTTTTGCATTTAAAATTTGTCAAGCAGAAAAATTACTTTTGTTGGAAATCTTTGTATTTCCTTGAAGTAGATACTTAAAGGCAATGGTAAAGAGCCACTTTGAAAGTACTCCATATAAAACATGCTTCTTTAATTGTAAGGGAGATTTGAGGAAAGGTGGTATTTTTCATAGTTGTTCTATAAGAGCATTGAATGATGATTACTATGACTACTGAAAATATCTTACCTTTGGCCTAACACTTCATAAGTTTTAATGTACTTTTACAAACATTGCATATCATCTTTGAAAGACTCGAAAGGAGGATATTATTATCTTAGATTTCTAGAGGAAGAAATGATAAATATACATGTATTTCTCACATGCCATACAATGCCAGCTTTGTATATTATCAGAAGAATTACATTTTAGAAATGATACTTGGTATGCGGATGTCTAGAAAACACAAATCTGGGACTGAGGAAGTTTTTAATTCCACAGAGCACCTGTGAAAGATGACCAGAAGTAGGAATAAGATCAAGTAACAAAGGACTGTCCTTTTATAGCCCCATTAAATGAATCTTATTTTTATGATAGCTTTATTTTTATATTTGTAAAAAGCCATAATATGCTATGTAATTAGAGCATAAGAATAAAACTGGAAAATTACCCTATATTTTAAAGACCAAAATTCTCATCACTGTGTCATAAGAGAATAATGCTGTCTCATTAAAGGGTAGTCTGATTAAGACAGACTTTTTTGAAATGAAAATTTACAATATCCAAAATATAATTACTCTTTTTTAATTTTTAGTGCGTACTAGTTGTACAAGCAGTGGGTTTAATTTGTGGCATTTTCTTTGGTCATGTTCACCACTCAGTTACCCTGATATGTACTATAAAAGATAATAATTTTCCCTCACTGGTTAAAAGCTAAGGGGCCAGGGAATTTGGGGGTTCATGTCACTGCTACCATTCAGAAATAGAACTGTTATCGGCATAGGAAAATCTGATTAGTGTTTCTAAGGATTATAGAATAGCTAGATAGGGAAGGAGTCCAAACTGCTAAAGGTTAAAAGTGATTTGTTACACTAGGAAAAAGACCTTATTTAAAAGAGAGAGAGAGAGAAAGAGAGAGAAAAAAAAGAGAGAGAGAGAGTACACATTTCCTAAGAATTAAAACTGTCTAGGTGATATTTTTAATATTCTCATAATACTTCATATCATTTACACAAAATATTTTGTTGAAGCAAGCATAGGAGGGAGGATTAAAATGAAAAGAAAACAAAGTGTTTCTTTTTAACAAGATAGAAAATCTTAGCGGTACAGTTTTAGATGATTTTTAAAAAATTCAAGTAAGCTTTCACAGTTTAGTCCAACAATAGTCTCTTCATATAGCGTCCCAAAGGATTAAAAAAAAAAAAAACAACTGTGGGGAAATAATCATTTTATGAAATGTATTTAGAATTTCCCTGGAGCCACTGTGAGAATCCAGCCAGGCTTCATTTCTGTCGTTCATTGTAATAGTTGAGTGTACATTCTGCATTCTGGGAGTTGAGAGGCGGTATTAGATGTTCATGATTTTCTTTAAACAACTCTAACATCAAAATGGCCAAACTGTTGGACGGATACATGTTAGATAAAACAGATGGGCTTCTCAGATCGTGCACCGTTCAGCCGTTTGATGGAATTCGCGCCACCCTGACCAGCGAGCCCAGATGGCGCTTAAATCTGTCACTCTTTAACGACCCTACTGTTTTTAAAAAATATTTTTATATTTGAGCCCATTCACTTAATCTGAGAGATTAATCATTTCCAAGATATGTCTGGGGAGGGTCTGACTGAGCGTTTTGCCTGTATGAGCGGACAGAAAGAGGGAGAAGAATGGCCCCGGGCTTGGGCAGGTGGGGTCTGGGCAGGTGGGGCCTGGTGGGCCTTGGGCTTTGGGATTTTATGGGCAGCAGGGCTGAGAATCCCACCCAGAGATGGAGGTAAGGGACGAGGGAAAGGGGAGGGAAGGACATTTGTGAGCTGAGATAAAGCCTGTTACCAAGCACAGAAGCTACTGCCTTGGCCAAGCTTTGATCCCCTGCAAGTGACTGAATGAGTGCTGGCTGTGGCCAGCCCAGGGTGGCGATGAGCAGCCTGACCCGCAGGGAAATGAGATGACCCAGTAAGTGTGCTGTTTGGAGGAGACCCCAAGATACCACCTACAGACTGAACCTCTCAGAGAAGGTTCTAGAATCTACTCTGTACCAGAACTCTCAAGTGAGCATAGGCTTTTTCCCAGATTTTTTTTTCTTTGTCTTCAATTATTATTTTCAAATAGTCTCCTGAAATATTTCCAAGATTTGGGGCATGCAATGCTGGTCATTCTTTCCTTCCAGAATTTCTAACCTTGGACCTATTTTCAGAATGGCTTGGGATTGCTTTCTATTCCTGCTGGGATAGAAAAGAAGAAAATGAGTTTGGGGTTTGTTTGTTTGTTCTTCATTATACAGCCATAGTTGTTGGTTTTATTTTCTCCTATATGAATGTGATGTAGCAGGTGTCAAAATATGCTGCAGAATTATCAACATTAATGTGAAAATTTTCCACTGCTCCCAAAGAGTCATTAGCAATGGAAATGCCCACCTGTATTCATAAAAATAAAGAGACCTTGCATCTTGCTGCTTTTAGAGTTGTCTCTGGTTTTATCTAGGTGCTCTGTGACAGTCTCCCATGTGTACCCCCTGTGCTGCATTGGCCTCTATAGCCCTCACTGGGAAGACTCCCCAGGTGCCCTAGCTTCCTGTGACCAGAACTACAGGTGGTTTCAGGTGGTCTGAGGTGATACCTTTCTTTGGAGGCATGTTGACTTTAATGCACCTGGGAGGGGAGGCCAAAGAATTATGTCCACTAAAAAAACAAAACAAACCAAAAAACTTGGTTTAAGAAAAGTAAATATGTGGGCTGGGAAGGTGGCTCAGTGGTAGAGCGCTTGCCTTGCATGCTCAAGGCCCTGGGTTCGATTCCCCAGCAGCACATAAGCAAAAAGAAAAAAGCCAGAAGTGGCGCTGTGGCTCAAGTGGTAGAGCGCTAGCCTTGAGCTGAAGAGCTGAGGGACAGCACCCAGGCCCAGAGTTCAGGCCCCACGACCGGACCCAAAAAAAAAAAAAAAAAGAAAAGTAAATATGTGATAGCGCAAATGATATGTGGCTATCCAGACACTGTGGTAAATGGATGAAGAGTGGTAACTCTGGAGTAGCAAATGAGTTAGCAGAAACAGAGGGAAGCAGATACACACACACACACACACACACACACACACACACACACACGCATATAATTTATACATATATATATATCATTTGATATATATATATATAAAATTGCATTTTAGGAAGATGAATTCACAGCAATAAGCAGAGTGGGCTCCAAGGTGTGGTGGAAGCAAGGGGAAGACTGAAACAGAAAAGCTAAAGACAGAACAGAGCAATACTGCCAGAGTCCTACTCGATGATGGTGGTGACATAAACGTGGTGGAAAGGGAAGAGTGAGTGAGTGCTAAGGGTTGATAAGCCAGATGCATTTTGGGTATATCTTGAAGCAAAACCAATGAGATTTCCCAGTGGACTGAATGTTGCTTAGTTGGAATAAAAGAGGACTCAAGAAGAGGGTCACCAGTGGCTCACACCTATAATCCTAGCCACTCAGGAGGCTAAGATCTAAGGATTGCAGTTGGAAGCCAGCCCAGGCAGGAGAGTCCATGAGACGCTGATCGCCACTAACTTACCAAAAAAGCTGCAAGTAGAGCTGTTTCTGCAGTGGTAGAGCACTAGCTTTGAGCACAAAAGCTTAGGAACCACGCCTAGGACCAGAGTGCAAGCCACAGGACTGGCATGTGCGCGCGCGCGCGCACACACACACACACACACACACACACACACACAATTCATTTTGTTAATGATTTTTATTTTATTTTTGTTGTTTCACCATCACCATGAGCAATTCTGTTTGTATCTGTGTTTCATCAGCCCAAAGGACACATATGCCATTAGCCATTACTCCCCATGTGTCCCCAAACTTCCATCCTTTGCAACTACATTTATTGTTTGTGTCTCTGGGTTTGCCGATTATGAGTATTTCAAATAAATGGAATCACGTAACATGTGACAAATTTCTTTCTGTGACTTTCATTTAGCATAATGTTTTCATGTACTGACATGTGCCAGTACTTCATTCCTTCTTTTGGCCAGATAATCTTTTATTGTGTCATATGCCATATTTTATTCTTAATCGGTTGGTGGAAATTTATGTTGTTCTTATTTGGGGGCTGTTATAAATAATGCTCCTATGCACATTTATGTATAAGTGTTATCTGGACATGGTTTTCTGGGGTAAATACTTACAAGTAGACTTAGATTGTTGCTTTCTTGATGGTACTCTCTAATAACCTACATCATCAATATTATCATAATTTCAGGACTACAGCTCAAAACATCAAGCAGAGTGAGAAGCAGGAGTGAGAGTATTTGTCTTTGTCTGTTTCTAGAGACATTTCAGCCATAGTGATGTCCAGTACTGACTTTACTCCGCTATGGCTGTTTCCTTTTTCTCTTTCTGGAGAAAATGCAGTAATAGTTTCCATCTATGCATGTACAATATGCATTGACATATTGGAAAGCTAAAGTTATTTCAGAATCTGTTGTTTACTTTTAGCTGCATAATAATTTTCAAGTAGATTTTCTTACAATCTCTCCAAAATAAAGATGCCAGGAAAGGCAGCCAAATACAGTGACTTTGAGAGGGAGGGGAAAAAGGCTTGCAATTGCTTATCACGCCCTGGATTTTCTTCTGGGGCACACCAATTAAAAATCTCAAACATGTGGTTTTTCCAGTGAAATCATGTTAGTATAAAAGAGTTTTTATCAAATATGAACGCACATGTGTGTGCATACATGCATGTGTGTGTGTTTAAAACATTTCCATAATGAGTTCCCAAGTGCTTTTTTTTTTTGGCTGTGGTTATTAAAGCTTGTGTGTCTGCCATTTATTTGGCAAAGTGCCTTTAGTGAAGAAAGGATATAGTGTTCTCTTGGTTCTTTGCCCAAAGTAATTTTGGAGAAGTCTGTGACTGCGTTTAGTTCATGTCATTCATTGGAGACAAGTCACTGTAATTACATTTGATCACAATCAGTTTACAGTTGTTTTATCATGTTTTCATGCTGAATATCTACTCAGACATCATAGCAAAACTTAATGGCTACTGTTTTATTTGTGCATAAAATGTTTTATAGCCTTCTTGTGTGTGTGTGTGTGTGTGTGTGTGTGTGTGTGTGTGTGTGTGTGTGTGTGTGTGTGTGTGTGTGTGTGTGTGCAGTACACATCGGGTTTTAATCATCACCATTGCTTAGTGAGAGGAAAGCAACGGATAAAGAACTATCAAAAATCCTTGACTACATAAAATTTTATATCAGGTCACCTTACCATAAAAGATTTTGAATGTATTCTGGGGCTTTTTCTTCCAGCACACCCCATGTTGTAGAATGGGTACACATTTAGAGTATGAAATACAGAACTTCATTCTCGTCAGATCCTTTGCATTTGAATGTGTTTCCCTTGGAATGGTCACATCTTATTTTCAGTGGTCTTTGGATGATAAAGAGCAAAAAACACCGGAATATTGATGGTGGTGGAATTTACGAGCAGGGTGTCTACTTAACCATAAGGCTCAACATTTTGTCATTGTTGTTTCAGGTCTGCTCTCACATCTGCATGGTGGCAGAGTTACCTTAGCCGTGTTATTTACAGCTGCCAAATGCTGGAGGCCCGCTTGTCTAGGACAGTCCCAGGCTTGCTAAATTGTGGAGGCCTTGATTCCCCAGTGAATTGGGGTGAATTCACTTATCTCCGAAGTGGCAATTCTCACCAGGTCTTATTTTCCCCAAAAGGTTGGTCCCACGTTCTTCCGAAAACTGCTCTTGGTCTATATGTTTGAATCTACAGTGCTGCAGAAATTTCTGTTAGAAAAGTGTAATTAATAGGAAACTTTGACATCCAGCTGAGAAAATTAGTTTGCATCAAAAAAGGCAAGATAAAGGATTAGAGAAATTTTAGTTCTAATCTAATTAACACCAATTAAAAGATGCAGATGAATTTGCACCAACAAATTGTTAATTATGCACCAATTTGCCTTTTCTGCAACCAAACCCAAGTCAAGAAGGTATTATTATCTTTTCTTGTTTTAGGAGATTTACATAGTGGGTTTGTTACAATCATCTTTTATCTAATTAAAGAAAAAAGTAGGTGGCAAGAGTTAGTGTGAAATATTTCAATCTCCTAATATTTTAATTTAGGTTAACTCTTTAAAAACAGAAAGTACAGGATATTGTATTGGCATTCCTTTAATTACCACGTTGAGGACCTACTAAGTGCAGATAGTTGCTCTGTTAATGAAAAACTGAGCATTTATGTAACTGTATTTTTCCTTACTAAAAATATTTTAACTTGCTTTTTGTCCTCATATACTGCCACTATAAAAAAAAAAAAGTCTTTGACTGGAATTATATAGCTAATTAAAGTGTGCCCTGAATACATGTTAGAAAAGGAAAGTTGAGCTTTTAGGTCCCCAGACATGTGCTTACTGTCTTAGAACTCTTTTACAACATGACCTTTTAGGGTTTCCAGCACAGATTCTCCTCACTTGCAGGGTCTGTGTTCTGCTTACCAGTGATACTCAGTTGGCCGCTGTGCTGGGACTGCTTTTTTTCCTTGTGAATCCCTCTTACAGCTCCTCAGATGGTGCTGTGAGTAATTGTGCAGGGGGTGGTGAAGCACAGACCTGTTATATCTGCAAATGACACATCTGTCCAACTGCCATGTAATGAGTAACCACAAACCACTTTATACGAGCTGTATATCTTCTTTCTGAACTGGGAAGAGGAGGGTGGCAGGAAGTCTGGTAGGGAATGGGAAGAAGACTATTTCTATGGATTCCTCTAGCCATTAATTACGTAGGAAATGCTACAGCTGCCCTCAGACTTCCAAGTGCTTATTAAGAAAATGTTTGACCATTCTAGGATGCATTTTGTCTAGTGCATGTTCTTTGACATTAAATAATTGTTATCTCCTTGAGGCAGTAATAAATATAAGAATTTAGGGGCTGGGAAGGTGGCTCAGTGGTAGAGCGCTTGCCTTGCATGCATGAGGCCCTGGGTTCGATTCCTCAGCACCACATAAGCAAAAAGAATAAAAGCTGGAAGTGGCGCTGTGGTTCAAGTGGTAGAATGCTAGCCTTGAGCTGAAGAGCTGAGGGACAGCGCCCAGGCCCAGAGTTCAGGCCCCACGACTGGACCCCCCGCCAAAAAAAAAAAAGAATTTAGGACACACAGTTTGTGTTTTTCACTATTTGTGCTGGGAATTTTTGCATTCATGACTTGGCCTGAACAAACGGTAGTGTTTTCCTGGATAATAGTAGTTTGAAGTCGGCAATGCATATGACAGCAAAGGGAAGGAATCTTTTATAAACATCTTCTTCCTCCACACATTGACAAGATGATACCTCCTAAACCTTGACATCTAGAGCAGCCTGCTCCCTCTCTGATAATACAGTATACTCTGTCCCAGAACATACTTTTTCCCAGAGTTCACATTTGTGTGAAATTGTACATCAAGCTAAAGGTGAATAACTTAGCCCATGATATCCACTTAATAGGGTTAGGATAACAGAATTGTCTGGCTGATATTCCTGTGGAGCTGAAATAACAGAATAATAACTATTTTGACCAACTTTATAAACGATAATTGAGTCAGGCACCAGTGGCTCATGCCTGCAATCCTAGCTACTCAGGAGGCTAAGATCTTAGGACTGTGGTTCAAAGCCAGCTTGAGCAAGAAAGCCTGTTGAATTATGGCTCAGGTGGTAGAGTGCTAGCCTTTATCACAAAGGCTTAGAGACAGCGCCCAGGCAGGCTCTGAGTTCTAGCCTCGGGATGCACCCACACATGGGCACACATGTATGCGTGCGTGCGTGCACACACACAACAGAGGAAAGGAAAAAGATAATTGTCAACTAGTGTTAGCTTGGTGGTAGGGAACTTGCTGAGCTCTGGGTTTGATCCCCAGCACTGCAAAAATAAATGAGGCAATTTTTTTTTATAAGGCTTCTAAAAATAGCTGATGGGGCTTGCTGATCAGCAGACAGTTGCCCTCCCAAATCCAAATCCTGAAGTTGTTAACACTTGTAGAAAGGCTTATTTGGTGTTTTGTGTGTGTGTGTGTGTGTGTGTGTGTGTGTGTGTGTGTGTGTGTGTGTGTGTGTGTGTGTGCGCGCGCGTGCGAATGTGTATGTGTGTGTCCAAGTCCAATTTGGGCCTAGATACTCAAGAAGCTGAGATATGAGGATCGTGGTTTGAAGCCATCCCAGACAGGAAAGTCAATGTGACTTTTTTTTTTTTTCCGGTTGTGGGGCTTGAATTCTGGGCCTGGGCCCTGTCTCTCAGCTCAAGGCTAGCGCTCTACCACTTGAGCCACAGAACCACTTCTGGCTTTTTCTGCTTATGTGGTGCTGAGGAATTGAACCCAGGGCCTCATGCATGCAAGGCAAGCATTCTACCACTGAGCTACCTTCCCAACCCTCAATGTGACTTTTATCTTTAATAAACTTATCTGGAAAGTAGAGCTCTGGCTCAAGTGGTAGAGCGCCTGGAGCAAAAAGAAGCTCAGGGACAGCTCCAGACCCTGAGCTCAAGGCCCAGAACCAGGTTGGGGGGCGGAAAGGCAACGACTTTACAATGGAATTCCTCTTAAATTAATGGACCTATTTACTCATGATTCTAAAAAGGAATCAGAGGTTCCCCTAGGACAGGGATTTTCTAGCAAAGCTACTACTGCCTCACCTGTAGGGGGCAGTCCTCCCAGCCAGTCACAGCAAACTCGGAATGAGTCTTCTCCTTGGCAGATTGGTTATGTTGAACAGTTTAATGTATTTCTACAAAACCTACCAGTCTAATGATGTGGTGAACTAAATGATCCCTTTGGAAAGAACAAATAACAAGATAAAATGTTCCGAAATCAATTTATTTTTCACGTCTGCCACCCCTTTAAGATGGAGCCATAGGTTAAGTGAACACTTGAACTGAAGTTCACTATATTGTGTGTTCCTGCTCAGAGGATTTCACAAAGACCTTCTTTTATAAAGAAAACAACCAGCCAATAAAATGGTATTAGAGCACATTATATATGTGACCAATCATTTTATAAATCTGATGTAAGCCTTTAGGCATAATTGGAGTTCTTAGCAGAATACTTTGGTTTTTAATATTTCTATGACCCTCTAAGGGGGACTTAGCAATTACTCTTAAATTTCCAAAGTGGTGCATGGAGTTTTAGCTGTGTGATTTCCATTAAAGCCCATAGGAGTCTTGTTGCTAAAACATCACACGACTCATGAAAATGTGCTCCTTCTTGGGAAACTGTTAGAAGTAATGGGGATGGAAGTATGTAGCCCAGCATTTCTGGTACATTTACAGGCTTTCTGTACTTGTTTCAAATTTTATACTTTTATAAAACCTCCACAGATGTATAAGAATTGAAAGGGGGAAAGTCTATTATGTGTTTTCCAAAAGTGAAGGGTAGAAAAAAACAATAGAATGAATTTTTAAAAATTAAGAAATCAATTGTAAAATAATTCTTTAAAACCCCAAATGTTTAATATCATCATCTTTGTTTTAAAATTAATACAGAAGTTTCTAGATTTTCCTTAAAAATGCAACTTAAAAAATCTTCTATTATAGTCATATACAATGATGGTGAGTTTTTAGTAACATCCCCTTACATCACTTTCATCCCAACAAAACTTCATTTCTTCAGATGCAGGGAGAGTGTCTTCCCATAGATGAGAGTAAGGCCTAAAAGTAGGAGTGCCCTCTGGTTTTGAGATCATCTATGCATTACTCTGACATCCTTACCATAAAGGGGGCTGTTACTCCTATTATACCATACAGGAGAAGGGTTAGAGTCACATCTGTCACTTGGCAGATTTCCCCATGATTCTAAGTGATGCCATCCAGGAGGAGAAGGTGAAGGGGCTGGGAGTTGTGTGGAGGCTGTTACAGGAGAACTCTCAACTAGGGGGTCTTAGGAAGACCTTCATCCTACCCAAACTGTACGGAAGCTCTGAATTCTTCAAGAACATCCAAGTGCTTCTCTTGAGCACCATTCTCCCAGATCCACTAGGACCTAGCTTGCACAAGGCGGTAGGCCCCACTCACTGGCCTTTCCTAGCAACCGGGTCCCTGGAGCAGAGGCTGGAATTCTGTTTCCAGATTCCTTTAGGGGACATAGGCCAGAAGCTAGCCAGAGATATAGAGGTATTGGTTTAATTGCATTAAGAGAAAGGGAAGCTAGGTGTCAGTGGTTCAAGCCTGTAATCCTGGCTCCTCAGGAAGCTGAGATTTGAGGTTCAAAAGCAGCCTGGGCAGGAAAATCTGTGAGAGTCTTTTTTTGGGGGGGAGGGCAGGGGGTCTGGTCATGGGCCTGAACTCTGGGCTGGGCGCTGTCCCTCAGCTCTTCAGCTCAAGGCTATCACTCTACCACTTGAGCCACAGCGCCACTTCTGGCTTTTTTTCTTTTTGCTTATGTGGTGCTGAGGAATCGAATCCAGGGCCTCATGCATGCAAGGCAAGCGCTGTACCACTGATCCACCTTCCCAGCCCCCTGTGAGAGTCTTATCTCCATTTAACCACCAGAAAACTGGAAGTGGAGCTGTGGCTCAAGGTGATAGAATGCTAGCCTTGAGCAAAAGAGCCCAGGCCCTGAGTTCAAGCCCCACGACTGACATCCCCTCCAGAAAGAGAGAGAAAGAAAAGGTGAGAGAGAGAGAGGAGAGAAAGAGAGGAGGGAGAGAGGAAGGAGGGAGAGGGAGAGAGAGAGAGAGAGAGAGAGAGAGAGAGAGAGAGAGAGAGAGAGAGAGAGAGCCTCCATGACTGGCTTGAGTTAATTATTGTTGGCTCAGTTTCAGTGTTGCCATGTTTTGTTGTAGATTAATTTATTAAGCAGTCCTGAATTATCATTTTGACTAATTATTAAATCTCAGGAAGATCCTATAGACGTTATTTTCCTCTGTAATGTCAGGAGAGTAGATTTTAGGTAAATCTTTAAAATAATGGTGGGCAAACGAGCTTTACAATGTCGGTGGGGGGGGAAGGGGGGGAAGGAGAAGGATTGGGATTGGGGGGGAGGGGGGAGGCTGGGAAGGGATGTGAAGGGTAAACAAAAGGAGGAGGCTACAATGCTTGGTAAGAAATGTACGCATTATCCTGCCCATGTAATTGTAACTCCTCTGTACAGTATGTTCACAAATAAAATAAAATAAAAAATTCTTTTCTTGAAAATAAAATAAAATAAAATAATGGTGGGCATTATATAGAACCAATTTTTCTTTCCACTTAGCAGACTCATAGTTCACTTAGAGCATCAGCTGGGGGGATGAGCTGGGCACTGGGTTTAAAGTGTCCCAGCTGGAGTCAGAGTTAAGGACTGAGTAAGGGAATTTCAGAATGGCTGAGGAGAATATCTAGGTACAAATGGGAGGAAATAAGCCATTGTTTCTTTAAAAGCTTAGTAACCTCAATAATGAGAGGCTATGAAATAGTTCTTTTTAGAACAGTAACTTCTTAACTTCCCAGCCTTAATAGCTCCAAGGGTCACTGGAGGAGAGCCCCAGGGCTACACCTGCCTAGAGTAGATTAGGGTCCCACTGCAGCTGTCTTCATTTGCAAGACTAAGGTGTAGCTGAAGAGGCTGGCGCTCTGCGTGGCGCCTCCTTCTCAATCTCCGTAGGCTGGCTTCACGGATTAAGTTGGCCATTGCAAGCCAGGCACAGAAATTGCAAGATGAGGCAGGTAATGATTTCCTGGGTTTTATGTGTTAGCCCTTCAGAGATCTGAAGCAGGAACCTTCTACTGGTCTGCCTTGAATTAGCCATTCCTTTTACAATCAGCTCTGACGAGGAGCAGTTGCAGAATCTTCTAGCATGTCCATGGGCCATGCCACCATTGGCATACTACTAAAGGGAACCAATGCTCTTTGAGACCTATAGTTAGTCATGTCGGGTCTGTGGGTTGGATACGCTTTTCCCTGTAATGGGAATTTGTTTCGCAGAAAATACAATTAGGATAATTCTTGTGTGTTCTCTCCAGGAAGGAAGTAGTATACTGCTTTTGAATGGTAGGCTAAATGAGGGAACCATTAAAGGGGTTTTAATAGACTTTTGAACCAAAAGACATAAGGGACTCTAGTTATGTTGCCTTAATTGAGAAATATTTTGGCTGTGTGAGGAGACTTAATCAAGTTTTCATTACATACCTGGTCAGGGAGCCGGTTGAATGTTTCTTTAAGCAATTGGGTAAAATGCGCATTGAAGACTTGTTAGTTCTGGGAGAATTTGGATGACGTGCTTACCATATCTCCTGTGGGTGCCAGAGTAGCAGATACTTGGTTTACTGTGTTGGGTTGAATGCTTCTGTTCTAATTTCTAATGAACTTTACCACCAGACTACTTGATCATGACTAAGCCCAGGAACAATGCAAATGGAATTGCCCCCTGATGGGGAGGAATGGGCCCAGATGGCCCTTAAAAGGTGATAATTAGGAAATATAGCATATCTGAGTAGCTAGCAAGAGAGAAGCTTGTTAAAGACAGTCAATCTGTTTGAAGCAATGGTCTTTCCTTTAATTATATGCATTTTCATTTAGAGTTGCTTTAAAGTAAAAAAAAAAAATTCCCAGGAAAAATCATTAGTAGCTACTAGAAACCACACACATTTTTTGTTTCAAATTATCTTGAAAATTATTTTCTTTATACAGTTTTGTTCCCAAGATCTGTGTAACAGACGTGTGTGTGTGTGTGTGTGTGTGTGTGTGTGTGTGTGTTTAGGGGGCCATTTTGGGTTATTTTAGCTCTTATGTTAAAACAGTAGGGGAGTAATTAAAAGTGAGAAAAATATTGGTATATATTTGTAAACTGAGCTCTTAAAATTAAAATAGTTGCAGGATATTACAGTCTGTGATTTCATATACTTTGTAAGATTGCCTTAAATGTATTGCCTTCTTGGCAACATAATATCTAGATACTTTTCAAGTATGTCATACATATTTGCATGTGACAAGTTGGGATTTTCTAATAATTATATTTTTATCTGAATTAGCATATTTGTATTTGCTAATGATACCACTCATTTGGCTATTCTTGAGTCAGTTTTTTTTTAAGTGTACAAACTTGGCATCACTTTAAGAATAACAACTGAACTAGGAACAAGAATGTATCAGTTTGAAGAGAGAGAAGAAATATGCCTATCCTACCTCTTCTAGCTTCTGCCTAGAATGCAGGATGGCGAAAACGATGGTCCAGGGAACTGGGGAATTAAAGCATAGTGCAGAAGCTAGAGTAGCTAGAAAGCAACTTTCCCCTGATTTGTAAAGTCAGAAAATCAAATTACATTGAAGTGCTAAATTACATTCTTCTGAATCTTTTGGCAGTCATATTTGGGCAGATGAGTTGCTTTCCTGAAATTACTCAACACCATCATTCATTCTGACAAAAGCCAGTAGTACAGATGCACCTTTGGGACCGAGGCCAAGGTGAAGCCTGCATTTTCCAGGTCTGCCCACTCAAGTTTGGAAGGACTCACACACCAGGCACCAGCCTCTCATCCTTAGGACTTAGGCACTGTGGCTGAAAAGCAGGGTCGCAGGAGCTTAGCTTAATACATATTCCTAAAGCAGCTTCTCTATACCAAAGTCTCTTACAGAGTCTGACATTTTAAGCTGTGTCACTGAAAAATGGATCTGGCTTCCTAGCTTCAGGTTTCCAGGAGCAAACACACCCAGACAGAATGGAGGGGCCCTGGCTCTTCAGTAAGCTGCAAGGCCGGGAGGATCCAGGGTGAACACAGGGAACTCGACCCACAGAAACGTTTTCAACTGTATCCTTGTAATTATTAACAGGTCGTCCCAAGTCTTCTGGCTCAAACTTTTTGTTATCAGTGACAAATAGAAACTATCTCATGCAGGCATGCTTAAGGGAAAACAAAGGCAAGAGGAAAACGGGAGATAAAAATCATTTTTATTTTTAAATTCATGATTCTCAGCAAGGAAGGGTTTAAATCCCATGTCTCCTACGCTCTCTGTAAATGAGAGTATGGTTTTTGGAGATTGAACGTAATGATTTCAACTTAAATAATTTCAAGCAAGTTCCATGTTTACCAAAGGAATGTGTTTGTTTACTCTTATTTTCTAGATGCAACATGACTTGAAACCTTTCATAGTTGAACATTTTTATCCTTCACAGAGCAAGCTGCAAAGGGGCAGAGCCTCTAGTCTAGTTGTCTAGTAATCGTTGTTTCAAAAGGTAAATTTGAGAGCTACAACTACCTCTTGTGAAGGTAGCCAATACCTGAAAGCTCAGGCAGTAGTTGGAATTTTGTTTAACAGCAAGAGCCTGTTGAAATAACCCAGGAGGTGGATGGCTATTGACTCTGCATTCCTTTTAGACTGTTTTATTAATTAGATCTCAAAGACTCAAATAGGTTCCTATTTGAGTAGTAAATTGCATTCCATTTGCAAACTCCTTGGACTAAATTTGCATGTGGCCTAAAAGCTAACCACATGGTTGTGTTACGTGGCATTTCATTTCCCTGTAAGAAAGGGCTTCTCCCCCCCCCCTTCTTCGGTATCCCCCACCCCCAAGTTTTATTCACTTTCCTTTTGGGACCAGAAGGTGGCTAGTGGTTTGGTCATCTGGCACCGTCTCTTTTAATTGTTAAATTCACCAAAGCCATCAGACCTTGTGGTACTAGGGCTAGCAACGTCCAAAGTTCTGGTCCACTAAGTTTTCAGAGTTCTTTGTTGTTTATTTACAAGGAATGTTTTCCGCTTCTCTCTTTGCTTTGAGAGCTGATTAAAAGAAACCATTCAATAACAATAAAAAAAGTAGTTTTTGCTGTAGATTCTTTTTCCTTGAAATGTTCTGTTTCTTTTCCTCTCCATCTCCACCCCACCCCAATCACCAACTCCCCTCATTCCCAAGAGTCTGGGACTTTGTTTAAAAGTATTTTAGGAGTCAGACTAATATCACCCAGCTTGAGGACAAGAGAGAGTTGGATGACGCCTCCACACCACATTGATGCAATCATCAGCATTCCACATCTATTTTCCAAGATGATGTGAGAATGTTCCCAAACAGCCACCCCTCCGAGGATGCTGGGATTTCAACCGACCTTCCTGTCATTCGCTTGACTCCCAAGCACAACTCTTTTGAAAGAATTAATATCAAACTTACATATTAAAATCTATCATTTAATAGGATGGGTTTCTTTTCAATTCATACTTCACAATTCAACAGGGGCTCTCTTCTAGTTTAAAAAATCATTAATCACATACTTCTGACATTTTCTCTTTCAGTTTTCTCTGGGGGGGGGAAAGTTATTTGAATAACAAACAAACAAACAAAACCCCCTCACTGCAAGTAGCTGTCAACCTCCTACTCGAACAAAAGCTTTCTCTCACATTGAGACCTGCAGTGCTTTGTTTAGTTAGAGGCAGGAGGGTGGGGTAGACCCAGTGCTGAAAGGGCTGGGTTAATAAGCACTTTCTGGGGTTAGTATCTCTGATTAACTCTTGGATTGCTTGCTTTGGGTTGTTGACCTGCTTTCATTGACCCTTCAGGACTGGTAACACGGCAGCCTTCTCTGCGTAGATGTTCCTCCCTAGAATCGCTGAAGGCAGTAGTAGTAGGCATAGGGATGTTTCTAAGCAGTGTGGTGGTTTTCAAACAAACAGAAAGCAAAAAGTTCAAGTACTACTTGTTTGTTTGACCTATGGAACCTCTTCCCTCCCTCTCTCCCCCCTCCTTTTTTTCCTTCCTTCCTTCCTTCCTTCCTTCCTTCCTTCCTTTCTTCTTTCCTTCCTTCCTTCCTTGCTTTCTTCCTTGTACTGGGGCTTGAATTCAGGGCTTGGATGCTATCCCTGAGCTTTTTCACGAAAGACTGGCATATTACCATTTGAGCCACAGCTATACTTCCAGCTTTTTGCTGATTAATTGGAAGTAAGAGTCTCACAGACTTTCTGGCACAGGGTGGCTTTGAACCTCAATCCTCAGATTTTAGCCTCTTGAGTAACTAGGATTATAGGCACAAATCTGCTAAGGCACATTTTCTTAATAAACAGGTGATCTAGAGTTGTAACTAACTTTTAGACACAAGTTTTTTGCGCTGTTCCTGAGGGTTGAACTCAGAGCATCAGCTAGTGCTCTACTGCTTGAACCATACTTTCAGTTCCATCTTTTTGTTGAGTAATTAGAGATAAGAGTCTGTTTGATTTGGCTGCTCAAGCAGGCTTCAAATCTCAATCTTCAGTTCTCAACTTGTTCTTCTCTTCCCTGCCAATCACTTATCTTTCTGAATCTGTAGTTTGCCTATTCTGAACATTCCCTATTAATAGTAGGTGATTTTGGCCTTTTGTGTCTGGCTTCTTTCATTTAACCTAGTATCTTTAGTTTCTTTAAGGATCATCCTTTGAGATGTAGATCAGTACTTCATTCCTTTTTTTTTTAAATTGTAAGAAAAGTTTAAGGTTCGAGAGGACAATGAGAGTCAAGATAGAAGCAAACTTTACAAAAAGCAATTTTTATTAGAGAAAATCTGAGAGAGCCTCTTGGTCTAGAGAGGAGTGACTCTTGCAGACCTTGGGGGCGTGGCCGCCAAGGGGATGAATGGAAGGGAGGGAAGCAGCCCAGGCTGGGGGTGGATCCGGGGAGGGCCGCGGTGGGGGTGGGGGGTGGGGAAGGAAGCTGGGACTATGTTGATTGGCTCATCTGGGAGTAAGTTATAGGAATACTGAAACTTAGATCTCCCTGTGATGACTCCATTGGACTTAGCAGGGTGAGGCCTCTGCAGAAGTTGTTTCTATTTCCATCAGTAAAATTTTCTTTTTTGTTAAAGCTCCATTCTGGGAATATACCACATTTTGTATATCTGTTCACCCAATGTTGGATATTTGAGTTGTTTCTACTTTTAGACTATTAAGAACAATTCTGCTATGAATATGTGCATACAACTTTTTGTGTGTGTGTCATGTTGTTGGGTTTGAACTCAGGGCCTGCCTTCTGTCCCTGAGCTTTTCTGCTTCCAGTTTTCTGGTGGTTAATTTGAGATAAGAATCTCACAGACTTCCCTGCCCTGCTGGCTTCAAGCTGAAGTCCTCAGATCTCAGCCTCTTGAGTAGCTAGGATTACACGAGTGAGCAACCAGTGCCCAGATTGTGTATAACTTTTTTTTTTTGATTTTTTTAAAATTTAATTTAATTTTATTTGTGAACATACTGTATAGAGGGGTTACAATTACATGGGCAGGATAATGCGTACATTTCTTACCAAGCATTGCAGCCTCCTCCTTTGGTTTACCCTTCACATCCCTTCCCAGCCTTCCCCCTCCCCCCCTGTGTATAACTTTTTGATTAAACTTTTTTTTTTATCTTGGATACCTAAAAGAGGACTTGCTAAGTTATATGGTTTCTCTAACTTTCTGAGGAAGTGAGATGCATGACCTTTTGTTCTCATATGATGAAACTAATTATGAAGCAGCTTCTGTTTATCATCATTAGGCCTCTTTCTTCCATTGGATTTTTTTTTTTTTTTTGTCAGTCATGGGGTCTGAATTCTGGGCCTGGGCGCTGTCCCTCAGCTCTTCAGCTCAAGGCTAGTGCTCTACCACTTGAGCCACAGCGCTGCTTCTGGCTTTTTCTGCTTATGTGGTGCTGAGGAATGGAACCCTGGGTCTCATGCATGCAAGGCAAGCACTCTATCACTGAGCTACCTTCCAGCCCTCCATTGGATTTTATATTTCTTGCAACAGGCATTTTCCTTGTTCATCTTTTCATCTTATGTACTACAGTCCCCAAAAGCACATAGTAGGTCCTCAGAAAACTGTAGGCAGTGGAAATGACCAAAGTTCCTTTACCCTTGAAATCACCAGCACACCTCCATGCGTGCGCATTTTCTCTCTATCTAACAAGTACAGTACAGAATGCAGGATGAAGCTCAGAACCTGTCCACAGAGCCTGATAGCTGGGCACACACTCTTCTTATCTGCTTCAGGGCCTTTCCCCTATCCTTGATTTCCTCAGACTGCCTCCTCCCCACAGTAGCAGATCCTCTAAGAGAGATTATTTTAAGCTCCACTGAGACCAAGGCAGAGGCAGGGCTGGTGAAAATCTGGGCATTTGAGGGCAAGCTTCCTGTTTGACACAGTTCAGCGCAGACTCGCACATCTGCTTTCCAGAGGATTTGAGCAGAGACACTAAGACACCTAGCCAGGCTTTGGGAGCACTTTGTACAGAGAGTTTAAGAAAGATTATTTTAAGACTCTTTGAAGGTAGAATCAGCATCTTTGTGACTTTTTTCTACCTTTCCTTAGGCTCCTGTGATTTTTAACATGTATGTCAGGTGGGATTTAAGGGACAGAGCCAGCCTCTGCTGAATTGGCCACCTTTGATGTTACAGTACTGAGGAAGGGAGGGACAGAGGGAACAAAAGTTGTAATTGCCCAAATTTACAATAGGTTCCCAGCAGCGGCCAGCACAAAAGAAATGTTAATGCAATAAACTGTAAGTGGAAGGAAGCTAAGCAGGATTTATGGCTGGCACAAACCTCCATCAAGACACTGAAACTCCTTCCTTCATCCCCCAGGCATTCCAGTGGGCCGCAGGACAATGGAGTTCATTTGAAAGTGGTGACCACTCTGTGTCCTCCCTCCCATATGTCCTGAAACCCCTCTATAAAGCAGCTGCTGCGAAACCTGACAGAACAGTTGCAGGGCGCGATCAGGTGTGGAAGGCCAAGCCTAGAAAGCTGGCAGAGCAGGAGCACACATCAATTATGTGCATGCCTGTGCCATAGCTGCAACTGATACATGCCTTTTCCTTCCACCAACCGGCCCCGGGCACGGCCATAGACACAGCAGATGGCCGTGGTGTTCCTGTGTTTCAAGCACAGAGTGAGAGGGTAGCCTGGCATTCCCCTCCGCCAAGGCCATGCTACCAGTGGCTGCTTTTCACACTTGTGGGTTTCATTTCAGTCTAGCTTTGCACATACCTTTACCTGAACTGGGGTGCGGGTTGTCCCCTCAGTCAGATGATGGCTGGCCTGGTTTGCTAATAAGTGGAAGGGCACAGTCTAAATGGAAAAGTGTCCTCTGAGGTCACCGAGACAGCTTCACAGCTCCGCGCCATGAGTCCCCCGGCACCCAGTGCATTCAGAGACAGTCTCTCCTACAGGGCCTGAGGCCTATGGATTGAGGTTCTGGTGCCGGTGGCTCAGGCCTGTAATCCTAGCTACTCAGGAGGCTGAGATTTGAGGTTCATTGTTCAAAGCTAGCCCAGAAAGGAAAAGTCCATGAGACTTATGTGCAGTTAACCAGCAGAAAACTGGAAGTGGCGCTGTGGCTCAAAGTGGTGAGCACTAGCCTTGAAGGACAGCCTTGATGGGATAGTGCTCAGGCCTGAGTTCAAATTGGGGAAAAGTACTCCTCATTGGATAGTTTTTGTTGTTTGTTCTGATCCTGGAGTTTGAACTCTGGTCTGGGCACTGTCCCTCAGCTTTTTTGCTCAAGGCTTTTTTTTTTTTTTTTTTTTACTCTACCACTTAAGCCACATCTTCACTTCTAGCTTTTCAGTGACTAATTGGAGATAAGGGTTTCACAGACTTTCTTGCTCAGGCTGGCTTTGAACCTCAATCCTTAGATCCCAGCCTCATGAGTAGCTAAGATTATAGGCGTAAGCCACCAGTACTTAGCTGGTTTTGTTTCTTTTTTTTTTTTGTCGGTCATGGGGCTTGAACTCTGGGCCTGGGCGCTGTCCCTTAGCTCTTCAGCTCAAGGCAAGCGCTCTACCACTTGAGCTACAGCGCCACTTCCGGTTTTCTAGTGGTTTATTGGAGATAGGAGTCTCACGGTCTTTCCTGCCCGGGCTGGCTTTGAACCGCGATCCTCAGATCTCAGCCTCCTGAGTAGCTAGGATTACAGGCGTGAGCCACCAGCGCCCGGCTGGTTTTGTTTCTTGAAACAGGGTTTTGCTTTGTTCCCCAGGCTGGCCTCAATCTCACAGGCTCAAATGATGTTCCTGCCTCTGTCTTCTAGTACCTGGGACTACAGGCTTAATCCTTTATTATAATGCTCTGTTAAGTTCTGTTGGCTTCATTATTGTTGTTGTTGTTGGGGGGGCCGGGGGGGGGGGGGTTGGGAAGGGGAGGGCTGGTCCTGGGGCTTCCTGAGCCGTTTTTTGCTCAAGGCTAGTACACTACCACTTGAGGTACAGCTTCCCTTCTGACTTTTTTGAAGTTCCTTGGGGTTAAGTCTCATGGGCGGTTTTGAACCCCAGTGCTTTCTTTATTATTTTTTAATATTAGTTAATATTACAGGTGTAGTAACAATTGAAAACACATGAGATTGGACTTGGGACTTAGAAAAACCTTGAGCTGCAATGCAGTACTCTGTTTCTGTGATCTGTCAAATGGGTATAATCAAAGTCTTTTACTTTATAGTTGTAAACCTCTGGGCTGATGGTGGTTGCTATTGTTTGCAGTAACCTTCTGTTTAAGTCCTCTTTTGTGTTGAGGTTGACTCTGTTCCACGCCACCAGCTGGCAAAGCAGCAGGTCATCAGGGCACAGGAGCCACAGGTAAATCTGGTGCCATGCCTTTTGGTGGCATGGTAATAGCAAAGAGATTAATTGAGGATGTTAATATTGCCTAAGATTTCTCAGGAAGTCTCCCAAGGCACGCAGAACAGAACACAAATCCTTAGAGCACATTTGTCTTCACATGATTCTAGACATTGTGAAGACCTTTTGTCTTGTGGCATTTTGTGCATTTGTCAGATGAGACTAACTCAGTGTTGCATGCCTTGATGGAGTTGCCAGTCACGGATCAGTGTCACTTCTAGGCCCCCACCAGAACTACATTCAAGCCATGAGTAGTTATGCAGAGTCAGAGGTTAAATGATTTGGGAATAAAATGCCATTTGACGTGACAGGAATGAATCCTCGGAGGCCTACATTTCCTGTGGGACTTGCTCTCACAGTTCTCCTGTTAAGTAATTTTATTAACTGAAGCAAGGAGGGGCATGTGGTGACAGGAAAAAAAATTTTGCCAACATTTTAATCCTAATCACAAAATTTATTATGTGTTGCTTTCTATGCATCTGTAGCTATAAAACTGTAGAAAATGAAGAAAATAAAAATTCTAATGCATTGTTTCTCTTCCCAGGTGTTATTTAAAGCATTGTATGGATTGTCAGAAAGATTAATTGTTGCTTGCAGCTAAACAGATGATAAATTTTAAAATTATATTATGACTATGTGTCAGCATAAAAGCTCTAGGTCCCAAGTGTGGCGCCTTTTTCTGTTGCTGTTGACAAGGTTCACATTTTATAGCACACCGCCAGAAGGTGTTGACATACATTCAGATTACTGATTAAATGTTTTAAAAACGTGCCACTCAGAAACTAACCCTGATGTTCTACAAGAGAGTCATTTTTTAGGAAGATTTTTTTTCTTTCCCTTCACCATTGACGTGGAAGAAACTTTAAACATTGCCATTTTAAAAAGCAGACTTAATGTTATCTTACTTTGCTATCTTCAGTTGCAGCTTGAGAAATAAAAGGGCCCTCCGAAGCCTCCTTTCTGCCATTCTCCTTAGAAAGAAAGGGAGCAATGTGGTGTAAAAATGTCTCAGTAGAAGGTGCTAAATGGTGACTTGTAAACACCCCTGGTTAGCACTGGATGCAGGTCGCCAAGCAAGATTAGGGAGATGAGGACAGGTCCGAGATTGTGCATGCCTTGTAAAACCCCCTTGTTTCAACTCTACCTTTCAAAGCTGACTTAGCCTTTGTACCTCAAAGTCTAGAAGCTTCCATAGCCCTTTCATCCTAGAAGGCATAGGGACATCACAGGTCATGATGACCTTTTGAATTTTGTGGATGAAATGGGCTGGTCTTTAGTCCAAAGGCTTTAGCAGCTCCTGTGCATATTTGCTAGAATGATAACTACAATGTGTCATGAATCAACATTTAACAGTTTAGATATTTAAAAGACATATCTCTGCCTAAGCCTAGTGTAAAAGATCTTTAAAACAGACCTTGTTGTGGTGATTTACCTGTAATACTAGCTACTCAGCAGTTTCCACAAGAGTTAGTGTTCAAGGCTAGCCTGAGGAACACAGTGAAACCCTGTCTCAAAAAAAAGTCATTGTGGAAAAGCTGGACTTTTCCCCCTCTTTCTGATTGTCAAGATTCCTTTATCTTTTTTTATTATTATTTTTTATTTTTGGGTCCGGTCGTGGGGCCTGAACTCTGGGCCTGGGCCCTGTCCCTCAGCTCTTCAGCTCAAGGCTAGCGCTCTACCACTTGAGCCACAGCGCCACTTCCGGCTTTTTTCTTTTTTCTTATGTGGTGCTGAGGAATCAAACCCCGGGCCTCAGGCTTGCAAGGCAAGCGCTCTACCACTGAACCACCTTCCCAGCCCAAGATTCCTTTATCTTATCGGTTCTGGAGTGTAGATGGTTCCTCTTGGTACGGAGTTCAGTTGACATTGATTCTGTGATGTAAGTCAGCTATAGCCCTTGTCATTGTCACCTCAGTGAGGTTCAAGGTTAGAGAGAGAGACACAGTGACAGTTCCTGAAGGAACAAAAGCCCCCAAATCATAGCTACTATTTGTGGAGCATTTAATGCAGAGCTGGAAGGTTATACTTATTGTCTCATTTAATTCTAGCAACATAACAACAGCTAAGTGAAGAAGTGTGTGTGTGTGTGTGTGTGTGTGTGTGTGTGTGTGTGTGTGCACATGCGCGTGTGCGTGCGTGCCTGCACGCCTGTACTCAGCAAGTCCTGGGGCTTGAACTCCGGGCCTGAGCTCTGTCGGTCCCTGAGCCTAATCATTTGAGCCACAGCTCCACTTCTGACTTTTTGGTGTTTAATTGGAGATAAAAGTCTCATGGGCTTTCCTGACCAGGCTTGGAACCTTAATCCTCTGATCTCAGAGGAGCTAGTTACAGGTGTGAGCCACCGGCGCCTGGCATTCTCTTTTCAGTCTGAGGCTGCAGTGCCACCCAGTTTGTGTCCATTTGTCCTTGCTTCTTAGCTTCCTGTGTGCTCTCACTTCCTTAATGCCTTCTTTCTTTAACTGACTTCAGTGTAAGGTTTGCAAGTCAGCTGTTTGTTTTCTTCTCACCTCCTGCTGGCTTTTAATGTGTAGATGACTTTGGGAGGTGTTTGCATATTAAATAAATTCTTTTCTTTACCTAGGAGTTACAACCAGAAAGATTATCCATCTTCTTTGTATACAAAGCATTTTTTTTTCCCCAGTCAAAACCTCATCTGCTGGGTGTAGACTAGAAAGGAAACTTTCTTCTACCTACTAGGAAACTGGAAACTTCCCTTACGTTGATGCCAACAGCCTAAATTTATACCTACGTGGCAATGCGGAACATAGATAAAGGTCAGCTCAATGCTGGGTTTTAACAGTTTTATATTTGTAAAACAGAACCTAAGCTGACTGTGTAGAAATATCCCGGTGTTTGCAGTTGTCTGGGGGCTTCGAGAGAAAGTGATTGCACCTGCGAAGGTTACTGGTGTAAAGACCATTTATGTAAATTCTCAAGCCTGTAGTAGGAGAGGAAGCCTTCTTTGTATTGTTAATCACTTTCAGCTCTTTCCTCTGAATGTAGTTCTTGGTTTCCTCCAGCCTTGTGACGTGTTCTTCACTTATCTGATCCATTGATGGATAGTTACAGAAAAGATCTGTTTATTTTTGGTGGTCCTGTGGTTTGAACTCAGGGCCTGGGCTTTGTCTCAAGGCTAGTGCTCTACGACTTTGAGCCACTACTCCACTTCTGATTTTCTAGTGGTTAATTAGAGATAAGAGCCAGGGCTGTCTTTGAACCATGATCCTTAGATCTCAGCCACTTAAATAGCTAGGATCACAAGTGTGAGCCATCAGTGCCCACTGAAAAATTTATTTTTTAAAATTATTTTGATGGTTTCTTTCTTTCTTTGGGAGTCTGGTGACCCAGTTATAGGGATGTTCATGGAACATTTAAAATCCACTTGTGAGCTGGGTGCCAGCTCATCTGTAATCCTAGCTACTCAAAAGGCTGAGATCTGAGGATCAGAGTTCACAGCCAGCCTGAACAGGAAAGTCTGTGAGACTCTCATCTCCAGTTAATCACCCCAAAAGCTAGAAGTGAATATGTGGCTCTAGTGGCATAGTCCTAACCTTGAGTGAATAAAGGTCATAGATAGTGCCAGGCTCTGAGTTCAAGTCACAGGACCAGCACCAATAAATAAATAAATAAATAGATAGATAAATAAATATAGTGATATAGCCAGGCACCCAGTGGCTCATACTTATAATCCTAGCTACTCAGGAGACTGCAATCTGAGGCTCTTGGTTTAAAGCTAGCCTAAGCAGGAAAGTCCATGAGATTCTAATCTGCAGTTAGTTACCAAAAGGACAGAAGTGGAGCTGTGGCTTAAGTGGTAGAATGCTAGCCTTGAGTACAAAAGCTCAGGGACAAAGCTCAGGCCCAGAATTCAAGTCTCAGACTGACAAAATAACTAACTAAATAATATAAACAAAGCTGCTAGAAAACATATAACATCCCCTTGAGTCAAATATGCCCCCAAATAACAAAAATATAAAAAGTAAGCCAGAATTTTTTTGTATATTCAATTTTCCACCCTCCAGGATCCTCTAGCTAGCTTGTTTGTTGGGGGCTCCTCATTGCTAAGGCTCCACTAACCTCCGAGGCTCACAGTCAGGTCAGTCAAGTAGGCACAGACTGTGCAAAGGCAGGGATGACTTTAGAATTCTTAATAATTGTGAATTATCTGTATCATATATTCTGAGACTAAATTGGAAGGTAATATGGAGAAAGTACATCTCTCTTGGGCATTCAGTCTAAAGTCATTTTTAAAGGGAAAAACACATGCAGTCAAGGTCAAACCTCTTACATGTTAAACTAGATCTACAGGTGGCTGAGTGGGTGGATGTACACTTACTTTCTCTCTAGCACTGGAGGAGATTTCCAGTTCCTTAGCCGAGTACCAAAGTGAATCGAGGCTAGAAACCTTCAAAGACAGAGAAGACTGTCAGGCCCTGGTGGCTCACACCTGTAATACTGCCTACTCTGGAGGTTGAGATCAGAGGATTGTGGATCAAAGCCAGCCTGGGCAGGAAAGTCTGTGAGACTCTTAATCTCCAGATAACCAACACTAAGAAGTATGGCTCCAGTGGTAGAGCATTAGCCTTGAGTGAAAAAAATGAAGGAAAGGGCACAGGACCTGAGTTCAAGCACACACACACACACACACCACAGAAGACTGAGACCTCTACACACACACACACACACACACACACACACACACACACACACACACACACACACACACACACACACACACACACACACACACACACACACACACACACACACACACACACACACACACACACACACACACACACACACACACACAGAAGACTGAGACCTCTACCCAGTGTCTAGGTTCTTGCCATTGTTGGAGGAAGAATTTACAGACTAGACAAAGTATCTGGAGGAAGCAAAAGTACAACAATGAGGGATCAGCCCAGACTTCTCAAGAGAGTGGCAAATTTGCAGGCACACTTTAATGAATGGGAGGATTATTCATGAGCTAAGGTGGGAAAAGGTGTAAATTCTAGAAATGGTTGGATTTTCTTACAACAGTCTTTACTCCTCTTTTCTGTTCTTTTTTTTTTTTTTTTGTCGGTCGTGGGGCTTGAACTCGGCTTGGGCGCTGTCCTTCAGCTCTTCAGTTCAAGGCTAGCGCTCTACCACTTAAGTGACAGCGCCACTTCTGGCTTTTTTCTTTTTGCTTATGTGGTGCTGAGGAATCGAACCCAGGGCCTCATGCATGCAAGGCAAGCGCTCTACCACTGAGCCACCTTCCCAGCCCCGGAAGGAGAATATTTTGATTATTTTGTTTCTTTCACTTGCTCTGCCACCGAGTTCCATACTGAGTCTTAGAGTGTTTTGAAATCTGAATTTAGACACAAGTATCGCACTTAGTTTCCAAAAAAGGATAGAGGCTCATGGGATTTTGGGTATGTGGGACTCTGTAAACCAATTCTGTTTTCTTATTCACAGTGGTTTGGCTGGGCCTGAACCCTCTGCAAATAATTCTTTTTCTTTCTACTTTTTTTTCTTCCAAGTACAAGTAGTTGAACTCTAGGAATTTAAATGTGATGAGAGCTTTTGTTTTTTGTTGTTTTGTTTTTGGTGTCCTGGGGATTGAACTCAGGGTCCGGGTGCTATGCTCAAGGCTAGCTCTATACCACTTGAGCCAAAGCTCCATTCTGGCTTTTTGGTGGTTAATGGAAGACAAGAATCTCACAGACTTTCCTGCCTGGGTTTTGAATCCTAATCCTCAGATCTCAGAATTCTGAGTAGCTAGGAGTATAGGTGTGAGCCACTGGCACCTGGCATTTGTTTTGTTTTTATTGGTTGTTTAGAGAGAAATATCTGTTCTTGATTTTGAGGTTAATTACTTGGAATATCACTTTTCCTTCCTTCTCCCCTCCGTCCCTCCGTCCCTCCGTCCCTCCGTCCCTCCCTCCGTCCCTCCCTTCCTCCCTTCCTCCCTCCCTTCCTTCCTTCCTTCCTTTCTTCCTTCCTTCCTTCCTTCCTTCCTTCCTTCTTCTTTTCTCCCTTTCTTCCCCCACCCCTCTGTCAGTCATGGGTCTTGAACTCTGGTCCTGGCTGCTGTCTCTCAGCTCTTTAGCTGAAGGCTAGCATTCTACCACTTGAGCCACAGTGCCTCTTCTGGTGGTTAATTGGAGATAAGAGTCTCACAGAGGTCTGGGGATGTGGCTTAGTGGTAGAGTGCTTACCTAGCATTCATGAAGCCCTGGGTTCGAGTTCTCAGTTACCACATAAGCAGAAAAAGCTGGAAGCGGTGCTGTGGCTCAATGGTAGAATGCTGCCCTTGAGCAAATGAAGCTCAAGGACAGCGCCCAGGTCCTGAGTTGAAGACCCAGGACTAGCAAAAAAAATTTTTTTAAGTCTCACAGATTTTCCTTCCCGGGCTGACTTTGAACAGCCATCCTCAGATCTCAGTCTCCTCAGTAGCTAGGATTATAAGTGTAAGCTACTAGTACCCGGCTCTTTCTCTCTTTCTGTCAGTCCTGGGGCTTGAACTCAGAGCCTGGGTGCTGTCCCTGAGTGTTTGTGCTTAAAGCTAACACTCTATACCACTCAACCACAGGTGGAGATGGACTCATCTGGGTTTTTAAACCTCAATCCTCGGATCTTAGCCTCCTGAGAAGCTAGGTGTGAGCCACCAGCAACCAGCTTGAGTGAATATTTGAAACACTAGGTACTATAAAAATTCTTTCTGGGGCTGGGAAGGTGGCTCAGTGGTAGAGCGCTTGCCTTGCATGCCTGAGGCCTTGGGTTTGATTCCTCAGTACTACATAAGCAGAAAAAGCTGGAAGTGGTGCTGTGGCTCAGCCTTGAGCTGAAGAGTTGAGGGATAGCGCCCAGGTCTAGAATTCTGGCCCCATAACTGGTTAAAAAAAAAAAAAAAAAACAGAGAAGAAAAAGAAAAAAAAAGAGGAATTCTTTCTAAAATGGCAGTCAGTCATGTTGCTTCCACGACCGTTGACTTGGAATGAAGATGCTGATAAATCTTGTGATTAGTATAGTTGCCCACATTGTGCTTTTTCTAGGCTAGCTCTTCAAATATCATCTCCCTTACATTTGAAGATCATTGTGGATTTTTTTTTTTCACTAAAACTGAAGCAAAGAAGCCAGGTGCTATAATCCTAGCTACTCAGGAAGCTGAGATCTGCGATTCACAGTTTGAAGTCAGCCCAGGAAGAAAGTCAGATAGAATTTTTTTTTTTTTTGCCAGTCATGGGGCCAGAACTCTGGGCCGGGGGCACTGTCCCTGAGCTCTTCAGCTCCAGGCTAGCACTCTACCACTTGAGCCACAGCACCACTTCTGGCTTTTTCTGCTTATGTGGTACTGAGGAATCGAACCCAGGGCCTCATGCATGCAAGGCAAGCACTCTACCACTGAGCCACCTTCCCACAATTAACCACTAGAAAACCAGAAGTAGAGCTGTGGCTGAAAGTGGTAGCACACTAGCCTTGAGTATAAAAACTCAGGGCCAGCATCACTGGACATGGATCAAAATGAACTAAGCAACTCAATGGCAGCGATGGGAGGGAAAGAACAAGTGGGATGCTATGCACAACAAAAATGTACATATCACCCAATGTGGAAGAAATAACTGTATTGCAAAGCTCATAGAACTCATAAATGTTATAGACCATGATAGACAATTTGCCCCATGAAAGTTAGAATGTGTTTGTGACTTTAACTAAGCATCACAATCCACAATACTGTGAAATTTGGGAAATTATGTAATCACTTAATCACAATAAAAAATTTGAAAACAAACAACTCAGGGCCAAGTGACAGTAGCTTACGGCTATAATCCTAGCTGCTCAGGAGGCTGAGATCTGAGGATCATGGTTCAAAGCCAGCCCAGGCAGGAAAGTCCATGAAACTCTTATCTCCAATTAACCATCAGAAAACGGGAAGTGGCCCTGTAGCTCAAGTAAAGTGCTTGCCTTGAGCTGAAGAGCTGAGGGACAGCGAGCGCCCAGGTCCAGAGTTCATTCAAGCCCTACGATCTCCGCTCCCCCCTCCCCCCCCAAAAAAGGAGTCTAATGGAGATTCCTCCACCAGCACTCAGTAATTGCTTAACTTTTCTAAGCCTGATTTTACTCATTTAAAAAAACGGGGGGGGGGGGGGGAGTCGGGGGGGGTCTGGGGGGGGGAACTGCCGGTGTCTCACGCCTGTAATCCTAGCTACTCAGGAGGCTGAGATCTGAGGATCGCGGTTCAAAGCCAGCCGGGGCAGGAACTCCGTGAGACTCCTATCTCCAATAAACCACTAGAAAACCGGAAGTGGCCCTGTGGCTCAAGCAGTAGAGCACTCGTGTACAGCTGAAGAGCTGAAGAGCTGAAGGACAGCACCCAAGCCCAGAGTTCAAGCCCCATGACCGACAAAAAAAAAACAAAAAACAAACAAAAAAAAAAAACGGAGGATGCCAGACATAATAGTGCATGGGTCTGAAGCCTGTCTGGGCCATGTAGTGAGACCCTTTGTTTGTGAGGGGGCAGGAGGGCAGAGGCTCAGATGTAGAGTGTTCCAGCACTGAAGAAAAAAAAAGCTCCAGGGCTGGAGGTGCAGCTCAGTAGAAAACACTTGCCTTGCATGTGCAAGCTTCTGGGTTCTAGCACCAAAAAAATTAAAGTAGTCCTATATAAACTGTTAACTCCTAAAGATTGTTTACATCCATACCATTGACAAGAACTGAGTTTATGTAAATTCTTTCACTAAAAAAGAATTTTAGTTGGGTGCCTGTAGCTCACACCTGTAATCCTAGCTACTCAGGAGGCTGAGATCTGAGGATCACGGTTCAAAGCCAGCCCGGGCAGCAAAGTCTGTGAGATTCTTATCTCCAATAAGCCACCAGAGAACTGGAAGTGGTGCTGTGGCTCAAGTGGTAGAGTGCTAGCTTTGAGCTGAAGAGCTGAGGGACAGCGCCCAGGCCCAGAGTTCAGGCCCCACGACCGGCAAAAAACAAAGCAACAACAACAAAAAAACCTTGTCAAGAAGAGAGCCTTGTTACTGTTTCAGTGGCTGAATTTACTCTTAGTTTTAGATTGGTGACTTGGTTTTTTGTCTTTGCTTACTTTTAAAGAAACTTGAGATTGGACAGTGCCCTCCCCTCCTCCCCCAGCCTTCAGTTGTAGGCCCTGGGCCATGCAGCAGGGTCACATTCTGGACTGGGCTGTCACAGGCAGCGCACAGAGCATTTGTGCTTCCCAGGCACCGTCTGCTAGGTTTCTCTGCCCCAGTGGAGCTGGGAGAAATAATAAAGCTGTTATTATTTATACTCTGTGTGTGTTTGTGTGTTTGTGTGTGTGTGTGTGTGTGTGTGTGTGTGTGTGTGTGTGTGTGTGTGTGAGAGAGAGAGAGAGAGAGAGAGAGAGAGAGAGAGAGAGAGAGAGAGAGAGAGAGATCTTTGTCATTGAGATTTGGGAAAGCAATGTAGGGCAGAAGGGAACCTGTGAGTTTTTAATCCAGTCATTGGGAGAGGCAAAAGGAGAATAGTGTTTCCAGTAATGTTGCCTTCCTAATTTCCTCCACATCTTTCCATTTCCTTTCTTTGTCCTTTTCTCAGCTGTCCTTTCAAGTGATTCTGTGACCTCTGAACTTCCTACTTCCAGCCCTTTGCCTCCCTCCTGACCCAGCAGTGTTCCTAGCCACCAGTTCTGAGGTGTCCCTCCTCCATTGCACTATATCCCCAAAGAGCTGATAGAACTCAGTATATGCCTTGCATATACTAGGCAAGCACTCTTAACTCTGACTTATATTCTTAGCCCTTAGTTTCTTGTGACAAGATCTTACTATATAGCTCAGGGTTGCTTTGAACTATGTAGTCTAGGTTAGCCTTAACCTCCCAACTGAAAAAAAAATCTGTGTGTGTGTGTGTGTGTGTGTGTGTGTGTGTGTGTGTGTGTGTGTGCGCATGCGTGCGTGCTCATATATATTTCAAATACTAGGGTTTGAACTCATACACTTTTCTGTCCAGGCAGTTAAACAAACTTCAGTCCTCCAGATCTCAGCCTCCTGAGTAGCTAGGATGTGAGCCACTGACCCCTAGGTTTTCCTTCACTTCGAGGAGACTGGTCTTGCTGGCCTTTTATCCTTCTAAGTAATTCTTCTTGGTTTCATAAAAGGATTTTAAATCCTTAATTGGACCCTAAAATCCCAATACTCTTCGGGGTGACTGTTAGGTTTTTAAAAAGAGGTTGCTGAGTAAGAACAGCACCACACATGTGGTATTCAGGTAAGGGGTAGGTTTATTCATCTTTCTGGCTGGCACCAGGCCATGTTGGCTGGGAAAGGCCTGGGAAAGAGAGCTGGGAAAGAGCTGGAAAAAGAGAGTTGGGAAAGGGAGAGAGCTGGGAAAGGGAGAGAGCTGGGAAAGAGAGCATTTGGGCCTGGGATAGGCCTTATCTAGAGTTTGGGCAGAGAAAGGTGTGGCCACATCAAATTCAGAGGTGACCTCAGCGGATGCAAATGTGACCTCTTCCAGGTGTGCCAGGTACTGGGTGGAGACTTTGCTGCGAGGAGGGTGGAGTCTGCTCGCCATCCAGGAGCGGACCTTACAGCAACTTTTTTTTTCTTCTATGCCATTTCTTTTGATAGTGACATCCTTTTTCATTTATAATAATTCTAGAATCTTATTTAGATGTGAGCCACTGGTGTTCAGCTGTATTTTTTAAATGAAAATACAAATTTTCAGAAAAGATACAATTTACAGAGTACAAATACAGAGTAATTAAATAAAATAATTCTGGTATTCTAAAATAATTCTAATACTGCTACAGGTGTGACCCACCAGCACCAGGCAAACACAATTTATTTCTCGCAGTTGTAGGGTTGGAAATCTAAGGTGAAGGCTGCAGCTGTGTTGGTGCGGCTCGCGGGTGTCACGGTGTCCTCACTGGGTAGAAGCAGTAAGGGCTGTGTCTCTAGACCCCTTTTGTAAGAGCACCAATCCCATCTGTTAGACCTCTGCCCTCTTGACTCAGTCACCAAAGATGCAACCTCCCTAGCCAGCATGTTGTGGTGAGAAACTGAACATAAGAATGTGTGGGGAGCCAGGTACCAGTAGCTCATGCCTGTAATCCTAGTTACTTTGGAGGCTGAGATCTGAGGATTACGATTCAAAGCCAGCCTGGGCAGTAAAGTCCATGAGACTTTTATCTGCAGTTAACCACCAAAAAGCTGGAAGTAGAGCTGTGGCTCAAAGTGGTAGAGCTCTAGTCGTGAGGATAAAAGCTCAGTGACAGGCCAAAGCCCTGAGTTCAAGCCCCAGGACTGGTATAAAAAAAGAATTTGTGGGGATAGAAGCATTGAATCTATGGCACCATTGCCTTCCTGCTGTGAAGGATGAAGGCACACTTCTCCTAGGTGTCTTTTGTCAACCCCTTCAGGGTTTATACTCTCCTGATGGAAATACTGTTCACAGCTGAGCCAAACCGTGCCCTATAATTAAGCTTGCTTTCTTCTTCGGCTTTTGCCATTCTTACAGAACCTTGTTCCCCTCCAGTCAGTAATTGACTCTTTAGTAAAAACTAGTCTTTTCTCCAAGCTCTCTGACAATGTTGTCAACATTAAGCAGTCTATTTTGGGGATTCAGAGAAAAAGAGTACCCCAGGGTTGGGGACGTAGCTCAGTGGTAGAGCCTTTGCCTGGCTTACAGGAAGCCATGGGTTCCACCTCCACACCACAAAAAAAAATGAAACAAAGCAAAATAAACAAACAATAACAACACCACCAAAAATAGTCCTCTAAACAGTGGCAATTTGTATGCCTGAGTACTTTGAACAAAAGCAGATTGTATTCCCTCCAAACCTGCAGTGCTCTGACCTTCTCCTCCCTTCTTGTCTCCCATAATCAAGGCTTAGAAGTCAGAACTCTTCTTCCCTGGTGGGTTCATGGAAACTATAGCCCTTCTCCTCTAAAGTATGTAAAAACTGAGAGGTACCTAGTGACTCACACCTCTAATCCTAGTCACTCAGGAGGCTGAGATCTGAAGATCGAAGTTAAAGCCAACCCAGGCAGACAAATCTTCCTCCAGTTAACCAGCAGAAATGCTAAGCAAGGGCACAAGGTCCTAAGTTCAAACCTCAGTACTCTTTTGCTCTCTTACACACACACAGACACACACACACACACACACACACACACACACACACGCACACACACGCACCCCACATACCCTGACAGGTCTTGGTCATGCATCTCCCTTCTCCCTTGAGGCCCCTGATGCTGAGGAAAGAAATCTACAAAGAAGTCAGAAAGAATCTAACAGCTGGGCCTTGCCAGCCTTCCTCCTCAGTCTGTTACCATTGCTTCCTATCCTTTTGTACAATCACATTTCTTTTTAGTTTGTTTTTGTGCTGGAGATCAGCCCAGGGCTTTGCTCATATGAAGCAAATGTTTTGCCACTGAGCTCCATCCTCAACCTCTCCAATCCTCTTTCTATCAGGAACCTAGGAGCGAACCTAGACAGAGTTCCCTGGATGGTAGAATCTCCATTTCTGAGGCATCCATGTCATATAAAACTGGTTAATTTTTTTTATTCTTTCCTTTTGTTATAGAAGAAGCAGGCTTGCTATGTCCCTTATAATGGGCCAGGAAAGGGAAGTACCTTTCTATTCCTGCACTATCTACACCCTCCCTTCCTCTCTTCCTTTCTCCTTCCTCCCTCCCTTCCTCTTTCCCTCCCTCCCTCTCTCTTTCTTCCTTCCTTCCTTCCTTCCTTCCTTCCTTCCTTCCTTCCTTCCTTCCTTCCTTCCTTCCTTCTTTCTTTCCTTTCTTTCCTTCCTTTCCTTTCTTTTGGCCTCCCCCCTAGAACTTTCTGTCCTGAATTTGCTGTTCTCTAGGCCAGCTATTATTTGCCTCCAGGCCAGCTTTTTGCTCACTAATTGGAAATTGAATTGATCTCTCAGGCTGTGCTGCTGGGTTGGCTTCAATCCTCAATCCTCCAGATTTTAGCCTCCTGAGTAGCTAGGATTACAAGCATGACTCATCTGTACCCAGTTGTTTTTTTTTTTTTTTTTTTTGGGTCCGGTCGTGGGGCCTGAACTCTGGGCCTGGGCGCTGTCCCTCAGCTCTTCAGCTCAAGGCTAGCACTCTACCACTTGAGCCACAGCACCACTTCTGGCTTTTTTCTTTTTGCTTACGTGGTGCTGAGGAATCGAACCCAGGGCCTCGAGCATGAAAGGCAAGTGCTCTACCACTGAGCCACCTTCCCAGCCCCCAGTTGTTTTTTTTTTAAACAACATTTTATTTCTGTTTTCTTGATGGTATTAGGGATTGCATTTAGGAGCTGAATGCCACTGGAACCCAGCTTGTTTGTATATTTGAAACCAGAGTGGTCTGCATTATCACACTTTATCATAAACCTTATTCACTTTCACGCTTTCCATCCCAATTTACCAGCCCAATTTATCCAGCTGATCTGGATGAATGAATTAATGAGTGAATTAACAAAATATCCATTTCCAGAAACAAATAGAAGCAGTGTTCCCTTGTCAGGGTAAGCAGAATTTACTTCTCTATGAGGATGAAAGTAAGGAGAGTTCCTAGGGAAAAAATTAGTTCTTATATACTTCTTTTCTTTCTTGAGCCATGGTCTTGTATGTACTCGAATTCACAGTGCTCCTGCCTCAGCCTCCTGGGTGCTGGGACCACCTAGCTGCACCACTGTGAGCTGTTCGTGTGCTTTATCTTAAAGTCCCAGGGTGATAGAAACCTTAAACCGCCTTACATTGCTCGTTACATGAAGGCAGCCTGACAACTGAGTTCTCTTTTCCTTTGCTGGTGGCTTCACACAGCATCTTTCCCATGAGGAAGGATTAAAGAGTGGCAGAGAGCAGGACACTGGGCCTGTTTACTTCCCCTGTGCTCCATTTTTTTTTTTTTTTTTAAAGAAAAGCGTGCCTTTGATGAGATATAGCTGCAGGCTCTTGTTTTACATTTTACGTCAGCTACATTGTCAGAGCCTAGTTATTGATGCCGTGCCCTGTTTTAATTCACACTTCTCTGCTAATCAATTACAGCGTTTATCCATTAATCAGGCATCCTGACAGGGTCAATAACTGCTTTTTGCATCTTGTGCCAGGCTGCACGTTGTCAAGGAAAGAATAAGGCTCAGGAGCAAGCTTTAAAACATGGTGTGACTTTCCCAGGCTGGTGGACTTCCGGAGCAATAAACATCTACTGGGGGATTTCATATGGTGGTTTTAATATATTTGGTCGATGGGATTTTCTCCCTGAACACTTCATTAGCAGGGCTCAACGTTAGTGAAGTGTAGACAGGTGTGCTTCTGTTTAAGAAAACCAGAAACATCAAAAGGTAATTATTCTCATCACACACCAAAGATTGTTCCACCTACAAGTAGTGTTAAAGCACAGGCTTCCTTCATTCATATACAGTGTTTACAAACAGTATCTTGGCAAGAGGTTTAGAAAGTAAAACAACTTAAAGCCCAAATGTTTGAAGCTGATGCTAGGTTAAGAAAAAAAATCCAAAATTGATATCATATATGTCTATAATTACAACGTGAGTAGAGAGGGAAATAATCTTTAAACAAAAAGCTGAATTTCCCTTCATAAATTTCCTGAGGCCTATTTTGTAGGTGGAGTGATTGGACTTGCGTCCCCATGTTCTCCTTCACGTCCACGAACTCATTTTCCACACACCTTCGCCTTTATGATGTGTTACCACACACACAGATGTAAATTGGTGCAGAAAGGAAAACTTTGCATTTTGGGAAGAAAGAGGAAGTAAGCCTTCACTAGGATTATAGTGTGGATCGCTAAGTTACCAGACGGACGATGGCTCCAGGTTTCAGTGGTCCTCCTTTTTTTTTTTTTTCCTTTTCTTTCTGACAGATGTACCAACATTTAATTGTTTTTCATCAAGGGTGGAGAGAAAAGACACTTGTGTAGATTTTTCAATTCTCCTACGTGTCACTTGGCTGTCCTCGCCATTGTCTGGCCCCCTTTCTCTCACCCTTTTCGCTGCAATGAGTTGTGTCATCCCCTCATGGTCAGCACTTTTGTTGTCTTTGTTTTTTGCTCTACCTCAGAAGTCCATCTTTTCTTTCATCTCCTTCCCATTCATGCATGAGGGAACAGTTGTGCCCTGTTGTGGGGATGTTCCGCTGGCTTTCAAACAGTAGGGTTTCTTTTTATTCTCTTCTGAGAAGTACAATGGGGCTGAATGTCTGTTACAGAATGCACACGCTAATATGCCAGGTTATTTGGTTTCTAAGAAGTCAATAAAAAAAAAATACTACATTTAGGTTCAGTCCTTGGCTTCCTTTTTCTCCTGCTCCCTTTTCAAGTCTTCTGTGATAAATCGGTTTGTTTCTGATTGTAAAATAGAATCTTCCATATGAAATCGAAGGGTGGAATCAACAAACACTTAGAGGAAAAATGTTTTTCTGGCGGTGGAGTATTTTCGCACTAGGCAGGTTGGCAAGCTGCACTCCCTGAAGAGCCTCGAAGCCTCCAGGGCTAATTAATGGCAGCCATGACTCTGAGAAGATTTAAAAAAAAAAAAAAAAAAAAGAATGGATCCCAAGTTGGTCTTGGCCAAACTTTGCAGTGTACAATACTAGCACATGTCTGCATTTCGAGGGCTGCAGCTTTGATGTTTTCATCCAGGTCATCTAGGGTTCTCGTTTAGGGGGGAGCTAGGAGCAGAGGATGCCGAGATACAAACACAGCCCTAAGATCAGCACAGCTGCAAAAGGCTAAAGACATATAAAAAGCAGATGTCTCAAGACACTTTGTTTTCATATTCAGGAACACTCTTCAAAATCCTCCCTAATGAGGTCATAAAAGAAAAAAAATGGAACAAGTGTTTCTTGTGTACCTCGCTAGGGCGTGTCGCTGGGGTCACTGGCCACCAGTATCCTATTTAAAAAGGGATTGGAGGAGTTCAATCAAGCATTGCATTAAGAGGGACACTTTGATTAATTCTTTCTCTTTTCTTTTGTGCGACAGATAATTTCAGTAAATTCGTGATACTTTCTTCTTAGCCATTGCAGAGGCTTAAAGTTTGGGATATGTCCTGCTGAGTATTAGCATTTATCGGCCTACATGGCTAGGGTGAAGGGGAGCATGTGGCAGGCAGCGCTCTAATCCCTGACAAGCAAGGCTGGTCTATAAACATGACTGTAATCTGGGATGTTGAATTAGGAAAGAGCTCACTTTCGGGTTGGAAGCAGAAGCAAAATCTTGATGTAAAAGAAGACCCAAGAGTAAAAAATAAGATGACGATTTTCCCCAGGAAATGTTGGGAAAGATCCTGGATCTGCCTCTTTCCCAGAGATTTCACAGCTCTGGTAAGTTTCAGGGAAGGCTCTCCAAGGAAACAAAAGCTAGAAGGGGAAAGTGAGGGCTGACAATGCGAGCCTGAATGAGGGCGGTAGGCACTGAAGCTGGCCCTCGATGGGCAGGCCAAGGTAGGAAATACCATTCCACTGTCATTTGTTTTCTTTAATTTACCAACTGTTTTGTTAGTTGGGCGGCATCTGAGCAACGGAGGGCCACGTTAGCACCATTCTCAGGAAAGCCAGTGGGGAATGTTAACTCTGCTTGTTTTGGTTCCCAGGCAAGTTAGGGAATATTTAAAGTGCTTAGTTTAAAATTCGGTCACATGCCTACTGGTTTTTAAAGCTGATTTTGGAAATATATGCAGTGCTTATTTATTGTTTATCCATTTGCTGTCTGTATATTTAGGTACCATTGAAAAGTTGAGTTTCGGTCCTGATGGACGAACGGCTCCCAGGGAGGCACCATGGTGGTCCCGAGTCCCCCTTCATTTTTAGCTCACTCCATACACTGGAGCTGTTGCTTTCTGCCTTGGTAATCCAGCTACTGCACATGCGCTGAAGGCAACAGGTGAACAGTCTTGACCCAGGAGGATAGTTTTTGGTGTGGATAGCTAGAGTCCCTCCTTTTCCATATGCAGCATGTTTTTTCATGGATTTATACATCAGATATATTTGTGTTAAGTTAGAGCAAGATTTCAAAATTAATTTTAGAATGTTTTGTGATAAAAATTTAGTAGCCAATCATAGATTTTTATCTGAGTGTTTGATTTTTAAGTTAATAAGTTAAGTAGTTGTGGTACTGGGGATTGAACCCAGGTTCTTACTCATGCTAGGCAAGCATTCTACCCACTTGAGCTACGTTCTCAGCCCAAAATTGATCATTTTAGAATTAATAAAATATTAGACTTCTCACTGATTCTCTTTGTGGTAACATTTCCATATTAAGAACCTAAAGATGAACTCATCCATTTATCAAATACTATTTATTAAATCAGGCTCATCATATTATATTATTGTTGTAATTATCAATGCAATTATTTCTTACTTTGAATTTATAATGATTATTGTAATCCTCAGTATCCTTGTATTTGGAAATCAGCTTTGAACAGATTCCTTGGGCTCACCTTAGTTCTTGGCGTGTGAACTGACGTTTTATAATTAACACACTTCTGGATACTTAAAACTGGGGAGATCCTTTGGGGCAGTGTGGTGTCATGGAAAGAGCCTAGGTGGCCACTGGCCCTTTCTTGTCTGAAGAGGGACGAGTTGGCAGTTCAGGTGAAAATCCACTCTGATATAGCGCTACCCAGGTAGCTCCACCGCTCCCTTTCCCCACTCCATATTCTTAGGAATTGGTTTCCACAGAAAGTGGAGCCAGAACAATAGAGTGCAGGAGTGCATAGTCAGTTTCATTCCTGTGGAAAGTTTCTTTTTAGGTCTGGAGACTATGCCTGCCTCATTTGCTTGCTTGAAGCAAAATCGCAGAGGCTTTTTGTGCTCAAAGCTAGCACTGTACTACTTAAGCCACAGCTCCACTTTGGCTTCTTTTTTTGTGGTTAATCGGAGTTCAGAGTCTTATGGACTTTCCTGCCCAAGCTGGCTCTGTGATCCTCAGAACTCAGCCTCCTAAGTAGCTAGAATTACATGCATGAGCCACTGGTCCCCGTATGAGGTTTTGTTTTGCAGTGCTGGGGATGGAACCCAGGGCCTCTCATATATTAAGCAAGTTCTGTACCACTGAGCAATATTCCCACCTCTTGCAGTTATTTTTTAATACTTTCTCCAGTGGATTTCCTTTTTCTCTTAAATGTATCTTTTTCAGAAAACCATTGTTGAGAAAAAAAAACTCCCTTAAAATCAAATCTGCTTCCAATTGCTTCCAGGATTTCAGTTTTTTTTCCAAATAAAAGAGAGAGGAGTAGAAGGTCATCTCCTAAAATTGGAAGATCATGGTCCTCTGGGCATTTTGTCTCTGATATTAAGTAGAAAATTCATTTTACCATTCTCCTAACAAACCTTCTTAAGTCAGATCTAGCATCTAGGCAATAGCAAAAGTGGGCCAACTAGAAAAGGAGCCGTTGAAGGAGAGACCATCAAAAGGTCTGGGCTTGTCGAGTTAGACCTAGTTCTTTCTCCCACGGCCAAAATGCAGTGACTACTAACTGGAGAAAAATGTCTGTCGTGGGTCAGATCTCACAGGGAAGAATACCTTTTGTTCTTCTCTATTTACAGAGGATATTAGTATAGCTGTTACATGTTTCTTTTCATGACTTTTGTGATGGATGTTCTCTAAAGCCTATTTGATATAAATCGGGGCCTCCTCCATACTTAATTTAAATATAGCAATTTTCAATCTATTTATGACACTTGTTCTTTCTGCTTTGGAATGCTGAAAATACCTTTCTGCCTGATTGTGTTCTGAAAGCACCTTTAGGCCTTGCTAGTAGAGCCAGAGAAAGCAGGAATGGTTAAGGGCCAGCAAATCGTCTTCTTCCCATAGGGCAGGATGAAGGGCTGTGTTAAAAGATCCCTCTCATCTTAAGCAGAGAATAAGTAGCACTGAAAAGAATGATCTGGACTCTTTTCTCTTGTCTGTTATATGTGTGAACTCTTAAGAGGTGGAGAGGGTGTCTTTGTGTGCTGTGATGTGCCTGACACATTGTTTGGTGACTAACAAATGTATTCGGGCATTTATATGGAGATAATGTATATGTGATCTTAACCAAAGACCCTCTACTTATAGGTCACACACTAAGCCTTTCTTCATCAGCCTTTGTGATTGTGTTTCTTTGTCAACCACCTTCCTGAGTACCTGTTATCCTTAAGCAAAAGTCATAGGAAATATATCTCGGCTGAGTTTCATCTGGTCAGTAAGATATATGCCTTTAGATGTATGGATCATTTTAGGTCTGCATGTCTTCAGAGTTTGTTGGGCTTCAGAAATGTGCGTAAAGGGAGATGGACCAGAGGCTGCATCACTTCTTTACCATCTCCAGGGGACCAAAGAAAGTGCAGATGGCCATTGGCCATTGGTGAGGCATAAGGATCAGACTGAAAAGACTCTCAAATCATGGTTTTCTTCTGCTGATACAGAAGGGAGAGAGACAGTGCTGGATCATGGCCTGGCAAGTCCCTGCGTGGTTCTACTGTGTCACTGCCCTGGCTTCCCCCTGCCACCTCTACCCTTTGTACCAGCTTATCCTGATGAGTGCTATTTCAGACCGCTGGAGGCCTGGGACCAAGTAAGACTGGAGCCATCTTTCCAAGAGCTTGCCACTAAAGTGAGCACTCAGGGAAGTAGCTTCTTGGTTGGGCAGCTAGAGCCTCACCTTCCATGTTGATGTATTCCATCTTATAGCTGAGTCTCTTTTAAAATATGACTGTCACTACAGGGAGAACCTGTCACTCCCACAATCTTTAGTTACTGAGACTCAGGCCAGACAGGAGGTTCAGAGGTGGGTTGTTGTAACTAGGCAGGATTGAGGGCAGTAAGCAAAAAGCATTTGATGGTTTCGCTGACTGGCTTCTTTGTTAGTGAGACCCCCAAGACTAATATCTGGAGTATTTTCTTCCTATTTTTCCTCAGGACAGACCCTCCTTGGCCAATAGGAAGGTCAAGGCCACTTGTTCCTCATGTCAAAATGACAAGACAATATACAGGGGATCCTTGAGTGTTAGACCTCAGGAGTTCAGGAACCAGCAGAACAGCCCAGAGTCAATTCTTCTGTGGCCAAAGGAGCCACAGTTCCTGGAATCCCAGCATCCTCTAGCACAGGCCTCCCCATCATTTCTCGTATAGAAGTGGGGGTTGGAGGAAAGGAAGCAGGTCCTGGCTTTGTGGTACTTTGTTATCATGGGCCCATATTGGGCCCACATTGGCAGGTTCCACTAAATAAAGAAACATAAACAGGGCAGAAGAGTTGTATGGATTGGAAAAGCTATTAGAGCCAGCAAAGCCTTGTTTGAAAGTTGGGACAACTTCCATTTCTTTTCTTACTTAAACAAAAAGCCTTGGAGCAGAATAAACAACTATCTGTTTTGCCTCAAATTAGGAGAAGGATGCCTCAAAGCATCTACATCAAACTTGCTGACAGTATCTCTGGGAAAACAGAAGCGTGTGCAGTTGATTGGACCATGAAGGGTAACAGAGAAGGCCGTGCATGCATTTCAGCGTGAGCAGATAAAGGGCTCAGTGGGGAGACATTAGTGGAGAGATGGGTCTCAGGACAGAAGGATTATGATAATGAGTCATGGAGTTGTGATTTTGCTATCTTGAAAGGGTTTTAAAACCTATAGCCGGTTCTTGACCTCAGGGAACCACTCACAAATTTTAGGTGTCATAAATATCTGAAAGAGCTTAAAAATAGAGCTAAAATATGAAAATGCAGTGGTAGAAAAGGCTTTCATGACCTTTTTCTTATCCATCAACTTCAACAGGACAACTTTATGCCTGACCCAAATGAGGTTAAAAACGAAACACTTTTCTTTGCCACTTTTATGTCACTGTATTTCATTTAAATGATTAATAAAAGCACATTGATTAGTAGATTAACAAATATAGTTTTCCCACCCTCCCCTTCTCTTTATTTCTCTGACATGGTCTTGTATGTAGCCTAGGACTGACTCCATTTTTTTCTTTTGGTGCTGGACTTGGGACTTGAACTCAGGGCATAGGTTCTGTTCCTGAGCTTGTTTTGTTGTTGTTGTTGTTAAATAAGTTTTTTTATTGTGAAAATACTGTACAGAGGGGTTACAGTTACATGAGCAAGGTAATGAGTACATTTCTTATGAAGCATTGTTGCTTCCTCCTTTGTTTTTCTCCTACCATCCGTTCCTTCCCACTTCCACAACACTCTCCTGAGCCTTTTTTACTCAAAGGCTAGTGTTCTACCACTTGAGCCACAGCTCTACTTACAGCTTTTTAGTGGTTAATTGGGGATAAGAGTCTCATAGACTTTCCTGCCCAGGCAGGCTTTGAACTGCAATCCTCAGATCTCAGCCTCCGAGTAGCTAAGATTACAAGTGTGAGCAGGCCATGGTCTTATACTTGAACTTGTGATCCTCTTACATCTACCTCCTGAGTGCTGATATTACATGAGTATGACATCACTCTTGACTTGCTCTTCTCATGTTAAGTGGCTTACAAATAGTAATGAGTATATGATTAAGGGAAATGACTTTATACAAAGCTAACTTAATAGCTAGATTTTGCACTCATGTATTTATGCATGATATTTTAATTAGAATCTGCTATATAACAGGTATAAGGCCAGGATCAGCAAAGAATATATATTTTTTTTTTTTTTTTTTTTTTTTTTGTCGGTCGTGGGGCTTGAACTCTGGGCCTGGGAGCTGTCCCTCAGCTCTTCAGCTCAAGGCGAGCACTCTACCACTTGAGCTACAGCGCCACTTCCGGTTTTCTGGTGGTTTATTGGAGATAGGAGTCTCACGGTCTCTCCTGCCCGGGCTGGCTTTGAACCGCGATCCTCAGATCTCAGCCTCCTGAGTAGCTAGGATTACAGGCGTGAGCCACCAGCGCCCGGCCCAGCAAAGAATATTTTGTAAAATCACAGCTCCCTAAAATAATATCTCTTGCAATCAGTTTTTATCTATTTCTCCCTCAAATATTGCCTACTGCCTTGTCATTGAGATCAGAGACTTATATTTATTTTTAATACCCCATAATCTCACTTATATAATATGATGTAGGGATGGCTGAGGACAGAAAAATATTTTAAGAATTGTAATTTCTGGTTGAGCATGATAGTGCACATCTGTAATCAAGCACTCAGGGCGAGACAGAAAGATTGCAAGTTTGAGGCCAGCTTAGGCTACGAAGTGAGACCCTAAGGTAAAAGAAAAAGGAAGAAAGAAAGAGGAGGAGGGAAAGAAGGCGTGGAGGGAAGCAGGAAGGGAAGGAAGGAAATTATATTTCTGGAAAGTTGATAGCACCAGAAAAATTAACACATTTGTCTAAGATAATGCCTGTGAGAGAGGTTTGTTGAGGCTGAATGAAACCCTTGTTGTAATTTGGTCCCTAAAACTCCAATTTATTGTCAAAATTACTGCCCACACTTCCTCCTTCTCCTAAAGGGAATGAAGATAAGAGATTAAAATCTTGCCTTGCACCATCTGAGTAACCATTAAAACCTACAATCCATAATCTGTTAAAATAATAATAATAACCCTCCTCTGTTTGTGGGATTTCTGATTAATTTCTTCCACCCTGCTCTTCAACCCTGCATTTTTGTAGTCAAATACTGTCTGGATTTTTGTGTACCAATTACCTCCCTCTTTACTTCTCTTCTCCCTTCCTGTTCCCTACCCTTGGCTTCCCTCCCTGCGATCACAAGAGGTTCTAGGTTTTGTATTTTACAAGGATGCCATGTTTGCTAACCTTAAAAACACAAACTGATCTGTTATAACTTGCTCCCAAAAGAAATTTGCTGGCATCAGGATAGGAAAAATAAAGAACAAGAGAGACCTAGAGTTTAAAAATGCAACAATAGCTATTCAGGAGGCTGAGATCTGAGGATCGCAGTTCAAAGCCAGCCCAGGCAGGAAAGTCTGTGAGACTCTTTTTTTTTTTTTTTTTTTTGTCATGGGGCTTGAACTCTGGGCTTGGGCACTGTCCCTGCACTCTTCAGCTCAAGGGGAACGCTCTACCACTTGATCCACAGCACCACTTCCATCTATGAGACTCTTTTTTTGTTGTTGTTGGTCTTGGGACCTGAATTCTGGGCCTCGGTGTTGTCCCTCAGCTCTTCAGCTCAAGGCTAGCACTCTACCACTTGAGCTACAGTGCTACTTCCAGCTTTTTCTGCTTATGTGGTGCTGAGGAATTGAACCCAGGGCCTCATGCATGCAAGGTGAGCACTCTACCACTGAGCCACCTTCCCAGTCCCTGTGAGACTCTTATCTCCAATAAACCACTAGAAAAAAAGAAGTGGCACTGTGGCACTAACTAGCCTTGAGCTGAAGAGCTGAGGGACAGTGCCCAGACCCAGAGTTCATGCCCATGACTGACAAAAAATGCAACAAAACAGAAGCAAATATAACATTGACTTTTGTGATTCACAGCAAAGCCACTTTCCTTTAATGTGGTACAAACTAGTAGATGTGGCAGCAACTTGAAACTTCCCAAGTTAACAGGGAGCATCAGAGCGCTTGGAAGGTTTCTTGGGTCTCTGAATGATAACTGGGCTGACCACTTGACAGGTCCAGGCCTTCAGTCCTGACTGTTCTTCCCTGTCACAGCTATTATGCCCAGGGTCTCCTGGGTGACTTATGACCTCTTTCTGTGGAATACTGGATACATTGGTTTATGGCTCAACCTGAAGACAAAATTCTGTTGTAAACTGTCTGTTTGCTTGTGTGTATGCGCATGCTCTGCTACTAAGGGTTGAACTTAGTGCCTCACACCTTTGATCAGCTTTTTTGTTCATGGCCACTTGAGCCCCAATTCTAGTCCTGAAAACAAATACTCTAGTCAGGAATGTATGGGCCAAATTGGATCACCACCCATTTCTGTTTGTCTGCTACCAAAGAATGATTTTCCAAGTGAATAATTTGATTATTGGGGCATTACCTTTGAACCTCAAACAAAATGCTGTCTCCCAAAAGAATTTCATTTTTCTCATGTGTGGAGCTATAGCGACAAAAAATTGTATGCCATTTTATTTGCAATGCCATCAGCAAAAAAATCTGTAGAGATTTGTATTCCTTCTTATTATATAGGAACTATACAATTTCTTCATGCTTGTCTCTGCCTACAAAGACTGGCATAGTTCCTATCTGACCTTTTTAGGACAAAGTTTCTGAGCCCTGTTCTAAACTGTCACAAATGGCGACACTTTTGATGGGAAGGAGAGGTATTCTTACTTAATTCTTTGCCTGAATTGCAATATTTCCCCCTCTCCCCCCAGTTGTGGGGCTTGAATTTGGGGCCTGGGAGTTGTCCTTGAGCTCCTTTGCTCAAGGCTAGCTAGCACTCTACCACTTTGAGGCACAGCTCTACTTCCAGTTTTCTGCTGGCTAAATGAAGATAAGAGTCTCACAGACTTTCCTGCCAGGGCTGGCTTTGAACCATGGTCTTCATGTCTCAGCCTCCTGAGTAGCTAGTATTATAGGTGTGAGCCATCAGTGCCTGGCTGAATTGCTATCTTGTCCACTTGCTTATGTGAAGCCATTTTCTGGCCATGAAGCTTAGTGTACATTGTCTTGAATAAAGCCCCAAGAAAACTATCAGTTAGGAAATGTGCTATAATAGTGTCAGCAACTGTCTGTTTGTAGATTACAGAATAAAATAGACCTGCATCTCCATATATAAAATAGGCAACACTAATAATAATCCTACTTTATGCAGTTGTTGAAAGATTGAGATAATGCAAATAAGGGAGCAGATTAATGTTAAAAAGAAAGAACATTCTACCATTGAGAATTTAAATTTGCTTGCTTTATTGTAAGTGTAGTACCTTTTATTTTAAGTGGTACTGTGGTACTCAACACCTAGTGTTTAGTCCTGGGAACCCCCACATGCATGAATTAGACAGGGAAGCCTTAGAGGTGTGCCTGGCATTGTGGAGAAAAACACCTATGGCGTTCACTGAGATGAAAGTGATGGGACCACCTGTGTTCCTCCCTCTGTGATGCACACATGCATTTTTCCCACTAGAATTTGTCCTCCTCCCTCCCCCAGTAGAGAGAAGGACATTCTGAGACCCGTGAGATCTCATCTCTTCCTCTCACCTACTGTTCCCCCCACCCTCTGCTCCTCTTCCCAATTGAATAGACCCATCCCAGCCCTGGGCTTGGACCTCCATTTCCAACCTGGCATTCTCTGTTCTCCTTTGATGCCCCCCAGGGGTTAGCTTAGATGCCCCCAGGGGCTAACTTAGCTGCCCAGTTGCTATTTTTTCTCATTAATATAAAAATGAAAGGCAAAACCCTATGAAATTCCTTTTTTTTTTTAGATATAAATGAATAGACACAGGTAATCATGAAGCCTTATTTTAGAGCTGATTAAAATGTTCAGATTTATAGATAGCTCATCCAGCAGTTCCGTTCTGGGGGCTGGGAAGTGGGTAAGTCCCTCTTTATTATTTGTAGTACGACCCCTCAGTGTGGAAGCTGTTTTTCAGGCCTCTTGGCAGGTGTGTTTTCTAGAGGGAGCAAAGTGCCTGTCACCATCTGTCTCTATCTCTGGTGAGGCTTCCCACACATCAAGCTCAAGGAGGTGGGTGATGGGGAGTGTTCTCAGTAATACTCTCTGGTGTGTGTGTGTGTGTGTGTGCGCGCGCGCGCGCACGCACACGCACATGTGCATACACATGCAGTGCTGGGTGTTGAACCCAGGAACTTGAGCTTACAAGCAGGCACTTTACCCCTCAGCTACACTGGTGGTGGTTTTATTGCTTAGACTTTTATGCAAGAGGCACTCGTCAATCACATTACATGTACCATTTCACTGATTTCTCCCAACAACCCCTTTAGCATATCTAACTCTCAAGGTGCAGTTACACCAAAGGTGTCCTCAGCACTAGGACTATTAAACTCAAGAGCCCAGGCCCTGACTGCTCCATTTTCCTGCCCCCTTACCCCTTTTTCAGTAAGAGTGTGGGGGGAGGGTTCAAACCATTGTTCTTCCATGAGCCCAGACATGAAGAGTTACGTGGGCAAGGGAATTATTTATCACATTTTCCTCATTCTCTGAGCTCAAGTAAAACAGAATCATCCTAAGTGGGAATTGTGTCCTGGTTGCTAAGCCTCTGGTCTCCCCTCAGCTCCAGCACTCATCACCGCACAGATGTAGTCATTCTCTAAGCTGCAGGTGACAGCAGAGCCAAAATGCAACACAGTGAAGCCCTCCAACTCCAAGGAAGGGTTTCTGTATTTTGATACTTTCTAAGCTATTTGGTGGCTTACATGAAATTACATGCGAGTTAAATCCATTGAGTACCTTGGGCTGGAAGTTTCAGGCAATGAGAAATGAGCTTCCTGGTAATTGAGAATGAAGTTAAGGAAGAAAATTTTATTGTTAATCAAGGGCTTAATTGCCTCTGGGACATTTTAAATAAATGCTATGCGGTACTTAAGGAGCAATGCTCTGTAAGTGAGATGCAAAAATTCTTTAATTAAACCATCATGGGTATTCCCTGATTGAAATATCTGCCTTTATCTTAATAGTTAAACCTTCATGATTCATGTAACAACTCAATCAGGAATGGAGTAAATTAAGGGCTCTTTGAAGGAACAAATCAATTGTGTGAAATTGATTGGAATTATTTGGGGGATAGTCTTCTTTGTGCTTTGTTATATTGACAGAGTATTCTTGGTACATTTTATATTTAATTGTCTTCAGCCATGTTCAGCCTGCAGGGGACAAATTGAGACCATGATGTAGTATAGGGCAGACAGTTATTAGAATTTGTCTACGAAATGATATAAGTGTAAGGGTTTCCTGGCCATTAAGAAAGAAAAAACAATTTTCCAGGTGATTACTTAGGTGATTCCTATCTGGATAACATAAGGTTATCCAGATAGGAAGTTGCTCAGCCATTCATTCATTCATTCAGTCAACAAACCTGAGTATAGTCGAGCCCAAGACCTTGTGGTTATTGCTGAGAAGCTTACACAGGTGCCAAAGAAACTAAACAGAGCCAGAGATCCAAGGGACACACACACACACACACACACACACACACACACACGCACACACACACACACACACACACACACACACACACACACACACACACACACACACACTCACCACAACCCCAACAATTAGATATTCGAAAGTTTTGACTTCCTACATCGCTTAGTTTATAATAGCAGAAGCGCCTGATATGAAGCTCCTTGAGTTCTTTTGAAAAGGAGGGGAGAAGGGCAGGCATGTGAGAGGAAGGAAGGGAAGGAGGAGACAATGCATCTGTCACTGCCCTGCAAGGCATTCTCTGACTAGTTGGACCCTCAGCTGTGACTTGTGCCATTAACAGACGTTATCATGTGAATTCAAAAAGCACAGAAGAATATATCTCAGTGGCAGTTTTCCAGTGCAGGCATGGTTTGTTTTTCTGAGTATACGCCGATTTCATTTAATAATTTAGAAAAAAAATGCTACCTGAAATTACCAAAGTCTTAAGGCATAAGATTACTTCTACTTAAAAAAATCATGCCAGTGCATGCCATTCCTCATTATGATAAAAATTATACTAGTTAAAATAGCTTATTAAAGACAATATACACTTCTAAAAAAAAATCATGCCCGGGCTGGGAAGGTGGCTCAGTGGTAGAGCGCTTGCCTTGCATGCTGAGGCCCTGGGTTAGATTCCTCAGCACCACATAAGCAAAAAGAAAAAAGCCAGAAGTGGCGCTGTGGCTCAAGTGGTAGACCGCTAGCCTTGAGCTGAAGAGCTGAGGGACAGCGCCCAGGCCCAGAGTTCAGGCCCCACAACCGGACCCCCCCACAAAAAAAAAAAAAATCATGCCAGGAGCTGATGGCTCATGCCTGTAATCCTAGCTACTCAGGATTTGAGGATTGTGGTTTGAAGCCAGCCTGAGCAGGAAAATCCATGAGACTCTTATCTCCAATTAACCACCAGAAAACCAGAAGTAGTACTGGGGCTCAAGTGGTAGAACGCTCACCTTGAGCTGAAGAGTTGAGGGACAGCACCCAGAACCAGAGTTCAAGCCCCACAACCGACCAAAAAAAAATGTAGAATGAATAATCTACAAATGAAGAGCTGAAATAGCACTCATAACAAAAAACTTCAAGCCCTTTGAAAGAACTGAGAGTGTGACTCCAATGGTAGAATGCCTACTTAGCAAGCATGATGCCTTGAGTTCAGTTTCCTGTACCTTCAAAATTAATTAAGATAAACAAAAGGTTTTATATTTTCAAAGAAGCACAGACACACTTGGGAAGATGGGGAGGAAAGATAGCATGTGAAACCATGTTTTCATATGTTGTAAATTAAGGACAGATCTGTGGTGTAAGACCATGTGGCCCCAGTATTCCTAGCTTTCCCTTCTGGAACATCTGTGATGGTGTTGAAATCGCACTCAGGTCTTGGGCCATTGTTATGTCCCAGTGAATATAGAGATCTCTTTAGAATTGCACAGGATTCAGAGCCATTCATTCTGCTCTAACTTCTTTGCCCTGGGAAGAACTGTTCTTGACAAGGACAAGTATTCCTACACACATAGTCTGTGAAGAAAGGAAAATATGCTATATGCTCCATCCAGGGAACTGCTAGCTGATTTTCCATGCAGCATTCAATATGTCTTACTACTGACCTGATTTCCAAATGATTTGGGCTTAAAAAAAAATAGTTTAAGTCTAGGAAAATGGAACCTCACCACAGCATTCTCTAGGCTCATGTTATTTTTCAATGATTTTTTTTTAGTGTCAGAGGAGATCTATCTGAGTTTTTTTCTCTCTCTAGTGAACCACTGCCTTGGTGAGCTTGGTGGCATGTACACAATACAGTTAGCATGTATAGGAAGAGATAGAAGATTCTCATGACAAATTCTTCCTGTACTTGGCAGAATGATGGTGTCTATGAAACCCACTCCTGCAGTGACTTCAATGCGAAGGATCTATACTTATCTCAAGAAAATGCTTATCCCAGCCTTGTGTTGCAGGGCTCTGGTGTTAGATCTTGTTGTTACGCTGGTTCTTTTTGATCATTTCCCCTCTCTGTCAGTCCTGTGCATATTACGTGCCATCTTACCCTGGTTCATATGCATTTGGGAAAAGGTATCATTAGTGACTTGATGCCTGTGTTATGACTTAACAAGCTAGAAAGTCAGTGTGTATAGATTTTGCATCCCTCAAACAGAGATTTTTTGATTCCTAGACAGGTCGCCTGTAGACTCTTCCTGGAGGCCTTGGCTGCTTGGGACACAGATTGTAATCACAGCAATTAGCACTGAATTTTCAAGTGCTGCTCTCCAGCTTGACCTGGCAGCATTTAAGCAGTGTGCACACAGCTGGATCAATGGCCAGCATTGAAGGGCCCAGACATGGGGCTGTGCCCTGAAGCCTGTGGTGGGCACCAGCCATCCGTGGGGAATTGTAGGAGCCATCAGGGACAAGAGGCGGTACAGAGACCTGGGGCAGCAGGGGAAAGAAACCCCAAGTTGGCAAAGCGCCATGTCCATGGGAATTGTGTTGAAGATCCTAAGGGAGGGAGACAGCAGTGCAAATTCATTAGTGTTTCTTTTGCATGCTTGTGTCAGTTTAGGGGTACTTTTATATGTCCCTTGCTAAACAGTTATATTCTTTTTCCCAAAGAGAAAACATCCACAAATATGAATCCAAAAGCAAATGAAAAAAAGAAAAAACAGATACTGTAGGCCATGAAACAGACACTTGGGTGCTGTGGCAAAGACACTGCAGTATGCACTTATGAAAAAAGTTATTGGGAACTATGGTAGTAGTCGAGGCAGGGGATCCAGCGCAGATGGGTTCCTGTTACCACTTCCTCTGCCCAGTCCCTGCATGTGTGGGATCTCAACCAGCCGAAAGGGAAGGGAAATAAAAACATGGCAGCCAGGTGATGTTAGGCCCCTTTGAGGATTAGTGGTCTAGTTGGAAACCTGAAGAATGACTCCTGAATAATCAATATACTTAGGCTTATAGGAAATTAACTCAACACAAAACCAGTTGCCAAGTGTAGTATGTCTAAGGATACGATGAGTATAGTTGACAAAGCATTCTAGATAGATTTTTTTAACTTTCTTTATAATTTATACTGCATTTATTTCATCTATAGTGTCACATCCAAAGGTTACACCAATTAATAGCCACCTTTATTTTAAGCCTGTGATCTAAGAGAAAATGTATTGGTTCAGTAGCTGCTTTTTGCAACCCTAAACAATTCCATGGCTCTGCTATAGTCTTACAATTTACTAGGTTTTTTTTTTTTTTTTTTTTTTTTTTTGCCGGTTGTGGGGCCTGAACTCTGGGCCTGGGCGCTGTCCCTCAGCTCTTCAGCTCAAGGATAGTGCTCTACCACTTGAGCCACAGTGCCACTTCCAGCTTTTTCTGCTTATGTGGTGCTCAGGAATCGAACCCAGGGCCTCATGCATTCAAGGCAAGCACTCTACCACTGAGCCACTTTCCCAGCCCCACAATTTACTAGTTTTAAGTAGCTCTTTAAAGGACATATATATGTGTATATATATGTGTGTGTGTGAATATATAAATAGATATTTTGCATACTTTATTATGTGAATAATCTACAAAATTCGAATTCAGATGTCTTGTATTGTTTATCTGATGTACCTTTCTTTTTTATTGTAAAGGTGATGTACAGAAGGGTCTAGACAGATTTAAAAAACTAAGACAATCTAGGTGCTGGTGGTTCACAACTATAATCCTAGCTACTCATGTTAAGATCTGAAGATCACTGTTCAAAGCCAGCTCAGGCAGGAAAGTCCAATAAACTATAAGCTGGAAGTGGCACTGTGGCTTAAGTGGTAGAGTACTAGCCTTGAGCAAAAGAAACTCAAGGACAGTACTCAGGCCCTGAGTTCAAGACCCCAAAATAAAAATAATAAAAATAGTAATAAAAAACAAAAAAACAAAGACAAGTTAGTTCCTTTTACCATTTGGCATCAGAAGTTCGTGTAAGGTTAAACTTTGAGGGCGTGCTTTCACATTTTTTTAGTTGGCAGCATTTGTACTGACTTAAATTGCTAGAATAATTATATGGAAAATGAGGGCAATTCTGTGTTTAAATGGACTGATGTCGGATATCTCACTTGACAGTCATTTTGTGATTTGAATGTTCACTTGACGTTGCCCTTACATGTTCCCACATAGTAGTTTTCAGGCCATAATTACATTTGCCACTGATTTGTACCTTAGAAGGCATTTCCAGGTGCCACTGCGACACACCGTACTGTATGTTCCAGTGATGGGGAGTGGAGCCTTTCCACTGTCATCTGCTTTCAGAATGCCTTCTGTCAGCAACACCCTGCAGTCTGGAGTTCTGGAAGAAGTTCTTTTATGCTTGACAGCCCATTTAGGCACACTCCTAGCATTTTTTTCCTGAAATTCTTTTATAATCTTAAAGAATTATTTTCTCTATTTGGTGCCATTCTGGGGCTTTAACTCAGGGTCTGGGTGCTGTTCCTGAGCTCTTTTGCTCAAGGCTAGTGGTCTTCCACTAGAGCTAGAGGTCACTTCCAGCTTTTTTGGTAGTTAATTGGAGATAAGAGTCTCACCTTTCCTGCCAGGGCTGGTTTCAAACTGTGACCTCAGATCTCATCTTTTGGATTATGAGTCATTGACGCCTGCTCAAGACTTTATCTTAACCAAAGTCTAGTAGTGGCACATGCCTGTCATCCCAACAACTTGGGCAAGAACAAGGAGGAGGATCACAGCCCAGACCAGCTAGGCATAAAGTGAGACTTGAAAATAGCCAATGGAAATGGTATGGTTCAAGTGGTAGAGTGCCTGTCTAGCAAACACTGAAGCTTGGGTTCAAGCTTTACCACCACCAGAAAACAAACAAGCAAACAACCCCAAACTCAAGACAAAAACTTTATGTACTTTATTTTTTCACTTATGTGGCATAATTTTCCCTTCGTCTGCATTTATCTTCATTGTAAAGCATGTCTGCTCCTAGTGAATACTTCAGTGATGTATATTTGGAAAAGTTATTTGGGCTGGGAAGATGGCTCAGTGGTAGAGCACTTGCCTTGCATGCCTGAGGCCCTGGGTTCGATTCCTCAGCATCACATAAGCAAAATGAAAAAAACCGGAAGTGGCACTGTGGCTCAAGTGGTAGAGTGCTAGCCTTGAGCTGAAGAGCTGAGGGATAGTGCCCAGGCCCAGAGTTCAGGCCCCACAACCAGACCCCCCCCCCCAAAAAAAAAGAAAAGTTATTATTTCACCTTCGTTTTAGAAAAAAATTTGTAAAGCAGAGAATTATATATTGTCAGCCTTTTTATCTGTGAGAAATCTGGTTATTATTGGCATGTGACAGTATCCCGATTCTGACTCCTTTCCATATTTTCTCTCGCTGGTTTTGATGTCCCACTTAATGTTTTTAAGTGATTTAAAATTTAGAAATCTATGCCAAATTTTTAAAAAGTCTTCACATTTTGTCTTTAAAAGTAACTGTGAGATTAGATACATCTTACGTTTACTCTGTATTTTCTGAATAAATTTGAATTTTTTTTATTATATTATAGATCCTGCTAGGTTGTTTCAGATTGAAAAGACTCAGCAATGTTATTACATACATCTTTTTTTTCTGAAGTGCAAAAGTTGGACGGGACCAGGGACTATTTCATTTGGAAGGCATCCATTTTCTTTTTTTTTTTTTCACTCCCTCCCCCCTTCTCTGTTTATTTTATTTTGTAGTTGGAGTACCTATCTCTTTTTACTTTGTACTTTGGCTCTCTCTTCTTTTGTTGGGCTTTACAATTTGCACTAGAAGATGGTAGTGGGCTTTTTGTTTTGTTTTGGTTTTCTTTTCTTTTTCTTTGCATATTCCTCCCTTTCAGGGAAGAGATTGTTGCTGACCAAATTTAAAACACTTGGGTGTTTAGAATCCCTGCAGAGCCATTTTAAGTATTTGGACTTGTAAGGGCCCCAAGCAATAACTACCTGAATTGCTTTTAATTACACAATATAGCTGCATCATTTTACTTCAGATTCTTTTTGATTGATGCTACAAGCAATTGTAACCGCGGATGATGGGATTAAGTGCCTCTTCAAGTGACTTTAGCTTCTTGGGGGAACAAAGGGAAAGAAGAGAACACTTAGTTCCTTTTTGCCGGAGCAGCCTTTTTCTTCACTTGCCATAAAGAAATACAATTAACAAACATTATCCCCAGAGGTAAATTGAAATGTACATGCAGACAAGAACTGCTCTTGACTGCAATTAGACATATATGAGCCAAGATATTCTGGCCATTCATTAGTGCTAATTGTTTGAGAAACAAGGCCAGAACAAATGATTAAAATGTAGGTGCCATAACTAGGATTAATAGAATGTGTGATAAAATGCACACTCTTAGCTGTTGTACCCATGAGCGTTCGGAAAGTAGCTCTGATTTGACAAATGCTTGGTTCAGCTCCGCGGTGAGCTCGCAGTGTTTGCTGAAGACCTGGTGATGTTTATAACAAACAGCTTCTATCTTTCTTTCTTAATTAGTGGGAATTACTGTGCAAATGTTGGAATATCCTTTTCCTTCCCTGTGCTTTTTTGATTGTTATCACAGTCTCTTTTATTGAGGGGAATCAGCATAAACAAGTTCTTAGGTTTCATTTCTTCGCTGTGCTTCTCTAAAATACTGGACACCAGGGAGAGCCAAGGGCAAGTTGTTTTTGTTTTTGCTAAATTTCAAAATAGTCCCTAGTCTCATATACACTGTAGTTGGAGGAAAAAATTAACTAGATCTCTGGCATTTGGAACTTGAATTACAGTGCCAGAGATCTGACAGTCAGTATTCTATAAGGTTCTTAAAGGCTGAAGGGACTAGGTTAGGGATCTGTCAGCCAGACTGAAAAGCGCTAAGCCCTCTGGGACTTTTCTTGTGCAAGTGATGTGGCAGAATAAGGACCAATTCCAAGATATAGATGGCCTTCTTCCTGCTAGCCCCAGGTTTAGGCTCTGGGATTAGCTAGTCAGTAACAAAGGAGTGGAAGACACAAAAAGAAAGGGGAAGAAAGGTTTGAGATGGAAGAATGGGAAGATGGAACACTTGAGAAATAAACTCAGGGTGGGCCCGCCCAACAGAGGGTGCTTTAGGCCTTCTCATTGGCAGCTCTGTAGCCTTCTGTTCTCTGCTGACATTTCTGCAACCTGACTCAGGAAGCCACCATTTGGAGATTGTCCCTTCAGTGCCATGAAACATGCTGCAACCTTCCCGTCTCTGGAGCATGGTCCTTGTCCCTAGCATACCTTGTAGTGTATAGTAAGCTCATTCTAAAGGAAGGCAGATCATATCAGTGTTGGTCTAGGTTGGATTTAAGACTAAAAGGGCTTTCAAAATGTTACCACATTCCAAGGACAAACACAAAAAAGTTCCTGGCTCTCTAGTTTCTCTGGATGACCTATTCCATTTTTCTTGGCTTATCACAGAAACAATGACTTGAGTCATAAATTCACTATAACATTGATAATTACAGATGCAGTTTACAGAAAGACTTCACTCTTAATTTCTAATTCTCTTCATAGTTAGCATAAGTGTTACTCTCTGAATTGGACCAGTTTGGTCCATTGAAAACGAAGTGGCAACATAATAGAGTGGTTCATTTTTGGAGGAACTAAAAATGAACTGTTTTATACTTGGGGCTGGTGTACTGCTAAGTGTGGCATAAATTAAAAAAAAACAACAACACTTAACCTTCCCCCAAATTAGAGCAAGTTCTAGAAAGTCTTGCCTTAAATAGATATTTAAAGTAACAAGTGCTTAATAGTATAGTACAATGAACATCCTTAAAAAAAAACAAACAAACCTAGATTATGTTAGAAAAAGCTTTTGTGATCACATCCATATGTTTAGTTTTTAATTTTCATCACACTTAGCTCTGAATAATTAAGAAGGAAAAAACAATCTTAATCTTATTGTGAGTCCCACACAATCAAAGCACATCCACGTGATTCGTGATCACAGCTTGTATTCACAGCTTTCGTGTGTGTGGCATGGGCCTGGCAATTAGACTCAGACTGTGTTTTTTCTCAAAATTATTCAGTGTGAGCAAGAGATCAATATTAAACTCTCCCCAAATCTACAGATCAGAATAATCTAGGGACTGTGGCTAACAAAATAACAAAATTCCAAGCTATGTAATATTTTGGCTTCATTTCATTGAGAGTGGCACTTGAAAGGAATTTTTGAGAGAATCTAGGAAGAAAGCAGAGATTCCATTAACTCAGATCATTTTCACAAGTTTTTTTTTTTTTTTGTAAAAAAAAATTAAGATGTGGAAAGAACTATTTTCTTAAAATTGTAGAGCCATTTTCTGGAGGAAAAATAATTCTGCCATTATTATTTTCATATCAAAGAACCCAGTCATGGGAGAGACACATTAATTTGACATGTTTAGCAGCTTTTGAGCTTTTGAAAAAACTGTAAAAGAATCCTAGCTACATCTGTCACATTGACAATCTTTTTTCCTGACCTTTAACAGTAAGTTAAGGAGAAATTGATCTCTCTAGTTTACATTTTCTCAGGCACTTCGAAAGCTCTGAGCAAGCCCAGCTTTTTCTCATGGAATAACCCAATACTGATGGAATCTCTAGCTGGAAATGTTTAATGGGTGCTTTTGTTATTAAATGCTTTGTATTTTATTAATACAACAATATTATTATTTGTATTTTCTTATTAATAAAATACAAGTGATTATTATTTTGCCAGAGCTCGGGTTTGAACTCAGGGTCTGGACACTATCCCTAAATTTTTTTTTTTTTTTGTCAGTCGTGGGGCTTGAACTCTGGGCCTGGGCGCTGTCCCTTAGCTCTTCAGCTCAAGGCGAACGCTCTACCACTTGAGCTACAGCGCCACTTCTGGTTTTCTGGTGGTTTATTGGAGATAGGAGTCTCACGGTCTCTCCTGCCCGGGCTGGCTTTGAACCGCGATCCTCAGATCTCAGCCTCCTGAGTAGCTAGGATTACAGGCGTGAGCCACCAGCGCCCGGCAATCCCTAAATTTTTTTGATCAAGGCTAGCACATTACTACTTGAGCCACAGCTCCATTTCAAGCTCTTTGTTAGTTAATTTGAAATAGAGTCTCAACAACTTTCCTGCTCCAGCTGGATTTGAATCTTGTTCCTGAGATCTCAGCCTCTTGAGTAGCTAGGATTATAAGGCATCAGCCACTAATACACAGGTAGTTACTCATTTATTTTGTGTGTGTGTGCCAGTCCTGAGGTTTGAACTCAGGGCCTGGCACTATCCCTGAAATTTTTTACTCAAGGCTAGTGCTCTACTACTTGAGCCACAGCCTCACTCTTGGCTTTTTGGTGGTTAATTGGAGATAAGAGTCTAATGGACTTGCCCAGGCTGGATTCAAGTTACAATCCTCAGATCTCAGCCTCTTTGAGTATGAGCTACCAGCACCTGGCTTTTCATTTGTTTTTTTTGTTTGTTTGTTGTTTGTTTTTTGTCCGTTGTGGGTCTTGAACTCTGGGTCTGAATGCTGTCCCTCAGCTCTTCAGCTCAAGGCTAGTGCTCTACCACTAAAGCTACAGCGCTACTTCCAGTTTTCTGGTGGCTTATTGGAGATAAGAGTCTCACGGACTTTCCTGCCTGGGCTGGCTTTGAACATGGATCCTCAGATCTCAGTCTTCTAAGTAGCTAGGATTACAGGCGTGAGCCACTGGCACCCAACTGGCTTTTCATTTGTTTCTGACAGTGTTATTATATTGTCCAAGCTGGTCTCCAACTCTTGGGCTCAAGGATCCTCCTGCCTCAATCTTCCCTAGGACCGGAGACTATAGGTGGGCTGACTCCACTGCTTTTTCTTGTGGGTATCACTGGTAGTACCATGGTAACAATATTTGAGACATTCTCCATACTGTTTCAGTATATTAGCTATATTGTCTTTTCTCCAACTAGGTTCAGATGATATCTTCCTAGTCAGGAGTGTAAACACTGAGCAATCTCTGTGTTTGTGTGTGTGTGTGTGTGTGTGTGTGTGTGTGTGTGTGTGTGTGTGTGTGTGTGTTTGTGTGTGTGTGTGTGTGTGTGTGTGTGTGCTGGTCAATCTGTGTGTGTGTGTTTGTGTGTGTATGTGTGTGTGTGTGTGTGCTGGTTACTGGGTTAGAACCCAGTGCCCAGAGTATAGCCTCTGTCCTTTAGCTTTTTCATTAAGGCTAGTACTTTATCACTTCTTTATCACTTGAGTCAGATTTCTACATCTGGCTTTTTTTTTCCCCCCTGGTTAGTTGAAGATAACAGTCTCACAGATTCTCCTGCTTGGACTGGATCCTCAGATCTCAGCCTTCTGAGTAGCTGGGATTACAGGCGTGAGCCATGGCATCCTGCTGATTGAGCAATATTAACAGAGGGCTATGCTTCTAATGTTCATCCCTGGCCAGTTGTGGAACCCTCTCCCTTGTTATTGTTTATGCACAGTGTTTCAGGTCCCAAAATCATAAAAGGTCTCTATTGAGCAAAGATGCTCCTGCTTGTGACGGCAGGGCCTTAGGTTTTTGTTTTTGTTTTTTTTTTTTTTTTTGTCGGTCATGGGGCTTGAACTCTGGGCCTGGGCGCTGTCCCTCAGCTCTTCAGCTCAAGGCAAGCACTCTACCACTTGAGCTACAGCACCACTTCCGGTTTTCTAGTGGTTTATTGGAGATAGGAGTCTCACGGTCTGGTCTTTCCTTCCCCGGGCTGGCTTTGAACCGCGATTCTCAGATCTCAGCCTCCTGAGTAGCTAGGATTACAGGCATGAGCCATCGGCGCCCGGCTTTGGGCCTTAGGTTTTTAACTACAGTGTAACCAGACACTCCCACATCATGTATCTGACAGGTGCTGTGTATGCAGGCTCCCTGCATCCATCCATCTTCCTGGGCAGAGTCCTGAGTAGCCAAAGGATCCTGGACCAGGGTCTCAGCAGCATTAGCAGTTAACCAATAATGAACGACATCCTTTGAGCCCTTTGTGTTTCCTGGAGCCCCTCCAGAAGCAGCCCAGAAAGAGCAGAGATGCTAATCGCTTTGTGCTCCCAAATGTGGTCAGTGAAGGAGTGCAGGTTTCCCTCTTGACCCCAGTGTCACTCCAGGAGAAAAAAAAAAAAAAACAAAACCCTCCAGCTTTCCCTTCACATGAAACCTCTGCTCCTCCTGCTCTCACCCAAAGGAGAGCAAGAAAGTGGGATTAAGGGGCTATCCTCCAACCGGCACAAGCTCTATTGTTGTTCCCCTCAACACTAAACAAGGAGCTTTGCAGAAAAACAAAAGGCTCCTCCTTCCCCTGCCCCCACTCGCCCTTCCTTCTCCCTCTCCTCTTTCCTTCCAACTTCACACTTCCCCATCTGCTGCTTTCCCTCTATCACCCATCTTCTCCCTCCCTCCCTCCTGTCCTTTCTGTTCTCTCCTTTTCCCACCCAGTTCCTGTCCCCTGGTTCTCCTTTGCCTCTTTACCTCCTGTTTAACTGGTTTAGACTTGGCTCCTATAAAACCCTTCCTTTTCCTTCTCTTCAGAAAAGTGTCCTTCCCTGATCTTTGAGGTACTGCTGAGCACCCATGGCACCTTTACTGACACAATGGGGACCCATTAGTGGGCACCAGGGTGGTATGGGGCTTCCTTGTTCCTGGGACTCCCCTCCCCTCCAAGGCACACACATGCATAGACCATTAGAGCTTGGTGGCCACACCAGGTGGTCTCAGTGGGTGGCAGTGAGGTGCTACTAGACAGTCAGCTTTTCCTCCACATCTGGACCACTCACAGCCCTTACTGAGGAGGGCGCAGCTTGCTGTGGACTCAGTGCTGCTGCCTGCAGAATGAGTGGCAACTTGAACCACTCATGTGTTTGAATATGGAATGATAGCAAGGATGTGACATGACAAAAATTTACTGCTAATATTAGGTCTCTTCTCCTGTCCTGTCCTGTCCTGACCTTCCTCTCCTTTCTTTTGCTACAAGGCCTTGCTATATTGCCCAGGTTGGCTTCCAACTCCTGGGCTCTAGCAATCTTCCTGCTTCAGCTTCTCTGACACATGCTACTATTCCCAGTTCTTTAATTTTATTCTCTTATGGTAAAATATACAGAACATAAAACTTCTATTTTAATCATTTTTAGGTATACAGTCTAATATCTTAAGAAGACTTCATGGGCTGGGAAGGTGGCTCAGTGGTAGAGCTCTTGCCTTGCGTGCCTGAGGCCCTAGGTTCGATTCCTCAGCACCACATAAGCAAAAAGAAAAAAGCCGGAAGTGGTGCTGTGGCTCAAGTGGAAGAGCGCTAGCCTTGAGCTGAAGAGCTGAGGGACAGCGCCCAGGCCCAGAGTTCAGGCCCCACAACCGGAATCCCCCCCCCCAAAAAAAGAAGATTTCATGCAACTATCACAACCATCCATCTCCAAACTTTTGCATCTTCTCAATCTGAAGCTCCATATCATCTATACAATGGTTCCCTCAACCCTCTGCCCTTTTCAGCTTCTGGAAAGCACCATTCAACTTTTTGTATTTTGTTTTTAAGCGACAGGGGTCTTAATATATATCCAGGCTAGATTCCAACTTGAGATCCTCCTGTCTCTACTTCTTTTTTTTTTTTGGGGGGGGGGTCCAGTCATGGGGCCTGAACTCTGGGCCTGGGCACTGTCCTTCAGCTCTTCAGCTCAAGGCTAGCGCTCTACCACTTGAGCTACAGCGCCACTTCCGGCTTTTTTCTTTTTTTTCTTATGTGGTGCTGAGGAATTGAACCAGGGCCTCTGGCATGCAAGGCATGTGCTCTACCACTGAGCCACCTTCCCAGCCTCTGTCTCTACTTCTTGATTACTGAGATTACATCTATGAACTATCATACCCAGCTACATTCAGTTGCTGTTTTCATGAGTTTGACTCCTCTAGGGACCTCATAAATAGGATCCTAGAACATTTGCCCTTTTGTGAATGGCTTACTTTATTTGGTTTAGTGGGTGACTTTACTTTTTGATGTGGCATTTGTTTACTTTCTCATTCTGTGTGAATAAGAAAGTGCTAGCACTGAGGTTACTTGTAGAAACTAGATTTGGCCTTTGAGGAATGAGTGCTTGACACTGGTCCAGCAGGAACTAGGATGCGGCTTTTCCTCTGCTCCAGTCTGTCTTTGTCCTACAGCCGCCTTTTCCCAGGGTGTCCCTGGCAGAGAAGCATAGAATAGACAAGGAGCCAGACACCAGCCATGGTGGCTCAGGCCTGTAATCTTATTCACTTTATTTACTCAAGAGGAGGAGGGAGACCCACCTACCCATCCTGAGCCCTAGCTTTGTACATGGGCCCCCAGGAGCTGCAAGGCTGACTGGCAGCCTGTGGCTTACATCCTGAGCCCTGTGCCGTGCCACAGAAGTGAATCCCCAGTGCACTGCCAACCACTACCCTGAGCATAAAATGGAGCACTTGAGTAAGGTGTAATCTAATTGTCAGAGAGTTTGCCCTGGCAAAAATGTCTTCTTGGCCATCCTGAAATGGGCTACATATTTATTTGTACTTGCCCCACATAGTATTTGCACAAAGGGCCTGCTCTGTGATAGGGGAAGAGGGGGGCAAATAGCTGGATTTTGTTTGCATGTGCACGGAAAGCTTCTCTTTCTCTTTCTCGGTGCACTGTTGCCATAGCAACCAGAACATAGTTCTTCAAAATAGGGAAGGAATCTCTTGGGGCACTTGGGAACTTAGCAAAGTGAGAACATAAGTAAGGCTCAATTATAGATGCTGGCGTAAATACCTGATTATTAATAGGCATAGGTGTGGTAGAAATTAGTAGGTGAATTTTTCTGTCACCCAGAGAATAGAAAAGAAGTGGTGAGTGGGCTCTTCCCTCCATGCCAGTCTTCTGCACATATTACCATTTCCCAATGAGGTCAGACTTTAGCTTTTCCTGGGTCATAACCAAGGAGATGGCGATGGAGTAGACCCTTGGAGGCTGCCCCCGGAGTGTGCTTCTGTCTCTGCCGACTGGCCAGCTCTTGCCTTGTGCACCCTGATACTGTCGAGCCCAAGACAGCTTTGTGTGTCTTCCTGCACCAGCCCGGCTGTCCACGCTACCCGCCTTGGAGACAGTTATCCTTCTCCTGGCAGTAACTCTCTGGTCAGGTAGAAACTTGTGGAATCTTCCAGATCCTGGAGATGGAGGTGCATGGTGCTCTAGCCCCTTCTCTGTTTCATGCATAGTGCTGGCAGCCCTCCTGCACCTCCTTGTCCACACTAAGTCTCCCTGTAAGGCCTCTTCCAGGAGCTTTTTTTTTTTTTTTTTTTGCCAGTCCCAGGGCTTGAACTCAGGGTCTGGACACTGTTCCTGAGCTTCTTTTGCTCAAGGTTAGCATTCTACCACTTGAGCCACTTCCGGCTTTTTCTGTGTATAAGGTAATGAGGAATTGAACCTATGGCTTCATGCATGCTAGGCAAGAACTCTACCACTAAGCCACCTTCCCAGTCCCTGAAGCAGGAGTTGATATAATCCTTCAGCTCCTGCCCTCAGCTTATTGTTTCCCACCACCATTCTAGCCACTTCTACAATCCTGCCCCTGCCTGGCACAAGGCTGTCACCTTTACTCCAGTCTGATCACATGTATCCCCTCTTTCAGCATCTAAAGCAATTTTTTTCTGAAGAACTTTTTTTTTTTTCTTCTTCCCCCTTCAAGGCTTCTATTCCTTTCCCAGTTCCTGGGAGCTCTGTGTTCAGACCCTTAAGCAGTTGCAAATGAGACAACCTCCTTCTCCATTAACAAAGACAAGTTTACTTATCTCATGGTGGCACTGGGATGAGAATCCAGTTATAGTGCAAGGACTTTGGGTTCTGGCCTCCTGCCGCGCCCACACGTCTGCAGTAATGGTCACTACTGAGGCAGGCACGCTCAGAGCGGAGAGGTGTGATTTCCAAGTCAGGAGCTCTTATCGCTCAGCTCAGCATTGTCATTCTCCATAGCTCCATTGATAGAAAGTTGTGTCATTGGTACCCAGTCCCTTTTGGAAACAGAGCAGGATTTGATGCTGGTACCAACCCCAAGTCCTACATTGGGTTAATAAGTCCCTCGGGCTGTGCTGTCAGCCTGGTGCAGACTATCACCATTGGCTGCACTTCAGAGTCTGTCTTGAAGCTTAAAAGACACCCATGCTGGGGTCTCGCTGCAAGTTTCCTCAGAAGGGCTAATTACTTTGGACTTCTTCCTGGGTATGGCTTTGTTTTTGTTTTTGTCAGAGTTCCTAGGATGATTGTAAGGTGCAGCCCATGTTGAGACATCTGTATATGCCCTCAGCTAAGGAAACTATTATCAGTTTAGAAGTCATATACACCAAGTAAGAGAGCCTTAATGGACATTAGCTCCCCCCCCCCCCAGGCCTGGGCCTGGGCCTGGGCATTGTCCCTTAGCTTTTGTGCTCAAGGCTAGCACTCTACCACTTGAGTCATAGCTCCTCTTCCAGCTTTTTTTTTTTTTTTTTTTTGGTCTGGTTGTGGGGTCTGAACTCTGGGCCTGGGCGCTGCTGTCTCTCAGCTCTTCAGTTCAAGGCTAGTACTCTACCACTTGAGCCACAGCACCACTTCCAGCTTTTTTCTTTTTGCTTATGTGGTGCTGAGGAATCGAACCCAGGGCCTCATGCATGCAAGGCACTCTACCACTGAGCCACCTTCCCAGCACCTCTTCTAGCTTCTTTGGTGTTTAATTGTAGATAAAAGTCTCATGGAGTTTCCTGTCTCGGCTGGCTTTGAAGATGATCCTCAGATCTCAGCCTGGGTAGCTGGGATTCCAGGTTTGCGCCACCAGCACTTGGCTTACATTGGCTTATTTGATTATTGTTATTTCAAGTATTGTTAGCAGTTCCAGTGCTATTTTTTAATCGGAAGGACTTTTCTGTGGGGATTTTTTCCTTCCAAATTTGCTATATTTTTACTTGTGGTTTTATTAATTTCATGTCATCTTCTTGTATATGTATATATTTTGAATATGTATGGGCTGGTAGTGGGACTTGAATGTCAGGGCCTGTCACTGTCCCTGAGCTTTTTCACTCAAGGCTAGTGCTCTACCACTTGAACCACAATTATACTTCTAGATCTTTGGTGGATATTGGAGATAAAAGTATCATAGACTTTCCTACTTGGGCTTCAAACCTTAAGCCTCAAATCTCAGCCTCCTGAGAATTTAGGATTACAGGCATGAGCTACTAGCACCCAGCCTAGGAGAAATGTTATTGGGGTAGATTTTTTTCCCCATACATTGGGAAAGTCTAGCACAGTAGTCCTTCCAGTCAGCAGCACATTAACATCGCATAGAAAACTATTAAGACCCAAAGCCTAGGTCTGTTCCACTGACCTCAGATTTCCTGCAGCTGGGGTGGTGGCATCAGCAGATGATGCCAGTAAACTGTCAGGTTTGAGAATCTACAACCCAGAATATTATGCTTCAGATGTTCCTGGGATCTGCTTCAGCTGCAGACCCACGTGCATTAGTCATGGTGAGCTCTGGAGTCTGTAATCTTAACCTCTTCCCAACAGCAGATTCTTCAGCCAAGAACCTCCTCTGAGGCCAGAGGTGCTGGTCTATAGCAATGGAAGAATCCAGAGGGCTTCAAAACTCACCTAAGCCTAGGCCTGAGAGCAGTACTTTAATTGCATTGAGTAAGGCTTAGAATTTGGCTTCTTTTCTTCTTTCAGTACTAAGGTTGAGGATCTCATGCTTTCTGGTCAGGTACTCTACTGCCGAGCCACACCTTTAGTCTCTTTTCCTGTTTTGTTTTTGTTGTTGTTGTTGCAGTGGTTATTTTTTAGATAGAGCTTGCTTCTTGCCCAGGGACAATCAGCCTGTTTTAGGCTTCCCATCTCACTAAGATGACAGGTATGCACCATCATCTCAGTGCCTCCATTTGAGTTGGAGTTTGAAGGGCTTTTCTGCCTAGGCTGACTTGTAACTGTGATCTTCCCATTCTTATCTTACAAAAAAGAAGATTATAGGGGCTGGGAAGGTGGCTCAGTGGTGTGAGTGCTTGCCTTGCATGCATGAGGCCCTGGGTTTGATTCTTCAGCACCACATAAGCAGAAAAAAAAAAAGCTAGAAGTGGTGCTATGGCTCAAGTGGTAGAGCGCTAGCCTTGAGCTGAAGAGCTGAGGGACAGTGTCCAGGCCCAGAGTTCAGGCACCATGACCGGCAAAAAAAAAAAAAAAAAAGAAGATTATAGACAAGAGCCATTGGTACCCTGCTCAGAATTTGACTTTTAAAAAGCTCCTCAGGCTGGGCACCAGTGGCTCATGTAATATTAGCTATTCAGGAGGCTGAGATCTGAGGATCACAGTTCAAAGCCAGCCCAGGCAGGAAAGTCCATGAGACTCTTATCTCCAATTACCCATCAGAAAACCAGAAGTGGTGCTATGGCTCAAGTGGTAAAGCGTTAACCTTGAACTGAACTGCTCAGGGATAGTGCCCAGGCCCAGAGTTCAAGCCCCAGGACCCTCAAAAAAAAAAGCTCTTCAGGTCATCGTTGTACTAAGTTCCAGGTTGTGAAGCAAAATGGTAGTAGGTACTAGTTATGTCTCTAGTTATATCAATAGTTAATCAATGGCATAAAGTGAAGAAGAAGGCAGGAGACAAACAAGGCCAGGAGAGGCTTCCCCTCTGGAACACCAAATCTGTACCGTGGTCCCCTGTAGGGAGAAGGTACCATAAGGCTGCCAGATTTTTTTCCAGCTCATAGTAAGCCTCTTATTTGCATATTGTTGGAATATATTTACATGTTGACTGTTAACCAGTCCTAAGTCAAACTATATAAAATAAGATCGAGCTTGTCACTTGCTGCAGTTACGTTCATCAGCAGTGTCAGTGTAGAGCAGAAAACAAGCACAGAACAGATTTTGGAACCATGAAGGTGGAAGAGGGAAAGGACTCAGCTGCTGGAGGGAGGAGAGAGGCTCAGGAAGCCCTTCTTCCTGAGCTGTGGCCACCATGACTGGGCTACTGACGGCCCCTCCAGACTCAGAGTCCGCACATGCTGTGGCCTGAATCCCCGCACCTCTCCTTTATTTCAAGCAGTTTCGCTGCTTTTGATCTTTTCCAATCTAGCCTGTGTGTCACAGGGAGTCTTGCCGGTCCTATTTCCAGGTCTTTCTTTTGAGTGACCCTCCCTGCATCTTCTGGGAATGTTCTGAACCCTTATGGGCTGCCTCCCAGCCACTGCACACAGCCATACAAGGGCGTTCCTTGAGCAAGGCTCCTGACTAGGGGTCAGAAGAACTGACCGTCACCTTGCTCCATTCCCCAAGCCACACTGCAATAGGAGCACCAAGCACCCTTTTCTCCTATCCACTGAAAGGATAGGAGAAATCCTTTTTGAAGTCTATATATTGAGGGCTGGGAAGGTGGCTCAGTGGTAGAATGCTTGCCTTCCATGCATGAGGCCCTGGGTTTGATTCCTCAGCATCACATAAGCAGAAAAAGCAGGAAGTGGCACTGTAGAGCGCTAGCCTTGAGCTGAGGGACAGCACCGAGGCCCAGAGTTCAGGCCCCACGAAGAAGACGAAGACGAAGACGAAGAAGAAGAAGAAAGAAGGAGGAAGAAGAAGAAGAAAGAAGGAAGAAGAAGAAAGAAGAATCTATATATCAAGATGGCATTGTAGAAACCCTGTGTGGGGTACCCATTGGTATTCATTAACTGCTTACTAAGTGAATGAATGGATTAATGCATGAGCAAAAGACCGGAGAGTAGGCAATGAGGACAAGTAGAGATTTTCCTGTCATTTAGGTAAAAATGAAAGAGGCTGGAAAAACAGAGTATAAGTGTTCTATGGGTGCAAGTTGAGGAATGGAGGAAAGAAGGAACTCATCATGGTTGGATGATGGTTCAAGGATGATGGAGAAGAAAATGGAAATTACTTGCTGCTTAGTCACCAGTAACACTGACTCTTTCACCAGAATGCAGGTGAGGTGGCAGATGAGTCCTACTGACTTGCTTCTGAGCACTTGGCTTTGGTTGGTTGCTGAGGTCTGAATGTGGTTTGAGTTTTTCCCCAACAGTTCATATGTTGGGAGCTTGTTCCTCCATTGGAGATGTGAGTGTTGCTGGGCTCTTTAAGAGATGGAGCCTAGTGGGAGGTTCCTAGGTCATGGGGGGGGATGGGGGGGTGGAAGGGATGCCCATGAAAGGATTTGTGTGTTTTTAGAGGATTCCTGAATTGTTTCTGCATTTTTTTTTTTTTTGTCAGCCATGGGCTTTGAACTCGGAGCCTGGATGCTGTCCTTGAGCTCTTTTTGCTCAAGGCTAGTATTCTACCACTTTAAGCCATAGCACCACTTCCAGTTTTTTGGTGATTGAAGGTAAGAGTTTTATGGACTTTCCTGCCTAGGCTGGCTATGATCCTGAAATCCTTAGATTTCAGCCTCCTGAGTAGCTAGGTCTGTAGGCATGAGCTTCTTCGTGTGTATTTCATACATCGGCTGTGGACATAGTAGTGTGTGCGTATAATTCTAGCATGTGGGAGGCAATGTTAGGAGAATCTCAGGTCCAAAGTCAGCCTAGGCTAATAGTAAGACCCTGTATAAACTAAACAAAATCCAAAAAGGAATTGTCTTAATGTCTTTTTCTAGTTTGTCTACCATCAGGTGTTTCCCAGAGAGTTTCTACCAATTTGTTTTTTTCTTTTGGGAAATATTTTCCTAATTTTATGGTTTTTATTATCTTATCTTGTGGTTATTCAAAATTAAGCCTTTGGATCTAAAAATCATGTGAGAGCTGACTTGCTCTTCTTTGATCAAATGTTATGATCTAAAGCACCATTTCTGCTGGACAGACTTGTAGTGAGCTGAAAGTACAGTGAGAAAAAGGAGGAGTGGACATAGTTTAGAGCAGGCAGGGGCTATGATTAATAATGGAGCTGCTCCTGCTCTGCACACATCCATCTCAAGCAGCTAAAGTCTTTCTGACTGGCTAAGGTTTCCCTGTATGTCACTGCCTTTTGTAAATCTTCTCACAAATCTGCAGAATGATGAAGAGGGGAAGCTTCTAATAAACGTGTCTTTAATTACTGAGCTAGATGTGGTCTTCCATCCAGTTCTTTTTACTCAGTTAAGATGGAGCCAGCGTATCCATCTTTTCTTAAAACTAGACTTGAATACTGTTTTTTCTACTGTAAAAGGTGCATTGGCAGAGAGAGAGGCCCATATTCTAAGGCCAGCATCATTTGTTGATTTTCTGTCTTTATGTGCATGTAACTGTAGACAGTACAGTTGAACATCTCTAATCTGAAAAAATCTGAAATCTAAATATTTTTTTAAATTTAAAACTTTTTGAAAGTACTGTACCTGAATTTATATGCTAGGTTACAGTGAAAACACAGGGGCAAACCAAGCATGGTAGGACAGGACTATAATCCTGGCACTCATGAGGAAGGAAAATCTCCTGAGCTATTTAGTGAGACTCTAATTTAAAAAACCATGGGCTAGGGATATAGATTAGCGGTAGAGTGCTTGCCTAGTATATAGAAAGCCCTGGGTTCACTCCCTTGTGTTACAAAAAAATTAATGGCAAAAAATTACCTTCAGGCTATGTGTATGTAAAACAGAAATGCATTTTATATTCAGACTTGAGTGTCATCCCCCGGATGTCACATTAAGTACATACAAAATTTCCCAAATTTAAAAACATCTCAAGTTCCAAACATTTCTATTCTCAAACATTTTTGCTAAGAAATACTCAACCCGTATTAGTGGTTAGTAACGTTTGAATATACCTTTTTCATCTCTTTCTCCACGGGAGCTATCTGCACAATATATTGATACTGGAAGTCGTTTTCCAGGAAGAAATAGGTACTCCATTCTCCTCCTCTCAGAAGATAATGCCAGTAAACAGTGCTGTCTATTTTTTAAATTTCAGCCCAAATGACATTTTGTTTCTTGATTACTTTTGTTATGATTATTTTCTTGGTTTCTATGTGAGCTTGTGTTCTGCTATAATTTAGAAAGATTATTTGTGTGTCCTATTTTTCATTAAAATCAGGTTTTTGCAGGGAGGAGGCTAGTATCATGGCTTCAATGGGAAAATGCCTGCCTAGCATGTGTGAGGAGCTCTTGAGTTCAAAACCCCAGTATCTTAAATTTTTTTTTCACAAGTTTGTAAATAGAGAAATTGTATTTGGGACTAACCCCAGTTGTGTCTCCTGCAGGACAGCCTCCCTGGCCGCTGGTGCCTGCAGGCGCCGCTACAGCCTCTGGCCCAATCGCAAGTACATTCCTCGGAGGGCAGTACTCTACGTCCCTGGGAATGATGAAAAGAAAATAAGGAAGATTCCAAAGCTGGAAGTAGATTGTGCTGTGCTCGATTGTGAGGATGGTGTTGCCGTGAATAAAAAGGTAATGGCGTGGCTTTCAGAGGGGAAGAGAAACAGAAATCTCCTATTCTTGGGATTAGATCTCTTACTACTTGGATGGAATCTGCTATACTCATCTTCTGCTGATTGCTAATGTGTTTTGGATCCAGCCCTTGTATGAGTTCTCATTGTGTGTCTTTTCTCCCAGAGAAAGAATTTAACCTATATATATATATTTTTTTTTGGGGGGGGGGGTCCGGTGGTGGGGCCTGAACTCCGGCCCTGGGCCCTGTCCCTCAGCTCTTCAGCTCAAGGCTAGCGCTCTACCACTTGAGCCACAGTGCCACTTCCGGCTTCTTTCTTTTTGCTAATGTGATGCTGAGGAATTGAACCCAGGGCTTCATGCATGCAAGGCAAGCGTTCTACCACTGAGCGGCCTTCCCAGCCCCCCCCCCCAAATATATTTAAAGTCATGACATTCAGTAAATGTAATTGCCATGTGGATAGACTGAGCCACAGTGTTCCGGAGGAAGTTCTCATTTTCCTTCTTAAAGGGAAACCCCACACAGACCCTTTGGATTACATGTAGCTTCTGGCTGATTTCCTCATGGTCTGGTTAAAGCAATAAGTCTTGGAAAGTTCCTAGTCTTTGAATAGGTACAAAAGTTTCTTTTCTTCTCTTTGTCTCTGTTTCTCTCTCTCATTTGGCTTCTAAAACAGTATATTTTTTATTGTTATTGTAAAGATGATGTGCAGAGGGTTTACAGTTACATAAGTCAATTAATGAGTACAATTCTTTTTGAACAATGTCACCTCTTTCTCTCAGTTTTTCCCTCCTGACCTCCCTCCCCTACAAGTTGTATAGTTCATTTTCATGGTAGTATCTAGTGAGTATCACTGCTGCATTTGTTCATCCTTTGTCCTACCATTTCTGTGCTCCCCCCTTACCCTCCTTAAACAGATAAACTCACGTATAAGACAGAAGGTACAGAAATAAAAAAAACAGCAACAAAGGAGACAAAAAAACTACAAAAAACAAAAAGCAAAATACCATAAAACCTTTTGTTTCTATTACATGGAGTTTATTTCAATAAATATCATTTTATATGATCGTATGTATATAGCTGTTGAGCCTTTGTGATCCTCTTCTAAGAATATCCCTCTTTGGTCTCACTGTGAGAATATCTAGAATCCTGTATAATTTATCATGTCCAAGTATATTTTTTTCTTTGTCTTTTACTATCAAGTGTGTTTACTTATAGATTTGTAGGCATATTCTAGTTACAACAAATGAGGGAAACAATGCAACCTATGTTTCTTTGGGTCTGGCTTACTTTACTATAATTTTTTCCAATTCTTTGTATTTTCTTATGAGTGGTACAATGTCATTCTTTCTGATGGAAGCATAGAATTCCATTGTGTATATATACCATATCTTCTTGATCCATTTGTCTGCTAAGGAGCATCTGGGTTGATTGCATATCTTGGCTTTGGTTAACAATTTCTGCAGTGAACACGGTTGTGCTGGTAGCTTTAGTGTGGCCTTGTTTGTGGTCTCTATTGGATAAATGCCCAGGTGTGGAATTGCTGGATCATAGGGAAGCTCTATGTTTAGTCTTTTGAGAAACCTGCTTTCCAGAATAGTTGAACAAGTTTACATTGCCACCAACAGTGTAGTAGCATTCCCTTTTGGCCACATCCCTGTTTTTGTTAGTTTTCTTCATAATGGCCATTCTAACTGGGTGAGGTGGAATCTCAATGTTGTTTTGATTTGTATTTCTTTTATGGCCAGAGATGTTGAACATTTCTTCATGTGTCTATTGGTCATTCTTTCTTCTTCTGAGAAGTCTCTTTATGCCTTTAGCCCAGTTATTAATTAGACTATGATTTATTTGAGGATTTATTTTGGGAGAGGTTAATTTTTTGAGCTCAAAGTATATTTTAGATATGAGACCCTTATCTAATGCATAGCTAGTAAAAAATCTTCTCCCATTCTGTAGGCTTTCTATTTATCTTGCTAGCTATGTCATTTGCCATGCAGACACTCTTCAGTTTGATGCAATCCCATTTATCCAGTCTTCCTTTGATTTATTGTGATTCTGGATCTTCACTTAGGAAGTTTTGACCCATACCTAGGAATCATACCTCTTCCCCTAATATTTTCATGGTATTTGGCCTTCCATTGAGATCTTTGATCATTTGGAATTGATCTGGTACAGTGTGCTATATAAGGATCTAGCTTCAGTTTTCTGTGTGTTTACAGCCAATTCTGCCAGCACCATTTGTTGAAGAGGCTGTCTTTCTTCCATCATGTGTATTTGGCTCCCTTATCAAATATTAGGTGGCTATAGGTCTATGGGTTCATTTCTGAGTCTCTATTCTGTTTTATCAGTCCTCAGGCCTATTCTTGAACCAGTACCAAGCTGTTTTTATTACTATGGCTTTGTAATAGAGTGTGAAGTTTGGTATTGATATTCCTCTGACATTGTTCTTCCTGCTAAGAATTGTTTTTGCTATTCGGGGTCTTTTATTATTCCATATGAATTTTTGGATTGTTTTCTCTATATCGTTGAAGAATGTTTGTGGGATTTTAATGGGTATTGCATTGAATTTTAGGTAGCTTTGGGCAGTATTGCTCTTTCATGATATTAATCCTTCCAATCCAGGAACATGGGAGGTTTTTCCATTTCCTTAAATCTGCTTTAATTTCTTTTTTCAGATTTTTAAAGTTTTGATCATAGAGATCTTTCACATCTTTAGTTAATTCCTAGGTGTTTTTTTTTTTTTTTGAGGCTATCACAGATGGAGTTGCTTTCCTGATTTCACTATTGCTCTTCTTGTTGTTGGCATACAGAAAAGGTATTGATTTTTGAGGGTTGATTTTATACCCTACTACCTTGCTAAAGTTTTGGATCAGCTCAAGTAACTTAGGGAGGAATTTATAGGGTTCTTTAAATACAGGACCATGTCATTTGCAAAGAGGGATAGTTTTGCTTCTTTTTTCCCAAATTGGATCCCCTTTATGTATTTTTCTCACCTTATTTCTTGTCCTAGGAATTCCAGTACTATATTGAAGAGGAGTAGAGAGAGTGGACGTCCTTATCTTGTTCCTGATTTTAGAAGAAATGGTTTTAACTTTTCACCATTAAATATAATGCTGGCTGTAGGTTTGTCATATACAGCCTTTATTATATTGAGAAATGGTCCATGGATTCCTATTTCTTGTCAAATGCTTTTTCTACATCTATTGAGATGATCATATGGTTCTTGTCTTTGCTTCTGTTGATATGTTAATTATATTAATTGACTTACATATATTGAACCCTGGAATAAATCCTGTTTGATCATAGCGTAAGATGTTTTTGGTTAGTTGTTGAATTCAGTTGGTCAGATTTTTTTTGTCAGTCATGGGGCTTGAACTCAGGGCCTGAGTGCTGTCCCTGACCTCTTTTTGCTCAAGGCTAGTGCTCTACCTCTTTGAGTACCAGTTCTGCTTCTAGTTTTCTGGTGGTTAACTGCAGATAAGAGTCTCACAGACTTTCCTGCCAAGGCTAGCTTTGAACCATGATCCTCAGATCTCAGCCTCCTGAGTAGGTAGAATTACAGACATGAGCCACAGTGCCTGGCTAGTTGGCTAGAATTTTTTTTTTTCTTTTGGTCAGTCATAGGCCTGAACTCTGGGCCTGGGCACTGTCCCTTAGCTCTTCAGCTTAAGGCTAGCGCCCTACCACTTGAGCCACAGCGCCACTTCCCGCTTTTCTGTTTATGTGGTGCTGAGGAATCAAACCCAGGGCCTCATGCTTGCGAGGCAAGCACTCTACCACTGAGCCACTTTCCAGCCCTATTGGCCAGAATTTTATTGAGGTTTTTTGCGTTGATGTTCATTTAAAAAAAAAAAAAAAAGGGTCTATTGATCTCTTTCTTTGGTGATTCCCTATCTGGTTTTTGGATGAGGGTCATGCTGACTTCATAGAATAAGTTTGGTAGTGATTTGACACAGCCTTGATATGAAGCTAAGGCTGCTCTCAATGTATCCTCTTGCTTCTGCCTCCTCAGTGCTGGGAGTATTGGCATGTACCACTGTACCCAGGCACATGAGGGTCTTATTTGGTGGTTGTCTGTGGATGTAGTTGGTTCCATTTTGCTTTGCTTAACTTTGTTTTCTGGATTTTTATAATGAACATGGATTTGTTTAATGACTAGGGGAAATATGTAAGACTTCATAATAATAATTTATGTTTTAATGAAATCTGTTGGTAAGACACACTTTCACCTTTGTCTGTCCTGTCTCTGGACAGTGAAGGTCAGCTGGAAATGGATTGTGGGGCTGGTGGGTAGAGAGATCTGGCCATCTGGACTCCTGCCTATCTGGTTGCCTCTAACTCCAGACGATCTGAAATAACCTGATTGTACTGTACGGCTTTCTAGATTAATTGCTTTCCTCAGAGATTCCAGAAAACAAATATTTTCCTTAATTTAAAAAATAAAGCTAATTTTCACATCTTCCCACTGGAGAATCCAAGGCTTTCTAAGTATTTGGAAAAGGATTAGAATAAGCATAGTGAATCTAAAATGTCTGCAACATCTTTGACATGTGCAAAGAAAATATAATTAATCTTCTTTCTCCCAGAGGTAAAACTAAATAGGCCTTCTTTTTCTTTCCTTCTTGAAGGCTGTAATGTGATTCTGGTATGATTCCTCCTGAAATTTATGTAGTATGCTTTAAGATTAGATAGTAAATTGTAATTCCAGTTCTCTGTGACCTAGGGCAAGTCACCTTACTTCTCTGCCTCACTTTCTTATCTGTACTTCAGGGATGACAATATCTTCTTTTGTCAGGGACAGGGATTATTACGTAGGGAAAGTTGATAAAGTGCCTGGGAGTAGCTTGATTTCCTATAAAAAGCAGATTAGATAAAGCTTCTAGCAATCAAGATTATAGGGGAATTTTTTTCAGCACTGTAGCACAGTGAGCCATTAGGTACCCAGATAAAGTTCTAATTATATTTCATTGCAAGTCTTCAGGCTATCCTCTGAGATGTACCTGAGGATGCTTCCAGTCCCTCACATGCATTGGAAACACATTCCAAGGTCTATTCCCACTTCCCTTCTGGTTCAACTGTGTCCGAAGCCATCCTTGTATTCACAGTAGCAGGAGTTGCATTTCTACTTAGGGCAATCTATGGGAGAGAAGAAGAAGGGGGGGGAGGGGAAGAGGAGGAGGAGGAGGAGGATCACACTTTTCTGCATGCTAAGATTAGAGTCACCTAAAATTCTCTTTAAAATCCACAGAAAGTCCTAGTAAGCCTGGGTAGTACTTGTAAAATCACTTTTTTTCAGGGTTGGAGGTATGGCTAGTTGGTAGAGCAAAAGCATCAGATACCAAGTGAGAGTCCCAGTCTCAGACATAAAAAAAATAAAAAGACACATTGCTTTTCGAGTAATTTCTTTTTTTCTCTCTTGCTCTCTTTTGAAATCCCCATATCTGAGCTTGAATTCGGGGACTTGCATTCTGACTTAGCTCTTTCTGATCAAGGCTGGCACTGTAGCACTTGAGTCACACTTCCACTACTTCTGTTTTTTGTTTTGTTTTTTATATTTTGAGTCTTGAACTTAGGTGGGGCTGAAACTCAGGGCCTGGGTACTGTCCCTGAGCTCTTTTGCTCAAGATGAGTGCTCTGCTTTTGAGCCACAAGTGCCCCTTCTGGTTTTGGGGTGGTAAATTGAAGATAAAAGTTTCTCAGAGACTTTTGCCTGGAATGGCTTTGAACTGGGATCCTCAGATGCCCACCTGCTGAGTAGTTGGATTACAGGCATGAGCCCACATGTGCATAGCCATTTCTGGCTTTTTGTTGGTTAATTGGAGATAAGAGTCTCTGGAATTTATCTGCCTGGATTGCCTTCTAACCTTGATCTTTAGATCTCAGTCTCCTGGGTAGCTAGGATTATTTGCCCAGCTATTTTTTTTTTTTCATATAGTTTCTATCTAGTATTTAATTTAATTTTATATATTTCAAGTTACAGCTAGACAGGCTAGAACCTGTCAAAAAAATTTTGGATTTTTATTTCATCATCTAACATTTATATAATCTGAGAATTTGATAAGCACACCATATGTAAATTTATCAAGTTTCCTATGTGAATGTTGAAGCGGTTGGGGCCAAGTGTTGCACAAACATGCGTTAAGAACTTCTGTTAGAGTTTATTTAGCAAACTGCTGCTGCTGACTAATGCCAAGCATTGTAATTTGCATGACAACCCAACAAGATATTGCTGTTCTATTTTGTTTATAAAGAAAGTAGGGCAAACTGAGGTCATGTTCATGATGAATACTGGAGATGTGGGTGTCAGTCACCACCTCCCAAAGTCTAGGCTTTTAATGAGGTTACTATAAGGCTTATGATGATTGCTTTTTCACAGCAGAAGTACATCCTCAGTGTATCTGCACTTCATTTTTCTGGTTTCTTTTCTTTTTTTTTTTTGCCGGTTGTGGGGCCTGAACTCTGGGCCTGGGCGCTGTCCCTCAGCTCTTCAGCTCAAGGCTAGCGTTCTACCACTTGAGCCCCAGCACCACTTCTGGCTTTTTCTGCTTATGTGGTGTTGAGGAATTGAACCCAGGGCCTCATGCATGCAAGGTAAGCACTTTATTACTGAGCCACTTTCCCAGCCCCTTTCTGGTTTATTTTCTATCCCTCTCCCCTCCCTCCACCCCTCCCTCCCTCCCTCCCTCACTCCCTCCCTTCCTCCCTTCCTTCCTCCTTCCTTCCTTCCTCCTTCCTTCCTTCCTTCCTTCCCTCCCTCCTTCACTTCCTCCCTCCTTCCTTAGTCTGTTTCTTTCATTCTTTTTTTTTTTTTTTTTTGGTCGTGGGGCTTGAACTCTGGGCTTGGGGACTGTCCCTCTTCAGCTCAAGGTGAGTGCTCTACCACTTGAGGCACAGCGCCACTTCTGGTTTTCTAGTGTTTATTGGAGATAAGCGTCTCCTGGACTTTTCTGCCAGGGCTGGCTTTGAACCGTGATCCTCAGATCTCAGCATCCTGAGTAGCTAGGATTACAGGTGTGAGCCACTGGTGCCTGGCTTTCATTCTTTTTTGACATATGTCACTATGTAGCCTAGGCTACATAGCCTCAAGCTTCCTATTTTTGCCTCTCAAACACTGGTTTTACAGGCTTGTACCACCAGGCCTGACCATATTAAACTCTTATTTTAGATTATTTAGTTATAATTTTGCTAAGTGAGACTATTATTTCCTATTTTGACTTTCTTGGAATTATTCAAATGTAGTCACTTCATTTTATATGCCATTTTCTTCTTATATTAAGAGACTAATTTCATTGGCTCTGGATCGAGTGTGGGTTCATAATGAAAACAATAGGAGTTTCCACAAAGCAGTTTGTAAGTACATAATACCATCTAGCAAGCTCTAATCATGTCCCACTGATCCAATTTGTGTGTAAGTAGCTCCTTCATGTCAAGAATGGCACTACCCGCTCACCTTCTCAAGCATCAAGGATAAAAGATGACTCTTCTCTTCCTTGTTAAACATATGGCTGTTCTAGCCGCTGGTGCTGGGCCACAGTGTGAATACACCAAGTAATGCCCAGAATTCCTCTGAATTATGAACACTAGGAGAAGCTAAAAAGCCACTGGTGCCCGGCTGTGGTATCATTTTTACAGAGGTAAGACTTAGAAAATAGGTAGGAAGATGGATATCATATTCTTTGAAGTGTTTCTTTCACCTATAAGAACATAATTTGAAGGTTAAAAAGACAGACTTAGGGAAGTGGCGCTGTGGCTCAAGCTGTAGAGTACTGGCCTTGAGCTAAAGAGCACAGGGACAGCACCCAAGCCCAGAGTTCAAGCCCAGACCGACCAAAAAAAAAAAAGACAGACTTGGGAGCCAGGAGTTGGTGGTTCAGGCCCATAATCCTAACTACCCTGGTGGTTTTGGTATGAAGATTGCAGTTTGAAGCCCGCCCAGACAGGAAAGACTGTAAGACTCTTATAATTAAATAACCACCAAAAACCAGAAAGTGGAGGTGTGGTTAAGGGATAGAGCACCAGCTTTGAGCAAAAGAGCTAAGGGACAGCACCCAGGCCCTGAGTTCAAGTCAGAAGAAAGTAGGAAGAAGGAAGGAGGAGTGGGGGGAGCAACAACAAGGACAACAAACTTGGGCTAGGGATGCCTATGAGGATCTAAAATGTTTATTCCCGCACCCCCCCCAAAAAAAAAAGAAGGAAAGAAAGGTAAGAAAGGGAAGGAAGGAAGGAAGGAAGGAGGGAGGGAGGGAGGAAAGAAGGAAGAGAGGGAGGGAGGGAGGGAGGCAGGGAGGGAGGGAGGGAGGGAAGGAAGGAGGGAAGGAAGGAAGGAAGGAAGGAGGGAGGGAGGGAGGAAAGAAGGAAGAGAGGGAGGGAGGGAGGGAGGGAAGGAAGGAGGGAAGGAAGGAAGGAAGGAAGGAGGGAGGGAGGGAGGGAGGAAAGAAGGAAGAGAGGGAGGCAGGGAGGGAGGGAGGGAGGGAAGGAAGGAGGGAAGGAAGGAAGGAAGGGAGGAAGGAAGAAGGGAGGGAGGGAGGGATGGAGGGAGGGAGGGAAGGGGAGAAAGAAAAAGAGAAAAGATGAGATTTGGAGTCAAGTTGCCTATCTTGCAGACAATGTGACCCTTAGGGAAATTATTCTACTTTTACTTTAAAATAAGCAATGTGGTAATAGTATTAGAAGTGCCTGGAACCATGCCTGGCACTGAACCAGCCTTAATGAGAGTGTGCTAAGTATGTAAATAGCGATTTTCTTAGCTGTACTTCTGGCCAAAGGTCTGACAGAGCAAAGTAGCTGCCAGTGGCTTAGATTGCCAAGGCAAGGTTCGTTGGTTTTGGCTTTGCTATTTCAGGAAGCCAAAACCAACCAGCTATGTAGCCTAGGCTGACCTCACGCACAAGATCCTCCTGCCTCAGTTTCTGGAATGCTAGGATTGCCACCACATTTAGCTAGCTGGCAATGATCAACACCTTGCATTTCTGACTCTTACAGGGTAGTGTAGTGGGACACATGGGCTTTTCCAATTTTGCAGTTTTTTTAAGTCTCTTCCTCCATTATGGTAGACAAAATGGCTTTGCAGACAGAAAAATCTCAATGTGTCACTCAGGCTCCTCCCATGCTGCTTCACAAGAAGGAACTGAGTGGTGGAGTGACTGCTTAGCGAGCGTGAAACTGAGCTCCAAACCCAGTACTGACAAAGACGGCTCAGAAAGATTGTTTCTCCTCCCTCAGGAAACCAGAAAGGACATTATCTTTCTCTGTATATAGGTCTTTTTTTTTTAAACTTTGCATTTCTGTGTGGAGTCTTTGAACAATTCTGAGATGCAAAGCAGTAAAAGTCCAAGGAAGACAGGAAGTGGGTCTGTGAGGTGAGGCCTGTGGGCTTTTCAGAGCAGGGAGAACAGGTCATGGTCCTGGGGTGAGGTGCACTTCTGGTCAGCTACCCCATAAAAGAGGCACACCCAGGCACCAGCAAGGACCTCTGGGGAGAGCAGAGTCCCAAGGAGTGCCTCTTCCCCTCCACCTGCCCCACAGGGCCGAGGACCCAGAGCTGACGAGGGGACTAGCTTGTCACAGCCATCCCCACCTTGAAAAGCAAGAGGAAGTCATTTACCTTTTAAGTGATGATCAAGGATTCAGCAGCCCCCTGGGCCTGTTGGTTGTTGGTTGGTCATGGGACTTGAACTCAGGAATCTGAGCACTGTCACTGAGCTCTTTTTGCTCAAGGCTAGCACTCTACCACTTTGAGCCACTTTAAGGCCACTTCTGGTTTTCTGGTGAGTAATTGGAGATAAGAGTCTCACAGACTTTCCTGCTTGGGTTGGCCTCTAACCACCATCCTCAGATCTTAGCCTCCTGAGGAGGTAGAATTATAGGTATGAGCTACCAGCACCCAGTTGCTACTGCGCTTTAGTATGAAGGATTCTGCTCCTCTGCCATCTGTCCTGGACATCAGGACACATTAAAGGCCTCAAGGAAGGTTAGTGAGTTTTTGTTGTTTTCTTAAGGTCAGACCTGGGGCTTGAACTGAGGGGCTGGGTGCTCAAGGTTAATGTTCTGCCTCTTAAGCCACAGCTCTATTTCCAGCTTTTAGGTGGTTAATTGGAGATAAGAGTTTCACAGTCTTTGTTGCCCAGGTGGTTTTGAACCATGATCCTCAGATCTCAGCTTCTTAAGTAGTAGGTAGAATTAAAGTATGAGCCACTGTAGCCCCAGCAGGAAGATTAGTCTTTGGGGAAGAGCACACAGGAAGGCAGCACAGCACTGGCAAGGGCTCTGTGGCTACATTCTTCCAACAACAATTCCTAGAGGGCCTTCTCTGGCTATGGGGCAGGTTCTGCAGACCCTTGAGGAATCCCATTTGCCAGGGTGAGATGTTTAAGACGCAACCTCAGCTGAGGCTGTGGCTTATCACTACTGTTCAGTTATACAAATATGCTTTTCTGACACTCACTCGTTTTTCCTGTCTGCAGTGCTGGGGATGGAACTCAGGGCCTCACACAGGCTAGCTAGGCAAGCTCTGAACCGCTGAGTTACAAGACCAGCACAGTGTCCTCCGTAATACTTTTTATCGCCATCCAGACGGAAGATCCTTTTCTCCCCTGAGCATGTGTTGGCTCTCATTGGCACTCTCATTTGCACTTCCTTCTTTTGTGTGTGTGCGCATTCACACAGCCACACACACACATACACACACACGCACATAGATATTAAAACCCCATTTGTGCTTACATACACACATATGCACATACCATACAGGTACACAGATCCATTTGGCTCTACTTTAAATTTCTCAGTGTTGTCACTTTTGTTGAAATAAATGAGGAGAGTGGCTAGGTGTATTCTCCCCACAGGGAGCAAGCTAAAGGATGTGCAGCTAGCGATTAATGTACACTGGGGCATGGCGAGCTGACTTCTCTTCAATAGGGGTATGAATTAGGATGGAAGGCTCCTCTCTCAGGTGCCATACCTTTATTAAAAGACTTAAGAGCTTGGGAGATTTCTTCAATAGCCATTGGGGCATCCGTGAGTCATTTGGGAACAGTATGGAAAGCTGAACCGTGCTTAGGAACTCAGCAAGGTCTTTTTGATCCTTAAAGGTTCTGATATAAAAACCTGTCCAGGTTTTTATAAAAGTAGTAAAGTGTTTTCCATCTTTTTATTAATCTCATCATATCCTTAAATAACCTTTTTCCTTCAGAAGAGTAATTGTTTACAAAAAAATCCAAACAAACTTTTTTTTCTCTCATTTTTTTTTATTCTTCAAACCAGGCATCTTTGTAAGGCAAACATAATAGTCAGCAAATTTCCACTTAATGAGCGCAACAAAGTCTCTTTACAAAAGGATGTGATCTTTAAAATTGTCAATTATTTCTTTTCCTGCAATTCCTGGGAATCCAATTAAGTAAGACTGACTATGATCCACAATATGATATATCTGACTACAGAAAGCCCAGACCTAGCCAATAAAACAGATCTTTGAGTTCCAGCTTAAAATTAAGATTAAAAAGAAAGAAAGAATTCAATTGAAATGATCTAAAGCTTTATACATGGGGAAACTAGTCTTTTCCTCTAAAATGAGGTAAGAGATAGCATGGAGACTATAGTGCAACACCATTAAACTGGTGGGGGATGGAGCTCAGTTGCTAGAGCTCTACCTAGCATGCCTGATGCCCTGGGTTTGATTTCCTGTCCCCCCAGATCATTAAACTAACTTATTCCAGTTAGAAGCACTAAGTGAAATTGCTTTTTTTTTTAATCACAAGACATAAACCACAGATGATTTTCCCAAATAAGCCCAATGGTTTTCAGTCTGCTAAAACTCTAACTTAGAAAACTAAATATTGTGTAACTATCACCAAAACAAAGAGCATAAAATCTTACATAAGGACACATTTAATATCAAAATGCAAGTTGTTGCCAGGTATTGGTTGCTCATACCTGTAATCCTAGCTACTTAAGAGGTTGAGTTCTGAGGATCACGGTTGAAAGCCAGCCTGGGCAGGAAAGTCCAGGAGACTTTAATCTCTAATTAGCAACTAAAAGGCCAGGGTTGGAAGTGTGGCTCAAGAGGTATAGAGCAACTAACCTTGAGCTAAAAAAGCTCTTGATTTCAAGCTCCAGTACTGGCACAAAACAAAACAAACAAAAACAACATATAAAGAAAACACAAGTTTCTTTCCAGATTTTGTTATTTCACTGGCCACAAATCATTGCACAATATTGAAAACCACCATGTTTATATTTAAGGTATAATGTAATATTCTAATTTACAGAGACAAAAATTCAGGTCGTGCTTTTGCCATATTCTTTTATATGCATCAGAGTTTCTCAGTAGGATCACACTGGTAGCACTTTAATTCTTACTCTATGCTTGTCATGTAGGCTAGCAAAAAAATTTTTTTTGTAAGAGAAAAAGACAAGTGTGACTTGTCAGGGCAGCTGTCAAATCAGGAACTAACCCCAGGGAAAGCCTGCTTTTCTATTAAATCTTCAATAGCAGTAGATCTATGCTGTTGCTTTCAATATACATTTTTTTGTGCTTTTCCTCAGGTGATACAGTTGTACTAGCGATTTGTTGATCAGAAATTAACCTCCAAGAAGTTAGCACTGGATTCCGAGACCATCAAATCTAAGAAGTTGTGCATTCTCTGGCACATTATTGATTAACTCCAGAGAAGCGGCCCAGAGGACCTCCTTAGACATGTGTCAGAAGAACTAAAAACCAGAGAGAAAGATAGGACATGAGACATGGAGCTAGCCTGAGATAAAAATAGGCTTCCTCCAAACACCTCAGGTTTTCCTATCAGAAGATGAATTCTTGGAGCTTCTTGAGGTATAAATATGAAGCTAGGGTTGAACACGAGTTGGCATCCCAGTAAGCATTTCACCCACCCTGTCCAATCCCTTTGCTGGTGTTGGAGGCTGGCTGCAGGGAGTGGGGGCTGTGGGTTTCAAGGGCTTATCATTTCTAGAGCTGTGGATAGTTTAGATCATGGGAGATTTAGGAACAGTAAATTTAAAAAGAAAAGAAACAACAACAAAATCCTACTCCTACCTAGTCTGTCAGAACAAAGGTGCTTGAAGTAAATATGAAGGGTCCAAATTTGGATTCAAAACTTGAGAGGATTAATAGAGCCAAATTCAGTACTTCTCACTTGTTCTGGCACCTATCACTCTTCAATTTTGAGGGTCAAAGGAGGAACAGGCCTTAGTATTCCTTAGCAGAAGGAAGTTTTCCACAGTATTCCTAGCTCCTACTTTTCCTAACACCAGACTCTGGAGCTGACCATGGTGCTGACAGCGGTCTGAGAATGATTACTGAGACCACTCAGTGGCTGAAGTTCTAAGTGCTCTGCATGGAGTAAATCATTTCATGTTCACAACTCTGTGAAAGAGGTATTCTTATTATCACCATTAACAGATAAGGGAAGAATAGAAAGAAGTTGACAAATTTGCTCAATGTCATGCAGCTAATAAGTAATAGTTTATACCACAGGGCTGCACTTTTGATTACTGTAAAGTGTGTATATTTTTAATGTCTCTCTCTTTTTCTGATGACTACATTTTATTAAAATTACTATTAATACAGTCATACAGAACCTTTAGAATTCTTACTTGTTCAATATCAGCAGAAGGAGCCAAGTTAACCCCCTCTTAAATAGACAGGCAGGTTTCTGTGGGTTGGCATCTTGGAAAGAAGATAGAGATGAAGTCTGCTTGCATTACTACCTATTCTGTCATGATGTTCCTACACCTTAATATTGTTCCATATAGACTTCCCTGGTAGACTCTTGGCTTTGTAAAGAGTATTCTATTTTATTCTCTGAACTCTGCCCAGCACAAACATGCATAGAAAATAATGGATGAATAAGGGAGTTATATGTGGTCCACACACGGTAATTGTTGTTTACTTACATATTATTTCAATAGTAACAAATGCACTAAGCTGTGAGAATTATAATTTCTTTGTATTACATGTTTGTCATATATCATTGGGATGTTTTCATATGTTCTGTATGCATCTAAATTTTTTTTTTGAAATACTAAGGTTTGAACTCAGGGCCTGTACTTTCTAGGCAAGCACTCTACCACTGAACCATAACTCCAGTTCTTTTTTGTGCTAATTTTGAGATAGAATCTTGCTTCCTGCCTAGTCATGTGCCTATCTATCCACTTTAGGCTTTCGGTAGAGCTGGGATGACAGGCTCATGCCACCATACCCAGATTCTTCCTACGGACATGAAATCTTATAGACTTTTCAGCCTGGGTTATCTTTGAACTGAATTCCTCCTGATCTCAGCCTCCCAACTAGCTAGGATTACAGGCATGCATCAACAGTGCCTTATGAATGTTAATTTGTTATAGATGCATCTACAGAGACAAATGAAATCCAGATCTAAAATAATGATTTGGACAATTTGAATGCCTCAACACATGTATGACTGAACTTTTATTAGATTTAGGCTCTTGTGCATATTTAAAATTTGACAGCTTTATCTCAGGAAGGTAATTCCATTGACATAAAAATAACTCTGGGGGCTGGGAAGGTGGCTCAGTGGTGGAGTGCTTGCCTCGCATGCATGAAGCCCTGGGTTCGATTCCTCAGCACCACATAAACAGAAAAAGCTGGAAGTGGCGCTGGTAGAATGTTAGTCTTGAGCTGAAGAGCTCAGGAACAGCTCAGGCCCAGAGTTCAAGCCCTATGACCCCCCCCCCAAAAAAAAAAAACCCAACAACAATAACAACAAAAATCCTCTGATCTCTCTCTTAGAAGGCACATAATCATTCTCTGTCAACAGAGTCTGTAATGGCAGTTCAGTAAGAGTTGAATGAAATTTCTCATTTGAAGCTGAATGTATTGCCCATGGGTTGTATGGTTTTAACCCAATCATATTTTTGTTATGTTATGTTAGCATATGGAAGATTCTCATATCTGCTGTCTCAACTATTTTCCTCTGTGTGTGTGTGTGTGTGTGTGTGTGTGTGTGTGTGTGTGTGTGTGTGTGTGTGTGTGTGTGTGTGTGTGTGTGTGTGTGTGTGTGTGTGTGTTAAACAACACTCCTCAGCTGAGCTCTTGGAGGACCAGGCCTATTTTGACAGCTCCCCTTAGTCCATGGATCACCAAGCTTGTTCTCTGCCAATATGTTTCACATGATTTTGTGGACACGTGTAATGCGCCTGTACGACTTACAAACACCCGTACATTACTACAATAATAATTGGGTTTTGATGCAACTGGAACTCAGTAGCATTTCCTTTTGGCCACCAGTACTAGGCAGGAAAATTATAGTCTAACTGTCTTCCTGTTTATTGATAAACAAAGTGGGCAGCCCAGCAATGGAGCCTGATTAGCAGTTTGCACCCTTTGTGAAAGGATAAACAGAACCCTACTGTTTTCTGTGTGGGACTGCAATTTACATCTTTAAAGAGGTTGGACTGCCCTGAGATTCATGTTCAACTTCCGAGTGCCTGGATCGTCTTTGATATGTTACATGTCAGCTTCCTTGTTTTCCTCTCCTTCATCTTGAAACAACATTTGCCAGCGTTTCTCTGTTCCCATCTGGCTTCCCATAAGCTTCTCCATAGTCACCTGTCTGAAAAAGGAGGAGAGAGAGGGGTGGACAGGAGAAGAAATATGTCTCTGTTTCAGCTATGCCTGAATTTTACATTCCCAGAAGGCCCTTTAATGCACACTCCATTTTTTTAAGAGACAGTAGACAAAAAGAAATCTGTCTACCATTGTCTTTGCTCCACAGAGATCATTTCTGATCTCTCTCCCCTCCTCATCTTCATCTACCACCAAAAGTGTTCTCCTCCTTTGTAAAGTGAAATACTGTATTACCCTTCTGCCTCAGTTTGGTATAACGTTCTATTGTGAAATTTAGTTTAATTAGGTTCTTAAACTAATAGGTAATGGACCAAGTAGTTGACTCTCTCTGTAATTATTTTCAAATGAAAGGCATGAAGATCATTTTAATTTGAATTTGCATGATGTAAAAGGGAGCATAATAAATACATGTAAACATGTGTTAATCTGTTTAAACAAACTTTCCCATAATCCTTACAGTATGTAAACAACATTTGTTCTGCCTGAGAGATATTGCATGATTGGGCCCATGAGACTCCAGTTATCCTACTGAACAGTTTCCTTTTATAACTTCAAAAGAAATGTTATATACTTATTGGAGGTTGTAGGGTATTAAGTGTAGTTAGACACAAATTGTACTTCACCTATTTCATTAATGCCGATAGGGATTAAATTAGATTTTATAGCTGTTGTAGAGTCTATTTTGCAATTAACTCAAGGGATTTTTAAATTCTGGAAAACATAATCCTATTATAAAACAAGCAGCTGAATTAACATTACTCAGGAAGGGACTCTTCATGGATTAGCAATTAAAAAAAAAACAAAGAAAATCATCAAATTCTATGGGGATATTACATGATTTTTTCAAAGTGAGAACAAGAGTTCTCACTTTGAAAGAAATGGAGGAAGTTAAATGTCCAAACATGCGATTACTTAGAGCCTGTTCTTCTTCCAGGGGAGGGCACCCGAGGCAGAGAGGGGCAGCTGGGAGTGGCCTTGTATTCATTGTCACACACGCACTTCTGTTGGATTCGGGCCTTGTTTTCACGCTTAACTCCTTACCACTTCCAGAGTTATTAGTATCACTAATTCCCTGCTACCACTTTCATAATATGACAAATGTCACTTGAGATTTTTTTGTGTGTGTTTGTAACACAAACTGATGAGTGATTGAATGTCTACCTTCTGTGAAATTAGCAATGCTTCTGCAGTCATTATTAGACAATAGAATCTGAGACTTGGAACTAGAGGATCCTGGGCATTAATTAATTAATTAGGATGATATTGGAGTTTGAACTGAGGGAGGGGCTTCATGCTTGCTAGGCAAGCACTTTACTACTTGAGGCAGGCCTGTAGGCTCATTTATTTATTACAGTCCTATTCTAGGTTTTGTTTTAAATACTAAAGTGAACCTTTCTTTTTACCATGCATGTATATGTGTGTGTGTGTGTGTATCTGTCTGTGTGTTATGATGTAACAGCGTTATGTGCATATATATGTATATATATTTATACACACACTTAATAGTGTATGGGTGGCCTTATTCTTTTAGAGGACTTTCCTGAAGTCTTAGTGATTGCTTTCACTTGCAGATGAGGGTTATTATTAGAGCTTGCAGAACTTGCCAATTTTCATTTGCATGGGTATCATCTTAGCAGATAATCACATGGGTATCAATCATTGGCATATCATTGTGTTAGATAATTGCATGGACATCAATCACGTGTGTATCTGGAGCAAGGCATCACGTGGGCCTCAATTTCACTCTCTGCACTGAAAGTGGGGAAGGATGTGTCTTTGTGGAAGGTAATCACGTGGAGATCAATCGCTTAGGTGTTGAGGTAGACACAGCTGTGCACATGCAGCACATGTTTCAAGGTGGCTGATTATGTAGATGTCAGTCATATCAACACACTGGTTTTCTGGTACCGGTTTACATAGGTAGCCAGATGTGTGACATGTTTGCTTATGTGGGAGAAGAGGCTGGGTTCAGGTGCCCACAGTGGCTTGGCAGTGCCAGGTGGCTGTATTGTCCATAGCTGGGACTTCACCAGGGAAGCTCTGGAAAAACCATTATTACTGTCCAATTGAGGTTATTATTATTATTATTTTTTTTTTTTTTGTCGGTCGTGGGGCTTGAACTCTGGGCCTGGGCACTATCCCTCAGCTCTTCAGCTCAAGGTGAGCACTCTACCACTTGAGTTACAGCGCCACTTCTGGTTTTCTGGTGGTTTATTGGAGATATGAGTCTCACGGTCTCTCCTGCCCGGGCTGGCTTTGAACCGCGATCCTCAGATCTCAGCCTCCTGAGTAGCTAGGATTACAGGCGTGAGCCACCAGCGCCCGGGGAGGTTATTTTGTTTGAAGATTTTGGCTCCTGCCAAATGGAAATGCTTCTGGGAAGAATGTGAATGAATGTTGTGAGTCCTGTAAGTTTTGTCTTACTCAGTATCCATTTTTCCTCCTTGAATTTTGTTTTCAGCCCACATTTTCTGAGTAAAACTTCAGCTCCAATGGAGTCTGGGACCCAGGACAACCAATCAGTGACCACTTCCGGTTTTCTGGTGGTTTATTGGAGATAAAGAATTTCACAGGCCGGGCGCTGGTGGCTCACGCCTGTAATCCTAGCTACTCAGGAGGCTGAGATCTGAGGATCGCGGTTCAAAGCCAGCCCGGGCAGGAGAGACCGTGAGACTCATATCTCCAATAAACCACCAGAAAACCGGAAGTGGCCCTGTAGCTCAAGTGGTAGAGCCCTCGCCTTGAGCTGAAGAGCTGAGGGACAGCACCCAGGCCCAGAGTTCAAGCCCCACGGCCGACCAAAATAAAGTTTCACAGACTTTCCTGCCCGGGCTGGCTTTGAACCGTGATTCTCCTGAGTAGCTAGGATTACAGGCATGAGCCACCGGCGCCCGGCTAACTATTTGCTTTTTTTTTTCTTTTATTTTTTTGTTGGTCGTGGGGCTTAACCATTTGCTTTTTTAAAATGGTGATAAAATAAGTAGAGAATAAAATTTCCACTCTTTTTTTGTTTTTTGGGGGGATCCGGTTGTGGGGCCTGAACTCTGGGCCTGGGCGCTGTCCCTCAGCTCTTCAGCTCAAGGCTAGCTGAGCCACAGCGCCACTTCCGGCTTTTTTCTTTTTGCTTATGTGGTGCTGAGGAATCGAACCCAGGCCTCATGCGTGCAAGGCAAGCGCTCTACCACTGAGCCACCTTCCCAGCCCCTTCACTTTAATCACTTTCAAATTTATGGTTCAGTAGAATTAAGTCTGTTTGCATCTTTGTGCAATCATCACCATCATCTATCTCCAAAACATTTTCATCTTCCCAGAGAGTCTGTACCCATTAGACAATTCCCCAGCTCCTTTCTCACCCATGATAACCACCATTCTACTTTCTGCCTTTGTAATTTGTCTAGTCTGGGTACCTCATGTAAGTGGAAACTTATCATGTTTATACTGATGTCCCCCAGGTTCATCTGTGTTGTAAAATTTTCAAACTTTCTTTAATTTTTAATGCTGAATAATATTCCATGGTATGGATATATCACATTTTGTTTACTCATCCATCTTGGTGCTGAAGTTTGGATCTTGACTGTTGCAGGCCCCAGGGAGGCACTTTTGGAGATGGTAGAACCTTTGAAAGGTGAAGCCCTAAGAAGAATTGTTACATTGTTAGGAGTATGTCCTCAAAGGGAATGTTTGGATTCCAGTCCTTCTCCCCCCATTCTTTCTTTTTGATCATGGCAATGAGGATAATGGCTCTGCCACTTGCTTCTGTCATGATGTACTTCCTTGCCACAGGCTCAAAGTTAAACAATAGATTGGAGCCTTCAAAACTGTGAGCCGCATAATTATTTTCTCTCTTTAAACTGATAATCTCAGGTATTTTGTTGTGGTGACAGAAAGTTGACTAATACACTAGGGTTGTTTCTGTTCTTAGTTATTCTGAATAATGTTAGTATAAACAAAAATCTGGTTAACTCACTGTTTTTCATTTCTTTGCTGATATTTTTATTTATTTTATTTTATTTATTTTATTTATTATTCTGAGGGACTTCCGTACAGTAAATATCATAAGCTTTTAAACTATGTACTAATCAAGATAAATAAGCTTCTTTTGTTTTTAGATAGGTAACTTGTGCTGAAGGGTAGCTGAGCACCAGCTTAGATAAGAACTCATTCCAGTTGCCTTGAGCAGGCTGAACACTCAGTCCTCCCCTCATCTCCCCTGATTGCTGGAATTACAGGTGTATGCCATCCAGCCTGTCTATGAACAAGTTAATTTTGGTGAATCGGAAAGTATAATCATGCAGAGCCTAGTGAGTCAGGAGAAAAACAATAAGTAGTGAAATAAACACTTGCTGAGAAATAGAAAAGTGCAGACAGGAAACTCCTCGTACCACTCCACTGAGCCCAGTGTTGATCCTGCCCCCTCAGGGTACTGAAGCTGGGAGGAAGGAGGGTGAGGAGGAGAGGGACCCGGGGGAAGCTCTGTAAGTGCCTGCAGGGGTTATTTCTAGGTGCTTTTGCATCCATTAACTTATTTAATCATCAAAACAACCCAGCGGGTGCCCTTATTTTTATAGACAAGTCTTGTCAGGTACTTAAAATTTATAATTTTTATTGCTTTTAACAGCAATAAAGAATATCTTTAAAAGGGAAGAAATCATAATGACTCTACCAACTTGTAATCTACCAACTTAACACAGCATACTTCCCTGTTCTTTTCCAGTCTTGATCCTTTTACAGCCTTATTTTTTGTGTGGTTGCATTGTTACAAGTTTATGTCCTGCTTTTTATATTGCCATAAAAATCTTTGTATTTATTATTTTCACAATTGTTTAACAGGCATCAAAGGTTTCACTTCACTTCAGTCAACCATTCCTCTACTGATGAATATTTAGATTATCTACGTTTATTTACTATAGTTTTATTATGACTTAAAATCTGATCATTTCAGCTATGAAGAGCTTCATGTATATAATTCTTTCTTCTTTGACTTATTTCTTTAAAACAGATTTGTAGTACTGGCACTTCCAGATTAGTGGTAGAAATATTTTATAGCTTTTTGTTATATATTGCCAAAGTATTATATATCTATATATCTATATATATAATATCTATATTATATATATAACTTTTTCAGATATTGGTAATATATTTCCAGCAGGCATATTGGAGTAAAGTCAATGGCTGATTCTGTACATTAACGGTTGCTTTTGTTTTACTATATGGCACATGCAAAATTATACTTTTTCTTTAATTTTTTTGTGAGGGGATCAGTCATGGGGCTTGAAGTCAGGGCCTGGATACTATCTTTGAACTTTTTTGATCAAGGCTAGAGCTCTACCACTTTGAACCACAGTTCCACTTCCACTTTTTACGTGGTTAATTGGAGATAAGAGTCTCACTGAGGGCTGGGAAGTTGGCTCAGTGGTAGAGCGCTTGTCTTGCATGCATGAAGCCCTGGGTTCGATTCCTCAGCACCACATAAGAAAAAGCAAAAAGCCGGAAGTGGTGCTGTGACTCAAGTGGTAGGGCGCTAGCCTTGAGCTGAAGAGCTGAGGGACAGCGCCCAGACCCAGAGTTCAGGCCCCACGACCGGACTCCCCTAAAAAAAAAAAAAAAAAAAGAGTCTCACTGACTTTCTTACTTGGGCTAGCTTCAAACTGCCATCCTCAGATCTCAGCCTCCTGAGTAGCTAGGATTACAAATGTGAGCCACCAGCATCCAGCTCTTGTCTTAATTAAAAAAAAAAAAAAGATAATAGTTTTCATGTGTATAGTAAGTATATTTTCATATGTATTTTGTCTCTCACACCTTTAGCTCAGCTATTGGGTGACAGGAGCAATATTATATTTTGATTAAAACTTGTTAACAATGATAGATTCAGTTCCTACCTTTATAACTTCCTTGACCTTGGATAAGTTGTATTTCATTTCTTTAAGCCTCAGATTTTGGAGGCTTAAAAACAGAAACTTCAGAGCTTGGGATGTGGTTCAGTAATAGAGTAATAGAGTTCTAGTAGGTACAAAGTACTAGATTCAATCCCAATAGATAGGGAGGTAGGTAGGTAGATAGATAGATAGATAGATAGATAGATAGATAGATAGATAGATAGATAGATGATATAAATAAATCTAGAAGCAGTAATAGTCTTGTATTGCTACAAATATTAAATAATAGATAGTAAGCCACTTTAGCACAGTACTTGACACTTAGAAGATACTCAATAAATATTGGGTATGATCACCATAATCACTTAGTATCCTTCCCTTACTAATTTCTTCTTCCAGCTGGGAAGGTAGCTCAGTGGTAAAGCGCTTGCCTTGCATGCTTGAGGCCCTGGGTTCGATTCCTCAGCACCCAAAAGCAAAAAAACAAGCCGGAAGTGGTGCTGTGGCTCAAGTGGTAGAGCGCTAGCCTTGAGCTGAAGAGCTGAGGGGCAGCGCCCAGGCTCAGAGTTCAGGCCCACGACGGGACCCAAAATAAAAACCAAAACTAGCCGGGCGCTGGTGGTTCACGCCTGTAATCCTAGCTACTCAGGAGGCTGAGATCTGAGGATCGCGGTTCAAAGCCAGCCCGGGCAGGAGAGACCGTGAGACTCCTATCTCCAATAAACCACCAGAAAACCAGAAGTGGCGCTGTAGCTCAAGTGGTAGAGCGCTTGCCTTGAGCTGAAGAGCTGAGGGACAGCGCCCAGGCTCAGAGTTCAAGCCCCACGACCGACAAAAAAAAAACCAAAACTAATTTCTTCTTCCTCCTTCCCTCCTCCTCCTCCTTCATCATCATCATCATCATCATCATCATCGTCATCTATTGTAAAATCAGACTCCAAATCTTCTGTTACATTTCCTTTCACTCTTGGCTGGATGGGTTAGAAGGATGAAAAGAGAGAAGTGGTAGGGTTAGCTCATCCATGGACACAATCTGGTCAGACTAAACATCATTTTGAGGCTAGATGTCTGTATCTGCATTGTTACATCCACAGTGGTCTGGAGGGGTTGCAGGTAGAAAGGATGTATAAAGATTCCATTTTAGCCACTCAGCACCTCCAGTTTGATTGGGTTCATACTGTGTGTTAGTCTTTTTCTTTCTTGGCTGTCACAAAAGTTTCCAACATTAAGAAAGAAAAGATTTATTTCAGCCCAGCTTCAGAGATTATATACTGGTGGGTCAGGCATGTGGAAGAGTCTGTTCACCTCATGGCCAACAGGAAAGAGAGAGACAGAGAAGGGCCTAAGGAAAGGATATACCCAGAGACATGCCCTTAGTAACGTATTTCCAACATGCCTTATCACCAAAGGTCTGATGGGTACAGAAGCCATTGGTAGCTGTAAAGTATGTGCAGGAGTTGAGACCTAGTACACCTGTGACCATAGCAGCATTGTTTATAATAACCAAAATTTAGAAACAGCTTGTTTCCATTAGTAGATGAAAAGATAAAACAAACATGACCTATATGTACTAGGGAATATTATTTAGCCTTCAAAAGAAGGGACAGCCGAGCACTGGTGGCTCACGCCTGTAATCCTAACTACTCAGGAGGCTGAGATCTGAGGATCACAGTTCAAAGCCAGCCGCCGCAAGTTAATCACCAGAAAACCCAAGTGGCGCTGTGGCTCAAGTGGTAGACCGCTAGCATTGAGCTGAAGAGCTGAGGGGCAGCGCCAAGGCCCAGAGTTCAAGTCCCACGACTGGCCAAAAATAGAGAGATTCTGACAAATGCTTTAACATAGATGAACCTCAAAGACACTGAAGGTGAGTGAGATAAGCCAGCCACAAAGAGACAGATACTGGATGATTCTACTTGTAAAATTCATAGATACTAAAAGTACACTAGTGTTTTCCAGATGCTGAGTGTAGGGGAGGGAAATGAGACATAGTTTCATCTGGGCATGATAAACACATGCCTGTAATCCCAGCACTGTGGAGTCTGAGGCAGGAGGATTGCAGCCAGCTTGAGCTGCACAGTGAGATTCTATTTCACAAAACCAAGTGTGAGGGATGTAGCATAATGACAGAGCACTTGCCCAGCATATGCAAGGCCCTGGGTTTGATCCCAAACACCCCCAAACCAGCAGAGTTTCTATTTATGAAGATGAAAAATGTCCTGGTGATGGTGGTAGCCATGCAACAATATTGAATTTGTTGGAAAATACTTTAAGATGTACTTTGAAATGTTTTAAATGCTATGCTAAGTATATTTGAACAATTCATTTTTTGTGGTACTGGGATTTGAACTTTCACTTTCTAGGCAGGTATTCTACTACTTGAGGCAAGCTCCCCATTCATCTTTTTTTTTTTTTTTTTGCCTTCGTCATTTTTCTGACAGGGTCTCAAGCCAAGGGCCCACCTCAGACCACAATCCTTCTACTTGTGCTTCCTGCATAGCTAGGAGTATAGATGTTCACCACTATAGCTCTAAATAAAATATTTTCTTTTCTTTTTTTAAAAATGTTTTCTTAAATAACAAGAAAACAAAAACTAGCTGAGATCCAACTAGGAATATGAAGACTATGAAAAGAGGTTAATAGAAAGTAGCAAATTGCATGAGTTTATCACTCAAAGCAGAGGAAAGAATTAGGTTAGAATGAGGATTAGACTCAAGAATACCCACTCTGTCTGAAGTGACAGCTGTCAGAGGGCTTGATAGCCCTGCTGTTTCCATCCTGGGCCTGTGTGTGCTGGGGAAAGTCCCAGGTCTGTAAGAAAGCTCCGTGCCTAGGGGCATGGCCAGTGGTACTCAGTCGATCGTCCTCCACCATGCTGGGTTTGAGATAGTTTCTCAGAAGTCCATACCACTTCATTTGGACAGAAGCACCAAGATTTTTGGCAACAAATACAGGGGATTTCCAAAGTATCTTGTGAAAGCTGTCTGTGAGGTGGGAGCTGCGTCTTCAGGCCTGGCCCCTTCATTTGGCACCTTTCCCCCATGGGGGACCGATCCTGACGTGAAGAGAGGGATGGCTGTGGGCCCTGGGCTGTCACTGTCAGTGATTAGATGTTTTTAGCTGTTATGCCCTTCCATCCAGGGTGTGGCGGCTGGCGCCTCTGGTAATGAGATGATTTCCAGGGCTTATGTGTTTGAGGCCTGCCGGCTTCCTCTTGGCCCTCGTTGCTGCTCTCCTTGGCAGCCTCAGAGTTTACTGACATTATCGCCAATGTGACATGTTCCTCTTGGCCAACACGAGAATAGAGGGAAGACATGCCAGTATGCAATCAGAGAGAGCCCATAGGAGCTTCAGGGAGAAGCACGAAGCCAGATGAAGCCACCATGCTTGTCTACAGGGAGCCAGGCACAAGCTTGGTGATCTGATCTAATGAGCCCAAATTCAAGAGCAACCCATGCTGGAGTTCCTCCAACAAGCGGACATCTTCCCCTGTACTGGAGTAACACAAGTTCTTGGACAGCACAGGAGTTACTGTTGCTAAAGTCACGCATACTAGAAAATGGACTCATCCTATAACACACCAAATAATGATGGAGCAGCCACCCTGGCAATACAAGGCCTCACTGCAGGAAGGGGGGGAAGGGGGGACCACAGTGAACAGTGGAAAGAGCCCCTCCTCTCACAGAGCTCATGGCGTCATTCAAGCATGTGTAGAGTTGAGAATTGTCATTCAGGATGAGAAGACAAAGTGCAAGGTACAGTGGGTACATACAACAGGACAACAAGCGGACATTGGACAACAGCAATAATGGCTTCTTTTCCTTAGGAGATCTTTCTAGTTGTCGGTGTCAATTCCATTTTCTTGTCCTGATGGGGAACCAGGCACCTCCACTTTGCACGAACAACTTTAGAAGAGCCAGGCGGCCTGCATGAGAACAGTGGAGCCTCGCATGCCCCTTGAAGGCGTTTACATCCCAGGACCATCAGAACCCCCAAAGTGACCTGATTTCCATCAATCCCAAAGCCAGCCAAGCAAGGTCACATTTGTAAGGCTCCCTCCTGGTGACCCATCTAGAAAACAATGAAAACAGATGCAAGCCCTGCTGTGGTACAGAAGCCCACCTCGGGAACCAGGGGGTCAAGTGCCCATTATCCAGGTAAGCAGGCTCTCCCTAGGAGACCAAAAATGCATGTCAACATGCCAAGTGGAGGGAGTTGGAGCCACCAGGGCCACCTGGGAAGGGAGGCCTCAGCCAGGCAGTGCTAATAAAACCGGACAACACCACAGCACTGGCGTGGTGCAGCCAGGAGAGAGGCAAAAATGGGGCTGGGAGGAAGGGCCTCCCTTCTTCCAAAATCAATGTCCCTGTTAACTTGGGCAGAAGAAAATCTGACAGCTCTGGAAATCTGCCCAGTTGAGGCAAAAGAGGAAGCTGAGAAGCAGTTGGAGCCAGAGAAAGCCCAGAAATGGCAGGCGAGATTAGTTGCCCATTGGGGACCTGGGGCACAAGCTCTCTACTCTGCTTTTACCGACGCCCCAGGCACAGGTGCCACTGCTGTCTCCACATGACCTCCCAGCTGCCCCCTAAAGCAGCCTGCCCCTCTGATGGGCCTGGCTGGAGCTGTTTATCAAACATCCACGGAACAGACGACCACTCGGCCACACACCCAAGTTTCTGGGGGGCTGTTCTATTTTGTTCTTAGAGATATGACAGGAGAGGCCACTAAAATACTGAATCTACAGAGAAACAGAATTCTCTACAAGATGATTCTAGTGGAAAAACACCATTTTATTGACAAAGCGATGCTGTCTAACCAGTCCATAGTATTTATTTCAAGCCTCTTATAAAAAGAGATTGGTCCAAATCCATTGTCCTCTTTTGGCAATTCCAAACTCACAAAAGCTCTGAAAATCAAAAACTGTATCATAAATTTGTAGCTGACTGTCATGTCAAAAAAACTGCCATGAGGCTGCATACTACTGTCATGTCTTTGTGTGAGTATTCCGGCATTTCACACTAAGATTCAGGAAGGATATAAATTGCCTGTCCAGGTACTGTTTTTCCATCATAAAGTCCAGCATATTCTTAGGCTTACTAAGAAGAGATCATCTACTCATATTGTTATAGGCTTAAGGATTTATACTCCTAAAGAAAACAAAAAAATCCTAGAGAAGGCTCCATGGAGCCCTTTGAACTATAAACACTTCATTGACATATAGACTTTGGGTTCTTTTTTTTTTTTCTTTTGCAGAAATTCCTTTTTTAGGTCATCTGACTCCAGATTTTAATAGAGGTAGTGTGTGTGCATGTATTGAAAAACACATGAGTTTGAGGGCCAGGTAGGCAGCTCTGTGGCAGATCACATGCTTTGCATGCATGAGGTCCTCCAACAATATACACGCACAGCACACACACACACGTACCACACGTACGTGCATGAGTTTCAGAATCAGAAGGGACCTAGTCATGATTAATTGCTCACTTGGCCTTGGACCAAATGTGGACAGGGTGAAGGCTACCCACACTTTTGGTTTCAGGTTCCATGAAGTATAGCACAGGTGTGAGGGACCAAGTGAGATGCTCAAAAGAAGACTCTTCTTCAGAAATGGGAGAAGGAAGGGTAATCACATGATCGTGGTCTTTACTAGAGATGGAGATAACACAGGCTGCCTCACTGGGTTTGGTAACTCAGGCCACCAGGGATGAGTAGTGGTTGGGTGATCAATACACCCAGAACCCTGGGTGATAACAGTTCTGGTGAATGAATGAGACTGTGGAGGGTCCCTGTTGTGCTAAGGCTGTGACATCACATTCTGCTGAAATGGATTTGGCTCTGTTTCATGCGTACCTAGCAGATTTACCAGATTGTGAAGATGAATGTGTTCTATGCATGTGGCTGATTTTTGCATGCATCTGTTCACTGATCTAAACCTTCGTTACATCCTGCTAGGAGAATAAAAGCCTATAATTTCTCCTTTTTTGAATAATAATTTCTGAAAATCCTGCATCAAAATGGTTAACCAGTTTTCTGATTTCTGCTTAAAAATCCTATACCAAAATGATTAAACATTTTTCTTTTCTCATAGGGAGAAATAAATGAATTGGTATAGCTATATTTTCTCTAGATTTGCAAAGATCTTAGTGGAGGTCTTGTGCTTGAGAACATGGTTTTCAGAATAGAAATACCCAGCATAATGCAAACATGAGTATTCACTGTATTATTTGCATCTGACATTAACAAGCCCTTGCTGGCTTGCCACATTTCCGTTTTAGATGACATTGCTGTCTCTAAATGTCAGTGGTCAAGAGCATGAACAGTAATATTAGTACTTTGCATTTCTGCAATGCTCTTATTGCCCTTAATTTGTAGACCACAAATTACTCCTGCTCAGTGCTACATTCTTTAGTGTTCTCGGGGTAGGATGTGCTAGTCATTATTGAGATGGACTTAGGAATCAGTCAAACTCAAATATGGTCCCTGTGTCTTCTGCTGACTTCCTGAGTATCTCGACTTTAGTCTTGATGTCTTCATGGATGCAAATGAGGATAATGACACGCTTGTCCCACTGAGTGGATATGAAGATTAAGCAAGCATATACATATATATATATATATATATATATATATACATACATACACACACACACACACACATTGCACAGTATAGTATTTGGCACTTAATAAGTGCTCAATATTTCTTATATATCCAAAAAGCTCTTTTATTCCTTCTATAAGGACACAGTGAGAAGGAACCATTTATGTACCAGGGAGTAGGTCCTCACTAGACACCAAACAGGCTGGTACTTTAATTATCCCAGCCTCCAGAACTGTGAGAAATAAATGTCTATTGTCTTATAAGCCTCTTAGTCTATGGCATTTTGTTATAGGGCCTAAACACAATAAGATAGGCCCTAAAGAAGAGAAAAGCATGGCAAGGCAACTCTTCTAGTGCCTCTGGCTAAGATTGTTATGGGAACTGGTAAAAGGATCTCAATATGTGCAAAAGTAGGGTTTTACTTTCTCCTACTCATTGATAATAGGATAATGTTAAGCAAAGATGCAAATAACACCAAAAATATGAATAAGGGCCAGACAATTATGTAGGCATTTCTCATTCTTTCTCAGACAAGTCAGCTTGTAGCCAAATTCTGTTTTTCTAGAAACTGAATTTATCCCTAGTTATTCTTTCCTTCCCAGGGATAATTTTCATTGAGGTCATAATATGTTTCTTTAAAACCAACAACCAAAAAAAACCCAACAACAAAACCAAAAACAAAAACCCAACAACAAAACAAAACAAAACAAAAAAACCCTCTGATTTGTATATTGGATGTCCTTAGAGATAAAACTCTTTGCTGTTTAAATTTCAATGCATCTTCCTATTTTTAATGTGTGTGTGTGTGTGTGTGTGTGTGTGTGTGTGTGTGTGTATTAGTGTGTGTAAGGCATGCATGGGGAGAAGAGAAAATGGGAGGAGGGAGAGGAAGAGAAAGAAAGAGTATAAGCAAACAGGATAATTGAGAAAAGACTTGAAAATTTGAGCACTGGGCTAAAGTTGTAATATATGAATTCCAATATCAGCTAGTCACCCAAAATCCATTTCCTCTTGACATACAAATTATATTTCTCAGCCTCCTTTATAGTTATGTATTGCCTTGTGATTCTGGGCCAACAGACTGAGGATTGAAATAATGGGTACTGCTTCCATCCCTTGCCCATAAAAATTTCTACACTTTGATATGTTCTTTCTTTCCTGGGTTGGACAGAGAGAGAGAGAGAGAGAGAGAGAGAGAGAGAGAGAGAGAGAGAGAGAGAGAGAGAGAGAGAGAGAGAGAGAGAGAGAGAGAGAGAGAGAGAGAGAGGGAGGGAGGGAGGGAGGGAGGGAGGGAGGGAGGGAGGGAGGGAGGGAGGGAGGGAGGGAAGGAGGGGAAGAGAGACTTGAATATTGTGGATTAAATACATAGAACCACTGGCAGCACACACACACACACACACACACACAGATTTGACAGGAAAGGCACTACTATTGTGTTAAGCTTCTGTAATTGCAGGGTTTCTCTGCTACAGTTGCTCACATTGCTGTAGTTAAAGCATGTCGTGAAGTTGTTTTAACCTCTTCAGTTTCTCCAGATATGAGGTAGAATTTGCCTTTTACAAAGCCCCAATTACTCCACTGAGAGGTATATGATGTGCTCTTCTTATTCTGTGTTCTTTTCCAGCCCTTCCTTGTGCATTTTTACTTAGTTGCAGTGAGGTTACATATAATTTTATATTTAGCTTTTTTTTTAACTTAAATATTGCAGACATTTCTCCCCATAGATTCAGGGTTCACCATTGTAAATGTTAATTATTCCATCAAGTTTAAAATCCCATCAGGCCAATGTGCCCAAATCATCTAAAACTAGTGTGAAATGCTGCTATTATGTCTTAATTTGAGAAAACTCAGATAATCAAAATTTTTTAAAAAAGTATATTGAGGGCTGGGAAGGTGGCTCAGTGGTAGAGTGCTTGCCTTGCATGCATGAGGCCCTGGGTTCAATTCCTCAGCACCACATAAGCAGAAAAACCTGGAAATGGTACTGTGATTCAAGTGGTAGAGCGTTCACCTTGAGCTGAAGAGCTGAGGGACAGCGCCCAGGCCCAGAGTTCAGGTCCCACAACCGGCAAAAAAAAAAAGTTTATTGAAGCAAGAGAACTTTTAAATACTGATTCTTCAAGTGTTTCTAAGATGTTAACTTAAATTGCAAATGTTTAATAGACACTCATTTCCTAGTAAACAAAGCAAGGTGCCTGAATTACTATTGAATATTGAATGTAAAATTATGTAAGCAAAGACGCATGTGGGAATTGGCTTATATGATAATAGGGACAATAAGTTCTGGGATCTGCTGTGTGGGAGCTAGAGAACTAGAAAGTCAGTCTCAGCCCAAAAGGACTGAGAACCAGAAAGAGCACTGGTATATGTTTCTTGTTCAGAGATTCAAGAACCAGGAATGCTAATGGCAGGAGCTAGAAAAAATAGATATTCCAGGTTAAGAAGGAGGAAAAAAACATCCTTTTTTATTCTATTCATCTTTTAATTCTATCCCCATCTTCAACAGATTGGATGATGCCTATACATATTGGTGAGGGAAATGCAAAAAATCTCTCACAGACACAACTAGAAATAGTTTTCCAGTTATGTGAGCATCCCTTAGCAAAGTCAAATTGACATAAAATTAACTATCAGAGATATACACTTATAAAAGTAGATCTTCCCACTTGATAGCTGCTGATTGCAGAGAATCTCAGCTTCTTTAAAGCTATCCAGATGATCTTCCCCAGTACCAGCCCTTTTATTGTGTATATTTCTTAGCACAGGATGAGGAAACTAACACTAATGCATGAGCTCAGAGGCCAAATTTTGCTGTGTGTGTGTGTGTGTGTGTGTGTGTGTGTGTGTGTGTGTGTGTGTGTGTGTGTGTGTGTGTGTGTGTGTGTGTGTGTGTGTGTGTGTGTGTGTGTGTGTGTGTGTGTGTGTGTGTGCCAGTCCTGGGGGCTTAAATTTAGGGCCTGGGTACTGTCCCTGAGCTTTTTCACTCAAGGCTGTACTCTACCACTTCAGCCACAGCACCTCACATCAGTGAGCTTTTTTTTGTTTGTTTGTTTTTGTTTTTGTTTTTTGGGGGGTCCGGTTGTGGGGCCTGAACTCTGGGCCTGGGCGCTGTCCCTCAGCTCTTCAGCTCAAGGCTAGCTAGCGCTCTACCACTTGAGCCACAGTGCCACTTCTGGCTTTTTTCTTTTTGCTTATGTGGTGCTGAGGAATCGAACCCAGGGCCTCATGCATGCAAGGCAAGCGCTCTACCACTGAGCCACCTTCCCAGCCCTGTTTGTTTTTGGTAGTTAATTCCTGCCTGGGCTGGTTCTGAACCATGATTCTCAGATCTCAGCCTCCTCAGTAGGTAGGATTACAGGCATGTGTTACTAGTACCTGGCTACACATGAGTGTTAAGGTGTCCATTAGACATAGTCCAGCCAGGAGCTGAAGGTCAGCAGAGGGCAAGGATTAGAGGACTGTATTCATATGTATTCCTACTTACATCCATTGCTGTTGTTTGTCCAGATGTATCAAATCTAGAATTTACTGCACAGACGAAATATAACAGCATAGAAAATAATAGAAACCAATCAGCAACTTGCAATAATACCCGTCTGTGTACTGCTGCCATAGTGTGTTCTTCTTGTCCTGTGGCACACAGAATAATGCATGCCTATCTGAATGGGTGGCTGTGTATTTGTACTAATCCCACAAGTGCTCTAGTCCAGTTTCCATTGGGCAAATGACATATTTTTAATGAAATGAAGATGTAGTCTATGAATGCCCATAAAAATATAACCTATGTACTCAGAGAGAGAGAGAGTCTTAACTCTGACCTTCTTACTATGGTCTGCCCAGTAAACATCTGTGCTCCATAGTACTGAGGAGTTGAGGCTAGCTGATAGAGAGATAACTCTCTGTTACAATAAATCTCATAAAGGCAACTTTCCCTAGTTTTTCCCAAATCTTACTCTGTAAAAAAAACCACTTTCAAATATTTTTCTTGCTATTTATTTCCATATTTTCTGGACAGTGTGGTTATACAATTATTGCTTGTTTTTTTATTTTATTGACCTCCTATATAAGATGAGAATTAAACTCATCTTCTTCCCTTTTCCTCTACTACTATCCTCCATATATAAATATGTATGTGAACATATAAGAGTCTATTAGTATTCACTACTTAAAATGAATATATAATTACTTTCAAAGTGGTACATAAAATTCATGTGTTATATTTAGCTTTCTTGTTTTTCTGAAGTTAACAATTGCCTTGGAATTAGCTAGTGATATAATTTTTTAAATTAACTCATAGTTAAATTTGAACTCACTCTTTATGTTGTAAATATACAATGCCATGTACTCTTTATTACAGTATCATACAGGATAATTTCTTTTTCTTTTTTTTTTTGGATCTGGTCATGGGGCCTGAACTCTGGGCCTGGGCGCTGTCCCTCAGCTCTTCAGCTCAAGGCTAGCCCTCTACCACTTGAGCCACAGCACCACTTCCAGCTTTTTGCTTATGTGGTGCTGAGGAATCGAACTCAGGGCCTCAGGCATGAAAGGCAAGCGCTCTACCACTGAGCCACCTTCCCAGCCCCAACAGGATAATTTCATTACCCTAAAAAATCTCCTTGCTTCATGAATTTAGCCTCTTCAGTGTGTTCCTGGTGGCCACTGATCTCTGTAGTTTTGTCTTTTCTAAAATGTCATAGTTGGAATCATAGGATATGTGATATTTTCATTTTCTTTCAGTTAACAAAATACATTTAAGATTGTTCTCTTTTTTGTGACTTTATAAGTCATTTCTTTTTACTGGTGAATAATATTTCATTGTCTGGTTGTACCATCATTTGTTTGTTCACTTTCTAAATTGGCTTCAATTTATATCCTCTCAAGCTCTAACTAGCTCTGCAAAATATCTCAAGATACATCAGGCAACTTTTAAATTCTAATTCTTCCCCCATAAATGCATTCTGAGCTGGCTGTCCACCAAATTGTTACCTGGTAACTTCTTTTCATTCATCCAGGGTTAGTACTTTGGCTTAATTTCTGAGTTGGAGCTTAACTTTCTAAAATTGGATCATGTCTTTTTCTTTCTTGATTTATTCCCTCATTTTAATGGAGCACATTCTTTAGACACTTCCTCAAGAAAGAGATATGAAAACTAATTTGTTTTTTGAGACAGGTTCTCACTATGTAGCTTAGATAGGCCTCAAACTCATGTTCCTGCCTCTGCCTCTCAAGCAGAGGAATTGCAGGTATGTGCCACCACACCAGGCTAGAAAATAATTTTTTTTTAAAAAAGATTTGACATGCCTGAAAAGGTATTTATTCTGTCTTCAGAGTTAAGTTTCCTGTACTGACATGTCAAGAGAAAAGCAAATTGAATTCCTGGTGGATTGCATAAGCAATTAGAGACTTCCTGAACGATAGGATTTGATTATTTATTCTATTTTCAGTCTAATTTTCCTTTGCTTGAAGAGAAAAACTTCTGACTAATATCCCCCTTACACATAATGGTTTTACAAATTGGCTTGAATTGACTTTACTTCATTAGTTGAACATTAGAAATATAGGTCTGTATCACAGCACATGAATGATTGTGTTCACTTAATACTATTTCTCTCCCCACGTTTGGATTGAAGCAAGTACTGAATAATTAAAGCAGAGACTATTTCTGGCAAATAAAACAGTTAATAGTTGGAAAGGTATGTTTGAGTGAAGATTGTTTATAAACACACCTCTTGCTGCCAAGATCTTAAAGTCTAATTAATTAGTATCAACCCAGCCCCGCCTTTCTGCTTCTATCATTTGCTTTCATCTTCCTTCATTTATACACACTCACATTAGCACATGTGCACACTTCATTATCTTGATTTCTCTTTTCCTCTTTCTCTTAGTCTACACTGGTTTGGGCACAGAGTTGGCTTGCTTTCTAGCTGTTTTATCCCCTCACTCCATCAAAAACCATTTCTGCATCTCTAATTTCATCAAGATATGCCTGACTGAGAATGTCAAAACCACTGAGCAGAAGTGTTTAATCCAGAGTTGGTTCAGATTAAACCAGTGATGATCAGCTGAGGAAACAACCTTGAATTCCTTCCTAATTATTTGTGGGGATGTAAGTCTTCACTTTACAGTGTAGATTCACACCCTTGTCTTCACAGCCCCACCTCTGGCTGTTCATCATGCAGGCTTCCCACTGACTTCAAATAGGAAGTCAGGAAAGACATGGGGAGGGAGAAGGAAATCTTCCCAGCCATATGGGAACAGTGCCTCTGAAAAAGGTTTTCCATAAGCAGAGTGTCTCTTCCTGGTTATTAGAGAGGCAGATTCTGGCTACATTTATGTAACTCCAAGAAATAAGGTTTATTGTTTTTTTGTTGTTGTTGGTTTTTTTTTTTGTTTTTTGCCGGTCATGGGGCCTGAATTCTGGGTCTGGGCGCTGTCCCTCAGCTCTTCAGCTCAAGACTAGTGCTCTATCACTGGAGCCACAGCGCCACTTCCGGCCTTTTCTGTTTATATGGTGCTGAGGAATCGAACCCAGGGCCTCATGCTTGCAAGGCATGCACTCTACCGCTGAGCTACCTTCCCAGCCCCATGAAGTAAGGTTTAAAAGGTAGAGCTTGTCACTGGCAACAGGCCCCCTGGATAGCAAAAGATAGTTCCAGTCCTTGCTCAGCAGTCTGATAACACAAGTCTGTTTACTTCTCTGAGCCTGAGAGCCATAATCTGGACTTCATTTTGAAAAGTTTATGTGAAAACATAGACTGTATCAACAATATAGCACCATGCAAATGTTACTTATAATTAGCAGACAGAGGGATACTTCAGAAATATTTGAGAACAATGATGAGGAAGAGCAAGGGACAGGAACTGTGCAGGTGGGAAGCACAGCTCACCATCTATTGGCTGAAATTGAAGTACCTCAGAGACCTTTGAAGAACCTGACAGAACTCATTACATAGTGGGTCTTCCTCCCTCCATTTCACCTATGTACCAGTGCCCTTTGTGATCACCCCACACAGGGCTTAGGATGTACTGCAAATGGCCCTCTGGTGAGGAAGACTACAAAGTAGCCTTGATCTCTAGTGTATCAGTGGCAAATCATGTATGACATGATGTATATCATATATATGTCTATCACATGCGTATCACAGTATATGTGACATAGATACAGTACATACATGCAGAATGCTGTATATCACACATAATGACTGAGCTGTTGGGGAGCCACTCCAGGGTCTGTTGCACAAAGGAGAAAGCTGGAATCTTCATGAAATTAAGATTTTCCTTGTTTCTTCACAGTGTGGAAGAAAGCTACTATGATGGTGAATTTCAGGCGCCAACTTACTGGGTAGGCTATTTTAACATTATGTAACCAAACACAATCTAGTTATTTCCCAGAAATACACCTGTAGTCAGTTGATTGTATGAAAGATTCCCCTCCATATTGTGAGTTGCCAATAAAGCATTGTAAGCCAATTTGAGGTTCCCTGGGTAAGAAATTCTGCCTCAGGATGACATCAACTCCTGCCTGAGTTTCCAGCCTGCTGGCTTGCCCTACCCATTTCATACCTCAGTCCACCATCCCACCAGCCAGTTCTTTAAAATAAGTCTATCAGTATCTCCTACAGCTTCATGTCCAGGGGGGCCTTGGCAGACACTGCTGCCCTTTGTCAGGAGATTACCTTTTTCTTTTATTTTTTTTTTCTTTTTGCCAGTCCTGGGGGTTGAACTCAGGGCCTGGGCACTGCTCCTTAGCTTCTTTTTCTCAAGGCTAGTACTCTACCACTTTGAGCCACAGTGCCACTTCCGGCTTTTCTAGTGGAGATAAAGTCTCATGCACTTTCCTGCCCAGTCTGGATTTGAACCATGATCATCAAATCTCACCCTCCTGAGTAGCTAGAATTACAGATGTGAGCCACCAGCACCCAGTGAGATTACTTTTTTTTTTTTTTACTCTTTTTTAACCAAACACGCAACAGTTCAGGGTTTGAAATATTTTCTTTCCACGAGGACAGTCAACTGCATTATTTAAATGGCAAACCTTATCAAGGAATCTCAATTGTCCCATGTGAACATATTCCCAATCAAAAGGAATCTGAGTATACCAGTGAACTAGAGATTATCTCAGAGTGCCAAGACAGTAGAACTCAAATTGGTGGCTTTGTTTTGCAATGAGCTTGTCTTTCTTCCATACTAGATTTGAAAAAAAAAATGTTATTCCACAATTCTAGGTTCCAAGATCTCTGTGGAATGGCAAGTTCCTCTATGTTTAGGTTGTCATTTTTATTTTCACAGCCAGTCCTGGAATCCTTTACAGACATTCTAGTCACGCTAACACTATAAACCACAAATGTCATAAACCTTACCTTTGGCCAGGCCAAGGCATACCAGTCTGGACCTGAGTTCCGTGAGCCATTTACCACAGACTTCAGTTCGAAGCAGTTCCCTGCAGGGTGATGTGTGAACCTCTTCAATTGTCCGTGACTGTGTTCTGCATACACATATCGATCCCAGTCTCTTAATTCCCAGTGCTGTTGCCCTGCCCTTCTGTCTGGCTTGGGTAGAGCCCCTGAGGGGCAGGAGACAACTCAGAAGCACCAGTGCCATCAGATTCCCTTAATGGTAATACTCCATCCATCGAGCCAGTGGTCTCCAAAGCGACCATGAGCATAGTCCTGTGGATAAGCAATGTAGCCACAATCATAGAAAATATCCTTATTCTGTGCCTCAGGACCCCATACATGGCTTGACATCCAAAGGCAGGTCCTCCCTCCCCTTAGGAGACTGTCAGCCCTTGTCACTAGTCAGCCCAGGGCTGCTCAGAATGACGGCAGGCACGCACTTGCACTCCCCACCAAGCACACTGCCCACCTCAGCCCTTGCCACCTGGAGAGCCCAACCGGGGCCAGGCCATCAAGCCTGGTTCTGCAAACTGTGCAAAGCTTGTCATCAGCCAAGGTCCTGAAATAGTTAGACTTTTATATGCACAGCTCAGATTCTCACTGTCTGCTGAGAGAAGCCCTAAATATCAGGATGAGATGTGACTTTGGAGGGAGCCTTCATCTCATGCTAGTGACCACCTGCAATGGCGCACCTGGGCAGGAAAGAAGGGCTCTCATTTGCCCAACTAGCCAAAAAGGTGGCTATTGTCACAAGTCCATGTGTTGGAAAGAATAGACATCAGAAAATGCCAGTCTCCCCTTCCCTTGATTTAGAGATTTTATTTCAATTAGTGCATTGGGAAGAAGTCAAAATTCCCCTCCTTCTAGATGACTCTCTTGGGACACGGACCAGCAGATGGCCGAACACAGTAAATCTCCTTCCTTCCTTCTTCCTCCCGCCTCCTTTTTTTTTTTTTTTTTTTAAGATAGGGCCTTATACATACTCCAGACTAGCCTTGAATTTATGATCTTGCCTCAGCTTCCCAAATGTACTGGCCCAAGTGTAAAAGCCACCACACTGGCTATTTTCAAAGATAACATGCGATGACACCCTACAGCTTCTGTGATGGCAGTGTTGTCCTTTGAAGAACTGTTTGAAAAGTAGATGATTAGCACAAAAAGAAAAAGAAAAACTATAGCAGGGAAAGAGAACAGAAGATTTCTATTTTTAGCAAAGATGGATGGACACACTGGAGATTTGATTCACAATTATTTCCAAATATTCCAACACACACATCTCAGACAGGGTTTCTTGAGAAGACTGAGAAGAGCCAGGGGGTTGGGCCCACTTTCCCATGGTAGTGACAGCTGTCCCCACAGAAACAGCCCAATTTGTCTCAAAACTGCAGGTTTCACTAGCTTGGGCCTCTCATCAAATTGGTTTTACATGCATGGGAATTATTTTTAAGTACTCTAAAATGGTATCATTTCCTGGATGCAAATTATTTGGGTGTATTTCGAAGCTAATTAAAAGAGAAATGTCCTATTTTGTAAAGAGCAGCATTTCTACATTTTAAAAATCAGATGTTCTCAGTGGGGAGCAGGGTTTTATCTTTGTCAGTGTTGGCTTTTGCTAAGTGCATCCCAGATTGAAAATCTAAATGAAATAACTACCAGGGAAAGCATGGGGGAAGTTTATGTTGGAAAAGCAGGAGGGAGACACATACACATATATAATACATAGACGATTTATCTGCAAATTTAGAAAGCCTTTTTATGTCATTTTTTTTCTATCTTGCTAGTTCCTCATTATTTCACTATGAGCATTGCAAATATGGAAGGCTGCAGAGGTGCCAGGCTCCATCATGGTGTCCAAAAATTGGCTTTGTACATATGCTAAATTAGAGATTGGCTGGCAGAAGCAGTTCGCAGATCCTAGATTGGCAGGGATTCCTCATGAAAGAAGACAGGGCGTCGAGCCCGTGGGACTCACTCTGCAGCCAACAGCAATGCAACATGCTCTACCCAACATGCCAAAACCTGTTTTAAAATAAATTCTGAATTTTCATCAAGCATCAGTTCCGGCCCAACTAGCATGCTCCACAAAAACCCAGGCCCCTTTCCTGTTTATAAGGAAGGATTTATGTTGAATCTTGCATGGGGCAGAGCTTTAAGACTTTCTCCTTAAGGACCAGGTCATCTTAGCCACCTTCTTTCATGGCTAGACCACCCCAGCAACAAAGAAAGCAGGTAGAAATCTTGCTGTTTTTGTCTTCGTTGGACAAAGCATATTTCCATGGTGGTTGTGATGAGAAGAAGAATTAATGCAGTGAGGAAACATATCAGACAGCCAGAGCAGATAAGCCTTTGCCAAAAGGATCCACCATCTGGGGCTTTTCTCTCAGTGTATTGACCAGAAAATGCCCTTATCATTTACAAGAAGATAGCTGATGGGATTTTTTTTTTCTTCTGGAGAGATCTTCTTTCTTTTATAAGCAGTGCTATTTGATACATAAAAACAGCTTTGTTAATATTGTTGTCATTGTTGATTTTGGGTTCCTGTTTAATTTTAAAGTCAAGCTCTAGAAAAGGAAATGAGGAAGTGAGTTCTTTCCTAGCTCAAAGAGGAGGTTTTGGCTTAAATGATCACATCAGATATATCTCTGAGCCCATTTACTTTAGCTCCATTTGCTTTACTTTTTCTCTAAGAGAATGTGAAGAATTAAGAACTGAGAGAAGTGACCAAGACCCTCACTGCCCTCGGGGGATTCTCCTGAGTATGCGAGCTTCATGAAGAGAGAGCTTGTGTTCCCGCAGCTCACACACAGTAAATATCATCATCTACACTGCTGTCTGTCATCAGCAGAGACACATCAAGAATAAGGGCAGGACATGGAGGCATGTACCTGTTATCAAAGGGCTGGGTGCAGGGCCACATGCCTGTCAGCCCCAGCAGCACAGGGAAGCACAAGTAGGATTGCAGACCCAGCTGGCCTGCTTTGGAGAAAAGGAATGGAGATGCCTATATTGCAAGCTTAAACCCCTGAGTTTGATCTCTAGTAATGCCCAAAAAGAGGAGGAGGAAGAGAAAGTGGAGGAGGGGAAGGCAGCAGTGGCAGCTTTGTGTCTCACTGCATACATACGATCTTTATTACAGTGCCTGCTTGGGCATCAGAAAACTTAGGTTCTAATGCTGACCATGTCCCCCGCATGTTGAGTAACTTTCACCATTTTTAAATTGACTAACTTTTTCTAAAAGTAGTAGATAATTATGGACCTATCTTCAATCTTAATATTACCTGATTTTATGGCTAGACATCTGTTTAAAATACGTTCTCTGAAATATGAAAGATAGCTACAAGTATCAAATGAGAGAAGCAATACTACTGATGGAAAGAATTACTCTAAGCCTGTGCCCTGAACACATGGTTCTGAAGTATCTTCTTCCTCTTCCCCTTGGGAGATTCTCTTCTAATATTGATGAGCAGCAAAATGGGAAACAATCAATGCAGAAAAATTGGGCAGCCAGTCATGTCTCCAGACAGTGCCATGATATGTAATGTAGAATTAGAGCCAGCCAAGAACTGAGTGGTTGTAGGTGCCACTGGGCTAAGAATGTTGCAGAGGAGTTAAGGATTGTTCTGAGTCTTTGTCTCCCCTAAATGTACTGCCGAAGAATTCACATAGTCCAGAGACTGTTGCTGTAAAGAGAGGTCAGGTGGGGAGGCGGATATAGAAAAGGAAGAACTCACCTTTATTCTCATAGCGCCTTTCAGGAACTACCTGTTTCACTATTTATGGGGTGGTTATATGGTGACTTCTCCTCAGTTCCATCTAGAGAGCCTGTCGGTCAATGTGATCTACCTGGAACAAGGGCCTCTGGCAATGGAGTTAAGAATCCATGTGTGAAAACACCATGTTTATCCAGGTGGAACCTAATAGCAAAAATGTCCTTATGTGAGACACACAGGGAAGCCATAAAAAGCATAGGTTGGAGGGGCTGGGAAGGTGGCTCAGTGATAGAGCGCTTGCCTTGCATGCCTGAGGCCCTGGGTTCAATTCCTCAGCACCACATAAGCAAAAAAAAAAAAAAAAAAAAAAAAAGCATAGGTTGGAGACATGGGGCCACAGGCTGTCGGTGGCCACTGGCAGAGGCCAGGACAGATCCTGTAAGGGTGGAGAATAGCTTTGCTGATAACTTGGTTTCCAGAACTATGCAAAAGTAAAATTCTGCTGTTTTAAGTGGCCAAATCTTTTATGGCAACCTTGGGATATAATTCATTGGGCAATCTATTATCTCTTTTCCTGTTGACATTGTGGTTGGATATCTCTCTGTCACTCTCTCTGTCTCTCGCTCTCTGTCTGTCTCTGTCTCTCTCTTTTTATCTCCCTTTCTTCCTCCTATGCTCTTTCCCTTCCCTCCCTCTCCTGCCTCTGGTCCTGGGGCTTGAACTCAAGGCCTATGTGCTGTCCCTTGGATTTTTCACTCAAGGTTGGCACTCTAACACTTGAGCCAGAGTTTCATTTCTAGATTTGCTGGTTAATTGGAGATTTTCGTGCCTGGCTAGCTTCAAAGTTCTGTGATCAGATTTCATCCTAAGTAGTTAGGATTACAGTTGTGAGCTATATCTCTTTTGAGTAAGCTTTTTTACTATTGTACTGTTCACATAATACATGTTTTTTTGCATCAACCAATGTTCCTAAGGTTTTTTTTTTTTTTTAGACCCCACTATCAGAGAAAAGAGCTTCATTTTCAAAGTTCTTCTGATAGGTTTGTTTCTGTACCAGATCCACTCTCTTAATTAACTTAATTTTAAGGTATTTCAGTTTCATTGAGCAATAGTATCAATACAGCCCTACTGTTTTATTACACATTTATTAAATAGTCAACTATGTCGTCTTTTGGCCAGAATTTGTTGGACTGTTCTCAGAACTCTGTTTCAATACATATTTTGAGAACTGTTTTCCAACATAACCTTCATTTTAATTATAGAATATGATGTGCACCAATTTACTAACTCACAATTGAGGATGAACAGCTTACAACGTTAGTGGCAATATTGGGTTTATTTCTTTCCAAATGGGTGGGGTTTTTTGGTTGTTTTTTTTTTCAAGTATCAGCACATTGTGTTCATGTTTGTTTTTTACAATCCAAATTTCAGCATCTGAGCAACTTTGCTTTGCTGGTTGACTTCCATTAGGAAAGCAATTGCCTTGTGCAGCCTTTGTTTTCTGACTCTTCCTGGCAGGTTTGCCTTTCCATGGTGTAGAGCCACCAGACTGATCTGCTTCTTTCTCTTCTACTGTTCTGTTCCCATGCTAGCTACAGGTGGGGCTGGGCAATATGGGCTATGTAGGTGGACCGCATGCTCTTCTCCAACTCAGAGGAGTGGTGGAGAGTGGATCCAATAGCTGTGAGCAGTCTGTGTGTGCTCCCTGCACTCCTGTGCACACATCGCCCTGCGCTGCGGAGACTGGGAGCCTGAGACATGAATTCTGCTCACTTTTAATGCCAACTGGTTGTGAGACTTGTGGACAAGTCTGAGCGCTCTGTTCTTCAAGCAGGTGATCTCTGTGCTCCTCGGGCCTCCGAGAGGACTGGGCCAGCAGCTTCTGGTCAGCCCCTCAGCCAAGGGAACCCCTGAACTGGGCTGTGGTGTGCCAGCCAGGAGGTTCGAGAGGCTCTGCATACACCCTGCATCGCTGACCAAGGACTTAGCCGGACATGGGTGAATGTCATTCTGAAGCCCTTGGTGTTGGGCTCGCGTGGGGCCCCAGTTCTCTCCACTGGCTGCCACCACCCTGGTGTGGCGGCTTGTGTGCGCTTCCTCCAGGCCGGGCCAGGCGGGTCTCACCTCCGGCCCCTCCGGGCCCCTCACCGCCCCAAGCGGACGCCAACCCTGCGCGGTGGCCGTGCGCTGTCCGTTGGTGACTAGGGCCAAACTCCATGTATAATCCGCCCCCTCCCGCCCTCCTCTTTGTGTGCTTTAAAAAAAAAAGCGAAAGAGCTCGGTTACAGGAAGAGGGGCACGAAAGAGGGTACTCCGGCCGCGCGGGGTTCCGGGGGCCAGGCGGGTGGCTGAGCCCCGTCCTGCGTGTCCGCGGCCGGCCAGCGTCCTGGGGGAAGCGCGGCTGGGATCCGGCGTGGGGCCTGCGCAGTCTGCCCCGCCGAGCCGCACCGGGGCCTTGCGGGGCGCAGAGAGCGCCTGGCCCGGGGCCCCACCTCTGGGGCCCAGGCCGAGGCCTAGACGCCCAAACCCGCGGTGGCGCGGGGCTCCCGCGCCCCGCGCGGGACACCCACCTGCGTGTGCTCGTGTTACACGCCAAGAACTTACTGGGCGCGGGAAGAGGGACGATATAGCCGGAACGGTGGCGCCCGCACCCGCGGGGGGTGCGGGAGGGAGGGCCTGGCGCCTGCGGGGAAGGGGGCAGGGGAGGGGGAGCACGCGCGGTGCCGCCGGCAGTGCGGAATTAGAGGAGACCCGGCTAGGCCAGGACCCGTGCGTGAGTGCTGTGACTCAGCCCAGCCGAGCCCCGCCATTCCTCCACAGTGCCGGTCCTGGAGCGGGGGAGGGGGGCAGCCTGGCCTACACCCACCCACCCGGGTCAAAAGAAGGGTTGCCGTGGCCACCACCATCTTCTCACCCCCAGGGGTTGGACCTTTTATTTTTCCCTACTTTTCTTGTGGATCTTAGGAGAACATAGATGAAGCATAGAATGTAAATACCTGTTTGACCGGGCGCTGGTGGCTCACGCCTGTAATCCTAGCTACTCAGGAGGCTGAGATCTGAGGGTCGCGGTTCAAAGCCAGCCCGGGCAGGAAAGACCTTGAGACTCTGATTTCCAATAAACCACTAGAAAACAGGAAGTGGCGCTGTAGCTCAAGTGGTAGAGCGCTCGCCTTGAGCTGTAAGACCGCAGGGACAGTGCCCAGGCCCAGAGTTCAAGCCCCACGACTAACAAGAAAAAAAAGAAAGAAAAAAAACCACCTATATTTGCCACCTAAAAGAAATAAAGCCTGTTCAATTAGGATTTTCGTTAAGAAATAATTCAAAAGTATGACAAAAAAAAAACAATAAATGAGCAGCTACCACAAGATGAAGGCATAAGTGACAGCAGGCAAATATTCAAAGGTGGGAACAACTGGTAGTGTTTATTAACATCTCTTTTTTGTCTTATTGTTCATTTGTTTGTTTCTAGTGCTGGGGCTCTGTCCCTTCTGTGTTTTGCTCAAGTCTGGTATTCTACAAGTTAAACCACAGTTTCACTTCTATCTCTTTTGCTAGTTAATAGAAGGTAAGAATCCCATGGACTTTTCTTGTACTGCTGGCTTAGCACCAGGATCCTCAGATCCCAGCCTCCTGAGTAGCTAGGATTATAGGTGTAAGCCACCAGCGCCTGCCACCTTTTTTGTTTTAAAGCCTCACCTACTTTTTTTTTGGGGGGGGTGGTGTCCGGTCGTGGGACCTGAACTCTGGGCCTGGGTGCTGTCCCTCAGCTCTTCAGTTCAAGGGTAGCACTCTACCACTTGAGCCACAGTGCCACTTCCGGCTTTTTTCTTTTTGCTTATGTGGTGCTGAGGAATCGAACCCAGGGCCTCATGCATGCAAGGCAAGCGCTCTACCACTGAGCCACCTTCCCAGCCCAGCCTCACCTACTTTTAAAGTAGCCCATGAGAACTGTGATATAGTTTTGTGTGCCTATTACCAATATTTCCTTGCATTCTACTTCTGCCATGACATAGTTCATTTCCTTGCTTGATTTCTTCATTCCTGGTTCTGACTAGTGAGTAAATGAATTGGCATTTAAGATGCTGATCAGCCACACACAATATAGCTTTCTTAGACACTTCTGCTTCTGTCTGTAAATTCTGTATCTTCTTACTTATAGAAACAAGACCCTCTGTGCCAGCACCTTAGAGAAATGTTGTTGAAGGAACTGGCACATAGATGGGCGTCTCTAACTCCCACGTGGTACCTCATTCAGAACTTACCTCTGCCAGCCTAGAAGAGGTGTGGCCCAATATACCCCCAAATTTGATATGTCCTCCAAAGTCAGGGAGAGTTTTGCTTAAAAAAAAAACAAAACAATGCTTGATAAGAAATGTACTCATTATCTTGCCCATGTAATTGTAACTCCTCTGTACAGTATTTTCACAATAAAAAAAAAAATGGTTTCATCTGGACATTGGTGGCTCACACCTGTAATCCTAGCTACTCAGGAGGCTGAGATCTGAGGATCACAGTTCAAAGCCAGCCCAGGCAGGAAACTCTGTGAGACTCTTATCTCCAATAAACCACTCAGAAAAACGCAAGTGGCACTGTGGCTCAAGAGGTAGAGTACTCGCCTTGAGCTGAAGAGCTGAGGGACAGCACCCAGGCTCAAAGTTCAAGTCCCTCAACCGACCCCCCCCAAAAAAAAGGTTTCTTTGAGACGAGAGAAGATGGATGGGGGAGAGTGCCGGAGGGCGAATGTGACCCAGCCAACGCTGTATGCATCTTTAGATATGCCACAAGGACACCTGTACAAATAATTGGTGCTAATGAACAATGTAAAATAAAAATAAATCAGTTTTTTTTTTGTTTGTCTTGGAGGCTGAACTCTGGGCCTGCGTGCTGTCCTTCAGCTCTTCAGCTCAAGGCTAGCACCCTACCACTTGATCCACAATGGTGCCACGTCCTGCTTTCTTCTGCTTATGTGGTACTGAGGAATTGAACCCAGGGCCTCATGCATGCAAGGCAAGCACTCTACCACTGACTGAGCCAATTTCCCAGCCCCAAATCACAGAATATTTTTAAATTGGTTCCTGATGCTCACATGAAGAGGGCAGTTGGGTTCTGTTTCCAGAAATGGATCCCAAGTTGGCCTGAGAACTAGCACGGAAGCATGTGAGCCTCACTCTAAAACTGCTCACTCCCGCACAGGGGACACTGTTATCTCACGCATGTCTGGAACTAAGGCAAGGCTGCCTTGTTAAATTACGAACCCATCACTCTTGATTTACCATTTAAAAGAGCGAAAAGACCTGGACCTTGCCCTGCACGGGTGATCCACTGCACCTGCAGCAAATGGTGCGTTTTCCTGCTTATAATGAAAAAGGTAGGTGCAAAGTCGTTTGATGACACTGTTCCCTTTTGCTTGTTTACTTTGATTCTCCCACGCAGACTGCGACCCAGCAGGAGGGCTTTTAAACCAAAACAGTTAATTACCTCCTCTAACCCAGAGAAGTCGTGAAACATAAATACAGCAGAGGGAGAAAGGGCAGCTTTGCTCCAGGCTGTACTTTGTACCAGTTGGGGAAGAGAGCCACCTTGTCGTACTGCGTGGTGGAGGTAGAGGGTGAGCAATTAGCAGGTGTGTGCAGGAGGCGGCCAGCCACTTGCCCGATGTCCACTCCATCTCTGGCCAGTACACTGGAGCCTGTGAGTGAGTCCCCAAGTCAAAATCCCACATGTAAACGTTGGATCCAAAGACAAAGCCTAGTGTCTTTGGGACCAGAATCCTTTTCAATTGGGCCTAATGAGGTGAATTTCTCCTCTGACCAAGGATGGAGACTCCTGAAAGGTATTGGGGCACAGGGCAGCCCTGGTGGTGTTTAGTGGCTGATAATTTATGTCCTACCCCCACCATCACATCCCCCTAGTGGAATGAGCCTTAGCCCTTACACCGCTAAATGGTGGGCTGGCCTCTGCCCCTTTGGCCTCTCTTTTGTCTTTCTGTTCATCTCCTTCCTTTAGCAAGAACACTCCTTCCCTGGCTTTATATATACTGACCTTCCACTTTTTAATTTCTTCTTTCTCCTCTGCCTTTTTTTCCCTCCTTGATGTTCCCTGCCCAATCTCCTGCACCGATTGAAATCCAGACTAGTCTTCAGAGCCCAGCTCAAGCCCTAGCTTCTCCTCCCATCTCAGGCAGAAATGCTGCCCTTGCCTGTACAACCCTGCTGGGGCTGTCCCACTGACCACTGTTATTTCACTTCCAGTCCTCCGGGCCTTTCATCACCAGCCACATCTGGTGATCAGATTCCTAGTGTTCAACAGGGAATGATTTGTTTTTATCTTTCCCCAGTGTCCCCATGTGTCACCAACCCTTGGAGTAGTAGCGAGCATTTGACTAATTCTTCTCCTAGTGGCTTAATTTAAAAAACAAAACAAAAAAACAGACCAGGGTTATCAGGAAGAATCTGGAAGTGATATTCAGGATATTTTCTCTTCAAAATCATGACCATTCTTAAAGAAAAAGACTCAGGTATCTGCATATTTTCAATATCTGGACTTAAAGTATGTAAAACAACTACATGAATGATTGTGACTGTAGTTTCCCTCTGGACTCTTCTCATCATGGAGAGGTGGCCCCCTGGAGAAAGCACCCCATTATTTCACTCACAGATTATCCTTCCTGGAGCAAATCTTTAGCTCCATGTGCTTCTGCTACCCTGCTAGAAACCAGGAATTATAATACTGCTCCACTGAGGGACAACAAAAACAGTGAGTAGAGAGCAAAGAAAATAATGCCAGTGCAGAGAGCCAAGAGCCTGTAGATTCCACAGTTTCACAGACAGATCAGCATGGCAGTTGTTGTTGGACTTGAGAAAGACAGTGTAAGTCTTTGGTAGGCAAATACTATCTTAAAAGGTGGTAGTACCAGGCTGGGAAGGTGGCTCAGTGGTAGAGCGCTTGCCTTGCATGCCTGAGGCCCTGGGTTCGATTCCTCAGCACCATATAAGCAAAAAGAAAAAAGCCAGAAGTGGCGCTGTGGCTCAAGTGGTAGACAACTAGCCTTGAGCTGAAGAGCTGAGGGACAGCGCCCAGGCCCAGAGTTCAGGCCACACAACCGGACCCCCCCCCCCAAAAAAAGGTGGTAATATCTGCCCATGGTTCAGTAGTCAGCTCAAGGCCATAGCTTCAGTCCCTAGAATATAAGTAGATAGATAGATACACAGACGGATGGATGGATAGATTTAAAAGGTTGAAATGGGCTTAGAGTCAGTGAGTCAATGGCTGACACATGTAATCCCAGCTTCTCAGAAGACTGAGATCTGAGGACTGTAGCTCAAAGCCAGCTCATACAGGAAAGTCCTTGAGACTCATATCACCAATAAACCACTAAAAAGCTGGAAATGGAGCTATGGCTCAAGTGATAGAGTGCTAGCCTTGAATAAAAAAGCTTAGTTATAGCACCTAGGCCCTAAATTCAAGCCCCAGGACTAGCATACACACACACACGTACACACACACACACACACACACACACACACACACACACACACACACACACACACAAAATGGTTGAAGGGCTGGGAAGGTGGCTCAGTGGGAGAGTGCTTGCCTCCCATGCATGAGGCCCTGGGTTCAGTTCCTCAGCACCACATTAACAGAAAAAGGTGGAAGTAGCACTGTGGCTCTAGTGGTTGAGCACTAGCATTGAGCTGAAGAGCTCAGGGGCAATGCCTGGGCCCAGAGTTCAAGACCCATAACTGACCAAAAAAAAAAAAGAAAGGTTGAAATGGGAATTACTATGTTGTTAAATGTTTTACTCCAAAATTTAAAACTAACCAAATGATTGTCTAGTTCTTTTCCCAAGAAGAACAGCCATAAATGCATGAAAGGGTTTTCAGTGTTATTAGTTATAAAGGAATCATGAATTAACCACAGTGAGAGCCCACTTCCCACCCACTGAGATGGCCACAGCCAGGAAGACATGAAAACAAGTGTAGATGCAAATGCCAAGCTACTCATTCATGTCTGGTGGCTACAGAAATTCATATGACCACTTCAGAAAAGAGTGAATGGCTTCTCAAAAGGTGAGCTACCATGGGACCTGGGAGCTGTCCTTTCACTTAGACACATACTCAGAAGGAGTAGAATCATGTCCACACAAAAATTCTACATGAAGCCGGGCGCTGGTGGCTCACGCCTGTAATCCTAGCTACTCAGGAGGCTGAGATCTGAGGATCGCGGTTCAAAGCCAGCCCGGGCAGGAGAGACCGTGAGACTCCTATCTCCGATAAACCTCCAGAAAACCGGAAGTGGCGCTGTAGCTCAAGTGGTAGAGCGCTCGCCTTGAGCTGAAGAGCTGAGGGACAGCGCTCAGGCCCAGAGTTCAAGCCCTACGACCGACAAAAAAAAAAAAAAAAAAAAAAAAATTCTACATGAATATTCATCGAGCATGTCTTATAAGAGCCAAAAGATGGAAACAACCCAAATGTCCTTTCACTGATGGTAGGCAAATAAAATGTGCTATCCATACAATGGAATATTATTTGGCAGTAAAAAGGAAGTATGGACACATGGTACAACATGGGTGAACCTTGAAACATTATCCTAAATGAAAGGAGCCAGTCACAGAAGACCACATAGTGTATGGTTTTATTTATCAATTCCAGAGTGAGCAGACTGTAGCGGGAAAAAGTCACTAGTGGCATATAATAAATAGGTGAATTATGTGTTACATGAATTTTATCTCTTTAAAGCCAGTACCAAAAAAAAAATCACAAACCTAAAAATAATCTTCCCAAAATTATTTCTTATGAGTAACAAGTAAAATAAAGATTAAGTTATTTTAATATTCTATTGTGAAAAAATCCAAATATATACAAAGGTAAAAATAATAGTATAAACAACCCCAACATATTTGTCTAGGTAAAAAAAAATAGGAACATTCTAAAGATACCTTTTCAAAAACTTTCCCCAGTTTTATTACAGAAAATTTTAACATCAGAAAAGTTAAGATGATACAGTGAATATACACATATCAACCTGTTGTATTATCCCAGTATGTTTACTGCTTTCTTTAACTTGCATCTACCCAAGTATCTGTCTTCATGTCCATTCATCAATTCATATTACTTGGACAGCAGTTCATTTCCTCTTATGTACTTCTGCACGCATTTCATTGACTAGAGGCTAATGTTTATTTATAGTTCTCTTTATGCATTACAGGTGAAATACAGTGAGATGGACAAATTTAAATTCTCTGTCTTGTAATTTTTGAAAAGTTATGTAAAGGCTTACATGACTCATCCATTTCTCTAATATCTTTTAGAAATAATTGCTCAGAGATCATCAGAATGAATTCTTTTAATAGATTTTTCTATAGTATCATTGTGTTTTATAGAGTTTTCTTCATTTCTGGATTTTACCAAAAATTCAATAAGCTTCCCATTCAGACATATTCCAAGCCTTCTTAGCATTTCAAATAAAAACTGATTCCTTTTGTTTTTTTCTATAAACCTGTGTCTTAAAGTAGCTTTCGTTATTAACGCATCAAAAACTTTGCTCTATCAAAATGTACAGGTTTAAAATAAACAGGGCCTGGCTTGTAGATACTTATAAATAAATCAGCATGTGATTTATGTGTGTATGGTATATTCAATATCACTGTAGATCTTTCCTTTTTTAGAAAACGGGCAAATTGTGACTTCTTTTTCACCTAGTGGAAAAATCAGAAGAAAGCCAATATAATCAAAGTATGTTATATACATTTTTGAAAATGTCACAATGAAACTAATTATTTTGTACAATTAATAGGCATTAAAACCCTATTACCTTGCCTAACAAAATACAATAATGGTTTCCAAGAATCAGTGACAATTCATGTTTTTCAATGCAATCTCTATGATTGTTATAAAATATTTGTGCTGTCCCTGATCTTTTTGGCTCAAGGCTAGAACTCTACTACTTGAGCCACTGTTCTATTTCTGGCTTTTTGGTGGTAAATTAGCAGTAAGAGTCTCACAGATTTTCCTGCCCAATCTGGCTTTGAACTGTGATCCTCAGATCTCAGCTTCCTGAGTAGCTAGAATTACATGTGTCAGCCACTGTGACAAATGTTATATATTTATACAAATACAATATAAATTGCTAGTAATTGTCTATATTGTACCTTAGGAAGATTTTTAAATTAATTTTTTAAGTAGTTGTACAAAGGAGTTTCAATTCAGGATGTCAGTTTATGAGTACAATACATCTTGATCAATGTCATTTCTTTCATCTAGGAAGTTTTTTTAGTATAACTGCATAAAAAAAAAATCATAGCCAGGTGCCAGTGGCTCAGACCTGTCCTGCTTATACTCAGGAGGCTGAGATGTGAGGTTTGTGGCTTGAAATCAGCTTGGGCAGGAAAGTCCATGAGACTCTTAATTACCAATTAACCATCAAAAAGCCAGAAGTGGATCTGTGGCTCAAATGGTTAGAGCGCTAGCCTTGAGTGAAAAAGCTCAGGGACAGTGAGTAGACTATGTGTTTAAGCCCAAGAACTGGCACCAAAAAAAAAAAAAAAAAAAAAAGGAAAAGGGAAAAGGAAACATCATATATATATATAAAAGGTTATTGTCAGGCTCCCGTCTGTAATCCTAGCTACTCAGGAGCCTGAGCTCTGAAGATTGTTGTTCCATGCCAGTCTGTGAGACTCTTACCACCAGTTAACCACCGGAAAGCCGGAAGTGGTGCTGTGGTTCTAAGTGGTAGAGCACCAACCTTCAGTGCTGGCCCTGACTGAGTTCAAGCCCCACCACTGACAAAATAATAAATAAAATAAAAAAGGGTGTTCTTTAAGTAGAACAAGTCACTCAGACATATTTTTATTCTTTTTAACCAAATTTGACTTTGACATTTGCCACACTATTTTTGAAAAATGCTGATATTGGGGCCTTCAGCTCAAAACTTGGACCACCTCATGATGTCATCTCTACCGGGGCCTGTGACAGCATTTTACACATTAGATGCTGTGGAAATGGGCTGATAAGATGGGCAAGTCCACAAAAGACAAAACTAGTATTCCTGAGTAGAGGACATGGCGACTTGCCTTTTGTGAGATGAAAGTCTTAATGATATGTGTGTGTGTGTGTGTGTGTGTGTGTGTGTGTAATATGATATATATTTAAGACATATATATGTGTGTATGTGCATATATATATAAAATGCTGTGCATCTCCGTGAGTTCAGGAACTGCCTACTATGTCTTAATGGCCAAACCCTGAGGCCTGGCTTCCCAGTGCCCTGCGTGTGGCATGCAGCGTGCGCCACCGTGCGCAGCACTGCAGGCCAAGGCGAAGGCCTTCCCTCGGGGACTGTGCAGATGCTATTGCTTCAGGCACTTACTGTCATTGTGCAAGGGAGCTGCTGCTGGACGTGCACTGGCAGGGCCAGGCCCCTGGAAGCCGGGAGCTGGTGCGCAGTGCAGCCCTCCCGCCCGAAGGCCCCACCACACCGCACCACCCGAGGGAACCGCGGGTTCTTGGCTCGATTTCTCCTTTAATTCTGGAATAGGCAGATCTCCCGTGCCCAGGTGATGGAATCCAGCTGCTCCCGAGCTCCCGCGCTGCTGCGCAGGGAAAAGTTTCCTGGCCCCGGCCAGCCGTGGGAAGCCCGTCCTTCACGCGGGGCCGCCGGCAGAGGCCCCTGGGCTCACGGCGTCCCGCGCTGCTCCTGACGGGCTGTAGGGCCACTGGGCTCCTGGGAGATGGAATGGAGCTATGGATGGAGGCCTGCGTTCCATGAGTCAGTCTTTGCCCGCCCGCCAGGTGTGTGCGGAAGGCTCGGTCACCCCACGGAGAGGCCGGGCTCCTCGGGAACAATCCCCTCTGCCTCTGGGGTGCAGGGTCCTCTTTCAGATCCCTGTCCTTTTTCCACAGAGAAGTTCCCCTTCTCCCCGAAAACAAACCCCAGCAGGTCACTAAGGGACATTCTGAGAAAGGGGCTAGGGCCTCCAGTGTCGGGCTACTCCTCCGAAGGAAGAAGGAGTTGGAATGATGGGCAAGGCCAGGAAATAGGAATGGAAAGGGGGAGGGAGGAGGATGGGAAGAGAGGAATGGAAGAAAGGGCGGGGGGGGGGGGGAGAGAGGGACAGACAGACAGACAGACAGACAGATTGAATGTCTTTGTTTTCACAACTGGGTTAGACTGATTCTCTCTAACTGCACGCCCAGCGCTTAACTTCATTGTTCTTAGAAATTGCCTTTCCTCTCAACCCAGCAGATGGTCTGGGTGTGTTTGCTAGCACAGTGAAGTATTTCACCATTAAAATACCAAAAAGAAAAAAAAATCAACATGTGTGTTGGCTGGTGTAAATTTAGTGAAGTTGTCGGACACGGTGGGACGCACACTTGGTGTATGTAAATTGTAACAAGCAGCCGCCTGTTAACAAGAGTATTGGGTGGCATTATACCTCCCCAGTCATGTCTCTTGTTGGAATGGTGTGCAATGATGAAGAGGAAAGAGCCAAAAAAAAAAAAAAAAAAAAAGCCCAATAAAGTGCTGAGCTCATTATTATAACATGAAAAGTTCTAATCAGATTATGCCTAAAATTGGATTTAGGTACTTCATTTGCAGCCAATTTCGTAAGAGCTGAATTTTCCTAAGAAAACAGGAATGTGCTGAAACCATGGCAATCTGACTTCAAAATAAAAACCACAAACAGGTTTAGAATATAAGCTTTGAACAAACAGCCTCTTCAGATCCAAGTGAAACAGCAACACGGCTTAGCGGTCAGACTGTGTGACAGTTAACACTTTAGGAAGTTGACAATGCCAGGGTTCCTGCGTGGCAGTGTACATTAGAAGATGGGCATGAAGCTTCCAATAATTGGTGGGGGTTTTATTCTTCATTTAAGAAAAAAAAAAGGTTCTTGTTATATACCCTTGCTGGCTTTGAACTCACGATCTTTCTGCCTTATTCTCCCAAGTGCTGGGATGATTGTAAGTGTGCACCACTTTATGTGTTCATTCTAATAATTTTGAAGGTCTTGGGGCACAGTATTGGGATATGAATTTAGGGTCAAGTACTTGCTAGGCAAGTACTCTGTCACTTGACCCACACTCCTAGCCCTTTTATTTATTTATTTAGCTTTACCTATGAATAAGGTGTCTTGTTTTTGCCCTGGTCATCCTCTGACCATAACTATACCTTCCATCTACCTGAAACTGCAGATGTGGACCACCATGCCAATCCTTAATTTAGGTTTTAAAATGCATTTTGGGCCAGATGCCAGTGGCTCACACCTGTAATTCTTGCTCCTCAGGAAGCTGAGATTTGAGTATCATGATTAGAAGCCTGCTCAGACAGAAAAGTCCATGAGACATTTAACCACCAAAAACCCAGAAGTGGATCTGTGGCTCAGATGGTAAAGCAATAGCTTTGACTAAAAAGGCCCAGGAACAATGCCTGGGTTCTCTGAGTTCAAGCCCCACAACTACCACCATCACCAAAAAAAAAAAAAAAAGCATTTTGGCTTAGCCACTCTAGTGTTCTCCTTTGATTTCCCAGGAAATCTATCCCAATAGATGGAGGCAAAGCTGACTTGCAACTGAATGAAAACCTGGGAGTTTGAATGCTTACAAACTGGAACAATTTGTAGCTTGTAGGTTGTCCAGGCTACATGAGCATGACACATTTTAGGGCTTCTGAGGACAAGGTTCTAAACACCTGCATTACCAAGAAGTGGGAAGAATTCCTCCTGCAGTTGTAGACGGCCTTAGAATCACAATATCAAACTACTTTCTGTCCTTCATCTTCAGTGTTTCTGTATTTAGTGGCTGCAAGTAGAGTGCATGATGGATGAATTCCAGAGCTGTGGAGTAGCCAAAGGCGTGACATGGAACCAAATCACTATTGGCTACATCATCCCTGATTTAGCTACTATGAGCTTTCTCTAGCTTTGTCTAAGCATGGCCTAATTATTGGCAGCCAAAGCAGGATTCCACATTGCTGTCCTAAACTGGTCCTATGTACTTACTGTTTCCATCTGACCCGACAGCTCTAAGCTACTGTTGCCTCACACCATTAACTCAGACTACATTTGGAAGCTTTCCTTGCTTCCATGGAGTCAGCCTACATCCATCTGGTTTAGATTTACTGTTCTGAGTCATCTCATTGATTAGATTTAAACTCCACATTGGCACAAATAAGTCTTGTCTCTATTTTTCCTAGATAAGTATTGCTATTCAACTGGCTATATATTGTTAAAAAAATTTTTTTAAGTGGCGCTGTGGCACAAGTGGTAGAGCACTCACCTTGAGCTGAGGAGCTGAGGGACAGCGCCCAGGCCCAGAGTTCAAGCCCCACGACTGACCAAAAAAAAAAAAAAAAAAAACTTCCCAAATGAAACTACTTTTGATAAGTATTCATTCTGTTGAGGGCTGTTGGCAAGCTGGAGGAATTTGTTTTTGAAATTGAAATTGGCAGGAAGTAATGGCGCTAAGTGCTTTCTTTCTCTTGATACTTCTTGATACTACCCTTCAGCCCTCAATATACCGCCACCTTCGTCACCGACTCAAAGGCAATCAATAACATATTTGGCCTCATCCCATACAATTTTGGGAGGAATAATTCAAATATTGAAGCGGACTTTCAACCTTGCAACTTTTCATAACTGGAGAAAAAGACTGTCAAATCAAAGGGAAAAATGTATTTGTCAAGCACTTTCTGAGGGGATTTCATGGTGATCTTAAAGCTGTCTTGCACCTGAACAAGTGGGAAATTTTCTTCTAAAATAGTGTCAGAGTCCTTTGAGCACCTTCCTAATTGAATGTCAAGCCCGAACTCAGTGACAAAAGAATACGATAACAATAATAATAGGCTATGATACTTGGGGAAAAAATAAAAACAAATCCTTATTTTTTCCCAAATGTGAATCTGACAGATTGACTGCCATTATCCAAATGTCATCCAGTTTCTTACATTTCTTAAGTGAGAAAATGCAGAAAAAGGACATGCTTAGGCTTTAGTTAATGCCCCATCAATGAACAATTGCCTATTAATTATTCTACCTTCTCAATCGGACAGCACCACTAATGAACAAAATGCCACTAGTATTTAGAAATACAACAGTGTGTGTGCTGGTGGATCCCAGCTTTGTACAGCCATCTTGAATGCAGATAGAAGCAATTACTCCCCTATTTGACTGGATGATTTATCTCAAATACCACTCATTTGATGGGCAGGAAATGTGTGAATCTCACAATGGTACTCAGACTGAATCCTCATAGCAATTTCATAGACTGTTTGATTATGTTTCTGTTAACAATACAGATAAACTTAGGAGATTCATTTTCTTTATACAGAATGAAGCTCGAATGAGAATAGTGAAAACACTTGAAGAGTTTGATCTGGGTCCAACTGAAAAGTGTGTTCGAGTAAACTCGGTATCCAGTGGCCTGGCTGGAGCTGACCTGGAGACTCTCCTCCAGTCCCGAGTCCTGCCATCCAGCCTAATGCTACCGAAAGTGGAGGGTCCTGAAGAAATTCAGTGGGTGAGTAGCTAATGCTTTGCTGTAAGACACTGGGCCAGCTAAGGAGTAGCAGATAAAAAGATTGGTGTGTCACTGGTTTTTTAAATGCATACAGAGAGGAGAGAGAGAAGGGCAGTGAGCAAACGGAGTAAGCACAAGCACCTGTTTCCTTCCCCTGGACCGAGTGCTTTGCCCAAAGCATTCTGTACAACAGCTCCACTTTTTGAAGAAAGGTGCTTCTGCTTCCTGATTGAACTTGTAGTGTGATGAACACACCTCTCATGGCCCTCACAGAGCAGACCCAGGACCGTGGTTTGCCTGCGTGTGGCATCCCTGTTCCAGGCTGCAGGCCGGAAGCCAAGGCCTCCACCTGGAAGAGCTATGACGTAAGGGGCACCTGCTGAGATGCATTTGAAATCATCACTGGCAGTGAGAGGACACTCGCTGCATATTAAAAAATGAACCCGAAGGAAGGGAAGAAAAGGTCACTGCTTAGGGCAGCTAGAGGAATAAACAGGAAGCTTTTAACTAGTGGTTTTAATTAGCACAGATATTATTTCCTGAACAGTTCTCTAGTGCGTCCTTTTTTTAAATTGTTGACAGGTGTGCTTGCGTTTCATGACAGACCTATCAGCCAATAAAAGCCTGAAATATAAAGTGGATGGCATGTCACATTACTTAAGAAAACTTTTGAAATGGGTTCAATTATAACTGTGCTTGTTTTCCTTGCGAAATAAGGAAAGGCTAGATATTATTGGGGAGTTGCTGTTATTCTGCAGGTTTCTGTGGAACGAAATAACCTTTTAGTTGGATTCCCCCTGGGACAGAGCCCGAGATCTAGAGATGCTGGGTGGGTTTGTTGTGGGGATGAATGGGTAGTGTGGGACCACAGTGATATCTAGTATTATCTTGAAGTTTTTGGAAACAGCAACAGCTCTCCTCTCGTAACAACCTGGTGAAAGTCCTTACCTTTTTCATTTTTATTTTTTTAATACATCTCTATATAGCAGATCTGTCCTGTTCAGTACAGGGATCACCTGACACGTGGTGCCTGAGCCCTTGAAATGTGGCCAGTGCAAATTGAGATGTACTCAAAGCATAAACTACACACCTGATTTTGAAGACTGGCTACTCCCCTTGTGAGATTTTTCTTTAAAAGGATGTAAAATATGTCAATAAACTTTCTATTGATTGTACGCTGAAATGTTATCGAGGATCTATCAATTTGGATATAAGAGATGATGAAAATAAATTAACCTCCCCTGTTCCATTTTACTCTTCGAATAGAGCCACTAGAAAATTTAAAGTTGTACACATACATACCACTGTTTCTGTTAGATATTTCTTCAATTCCATCCTCAGGGACTAGTATTTACTTAGTAAAGTGGAGTTCTCCTGGCAAGGATACCCTCAGACTCGGAGAGACTGGCGTGATTGTGTTAATGGCCTAAGGGCTCAGACTCCATTCAGATATGTCTTAAGTTGATGGAAAAGGACTCTGAAGTCACTTCTCCCTTTGGTTTCATCGTTAATGCCTATTTATCACCAGCATTACCCTTATTTAAGAGGGGGATACCCCCAGACTTCAGCCAAGGCCTCTGTACTCTGTTTCAAATTCTTGAATGTATGGGACATGCTGAAATTTAAATAGAACTAACTCTCCCTGAGCAGAAGTCGTCTTTGGAGCTGTTTATTTTTTCCTCTCCGTTTGTATTTATGCGAAGCGTAAAAACCCAGAGCCTGATGCACAACTGAAAGATGGGCTTACTTGTTTTCTTTTGTGTGAGAATCTCTTGCTCGCCTTTTGTGGCTAGTGTGGGTTCTTGTTTGACTGGCACGGCTTATTGGACTATAACAAGCGTAACTCGGCCTCTTTTGTCGCGGGACAATTCTCCCACAAATCCCGAACAGTGAGCATTCTTCCAACACACTATTGGGTGTGCACTGGAATTGAAAGAATTGCTGAGCCCTGCTACTTCATCTCCTCCCCAATCTCTTTGTAAATTTTCCCCCTTCTTATCCTCCCCCTCCCCAGCCCCATCCACCTCGCTGAAATGAACACTTTACCAGGCCGGAAACATTTAATCGTCTCCTTTTGAAAAAAATTAATTGAAACTTCTCCACTAGTTACCTTTTGTGTTAGTACTTAATGCAATTTTTTAAGAGAGAGGGGAGAAGGGGAAGGGGAGGAGGGGCTAGCATATTTAATTTTTTAAATGCCCTCCTATTGGCTTAAAAACAAAAGACACTGAAGATTTGACTCAGTAAGAACAGGGAATATCTTGTAAAAAAAAAAAAAAAAGGTTTACCTAGTTGTAAACCTTATGGTTTTTGTAGTTAAAATGATTATCACAAAGAATAGTAACATTGCAAATGTTCTCTAATGAGCAAAGAAAATCTACTTGTTCATAGTCAACTCCCCCCCCCACTAATATTTCACTGCCCATTCTCTAGCTTAATTGTGACATAAATTATGTTTTCTTTTACCTTGCATTGAAAACCATGAATTTGGTCACATCGTGGCCTTCTCTGCTTTGGTTGAGTTATTCCTTTCCGTGGAAGTTACTAAGGGAGGTGATGGTGTCTACAAAGGGAGGGGCAGGGAACAACCGGGAATCATTCCTCATTACTGAAAGCTGTGATTTATTTTAGCCTAATTGTAAAGTTACTGCAAATTGCTCAAAAGCTTTTTAAAGATCCCAGTGATTAGATTTTTTTAAGGGGGGGGTACACAGTAGAGGAGGGGGCAGCTAAAAGGGGAAATAACACCTCTAATCCCGCTTCTGGTAAATAGGCTGCCAGCTTTTAAAATGAGTTTCCTTTCTATTAGTCAGAATATTATGCTAAGCCTTAAGCATTAGTTTTTTTATGTTGCCATAGCAGCCTTATTCCTGCAGGGTGGTGACCTGTGATGATTACAGTACAAAGCTTATAGGGTCTTGAAACCCCCTTTGAAGATGAAAAGTCTTTGATGGTTTATATTTATGCAAATCTCTTAGATATGATTTACCCAACTGAGACTGAATGGAGAGATGATTAAAATTCCCTTTTCCTTTGATATCAATTAATGGCAGAATATTCCTTAAATTTTAAATGAATATATGTTTTCATCTTTATTTACAAAAATATCTTTATCATACCTGTATTGCTTTTTTATCTTCCCACATCTTATTAGATCTAGATAGACATAATAGATTTACAATTTAGATTGTGGGTTTTTTTTTTTCCCCTTTTGAAAGGGGAGGTGGGGGGAATCTGGGCGAGAGCTTTTGTATGTTTCCAGATGATAGATTTTTGGAATTTGGGCTACCCCACTGGCAGCACAGAGCTAGCTGTGAACTGGTCTCATGGAAAAAATTGGCAAGCTTTGGTCTTCAAAGAATTAAACTTCCTTTTTAAGGTCTTCCTAGGTAAGCTAAAAAAATTTTGAAGAAAAACCTTCAGAACAAAGGGTAATGGTGCTATCAGGAATAATATAGAATCCTTGTAGAAGGCAGCTGAACAGTTACACTGATGGCAGTGCTGGGCACGAGAAAAACAGAATGGCAGGTAGAGGAGCCGGCATTGTTTTAAGGGCCTACTATTTGCATTTAATGCAAAGAGGGCTATAGGTCTCAAGTAAATATGGTTTCAAGGGAAGCATTTAAACTTGCATTCTCTCCTTCCAGTCTAACTCCTAGGCCTCAAATTGCTCCTCTGGGGGAAGGAGATTGCAATGCTTGGGGTTTTACATTTAGTTTGGTGGGAACTTTGTTACTTTTTTTTTTCTGTTTCCTTTTTTTTTTTTTTTTTAATTCTTTTGTGTAGAGGAAGAAGGCTGGGATATTACTTCCTCAGGTCAAAGACTTAAATACTACTTCTGTGGCTAGGTTTCAGGGGTTGTACTTTTCCCCCCACTAATCACCTATGACACTTTTTAGTTTTTAGACAAATTCTCATTCCACTTAAAAGGCCGAAAACTTGAACAACCAATGAATTTAATCCCCTTTGTGGAAACTGCAATGGGTTTGCTCAATTTTAAGGTAAGAAAAACCATAATGTGATTACATAAGTTAGTATTTGATTTCTCGTTTAAAGAGAATTGTTTTGAATTTTACCATCTACTTAAAAAATATATTTTTAGAAGGGCTTATAAGCAAGATTAAACCTTGATCACTATTTGTTATCTGTAATAGTCCAAAAACAAAGTATCAGCATCTTAGAAAACAAAGAAATTGATTAAGGAAAAAAGAAAAGCTTCCCAGTCCTAAATCTGGAAAACAAAATATTGACATATCCTAGTAATAATTAAGTAACTAATCACTTTATACATATGTGCTTTGAATTATTACATTTATAAGGTAACTGTACATAAAAAACTTATATTTTGTCACTTGTTTAAATTAACTTGGTTCATTTTCTTTCCATTTGAAATTTTTCTGGCTTCTTTATAGCAGTCTTAGTTCTAACATCTAGCAGATAAGCTCATTGTTTGTAAGTTGATGTGCACAAATAATTTATGGGCTATTATTTCACTTTGCCACATTAGAACATAAAATATGTTCTAATCCACATAAGCCAAGTGTTTTTAACGTGGTATGGGTGCATTAAATGACCTGCCTTCCCAAATTCTTGGCTAGCTTTTTGGTCTTCTTTTATAGCGTTTTGAAAATATGCATCTCATTCCATCTGACCTGAGAACAGTCACCTAGCACTCCCTGCAACCTCCCCTCAGAGTTTCTAGCTCTTTTTGTTTCTTTTTCTGCCTCTTCTTCTGCCCCAGAGAGCAAAAGGAAGAAATCACTAAAAACAATGGAAAAGGTAGTTGCCGTGCTCTGGAGAGAAAATGTGTGAGCAAATGTTTAGAAGAAACCAAGACCTGTGGGATGGTACAGGAGGGGCTGAGTGAGGATGTTTGGGGGCTGCCTGCAGCCTTGTCTTGTGTCAGCTCGTTTGCACAAATAGCCACCAGCTTGTCCAGCCTGCCTAGACCCCTCCAAATAGAATCAAAAGCACATTCTTTAGATGCAACCAGATTCATACAGTGATTTAATTTTAAGCACTGTTTTACCATTTGATTGCATAATGTACTTAAGGAGCCCTTCCAGGGCCTGAAATGAATCAGCAGTGTCCCCACCAGTTTCTCATTTCTTGCCACCCATATCTATATTAGCAGGTTACATCTCTACCTTCTGAGATTCACAGTTCTGTCTGTGATGAATATTATTAATCTTTATATTCATTTACAAATGTCCAAGTTGCTTTCTTAATATATCATGAACGACTTGTTGCATTTTATTTTCCCCTCTAAAGTTGTAGGTTTTGTGTCCATGTCTTTAATCTTGAGACCATTTACTTGAACCTAATGTAAATAATCCAATTAGTTTGATTTTAAAATTCTTTCCTTCTCTCCTGTGGTTTTATGTCTATTATTTGAGAGTCTTTGGAAGCACAAAAACAAATTTGAGGAAAATATAAACAAGTTATAGTATAATCACAATGAGTAAACTCAAAGTTCCTCTAGAAGTTGGATGACATACGTTGAACATTAGAAGCATGTTCACTGTATGGAAAGCTATATTAACATAATCCACTAGGCAAGGCAAAGGCACACAGAGCACTTCTATGACTGATACTAAATTCCTGTGGGAAGGGTTTAATTTGGACTGGACTTATAGGACTGCTTCAGCCTACTAGGGTTAGGAGCTGGGTCTCTGTTACTGGGGTACCCTGGGCTCCCACAATTTGTGCGTTTCTGTGAGACTCGGTTCTGTTCTGCTCTTTTCCAGGCAGTATGTGAAGAAACAGTAAAGATTGGGCCTCCACTGGGCCTTTTTCTAGATGCAGTGGTTTTTGGAGGAGAAGATTTTCGAGCCAGCATAGGTGCCAAAGACTTCTCTCTCTTCCTCATCTGTGTGTGTGTGTGTGTGTGTGTGTGTGTGTGTGTGTGTGTGTGCCCGCACGCGTGTCTATACTGTATACAATTTTTTCTTTGCCCCCCTCACGGACATTTACATAACAATGTGTATTTACCAACCATGACAATGGCTTTTCCCCACTTCCTGATAATTTAGGGCTCCTCAGAGCTGTCCTGCTTCCAGAACACTACATTTTTTACTTTCGTTCATTTGTAAAGTAACTGATGAAAAGCTTGTTGCACATTGAAGAGTATACGTTGCTCCTAATAAACACACTACCTGATCAGCCTCATGGTGGCTTAAATGTTCTGTCTTCACATCAGTCTGAGGGCTGGCTTGCCCCTTTCAAACAAATATAAAGTGCTTTCACATTGCCCTCGTGAATTATTTTTCTACATTAAATGTAGTATGTAAATATTATTTAAGCCAGACCTTAAATTTACTTTAAAATATATTCCAAAGCCCTTCTTATCAAGTATTTACTGAGGCCTTGCTGATTTTGGTTTTCACTGATGTTCCCCGTTCCTAAGCACTGAGCTTCTGGCCAGGGTGTTGGTGTAACTGGGGTGGGTAGTGACACAGAACCCATTTCCAGAACAGCATACCATTGACCTGGAGACATTTTCCCTAAGCAGCCAGTACCACAGACAAGCAAACAGTGAACGCCATCCACACACACATACACCTCCCGTGTGAGGTGAATAAAAGGAATTTATTTTAATACTAGTGCTCCCTGGAGACTTGTGTGTCCCACAGCTTGGTGGACTGGAGAAAGCATTGCTCCCGGAATAAGTAACTTTCCCTTACTCCCTCCACACCTTGAAGTGTTGGGCCCAGAACCTCAGTGAGAACAGGACATTCATTGCAAACCCAGCACAGTTGGGCAAGCCCGGCTCAGCCATTGTGCACTTATGTGAGCAGTCAGCCGTGTCCCTGCCCGCTTCTTAAGCCACTTTCTGTGGTGCTGTCGTTGGACTGACACTTCCCAAACAATGACAAGATGGAGAAAAATCTATCAGGAAATCATGGTGACCCTAATGCCACCTCCTGAAATAAACAGGGCCTTTCTTTGTGGCATGTAGAAATGGTTATATTGAGAGACGCTCAGCCAGTGAAATAGACATGTATGTGGTTTAGATCTGCCCCTCTGTGTCCCTCTCTTCCTGTACATTTGAATAAGTATTGTTCTGAGAAGCATTTCCCAGGGAGACACAGCTGTCTGTACAAACTGAATTTTTATAATAAGTGCCTTTCCAAAGTTAGTAAATAAATAATAAATGTTTCTCAAAGTGAAAAGCCTCTATTTTCTGTCCACATTCCTGTTTTCAGGAGCAACAAGTAGTAAAGAGACCCAGGACATCCTCTATGCCCGGCAGAAAATTGTTGTGGTAGCAAAGGCCTTCGGCCTACAAGCCATTGATCTGGTGTACATCGACTTCCGGGATGGAGACGGCCTTCTCAAACAGTCAAGACAGGGAGCTGCCATGGGCTTCACTGGTATGACTTCTAATGTGATCTTTGAAAGCAGTGTTTAGATTAGCAACTATCCCAGCAAAAGAGAAGTAGAACCAGAAAACGCATCTCTAACATCACCAGAAGTCTCATATATTTATCCCCCTATCTGCCACAGGAAAAGTTCCAATAGAACTGACAAACAAATCACATTTTTATTTGGCTTTGAAAAATCAAAAGATGGTCTACTCATTTTATTTTCTCTTCACATTCATTACCACTTGTTTTTCTATCCTCTTCAGTATTTTATTATAGTTTTTAGTTAAGTCTTGGGAAGGGGTGAGGCTGTTTCAAAAATGGTTTTGAGTGAATTGTTAGAAGAATTAGGAATGATGTGTAGAAGACTTTCCCCAAATAGTCAAAATATTAATTTGTTTCTTTAACAAATGTTGATATCATCTGTGATCTGATTTGCACACATAACTAGTTTTTCCTTCTTTGGCCACTCCAAGCCCTTCTCTCCCCCATTTCCCAGTTAAAGTATGGGCGCACCTGGCAACACGTGGGCCAGTGACCTGTGGGGTCAGCAGAGGCCTCATGGGGCGCAGGTGAGCATCTGCCCATCGGCGTACCTGGTAGCTCCTGACCTCACAAAAACAGGAAGCCACTGAAAATGGTGGGTTTTACCACAGAAATATGAGAAATGTGTATATTTTTGTAAAAGTACCATAGGACCTTTTGGCCACTATGGGGACCATAGACCAGCAGTCCTTTCTTGTTTGTTTTCATGCTGAAAATGCTAAGAATAGTACTAGGAAATACACCAAGTAATGAGAGAATGAAGCAAGTATCACTTCTATCAGTATTTTGATACTTGTATCTAATTTGCATTTGCTGAAAGAAAAGTCTCATAATGTCCTCTGAAATGTAAAAGATGGCTGGACGGAGTATAACTTAACCCAAAACAAAATCAAAAGACAGAGTAATTAGTTAAAGAATAATATAGTTATTTTAGAATTAAATAAAGCACTGAAATTTGTATTTTTAACACAGAACTAAAATAATCATGAACTTCTAATTCTTTGAATAAAAAAAAGGAAAGGTGATCCCTTTTAGAGAAATGTTTTTCCATTATCTGAACTATTCTTTGAATGACTACTCCCTATGTATAATAGTGACTGAGAAAGAAAAGAGCCCCCTGACATGGCCACGAGGTGGTTCTTTTTTTTTTTTTCCGGTTGTGGGGCCTGAACTCTGGACCTGGGCGCTGTCCCTCAGCTTTTCAGCTCAAGGCTAGTGCTCTACCACTTGAGCCACAGTGCCACTTCCAGCTTTTTCTGTTTATGTGATGCTGAGGAATCGAACCCAGGGCCTCAGGTATGCAAGGCAAGTGCTCTACTACTGAGCCAGTAGGAGGTTGTTCTTGTCCCTGTCTCTTTCCAACAACTGGTTAGGATGTGGCCCAAATGGAAAACGTTGGAGGGAAAAAACTTCACGAAATCTATCTAATAGACCCTGATGTCATTTTCCTAAAATGTGTGGCACTGGCTGCTAGGCAGCCAGATGTTGCCCTGTAGTCAGAACTGACTCAATAGAAAAGAGAGGGTCCTGGCCTCTGCCACCAGCCCCCAGAAATGACCTGGGCTTCCTCAGCTTCCTCTGGGGTGCTGTTTGTCCCAGAGACTCTAAGGGGGTGGGAGAGTTTCTGCGGGGCACAGGAGTGAATTAAATTGGTCCCCAATTTAATCACAGAAGACAGGCTATTTCAAATCCGGTTTAAATTTCTAGACTGTGCCCAACTCAGCACGAGAAACTTATGGACCTGGCACTGTTGTTTCTCCACAACAGGGAGTATTAAATCACTGAGAAATGGAGGCGGGGGGACGGGGAGGAACTGAGGGCATGGTGCCCATTGCATATTCAAGTGAACACGACCATACGCGGGGCCACACACTAGAACCATTCTGTAATTTTTAAAGAGAAGGTCTTTGTTGCCCCAATTATATTTCTACAGATAAATAAAAGGCAATTAAAAGGTATGAGATTATGTATAGTATTTGTTTAAAGAAATAAATGCTTTTACTACTTTAGACTACTCATGATCTGTTTGGCATTTAATTTCCATACCTTACGCCTTTCAGGAGAAGAGAGGAAAGGAGAGAAAAGAAGAAAGTCCAGAGGGAGGACCTGTGGGGGGGAGAGAGCAGGCGGGGACCATGAAAGAAATATAAGTACCCTGGAATACCTATCTGGACCAGGTAGTAGAAAGGTTTAAAATCCACAGGAAAGATTGTGTTATCCACAACACTGATAAAGAAGATTGAGTTTGGGCTATAAGAATTTTCTGTACTTTCAAAATATATATTTCAAAATTTGTCATGTTTTAAAAGTCATATACCCAAATGGGGGCTATAGTTTCTTTACTACAGTCATTATTTCCTGGGGTAACAATCCATGTTGATTGACTTTAAATCGGTGCATTGGCTAGATAAATAGTTACTAACTTTAGGTTTTGTTTTTTGTTTTTTTTTTTTAATAAAAAGACACTCGAACTAAATCTTGGAATAAAGCTTTACCAGCTGACTTAGTCATTATAGTTACTCTGGGGATGCATGCTGAGAAGAAAGATTATAAATATGAAGCACTATAGGTTTTCTTCTTTTTGCAGTCTTTTGTAGAAGACAAAAATGACACCATCATACAGTTACCTAAAAGACTTGACAGGTATTGATTTAAAGCAAGATATATCAAGTGGCACTGTAAAAAGGATTTCATGGTCATAAATTTTAATGTCGTCCAATTTTGCACCCTCTCAGTAACTTGTCAATAACAACTCTTCTGGATAAAATATTTGCCTCATTCTCACATGGCATTAAAGCCTGTGGCTAGTTGTTGGAATACATACAATACAATAAAAGAGAAGTTCACATATGAATGTATGGAAATTTCTAAAACCTAAAAATAGCCCAGTTACCAAAATATAGGTACCCAGGTGCTCTCAGAGATTTCATAGTATTGTAAGTAGATTATTTGCTCCTCAAATTACAGTACCTATAGCAGGAAGTTGCTATGAAATATGCTTTGTTAATTATGTACATAATTGTAAGTTATGTAAATAACTTAGAAAATTCAGGGCTAACAATTAGTAGAAAATGACTACCAGAACTGGCAACCTTTATTAATAATATAGTAACAATTGTTATATTACAAAATATAATCTCAATATCTATTATTGGAAAGAGCTCTTATGTTGTTTCCAGATATTATTCTTCAAATAATTTAAAGTTCTATGATTTGCTATTTGAATAATACTGCTATTAAATAATTATTATTAAATAAATTAATAAATTATTTATTAAAATAATAAATTTAAATTATTAAATAATAATTACTGTTTAAGTAATGTTTAATGATAATACTTAGTAATTTAATATTTAACAATAGTGTTACAATTATTTATTATTTAAATAATAGTGATTTAAATAATCATAAAGTACTATTTTTATATAGGTTTTTTAATGTTTTATTAGTATGCTTACAGAATGAAATAGCAATGAAAGGATTTTGTACTTATAGCATGGCAAAGAAAAGATATTAAACTCCTTTAAATGAAGAACTAAAAATCCAACATTGTTCCTATTTCTATTCCACAGAATAATTGAAGTAACAAAACTTTATAAAAAGATTTTATAAATGTATAAAAAAATTATAAATGCATAAAAACATTTTCTAAAACATTCAGGTTGGTTTAATGCATACTAGGTAAATATTAAAACAACTATTTTAAAAGCTGAGTAAATTAATATACCAACAAATATATCCAAGAGAGTGAATGAGCATTAAGAGTACATTCATTTTTAAAGAGGCAAATTGTATCTGTAACTTTATCATGTAATAAAACAATCTTACCATTATTATATCATTAAATTATCTTGCATTTTATTAATGGCCTAATTAGATTTCACATTTCCCTGATTACTAAACTGTTTTTTTCCCAACAACAGCATGATTTCACAGAAGCCTTAGACACATAAATCTGTACGATATTTTTATTTAAAATCCTTAATCTGTATGATATTTTTATTTAAAATCCTTAAGCTTCAAAAAGAACTAAGTATTTCTGAAGGTATATCTATAGAGATAGGAATTTTTTCTAGCGGTGTGTAAGGTGCTTATGAAGTGGGAAACAGCTGCCCTTCATTCCAGAAGCAAAAAGGGAAAATCTGCATGTATTTTCGATACAGAAGTTTTCCGTATACTTTCAGTAAAATAGAATCATCTAAAGGCCACAGCATTCAAATCTGCTTTCTACCTTAGGTATTAAATACACTATTTTATTGAAATAAATACGTGTTAGAAATGACACATGTTCATCTTAAAGGAAGAAAATTAATATTAATATTGTTGTAATGTCTGTTTCTATAAGCTATATGAAAACGGATGTGCTACTTCTACAAGGTATCGTGGGAGGTGTCATAATTCTACAAAATAAGCAAAAGACAACTTGCCACTATTGGGACATTTGATGATCAGTTTTATTCTACTTTAACTCCAAATGATCACTCTAATTTGCAGACATTATCACCTAAATTCCCAAGCAAAACAGTTACTCAACAAGCTGCCTGGCCATTCCACCTGTAACTAAAAACAGAGATTATCTGCACTGAGGTGGCATTTCTATAGGATCAGAAACACAATTGTTTGGTTATTATGTGATACGTATTCTGGAAAAGCTTGCCTGATTATGGTTTGGTTTTATTCTGTTGTGTGTGTGTGTGTTTTTTTCCTACAAAAAAGTTTGCAGTTAGCTATTTAGCATATAGTGAGACATTTGGAGCACACATTTTGTTTGTACATCTGTCCATAGGTGAAATTCTGGTGTGCTTACTCTCTTCAGGTAAGCAGGTGATCCACCCCAACCAAATCCCCGTCGTCCAGGAGCAGTTCACTCCCTCCCCAGAGAAAATCCAGTGGGCTAAGGAACTGATTGCTGCCTTTAACGAGCACCAGCAATTAGGAAAGGTAAATGTTTTGTCACCGCCTTGGGTAAAACAGGGGTTTAAAATACTCTGGGGGAGAATGGAAAAAATGTTTGAATAGCTTGAGGAAAATTCATTTTATTTGGTGATGGTGGGGTGAAGGGTGAGACAGTTGGTGAAGGTAGATTTCCCCTCTCCATTCCTAAATATCTCACTATAGCTAGCTCTCCAGTCTCTTGTTTTATCCTTTTCATAAAATACATTGGCATCCTTAGAGAAAATAGAAGTCTGTTTAGTTTTTCCTCTGTAGAATTCCATGCAGCATCATATGAAAATAATTTTAGATCAAAGTGAGAGCAAGTTGTAATGAAATAAACACAGTTTGAACCAAATGGTTCTTGTGGAGAAAAGAAATAAATTTCAAGTTATTTTAATTTGAGGGAGGGGCACAAAAAAGTACAAAAATCTCCTCTGGTTTAATCATTTAAGAGTGGGAGGTTGTATGTGTGTTTGTACCGATTTCTGGACTTGAGATTTGGATAGAATGGAAAGCAAATTAACACTGGAGAACGGTTGTTCCTAATTTAGTGCATCATTGAGCCTCACGTTTCCTGCTCTGTGGGTTTCTGCTATGTAAATATTGCAGTGGTAATGCACAATCTGTCTCCACTTTGTGCCAGTAACACTTAAATTAGGTGTCGCCTGAAGGAAGATTTTATGCTAGTTGCAGCATTGTCAGTTAATTATCTTAAAGGTTATTTGCAATAATACCGTTTGCCTCTTTTTAAGAGGATAGGAGGGAAAGTTGCATCTATAAATCTATCCTAGAAGTAATCTCTAAACTCAGCCTTGTGATTCCCATAAGGAATAAAGTTTTGATGCCTTCAATGCAGATTTACTTAGGAGAAAGAACAATGAAAATAATGAAGGTTTTGAATGTTAAAGTGTCCCTTCTTTAAAATTTTTAAAAAATTAAAAAGAAGAAAAGCAGGTGCAGTGGTAAAATCTGAGAGGTCCGTGTGAGAAGTGACCTTTGCCCTTCCACCAACAGCAAAAACACCTGAGGACCCCAGGACTTGTAAATATGGGTGACAACATTACATGAGTCCTTCCCTATGCTATGGCCTTCAACATTGACCTTCAACCCTGACCATGCATGCACACATGCAAATGCACATGCATGCATCCTCATCTTTGCACAGACTCACTAACAGTCAGAATATGCTATATTGGAAACATCTATACTTGCTTGGGTGTGTGTCATTTCATTATGAAGATCATCCTTTCATTTTGCATCCACAGTGGCCATCAAAAATAAATAGGGCAGTTCATAGAAAATATTTATTTTTCTTTTTTTTCTTAATCTTTAACTAGTTGTACAGATTTCAATTCAACATGTCAGTTTATGAGTACAGTATTGTGAACAGTGTCACTCCTATCATTCTCCCCCATCAAATAGAAAAATATTTCTGTGTTGACCTGTTGTATTTTGTCCATCTCTACATCTTAAATCAAAACTCCAGATCCAGCCAGGTACTGGTGGTTCACCCCTGTAATCCTAGCTACTCAGGAGGCTTAGATTTGAGGATTACAGGTCAAAGCCAGCCTGAGAAAGGAAAGTCCATGAAATTCTTATCTCTAATTAACCATCAGAAAACTGGAAGTGGAGCTGTGATGCAAAGTGGTAGAGTGCTAGCCTTGAGAAAAAGAGCTCAGTAGCAGTGCCCAGGCCCTGAGTTGAAGCCCCATGATCGACAAAATAAAATCCTCTATGAATAAGCAGACATTCCCTTACAGAGAAGACCAAGGACGAATTTACACATGCGAACAACTCCATCCACTTCCTTCTTGCTAAGTAACAGCTAGCCTGCATGAATACACATACCAACTTCCTCTACTTTATTCTTTACACCAACTAAGGATGCACATATGACAAACACTGCTATTGAAATAGTAAACTGAGGCAGCGTGTACTCCATTAACACAACAGCGCAAGAGTTGCAGGGTGAGCTGGCAGAGCTTCCATGAACCATCCTCACTGCCTTGCATGTTGCGTAGCAAGGAAGGTGGCCACCTAGCCTTGTAAGCAGTAGGCTATTAGACAGGTTACCATCCATTTCACTAACCTCCAAACAAAACTCAAACCAGAAACATTCTTTTCCTAACATTTCGGTTCTTGAATAAGAGAACAACAACCTTTTCGTTGTATCTTGAAAATGTTGTTCCCAGGGGAATTGCCCATGCCTTCTGATTAAGTGTAAAATTCTGAACCTCTCCTCCCTGCAAGAAGAATTGCCCTCTTGTTGGGAGCATAAGCTTTCACAACACTGTGGTAGGATGGTTTTTCTTAAACAACCATAGAAATTCGAGCGGAGGAGAGACAACCTATTAGGTCATTCCTTTCCTTCCCAATTTGTGGAGGTATATTTCCTACAGCAAATTCTCCAGGTGCTTTGTCCAGCAATGTTCAAATTATTCATATAATGGAGTGTTCAGTTAGCATGTTTCTTTTACTTGCATATAATCTATCTGGCCACAAAAATTGGTGACACTGGGTCTTGAGGGGTTCTTGGATTCTTGGAGTTTAATGGTACGGGTTCTGTTCATAAAGATTTCCGTATAAATAGGTAATTTAGTTGTAGAAAGAATCATCTCCAACAAATGTCTAATCTATTTAGCTTCAAATGGGAATCAGTTGATGAAAACATGGACTCTTCATTATTTCCCACAGCACAGATGACTCTTTAAAAATTGAAAACTGATGGTTTATGTCATAATGAGACACTTGGACATTTCTAAAAGACTTCCCCCTAATTGAACAAAAATGTCATTCAAGTAATTTAACTAGAAACAACCCAAGAATGTAAAATTATATATCTTTGCATTTCTGTATTTTCCTGCTCCTATCTTAAATATTTTGCCCAAAGACCAAAGACATAGCTAAGTTCATAGTTAATACTGAGTCATTTGTGTTTTCTATAGTAATAACAATTACGGCTATTGTTATTCAAACATTAACAGTCCTACTTTTTCTTTCTGTCTTCTCCAAAGGACAAAATTAATAGAAGTAGTTAGATCATGAAAAGATGATTTATTGGGGTTCAGAGTCTTTGATATCACAGATTTTGTTTTCCTTTATTTCAATGGAAAAAAAGGATGTTGTAGATGTGGAGTTTAATGATTTTAGCGTCATGTCAGGGAGAAAACCACTTTAAATTAGAAAATAATAATAATCAGCTCATTCACCTATTACTCTATGGCAGGTAATACTTGGGGACTGTGTTGTTTCAGCAGTCTCAAGAAGTCTTTCAGGCTAAAGAATTTGTCCTGGCATAGCAATCCCCACTAGTCAGATGGAAGGTAAAATTAGGGACTCAAGATTATCTTCTTTCATTAAAACTGGTCAGCATCTATGCTCCTATTATATTTTTTTGGAGGGGGGTTCAGTCCTGGAGCTTGAACTCTGGGCCTGGGCACTGTTCCTGAGCTCTTCAGCTCAAGACTAGCGCTCTACCACTTGAGCCACAGCACCACTTCTGCCTTTTGCTGTTTATGTGGTGCTGAGGAATTGAACCCAGGGCCTCATGCATGCGAGGCAAGCACTCTACTACTGAGCCACCTTCCCAGCCTCTGCGCCTATTTTAATTCCTCAAACTGAAAGCTGTAATTTAGCTAATAATAGCAGTTGTGAGGTACCCATCCACATGTGAGTCAAACTGGTCTTCCCATCCTTGCAGAAGAACGTACTTTGAGATGCAACCAGCATCAGATTAATTTTATTAGCTTTAAATTATTGAACAGAAATACTGCAGTGAGGATTTCCATGTTATTTGTCTTAAATTTATAAAGGATTTTCTTAAAAGTTAGTTCCATTTTATATTTTCTTTCATAATAATGGTGATTACAACAATATTGAAAATTCTCCATCCAGAACTAGATTTAGTATTGACTTACAGAAGAAATTGGACTTTAACAGTTCTTTATTCTTAACCTAGAATTTTATGTAGTATGAAAACTGGATATTTAAAATAAAAACTTCACAAGTAAAGAATTAACATTGATATAAATAGAAACTAACTTATGTAGAAATAAATATGTATAAGATACATATTAATATTAAGTATATTTGAAACTATTTTTTCACATCTGTATTGTGAACTTAGTGTTAATTTTTTTCTTTTTATTTCTTCATTACTTACTGGGCAAAAATGATAGCTAGAGGAATGAAAATTTATTGCTTTTTAAAAATAATAATCATAGGGAAATTCAAATGTAAGAATTACATTTCTTTCTAGAAAAATGTCAAAATTCTAACAAAAATTTGAAGGGAAATAAACTTACATACATGTATGTATAATTCATATGATAGATTTTTAAATTGCTTTCTTAGAACACACATGTTTATTTTTGCAATATCTGGCTACAAACATGATTGCTTCATTTTCAGTTTTCCAAGCATCATTCTGTTTTATTCATATTATTGCAGTGTTTTACTTGGCTTTGGGAGAATTGTGTTTAATGTCTTCAATATTTTTCATTTGTTGTTATAGTTTCACAAGCTGGTTAAAGACCTAAAAGGGAGAAATTCATATTATAATCTAGATTCGATTAATGACCATAAAGGTCAAAAAGAAGGTCAGTGCCTGACATAGCAACTGTAAATGCCCACACATACGTTATAATTTTACTCATGAGCAAACAATAGTGCAAATTAACAAGAGGACATTATATATACCCTGTAACTGGAATATAAATTAAGAACTTCTCTCTTAATAAAGAAAATAGGAAGTCAGAATTGTTTTCCTCATGTAAGTCTTTTCATCTAGAAAAGTGCAAACAGTTATAAATCTCCCCTCCTCCATACTGAGCACAGAAGGTTTTCATAGGTATCTGATTGCAGCTCACACACCTTTCCTTTATGTTTCCAAATGCAAGGCTTTACAAAAGAAATACTGTTCGGTCCAGATGGCCTTCTCCAAGGCTCCCTGAGAGAACTCGAGAAGTCTCTCTAGCCAAAAATATTGTTTCCGCTTATTCAAGTGCCAGAAATCCCACTGCCAGCCTTTCACGCACATCAAATAAACCATCTAAAGATTTGGTTGTTGTCTTTGTCAACTGAAAGGGTTGATTCCACTAATAGATGACGATCCTTGCCAGCCATCCACCCTACCACCCACAGCCTTTCCCCTTTATTTGTGAGCAGGAATACTCAAGTCAGCACTGAGGCATTTCTGGTGGAAATGAAAGATGAAGGGACAGAACTCTATTTTTGAGATTCTTAGTAGTTGCTTCTTTCCCTTTCTGTCCTTGTCATTTCGTATTTTCAGAACTATGTGCCATAATATTTTACCTGAAACTGTCTAATTCTTAGGAATCAGAGAATCTCACAAAAATGACTTGATGATTGCTTTGACTAACACCAAATAGCAAATCTTTAAACCAATGAAGCAAAATCAGTGCGATCACACCCCAGTTCACATTATTTTCAATGGCAAATGTATATAGTTCATTATTAGAGGTTAAAAGTATTCATAGATAAAATCTGATAACTGTGATAAACCTGATAATTGAATTATTTGCATCATACTTAATTTATAACACATTCCTAAGAATATTGTAATCAGAATTGTTTTTTACTCTCATTTATATTTTTCTGGAATTCTGCTTTTACTCTCACTTTCTATTTTTCCTCTCAATTTTGAATTCTAGAAAATGTTATTCTCAGTGGATAAAAATCTCAGAAATCCTCTACTGAGGGCCCTTCTATTTATGACTGATCCAGGAAAGGTTCAGCAGATATGAGTATGGTTAGCATCAATGTGTTTCAGCTGGATGACAGACAACATCATGCTAGCGACAAACTAGTCTTAAAAGTATTCCATCACAATCAGAATGTGAATTTGGGTGTTTCAAACTTACAAACACAAGTGTTTTGTTTTGTGTTGTTTTTTCCAGAAACTGATAAGAAAAGAAACACCTATATCTGTTTTTCCAGGCCCTCCTCTGTCCCTGCCCACACTGTTCCCCGCTTCCCAACCCTGCTCTGTTCTTGTTCACTCAACCTGCCCCCCAATAGCACTTCTTGGTCAGCTCTGTTCAGCATAACACCCATTCCATGCTAATCATAAGCATTCATTCAGTCTCTGAAGGTAGGATGAAGGAGGCCACACATAAAGTCCAGAGCTCACGCAGTTCCTTCTTGCTTTCAAAACATGCACCTGAAGTCATGTTCTCAGTTCTACCTTTGCCACACAAACAAACCTTGGCTTTCAGTGTCTTTTAAGGGCAAGAAGAGGACCATTTTAATTCTGTAATCACTTGGTCTCTCTTATTCTCCATGTTTCTCCTTCTTGGGTAGTCTGGGTCTATAGATGTGTGTCTGTGTGTCTTCGCCATTCCTCCCTTGGCCTGCTTAGCTGAATTCTTTGTTCCTTCTTTTTCTTTACACTTCTTTCTCTCTCCCTAGACCCTGTCCTCACCCACCACATCCTTCCCTTCTCCTTTTTATCTGATCATAATGGAGAAGTTTGGAGCAATCTTTTTATATTGGATGTATTTAGTAAGGAATTTGATCATTCTTATTTATATTAAATAGGTAAATGGAGTTTTATTTTGTTAAAAATAGAAATTAAGCATTTCTAGAATTTCCTGTTTTCTTTCACTCTGTGTTAGTGGGCCTCTACAGGGGAAAAGAAAGTGGGATAATTTCTCATCGCCTCTCTAGAGAATAAAGAACTCTGTCTGTTGCATTGCACGCTTCCCTGAAGCACCCAGACAGACTAGCACCTAGAGCACACATTTACAAATACGACCCAGCTAACTGGCTTCCAATTTTTTGACAGTGCTCAGAGGAGATTATTGGGTGCATTTTTATAGACTATACATACTCATCTTCTGCTATCTTGTAGAAAAATGGAAATAAATTTTATTCATCAGCCAGTGCTCATCTGGTATACTTTAAAATACACATTGGTATTTTAGCAAATCTTTTAAAGTATCAGTTAGTTCATTAGCTCATTTGTGTCTGCTTTCCAGAAAACAGAATAAGCCTAGAAGTATAGCATTACTGGTCTTAGCTATACACTTATATAAAAATGTCATTTACTGTCTATCTCATAGGCAACTGCAGTTGATATTTGACATGCAACATTTTAAATTATATAAAAATTAAACATTGGTTTATTTCACACTTATTTAAAAATAAAAAATTAAATAAGATTCCCAGTTTCGAAAGGAAATCTGTGGCTAAGGGTGCAGCTTAATGGTATAGCATTTTCCAAGCATGTGTAAGATGCTGGATTTAATCTTTTAAAAAAAGAAAGAGAAATGAAAGAAAAGAAAAAAGAAATCTGAGATAAATGTGATAGCTATAGAACTCCATGTAATTTCTAAAAAGCCAAGAAATTATATAAAGCTATTTTTATATAAATGGAAAATTAAACATAAAGTCTAACTTGTTAGCAAATCTAGAAAGTATTTTATATTTCAACGAACTTATAAATTAGTCATTCTCATCTTAGTAAATAGCTTTCTATGTGGTTTGAGCTTTTTACAGTTTCCCTTATTTAAAAAAAAAAAAAAGAACACTTATCTATTCCTGTAGGGTCATTATGCCTATTGTGAAGTAAACCTTGGCTCCCTGGGTTTTCCCTGTGTTGATAAAATAAGGATCCTCGCATTCCACATAGGCCCTCCATCCACTGAGTAAGATCACATCCGAAGACAGGCAACCAAACATCTAACTCAGCCCTCCTCCCCTTTATCCATTGCCTCAGCCTTCCCTACCTCACTCCTACCAATCTTCCTTCCAGGCCTTCTACTGCTTCTTTTCTTTTCTCCTCTGCCCTTCCTGGAACTCTTGGTAAAGTCCTAAATTAATTTGCCAAATAGAATACATGAATGTCCCTACTTTCTATATAGAGCTAGAACTAAATAATTTCAGGCTTTCTTTCTAAAATGCAAAATGCCAATGTTCCTGCCGAGGTCCACATTCCCTGAAATGTCCTTCAGACATGACTGGCTCTTCATCCATCTTTGGGAGTGCTTCTTCCTTCTCCAGCCCATCTGCTGTCCAGTCCTCCTGTCCTGTGAGCCAGCCCCATGGCTTCAGATTAGGGACATTTAATGAGTTTCTTCTCCAGCTGATAATCTTAAGACTCTAAATTCTATTAAATCTACTTGTTTTCCATCTGAAGTTCTGTCAAGTCTCTGATTTCTAAAAAAAAAAAACAAAAAAAAAAAAACAAAAAACTACATTTCTGATTTGTAAGAGTTCAGAGGGGAGAAATTCCAGACATATATCTTCCTGCATTTTCAGCAACACCATACTTCTCAAACTCCTTTTCATTTTTTTTTTCAGTACTGAGAATCAAACCCAGGACCTTACATATTAGGCAAGTGCTCTGTCTCTAAGCTGAATCCCAGCACCAGCTATAAGAACTCTTACAGCTCTTAAAGCTCCTCTGAAGTCAAACTCTATTATAATTCAAATGTTCTGCTTCTCACTGGATGTTCATTGGTAAATGGAGTTAAATTATTTCTGCCCAATAACAGTAGCAATTTGTAGTGGTATTCCTGATGGTGTAATAGTAATCAGAACACAGGGTCCTAGTTTGGGGAATGATGACAGAAATCACGACGTGACATGTCACAGTGGCTGTAGCAGTGATTACCGTGTGGAGGATCAGCTCCTCTCACTGAAATCCTTGTGTGTAATGACCCAATAGGGAAGTGCCATTCCCATTTGACAGATGAAGACACTGAGTCTGGCAAGGTAACTGTTGCTTTAGCTCACACAGCAGCACTAGATGTTCCTGGATCCATTCAGGTGTGGCTAAGTACAAAGCCTGTGTCCTAACTTCCGCCTCAAGCAGCCTCCAAGGGGAGAGCCCAGAAAAGCAAGATCCGTCCTCCCTGGGTATCTTTGTGACCCTTTATTCCAGCCTCAAGCTTCTGAGAGCCACCTCAGGATGTACCTGCACTACAAAGTGTTCTATTTCTGTCTGGCAGGAAGTCACAGAGGGCTGCGTGGGGAGATCCGTGCTCTGTGGCCTTGCAGGCCAGCCCTGGCCAGGCAGCTGCAGCTACACAAAGACCACACGGGGTTTCCATTCTGCTACCCAGTGGTGGCTCAGTACTCTGAGTTTTGTTTTGTGCCAGTACTGGGACTTGAATGCAGGGCCGCATGCTCTCACCTGGCTTTTTTCCCTCTAGCCTCACGCTCTACCACTTGAATCACAGCTCCACATCTGGCTTTTTGCTGCTTAAGTCTCCTAGACTTTTCTGCCTAGGCTGTCTTCAAATCTGGATCCTCAGATCTCAGCTTCCTGAGTAGCTAGGATTGCAGGCATGAGCCACCAGCACTGGGTAGTATGATGAGTTTTGAAAGCCAGAGTTACACTACAGGAGAAGGTTCATGGAAGGAGTAGAGGATCTGGAGGACCTGCTGAAAGCTTTAACGTGAAGAATCGGTCTTGCTGCCTGGGACAGATCCCGTCCTCCTACCTTCTCTAAGCTCTGGCTCTGAGGCTGGGACTGAAAGGCTCTCCCCAGGCCCTCAGGGTGCTGCTCCCACCCTACTTCTCACTGCATTCCTACACCAGGTGCATAGCCGACCCCTTCCTATCTTCTACCTGATACATTCTTACAGTGACTCCAGGGCTTCCCCATCGGCAAAGTCATCTGTCTGAATGCCAGCCACAGATTGGCATAATGTGAATTGTTGTCCACACAGAATGACTTCAACTGAACTTTTTGAAATTTCATGTAGAGATACATTAGCATCTGTAAATTATCTGGCAATAGGAATAAATGGCTGCTGCATTTTAATTCAAAATATTACTAAGATTCTATCAAATTATCACTACAATTGGAAACGCTAAAAAAGAAAAATGTTCTCTATTTCCCAAGCTGTCAGTAATATTCTTTAACTGTTTTTCATGACAATGTTAAAGATGAGTATCCATAAAACAAGGAGTGGCTGACGTGCAGAAGCAAGTATTAAGAATAAACATTCCCTTTTTATTTCTGCTAACAAAGGGATGCCTTAGATTCTTTTTAGGACTCAAAATAATATTCACGTATTATTCAGTGTTAGTGTTTCTGACATAATCATTATGATAAGTACTTTCAGGTGGGAACTCAAATGATAGATGCTATATCCAGGTGGTCTCACATTCAGTTGTTAAAATTCTATTTTTATATATTTTATTTTCTGCCCATTATTTAAATGTTATTTTTTTCAGCCTTATCCTAAGTAATATTATCATTGAAATAACAGTATCGGTGTGGTATTATTATGTTACATCAAAATAAAATTTTAAACTAAATAGTGCCTAAAATAAATGTATATTCATTTTAATAGTTTTATATCACCATATCAGGTGCTAGTTGCCAGCCATATTTTGGAGCCCTTCCCCTCAGTTACCCAGCTTGGGGCCCGCTAAGAGCCCAAATCATCATCAGCCATGGCCTGGCCTCTTCTTCCTTCTCTCTGAGCAGATGCATTTGATCCTTTACATCTGGGCTTGGACATCACTTCCCAAAGGGAGTCACATCTCCCATCCAAAGCTTTCCCGCTTCCCTGTCCCTTGCTTTCCAGAGTGCAGACTCACTTACAAGTAGACGATCATTTCTACTTATGTCTATGTGATGTGTTTTGTCCCATTAGATAGGATGCTCCCTGAGTTCAGGGGCACATCTGTTTCACCCACTGCCCCAACAAACCCCTGTGCCCAACTAGACCAGGCACACAGGAGGTTCTAAATAGTTTAGGGAGAAAATGAGATGAGGACAGCTTGGAGGGGTAGGAAGTAGGGCCTAGGCCCTGTGACCATTTGCCTTGTACATGCTAGAGAAGGGCTCTTCCTCTAAGCTGCACCCCGTACCTGGCCCTCCTTTAGTATCTGCCATCCCTGTCTGGTTGGCCTTTATGAAGCATCTCCTATGAACCTGGTGTACCTAGCATGTCCTAGTATATGACTGTGGCAAGTTCCAAAACTTTGAGACCTAGCCTCATCCTTAAGGGTCTCCCCGCCCAGTGAGAAAGACACAAGGCATTCCAGTAATAGCAAGAGAGTGAGGCAAGAATGTAAGAAGGGAAGGAGAGGTGGTCAGGAAGACCATCCAGAGGTGGCATCTTCTCATATCTCAAAGCATTAGGAAAAGTTTGCCCAACAAAGGGTAAAGAGCTTTAGAGAAAAGACCAAAGCAGATGGCAGAGGTGTGTATGTGTGTGTGTGTTGGAAGGCAGTGTCCTAATGGGCTTTCCAGACACTAGGCTGAGAGAGGAGATATGGCCTTGGACTCTGTAAAGTCAAAGAGAGAGAATCAAGACCATCAAATCTGCTGCTGAGCCCATTAGATCTGCTTCAGAGAGATAACAGCCCAAACTCAGTGAGGAAGACACACACATACACACACACACACACACACACACACACACACACACAGAAACATCCCAGCTCCACCAGTGAGACAAGTGTTAGCCAGCACAGTAGCCACCACCTCTCCAGGAGCTCTGGAGGCCTGACACCCAAACTCTCATCACAAGTGGACACTACAACCACACTGTGCCCAAGGACTCCGGGTGGGATAGACAGAAGGCCTGCTGTGAAGGCATTCAGTGGGAGCACCCTACCTCCCTTCTGTGAGATGTTCAAAGAGCAGGTGGCTACTAGGAAGAGCAGTCACAGGAAAGGCCCGGACTGATGGACTACAGTCAGTGCATGGTACAACCAGGACCCAATGGGAAAGTTAGCAATGGCCAGCTGACTACAAATAGCACAGGAATTCACTGAGCAATGTCATGGTGAATAATCAATTCACTAAGAGCAAGAAACTCTATGCCACCTTAGAAAAGGTGTCCCTCAGCCTGAGAAGCAGCAACTGTGAAAGCCGAGCTCCGGTGTTACCACAAGTGCTGACCTAGGGCCTTTCTCTAGGGGGATCACAGCATCATCAGAATGTGCAGAGGGCACCCAGGATACCCAAAGAAAACAAAGGTAACAGCAAGAAGTACACTAGTGGGGCTGGAAATGTGTTTTAATGGTAGAGTGCTTGCCTAGCATGCATGAAGCCCTGGGTTCCAATCCTCAGCACCATATAAACAGAAAAAGCCAGAAGTGGCGCTGTGGCTCAAGTGGTAGAGTCCTATCCTTGAGCACAGAGAGGTTCAGGGATAGTACCCTGGCCCTGAGTTCAAGCTCCAGGACTGGGAAGAAGAAGGAGAAGGAGAAGGAGAAGAGGAGGAGGGGGCGAGGGGAGGAGGAGGAAGAGGAGCAGGAGGAGGAAGAGGAGGAAGAGGAAGAAAGAAGAAGATAAACAGGAGGAGGAGGAGGAAAGACAAAACTATCTGAAGAGCTAAAAGCCAGATGTACAAAGTATGCTGACTATTTTCTATGGATGTATGTGATCACTATGCTAACTGCCACCCTCACATCACCAATTTGCCCAGCAAATCAAAAGCTGGATCCTCGGCAGGAAGACCTTCAGGTCTGAGGAAGTGAATGTGAGTTTCTGTGCCTGACTATGATATCATCAGTAGTGACCAGGATGTCAGAAAGTCCACAGTCCGTGGCCATTGTTTTCCTTTTTCACAGATGACATACATAAGCCTTTCAGGGGTCCAAAGTGGTAGACCTGTACAGAGTGAGAGTTGCCACACCTCTGAAGGAATCACAGTAGTTCACTGTGGCATAAAAGCTCCATAGCACATGCTTGGTGGGAGAGAAACAAGTTTTACCCTTCTTCTCTACTTACAAGCTGCAGAGCAGACTTGCATAAGTTTCTTAAGCTCTTTGTGCCTGTTTCCTCAGTTACAAAATAAGGATGGATATGACCTTAGAGAGACAGAAAGTAGAATGGTCATTACCAGGGATTATAGGAAAGCAAAACAGCAGTGAAGTATCACTGATGCCTGATTTTTTTTTAAAAAAGAGTGTGAGCACACTTAAGACTACTGAACGTACACATGAAAATGGCAAAGATGGTGAGGTACCAATGGGTCATGCCTGTAATCCTAGCTACTCAGGAAGTTGAGATCTGAGGATTGCAGTTCAGAGTCAGCCCAGGCAGAAATGTCCATGAGCCACTTATCTCCAATAAACCAGCAAAAAGCCAGAAATGAAGCTGTGGCTCAACTGGTAGAGCGCTAGCCTTGAGCAGAAAAGTTCAGGAACACTTAGGCCCTGAGATCAAGCACTAGGACCAGCAAAAAAAAAAAAAAAAAAAAAAAAAAAGGCGAAGATGGTAAATTTGCGTTATGTGTCTCTTTAACCAAAGTTAAAGAGAAACATACAATGGGATGAATCAGTATCTACCTGTGTGTGGTATTAATAACTGCTTTAAAAATTCTAGCTGTTAGCCGGGCGCTGGTGGCTCACGCCTGTAATCCTAGCTACTCAGGAGGTTGAGATCTGAGGATCGCGGTTCAAAGGCAGGAAAGACCGTGAGACTCCTATCTCCAATAAACCACCAGAAAACTGGAAGTGGCGCTGTAGCTCAAGTGGTAGAGCGCCCGCCTTGAGCTGAAGAGCTGAGGGACAGCGCCCAGGCCCAGAGTTCAAGCCCCACGACCGACAAAAAAAAAAAAATTCTAGCTGTTGTTATTTTATTGTCTTGGTTTTTAAGGTATTTAATCATGAACATATTATTACTTAAAGGTATTTTAAACAAAATGGTAGTCTGAGTCTTCCAGCTGATGGAAGTTGCTTGCTTGTTTTAAGATGGGATGCCAAGTCTTCATGAAAGAATAGGGCAGTGAAACCAAAACCTTCCTAAGTCATCCATTAGAGAACGCTGATACTCTCCCCAAAATCAAAGTAGCATTTTGACAAACTATTATTCCAAATCCTGAGCCTTTTAGATTTCCCATGGAAACCCATATATTTGAAAATAAAGCCAAGAAAAGTCAAGATTATACATTGATGTGTGAAGGCATAAGGATATCTTACAAGGCAGACTAATGCTTAACATGAAAATCCACAATTCGCAGAGATAATTGAAATATAAAACAAAAAACAATACTGTTGTGTTCTCCACTACGAAAGAAATATACAAGAAATCAAACAAAGAAGTCATTAAAAGAGCCTGTCACCATAGAAGGGAGAATGATCTCCCTGTCTCGAAAAGCTACAGGAAGTATTTTCCATCTTGGCCCTGCATGTCAAAACACAAAGCAGTTTTGGGCAACAGGCCTAGACCCAAAGGCATCATTTTGATTCTCAGCGCTTAATTTTGATTTCTTGTGCATCTATGCTAATTTAGTCTCTCCAGCCTATTATTGAAGCCCTGGAAGGACAGATGTGCAGTTTTACAGGGCCATAATCCACTTGGCGGGCGGATAACCCAGAGGCCTTTGGTCTTCCTCGTGTACTCCAATAACAAAACTAGACGATTGCCTTATAAAACAGCAGGTGACCCACGCCCTGATTTCCATGGGCACTATCCTAGGAGACCTCCTCAAAACCAGATTCATAAAATTCGTCATGATCAGAGAGATGACCCAGATTAGCTCTGGGTGAAATAAAATCAGGCCATTCTAAGGGTTTAAATAGTAAAAGGTGACCAGGTGATACACAGGTATCATTCACAGGCTGAGAAGAGCAGGTATTACTGGAGAAGAATCTAATGCTATTAGTCTTTTAGATCGCTCTTGAATAAAAGATAAATTTTGAAGATGTGGCTAAGAATTGCCTACAACTTATTTATGCTCTAATCTCCCCCTTATCTGTATAATCCTAAGTGATTGGCTCTTGCTTACCAGTCCTGGAAGCCCTCAGCATTGATTGTGTACAGGTAGTACCCTGTGAGATCAGGAAATGGGCAGCACTATATGTAGCTATCTACAAATGAACCATAATCAGCAAGGATCAGGATTGTTCCAAGCCACTTCCAGGTCTCCAAGAACCACCTGGACCCCACTCACAGCCACATCCTTGCCAACAGGTAGAAGGATAGAGAGTTGAGATGAAGGGCTGCAATTGTAAGCCTGGAAAAGAAGTCATTAAAAGAGCATGGGTTCTAGGCATGCTGTCTCGTTCATTTAATTCTCCCCTTTCTGATACACTAAAGAAACCTCGTCTTCCTGCAGGAGTCCATGCTGAAGACTGTGTACAGATCTCAAAGGTTTCCTAGTCACATAATGTTGGAAGATCTCTTAACCACTCTGGGTCTTGGTTTCCTGATGCAGGACAGAGCCTAGGTGCTATGGCACACACCGAGCATTTGTGAAAAAATTTAAATTAAAAAAAAAAGAACCTGCAGGAAGGGAAGCTCGGGAATATCACAGATATGCCTCCCATTCCTACCACTCAACAGATGTGTGACTTCTCATTTATTATTATTATTTATGTCAGACTCAAGTTTGGTCACCCCGCTCACTGTACACTTGACACAAGAGCCCTAACTCCTTTTACCTCAGTACAGTCCTACCTCCTATCTCCTCATCACCCTATAACAATACCCACGGACCTGATCATGCAATCTTTCAAACAATAATCAGTTGCCAGAGCATACTACGTACTTTAGAGTCCTCAGTATTTCCAAAATTATGTAAGGAAGTATTTCACTTTTTTTCTGTGTGTGTTGTTTTTTGTTGTTTTGTTTTTGTTTTTTTTTTTCTGCTTGATTTCAAGAGTTAAAAAGAATAGTTGGGGCTGGGAAGGTGGCTCAGTGGTAGAGTGCTTGCCTTGCATGCATGAGGCCCTGGGTTCGATTCCTCAGCACCACATATGCAAGGGGAAAAAAAGCCGGAAGTGGTACTGTGGCTCGCATATGATGGGTTTTCCTTCTCCATGAAAATACTGAAGAGAAGGTAGGGGGGAAGAAATCTTTCCCTTGCAATTTACTTTGGCTTTCTCAAAAGTTGGACAGGAAAGTCAGCCTAATTCAGGTGGAATCTAAAATGTTCTTGCTGTACAAGTGGGCAGAGAAAGGAAGCCTATAATTTCCGAGCGTTCTTTCAGGAAGTTTGTATTCTCTGTTTTCCAGGGAGCTTTTACTTTCCGAGGGAGTATGATCGACATGCCATTACTGAAGCAGGCCCAGAACATTGTTACGCTTGCCACATCCATCAGGGAAAAATGATCTGTTAAATGAAGCTCTCATCAGGTGGGCCGAACATATACAGTGTGTTTCTTAAAGACAAACTGTAATACTCAAGGCAACTTGTTAGCATGCCAGATTGGGCCTCCCTCCATTTACAGTTCATGGTAATCATGGAGCGTTGTTGTTATTGTCTTACTGGCCAATTATTCCTCTAAAAATGAACTTTCTTACTTTGGGGGTCCAAGCTCATGATTTTATTGTTATTAATATGTTACAAATAGAGATTTATAATTTCATGGGGAACGTAGAAATCCTTGGGAAATAGAAATCCTAGATGGGCAATGAGAAGAAATTAAACCTTCAGGAAAACAGATCTTCCCCAATACACAAACTGCCTCCATCCTCCTTGGGTTACATTTCACTAGTAATCTGATCCAAACAAGAGCGATGGCATTGAAAACATTATTAAGTGTTATATTGACTTGATACCTTCACAAATAAAACCTTCAAAAATGTTTCCTATGAACCTCCATCCCACAGATAGCACCTCCATACCCTCCCACCGCAGGGTAGTGAACTGGAAGCCTTCCTCTTGGAAGAATAATCAACAGTCACCAGCAATTAAAAAATAATAATAAATGTGCACAAACACAAGACCATCCACTCTCCCCTTTCTTTTCCCGTTGAACTGTTAGCCATTGAAGTCATCGCCCCCTCTCCCCACCCCCGTAAACGTATGGCCAGGACAGGACTCCTTCAGCCATAAACTTGTAGCGTCTAGGAAGACACAAAGCCACGAGCCTGGTGCATGCGGGCCTCCTCGAGATTTGCATCACATTAGAGGTGCTGCTCCAGGTCATATGGGTGGTGTGGTTAACGGGCTTAGTAAAGCTGTTTTGAAGAGGTTAACCCAGCTTGTAGTAAGGGTAAATAAACATAACAACCAGCCATTGTTCCCTATTCAGCATGTACTCATATTGAAAGCTAAAGGGTATTGAAGCCGCAAGGATCAACTTGTGCGTGCCAGAGGACGCCAATGAAGTTTGAAACACCAACAATCAGAGATTTTGTTTCTGTTCCTCATTAAATCATGAGCTTTTGTGTGGAGACTCTGGACGACTGTTCTTTAAGAAATTAACAGAATGGGAAGTTTAAAACTCTACACCAACCTTTTCATGACCTACACAGCAGCCAGACTGCTGCTCTTAGACAGACACCGCAGGGAAGGCTGTTCTGTTTATTGAAATTTGTAAATAGAAAACAGTTGTTTTTCTGTTTCATTTTTCACTTCTCCCTACACCCATTTGGTTTCTTCCCTTTCTGGTCCCTGGCGTGTGCCCCGACTAGGGGTCTACTTTTGCCTCATTTCCCTCGGATCCTATAGAAGCCAGAGAAGTGAGTAGAGGTGAAGGTTGGTTGATTACAAGCGCCAGTCACCGCAGTGCTGGGTGCGGGGCAGTCCCTGTGCTAGCTGGCATGGGGAGGGAACAAAATCCAGAAAGATGGTTCTGGGGAAACATTCTTGAGATACCAGCTAATATTCCCGAACTGGAGACCCTAAGGGACCCTCTTCCAATGACATGGGGGCTTGCCTGCCTTGGCCGTGGTATCCCCTCTCCTACAGAGTCGTCCCAGTCCTTTTATTAGGTAGGGCCCTATCATTCTTCTTCACCTGGGGTGCCCTGGCCTACGCCAGTTCCTGGAAAGGCAGATGGAAGCCACCCGTCCTCACTCCAGGGTTGAGAAGAGGAAAGGAACCTGGCGTCCTGACTCCTTCCAGAGGCTTCTGGCCTGGCCAGGCTGTGCTTCAGGCCTGAGGGCGGGGCCGCAGGCCGCAGGCCGCAGGAGAAGCACCCAGCAAGTCTTATAGTCACAGCTGAGAGTCAAGAAGTCAGATATATGCGACTTAAGCTGGACCACACATGCATACCGCCCGTCTCCACTCAGAGCACACACAGGAGAAGATAGGGGTGACGTGATGCCCCTACCTCTCAAGTGCACACCCCCAGGTGTCAGTAATGATTCACATCAGCTGTGAGAGAAGCAGAGGATTCAAGTGATAGTTTCCACCCTAGGGTGCAGGCAGCTCCTAACCAAACTAGCAACTCACAGGGAGCTAGAAGCCTCCCTTTGAGAGGGCCTTACCTGGGCATGAGCAGCCCTGCACAGAGCTAGGCAGGCCTCCGGCTCCAACAGCATTAAGCCCCAGGTTGCTACCGGCCCTGTCCCAAACTACATTTGCTCACACAAAACAACCTTGTTGTTAAGTCTCTTGGAATATCAGCTTGACCTGATAATCTTGTGGTTCCATTTATAATAGGATCGTGAGACTGGGACCCACAAGAACTTAAAATCTGGAGCAAGGCCCCACACTCTGTGCAGGCCCTAACAGGGTTCAGTTATGGCCAGAGCCCCATTTGTCCTGATGGCCAGCACTCTGGGACAAGGAGATGGTGGGCACTCACCGCCTCTCTGGCACCATGTGTGGAGAAGGTGGGGGCCCCCCAAAAAACGAGGGAAGGGATTGGACCCTGCCCACTGTTCGCACAAGATGGGAAATGAAGTCTGCAGAATTCCTCCAAGCTGGGAGCCACACAGGAAGAGGAGCAGGCAGCCAATCGAATTCATTAAAAGCCATACCTGTTTATATTTTGTGTAGCTCATAGCAGCCGCTTCACCATATCATCCCCCTGTTATTAATTCTTGGGGGCTAAATTATGGGTAACACTATTAAAACATTATCAGAACTAATGAGAAACAATTACTTAGAAAATGAGCCAGGACAAGATTGAGTTGAGAACATCAGTGGTGATCACTGTAGATTAGTTTAATAAATCATCAGGTTCAAGGCAAGACTGACTGTATGCATGCACAGCCTCGTCACGGGAAAATGAAATTGAGATTTTTTTTTGCATAATTTTTTCATTAATCTCAATAGGACCCGTGTGGTGTAGATTGCTTTATTCCCCTAATACCTTGCCTGAGGGAGGGGGGGTACCCAATAATGTCTTCATTGTTTTACTGAGGTCTTAATGACAATCTGTGACAAGCTCATTTTAATGTATAGAGAAGTATATCAATAGCCATGTGTTACTGGAAGGGTGAAGGGATCGCCCCATCTGAGGGGGGGGGGGGGAATCTGCAAAGCACCAGTGAGGGAACTGTGGACATCCGGGGGCTTTTGCTTCAGATCCCCAAGTTTCTAACGCCCCTCTCCCCCCCCCCCCCACATCCCCTCCAGGGCTGGTGAAAGTCTGCCCCAGAAGGAAGACTTCAACGATTTGAGTTTGGAAGCCACTGTGGTGTTCTGCTGGTCCCAGAACTAAGTGTGTGTTCACCCTGCTAGGACAAGATGCCGCTCTTCTGAGCCAGCAACGCCTTGCAATCCCTAGTTTCCTGGGAGTTGGGAGACTTCCTTTGAGGGAGGGCTTGGCCTTCTACTTGGGGGATGCTCTCTGCTTTCACAGCTGCCCCCCGCCCCCGACCTCCCGTTACTTAAGTGTTCCTTCCTTAAAAAGCGATCGAGGGTACGCAACAAGCCCTAAAACTTCTAAGAGGGTCTGGGCATGTGGGTGCAGGTGGGGTTCCGTACCCAGGCCGCGGGGGCCCGGCCGCCGGCACCAGGGCGTGGCGCGTGGCCCCCGCCCCGTCCTCGGGCAATGCAGGGAGTGCGCAGTGACCTGCCCTCCACCGTGAAGCGGGAACGCGTTCGGGGGGGGGGGGGGAATGATAGCTTAGACAGCTCCCCAAATGGAGACGTCCGTTACCGTCAGATCCCCAACTTGGCACCCGTGGGCGGCGAGGGGCGGCGGCCCGGGCGGGTCCGGCAGGCGGCGGGGTTCGTGGCTTGGTGGAACTCGGCGCCTGTTCGGCCGCGCGCGCGCGCGCGCGGGGGTCGGCGTCCGCCAAGTCCCCGCGCCACGTCCCCGGGAGCGGCGGGACTCTGCTCTCGCTCCTTCCGAAGGGACGGGAAGGGAAGGGCACGGCGGGCCCGGAACCCAAGCGCTGCCTGGAAAGGACACCCCAAATCTGGGCCCCCCACCCCGTCCTCGCGCTCACCACCCGGGCGGCGGCTGCAGCGCAGACCCCGAGACCAAGAGCGAGCCCGGCCCCGGGCCTCCTTCCCGGCCCTGCCCGCGAGGCGCGCGCAGCCACGGGGCGCCGGGGCGCAGCAGCAGCCGTCGGGGACCGGCCAGGGCCCCCGTGGGAGACGTCGGCTGCGCGGCCAGGGGACCGGTGGGGGGACCGGGTCCCGCTCGCCCGCCACGGGCCGCCCGGACCCCGCGAGCCGGGCCGTAATGGTGGCAGATCAAAGGCCGGCCCGTGTCCCCGCGGAGCCCCGGACAAGCCCCAGCCTTTGTGCGCCGTTGCTAGGAGCCGCAGAAAGCAAGAGAAAGTGTCAGGAGCATGCTAATCAGACTCGTTACAGCGCAACAATAACGTCTCTCTCGGGGAGCCCAGGCCCCGCGCACCCCGCGCCGGCCCCACACCTGCGTGGGGCCCTCGCGGCCGCCCGGGGAGCCCCGGCCTGCCCCGCCCCGCCTGCCCCCCCCCCCGGCTGGGAGCCGCCGCGGCCCGGGGAGGGGCGCATCGCGTGGGTCCCACGCCCCCACCGTGCCCCGCTGCGGGCCGCCGGGGCGCCGCCGCCCTTTCAATCTGAACATTCACCTGACTCAAGTCAAGAGAGAAAGCCTGAACTCCGCTTTAACCCACTCTGCCCGTAACCCAGGCACATCCAGACAGAAGAAACGTCTCTCCCTGAGTTTTCCCAGGGAATCCCTTCATTTGTTCCTTCAGTCATTCAACAAACCCCAGTTAAACCTACGGGGTGCAAAGTAGTTGTCTTTAAAAATAATAATAATTGGGACTTATCTCAGATGAACTTTTTGTTCAAAATTAAAATGGCATCCAGGTGTCAGTGGCCCACCCCTGTAATCCTAACTACTCAGGAGGCTGAGATCTGAGGACTGCAGTTCAAAACCAGGCCAGTCAGGAAAGCCTGTGAGATTCTTATCTCCAATGAACCACCAAGAAATTGGGAAGTGGAGCCATGGCTCAAGATGTAGAGCCCCAGGACTGGCACAAAAATTAACTAAAATTAAAAAAGAGTTAAACTAAAACGGCTTTGTAGATATCCATAGAGAGAGAGAGGCTGTAAAATAATAGGAAGTCTTAAAAAGAGATACTATTGGCTACCACAGAGATAATAACAAGGGACATTTGAATTAAGAATTTAAAACATTTGGAAAACCACAAGCCATATGCTTCCACACAGGCCTCTTTCCTGCCTCTCCTCTGTGTCAGGAGTTTGGCCAGGCAGCCGCGCTGAGACGATCCTGCACCTTGCCTGTGGTCTGAGGAATGAGGTCAGCCCTTCTGTGTTTGCACACGGCCCCTGAGACTTGCCCCAGGAAACCCACAGCGTTCTGGCTCCTTGCCCCCTCCTGTCCCCTTGGCCATACACAGAGACATCAGTTGGCCAAGGCGAGGTGATTTTCTTCCAGACTTCCAGAACGCTAGGCCAAAGACCAAGATTGCCGTTGCCATGGGGGCCGAACCCCTGCCAGGGCAGCCCCACGGCTGGAGATTCTCTTCCAGTCCCATAGGCTGTGGTGCGCACCACATAATTATAGGAGAACTGGACATGTTCCCCAGAGGTGAGAGTCCTGGGCCTGGAAGGAACTTCGGAGAGCTTTTCACTTATATTAATAAAAGGGAGAGTTAATAGCCTGAAATTCCATCTCACAAAGGGGAGAAGGGGGCAGGGAGGCTGTAGCATAACAGTTCAGCTATCTGCAAAGGGGGGAAATCAGTGAAAAGTCTACAGAATGCCAGCTAGGTAGATCGTATGGGTTTTGTTTTGTTTTAAAATCACAAATCACATTGCTTTAGTTCTTTAGATGCACTGATAGAATCAAGAGAACTGGAACAGCCAGGTGCTGGTGGCTCTTGCCTGCCACCCTAGCTGTTCAAGAGGCTGAGATCAGAGGATAGAGGTTTAAAACCAGCCCAGGCAGGACATAATGCTATGGCCTTATCACCAATTAACCACCAAAAAGCCAGAGTCAAGTTGTAGCCCAAGTGGTAGAGTGCTAGCCTTAAGAGAAAAAAAAGGGAAAAGACCTAGGCCCTAAGTTCAAGTCCCAGGATAGGAACGAATATATGCACACACACACACACACACACACACACACACACACACACACACACACACACGAATGCACACACACTCACATAAGCACACAATAAAGGCCAAATGAGTTTCATCTAGGTTCTAAGCCTGCATTATAGCAGAGGCTGGGAACCCCACAACGGCAAACTGGCTTCAAAGAGTACTTCCATCAAATGTACCCCATTTTCTCATTTGCTTCTATTGGCAGCTGCTGGATATGTTCTCACAGGAGAATGTTGGTGACAAATTCCTGTGCATCCTGGACACCCGGTGAATGCCAGGAGAGCTCGAAGGCTCTGTGGTTGGTAAGGATCTCCTGGCTCCACTGCTGGAAATGGAAATTTCCTTTAGTGCCAGCTCAGAAAGAAATGTGATCATTTTTGTTCAGGCCCTTGATTTGGTGGATGGAAACTGCAGTTCCAGGGGGATTTGCTGGTACTGAGTCCTGGCTGAGGGCAGCAGCCGCCACATGGGAAGCAACCATAGATGCTAAGGGCACTTGGTCCTGTGACTGCAGGCGCAGCGGTGGGGCTTGCTCAAGTGCATACTGTTGGCAAATCCAATCCTGGACACAACTCAAGTTTCCAGATTTCCTCCGCTAACCCACACAGCTACTTGGGAACTCCTCAGATTCTGTTCCTTAATTCTGTAATGTAAGCAAGCTCCAAAGGAGCTTTTTGAAGCAGAGAACAACCGCCAAAGCCTCTTTTTCCACAACTGCCTCCCTCAGAGACAGTGCTTGACCCTGCAAGAACATCTGAACTCACCACAATTCAAACATACCATCATCAAAAGCAGCCAGAGTGGGCCTGGTGGCACACTCCTGTAATCATAGCACTGGGAAGGTTAAGGAAGGAAGGGCTAGAGTTCATGGTCAGTCTGAGCTACATAGTAAGGGCCTGTCTCAAAAAAAAAAAAAAAAAAAAAAAGGAACAAAACAAATGAACAAACATCCTGACCAAAAAATAAAAAACAGTCAGGAAACTGGGGGCTGGTGCTTCATGCTTGTAATCCTAACTACTCAGGAGGCTGAGATCTGAGGATCGTGGTTCAAAGCCAGCTCAGGTTAAAAAAAAAAAAAAATTCCAGTGAGACTTTTTTTTTTTTCATCAGCCATGGGGGCTTGAACTCTGGGCCAGGGGCGCTGTCCCTCAGCTCTCAGCTCAAGGCAAGCACTCTACCACTTGAGCCACAGTACCACTTCCAGTTTTCTGAGTGGTTTACTGGAGATAAGAGTCTCACAGACTTTCCTGCCCGGGCTGGTTTTGAACTGCGATCCTCAGATCTCAGCCTCCTGAGTAGCTAGGAGGAGACTCTTATCTCTAACCACTCAAAACCCAGAAGTGATACTGTGGCTCAAAGTGGTAGAGCACTAGCCTTGAGCAAAAGAGCTTAGGGACAGCACCCAGGCCCTGAGTTCAAGCCCCAAGACGGACAAAAAAAAAAAAAAAAAAAAAGCCAGAAAGCTCTAGCTCTGCACACAGTTCCCTGAACCTTCTGCAGAGTTTCCAGCTGGGCTGGTTTGAAAAAGCTGAAATGTCTTGGGTTGTCTAGGAAAGAAGTCCCTGGAGAGGAATGAAGTAGCAGGATCCAGACATCAAGGACAGAAGAGGCATCACCCAGTCAGCTGTGCTGGGTCCTCTCTCTCTCTCTCTCTCTCTCTCTCTCTCTCTCTCTCTCTCTCTCTCTCTCTCTCTCTCTCTCTCAGCGCGCACACACACACACACACACACACACACACACACACACACGTGGCCCAGCTTCCCTGACCTACATCATTCTTTACGGTTTTGCTCATCCCATCATTCTCCCTCTGTCTCCTGTCAGTGAATTCCTTGTCCTTTTCCTTTACCTTCTTGTCTTTTACCTTCCCACCCTTCCCTTTCCGCGATCCCCCAAACAAAATGACCAAGGCAGCAAAGAAAGCAATGAAAATGGGCGAAATTTCCACCCGAACTCTGTGTTCTTTTTTGGGGGGGTCTATTTGGCTTCTTAAAGTATGGACTGTTGGGAGATAGCCCCTAATGGGTTCGTTTCCTGTGAACTTGGCTTGGGATGTGTGGTACGCCTATTTCACTGGAGAGACCCTGAGTGCAGATGACAGTTAATATGCTTTGGGAATCAAAGTAGAAATGTTGATGTGAGTGCTAACTAATCAGTAAATTAAATATTGCGGCTAGAGCTGTTCTTCCCAATGTCCTACATCAGCTCACACTGTCAGGATGCAAAGCCAACATCCAGATTCTGTTTAAGTGATAACAGTAGGGCTGGGGCCTGGCACTGGTGGCTCATGTTTGTAATGCTAGCTACTCAGAAGGCTGAGATCTGAGGATCCCTGTTGGAAGCCAGCCCAGGCTGTAAGACCTGGGCTGTGACACACACACACACACACACACACACACACACACACACACACACACACACACACACACACACACACACACACACACACCAGAAGCTAGTATATGTATGAGTCAAGCGGAAAAGGTCAAATAATGTGATGTTAGGAAAATGAACCCTTAGATATGTATTTTAATGTTTTTTTTTCTTTCATGCATTTGTTTCTAACGCATTTATAAGATTATCTCTTTGTTGCTTTGTATGTCCCTCCCCCACAGTATAACCCCTGCTTTCACTATATTTGATGTCAGTATAACTTGTGGAGGAGATGGGGAAAAACAAGTCGTTTAAGGATACAGGTGGACCTGTTGCAACAATAAGTACAAGTTGTCATGTCGAAAACGAGCTTTACAATGTTGGTGTGTGTGGGGGGGGGTAGAAGATTGGGTGGGGGGGGAGGCTGGAAAGGGATGTGAAGGGTAAACAAAGGAGGAGGCTGCAATGCTTGATAAGAAATGTATGCATTATCCTGCCCATGTAATTGTAACCCCTCTGTACAGTATGTTCACAAAAAATAAAATTAAATTAAAAAAAAAAAGCGGGGCTGGGAAGGTGGCTCAGTGGTAGAGCGCTTGCCTTGCATGCCTGAGGCCCTGGGTTCAATTCCCCAGCACCACGTAAGCAAGAAAAAGAGAAAAAAGCCGGAAGTGGTGCTGTGGCTCAAGTGGTAGAGTGCTAGCCTTGAGCTGAAGAGCTGAAGGACAGCGCCCAGGCCCAGAGTTCAGGCCCCACAACCGGACCCAAAAAAAAAAAAAAAAAAAAGCGAGAAGTTGAGCTGTGGCACAGGTGGTAGAATGCTAGCCTTGAGAAAAAAAAATGGGCTGGGAAGGTGGCTCAGTGGTAGAACGCTTGCCTTGCATGCATGAGGCCCTGGGTTCGATTCCTCAGCAGCACATAAGCAAAAAGAAAAAAGCTGGAAGTGGCGCTGTGGCTCAAGTGGTAGAGCGCTAGCCTTGAGCTGAAGAGCTGAGGGACAGCGCCCAGGCCCAGAGTTCAGGCCCCACAACCGGACCCAAAAAAAAAAAAAGCTAAGAAACAGAGCCCAGGCCCTGAGTTCAAACCCAATATCAGCAATAAATAAGTAAATGAGACAGGCAGGAGGTATAGCTCAAACAGCAGAACCACTTGCCCATCAAGCATGAAGTCCTAAGTTCAAATCTTAATACCATATACGCACATAAAAACGATGGAAAGTACAATCTTGGTACTTCATTATCTTTCAGAAGAAATTTAATAAGCAAACTGAAACTCATATGAGTCTCAAGTAATGCTTGTAATAAAGTTTAACTTTATGTAAAGTTTACATGTACATACAAACTTATAAAATATATATGCTATATTATTTACATATCACTTATAAAAATTGACATATATGACATACAATTTGAGATTTCTAGTCTACCCATAATATTATTCCTTTTTTTCTGATGACATTACCAGAGAGGTAGCATCAAATGATTAGTATAAAAATTTATGAGAAGGAGCTGAGTGCTGGTGGCTCACGCCTGTCATCCTAGCTACTCAGGAGGCTGAGATCTGAGGCTTGCGGTTCAAACCCAACCCGGGCAGGAAAGTCTGTGAGACTTTTATCTCCAATTAATCACAGAAAAAGCCTGAAGTGGCACTGTGGCTCAAATAGTAAGAGTGTTAGCCTTGAGCAAAAGGAGCTCAGGGATAGCACCCAGGCCTTGAGTTTAATCCTCAGGACTGAAAAAAAAAATTATGAGCAGCATTCCATTTTAGAAATGTTAACCCCCCCCCCAAAAAAAGATCATTTTTATAACTGCCTCACTAAAAGCTTTTCTGAAAAGTCTTTGTGTCATCTAAGGAATTTCACATTGTGAAATATATTTGTGAGAATACTTAATGTAAATATTTCAAAATAAGTAGCGTGATTTTACCCGCATCACCTCTGAAAATGAGTGCCAGTTGATGATTTGTTCAAAATCTTCCCAGGCCTTCTTCTTTCCCCCTCAGAGAGCATCTGTGTTCTATTAGGGCTGTCTCTGTATGTGTGTGTGTGTGTGTGTGTGTGTGTGTGTGTGTGTGTGTGTGTGAGAGAGAGAGAGAGAGAGAGAGAGAGAGAGAGAGAGAGAGAATGAACTTTCATAGCCTCTGGTGCAGCATCTATAAAAATTGTGATGATTTGAAGACTGTACCTTTTTGTTGTTGTTGTTTTGAATTTCTAAAACTTCTCTTTTTTACTCTTTTATTATCTTTCAACAAAACGAAGACTGAAGAACCGCTTTAAGAAATGTTATACGTTCTCGCCGAGCCCAGTCTGCTGACCTTCAGGCCATGGAGCGAAACCTTTCTTTTAAGTCAAGCATCCCCCATTGGGAAGCACTCCAGCTTTTTCTTTTTATGAGGAATTTTAACTGCTGGACTTAATTTAATTATTGTATTTTGTACATACTCCCAGAAGCCCCAGGGCATGAGCTTTGCTTTTTTCCAAACTTTCAAATAAATATCTTTAGAAATGCATGTTTCTGATGGCAGTATAACTTCTTTGACTTAGATTTCGGATCCAAAGTCCAAACGTGACTCTTGCTATTCCTGCCTGTGCACACATAGCTTCCCACCTTAGCCCTCTTCAGCAGACAGCTGGGGGCCGGCACCCACAGGCTGCAGACATTTGCATCCTTGGAGTGGGTCTCCAGACTTGTCTTAATGAGAAAATAACCATCTCTAAAGCTGAGCTGCATTTTAAAAATGGGCTGGCTCTGGGGCATGGTGTGTAATAAGAAGGTTCCCCGAGCAGACACTGCCAGGAATGTTGGAACACACTGGCCCCCATGACTGCCGCTGCCACCATCTTGTCTGTAGGGTTTTTAGAAAGTTCCTATACACAGATTCATAGGTTGATCCTCCAGCCTCCCTCAGCATAGGCTCAGTGGGAGTCTGCACATGCATGCACGTGTGTGCGTACACACACACACACACACACACACAAACAGAGCTGTCATCCAGAGCTAAGACCAAAGATTCTGTCTTGTGTATACTTAAAATACATACAGATTATACAACTATGTAAAGATAATTTTTTAAACTAGAATAAAAAATACATATAGAAAAAGGTAGTATTTGTCTGGGAGTCAGGTGATGCTGTCAAAACAAACTGCTGAGCTGGGCACTGCTTTTCCTAAAAACAGGGGCAAAGACATCGGCCTAAGGAGTCCTTAGTCCCCAGAAGGCGGCTGGGCCCAGGTGTTCTCTGGGAGGGCCTCAGGAGGGAGGGAGACGACTGCACTACCAGGCAGAGGCCTCTGGGAGAATCCTGGCAACGCAGCTTAGCCGCCATCATCACCTTTCCTCCCCTGAATACCTTCGCCCTTTTCCTTTCAGGCTGGCCTGCATGTAGGTCAACCCGACAAGGGGCTCTTCAGTCATTTTGACTGGAGGGCCTGGGCCTCTTCTGACGCCCATGACCTCCCAGGAGAGAGCCTGGAAGCTTTGATGGAAATGATTTGCCTTGGGCTAAAAGACCTCTGGTTGGCCACTCTTTACCAGCCTAATAAGGCCAGGACCTAGGACATAGATGAAAACCTTTTTTCTTTCTTTTTTTTTTTTTTAGCAAAGGAGATTTGGGGATGGAATGATTCCAACTATAGAGTTACTATGAGAGTTATGGTAAGTGAACACATGGCAGTCCTCCATAGAATCTCTTCACTTCTGTAGCAATTATTTACCACCTGAGGTAAGTGGGGTGACAGCATGTGGGTGGCAGGGAGGTGAGCATCCTGCAGAACCCCTCCTACGTATGCGCTACAGAGCAAGTGCAGAGCTAAGGCCTTTCCTACTGCTTTTCTCTCTGTCTCTGTTCCACTACTTTTTGCTCTCTCTCTCTCTCTCTCCCTCCCTCTATCTCTCTCTCTCTTTCTGGTGTATGGCGGGGGGGCCTTGAACTCAGGGCTCAAAGCTGGTACCCTACTCCTTAACCCACAGCTCCAATTCCAGTTTTCTGGTGGTTAATTGGAGGTAAGAGTCTCATGTACTTTGCTGCCTGAGCTGACTTCAAACCAGGATCCTCAGATCTCAGCCTCCTGAGTAGCTAGGACTACAGACATGAGCTACCAGAGCACAGCTTCTTTATTATCTCTTAAAACAAACATGCAAATTAGCCAAGAACCTAGCTCCAAGTCTAAGACAAAAAAAATAAAGACAGACAGAAAGACAGACAGAAAGACACAAAGACAGACAGAAAAACAGAAAGAAAGAAAGAAAGAAAGAAAGAAAGAAAGAAAGAAAGAAAGAAAGAAAGAAAGGAAGGAAGGAAGAAAGGAAGGAAGAAAGAAAGAAAGAGGGGGGATGTGGATGAGGAGGAAGATGTCAAAAAATGTCTTAGCAGGAGATTCTTGGGAAACCATAAAGAAAGTTTACAAAAAAGTTAGACATGTTTAATGGTAAGGACAAATGCTGATTTACCTTGAACCAAGTGCTGGTGGCCCTGAGCCTCAGCTTCACTATCTACAAAAATATTTTGGTGTATTTTCTTCCTCTGAACTTGTTGTAGTTACACTGTAACAATAATGGCAGCTACCATCTGTCCAGGGCCAACTGTTCCTCATATATATATGTGTGTGTGATGCACATATTTTGGTCTCAAACAACTGTATGAGGTCATCACATTATTGTTACAGTGTGACTACAACAATTTCAAAAGAAGAAAATACACCAAAATATTTTTGTATTTTCCTTACTCCCGCCCTTTCCCCCACATGGTACTAGGATTTGAGCTCAAGGCCTTATCTTGCTAGGTAGGTGCTCTACCTTCAGCCCTTTTAGCTCTGGTTATTTTTGAGATACAGCCTCACTTCTGCCCAAGCAAGGGAGAGCAGGCACATGCCAGCATGTGTAGCTTCCATGAACGCGGGTTCTCATAGACTTATCTGCCTGGGCTGACCTGGAACCTCAATCCTCCTATTTTCAGTCTTCTAACTGGTTAGGATTCTAAGTGTAAGCTACCTACCCTCAATTTCCTTTGTCACACATTTGTATTTCCACGTTTGCTTGTCTTTTCATTTTTATTTATTTATTGTCAGTCGTGGGGCCTGAACTCTGGGCCTGGGCACTGTCCCTCAGCTCTTCAGCTCAAGGCTAGCACTCTACCACTTGAGCCACAGTGCCACTTCCAGCTTTTTCTGCTTATGTGGTCCTGAGGAATTGAACCCAGAGCCTCATGCATGCAAGGCAAGCATGCTACCACTGAGCCTCCTTCCCAGCCCCCCAAGTTTTTTTTTTCTGGTCTTGAGGTTTGAATTCTGAGCCTGCGCACTGTCCCTGAACTCTTGTATTCAAGGCTGATGTTCTACCATTTGAGCCATTCTTACACTTCCAGCTTTTTGTGGTTAATTGGAGATGAGACCTTGCCCAGCCTGATTTCAAATGGTGATCCTCAGATCTCAGCCTCCTGAGTAGCTAGGATAAGCACCTGGCTTATAGGTCAATTTCTTAAACCTTAGTTGGAGTTAATTACAAATAAACATCCCCTGGAAACACTGCTTTGATCCTGACAGGGTCATGCCTAAAAGACTGGAGTAGAGAATCCCAGACAATATCTGGAGCCAGAGGTGCAGCTGTTTGGACTCTGGGCATAGCTGTCTTCCTAGGGAATCTGACCTGTGTCTCAAGATTATCTCTCTTCCCTGGGATGGATGGACTTGTATGGGCTGACTATCAGAAAGAGCCCCAGAGAGTGTCAGAGTTAGCAAAGTTTCAGCTCACTCTGTCACCCAGTCTGTCCAGGGTCCAAACAGACTTTTCCTTCGCTATTGGACAATACCTGTTATTCAGTTCCTGTCCTCAGTGGCGGCAGAGAATTAGAAAAGTAGTCCAGAGGGCGCTGGAGGCAAAGCCTCCATGGAAGGAAAGTGACAGTAAGAGTAATCCTGAAAAGCAAGAGTTTGAGCCCCAGCTCTCCCTCCCAGGGCTCCTTGCGGGGGCAGAGGGCCGGCTGCTCTGTTTACACACCTGGGCTCAGTACAGGGGAGGGAGAGGGAGGGCTGACCATTTGTGGGATCAGTGCTGCTTCCAGACTGCACTGCTACAGGCAAGTCTTCAAAGGCATTCCAGAAGCCAGAGTATACACTCTGTCATCGCTTCATAACACTAGTAGCTTTCCTCTAACACACAGGATGAAATAGCTCCACCTCGCCAGGAGGGAGCCAGGGTTTCTCCCATCCACCATCACTGCGGCCTCTGACTTGAAATGCTAGACCAATGCATACGGACAATGAATGTAAAGCAGGGGGAAGATGACCCTGCACTCTGACTTTAGCACGCAAGTATGAAGGGAGGGCATGGGTGCAGTCACAGATGATCTGTTCTTGTTGAACAGAAAAGAGTATCGCGTTCTAAAATACCAACCTTGGCCTTGGGAGGTTGGAATTAAACCCGAGGCAGAAAGTTCATCTACTTTTGTCATCCCCAGGGTCTAGCATGGCATCCGCCCTGATAATTTTTCATCGACGGCATGAGTTAACGAAGGAACACATGGGAAATATTTTCCTCTCAATTGTGTTCCATGCTGGAGATAAATATACACACAGTCTCACTAGAAGCCCATCTAAGTGATTGAGCCAAACCCAACCAGTAAAACTTATCACAAATACAATGTGATTCATTCTCAAATCACAGCACCAACGAGTGCTCTCAGTCAGCACTGTGAAGAATGCATGTATAAACACCTTCTTCACATAAGCATATTCAAATCTAATCCTTCCGAAATCACCATCTATCAGAAAACCAAACAAGAAGCAAAGGAAGTATAATGCTCTAAAGAATAATGCTCTATGGAGAATGTATATAACAGAGAAGCAGTACTGTGGCATTTAATCACACACTGGCATGAAACTGAGGTCACAAAACAGTGTGATCTTAGACAAGTTTTTTGTTTGTTTGTTTTTACACTGGGGCCTCACATTTGCCACTTGAGCCACATCTCTAGCCGGTTTTTTTTGTTTGTTTGTTTTGCTTTTTTTTCAGTTGTGAGTCTTGAACTGAGGGCCTGGCTGCTGTCTCTGAGCTTTTTTGTTCAAGGCTAGTACTCTTCCACTTTGAGACATAGTCCACTTCTAGTTTTCTGGTAGTTAATTGAAGATAAGAGTCTCACAGACTTTCCTGCCCATGTTGGCTTTGAACCATGATCCTCAGATCTCAGGCTCCTGAGGATTGCAGGTGTGAATCACCAGCACCCAGCTTCTAGCCCTTTTTTGTTGTCACCGGTTTTAGAATAGGTTCTCTCACTTTTTGCCCAGGCCAACTGGATGATGATCCTCCTATTTATGTTTCCTGGGTAGCTGGGATAACAGATGCATGCCACCACACCCAGCTTTTTATTGGTTGCAGTGAACTTTTCCTAACTTTTTGCCTGGGCTAGCTTCAAACTGAAATTCTTCTGATCTCCATAGCTGGGATTATAGGTGTGAGCCACCATGTCCAGTTTATGCAAGTTAGCTTCTAGGCTTCTGTTGTCTCATTTGTGAAATGTGAATACTACTCAGGCCTATCTCTTATGGTTGTCCAGAGGAATCAATGAGGTAATATTTTAAAACACTCAGAGGAGCGCCCAGAAAGCACTACAAAACAAATAAAAATCACATGAAATAAAGCTCCCCCCTCTTTTTGCCAGTCCTAGGGCTTGAACTCAGGGACTAGGCTTTGTCCCTGAGGTTTTGTGCTCAAGACTAGAGCTCTACCACTTTGAGCCACAGTGCCATTTTAAGCTTCTTGGTAGTTACTTGGAGATAGGAGACTCACAGAGTCTCCTTATGCTGCTTATGCTGGCTTTGAACCTCAAGCCTCAGAGATCTCCGCTTTTTGAGTAGCTAGGATTACTGAGCCACCAATGCCCAGCAAAGCCCTCTCATCAAGAACTCCACCTGGCTTTCTCTTTGTCCCCTCACTGTTCTCTGATAGATTCCTAACCAATGACCACAACGCCAAAGCTGTGGACTCTGACTGGTCAGAGAAGGAAGAATTAGATTTTTGTGTTATATGATGAGCATTCAAAAGACTAAAAAAAAGGAAGAAAGAAAGAAAAAAAGGAAAGATAAATACGCCTCAAGCCGGGCACAGGTGGCTCACACCTGTAATCCTTACTACTCAGGAGGCAGAGATTTGAGAATCGAGGTTCAAAGGCAGCCTGGGCAGGAAAGTTCATGAGACTCTTATCTCCAATTAACGCCAGAACACTGGAAGTGGCACTGTGGCTCAAGTGGTAACTCACCTTGAGCTGAAGAGCTCAGGGACAGCGCCCAGGCCCAGAGTTCAAGCCCCATGACCAACAAAAAAAAAAAAAAAATACACCTCAAAGCCAAGAAGCACCTACATCCAGGGTCACAACAGCATCCCCACTGTCCCCCACTCCTCCCTGGTCCAGGGCAGACCCTGTGGGGCGTCAGCGTCCTTTCCAACGAAGCCCAGGCAGCCTCTGAAGACTGTCCACACAGAGCCCCTGAGGGACTGCTAATCTGGACCAGGGTATCCCTGACCCAAATCTTAGCTTTACCATGGGCCCCAGTGTTGCTTTGGCTGTTGGAAACCCTAGGCCTCCTTCAGAGTGCTCCCCTTCCTCCCTGCCCTTCACACCACCCACCCTCCCGGGTGAGGGAGTGTTGGGGGCAGGGCAAGGCCTTGTGCTCCTGTAAGTGGGGAGGCCCCGGCTTGGACAGTGTCTTCTCCAGCTCTCCTCACCCCTCCCAGCTATACCATGCTGTGGATACTTAGGGAAGGTTTACCCTGTTCCCCCACCTCCTTCTGGCTGCTCCCCTCTGACTCAGCCCCTCCCCACTATTGTGCCTCTTTCTCTGACTACCACTCCCCCCACCCAGTCTCCCACCTTAGATGTTGCCTCCCGCCTTTGTCCCTCTTCTCTATTTCTCCCCCTCTGACTGTGCCTCCTCAGTCAATGCTTGCTCTGCCTTGGACAGCTCTCCCAGTTACATGTGAATCTGCTACTGCATCCTCCTGTGGCTTGGTCAGAGAAACTGGCCTTATACTCCTCACACTCAGCCAGTGCTTCAGCCCAGCAAACTGACCCCTGACTGGCAACCCCGGGTCCTTCAGGGTCAGCATGGGACTCTTCCCATGCAAGCTGAGCAGGCAGCAAATCCCCAACCAGCCCCCGGCCAGGCCAGGGCCACTCCCCAGCTCCTTTGCTCTTCCTCTGTCAAGCTGTGCACTAGAGAAAGCCTCTTCTGGTGCAGCAGGAAGCAATGAGCCTGGGAACCGTGGCCTGACAGGGGACTAGATCCACCCAAGAGTGGAGGGCTTGGCCCTGGAATCCTCACCAGCCTAATCTCAGTTTGTGCTATGACGCTACCTCTTTTAATTGCTCCAAATAAATATCTTGAGTAATTTGAAGAAAGCCATCTGCGGTGGCTTCCTGGGCTACACCGTGTTATTGCCAGGGAGTGCTTCGGGGTATTGTTTGCTGAGAAAGGTGTGACATAAATTGAAACTCCTTTTGCTCAGAGCTGAGTCCAGAAAGTCCGTGCAGTGAGAAGCATTTCTCACCGTGTGCAAACTGAGAATTGTCTGCAAAATTAAATTTTCTGATTAAAATCTGCATTGTGGGACCTCCCACCGTTGCCAGCATTTCGCTGACAGAAGCTCCTATGCAGAGTGGCAGCCTGAGAAGGCTGTGGTCATGGGTGGTAAGCTGGCTCGGCTCACAGGCATACAGACGTTGACTGGTTCATCGTTTGGACGTGGCATTCTTTGTGCAAATCATCTACAGCCGAGCTCACGACCGGCTCTCCAGCCAGGGTGCAGGTGTGTCTGTCTGCAGCACCCTTGTGTCTCCCAGGTACCCTGTGCTGGGCCACAGCACCCATGTCCAGCAAGGAGAAATATGCCAATGAAGACCCAAGCAAGCCAGTGTGCATAATCATCTGCTGGATTTTAATGTAAAACAGTAGTTTCCTTCATAAAATTATTGTTCTTGAGAGAAGAGGGAAGATAAAGGAAAGGATGAAACCCAGAAGGAATTCAAATTTACTATCCCACCAGGACCAGCATGCCCACAGCTTTTCTTTGTAAGAAATTACTTGCTGTTCCCCCCACTCCCCCCGCCTACCCCGCGCACACACACCCCAGCCTCTATGCCTTTATGGCTCACCTCCAAGACCAGTCCTGAAGTCATGCCAATAAAAATCCACAAACACCTCTGCACAGCCTTCCTGACAGAGAACTCCAAGCTAATTACTTCATTTCACAAATGCAGAATCGGAAACCAAAAACCCAAGTCTTTTGTTTTATTTAGTTTTGTTCGGCGTTTGATTTTGTCCTCAGAGCCCCAAAGACTGCCTTTTCATCTTTCATTCTGCCCAACTTTCTGATTACCAGTAAACACCCACCAAAAGCCAACATCAGCCAGATAGATATAAATATATGCTTTTTTTTTTTTTATCACCGTCTAACCATTAGAATAGATTGTCCTCTTTCATTGTGTAAATCATGTTGTTGCTTGGGTAATACAAAATAGCTTTGACTTACAAAGAAAGGCACAGAGAAGGGAAAGAAAAAAATAAAATTTTAGCAAAATGATTGATCTGTAGCAGGATGGCTGGTATTTTGATAAATAAAATGAAGCCAAATGAACAACCTAGTCTAAATACAATGAATCTTGCTCAATCTTTTTCTATAAAAGAACACCAAGGCTGCAGGCAAAGCCAGTGTGTTGGGCAGGAGACACAAAGACAGGGACGGTGGGCTGAGGTCCACAAGTTCAAAGGCGCAGACCACCTGACAGGTACCGAAGTGGAAGAGGCAGCATCACAACTCACACTCAAGCCCCACTCAGAAACAGGAAGCGCCCTGTCGATTCCTTTGAATACTCATCAGCTGTTTCTATGAGAAAAGTCAAAGCCAAGAGTGATCGCAGACATCTGCAAGCCCAGGAGAAGCATGAATTTGAGGCCAACCTAGGCTACACAGGGTCAAAGTATGAAAGGGCAGAGGATGTAGCTCAGTGGTAGAACACTCACCTTGCATGTGAGAGACCTTGAGTTGGTCCTCAGCATCACACACACACACACACACACACACACACACACACACACACACACACATACACACACACACACACACACACACACACATTCATCAATAATGGAACAAGCCCAATGGGAAATTATTCTTACTTTAATGGACTGGCTGAACCTACCACCCTCTGCCAATGCCCAGCAAAGGTGCTCACAAGTAGGTGCACTTGGCTGTGGGGCAAGAGGGCATCCCAGACTAACAGTAGAGCCATGTTGTCCCGTCACCACCCAGGAATGATGGACTGAAGGGTAGACCATCAGCCCTGTCCTGATATGGGACATTGGTGGAGATCCCCAAAGGATATAAAAATCCTGATCTTTTCCATGAAGCTGCACAACTGGATCAAATACCTACCTTCTTCTTACATCTGTGTGTGTGTCTCTCTCAAGACCTACCTCCCCCCATCCCCAGCTTGGGCAGTCTGGGTATTCTTGTGGGTGCTCCCAAGGATCAAAGTCTAGAACATGTCCTATGTGCTGTACTGAGGTAAGAAGATATCCCGATAGTGAATGATAAGGAATAACGCACCGGTCTCATGACCCAATACCACCAAAATTTCCAAGAGACCCCAGAAGCAGAAGGGACTTCCTCCTGACTTGGTTCCAGGAAACGCCTCTATTCTCGAAGGATATAGTTGGCTACACCAGCTCGCTTTCCCGTTGGATCCCCAAAGACAAAGGCTGATCCCAGTCCTTGATCCACAAATAACTTCCCATCGCTGGAGATCATCTGGACCTTCACTTTCCTCACCAGAGCCAGGTTGGGTGGGCGGTGCCCACCATTCACCAGACAGAAAGGATCTGATGGGTATGGCCTGCCACCTCGACCTCTCTTTTCCCCTTCATTTCCTCACCTCCTCATCTCTCCATTTTCCCCTTGGTATGAAGTATCTTTTCTCTGTCTTCTAACCTCATCCTTTCCCTAAGTTCTAGCTCTTTCTTTTGGGTTGGCAGACACCAGAGGGCAACATAATCTCGTCTTCTTGCTAGTTCTCCCATTTCACCAGTAGAGGGAAGAGTTTGAGAGAACCTGCAAGAACTTGAAGGACATGAGAATGATTTTGAAATGTGGAATTAATCAGTGCGACAGAACAGCTCTAAAAGCATGCAGTCCCAAGGCATTCTGTCCCCGTTGGTAAATAATCTGTAATGAAACTGTTTAAACATATATTAACCCATTAGAGCTCTACAGTGACAGAACTTCTGTCTGGGCTGTGTTTTTCCATCTGGGCACTTATAATACCTATAATACCTAGCTACTTAAGGGGCTGAGGTCTGAGGATCCTGATTCAAAGCTATTCCAGGCAGGACAAATAGTAATACTCCTCTCCGGTTAGCCACTAAAAGCCAGAAGTAGAGCTGTAGTTCAAGGCCTAGAGTGCTATCCTGGAGCCAAAAAAGATAAAAGGCAGTGTCCAGGCTTTGAGCTCACCCCCCTGCTCCCAAACACACACACACCCAAATTTCTATTCCATGTGATACCTAAGGTTATATTTGCAGAAGCATCACATTCTTCAAGGGAAGATTCTCCATCACTTGCTCATCATTTAGACTTTTGAGATCTGATTCTGATTTTGGTTCAGAAATCCTGGGTAAGGCCTTTAGCCCTGAGTGTCTGGTTTGGGTGCATACTGCTTCAGCAGTGCCCATGCTTTAAGGGTGGCAAATGGGCTGATTTGGATGAGCGAGACTGAGATCGTCAGAACTGATGAACCATGCAGAGCCCTGGGGTGTTAACAGCCAAGTAGCCCTCCTCAAACATGGCTGGGGCCAGCTGAGAGCAACTTCACCACTTCCTCCCTTTCTGCCAAGCACACCCTGGAAAGTAGAGAAGGTTCCTTTGAAAAAAAAATGTTTGCAAGGGAAGGACTCCAAAATTAAAAGTATGCCACTGAGTTGACTGTTTATCCAATAATCATCCTGACCAAGTAAACGTAAAAACGTTAAGCAAGTAGACAATACAGAGCTAAGCAGACTGCTTGGCCACAGTAATTTGCTTTCACTATTTGGACCTAATTACCTGGAGATTTGCTGCTTGGTATCCCCAGAATTGGAACCATTTCCAAAGCCAGGGTTTTAGAAGCCAGAAGTGGTCTGTGTAAGATCCTAAGCGCCTGTAACTCTCTCCTTTATCCTAGATGCTGGATTTATCCAAATAACTTTTTCACTTCTTCACCAATTCCTTTCTCTGATTAATGATCACGAATATGGGTTATCCTCACCCTAAAGTCCAGAAGGAGACTTGAACATTCCCATGAATCATTTGAAACTGGGGCAGAAATCTTGATGTGCACATTTGTGACTCTGGGGAATGGGCCCCAAACTTCCATTCAATTCTCAAAGGACTCCAGACCTTCCTTTTCACTATACCTTCATGTTGACTAGACTGGAAGTTCCCAGTGAATGCACAGGAATGGTATATAGGGGTGTATGAGCTTCTGAACACAGCTCTGGGGGACTGGGCAGGGGCAGGAATGGCCATAGCTGGGTTTCTTATGCCAAGTACTGTCCTCTGTCCACAGCAGGTGAATTCTGGTAACTAGCGCAGTAATCCTGCAGCGATCCCACTTACCACCTCTGCTCTGCTTTTCCTCCCTTGCCTCCACCACCTTAACTATCCAGGGGAAAGCTCTCCATCTGCCCGGCTGCCTGCCATGCCCTCTCCCAACCTCCCACCCACACAGAAGCTCCTTCTCGTTCATCTCAAGGTTCTGTGAGAAAATGAATTTTTTTTTCAATGAGTCAAGCTGATGGCATAACATAACAAAAACAGTTTCAACATAGTACCCAACCAATGTGTACATCTTTCATGTGTTGAATTTAAAACAACTTAAAAAAAAACTTTCTTCCTTTCTTCATTTTATTTTTCCTTCATCAGTCATGGGGTTTGAACTCAGGGTCTACACAGTACCCCTGAGCTTCTATGCTCAAGGCAAGCACTCTACCACTAGAGCCACAGCTCACTTCTGGTTTTCTGGTTGGAGATAAGAGTCTCATGGACTTTGCTGCCCAGGCTGGCCTGGAAGCGTGATCCTCAGATCTCAGCCTCCTGAGTAGCTAGGATTACAGTGGTGAGCCACTGGTGCCTGGTTTTTCCTTTCCTCTCACCTGATCCTAGATAAAACTCTGATCTGAACCTTCTAGCCAACACTCCACTTCAAAAATGTCTCATCTCTGGGAAGGGGCTATAGTTTAGTGATAGAGTGTATGTCTTGCACACATGAGGTACTGGCTTCTACCCCTAATAGCCTCTAGGAGGACCAAGTGCATCCCACTAACTGTAAGCACAGGTACTTGTGAGGTGGTGCTATGACACACACCATCTGTGTAAAATCAGGAACATAGGTGTTGGACCTCCCTTGGGAAAGCAGGAGGGGGGTCTGCTGAACATGTCACTGCCCCGGAGGCCTCCAGGTTTGCAGAGTTCACTTTGCTACCAAAGAAAAGTCACAAGCCCACAAAGAAATCTTTCCTTACCACCTATCACCACGAACTCTAACCTCACAGATCCACGTCTAGACTTGTTTCAATGGCAGATAGGATCTCAAGATCTTCTTAAATATTTAGGCCAAGACAAGTCAATTCCTTTCTACAAAACTGACAATCAGACAATGCAGGATCACTCTACTTGGAGAGCATAATCCCTGGCAAATCCTTTAGGAAAACAGTCAATTAGAGCCTGAAAATCACTCACATACATTTTTAAAACTTTGTCATAATCTGGAGTCATAAAAAAAACTGCATGATAGGATCCCTAAACTAAATAATTTATATATATATATATATATATATATATATATATCCATATACATTATTACCTATACATTTTAGAAAATAAAATCATGTGTAGTTATGCAAGTTGCAAACAAATTTCAATTTTGTTTTTAAAATAGTCACTGGGTTGCCAGGTGCTGGTGGTTCAGACTTGCAATCCTAGCTATCCCGAGAGTGAGATCTAATGATCGAGGTTCAAAGCCAGCCCTGACAGAAAACTTTGAGAGACTCTTATCTCCAATTAACCAGCCAAAAGCCAAAAGTGGAGCTATGGCTCAAGTGATAGAGTGCCAACCTAGAGCAAAAAAAGCCAAGTGAGACTATGAGACCCTGAGGTAAAGCCCCATGCTCTCACAAAAAAATAAAAAATAAAAATAAATGGCTGGATTTACAGAAAATGAGAGCTGAGCTCTCCTTTGCATCCATATGGTAATAATCCATCATTACAGGATTACTGGTTATAATTCACTACCCCACAGTTGATCCTACCCCACGAGTAACTTTCAAGGGCCAGATGACTACATTTGGAGTAGAGGGAAATGAGAGAGATTTGCAGCACAAGCAAATGAACATAAACAAATGAAACACTTCCATTCACAGACCTCAAAGTCAACATCTTGCTTAAGCCATAAAAACCACACAGTTTTCACTTGATGGATGTGTTCAGACCCCAGTTGTCAAAGGCCTGAAAATTTACATATTACAACAATAATTACAAATATTCCTGATTTTGGCAACAAGAACCATTGGAAATGAGATCCTTGTGATGTTTGTTTCTATTTCCTGTTCAATTGAACCACCCAAGTTTGTACACAGTACACATTTCTTTCTTTTGTATTTTTGTGTTTACTCAAGTTAAAAAGTACAATGTTGTCAACATCTTTGCATTTTCCTTTTGATTGATCTAATTCTGAAAGCTGTTTTCCTATGGGTTCCTGTTGTTTGACCCCATCAGAGTAGATAAGGGCTTTCTAGGGCTGCAGCTGGGCGTAGGTCAATGGCAGAGCACTGCCCGGTGTGCACAAGGTCGTGAGTTCCAGCTCGCACATTGAAAAAAAATTGAGGGGGCTGTTTACTGATACTAACCAAATAAAACTTTGGTTTGTTTGATTTGAAGCAGGGCCTTGCTACGGAACCCAGGCTGGCCTTGAACTTGAGATCCTCCTGCCAGCCTCTTGAGAGCTAGGATTATAGGCATGTTCCACCATGACTGGCTTTAGGGTTTTAATTGAGGGCCTTTCCAGGCTTGCTTAGGAAGCTCTATACCAACGGAGCCTCCAGTGCTTTTTTAGTTATTTTTCAGACTGGGTCTTGCTTTTTTTTTTTTTTTTTTTAACCCAGGCCAGGCTGGGATCACAATCCTCCTACATAGAGAAGAGATCACAGGCACATGCCACCACACCTAGCTTATTGATTGAAATGAGGTCTTGCCAAGTTTTTGCTCAGGCTGGCCTCAAACTGTGATTCTTGACCCATTGTGCTTGGCTTAATATTTTTTTTGACATAGTTTTCAAAGCCTCCTGAACATCATTATACCACCCTGTCCCCGCAACCATCTTATGAGGAGAGGGGCAGGGAAAAATGTAAAGCTACTGCTGTGGTCTGAGACCCAGCATCATGGAGTTCTACTCAGCCCCTGCTGACAGCCATTTATCTTCTAATATAGTTTCTCTGCTAAAACCTAGACCCGCAATGAGAAAACTGAGCAGAGAAACAATTCCATGCCTAGTGGGTTCCTGGACTCAGGCAGTGTCCAAATCCCAATTATATCTTGCTGTTCCTGGGTTGAGTGACCTGCCTCTTGCCTTCTCTACCCAGCCTTCCTTAGCTAGGCTCATACCTTCTGAAACCTTAGCTACTCAAGAGGCTGAGATCTGAGGATTGACATTCAAAGCCAGCCCTGGTAGTAAAGTCCATGAAACTCCATCTCCAATTCAATCGCAAAATATTGGACTGTAGCCATGGTTCAAGTGGTAAAATGCCAGCTGAGCAACAAAGCTCAGCACAGTCCCATACTGGTATGAAAAAAATAAGCTGAGTGCTGATGGCTCACACCTATAATCCTCGCTACTCAGGAGGCTGAGATCTGAGAATCGCAGTTCAAAGCCAGCCCAGGCAGAAAAGTCTGTGAGACTCTTATCTCCAATGAACCACTAGAAACCCAGAAGTGGTGCTGTGGTTCAAGTGGTAGAGTACTAGCCTTGAACTGAAGAGCTAAGGGACAGTGTCCAGGCCCAGAGTTCAAGCCCCACAACCAACCAAAATTAACTAAATAAGTAAAAGGCCCTCCTCCATCCACCTGCCCCCTAGTTGTTCTTGGGGGCCCCACTAAACCCATGTAACTTTCTGTTGTAGTTCCCATCACATTTGAACTGTCCACACTCATTGCCTTGTATATTCATGTCCTGGTTGTACAACAAAGGGAAGAGCAGGACAGTGTCTGTTACCTGCCAGCACCAGTCCCCAGCAGCTACCATTCATGATTACTCTTGCCAAACAAGTACTCAAAAAATATTATCTGAGCCGGGCGCCGGTGGCTCACGCCTGTAATCCTAGCTACCCAGGAGGCTGAGATCTGAGGATCGCGGTTCAAAGTCAGCCCGGGCAGGAGAGACCGTGAGACTCCTATCTCCAATAAACCACCAGAAAACCGGAAGTGGCGCTGTAGCTCAAGTGGTAGAGCGCTCACCTTGAGCTGAAGAGCTGAGGGATAGCGCCCAGGCCCAGAGTTCAAGCCCCATGACCGACAAAAAAAAAAAAAAAAAATTATCTGAATAAATACTTGCTGATGGTTGCATAACAACATGGATTACTTAAAACCACTAAACTGTAAAAAAAAAAAAAAAGGGGGGGTAAGGAGTGAATTTTATGTTATGTACATAATGTCACAATTTAAGAATGTTAAACATCAGCCCCTCCCCCCTTCCATCAGTCCCCATGTCCAAGCTGGCATCTCCTAGGGCAATCATCCTGGGCTCTAGTCCGCAGCCTGCCACTTGTCCCTGGGTTGTTAGTCCACAGAGCTCTCGGCTCTGGGCTCCAGCCAGCTGAAGCAGGCCTGGTGCCTCATCTCCTTCATTCTACACCTTAAGAGTCCATCTGCCTCTGAGGCCTAGGCTCGTGCACAAACCCAGCCCACAAAACTTCACACACTCCCCCTAGAAAGACAGGTGAACAAAAAGGATAATTTCTCCCTCCCCCTAGCCCCCTACCCCCCATCCCCGCTCTATAAAATCTCATCTCCACCTGTTGATCCTACTCTAGTGATTAAGCCTTTATAGTGTGCCAGTGTCTGTGTAAACATTTTTAATCATCCTATTTAATTCCACAACAATGAAACAAGTTTGTTCATTATCTCCATTATAAAAGTTGAAGCCAGGCAAGGGTGGCTCAACCCCTATAATCTTAGCTACTCAAGAGGCTCGGATTTGAAGATCACAGTTCAAAGCCAGCCCACCAAAATTGCTGGAACTAGAGCAGTGGCTCAAGTGGTAGAGCACAGCACCAGCCCTGAGCAAAAAAGCCCAGGCCCTGAGTTCAAGTTTCAGGATCAGCACAAAAATGGAAAAAGAGGGCTGGGAAGGTGGCTCAGTGGTAAAGTGCTTGCCTTGTATGCATGAGGCCCTGGGTTCGATTCCTCAGTACCACATAAGAAAAAAGAAAAAAGCCGGAGTGGCGCTGTGGCTCAAGTGGTAGAGTGCTAGCCTTGAGCTAAAGAGCTGAGGGACAGCGCCCAGGCCCAGAGTTCAGGCCCCACTACCGGAACAAACAAAAAAAAAAAATGGAAAAAAGAGATGGACAGAGAAACAGAGGGGCTTAAAGATACTCATCAATTTCATCAATTTCCCCAGGTCCCAAAGCCAGGAAGGCTGGAAGTGCCAGTTCAGAAGAGAAAGTGTCTCTGATTCACAACCTGCATCCAGCTACAACACAATGGCAGACCATAAGAAATCATCTGTAAACACAAGTCCTGGTGACCCCGTCTTCATTTTCCCCTCACTGATGCTGAAGTTAACATTTAAGGGAAAAGAGAAAATGCTTGCTATAATCTAGCCAGTGCTCATCCACCAAAAGGAGGTCACAAAAGACCAGATGCAAACTCTAAGCCCCAATCTGGACAGAAACAGGAAGTCCCCAGGTGATGGATCATAATAGCCCTCTCTAGGAAATTCTGAGACCAGAGGCTCAAAGCAGACCATTGCCGAGTTTTGAACAACAGCTCCATTGGCCTGTTAGCTTTAAACCCCAGTATCCAAGTTGTGATCTTAGGGAAGCTTGTTAGGAGAGTTTGCACAGGAAAGCAGCTAGGACAATCACATTCTGGTCTTTCCCCAACACAGATCAGTAGGACTAGGCTGCCTCTCCAACAAGAGGCCGCACATCGGTGTTTAATTTGGAAGTTGATAGCTGCCTAAATTTGGAGATCTCCTGTAGGTGCACAAAGAGTCCTCAATGGTGGCTGGCAGAAATCCTTAGCAAAACAAAACAATCCTCTGGGTTGTTGGACTCACAAGCAGCACTTTCACTCCCCACCGCACTATCCCTGAAGAGGCTGTTTTGATTTGAATTACAGGGGTCTGTGTGGACTGCCTGCGGTACAAATGTGCATGTGACAATGGACACTCCTTTGCTGGCTGTCCGGTGTTATTTCAGACACGGTTGGACAGATGGGCTCTGTTCTGAGTGGGGAAAGGCCACACCTCAGAGAGGAGATTTTTTTATAGGCTTGTCAATTCCCTGAACACAAAGTGCTTCCTTCTCCTCCCTAGAGTGGAGGCTGGATTGAGGTAGAGCAATTGTAAATATGGGACTATATCCCTTCCCCCTGCCTGCCCCCACCCTCACCGACAGCATCCTCTCTTCGAGTCTCAGGGCCTGTACTTAATTTCGGGGATCCTGGCTGTGCTGGCCCCCCTGTGAAGCCCAGACTGCTACCATGTGCAGCACATGTGTGTGCGGCCCGGCAGCTGTTGGAACATAGTAAATCCATTCACATACTGACATATCCCAATGACTAATTCAGGCTTAGTGAGGAAACACAGCATCTGACAAGCAGAAACAACTGAATTACATTTGGAGGGGTGAGGAAATGACACCCCCAATGGGCTTGATCTCACCATTTGGTTTGGACTGGGGAGCCCTGGTAAGCTCACTGTGGGAGGCCACCCAGATGTCATCCTTGCCAGCCACCAGTGCAGAGTCTGAGGACAGGAAGAGCCAGGCAGGTGTTCGGGGAAGGGGCGGAAGAGGTGTAGGAGATGGTAGTTTGGACTATGCTGGAGATGAGTGAAACTCAAAGATCTGAAGAGAGAGGCAGTTTCATTTGTAGTTAGATACATGGGCTTTGGAATCAACAAAACTGGGTTCTGATCCTGGCTCTACCACTTTTTCTATGACCAAGCTATATAACTCATGCCTCTGCTTCCCTGTCTGTCAAATGGGAACAGAAACAGGATTCTTACCCAATGGAGCCACTTCAGGAATAATTAAGAACATTACATAGAGCATTCTGCATATGCGTGTATAAAGCCTGGCTGACAAAAGACTGTTTATGATAAGGTATTGATCAAAACAGTGAATTTTCATTTTATTTTGTTGGTTGTGGGGCTTGAACTCAGGGCCTGGGCACTATCCTGAGCTTTTATGCTCATGGCTAGCACTCTACCACTTTGAGCCATGGCACTACTTCTGGTTTTCTGGTGGTTTATTGAAGATAAGAGTCACACAGACTATCCTGCCCAGGCTGCCTTTGAACTGCGATCCTCAGATCTCAGCCTCCTGAGTAGCTAGAATTACAGGCTTGTAAGCCTCTGGTGCCTGGCCATAACAATGAATCTTAAATGAAGGTAAAGGTACTTTGGGTTGTTCACTATGCTGATAGACACGAAACTAATCAGCCTAGCTACAAAGACAGTGTGGAATCAAATGACACATAGGAAGAATAAGTTCAAAAGGTCTATTGTACAGCATGATATCTATAGTTAATAAATGATGCATTCTTAGAAACTCACAAGGAGAGAACATTTGTAAGTATCTCACCACAAAAAGGGATAACTATGTGAGGTTAACGTATACGTTTAATGAGCTTAACACAGCCAGTCTACATGTGTACATATTTCAAAATATGTTGTGCAAAAATACAATATTTGCTTATCAATTAAAAATAATTAAGATTTTTTAAAATTCATAATACTTATTAGCTAAAACACACTCTTATCACCCTCACTAGAGCAGAGGCCCTCCAGCTCTTATCAGTTGGGAACCATTCTTTGAGCCCTAGCTAGAAGACCCAACTGGACTCTGTTCTGAGTCAGACCTCTGCAAACACTTCCCTGCCTCACATCCCAGGTAGTTCCCCTAAGACAGACGGCATTGATCTTCAGCCATTGGGTTTGGGATGCTTCAGATCCAGAATTTGCTGAACTGGATATGGTAAAATTATTCCCTAGGACCAAACAAATATTGTGCATTACATCGAACACAAAGAGCACAGCAGTGACAGCGGTCACCAGATTTCTACTGACAAAGTGCACCCACTGAGACTGTTCCATTCCATTTGGACACTGTGAGTCCACCAATCACAACCCACCCCGGCCTCCTCCTCCTTCCAGGAGATAGCAGGGAACAGCTTGTTCACATAGGTTACCCGACCCAGAATTTCATGGCCGTAGCACCTTATAAACAAGCTGACCAAATGAAAAATGAATTATCCACAACTAATAACCACTAGTAAACTGGAGCAAATATGGATCTGATTATGCGAAACAGGAAAAGTTGAAAATTTCCACATGCTTCATGATTGACTCCCCTCCTGTAGGGAGGGCATGGCAGGCTTTGCTGAGCTGTGTGCAGCCACCGCTACTCCCTTCCCCAACCCCAGGCCCCAGGCCTTCCCACTCTTCTCACCCTCTCCCAGACTCTCTTTGGGCCTAAGTATTGCTTTGGTTTTTTTCCTGTGAAGTTCATCATTTCTGGGCCACATTTTGTTTGAAGCCCTATTGTTTGCTGTCTTATCAATGTCAGAGTTTGAGCTCAGGGCCTTGCATATTACTTATTACTTACTCAGCTGGCACTCTACTCTGTGAGCCGTGCCTCCAGCCTACCTTTTTGCTGGTTAAGTTAGAGATGCAGTCTGGTGGACTTTTCTGCTGGTGCTAGCTTCAAAATCTCAATCCCTTGACTATCAACCTGCTAAGTAGTTGAGTTACAGGCATGAGCCACTTAGTACCAGACTCCATACTTTTTTTTTTCTTGATGACAAACAAAAACCACAGAACACTGGTGTGTTTTTGGTTCTCCCTGTCTCCCGGTGTCCTGGTGCATTTCAAGTGCTTCCTTGCTTTACAGCATCGTTGTCTCCACCTTCCCTGCCCCACGTTGCTCGGCTGCTGTATACTAGGGAGAACTTGAGGAAGCATCTACAGGTTTCCTTTGGGCCTTCCTCTTTCCGTGACTACCAGTAACCAATCATCGCCAAGCTATCTGAAGATGCCGGACAGAAGAAACTCTGAGGGTTGCTGTTTCCTGACACCATCACAAAAGCTGCCTTCCAGAACTTAAAGCAAGAGAATTATTGAAATATGTTTCACTGATTTATTATTTATTGTCCCTTGGGTGGCAGGAAGTAGCTGGCGGAGGACACATCACTCTGTGGTCAATGGAAAACTCTCAGGTTTCTACCTAGGACCCTAATTTATACCACAGACAGGGGAACCAAAAATAGGAAAGGAACAAAACACTCTGTAGATGAAAGGCTGGCTGAAGAGGAGGGGAGGGAAGGAGGGGAGGGAAGGAGGGGAGGGAAAGGAAGTGGGGAGGAACTTTGAAGGCAATGAGGGACGGAAGCTGAGGGACCCACACATGAAAGGGGAGGCTGCCTAGGGAAGGAAGCCATATCTGCCGTCAGGATCCAGGATCCAGAAAAATCTCACCTGTCTACAGGAATAAAAGCCCAGCTGCTGAAAGAAACAGAGGCCTGGACAACCCCAGGAAATGGATCCTTAACTTCCGGGCAGGGGCCCAGCCATATAGCACACAGCAGTGTCTCACCACAGATGGTCACAATGTTGTACCACCAGGCAAGCCCCCCCCCCCAGAAACACCCACCCATAGAAAAAACCAAGACATTCTTGGCAAGAGAAATGGACACAAAGCTCACCATGCACACCACCATGACTTACTGCCTGATGTCCCCCAAATAAAGCAGAGATACAATGTCTCCAACCAGACCAGAGAAGGCTTCTTCCCATGAGCTGATTTCTAGTTCCTGGCATCCTCTCTTTGGGAAAGGGGCCTTTCAGCCTTGATAGTCTAGGGGCTGGTCTACATGGCAGTGACAAGGAGCAAGACATGCTTGATTTGACAGTCTTGGGTGTCACTCGTTCATACTTTCCTTGCTGCACATCCCACCTTTTACTGGTTCACAAGTATAAGCCCCTCCTGACAAGCCATTAAACCCAAGAAACGCCAGGCGGGTTTTCTCCTGCAACAATCTCACAGGTCTGTCTGCAAGGCCCAGCTCCTCTGTGGAAGCTGGAAAGGGTGAGGACTGTTCTCTCCACAGGTACTTGTGCTTTTCTGCTCATTCCTTCCTTCCCTCCTTCCTTCCTTCCCTCCTTCCTTCCTTCCTTCCTTCCTTCCTTCCTTCCTTCCCTCCCTCCTTCCTTCCTTCCTTCCTTCCTTCCTTCCTTCCTTCCTTCCTTCCTTCCTTCCTTCCTTCCTTCCTTCCTTTCTTCCTGTGTCATTAATAGGGCTTAAATTCAGGGCTTTGTGTTCTCCCTCTAGCGTCTTTGCTCAAGGCATGGTTCAAAGCCAGCTCACACAGGAAAGTTCAAGAGATTTTTATCTCCATTAACCACAAAAAAGCTGGAAGTGGAGGAATGCCAGCTTTGAGTGAAAGGCTAAGAGACAGTGCCTAGCCCTGAGTTCAAGTCTCAGTACTGGCATAGAAAGAAAGGAAGGAGGGGGCTGGGAAGGTGGCTTAGTGGTAGAGCGCTTGCCTTGCATGCATGAGGCCCTGGGTTCGATTCCTCAGCACCACATAAACAAAAATGAAAAAAAGCCGGAAGTGGCACTGTGGCTCAAGTGGTAGAGCGCTAGCCTTGAGCTGAAGAGCTGAGGGACACCACCCAGGCCCAGAGTTCAGGCCCCATGACCGGACCCCCAAAAAAAAAAGAGAGAGGGGAGAGAGAGAGAGAGAGAGAGAGAGAGAGAGAGAGAGAGAGAGAGAGAGAGAGAGAGAGAGACTATGAAGAAGTAGAGAAGTGGAGGAAGGTAAAGAAGGACGGACATCATCCATTCTTGAAGGCTGAGGGGCAGCGCCAGCTGCTTTTCATAAACCACTGTGTTTAACACAGGTAATCTGTGGGGTGGGGTGGTTATTTACTGTAGGTGTTGTATTGATAAAGAAACCAAGGTTCTGAAATAGCAAGTACCTTGTCCAAAGCCTTGACCTACTATGTCCAGAACCCATGGTTTATGCACAACGCTCCTATTTAAAATCACTAAGCTATGAGCCAACTTTTCAGTACCCTAATGTGCCACATTAACAACTTTAGTGGCGAACAGTATTACAATGGTGATCCTTTAAGCCTTTCTCCCCTAATGACATAGCCATCTTTATGTAAGTATCCTGTGAAGTCGGCATGATGAAGAGGAATGTTTCTTATGATAGGTCACCATCATTCAGTAATGAGTGATTGTGAATAACATTTTGCCAACTTGAGAGCTTATATAATATAACCAGAATTTGTCTGGAGAAAAAGTAACCTTAACTAGGTGCTGATGGCTCACACCTGTCATCCTAGCTACTCAGGAGGCTGAGATGTGAGGATTGAGGTTTGAAGCCAAGACTTTTTGGCAGGAAAGTCCAGGAGCTCTTATCTTCAATTAGTCTCCAAAAAGCTGGAAGTGGAGCTGTGGCTCAATGGTTGAACACTAACCTTGAACAGAAAAGCTTAGAGACAGTGCCCAGGCCCTGAGTTCAAGCCCAGGACAAGCATGGAAATGGGTGCCAGGTGTGTGAGAACCCTGAGAACCCTCAGCCACTTAAATGGCCTGCCTGGGACACAAGAGCCTGGGTCAGGGCCCCTCAGCCTGAGAGCGGTACTGCATTTCCCCCCCACTGTGACACACGCCTCACTTCCTGTGCACATGTCTTTCCCCATGAACACTCAGAAGCATGCTGCCTTGGGCTCCAAAGGCAAAATGCCTGGTTGAAAATCCCACTGCCATTGCTGCTTGACCACACAAGGTTAGCTTTGGGTGTCTCAGTCTCTGTAAAAGGTGAATGAAAAACAGAATGTACCTCATGGAATAGTTGTGAGAAATAGATAATTTAAAATATGAAATTTTCAGCCAGGCACCAATGGTTCATGTCTATAATTCTAACTGCTCAGGAAGCTGAGATGTAAGGATCATGGTTCCAAGCCAGCCTGGCAGGAAAAGTCTTGAGACCCTTCTCTCCAGTTAGCCAGCAAAAAGTCAGAAGTGTAAGTGTGGCTCAAGTGGTAGAGGGCCAATCTTGAGTTTTCTTAGGGACAGCACCCAGTACCATGGGGGGGGGGAGGGACATTTTCTAATAGCAGTCATTCAACGGGTATTAACTGAGCCAATGGTTACAGCTCCCCAGGCTATACTACTCATTTAAGACTGCTATGAGCAGCACCCCCTGGAGTTGTACAAGTGCACTTGCCATTAGCTTTGCTGATGACAGAGCCTAAAACCCACCTCCAACAGAGCGGCCCCCATCACAGCATCACCAAGCGTGCTGTAAGTACTCTATTAGAAGAATCAACATGGTCTGGTATGGCTCACAGTTCATCTGGATGCAAGCCTCCCTCGCTGAACTGAGAGTTCCTTGTGCTTGGCTGGAGTCTTATTTCTCTTGGCATGCCATGAGCTACTCCCCAACTCGCACAGAAGATCCATTTTGACTAGGATGCAGTGTTGCCAGAGTGAGCTTGAAATACTAGGCAGACAGACCAACTTCAGGATACAGAAAATAACCTTGACTAGATCCGAGTGAGGTCAAGTTCCCTCAAGTATCGAGCTCGGCACACCTCTGTTAAAGTAATGGGGCCTTGGAAGGGTTCTGGCAATAACACACATCCCCTGGTGTCACTGAGACTGACAGCAATTATCTAAGTTGGGCTTTGTTTGATATGTGAGAGTCAAAACCAGGGAATGTGGCCCAGTTTCTCTTTTGAAATTGTTCCCTTCGTTATATTTGAATCTCATGACTCTTTGCTTTGTTTCAAACTAAATATCAAAAGTCTTCTCTCCTCTCATCTCCCTGACAGTTCTTCAATATACTGTATTTAAAACCCTCTGAGAACAAAAAAAAAAAAAATTTCAAGTGATGTTTAGGACCTTGCCACCCTCGCCTTTCTTCATTTCTAAATCTCTTGGATGGCTCATAACACAAAGGGGGAAAAGTACCAAAATGTGTTGCTTTTCTAATACTTAGAAAGGATGCTTCTGTCTCATAGGGAAAACAAGGCAGACACTGACGGTGGGCAGTTGCCATATAATTTACACCTAATGACAATGGGTTGTTCAACTTATTTGCACAAACCCTACAATAAAGAATGAAAGAAAATGATTTCAAATAAGGTGCTGGCAGCTCATGCCTGTGATCCTAGCTATTCAGGAGGCTGAAATCTGAGAATCAGTTTGAAGCCAGCCTGACAGGAATATCTTTGAGACTCATCTCTAATTAACTACCAAAAGCTGGAAATGGAGCTGTGACTCAAGTGGAAGAGTGCTAGCCTTCATTGAAAAAAGCTAAGGGATAATGCCCAGGGCCTGAGTTCAAGCCCTAATACACACACATACACACACACACACACACACACACACACACACACACACACACACACACACATTCACACACACAAAGAAACTACAGGACATGAATTTAATACATATTGCCTAACTTTGTTTTCCTGTGTCATAAACTCAAGTTTCTCTCATAAACATTTATTCAGTTATTTAATTAATACTTCTTAAGTATCTACTAAGTACCCTACATGGTCACTGATTAAAGAAATGTCACTGGGCGCTGGTGACTCAGCTACTCAGGAGGCTGAGATTTGAGGATCACAGTTCAAATCCAGCCTGGGCAGAAAGTCCGTGCAACTCTGAGCTCCAATAAACCACCAGAAAACTGAAAGTGGAGCTGTGGCTCAAAGTGGTAGAGCACTAGCCTTCAGCAAAAGAGCTCAGAGGCAGTGCCTGGGCCCTGAGTTCAAGCCCCATTACCAGAAAGAAAGAAAGAGAAAGGAAGGAAGGAAGGAAGGATGGATGGAAGGAAGGAAGGTATGTCTCTTGCCTTTTCTCGGGGATTCTTAGCCCTAGCACTGTTGGCATTCTAGCTGCATGATTCTTTGAGTCAGGGAGGGCTCGCTGCATGTAGGGTATTCAGCAGCATCTCCGGCCTCTTCCCAAGGGAGAGGCCTCTGGCAGAGATGCCAGTGGCACCTCCACCCCCACTATGACAACCCTGAGGCTCTCCAAAGATAGGAAAAGGGTCAGTAGTTGCCAAGAACTGGTGAGGCAGAGCACAGAGGCTGTTTAGAGCACTGAAATTATGCTGAATGATGTTGACAAGACCCTTAGAAATACAGGACACTAACAACTTGCCTTCCTGTCAACTGTGGACTCTGAGTGATAATGATATGTCAGTGTGGGTCCACAGACTGTGACAAATGGGCCGCCTGGTGGGGGGTGTGGAAAGCCTGGGAGGCTGGGGAGGAGAGGGAACATGGGAAATATCAACACATTCTGCTGAATTAACTTTGAACCTGAACGTGTATGTGTATGTATATATGTATGTATTTGTATAAATGTTGGAGGTTTTCAGTGTTGGGATCAAACCTAGAACTTCATACATAGAGCTCTACTACTGGGCTACACCCCTAGCTCTGGGCTTTTTAAGATGTCTCTCTATGTAGCCCAGGCTGTCCTCGAATTTCCCATCCTCTTGCTCCAGCCTCCCCAGTACTGGATTACAGATGTGTACCACCATACCCAGCTAATGTTTGTTTGGTTTTTTTGGTCAGTTGTGGAGCTTGAACTTGGGCCTGGGCACTGTCCCTGAGCTCTTTTGCTCAAGCCTTGTGCTTTACCACTTTGAGCCACAGCGCCACGTCTAGTTACTGGTGGTCAATTGGAGATAAGGGTCTCATGGATGTTCCCACCTGGGCTGGCTTTAACTGTGATCCTTAGATCTCAGCCTCCTGAGTAGCTAGGATTACAGGTGTGAGCCACCAGCTATTTTTTTTTAATTATTGATTTTAAGTTAACAAAATTCTTGCCAAATTTCTTGGGAGATGGGGTAAATTATTATTTTTATAATACTCTGCTCACAACAAATACTTTTTAAAACATGACAGTAAACTTTATAATCCCTAAATATTAGCCATTTTCAAATGTGTAGTTTAGTTAGGTCGAGTATACTCATAATATTGAACAACCATTGCTACTCTCCATTTCTTTAACCTTTTTAATCATCCTAAATTAACATTCTGTACTCACTGAACAAATTTCTCATTTCTCCATTCCTCAGTCCCTGACAGCCACCATTTTAGTTTATGATTTGGACTTCTCTAAGTAATTCATGGAGTGTTTGTCATTTTGTGACAGACTTATTTCACTCACATAATATCCTCTAGGGTTGCCTATGTTGTAGCATGGGTCAGAAGTTCTTTCCTGGGGCTGGGAAGGTGGCTCAGTGGTAGAGCGCTTGCCTTGCATGCATGAGGCCCTGGGTTTGATTCCTCAGCATCACATAAGCAAAAAGAAAAAAAGCCGGAAGTGGTGCTGTGGCTCAAGTGGTAGAGCACTAGCCTTGAGCTGAAGAGCTGAGGGACAGCGCCCAGGCCCAGAGTTCAGGCCCCACAACCGGACCTCCCCGCCAAAAAAAAAAGAAGTTCTTTCCTTTTAAAGGCTGACTAATGCTGCAATGTGAGTATACAACACACCAATTTTGTTGATCCATTCACCTGCTAACAGACACTTGGGCAGGCATCTATTTTAGAAATACTATGTTTGGAGGATTTTTTTTTTTGTCTTTTCTTTGTGGTACTAGGGATGGAACCACCCAGGATGTTGTACTTGCTAGGCAAGAGTTTTGCCATGGATCAACAGCCTAGACCACAACTACTATGAATAATAGGAGAATGTAAATATCTACTTTGGTCCGTGCTTCAAATATTTGTGAGTATATATATTTAGAGTATAAACCTAACAATGAGATTGCTAAATGCTTTGGAATATGTTTGTTTTCCAATCACTTTTTTTAAAACCATAAAACACATGATATTGCAGTGAATTTCTTTTCTTTTCTTTTTTTTTTTTTTTTTGCCAGTCATGGGGCTTGAACTCTGGGCCTGGGCACTGTCCCTCAGCTCTTCAACTCAAGGCTAGTGCTCTACCACTTGAGCCACAGCACCACTTCCAGCTTTTTCTGCTTATGTGGTGCTGAGGAATCGAACCCAGGGTCTCATGCATGCAAGGCAAGCACTCTACTACTGAGCCACCTTCCCAGCCCCTGCAGTGAATTATTCAACTAGTGGTAGACAACAGCAGTGGCCAGATAGCTGCTCAGATCCACTTAGGACTCCCACCTACCCTCTGCCATATGACCTGGGTAAATAGCGTTTCAAGAATAAAGTAGGGTAATTGGATAACACAGCACTTAGAACATTGCCACCGTCGAAGAAGATTCTGTGCTTCACAAGTCAAGGTGGCACTGAGGAATCACTGTGGTTCTCAACATTTAAAAAGTTTCCATTCTATATCTAGTATATGTCTGAGTCAAGCAGAAAAGGTCAGATAAGGTGATGTTAGGGAAATGAACCCTAAGATATGTATTCAAATGTTTTTTTTTCTTTCATGCGATTGTTCCTAACACATTTATAAGATTATTTCTTTGTTGCTTTGTATGTCCCTCCCACACAGTATAACCCCTGCTTTCACTGTATTTGATGTCGGTATAATTTGTGGAGGGGAAGGGCAAAAACAAATCATTTAAATAGGGATACAGGTGGACCCATTGCAACAATGAGATGTACAAGTTGTTATGTCGAAAACGAACTTTACAACTTTGGTGCAGGGGGGGGGGGAAAGCAAGGAGGATGGGGGGGTGGGGGGAGGATGGGAAGGGATGGGAAGGGGAAACAAAGGAGGAGGCTACAATGCTTGATAAGAAATGTACTCATTATCTTGCCCATGTAATTGTGACTCCTCTGTACAGTATTTTCACAATAATAAAAAAAAGAACATCAAGAAAAATGCTATTAAAAAAAAAAAGTTTCCATTCTGATGACCTCCTAGACCTTCCAAAGTATTACTGGAGACATAATTCCATGTAAGCTTAGGTATGTCTACCAATTGATTAATCCAGTATCACAAGATAGGATATGACTCAATTTGTCTGTTGTGAATAAATCCATTCCCAGGGTTTTTCTGCCTCCTCACCAAGGGCACTGCACTGTGGAAAACAGCCCCAGCCACCATTCCTCCAAAGATCCACATAGCCCTTCCAGGACATCTTTCAGGCATAGGATATGTGTGTGCATGCATGCAGGCATGCGTGCGTGTGTGTGTGAGTGTGCAGGTGTGCATGTACGTGTGTGTGTGTGTGTGTGTGTGTGTGTGTGTGTGTGTGTACCAGTCCTGGGCTTGAACACTAGCCTGGATGCTGTCCCTGATCTCCTTTTGCTCAAGCTAACACTCTACCACTTGAACGATAGCTCCATTTCCAGCTTTTTGCATAGTTAATAGGAGATACCCACCTGGGCAGGCTTCAAACTGTTGATTCCCCAGATCCCAACCTCCTGAGTAGCTAGGATTACAAGTGTGAGCCACCAGCGCCTTGCTAGGAATAGGAGTTTTACCACACAAACACACACACCTTGGGCTGGGAAGGTGGCTCAGTGGTAGAGTGCTTGCCTTGCATACATGAGGCCCTGGGTTCGATTTCTCAGCACCACATAAGCAGAAAAAAGCCAGAAGTGGCGCTGTCGCTCGAGTGGTAGAGCGCTAGCCTTGAGCTGAAGAGCTAAGAGACAGCGCCAAGGCCCAGAATTTAGGCCCACGACTGACAAAAAACAACAACAAAACACACACACACACACAGTTGCTGGTATATTGTAAAGAATATATGATTTTACCAACAATTCACAAAATAGCTCAGGCTGGTGATAAGCACCAAAGAGGAAATTTCAGGCTAGAGCCCCCAGTGGTAGAGAAGGACTCCCTGCCTTCTTTTGAGCAAGGCTGAGAAGCAGAAAGCGAGGAGGACGTTAGCAAGTTTCTGAAGCTTTGGGGGTTTTCACACAGCGAGGATGCCCATATTGTGTGATCAGATCAAGTGAAATCATCTGTCAGCCTGTCTGTTCACATAGCTATGCTATTCATAGAAAACGTACCTCTTCCCCATATAAAACACCATATGCCTCTTCTCTTACCTAATTAGGTGCAGGTTTGCTGGGTTCCTAGGGACCTATACTGTTTTTCCAGGTCTGTGGATGGAGGGGGAAGTAAGGCCAGTGACTCAAGGGACTATTTCTGGACCTTCTGTAGAAAATCCTGCAGAGATATCAAGAGCAATAGGGAACCATAATAATTAACCATAATAACAAACAAACATGAATGTGTGTGAGGCTTGAACTCAAGGCCTGGGTACTGTCCCTGAGGTTTTTGCTCACGGCTGGTGCGCTACTATTTAAGACATAGCTCCATTTCTGGCTTTTGGTGGTTAATCAGATAAGAGACTCAGATTTTCCTGCTCAGCCTGGCTTGAAACCAGGATCCTAGGCTAGCTCTCAAGCCTTCTGATTACAGAAGGATCTAGGATTATAGGCATAACCACTGTGCCACACATGGGCTCTTTCTCTTGTCCATGCACCCAGCATTCTTCCATGATTTCATTCCATCTTTGATTTTTAGGAACTAATAAAGCATAATGTTCAGCTGGGCACAGGTGGCTCATGCCTGTAATCCTAGCTCCTCAGGAGGCTGAGATCTGAAAATCAAGGTTCAAAGCCAGCCCAGGCAGGAAAGTCCCTATAATATTCTTATCTCCAATTAACCACCAGAAAACCAGAAGTGGCTCTGTGGCTCAAAGTGGTAGAGTGCTAGCCTTGAGGAAAAAACACTAAGGGACAGTGCAGATCCTAAGTTCAAGATTCAGCACTGGGACACCCCCCCACACACAGCACACACACACACACACACACACACACACACACATATGCGCATATATATAAATATATATATATGCCTTTTCACTATGTTGTGGCCACTCTAGCCCTCTCTGGTCCTCACTCAGTGGTTGAGTATGTCAGAGGATGTATTGACATTATCTGGAAACATTTTTTATTGTTCCATAAGAGAGGAACTGCTATTAGCATCTCATAGGTAAAGACCAAAGATATACAAGGCACCCTATAAGGTAGAGAAAAGTCTGTGGAAAAGAAAATAAGTACAGGGTGAAGGCATAGCTGAAATAATAGAGCAGCTACCAAGAAAGCACAGGCTCTGAGTTCAAATCTCAGTACTGCCAAATAACAACAACCACAATAATAAGTAGGTACAGATTATATAGATGGTATGTTATTTCTGTTATTATAGTCCTTTTTCTGGAAATCACATCCAAAGCTTCATTCAGAAGTATAAATGAAGCCGGGCGCAGGTGGCTCACGCCTGTAATCCTAGCTACTCAGGAGGCTGAGATCTGAGGATCACAGTTCAAAGCTAGCCCAGGCAGGAAAGTCCGTGAGACTCTTATCTCCAATAAACCACTAGAAAACCAGAAATGGCACTGTGGCTCAAGCGGTAGAGTGCTAGCCTTGAGCTGAAGAACGCAGGAACAGCGCCCAAGCCCAGAGTTCAAGCCTCACGACCAACAAAAAAAAAAAGTATAAATATTGTAGCTGGCTGGTAGTGACTCACACCTATAGTCCTAGATACCCAGGAGGCTAAGATCTGAGGATTGAGGTTCAAAACTAACCAAGGTAAACAACATTGGAAAGACTCATCTCCAAAATTAACCATCAAAAAGCCAGAAGTAGAAGGGTGGCTCAAGTTCTAAAACACTACCCTTGAGGGAAAAAAAGCTAAGGGAAAGTACTGGACCCTGAGTTCAAGATTCAGTACTGGGACACCTCTCACACCATGCATATATACGCATTTTAATGTAGATGAAGGAAATAAAAATATTTTTTTACAAACTTTGTTCTACTTAAACATAGCAGAAAAGAGAAGAGAGCAGAGGAGAGGAGAGGAGAGAGGAGAGGGGAGGGGAAAGGAGGGGAGAAGGGAAGAGAGAGAAGGGGAGGGTAAGGTAGGAAGGACTGCAACTGCCAGCTGGTTCCTTCAACCAGACAAGGCCCCAGCAGATGTTTATGCAGTAGCTTGGGGACACTAGCCTAGTTTCTGTCCTTCACCACTTCAGTGCAACCTGGGTGCCCTTTCCAAAGACAGAGTCAGACACACAATCCCTCCCTGAAAGGAAATGCCAGCAAAACAACCTCTCCTTATTTCTTGAGAGGAAAAATTATTTCCTTTGACTGTTTAGTCTAATAAGCAGGAATCTAGGACTCTCTGGCTCCATCCTCTGTGTTGTAATGGCTGGGGGGGGGGGGGCGGGGGGAGGGAGGGAAAGCAGAGAATTCTGTAGGACTTTGAAACATCCAAAGCAAAATGATAAATAAATAAAAATCCCAGAGTCAATACTGTAGTGTATAGCTACTAAGAATTTCTTTACCTTGTGGATATTTCACAGTATACCAGTTCATTTTCCCCCCCTCACTTTTCCTCTCAATTGTAGGACTAATCGACAAAAATACTTTTTTTGGGGGGGGTCCGGTTGTGGGGCCTGAACTCTGGGCCTGGGCGCTGTCCCTCAGCTTTTCAGCTCAAGGCTACCACTCTACCACTTGAGCCACAGCACCACTTCCGGCTTTTTTTCTTTTTGCTTATGTGGTGCTGGGGAATCGAACCTAGCGCCTCATGCATGCAAGGCAAGCGCTATACCACTGAGCCACCTTCCCTGCCCCGACAAAAATACTTTTTTTTTCTTTTTTTGGCCAGACATCAGTGGCTCACATCTGTAATCCTAGCCACGCAGGAGGCTGAGATCTGAGGATAATGGTTCAAAGCCAGCCAGGGCAGGAAAGTTCCGAAGACTCTTATCTCCAATAAACTACTCAGAAAAAGCTGGAAGTGGGGCTGTGCCTCAAATGGTAGAATACTAGCCTTGAGCACAAAGAAGCTCAGGGGCGAGTGTCAAGGCCCTGAGTTCAAGATGGGGCAAAAAAAAAAATTCTTTTGAGAAGAGCAGAGGCTGAAGAGGACTTGCTGGGAGAGGACTTGCCTGGGGGTGGGAATACCCAACGAATTGAGCAACTACCACAGAAAAAAAGTCTATCTGCCTTTAATTCCTGCCAGAGGACCTGACCTTGTCAGAACTGAGTAGGAGCCAGACTGCCTGACCAAGACAACTTCTCACACCTCCTTGTGGTGTAGCACCCCTTACATTTGCTGAGTTTTATTCTTGGCAGGTGCCCTGGAGAGAGTTCTTATGTAAGGTCACCAGTGGCTCAGAGCAAAGTTGCAAGCAGGTGTCTGGTTTAAAAAGGCAAGGCAGCCATTCTCTGGTGGGAAGATGGAACCTGGCTGATAGAGACCCCCTGAGTTAGAAGTCAGTAGAGAGGGCCAAAACTTTGATCAAGAGCAAGATGGCAGCCAAGGAGAAGAAAGAAGAACTCACGCTGTCAGGTTGGTGGGATTAAGCTTGTGGTTTCACAAAGTCTCCAGGAAAAATCTAGAAAGAGTTGGGGGGAAAAATGTTGTCCAAAACCAGAGTCCAGAGCCAGGATACTCTGCCCAACATGCAAAAGTCCCTAGGTTTAATACTCAGCATTGGGAGAGGACAAAAGAAAGAACCAAGGATGGAACTGACTTGAGACTAAAGAAGTCCCATGCAGAGGCGTAAGAGAGGAGTGAGGGAAGGGAGGCTGTGGGCCCCACAGGGAGCACTGCTGGCAGGAGTGGGGATTGGAAGTGGCTGGAAGCTTGACTTGGTTGGACAAAGCCCAGAAAACTGTGACTCAAAGGAGTTGTTTGAGTTTAATACTCTCCCAGAACTGTGGAAGAGGGAAAAAGAAAAGGGGGGCGGGGGGAGTCAGAAGTCTCAAGACGAAGGAGCTTTTTGTTTTAAGGGACTACCTCTTAGGCCTGGCCCTAATTTTCTGGGTTTGATTCCTAGTTTAGGAGAAGTTTTATGTCACCCATGAGAGTCTGCATTTTTGTGGGATTCAAATATTCCTTAATTAGGTGTTGTCTCCTTACAGAAAGAAAAGACGCCTTTTATTTCATTTTATTTTGCCGTTTTAATTTACTCCCTTTCGTGTTTAATAACTAGGTAGGGAAATGTTAAACAGCTGCTGTAAAATATTACAAACCCTGCTCCCAGGGAGCACTGAAAAGGAACTTTCCAGCACTATCTCCGGTCCCAGATTATGGTGGCTGGAGAGCTCACAAGCCCCAGGTTTGGTCAGCCAAGGATTAGGGTGCTCTTTCTCACTAAGCCACTGTGGTCTGCCCCCGTTCTGTTCGCCCCTCACTGGATGTTTCTGGTTGACCTTGGGGATGGGAGCGAGGGACTGTGGTGAAGGTGATGTGTGCACGTAGGGTCAGGAGTCCCTGGGTAATGGGAATCACACCTTCCCCAGTGATCTAATTTCCCTACTTCTTGTACATCACCATTCTAAGGAAGGTTCAGACTACTTTATTCCCACCATAGAATTTTTGCCACTGTGGAAGTCAGACCTCCCAACACCCCCCCCAAAAAAAATCCACAACAAAGAAGCAGAAATGACCAAGAACATGTTTGGCGCTGGTCTACAAGACACTGAGTTTCTCAGCGTGTTCTCAGTCTTAGGAAAGGGACAGAAAAGAGGAAGCACTGTAGTGCTTCTACAACTAAAAACATAGGAGGGGGGGCTTGTTCCCTATCTACTTTGGGGCTGGCCCTTCCACAAAGGGCCAGTAGTTGTCTACAAATTGCAGGAAGCTTCCCAAGGGATCTGAATACAAATTCGCAGGGCAGCCCAGGGCACCGGCTTCCGTCTACCGAGCTGTGTATGATGCTTATGCACTCATTTTGCTGGCAAAAGAGCCTGTCATAAAATGTAATACTGACTATAAAACAAATCAGCGCTTTGAAACGACTTGCTTCAGATGTTTTCATAAATCCCTAATGGCTCAGGCACTGCCTGCTATTGATAATATTAATGTGTTAATAGTTCCTCCAAAGCAAGAGCGCTAGTAGGTCTGGACACACACACACACACACACACACACACACACACACACACAGATGGGAATGCTATGAAGCTGCAAGTCTATGACTGGGCTCTCCTTAAATTTTAGCTGCACTTTGCTGACCTTTGGAAAGACAGAACTAAGCAAGCAATGTGATCATCTAAATTCTTGGTAGAAGGACTGGGAATGTGGCTTAATGATAGAGTGCTTGTCTAGCATGCATGAAGCCCTGGGTTCAATTCCTCAGTACCACATAAACAGAAAAAGCCAGAAGTGGTGCTGTGGTTCAAGTGGCAGAGTGCTAGCCTTGAGCAAAAGAAGCTCAGAGACAGTGCCCAGGCTCTGAGTTCAAGCCCCACAACTGACAATATGTATGATATATATATTATTCCTATTTATATAATATATAGTCATATGTGTATTATATTTTATATAGTTTATCATGGTATATATTATATATAAATATTGTGTGCTTATTATTACGTATTACATATTTATATATTAAGTATATACCTTATATAGATATTTAAGTACATAAAAGAGCATGTGAAGTCAGGTTCAGGCCTATAATCCTAACTATTCAGGAGGCTGAAATCTGAGGATTGTAATTCAAAGCCAACTTCTGGGCAGGAAAGTCCATGAGATGCTTATCTCCAATTAACCACCAAAAAGTGAGAAGTGGACCTGTGCCTCAAGTGATAGGGCAGTAGCTTTGAGCACAATACTTCAGAGATAGCACCACCTCCACCCTGAGCTCAAGCCCCAGGATTGGCATAAATATATAAGTAAATTGGAGAATTTAGTTCCAATTAACCAGCAAAATTTCAGACTGGAAACATGGTTCAAGTGGTAGAGCACTGGCAATAAGCAAGAAAGCCAAGTGAGAACACAAAGCCCTAGTACTAGTACACATGTTTATTTTAAATAATAGTTGAAAGAGCTCTAAGCAGGAGAGTGATAAAGGGGTAGAGCTGATTAGAATACAGATGTATATGTGTTGAAAGGTCACAGCAAAATCCTCTAGTACAACTAATGTAAGCTAATGAAGAAAGAAAGAAATATTTCAAAGGAATTAAGATGAAATGGTCAAAATGGTATTTTTTATCTTGCCCATATTTTACCCCACATTTTCCATTGGTTTTGAAGTTGGGACTTCACGCATGCCTCAACCCTATGGTTGTGTTTTTGGTTTGGTTTTGGTTTTACAAAATCTCAGTTCCTTTTCTCAAGCCAACTTCAAATTTGAGATCCTCCTGACTCTACCTCCTGAGTAGCTGTGATTATAGGCATGCAGCACCATGCCTGGCTTTTACTCTGATATTTTAACTGATGAGGAAAGGCATTTAATAATGGACATTAGGCTTCACTGCAATTCCTCATGTCCTCTCCTGCCATGTTCACTACAGTAGTCCTGAAGCCCAGAAGCTCTGTCTCTAGAGTTCCAGAACATCAGCTTCGAGAGAAGCTAGTGCATGGCCTAGACCAAGGCCCAAGAACTTTTTGTCTCTTGGTGCCCCAGACCCTCTCAGGGCCCAGGGAAACCTTCCTGTTAGTTTTGCCTGTGTGATGTGTTTTCTGAGCTTCCTTTCCAACAGGCTTCACTCAGATTGGAAATTGCAGAAAACATGCTTCAATGTCCATTTGGGGGCTAGACACTAAAGTGTTTTTAGCACATGGGATACCATGTGGTCTGGAGGGCTGGGCCCCTGCAGTCTTCTGCTTTATAGGATAGATTTTGGACCTAGATCTAACATCTGGAACGGCAAGGGTTAGCATGGGGAAGGATAACACTAGCCAAATGGCAAGTGTATTTCCTCGCCTCATCTCTTGGGGTATTACTCCCCAGAAGTGCTTGCCTGCAGTGAATGATTTTGCTCCTCACAGGTTTAAGCAGCAAATCATCAATGCCGCTGGGGTTGGTGCTTCCCTTTGGAAATCGCTAAGGAATTCAGAAATGGCCAAAGTAGTCAAACTGCCCTCAGCCCCAAAAGGAGACAAATGTGGTAGGTAGGCCCTCCCTTAGTTTCTCTTACATGTCATTATCCAAAACCAGGCTGCCAAAAACTCTAGGGTTGTCAGACACAGATGACTCATGCCCATAATCCTAGCTACTTTGAGAGGCTGAGAACAGGAGGATAGAGGTCTCAGGCTAGCTCAGGTAGAAAAGGTCGAGAGACTCCTTCTTAACCCACAGTGCACCTTTCAACCCAAGCTACATGGGAAGCTAAGCTTAGGAGGATCATGGTGTCAGGCCAGCCCAGGCAGAAATGTCTGTGAGATTCTATCTTAATGGAGGGAAGCCAAACACAGTAGATAACAGGTCTCTAAGTTAAAGCTGACTTGAGCACTAATCTAGCAAGTGTAAATTCCTGTGTTCAGACCCTAGAACTGCCAAAAAGAAAAGAACTCTCTATTTCACAGAGTTTCTTGGCTTCAAATTTAGAAAGTGGCCGTGCCAGATCTTTGTTCTGTGCCAGATCTCGAGGATGAAACCTGCAGCATAGCTACAGACAAGAAGCTAGGCTAGAGCCCTTCCTTAGAGATCATGACAATGTGTGAGCACAGTGCCCAGTGGTTTTCACAATGATGGACCCATTGGCAAAGACCCCAGTCAAATAAAAAGAGGAAGACTGGAGGATCCCACCCAGCCCATCAGGGACGCCTCACTGAACAGCACTCTAGTGATCTAAGGAAGGCATCAGCAGGCACTGATTTCCAGGGACATGAAGAATCAGATCAGAGTCTCATTCATGGACCTAGGTTGTGGGTTAAAAGCAGTTAGGACTTAGAACCTGGGCAGACATTCATAATCCAAATATTACTGAGAAAACTTTTTACTTAGTGTCCAGATTTTCTAACTCAACCACTCCACCAAATTCTCTGCCAGCCTGTAAAATACTTCCCAGACTTGCTTCCTTTCTCGAAATATTGCTGTTATTCAACAGTATAGGAGGTGGGAAATGGGAGGAGTACAGCTGTACTAAATCTGGTTTGGACCATCTAAATCTGATCATTTGCAAAGTTGGATCTGGATTTTTTAGGGGGCTGGGGGCGGGGGCGGTGGGTGGTTGGTGGTTGTTGCTTTTTGAAACAAGGTCTGACTCTGTGGCATAGGCTGTCCTCAAACTGGAGATCTACCTGACTCAGCCTCCTCAGTGCAGAGATCACAGGCATATCGGTAATATGGGATTACCACCTCTAGTACAAGGTTGTATTTACATATGTTGAGAAGTCTGTATAGGATTGGCTGGTTGAATGCACCTCTATGCACCCACACTGCTGAAGCAGAAGTATGTACAATAAACTGAAAGGGATCTGTGTTCCCAAGGTTTTGGATTAGAGACGTTTTCAAGAAAAATTATAGTTTGCTTTGTGTATGTCCACTGACTTTTCCTGGCTAATTCTTCTGTAAGCCTGAGCTTTTGGTTTTGGTTTTGTTTTTTGTTCGGTTGTGGGGCTTGAACTCTGGGCCTAGGCACTGTCCTTGAGCTCTTCTTCTGTCCCTGAGCTAGGGCTCTACCACTTGAGCCACAGTGCCACTCCTGGTTTTCTATAGTTAATTGGAGATCAGAGTCTCGTGGACTTTCCTGCCCATGCCAGCTTTGACCGTGATCCTCAGATCTCAGCCTCCTGAGTAGCTAGGATTACAGGCATGAGCCACCAGTGCCTCGCTAAGCAGGAGTATTATTTATTATTTATTTATTTATTATTACTATTTTTGGTCAATTGTGGGGCTTGAACTCTGGGCCAGGGCACTGTCCCTCCACTCTTCAGCTCAAGATGAGTGCTCTACCTCTTGAGCCACAGCACCACTTCCGGTTTTCTGAGTGCTTTTATTGGAGATAAGGGTCTCACAGACTTTCCTGCTCAGGCTGGCTTTGAACCACAATCCTCAGATCTTAGCCCCCTGAGTAGCTAGGATTACAGGTGTAAGCCACCAGCTAAGCCTGAGTATTTTAACTAACTACCTTGCCGTGGGTTCATTCTAGTGGAAAGGGTGTAGAAAAGAATGCAAAGTTACAAAGTGCTTTTTATATTTTTAAGTGTGCTTTACCCAAATAATTGAGGGGCTGGTTGAAGGTTCTTGTCTAGATCCATTTTCTGATTTTCTGGCTCACCCAAGTTCTCAGCCTCAGCTGAGAGCAGATGGACAGCCCAGCAGCCCTGTGGTATCTTCAGCATTCAAGTGGATGGGGAAAACCTATTTTGAAACAAGATCCCAGCTGCCCTCTGCTGCTTTCTCATCCTTGCATCTAGTAGGCAAACAATCCCTAAGACCCTGGGACAAATGACCTATGTCAACTTTGGGAAACAGAGGATGATTAAGAGGAACAGAATGAGTGTAGAGGAAGGAAGCTTGGGATAAAATATACTTCTAGGAGCTCAAAGTGTTGTCATGGGATTGGCTCACAAGACCTGAGGTCTTAAGTGTTCAGAACAGGGCCCCTAGCATTGATACATCACTTCCAGAGCACCATCAGCCTTTCAGACACCGCTGGCAGAGCTGAGAAGCGGGGAGGGGAGGGGGGGCCACACCTGAGCTGGCCCTTTCCCTACCATGTCTGACCACAGCAGTCATCTAACTGAAGCTGAGAATCTGGCTGGGTTCACTGGGGTACAAATTCTCCAAACACTGATCGGTCTTAGGGAGATCACAGAGTCACCACCCAGACAACAGCTGCCTTACACATTCACTGCCTTTGAGTTGAATTCCACATCAGCCAGGCCAGGCCAGGCCAAGAAAAGACGAAGAGCCATCCAAGACCCCGTCTTCCAAAATGCTTGCAGTCCTGGAGTGCGGCTGAGCAAGTGACTGATGGCATGGCTCCCCTGGGATCACTCGTCTTTCCCACTCATGGTCTGCATGTCCCCCAGGTTCTGCCTAACTCCACAGCTGTTCACATTCTCCAGCTCCTTCGGAAACCCGTGCTCCTGCGCCCTCCTCCATTTCCTAAGCCAGGATCTCCTACAGAGGTGAAGCGTTTCCTAGGCCCGAGGGACTTCAAGCTGGATGCAAAATCCAGCCCGGCGTTAGGCCACAAGGACGCAGTGCCCACGCGTCTGACTCGGGGTAGCTGCGGCGTGGGGTGGAGGGGGAGATGATGACACTCAGAAGGAATCACGACTCCTCGCGGAGTTTTTACTCCTGTGGCTCTGCACGCTCAGGTTCTGACCCGGCCTTCAGCAAACACTCCCTCCCCCTCCTGCTAACTACTAGCCTCGGGGCCGCAGCCCCCAAGCGAAAGCACCCAAGCGAAAGCACCCAGAGAGCTGCCTGTGCTTACAACAGGCCCACACCTCCCGCCCCGCACCTCCTCTCCGCCCAGAGGCTCAAAGGGATGGGACGACACTCACGTGCGCGCACGCACGCGCACACACACACCCACCCCGCCAGCACACGCGTGCGTGAGCCTGGCCGTTTTCCTTTTGTACTTGTTTCGTAGGCCAGGAGTTTTCTTTCCCGGATCTCTCCGTTTACCCCCTTCTTTCCGGAGTCCCCTGGTCCCACGCTCCCTTCGCCCGGAGCCAAGGGGAGAAGTGGCGACAGCCGAGCCGTGCGCCCCACTAGGGCTGAATTCTGTGAAAGGTGGGGGCTGCAGGGTTGGCCTCGGGCCTGTGCCCTGTTTGTTTTCCTTTCGCCCCCTGAATGCTAGATTAAGACGTAAAGATTACCCAGGCCGAATAATGCCGAGAGTCAACACTCCAGCAAACAAAAGTGCTTGCACAACTCGCCAACCCCGCTGGGACCCGGCCGCGGCTTGGGGGAGAGAACGCGCTCCTCGCTGCTAATTACAAATAAATGATGATGTGCTCACTAAGTAATTGATTTAATGAAGTTCCTATGAAACTATTAAACCCGGGTGGAGGTCAGGCAGGAGGCGCCCCAGAGCGCCCATTGAGGACTGTTTAACTCCACCAGGCTCCTCGGAAAGACATCGGGGCTAATAGGTGAAGTCACAGCTGCGCGCGCTGACTTCTCCGAGCGCCCGGCCGGCCGCGGGCACCCTCGCGCCCTCCTCGTGTCGCGCCCTCGTGCCCCTCCGCCCGCGCCCCGCGCCGGCCAGCTTACCCACGCCACTCCCAGCCCCGCCGCCAGCTCCCGAGGGCCTCTCCAAAGTGATCCCCGCTCTCCTGAAGAGCGGGAAGTTGGACGCTGAACTTGTGCGCACCGCCAGCAGTCGGCGGCGAGCACCGCCGCCCACTCCTCCCGCCCACCCCACCCCCGTCACTCTGCAGCCGCGGCAGCCAGTGTGCCACGCAGGGTGCTAGCGCGTTCTTGGCAAGGTGCCTGGAGTCCGAGCGTGTGCCCAGGGCAGTGACTGGGCAGGGCTGGGCTGGGGGCGGGGGGTGACTTGTGCGTCTGTATATGTCTGTGTGTGCATAGGTGTGTTTGCAGTTGTGCTACTTTCTGGGCCAGAAGGTCAACTTTCTGCATCTTTTGCCCTGGCCTGGAGCCTCTTTGAGGAGGGGGAGGGAGGTAGGAGAGCAGTAGTAAAGTCGGGAGAAAAAGAGAAGAGGAAAGGTACAAAAAGATCACCCGAGTAGGTGGTTGGGCCTGGGAGTTCCAGTCCCAGGTTTGCTGGAATGGCCTTCTTTTGCCTTCCTACCACCCAGGTCCCTGTCTGGACCCCAAGGGCATTGCCCCGCCCTCGAGCAACCCCAGGTCTCAATGGGGTAGAGGATACTGGCCAGCAATCCAGGGCTGACTGGAACTCATCCGCCCCCCCCATACACACACACACACACACACACACACACACACACACCAAACACCACCCCTTACGTGCCTGCAGGCCCAGGCCTCAGCAGGAAGGGTAGGAACTATTTCACCCACATGGCTTTTGGTGAGAATGTGCGCCCCCTCATCCAAAAGGCTACACAGAGCCTTGAGGGGATATATCCAAGATGGAGAATCAGACACTGCAAACGGATCTACACTTTAGGGGTAATAAACTCCTCTCTCCAGCAGCAAGGGGTTAAATCACTCACATCCACAGAGGAAAGCACACACACACACACACACACACTCACACACACTCACACACACACCCCTGCCAGAGGCCTTGGGGAAAGAGGAGGCCCATGGCTGGAACACCAGGAGACCAGGGCATCCATGGGGCTTTGGACTACAGAAATCAATCTGCCATGCTGCCCCTGGGTGCTGCTGTGCCCAGCCAAGATGTGTCTCTCCTCATTGAGAATTGATAGTTAACAGAGTTTCTTAAGGCATGCATGTATTTCATTTATGCCACAGTTAGTTGGCAGTAAGTATCATTCCTTTTTATTTTTTTTAATGTTAGGAATTTCCAACTGCTGAAACCAATTTCTATTTGATTTTGAACCAAACACTTGGAATGGAGGAAAGGGGGAAGGGATATTTTGGGTGCCACTATGAGTCCACCTTAAACAGATCTCTACTTCTGCCTGGGTCTTTGGTTTCATGGAAGGTCTCAACCTTTCATTCCTTAGGGAATATTAATAAAAAATATCGGTTTTTGAATCTTATCTTGAAGTCTCAGTGTGGCGATCTGTAAAGTTGAATCTCGTGATCCCCGGCTGCGGTGTTTTTATTTTTTTATTTTTTTTGGGGGGGAGGGGAGGAGTGTCCACATTTTTCTGTGCTTAGCAGAAGACCCATAAAGGAAGAAGACGGTAAAGGAGCCTGTTTGCCCGCCAGCTTTTGTATTTCCTTACAGAAACGAGTCCTTTTGTAAAGTAATGCCCCGCCCCACTGCCTAAGGGATTTTTTTGGGGAGGGGGGGTCGCGGCTAGGCAGGGCTGGGCTTTTCATTTTCCCCACGCAGGGGTGATTAGAAGGGATGTCCAAACGCGAGTCCGGGTGGCCCTCGTGGGCTTAGCGGCGCCCTGCAGCCTGCACCCAACTCCGGGCACGAGAGCACCCGGGCACGCTCTCCTCCCCCCTCCCGGGGGGCCTCTGTCCGCCTTCTGTTCGCGTCTCCCCCTCCCCTCACCCCAAGTCCCCGGTTCTCCTTTATCGCCTGCTGCTGGCGGAGTCCCGGCTCTCCTTGCAGCCGGATGGGCACCGCTCTCCAGCCTGCAAATGAAAAGTGACATTTGCACTCGGCTCGGCCTAGCGCGTGAGCAGAGCGCGAGGACACAGGCCCATTGACCGAGCGCGGCCCGAGGCCCGGCCGGCCCGGCGGCCTCCGAAGCCGCCCTAATTAATACCATCTTAAAGAGTCCAGCAGCCACCGAAGACAAAGTTGAAGAAAGACTACAAGCTCTCCCCCACCCCCCGCCCCCGTGTCATTCAATATTTAATGTGCCCGCTGGTAATGCTACTACTGGTGTTCCTTTCTCAGCAAGGACATTATTTTTTCACGGTGCCCATAGCCAGGGAAAGCCCTTTAGGCAAAGAAAATCAAAATGTTTGTTGTTTTGGATGACTTATAACTCTTGTTTAACACAAGCACTTTCAGGAAAGTCTAACAGGCGCAGCCTCCAAAGCAAACAACACAATCCTGGTGACAGTGAGACACAAAAAGCACATTGTCTTGCGGACTACCCCTTTCTCTGGTGCTAGATGGGGGCCTGTCTCCCAGTGAACACCACGATGCCATTTCACTTTTGAACTATTGTTTTTGAGTTATGCCATGTGGTCAAAAGGAGCGAGAGAAAGGGGGGTTGTTTCCAGACTCCTAAGACAAACGAGTTGCCTTTTCAATGCGGTTCCCCCCACGATCCTTGAAAACGGAGTTTAAATGTCACCTCCGCCTTTCTAATGGGCACAGGGCTGGAGGCGACCCTTCAAAGAGCCTCGGTGATAAACGACCCTTATTAAATATGGTCCGAGCTGCTTGGGAAAGAAGTCCCGCGCGCGCGGGGGTCTGCGCGCCCAAGAGCGCCCCTCACTGGAGGACCCCGGGAAGAGCCGCAGCTTGGAGCTGCCCGCGGTGGAGAGGGAAGCTGGGGAGGGGGGGGAAAGGGGGGAATAGGACGGGGAGGGGAGGAAGGGGGGAGGGAGGACAGTTGTAATACAACTTCTTATCTGCCGCCCCCAACGCGTCCGTGCGCCCCATCTCTGGAGGCTGAGCGTGAAAGGTTGGTGCGGTGCTTTCCCCCACACACACCCCCACCCCACCCCCAACCCCACACACCCTGACTTCTTTTTGTCCACGGCCGAGTGGCGTCTGCAAGTCTGAGCTGCGAAGTTACTGATTTGCAGGCTGCACGTTAAGGCAGCCCATGTAAGTAATTTCTCCGGGCACCCCAGCAAAGGAGAACAAATCGCTGACAAAGGCGAGCGCTTTCGATTCAGCGGCGTCGTTAAGGCAACCCCAAAGTATTTCTCCTATAATAAGTTCCACTTCAAAGGGTTTCTCATTCAGCGGTGACTGCTTCGCACTTTTATTAAGTCCGGGCTTTTTCACTCGGAGGAATCATCTGTTTGGTTATTTTTCATCGTGTTTATTTTTCACTATTCACACAGTACTTGTATTAAATAAACAAAGAACAATCGCTCTGCAAATAAAAGTACTTAGGTGGGGAGAGAAAGAAGAGGACCTGAGGTTCTAGCACCCCCGGCCCCCCTCTCTCCCCCCCACCACACACCCTCTGACATTACCCCCTCCCCACCCCCACTCGACTTTCTCCTCTTGCTTCTTCCAGCTCTCAAACTAGGAGGTTCTAAGAAGGAATCCACAAAAAGCAAACACACCCATACACACACACACGTGTGTGAATGTTTTAAAAATATGTCCTGTGTGTACGTGTTGCTGATGAGTTGGAAACGGACGGCGCTAACTTGGCCTGGGAGCAAAGGTCCCTGCAACTGTATCTTCGCAGAGCGCCTGGAACCTGGGCGCAGCCGGCTGCCAGCACCCCATCGCCATAGCAATGCGGATGCTCGGCGTGGATGTACCAGAAAAGCAGTAGTTTGAATTTCAAAGAACCTGCTTTTGAACTTCTCCCCCGCCTGACTGGGCACTTGCGTTGGACGTGAATGTGTGCTCTGGAGTGTTTGTGTGTGTCCGTGGGTGTGTGTGGGGGGGGGGGTCAGAGAGGTTTTGTTCACAGAGAGGAAGTGCGCAGGTAACCCCAGGGGCTTTCTTTCCGCAGTGGTTCCCCTTCCCCCACCACCTTTGTGGTGAGGTGTGGTGTTTTGGTACCTTAAGGGTTGGATGGGTGAGGGGAGGGACAGGGCACCGAATGGAAATAGTAATAAGCGTCTGTATTGTTTGGTTTGCCTTGTGATCAGACTTCCTCTAAGGTGATCCCTTGGGAAACCAGATTGTCTTTCCTGCTCCCTTCCCAGGGATTTTATTTCCTAACCAAACTGAGATTTAAAAAAAAAAAAAAAAAAAAAAACCTGGTGGCTAGCATCTCTCCTCCTGCTTTATAGCCTAAAGATGATAAATAAAACCACACCTCAAAGCTTCCGGTGTGAAAGACATCAATTTTAAGAACCTAATACAAATGTTTGTAGGTAGTTGGGCTGTATTGCCAAGGCCTATTGCTAACCCCCTCCCCTTTTTTTCCCCTTCAAGTCCAAAACGCTGTGACACTTGTGTGGCCATCTCCAACTCAAGAATGATTCTCACCCTCAAGCTCCTTCTCAGAACCTTTGCTCTTAGGCGCATTAGCTTTACCAAGAACAACTGAATGGGGAAAATATATAACTTCCAAATAATCGTGTGTTTGAAGATTCTCCCTGCCCAGAAAACAAAGGTAGAGGGTTTAAAATGTTTGCTAGGGCCACGTTTTGCTAGGGAAGATGAAGTCTTTGATGATAGCCAACTTAGTGTCAATAAGTGGCTTTCTTTGAGACATATTCAGATGGGAACGTCTTGCTTGCCAATTGCCATAGAAATCTTAACACACCATGAAGATTGTCCAAGCGCCAAGCCTTCCGTTCTGGACTAAATTACTTTGAAGTGGCGCAGGACGAGCAGTGGTCAATTTTAACTCTATAGACTGGACAGAGAAGGCTGGGAGTGGGAGATTGTGCGTTTTAAAGCAGAAAATAAGAAGGGGAAACTTGTTTTATACACTCTATACAAGGTTCTGCTCATTGTCAGATATCTTTTATCTTTTATATTTCCCATGAATGATTCATGTCTTGGTGGCTTTGTGTCACCCTCCTTTTCACAAGAAACTTCATTAGAGAGCTATAAGTTTTCCCATTGATTGGAGCCCTCATTTACGAGTGTTTTCCCCCCCTTCGTGTGCTGGTTATTGTCATCTGGCTTAAAACAACTCTTGGCAACCTGTTTCACCTCTACTACATTTAATAAACCTGACTTCTAAAAGCCACTATAACCTTTTGGAGAAATGCGTATTGACATTGTTTTTAACTACTCGCCTTTTATCAGTTTTGCACTAGGTAACAAAAACAAGCAAATGCTCAGCCTGGTTAATGTGCCTAGCCAAATTCAGAGATTTAAGCCACTTGAATATTTTGTTGCCACAAATCTAATTCTCCTAAACATCTGCCCCTACATGCTCAGTCTAAGTTCCTTCTAGTCACTCATTTCCAAAATAAAATTTTTTGATCTTCCCACATGCCCTGTAAGATCATTTGATCCCCACTACCCAATTTCTCTATCCATTATCAACTCCTTACCAAGATTGCTTTTACTTTCTTTGTCTGGAAGCTTCTCACTGTCTCTCCATCTTTTCTTAATTATTTTTTACTTTAGAGGTTAGGCACCAAAGATATGCTAACATTCTTTTTAGGATTTTTACTGATTACAATCACTAAGCATATTATTGACTTCAACAAATGAATGCAATAACCCCTGAGATTTGTTCTTCTATAAATGCAACCTGAAGGGATTAGTCTTCATAAATACCTGGTACTTTTCTAGATTACAATGTAAGTTAAGCCAAGCTATAAAAATATTTTATTGCATGAGAAAAGTCTAAGCGGTCAAGGGAGAACAAGCTAATGTTCACTACCTTAGCAACTGCTGTTGTAAAAGAATGACAGATATGCCACTAGGTAAAATGTACCAATACGTAGGAAGAATACCTTTATTACATTTGTTACTTCATAATCATTCTTGCCTCCTTTCTACTGGAGGTACACTTTATGTGTATCAGGAACCAATAAATCTGTGGGAGAATTAACCTATGCATGGCAAAAATACATAAAATACATAATCCTTTGTTTCATAATAAATAAACCTGTAGCATAATAAAGAATAGTGCAAACTACCATTGGAAAAGTTGTATAAATAAAACAACTCATTATACATCAGGAATTACTTTATACTACTAAGTCTAACAATACATAAATTATCCACCCAATATGCATACCTTATCTTTTTTGAGGTGAAAGGACTTTGCAAGTGAATAATATAAAAATCAAATAAACTTTTAAAATGTAGAATCATTTGATATTCAAGTTTTAGGTCTTTTTCTTCATGAAGGAGGGTCTGCATGTTTCATATTTACTGCAACAATCTGAAGACAACATAGAAAGGCTCTGCAAGTGACAGCACCATGCACTGTACTAGTAATATTTCTATCAAAACTCTACTTAATCTCATGAACACATGAAAAAGACATGCAGGAAGAGTCTTAATTCTTCACATTACATTGTTCATTCAAGTAAGCTTAAAAATATATTTTTTCCCATTTTCTTCCTATTTTTTTAAATAAACCATGGGCCATAAATGACAATCTTTCACCAAAATTTATAATATAACTCTTTGGTGTGCTTTGAACTCTTCCAGGAAAAAAAAATGATGTCTAAAAATAAATTAATTCTGCTGTACAAATAAAAGTGTTCACATACAAGTTATTAACAATGACAAGACTACATCAACCACTCATAGCACACAAAACAAATTTCTACAAACCCTGGGGAGGGAGTGTCTTCAGGGTCTCTGAGGATAAATTAGTGCTCTTTAGTATATTTGTATGATGTCTCTGATGGACTACATTTTGCACAGGAGATGTGTTGTACCAACCGAAAATAAATTGACTAAGAGTTATTGTCCTAGGTCCTTGACCTTTTTTATCCTAGCTTGACAGCTCTGGCAAAGGTCACACATTCATCAGTGTTTGGTGGTAACTATAAACCTTTTAAAAATTTAAATATGTATAGCAATTCCCTCCCCTCTTTTAATGTAAATCATATACTCCACACTGTCGTTGTAAAATAGAACAGAATCCAGTGCTCAGTGCACAGGTGGAAGAAAATGCACTAAAATGGAGTTACAGGCATCAAAAAAAAAACAAAGATTTCTTTTAAAGGTTGATACAGTAGTACAAAAGAGGGGTTTTGCCTGTTTAAAAAAAAATAGCTTGTCCAAATAGGCATGATGCCATCTTCACATCTCCTTAGAACTTGACTGTGAATGCTGGCATCCCAAAAATCTTATGACTGAAAACAATCTCTATTACCCAAGAAGTTTGACACTGGTAGGCAGCATTTTTAGTTTTGAATTAAAAAAAAAAAAAAAACCCAATAGAAAAAAAACACAATTTCATAAAAACACCAGAGGGAAAAGCAAGCACTTGAATTTCTTGTACATTATAAAAGGTCACAGTTTCACAGTTGTCTATGCAGCAGCTGTTTTACTCTCCATTTCTGCTCAAACAATCACAGTAGCACAGTATATGGAGATATGTTAAGGTTGCTGCCCTGTTGTTTGTTTTTTAAGTCATGAGGGTATTGAAGAAATAATCCTGTATAAAAATACCATGTTAATGTGAGATCAGTAATAAAAACATGGAAATTAAACAGTGTAAATATTAGAACTGAAAGAGATTTTTACAAATAATTTTGGACACAGGCACAGTCCAGGATCTGTTGGCAATGCAGCAAGTGTGTTTTACAATCAAGAGGCCTTTGAACAAATGAGGGCCCAACAAGAAGGCTTAAAAGCAGCCCATGTTATGATGTCAAAGGCATCCAAGAGGCATTCTGGGAAAGGCAGAGGGGCTGGTTAAGTTCTGACTTAATTTTTTTCCTCCCATATATATGTATAGCATTGGTAAGTGTGTGTATCTTCATTAATCTCTCCATTTGTTTTCCTTGGTACAATTTGCCCCTCAGACTCTATCCCTCTGTTGTGTACAAGTCCAGCTTGGTTGCTCTTTATTTCTTATTACTATTTTTCTTTCTTTCTTTCTTTTTTTTTGGAGGTACTGAAGATGGAACCCAGGGCCTCACACATGATAAGAAAGCACTCTACCACTGAGCTACATCCCCAGCCCTGTTTGTTTTTTAAGGACAGGGGGGAAAAGCCCAAATATCTTAATTAAATTAATTAAATGTACAAACACCATAGGGTTTCATACTGAATAAATAGGGCTAATTAGACCCGGTGGCAAGCCTGAGTCATGAGTTTGTCTCAGGCTCAGCTTTGTCCCAGGTTAGGATATGGTCCAAGGACTTGTATTTATTATTTCACGTATTAATACAAAGAAATTCTAATGTATCGTCCGCACAGCTTCAGGGTTCCCATACATTTCCTCATCTTCAGACTCGGAGGTGGTTCCATTGCTGGAAGGTGTATGGAGGTGACTGGGGGCCCCTGTGGCCTGGCAAACGTACCACTCGTTGAGGTTGGTCACTTGAGGGGACAGAGTGCTGGAGCGACTCCTGGCTGGATCTAGCACAGGTGACAAGGGAGCACCCACCGGAGTCCCCACTGCTGAGTAGGCGAGAGTTCCTGGAGAAGGTGGGGGGGACTTGCAGTGAATCTTCATATGCTTCCTCAGGGAGCTTGGGTGAGTGTAGGACTTGTCACAGCCTCGGATCTTACAGTAATAGGGCTTATCACTGGTATGCACATGGGAGTGTTTCTTTCGATCACTGCTATTGGCAAACTTCCTGTCACAGCCATCGAATTCACATTTGAAAGGCTTTTCCCCTGCAACAAAACACAGGAAAGGTTAACAATGGCTTTCCAGAGACTTTTCTCTTGAGAGAAATCTTGGAGACAGGGGGGATGTATTTTCCCATTTTCCTGAATAACAACTCCCAGCCTTAGCCTCAGTCCTATTCCTATGTTTCAGGACACAGGATGTAAAGGGGAAAAGATACTGGAAGGAGAGAGCTGTGTCCACTGGTTTGGTGGCTTTCTTGGTCCTGAGTTATAATGGAGGGACCAGATGCTAGCCTCTGGAGAGACACAGGGATCAGAATGAAATTCCCTAAGCAGAATAAGGTAGAATAAGGTGCAAGATACGTGCCACCAAAGCCCACCTAGGACCCAGATTCTCCCCCCACCCCACTCCCTATAGGGTCTGAACACCCAAAAATACAAGTAGAAGATCCATCCTGTCAACACAAACACTAATGAAATGATACTGTCAAAGCCATGTGTAGGGGTAAGAATCTAAGAAAAAAGAAAAATACTCATACTGAATTAACAGTGATTTTCGATACAGTAAAATGAAAATGATGGCATTTGTATCAGAGTATTCCTAGGATTTCACTGATGTAAAGAAACAGGAGGGAAAGGGTATAGAATTTGAAAAGGAAGGAAAGAAACCAAACACTACTGTCTTTCAAAATAAAGGCACCTGTGAAACACACAATCCCCCTACAAGATTTTACAAGGCTGGCAGGGTAGAGAATAGGCTGCTGGCCTCTGCATTCCATCAGCTTCTTCCGCAACTCACAGGACCATGAAGAACATGGCAGAACAGAATGTGAACAGACATTAGTCAAGATCACAACCTCAGCAGAACCTGCCATTGATTTGTGCTCTGAGAAAACTTATTTGGATAGCTTTCTCCATTGCTTAATAATAATAATTATAAAACATACAAATCAGAATAAGATAACTAAAATAATAAAAAAAAATACATCTTTTGGCCTATCACTTCTTTAAGCTGGCCTGACCAATCCAGGTACACAATGCCTTAAACACAAGGTCACTTGTCCAGGAAGTTTAAATGCTTAGAAAGACAACTAAAAAACTCTAGCCATTCTACATCTTGGTGTTAAGAAAACAAGGGAAAACATCAGATAAAAGTATAACTACGTTTCCTCTTTCATCTTGGTATCTATGAATTTGATGTGTTTAACTCCATAATTGAATACATGCTATTGTATAATATTTCCCTTTTACACTTAGATCTTAAAAATCAACAGCTGATCTGGTGACATGCTAAGTAAGGTATTTTGCTTTGTGTAGATTACTTAAAAATAGATTGTGTAGATTACTTAAAAATAGTCTTAAAAAAATAAGACTATTAAGAGATGGTAATGTATATAAATTTCTGTGAATTTTCTCCCTACAGATTCTATTGGAGTCTTTTAAAAAAAATTCACTGGCAACTGTTTAAATGTCATTGTTAACACATCTGAAAACTTGTCATGCAACTTTCCCTATCTGTAAATATTTTAACCTAAATTAATATATTACCCTATAACTAATAGGAAAATTCAGTAATAATCACAACTTTTGAAAAATTTTTAGATGAGCTGAAACAAGCATAATCTTCATAAAAATATCAGTGATTTGTTTTCATTTCTGCATTACCCTTTTAAGTTGAGATAAAACTAATTTAACATAGCATTAAAAAAATCTAACTAGTTTTCTTCAATGAAGCTTAAACGCTGTTATTCACTCTGCAAATGTGCAATGTTGTTTTCAATTCCAAACTACATATCCCAATTGGGGAGAAAAAAAAAAAAAAACACTGAACATTATTGTTTGCTCCACTGCAAAAGAGAAAGAGTAGCAAATAGGACCCTGCAAACCAAGACGGGAAAAGGTGGAAACTAGGGACTGGGGAAAGGAGAAAAGGAAGTATGCTAGAATGACCCACGTGTTGTTTCTGAGGCCTGTGGTGGTGGGCACCTAGCACATCCCATCTAGCACCAGTTGTTTACATCTCAGACACTGACAGGAGTATTTAGAATTTTGAACACTCAGTGCCATGTGGATACCGCCCACTTCCTTCCAGACTCTGGCCCAGGGGCTGGTTATAAACGCAAGGGAGGGCACGTGGGTCAGGCAACGGGCCTTAGTGAGTGGCCCGGGGATTAGTCCTTTGATCAGCCTGTTCTGAGATCCAGCTAACTCCCAAAAAGGGAGGGAGGGAAGTCGAAGATGGATCCTTTCTGGACATCATACCTAATGCACAAGCAGCCCAGAGACGGCCCCAAATGCCAGGTGCCAGGTGTGAGCTTGACCCAGAGGTACCCGCACCCTTCCCAGGGGAACCCCACATGCCTTCACCAGGCCGCCTGGCCGCTGCAAGGGGTGGGAGCGGGAAAGGCAGCCAACAGTGCGACGTGGAACGAGAAGACGAAGCCGCCGCAGCTCCCCCTCTACCACGCCGGCCCTCCGGGGCACAGGGCCCGGGCGGCCCGTCTCTCGGGGCGGGAAGGCCTGGACAGCAGGCTGGGGAAGGTCCGCTTTCCTCCCCCGGCCGCAGGCCGCATGCGGGGCACTCGCCGCCCGCTCCCGTGGCCTTCCTCGGTCCGTCGCGAGGCGCTGGGTACCGAGGAAGCAGCCGGCCCACTCGGCCTGGGCGCTTTTAGGAGGACCTCGTGGGTTTTCCTTTTGGAAAAGCCATCAAGGCAGATTGACCCAATTAGAAAATGGTGCATCCCACGGAAACGCCAGGCTTCCGCCGGTGCCGTACGCTTGCACCGGCCCCGGAGGTGTCGGTCCATTAGGAGCAAGGCCGCGAGAGCCCGCGGTCACCCCGGTGCGGCGGCCCCCGCCAAGCCCCTACCGCCCCCGGGTGGCCGCAGGCCGGGCGCGGAGGCCCCTCGTCCCCGGCTGCAGGCTCTCCGCGACCGCGCCGATAAATCAGTCAAGTGATTACTAAATGTAAACTCCAGTTCCTTAAGCATCCTCCGAGGAGTCATATTGTAGAACCTATAAATCCCGCCCGCGCCAGCGCTCGGCAGCGCTGCAGTCCGGCGCGATCGCGGTCCTAGGCCGCACGAGACACACCGCGCCACCGCTCCGCCCCAGCCTCGGGCACGGTACCCCCTCCCCCAAGCAAGGCATTGAACATAGTGGGAAGGTCTCCCCCAATTTACAAGGCGGGTAGGCCTCCGCGATTGCGGGAGGAACCGCTGTCCTCAGCAGGACAGAGGCCAACTTCCCCAGCACACTCGGGCCATCCGGACGTAGCCACGGCACGTGCCGGTGTGCAAATAAAGTGGGAGGGTGCAAGGTGAGCGAGGACATGGTGTCACAGGAATGTATGCACTAGGGCAAGATGGGGGGGGGGGTAAGTGCACCTAGAGGTGTAGGAGAGGGGTGGGTAGAGGTAGGCCGTCTTCCGAGGCCCAAGTATGCTGGGTCTCGCCTCTGGCCTTCTGCACCCCGCCTGGGGGGCACACGGACCCCACGCCCCGGAGGGGCCACATCAGCAGCCCCGATGCCGCAGCAAACCCCACGTGCCCCTCCCACAGCCGCGGTCCTCCATGCAGCACCAGGCGAGGGCCTGCGGCCGGTGGGTAGGCAGGCGGCGCCAGGGCGACTCCAGCCCGGGGTGGGGGGAGGGACCCTTCCCCATGGCCCTCCCGATCTCCCAGGGCCGGGCGGATGGGGGGGCTGCCGACCGTCCTGGGCGCCTTCCTGCTCCTGCTTCTGCTGCTTCTGCTCCCGGGTGGCGGCGGCGGCGGCGGCTGGAGCGCGTGGCCGGTCCCGGCGGAGGGGCTGCGGACGCGCTGGAGACTCCGCCGTGTGGGAAGCCAGCACCGGCAGGCCCCTGTGTATGCTATCGAATTACTTATTCATAGAAGAAAAAAAAAAGGAGGGGGGAGAGAAAAAAAAAAGAAGTCACATGTCCGGGTTATACGTATGCGAAGAGAAGCAGCAGAAGGAGGGAAAAATTGAGGCGAGCAGGAGAAGCAGCGGCGGAAGCGGTGGCGGCGCAGGAGGCAGTGGCGGTGGCGGCGGCGCAGCCGGGGACAGACACCCACCTGTATGAGTGCGCTTGTGGATCTTGAGGTTCTCGGAGCGCGCGAAGACCTTGCCACAGCCCGGGAAGGGGCAGGGAAAGGGCTTCTCGCCCGTGTGCACGCGGATGTGGTTGATGAGCTTGTATTTGGCCTTGAAGGGCTTGCCCTCGCGCGGACAGTCCTCCCAGAAGCAGACGTGGCTGCTCTGCTCCGGGCCGCCCACGTGCTCCACCGTGACGTGGTTCACCAGCTCGTGCATGGTGCCGAAAGTTTTGGAGCAGGGCTTGGCGCCGCCGGCCGGGGGCGGTGGCGGCGGGGGTGGCCCGGCCAGCTCGTCCGGGTCGATCCACTTGCAGATGAGCTCCTGCTTGATTGGCTGCCGCATGTAGCGCAGGAAGGCCCCAGCCGCCCCTGAGAGGTGGGGGTGGTGCTGGTGCGGGTGCGGCGCGGGCGCCGGCGGCGGCGCGTGGTGTTGCAGGTGGGGTCCGGGCCCGGCCGCCGCGGCAGCTGCCGCCGCAGCGAGGTTCAGGTTTAAGTTCACGGCTCCGTAGCCGTGCAGGGCGGCGGCTGCGGCGGCCGCCACCGCCCCGTAGTGTGCATCGCCCGAGCGCGGAGCGAAAGGTGGCTCCGCACGGCCGTAGAGCTCGGCCGCCGCCGCCGCCGCCGCCGCCGCCAGCCCCAGACGCATCTGGCCGTTGAGCGGGTGCGGGTGGCCGCCGGGAGCCCCCGGAGAGTCGTGCAGCGCGGGGAAGAGCGCCGGGCCACCGCCGCCGTCCGGGCCCGCGTAGGTGCCGCTGGCGGAGATGAACATGCCGGCCGAGTGGGGAGGCGGGGCCGGGTGCTGGGGGGAGCTAGTGCCAGACCGCTGCTCCCCTCCGAGCGGGGCCCCGTGCATGGCCGCCGCGGGGGCCGTGGCGGAGAGGTCCCTCCGGAGGACGAAGTCCCTGCTGTGGCCTTTGCCGCTGCTGCCGCCGCCGCCACTGTTGGTGGTGGTGTAGCCCGAGAGGGCAGGAGGAGGGGGAGGGGGGGGAGGGGGAAGGAGGAAGAGGAGGGGCCGGGGGCGGGGGCGCGGAGGGCCGCGCGCCACCGCTGCCCCCGCCGCCGGGGTAGGTGTCGGCGCTGGGGTGCGCGAGTGAGGCTGCGGTGCGGTCGGCGGCGGCCGGAGCCTCGGGCTGCACCGAGAGTGCCTGGGAGGGCGGGCCGAGGCTCTGCGCGCTCGCCTGGGCCATGTGCTCGGGTCCGAGCAGAGTGACGGCCACGCCGGGGTCAGCGCCCAGGTCCCGTGGGTGGAGGTGCGCGGCGGCAGCACGGAGTTGGGAGTGGGCGGGCGGGCTGGCCAGCACCGGGAAGCCTGTCATATTCTGAAGCGGTTGGGCCTGAGCCGTTGCCAAATCCGCTAATCTCAGCGCTGGCGGGGTCCTCTTGCTCAAAGGGGGCTCCATCATAACTATACAATCAGGCCCACAGACCCTCACTGGGGGGACTTTTTTCCCTCTGCCCGCCTTCAAAAACATGTATATATTAGGCTCTCTTTAACTTCTTTTGTCCTGGCCTCCTAACTCTCCTTTTCCGGTTCCCACTCTGTCCTCCAGCGATTGGCAGAGTGAACGCCACATTTGAGCTGCACAGTGGGACCGAGATTTTGGAAATGGCACGGGTGGGATTGGAGGGAGTCGCGTGATTGGCAGCAGTTTCGGCTGCCCGATTGGCTCCCGTTCAGGCCCTCGGCCCAGCGGGGAACCGCCCCCGTGCTCTCGACCGCCTGCGCTTTCACTTCGCGCCCCCTCCTCCCCTGGTGCTCTGCGTCTCCGCCTCCCCGGGGATGCCCAAGTTGCACTTGCACAAAGTTTGCGCTTGGCCTGCGCGCGCAGCACCTTGCACAGTTGATGCGCCTCGCGGAGAGTGTCAGCTAGCACGCGGTCCGAATGCGCCAGGAGCCAGGGACTGGAGAGCCCAAACTCCAAAACCTTCCCCTAGTAGCATTGCTCTCAGCTCCAATTTCTACTCTCGGAGTAAAGTAATAGTACTCTGGGCTGCTTGCTGAGTGAACATCCGAGCAGTGGTAATGCCAGAAACTTATGCCTTAGATGCCTTGGACGCCCAGTCTTTCCAACACCCTGGGTTCAGACAGGATCTAGAAAGAGGAATCTTATTAAAGTCTACTGGTTGGAAAACTTTTTTTTTTTTTGTGATTGGGTCCTGCAACATATCAGGAGAAGTCAAAACAAATCCTTGTCCCAAGGATCCATCTTCCTTCGACTTTTTAGCTCATGGAGTCCCTTTCAACTTGGTTCAAAGGAATTGGCTCCAAGTGAAATCTCTCCTCATCGGTTCTAGATCTGCCACTTCCAATTAGATCTACTGGAGGGGCGGGGCGGCAGAATACGGGGCACAAGGCTAACCGGCCATTTCTCCTAAAGGAAGCTCTTAAATGATCAGTTACCTTTAAGCAGCTTTTCTTCTTCCTACCTAGAACGCACTCCCTGCACTCCCTACGTGTGCCTCAATTTCTTTGAAAGGATCACCAATTAGAGTTGACCCCCAAAATATTTTAAAACCAAGAAACAACCTATTTACTAATAGAATAACCTTTCACCTTAAACCCAGATGTCTTACAAAAAACAAAAACAGTTTTGTTTTGTTTTTTTTAAAAAAAAAGCGACCCTGTCTCTTTCCATATGTTTGCTACCAAATCAGTTTTTTTTTTAAGTAATAGATTCCTCCATCACTCTAGGGGGGGGGAGTCAGAAAAATGTGAGCCCCCCCGAAATACTTTTAGTGCCCTTAAAGTGGCATTTCAAGTTTTCAAAAGAAAACACTTAAAAGTTTGTGGTGTTCCAAAATATTCAAAGTATAGGTTTTTTTTATTTTTGTTTTTTTTCATAAAATCATTTGTAAAACATCAATAATGAGTAGACGGTGACCCCTCCCTTCTCCCAACTCCATTTACAATCCAAGTAAAAGTAGATCCCACAAAACCATCATGTAGTAACTGTCCTAGGAAGAAATAAATATTTTGGGAGGAGTTGATTTGCTAGTGCCATTGACACTGGTATGAACAAGGCTTCAGGGAGAGCTTCCCTATGAACCTTATGAATGTTATTTCTCTTGTAAAGCTGACAAGCAAACAAAGACAATAATGCTATCAGATTTTTCAAATAATTTTTTTTCTTTACATTTAAATGACATTAAAATATACAGAAATTTAAAAAGCATGAGTGGAAACAACAAAATGTTTTAAATAAGCAGCAGAGATAAAACCTATATCTGTATTTGGAAGTGACCAGTCTTTTCACAATTTTGTTTCGAAGACTTCAGACATCTTAAACCAACCACAACAGGGTCAATTGAGAACTATGCTATCTCCACGAGTGGTTTATAAAGGAAGCATCATATTGGAAATTACCACTATTCTTAAACATTTCAAATGGGTTTTCTTTATTTGAATTTCTTGGCAATGAGTGTCCATACTTGCAGTAATGGCAGCTTTGAGTTCAAGCCTGCAGGTTATAAGCAAACACAAAACCCAAAAGGAATGAATAAAGAAAGAAGAAAATAAATACAACCTAGCCCATAATATAGACTGTTGAGCATTTTTATTGTGCAATAAAATGGGCACCTCCACCCCCTTCAAAATAGCTTTTCGTCAAAATTACAACTGCTTTGTTTTATTGAATTGCTGAAATTTAATGGTTTAATGGGTGGAGGCATGAAGGAAAGGCTGTAAAAATGTGAATAATGCTACAGCAGAGCCGTGCGGAATCTGGAACCCGCCTCCTTGTACAACTCTTGTTAAACACAGCGTGATATGTATCTGTCATCGATTTAATATGTCTTAATTCAACTATAGCTCCCTGATCAATTTCTTTTTATGGAAGCCTTAAAAAAGAAAAGACTTCTTAGGAAATAACAGAGATTTGGATAGAGACTGGAAAGAGGGATATTTACAAAGTGACTGTAATGAATATTTGCAAATTTATGACCAAATCCAGACTCTAAAATGATAATTGACTCAGGTAAATCGACTTGAGATGCTAATTCTTAAAAGAAAGGACTGGGAGCAAAATTTCAATCAACACCAATAAGGCGCCAATAAACCGCCTGCCAATTAAACCTGAGAATAGGCCTAGCTAGATGGTCCTCAGGAAGGCTTGCAGTGGATTTCCGGGATTGCTTTTCTTTATAAAAGAGCTTTTTATTTTGTAGACGCGCTTTTTGTTATTGTGATGACCTGCCTGACCCCAGGTGCGCTGTTTCTTTTTCAAGCTATTTGGGAACCAAATCAAACTCCCTTAAATCCCGAGTTTCTAAGGACCCAATAACTGTCACACTTCCTAAATAAACACCAACAATTTCTAGGGCATTCAAGAAAATAATCAACTAGTTTTTAAAAGCCTCGGACTACAAACGTCGTTATCCTCTTCTGTGGACTTAGCCGACAGAACTGGTGCTTGGCATCGGGGCCAGTGCCCAAAACAGTGGTAGTGTGTGTGTGTGTGTGTGTGTGTGTGTGTGTGTGTGTGTGTGTGTGTGTGGTGTGTGTGTGTGTGTGTGTGTAATGCAGCAAGCCATGGAAGTGAAAACAGTGGTTGTGTGTGTATGTGTGTGTGTGTGTAATGCAACAAGCCATGGAAGTGCCCCTTTCTGGAATCAACTAGAGGTTTTGGGGAGTCCTCAATTTCCAAGTCACTCAGTTGCACCCCAGATCCAAACCTGCTCCAGGCCCAAACAAAAGACGCCAGGAGGCTGGCGAGGTGAGGAGCCCAGCCAACCCTAGCTGGCCGGGGCCCGGCCGCCACACCGCTGCCCCGCTGCCTTTCAAGGCCACGGGACCCCATCTCCGGGGATGCTCTGGTTGCGCTCGCGGCTTCCCGCTGCGGGGAAGAAGGGCAGCGTCTCCCCAGCCCCGGGGTGCCCTGGGCTCCCCCACTGAAGGGCCAACTTGCCTGCAAAAGGTGTGGGTAATTCATAGACTCTAAGGGACGTGAATTGGACATTTCCTGGCTTTTGAGTCTTTGTTTGATTGTTTCTGCTGCAAGGGGGAGAAGGGCACTTGGGAAAGGTGGGGCCGACAAAAAAGGAGTTGGGGGGACCCGCCCGGCCGTCTTTTATTGCCCCTGAATTGCTTTACGACTCGCTGGTCCCGCGTGGTTTCGGAGAGGGCGGCCTGCTGGCAGAAGGGTGAGGTGCCTGGCTGTTTTGGAACAGTCTAGTGCCCTTTGGGTTGTGTTGGAAGCGGGTTCAAGGGCGAACTGAGTACCAGCTCCCGGAGGAATAGAGAGATCTTTGAAGCTCGCCCCGAGAGCGCCCATGGGTGCTCGACGTGGACAGGGCTGGGAACTGCTAGCCCACGAGGGCAAGGCGGTGCTGGTCCTCCAGACCTCTCTGTTACAAGCCACGAACCCCAGCCAGATAGGCAAAGGAGGCAGAGAAGCAACATTTTACCCGCTCTCTGTCAAGGCCGGAAGTGATGAGGACTTTTGAGTGCAAGAGCTTTTCTTAAATCAGGTTTTCCAGACTAGGCAGCCAGGGCTGAGCCCCTCTCTCGTCTTCTCCTTCTCTCAGAGGGAAACAGATTCCCTTGCCCTCACCATTCGGCATCTGGATGGCTTGGGGAACGGCGCGGGTGGGGTGGGGTGGCTGTGACTGGGCCCACAGGCCTTAGTACTACCAAGTGCTTTCTGAGTGTCTCTTTCTCTCCTCCCCAAGATCCTGTAGAAGCTTCAAGCTTTAAGGATATGTGTGGGGCTACAAGTATCCAAAAATGCACTGGCTAAAATGTACTTCTGGTTCCTGTTACACATGCATTAACATAAGGTGAATAAGGCAGATGTTATATCTCTAGTGCCATGACTAGGAAGCTGGATTCCATAGGTTTCTGTTGCGTTGTTTTGGACAATCAAGAATTGGACATGTCCTATGTCCACTTGTCCTTTATGGTAAAGAGGTGTTGAAAAATTATACTCTTATTTCTCCAGTATTAAAAGAACAAAGTGTATAAAATCAGCCTGTGGTCAAATGCTCTCATCTGAGCCTCTATCATTTTTACCCTCAGAGATAAAAATTGCCAGAGAAAGGCCTTTGACCTACATTTGGCCATAAGGATTGGTGATTTTTTTTTAAAGAAACACATGTTCTAAAATACGTTCAGAAGGTCAGATCAATCACCACATAATTTTCATGTGTGGTCAAGGTAATATTTGTTTATATTGGCCCCAAGATAGACTGTCCCCTTTTCATCCCTTTAGGATGTTTGGAAAGAAGCAAGTACAGGCTTTTTTTTTTAACTTCAAAATTTTTTGGGGGGGGGGATAATTTCCTTTCATTCACATCCCTTTCAATATCTATACTTCAATATTTATAGGAGCTGTGTAGATAAATCAAATACTGACATGTTGATGGATTTACTTGTGTAAGCAATATGGTTGACATATGGCATTGTTATTTATGAATGACAGCATAAATTGTATTACAAAGTCTATTGCAATAATACTGTGGTTTATTGGAAAGCTGCTGGTCTGTCACAGGTTTTCAGCCTCCCTGAATGTACTTTGCCTGGGAGTCCAAAGGATAACTAACCATCTTCGGAATAATTAAACACATTCATGCAAGCTAATACCTCCTGGGTTTTTGTTTGTTTGTTTGTTTTGTTTTATAGCAACAGAAACACTCTCATCAGGAGAGATGAAGTGAAGACAATTCTTTTCCTTTTGCAAAACCACAACCACTGTAACAAATACAGAGGCGAGGGCAGAAGGTGGCTGATAGCAAGGTTTTTTCCCCCCTTCTTGACAAATACAAAAATATTTGTACCCCTATCTGGTGCAGAAACTGCAGGTGAGCATGTATTGGATAGAAAGATCTTTTATAAGCCCAACTGTAGAAAGGTACATTTTAACTGTTGGAAGAAGAATTCTTTTAGCAGCTGGGAGAGAAATTTATCTATGACACTTTGACTAATGCCTCATTCTTAAAAATGGTATTTTAAAAGTTACAACATTGGCTGAGATTGTCACAATTGCTGCTTCTTTTACACTCGATTTCTCTAAAATCCTGACAACAAACTTTTGTTCCAGGTGGACTTTGCAGTGGGGCTCTACCACCATATATATGGTCCTTTGTGGATCAAGGGGTCACCTGGCCTACCTAAGAGTGCTTTGAGACTGCTGAATCAAAAGTGACCTCAACTTACCATCCTGCTGATGATCTTATTGAATTTGTGAGCCTGTGATATAGAGGATGGTGCTAGAATACCATCAAAACTTTCTTCTCCCAACTTCTTCATTTTCACCCCTTTTCTTAAAGAGGAAATTGTAAAACTGAAATATTAGTGTGACCAACTGCTTCTTTCCAATTTAATAGTCATCTGGTTTGTTTTTGGCTTCACCTGCACAGCAGTGTTTATTTGTATGTATGAGAGAGTATGGCCCACACATTATGTAGACAAGCACAAAAATGCACATTCTGGAAAAAAAAACAAACAACAACAACAACAACAAAAAGCCTCTCATGGAGGCCCACAAACCAAAAAGAGGTGCTCCAGTGATGAGTGCTTGGAGTTTTGCTGGGATTTCTTCTTTTTGATTACCTCGAGTTGCTGAGAAATGATCACTGTTGGTGTGAACAGGGGCCTCAGGCTCAAGCTTTGCTGGTTGCCTCGTGCAGTGCAAGGTCTATAAACATTTCCAAAGAACAATTTTAGAGAATTTGCAAATGGGAACATGTTTGCCAGGTAACGGTTGTGGTTCCAGTGAGTGACACTATGCAGACTGGCCGCTACAAATCTGTTGGAAAAGCGAATTCACTCGCAAGATGCACAATACAATTTGGCCTCTTTTTTTTTCCCTCCCTATTCAGCAAGGAATCCAAGTGTATTTTCGAGGCAATAACTGAACATCTTTGCACCACTCTCTCTCTTTTCCCATGCTCCCTCTTTCTGCCCCTTTCTCTCTCTCTTTCCTCTACTTCCAGAAAGAAAGAAAGAGAGAGAGAGAGAAAGGAAGAAAAAAGAAAGGAAGAGAAAGAGAAAGAAAGAAAATCTGACAAGGAGGAAAAGGGTTTTTGCAGTTTGCAGAGAAATAAAGCACTTCTGAGAGGGGATGGAGACGTGACTTTGAACTTGGCTCAGCTCCTCTGTGTCCTGCAGAGAAAGGAGAACTGGAGCGGGGAAAGAATAGCCAGGAGGGCCCAGCCCGCGGGGTCTCCAGCGGGAATGAAGGCGTCTGCCCCACCGCCTGGCAGCGCGAGGCCCCCGGAATCTAGCTCGAGCAAGCGCCCAGCCGCGCCATCCCCAAATGCAGGCGCTGCAAAGGAAGAATCAAAGGGAAAGCAGAGAATGGGTCAAAGAGGAGAAGGAGGGAGGGGTGAGAAAGTGGTAAAGGAGGAAAACTTGGAAGTCTGTTGGCTTCAAAAAAGGAAGGGAAGTGAGATCTTTGAATGTGCAGGACTGTTATTCTCACAATCAATTTCTAGGAAAATATTTGTTTGGTAATATTTTTTGGGATAAGCCATTCCAAGAACCTCCTTTCATCGCCCTCCCTCCCCCTCTCCCCAAAAAAACAAACGAGGAAAGGAGTGCAAAAGATTGTGAGTTGGGCATTTTTAATAGATTCAAGGTAGCAGGGCACTGCCTTTCTGCCTGGAGATCTCTTCTCTTCTCTCTTCTCTTCTCTTCTCTTCTCTTCTCTTCTCTTCTCTTCTCTTCTCTTCTCTTCTCTTCTCTTCTCTTCTCTTCTCTTCTCTTCTCTTCTCTTCTCTTCTCTTCTCTTCTCTTCTCTCTTCTCGGTCGTGAGTAGTCCAGCTTAGCAACTGCTTTCCATTCCTTTTACCCAAGAGTGAGAGGCGTGGAAAGAGACACATTTCCTCCTAGGAAAGTCGAGAATCCCAGGCAGGCTTTCACACTTTCAGACCAGATGCCAGTCTTCCCCCCACACACACAGACACACACCTTGTCGTCCACCCCCAAAGGCTGGGAAGGGGGGGGGACACATAAAGGCACCTTATGGAAGGAATAGCGGTCAGCTCCAACAGTGAGCGGACTCAAAATGAGACCAAAAAATAATAATAATAATGGGGGAGCAGCCGAGCTGGCTCGGAGGAGTCCCGATTCTCGGTTCTTCCCGCGTTTTTGTCCATTTCATTTGAACATAACGGGAGAAGTGCATGTTGATTGTATTCCCTCCCTTTCATTTTATTTCAACGCGTAGAGATTTGTTTTTTTTTTAAAGAAAAACAAAACAAAACAAAGCAAGTTTTCCAGGCCAAACCTGCGGGAAGAAGGACGCGGGCTCGGGCCGCCCCTTCACACCTCCGCGGCCCCGGCCCGCGGCTCCCTCGAGGACGCCGCCTGTGGGCGGCGGGCCCCGGAACGCCCGCGGCCGCCAGCCGGAGGCCCGGGGCGCGGCGGGGGCCAGCGGGCCGCGGCGCTGGCCGGGCGCCGCACGGGGTACCGTTTCGTGGTGGACTCACTGACCAGAGGCACTTGATGCTCCCAGAGGGATAGTTACCTTCTAGAAGGTTTAACTCGGGCGGCTCCTTCTCTCTCCCAGCAACATCCCCACTCCCCACCCCACCCCCGAGCCCGACCTGCAGCCAAACTCTGGCTGGGGCTTGGCTTGGCGGCGTGAGTCCCGCGTCCCAGCCCCTCGCGGCCGCGGCTACTGGGCATCCGCCCCGAGGGTGACACTCTTTAAATGATTTCCAAACAACCTCCTCCCTCGCGGGGGGCCGCGGCCCAGTGTTTACGGCTGTAATCGGAGCAGGACGCGAGCCGGGGGGGGGGGCTCAGCGAGCCCAGCGGCAGGTGGGGACCACCGCTCGGCACGGGGGGGGGGGCGGCGTCGGGGGAGGCCTGGCTTCAGTTATGCCCACCATCCTTCACCCGGGTTTGCCGCACCAACAGGCCAGTTGATCGGGGGGGGGGCGGGGAGGGAAGGGAGCGCCGCCCCCACGCAGGACACCACTTCTGGGGACGCGCCCGAGCCGCCCTTGGGCTAGGGACTGGAGTTTTCAGTGTTGTTGTTGCGGGGGGGGGGCACTGGATCCGTGGGGAGTTGGTGGCCTCTGGAGGACGTGGGCACAGGGTGCCGTTCCGTTCCAGCCGAGGACTCGGCGGACGGTGACATTGACCCCGCTTCCCAGGCCGGTGCAAGGCCGGCCGCAGGGCTCCTGGAAGCACTGGCCCGGACTCCCCCCCCAGCCCCGCGCCGCCCTCCCAGCCGCCATGGCTAAAGCACAGCCAAACGCCGAGCGGGCCGGCCGGACGGGCGTGCGGGTCCGTGCGCCGACAGTTCCCGCTGCAAAGAGCTCCCCGGGCGCCGGGGAGGAGGGGCAGGCTGGGTACGGGGCGGGGGCGCCGGATTGACGAGGCCGCGGTGGCCAATAGCGGCGCCAGGAGGGCGGGCAGGGCGGGAGTCGCCGTTAAAGGGGCGGCGTGAGTGAGAGGCCGGGCCTGGAGCGGGAGGGAGGGGAGCCGGGGCGAGGGGCTCGGGGGACGCGGGGGAGGTAGAGGAAAAGGAGGAGACAAAAAAATAAAAAATAAAAGGCTGCTGCGGCAGCGCCCACCGAAATAAACAGAGGCGGTGGCGAATGCCGGCCGCCGCAGCCCAGAGCGGGGATCCGCCGGGGCCGCGCACTCGCTCGGGCCGCGGACTCTGCCCTGTCCACGCGCGTGCGGAACATCCCGGACGGCCTCACGGGGCCAACAGGCCAGGAGAAGGGGTCGAGTGAGAGAGACGGAGATCACTTTTTTTTTAAATTTATTGTTATTGTTTTTCTCAACCCAGCCTCCTCTCCTCCCCTCCCCCTTCTTGCCTTCTCCCCCTCCCACAGTCTCCTCCCCCCCTTCCCCTATCTCTCCCGCCTCCTCCCCCGGCACAACTTAAAGAAAGAGGGAGCGGCGCGGCTATTTCCTTCATCTGGGGGAATTCGCGGCTGCAGCAAGTTTACTCCTCGAGGCGCAGCCAATGCCAAGCGCGGAGGACGTGGAGGGCTGAGCACCGCAGCTGCGGCGCCGAACAATACCCGCAGCGCGGGGCGGCGCGAGTAGGCACTCGGGGGAGGGAGCGACCGCCCCGGCGCGCCGCGAACTGGGCGCCGGGTCTCCGCCCGCCTTCCGAGTGCCCCAGCCGGTGGTCAGGTGGAGCCACGGGGGTGCTGCACTCGCGCGCCCAGCACGGGGAGTGGAGCTCGGCCTCCCCCGCCCTCCCCCATCCTTCCCTCGTCTATTTTCCCGGCTGGCGCACGGCCGCCGCCGCCTTCGGGCACCGTGGCCCGGCAACGGCCGTGATTTCATTCTCCGGGTGCCGCTTGGCGCGGCCGAGCCCCGGGTCCGCCTGGCGAGCGATCGACCGAGCGTGTGAGTGAGTGCGTGCGCGCGCGAGTGCGCGCAGGGGTGGTGGGGGCCGCGGCGCGGCGCTCGCCCCCCGGTGGCCCCCCTCTCCGCTCCGCTCCCCGCACCTCCCTCCCGCTCCCTCCTCCCCTGCCCGCCCTCCCCTGCCCTGCCCGCCCGCCCCCGCCGCAGCTCCTTTAATACACTTTGGTTCTGCGCCTGGCTTTGGACTCTTCTCCTCCACCTCCTCCTCCTCCTCCTCCCGCGCCTCCGCCGCCGCCGCCTCCTCCTCTTCCTCTCCGCGTCTCCGCTCGGTGCCCGGCTGCCCGAGGCAGATCCAGGCGGCGGCGGAGGCGGCGGGCGCACGAGCGCGGCTCTTGGGACTGCAGCCGCCGCTACCACCGCCGCCTGCGCGCCCCGGAGCCCGGCGGCCTCCCGACTCAACCTCACGGACCGGGAGAGAGGGAGCTGAGGCGGCGCGTTAGCGCGAGGCTCGCCGGGGTCGGCGGGGCGGGCGGGCGTGCTGGCCATGCTTCTGGACGCGGGGCCGCAGTTCCCGGCCATCGGGGTGGGCAGCTTCGCGCGCCACCATCACCATTCGGCCGCGGCGGCAGCGGCGGCGGCCGCCGAAATGCAAGACCGCGAACTGAGCCTGGCGGCCGCGCAGAACGGCTTCGTGGACTCGGCCGCCGCGCACATGGGGGCCTTCAAGCTGAACCCCGGCGCGCACGAACTGTCCCCGGGCCAGAGCTCGGCGTTCACGTCGCAGGGCCCCGGCGCCTATCCCGGCTCCGCGGCGGCTGCCGCCGCCGCCGCCGCACTCGGACCCCACGCCGCGCACGTTGGCTCTTACTCCGGGCCGCCTTTTAACTCCACCCGGGACTTCCTGTTTCGCAGCCGCGGCTTCGGCGACTCGGCGCCCGGCGGCGGGCAGCACGGGCTCTTCGGGCCGGGCGCCGGCGGCCTGCACCACGCGCACTCTGACGCGCAGGGCCACCTCCTCTTCCCCGGCCTCCCGGAGCAGCACGGGCCGCACGGCTCGCAGAATGTGCTTAACGGGCAGATGCGCCTTGGGCTGCCGGGCGAGGTGTTCGGGCGCTCGGAGCAATACCGCCAAGTGGCCAGCCCTCGGACTGACCCCTACTCGGCGGCGCAACTCCACAACCAGTACGGCCCCATGAATATGAACATGGGTATGAACATGGCAGCGGCCGCAGCTCACCACCATCACCACCACCACCACCCCGGTGCCTTTTTCCGCTACATGCGGCAGCAGTGCATCAAGCAGGAGCTCATCTGCAAGTGGATCGACCCCGAGCAGCTGAGCAACCCCAAGAAGAGCTGCAACAAAACTTTCAGCACCATGCACGAGCTGGTGACCCACGTCTCTGTGGAGCACGTCGGCGGCCCGGAGCAGAGCAACCACGTCTGCTTCTGGGAGGAGTGTCCGCGCGAGGGCAAGCCCTTCAAGGCCAAATACAAACTGGTCAACCACATCCGCGTGCACACGGGCGAGAAGCCCTTTCCCTGCCCCTTCCCGGGCTGCGGCAAGGTCTTCGCGCGCTCCGAGAACCTCAAGATCCACAAAAGGACACACACAGGTAACCGCGGACAGGGAGCGGGGCGAGGCGCCACGGGGGAAGTGGACACAAGCTGTGTGCGTGTGGAGAGGAGTGTTTGTGTGTGTGTGTGTGTGTGTGTGTGTGTGTGTGTGTTCCGTGTGTGCGGATGCCGGGCGCCGACAGCCAGCCGAGGCCCTGGGACAGGAGATGTTTTTTGTGCGAGCGAGCAAGCCAGCGGCTTGTTTTTGTTGGAGAATGAAAGAGTATTATTGGGCTGGGGATTTTTTTTTTTCCATCTGCGGAAATCGAGTTTAAAACGACCAGGAATCACATCAGATGTATGCTCGGGGTGATGCAACTGCTTCGTTGGCTCAGCCACGGTTAATAATTTCCCACCAAAAGAGAACGCACGAGGTGAAACTGCGTTCTAACTCGGAGCCTGGGAAGCGAGCCTGGCGAGGGCTTTGGCAGCTGGTGTGGATGTGCTTTTCTGCCCGGAGTGTATGGTCTGAGCTGGAGTGGCTCGTGTGTGTTTTCCCATTCTTTTTTTTTTTCCCCCTCCGGATCCAAACGCCCTTCCCGAGAGGACTGTTTCCCATTACGTGATTCTGGTGTGAGTTGGGGCTGTAAAGCGTTTCTCATTTTTAAAGTGTTTTTAAAGCCAATCTTGGGGGTGAGTCGTGGGGACTTTACGGTGGTTTCGCAGCCGTTTGTGAAATTTCTCTAATGGGCACCAGAGGGTTTGCGATTCCTAACTCGGACCCACACCCCGGGCCGCGAGAACCCCCAAGCTTCTCGGGCCCCGAGGGGTGATAGCGTAGCGTGGGAAGAGGGAGCCGCGGAGGAACGCTCCTCCCGCTTCATAGATTATTCATCTAGGACCAGGTCTCAGCCAAAACCGTGCCAGACGATTTCCTAAAGAAAGCCAAATGTTTTAGCAACTTCCCCCGTCAATATTTACTCCGGAGTGGGGATACGCCAGCGGCCTATTGTTCTCTTTTGGGTAGGGAGGGAGTGGAGGTGCGAGACAAGCTTTTAACAAGGTTTAAAATTTGAGAAATGTATTTGCATGAAATGCTCGCTTTTGAGTCCTGTATCTGAGCGGATGTCTGTTACACACACACACACACACACACACACACACACACGATTTAGGTGCTAATGGAATTTCACGTTAAATGGCCCCCTTTCCAAGTGGAGCAGTGTTTGAGTTCTCACACCTCTAAATGACTCCCAGCGTTTGGAATCCCGGCCACAGGATGCCGCATCGAGAGAAAATTAAACAGGGATATTTTCAGAGATTTCCCTTACCTCAGCCCCTAAGCCTCGCAGCGTGTATTTCTCCTCAGTTATTCGAACGCTGCCTTTCCTTTTATATTTATCTTTCCCTCCCAGATTGTTTTTTAAAAGATTGGAGGGGAGGGGGCGTGTGATACTGGAATTCTGGTTAATTGAATCTGCTGGATTTTGGATGAAAAATACTGGCTCAGGCTCTATCCACAGTCCCGGGCCTCAGACAACACACAGCAACTCCAAATGTAATTGCCTGTTGGCCCCAAGCAGAGACAGACAGCAGCCCGCAGCCTGCATGATTCTCATAATGCCCCAAATATTTTGTCATAATAACAGCTTCTCCATGGCGAGACCAACTTGCTATGAGCTGGGAAATCCAAGAAGCCCCCGAGGAAGGCGGGCCGGGCCTCGGGAAGTTACCCCATATTTGATAGCGATGTGCGCAAGCTCTAAGCCTGAAGATAGGCAGATTACTAAATAAACGGTCAGGTGTGTTAGTTGGAGAAGGTGTAGGGGCGGGGGGACAAAAAAAAAGCATTTTGGATCTTCCCATGGGGCGGGGGAGGGGATCCGACCTGTTGGAGAGACTCAGCCTTCTTCTCCCTCCACTACCCCACTTTGGAGGTTCTGGCCTGGGGCAGCAGGGTCGAGGGCTCCCAGGGTTTGGGGTGGCCACCACTGAGCACGGCTGTCTGCGTCCACAGGAGAGAAGCCCTTCCAGTGTGAATTTGAGGGCTGTGACCGGCGCTTCGCCAACAGCAGCGACCGGAAGAAGCACATGCACGTCCACACCTCGGACAAGCCCTATCTCTGCAAGATGTGCGACAAGTCCTACACGCACCCCAGCTCCCTGCGGAAGCACATGAAGGTACCCCCGCGGGCCCCGGGAGGGAGGGCTAGGCCGCCGGGTGGGAAGGGTCTCCGGGGGGCGGGGGGCTGGCCTCACAGCAGCTACACTCACACCCAGTCCCCTCTGGTCCCCCCTCCCGGCTTTTGTCTTGCAGGTCCATGAGTCCTCCCCGCAGGGCTCCGAGTCCTCCCCAGCCGCCAGCTCGGGCTACGAGTCCTCCACGCCCCCGGGCCTGGTGTCCCCTAGCGCCGAGCCCCAAAGCAGCTCCAACTTGTCACCGGCGGCGGCGGCGGCGGCCGCAGCGGCGGCGGCCGCGGCGGCAGCGGTGTCCGCCGTGCACCGGAGCGGAGGCTCCAGCGGCACGAGCTCCGGAGGCGGCTCCGGCAGCGGTGGGGGCGGCGGAGGGGCGGGCGGCGGGGGCGGCAGCAGCTCTGGAGGGGGCAGCGGGACAGCCGGAGGCCACAGCGGCCTCTCCTCCAACTTCAATGAATGGTACGTGTGAGGGGCTGGTGCCTCTCTTCCCTCTCCCCCCGTCCCCGTCCCCCTCCTCGGCACACGCCGGGAGACGCCTTGTGATCGTGTTGTTAAAATTGCGAAATCTGATTTTTATGATGATGAACATGATTTTACCAGCAGAAGGATTTTTAAACGTTTTTTTAAGAAAAAAAAATCTAGGCATGAAAAGCAGAATATCCCTCTAGAGTCTTCGAAGCTGAAAATATAAAATAAGTTAAAAAAAAACCCACAAAAATATTGAACCAAACCTTCCTGTCAACTCCTGTACCCACTTTCCTTCCCATGGTCTTTCCTTCCCAGTCCTCTGACAAACTGTACATAGCGGATTCATTCCTTCTCCGAGGTGATTTTAATGGCTTCTTGGTGTATAGAAGTTCGTCCATTTGTAAACTCCGGATTGCGTTTTTTCCTCCTTCCCTCTTCCCTTCCCCAAGTGATGGGCTTTTTATTTCCCTTTTCTTTTTAGTTTACCCGGTTTATTTTAAGTAATGTGGAAGAAAATGGTTTATTTTGTATTGTGGTATTGAATATTGTGTTCCTTTTTATGAGGCAACTTGATTGTAAACTTCATGCAACTATAGACTGGAAAAAAAAAACCGTGCCAAAGTCTCCCTTCTGTTTGTTCAACATGCGTCCCATAGCACACACATACACACCACCAACGCTTGTGAATGTATTTTTCTGTTAGCTGGGTTTACATGTGATGTTTTAGTGCTTTTGCAAGTTCAATTTGTTAGTTCCTGTATGAACGATTGTGGAAGAAAAATAAACGTCGTGCCGTTAGCTTTTTCCGTAATAACACCCTTCTGTAAATACCCGTTACCATATTTATCCATTTGTAATTAAATTATGGTATTAACTTGCTACAGAGGAAACAATATTTATAAAGAATGTTTCTTAACTATAAATATGTACAATTGTGGGCATAAACTGTTTCAGATTTTTTATTTGAAGGTTTTAAGTGGTTTGATCATTTCTTGTGATTTGTTTTGAGAGTAATGCATACAGAAATATAATAAAATGTGTTGAAACTGCATGAACACACTATTTTTTTCCTAGTACAGTTATTAAAGAAAACAGGAAAGGAGACAGATTGAGGGTGGAGAAAGGGTATGGGTGGGTATGGGAAGCTTTGCCATCCACTGGATAGGGTCCCCAGGAAGGTGTATGGTATGCATAGAAAAGAGGCCAAACTGCCCCTTTGGCTGAAAGTCTCAAAATTATCTCCTACATCCCTTTGTTTAGTAGCTGAGAATGAATTAAATTTTTGGAAAGCCCCTGTGAGGAATGGCGGCTGGAACCTCCAGAGTTTCTAATGGCTCCATTATCTGAGGGAATGCCTTTCTTTCTTTCAGCTATTTGGACTGGATTTAAGAGCACTAAACATTTCCTTATTCTTTGTTTTCCCCCGTCCCTGCCCCCTTCCTCTCCCTCCCTCTGAAAAGCTGAGGTACAGTTATTTTTAATTGCACGTTTAAAACTGAGCTGAGTACTTTGTTTTTGAACTTGGCCCAATGATTATAGTATAAAAGAGCTCATTTCTACCAGAAGTTTTTTTTTTCCTTGAAATTTTCAGCAAAGCCTTGCTCAAGACATCCTGCTTATCTTAAGCAAAGCAGATATGAACAGGACTTTCAAGAGAAAGTGATAAAGAGAATATATTTTAATTTTTTTTTTTTTAAGAAGAGGATAGGGAAGCAATCACCCTTGGCCTCAAAGGAAAGGGAACTGCTGCAAGAATTCAGTAAAATAAAACAAGACAGAAATTGCCAGGTGGAAGTAAGTAATCTGGAACACTAGCTACTAGCTCTTCTGGAACCCTTGCAACTTCCAGCCCTCCCCCCTACAGGAATTGGTCAGTTTTCAGACAAAACTCTAAGGAAAAAGGCAAAAATATTTTTGATAACCAAGGGTGTAAGGACAGAAAACTATTTTTTGAATCCCATCAAGACCTTTCTCTCCCTGGGTATCCTTGAGGCTTGGAGAGGCCCTAGCCCATCCAGCAGCGAGAAGGCCCGGAGGCAGCGTCAGCTACACCTCCAAAGGATTTCTTAGCACTGCACTGAGCTGAGCCAGCAGGAACCGAAAATGTGGGAGGGTTGAAGTATTCTTCCCCTGGGGCCCCCACTGAGCCATAGAACTGGGCAGGGCCCGTGAGGTGGTTTGCCGGGAGAAAGGCCCTGCTGACCTGGATGCTACACTACCTGTTCAATGGAGAGGAAAGCTCTCCATCCAGCCCCAGGCCTAACACCAGGCTCACTCTCCCCAGTGGCTCTGTGAGCTGCTTAAGCACCAACTCCTGAAGCAATCAACTCTCTATTAAAATCGAATTTATTACCCCTAATAATATTAAGCAAAATTATTAAAATAATTGGCATATGTTACTGATCCTTGGGAGAGTTCATTGAACACATTATAAGCTGCGGAAAAAAATCATTTAGGATTTATCAAAGCCTGTCACCCGTGGAGGGGGGGGCAAGAAATCATTAAATATTCATCATAATTTATGCACGAATCAAATGGCCTATTTCTACTGTTTGAAACTTTTTAATTTGAGGGTGGGATGTTGGTTTTGAGACATCCCTCAAATCGAGGAAGGACTGGATGAGGTGTGGGGAGGAACAACTTTAGCATCACTCAAGGCTTTGGGGCTTTTTTCCCTCCTCTCTCCAGAATGGGGAATGATGAGCTGGGCCTTGAGGTGCTTCTGCTTGGGTCTAATAGATCTGAGGGAGAGCTACTGAAGGCCGGGTATTTAAATCCGGGGAAGTTGACCCTAGTTTTCAGCAGGGAAACAAACTAGGAAAGGACAAGGCAAGGAAGGTCACAGCTCAAAAATGGTTTACCAGCCCACCCTAGAAGGGAGGGATAGAGTAAGGGGTGGAGGGGTGAAGCAGCTTTCCAGCAAAATGGCTCCTAGTCCCTCCCATCCCACGGCTTTGTCCAGCCTGACGACAAGGCCTAGTTTCCCTCTTCTGCCTGTTCTTACAACCACGAGAATCTCAGAGTGTGGATGAAGGGAGAGCATTAAGGGGATCCATGATCCCAGAATTGCTCCACTGAATTCAAAACGGGGACTTGGGGTGCCAAAGGCTGCCCGATCCCCGGGCGCCTGGGCTGGAGCTGAGCAGGCTCGCGAGGGTCCTCCTCCTCTTCCCCGAAACCCTCCTGTAAATGCACCTGAATGCTAACCTGCTCCGGCCTGGACTCCAGAGCCACCGACCCTCGGAAGCGCGCTCGCCTCCCTCGGGGCCCCAGCGCCGGGCTCCGGGTTCCCGCCCGCGGGAAGGCCTGACTGCCGGGCCCCGAGGCCGGTGTCTGCCCACCACCACCACAGTCAACTTGAACTTCGGGGATCCAGAGCTCCCTCCCTTCGTGCCCGGCTCTCTCCAGCACCGAACAACTTTCCTTAATGGGACATTCGCTTTATCCGGAGGCGGCTGGGGCTCCCTCGGGAGGCCCGTCATCATTATTATTATTAATTATCCTGATCCTCCCTGCATTATTAATGACCACAATGATAACTGGCATGCATATCAAGCTTCTCCCGGCTCACTGGTGTCCTACGACGTTTCCGGCGGGAGGAGGTCATTCTCGGAGCAGAGGCCTCCTCGGTTCTGCTCCGGACGTGGCCAAGGTGAGGTTGACCCCCGACGGGACTCTGGTAAACAAAACACCTCCCAGGCCCTGCACACCCACCCCACTGCCCCAGCCCCTTTCCTCTCGGTCTGGCCCCTTTGCTCTTCCTCCACCCCACCCCACCCCACCCCCTAGCTCCTTTGTCTCTCTCTCTCTCTCTCTCTCTCTCTCTCTCTCTCTCTCTCTCTCTCTCTCTCTCTCTCTCTCTCTCTCTCTCTCTTTCTCCAGACGGATGTTTTCAGTCTCAAGTGATTTTATCTTCTGCACAAAATCCTGAGATCAAGGGCAGATCACAGGCTGGACCAGAGACTTGGGTTTCCCTGGACTCTGCTATTGTACCTCTCCGTGTTGGGTTGGGACTGGGGTAGGTGTGTCAGGGTAGGGCCTTGGTGAGCACTGGACAGGGATTCTCTGAGTACCTACCAAGGCCTCAAGTACTGGCCTTACCCTATTCAGTCTCTGCCACACAAAGATGTCAAAGGGCACATGAGGCAAAGGAATAGAAGGCCTTGCAGTCACACCCCACTAAGACCTGGCTGGACTTTGGATGGATTTACATATTATTTTTATTTTATCATGCTCAAACAGATGCATGCTTCAGAAAGCCACTCTCAAGATCCAAAGTAAAGGTTCAGTAACTTCTTACTTGTGGATTGGTTTGATCATAATCAGATACCATTCTGCTAATCTCAGAAAGTTGGTGCTGAGGCTACCCTAGTAGGCCACAAAGCACAGTTACCGTTTTTAACTGGCAGCTCTGGGGGGAGCTGGGAGAAATGTCACCCTTTCCTTCCCCTCCTCTCCCCACTCCCAGCTGATGATGGCTGCTTTTTTGTTGTTGTTGTTTTTCATTTTAGGGAGAGGAGTGGAAGGAAGCCACCCAGCTCTTTCCAGACTTGAATCCAATGGTCGAACGTTTATTAAACATGGAGCGGAGCCCAGCCTGCTGGGCTTCCCAGGGACGCAAAAGCAGCGGCGGCAGTTTGAACTGGGGGTGTTGCGAAAGAAAATGCCTGTAAACCCCCACCAGAGCAGCCTAAGGGGCCGAGTTCACGGTCAAGGCCGTGGGGTGACTGGGGCCCGAGGGCTCAGGCCCCGCCCCTGAAGGCCGTAGCCGCGGGCTGGGGACCTCCCACTGCCGCCCCGCCCCCAGGGGCTCAGGCTCGGAGCCCCGGGGGCCAGAGCCGCCTGGTCGCGCTCCCCACCCGAGCCCCCTCTCAAGCTTGCCCTATTGTTCCCAGGGGAGGACGAGCTTTGGAAGAAGTGACCGAGCGGCTTCGCCTCTTGGTGCTGACGGCCCGGCCCTCGGCTCACGGCCCAGCATCTTTCCTGCCCCCGTGGGGCTTGATGAGGTTGGGCACACCTGGCTGCCAGGCTGGGGGTTGGGCCCTTCACTTGCACGCGCGTGCACACAGACACACACGCGCTGCACACCTCCGCAAGCATCATCCACACGTACACTCGACACTGATCGCCTGTGGTGGCTTTGCCCGCGTCCCACAGACACTGGCCGCCGACCTGAGGCTGCAGAAAGGACAGCTGGGGGGGGGAGGGTGTCGGGAGGATCCGCTCCCCTGAACCCCCTCTGAGGGGTCTCGTCCCTCCCAGGCCGGGCCGCCACTGCACTGCCCCCAACAAGGCTTTTTTTTGGGGGGGGAGGGCGGAGGGAGTCCATGGCTGGGCCATCCGGCTGAGATGTGCACCCCCAGAATCTCCAGCTTCAGGCTGAAGATGAGAAAGGGGGCCACTCGAGGTTGGGGGGGGGATTCCCCAGGCCCATTCCTAGGGACTAAGGCCTTGTCCAGCAGTTCGCCTTCCACTCCCCAGGTGCTGATGTGTTTGGGGGAGAGGGATCTTTACTGGCCTCGGTTAATTCTGCGGGGAGGAAAGAGGTGAACCCCCACCCCCTCCTCACCACACACACACACACACACACACACACACACACAACACTTGCTTCAATCTGTTCCTCTCCCAACTCCCTCCCCTCCCCAAGGCTGAGCCAGTGGCCCTGGGGAGCTGAAACGAGCCCCTCGGGAGCTGGAGGAGGAGGGGGTAGCAATAATCATAATGTTCATAATGTCAAGGATAATCATCCTAGTTGAAGCTCTGCACTTGGAGGCTAGCAGAGAGGCCTGCAGACACCCCGGGCCGGGTTAGAACTCAAGTGTTCACTGAGCTCCCACCCCCCGGTTTTTTTGGGGGTGGGGGTGGTGGAGGCTCCGCGCGGACACCTCGGGTGCGGGGCCGCGCCGGGAGCCGCGCCGCACGCAGCGCCGCTGCTCTTTCTTTCCTCTCTCTTGGCGGACTGGGCCCACCGCGGCCAGTGTGGTCGAGTGTGGTTTCCTCAAACTCTTTGGAGTTTGTGGGGTGGACGTGCCAGCTACCAGACCTCCCTCCCCCCGCACCCCCAGCCTGCGGTTATCCACTCCCCACCCCCACCCCCAGCCTCTCCCCGCCGGCCCGGGAACGGCGGATTTAATGAGCGCCGGTGCGGCGTGGGCCCGCGGCGGTGGAGATGCTCCGACCTGCGGGGAGGGCGCGGCAGGTCGGCCTCTAGCAGGGCCCGGACTCGGGTTCCTCCCCGGCCCACGCGGCTCGGAGATCGATCCTGCAGCAAAGATCACCAGCAAAGCCGGACATTCGGCCGTGAATACTAATGAGCCAGCAGAGGAGTTTTAATTACCCCTGGACGCCCCCCCCCTCCTTGTCCCCCCCACCTCCTCTCGACGGCAAACTTCGCTCGCAGTGAGCTTTCCTTCCACTCGGCCTTAAGTCTGTCCCCCCACCCCACCCCCACTCCGCCCCCCCCCCCGACATTTTCCTGGGAAACGCCCTGGGGAAAAACTCTGAAGTCAACTTGACTTTCTCCCTCTTGCCGCGAGGGATGTGCGCCCCAGCCCGCAGTCCAGGTTCCCAGCGAGGCTCTCTGCTCACTAATTTCGAACATGTAGGGGACCCTATAAAATAAATGGTTTCAAGGTGGCTTTGGCGAGTCTGCTTCTTGACTTCCTCACCCTTGTTGTTTCAAAGACTTCGTGTGTCCTTGGCCTTTACACTTCCTCTTGACAATTAGATCTTTTCTCCTCCGGGCACTGAGCTCCTCTCTCACCCTCCCCGAACGTGTGCAGTTTATCCCCAACTGTTCTTCTTTCTCAAGTCTCTAGACTTTGGTGCTGGCTTTACCAACAGTATCTTAAATGTTTCAACCTGGCACTGAGTTCTTAGGCAAGCTAATTCACCAGTTCCTCTGAACTTATTGTTTTCTTTGATACCGGTAAGCAACAATGAAATAGGAGCCAGGAACCTACGGGAATTTTCAGAAGGGTTTATGCTCCTAGCCTTGATATCCATTTGATAATTTAATTGTATTTTTTCCTAAAATAAAGCCATATTTGAATTATGTTGCTCCCCCTCCAAACTGTAGAATTTGACAGTCTAACCCACGAAGCAATTTCACGTGTATGATCAGGAGAGAAAAGAAACAAGTGAGCTCATTTCTGTGGCATACTATGCACAAGTGTGTTGAAATCCATGCCAGGAGAAAAAAAAAACCAGCAGTGATAGAATAATTTCCAGTATTATTCTAATCCTTAAAATTTTGGATTAAATAAGCCCATATTTCACATCATTGCCAGTAGATCCCAGCACTGAAATCTCCTGAGGATTCTGTTTCACTTACACTTTTCAGTTCAAACTTTTTTCCCCCTTCACACAATGATTTATTATGTAGGTAATTTTAGGGGATACAGTTTACAGCTTGAATTATTAGACTGAACACCTCTGGCTGACACCACAACGCCTTTTTTTTTTTTTCCTGCCTTGCAGCTGTGAGTCACAACCCCATTTTCCTACCCAACCCACTGTACATTCCTTCACAATGTATACTTCCTTCTAGCAAAGATCAAACATGCTTTGGTCAAAGTGTTTATTTTAAAATACAGGAAAATTAAAACTAAACACAGCTCTACTAAAAAAAATCCCCAAATGTATCATATTTTCCTCCTCCTGTGCCCACAAAAAAGTAACAAATTGCACCACTTTCTAGAATCAAATTTTGAATTGGAGAACACACAGGCACAATACAGACATATTTTTCATTTTCATACTGAAGCACACCAGAAAACCTCCCACTTATATTCATAGTTGGATTGCTGTTTAGATGCTTTTAGTCTTTACTATTAAAATATCACAAGCCAGAAAATAACAACATATCATTAAGATGCTGACAGACATGTTCTTTATTTGCCAACCTCCACATGCCTTATTCCTTGTTGACTTTTCCATCCTAGCCTTTTCTTTTAATTATATCTTCTAGAATATACTTTAAGGAGAGAAGTATTTTGAAGTATTTGCCAAATGGAAAACAAAAGGTCTCCCAATAACTAAGTCATAAACAAGTTCTTGGGTATATGCACTTTCCTTTTTCCTTTCAAACTCTGGTGGGGGAAAAATACAAGATAAGGTCACTTTTTATCAGCACTCAAATCCTATAAAGAGGATTTTAAATGTGGCTTTTGGTGGACAAGCTGCCTTTCTGTAGGGCACTTTGAATGCTTTCTTCAAGCTTTCCTCTCCTCCCTAGTGAAAGAGAAATAGACTTCAACCACCTCCTTCTCTGAGGCAATTTACTCGGCTTCTCCAGCCACGGACTTCTCTAACGGGGCAGAAGCTGTTGGACTGTTTTTAATCAAGTTTGGAAGCTGAATCTTTTCCCTCTGACAACTGTGCCCAGGGGTGGATCCAGCTGAACGTCTGGCGCTGCGGGCAGCAGGATCAGCCACCCGTTTTTCAGACACAACACCAGAGAATAGCATTGAAATAATCGTGTGCAGCAGAGATGTCTAAGACATGTTAACCACTCTTACTTTCCACACTTCTGAACTAAAAGGCAAAAGAAGCCAAAAGAAAACTTAAAAGGATGCTCATTTACCTACCAGAGACAGACCAAGAAACCATAAAGAGGCTTGATACCTTGAAAAACATTTCAAAAGCATTTCAAATTACATGCTTGTTTGGACCAAGGGCAGTAAAGATGGTTTAAGATTTGATTGGTTAAAACCTTTCTAAATACTATCTTTAAGATTAGAGATTTCATTCTAGAAAATTTGGAAAATTGGAGGGCCTATAGAAAGTCATCTGTATTTGTTTCTCTTCTTCCTATTCTTTAAGGAAAGGCAAATTGCAATACATACTATTTGGACTTTTGTTGTAAAAGAATAAATAAAATATTTAGCCTTCATATAATATTGAAGATTCTTGGCAGGGTTGAGAATGAAGAGTTTTCAAAAGCTGAAACAAAACAAAGAATCAAATTACAATCTTCCTTTAAAATACATTTCTTTCTTTGCTGGGCTTTCAAATGATCCGAATCTCTTCAAATTAAAATGTATTGAGTATTTCCCCTAGGTAGCTTAACTTCACACACATACATAGTCCTAAAAGCCTTAAATGGAAATCAGCATTTTAAAAAAGTCTCAGCCACGTCAATGTATTGTGAACTCCTTCTCATGTAGCATATTATGAGATATATAAAAATTTGCACCTTGAAAATGTAAACTATTCTGTCAAATTTGTATAGCTGAGATACTAATTTTATAATATGCACTTTGAATGCTTTAATGTATGCTTTAAATGCTTAGAAGTCTGAAATATATTTCAACTACCTTCAGGTACACACATACATACAGTTTTTGAGAAAATTGTTTCAACTAAATAGTCCTTTCAGCCATCTGATTTTAAATTACCTTCTAGAAGAGTCTAACATAGCCGTTTTAATAACCAACCCACCATCATCTAAAGCTTCAGGGTAATAGTTTTCTAAATCTACATGTAATTTATTAATACAGAAATGTAACAAATGCTTGCCTACTGGGGAAAATATTGCCTTATCTGTTTTGAACCTACCACATAGAATACTATCATAATTTTTTTTACAATTGATATCATTTATTGACAGTTTACTATTCTTTCATTCCCTCAACATTCTTGTAAATGAAAATAGAATGTTAGGTGCCCAGGTTGGATGCCAAACAGAGTGCCTTGTGCAGAAGCAAAAGATGGTTCCCTAACAGATGCTACTTTTGGTGTCTTTTCTGCTAAATAATCTCAAAGCTAATTTAATGTCACCATTTGTTCTTTCTCTCTCTCAGGTTTGTAGTTCAAGTGCAGTCTTTTCTGCAATAGTTTCTAGTAGCAGGGATGTTACCTATTTGTTTCATTTCACTTTGTGTTTAAAATGCCATAAAATAAATTTAAAAATCATTTTTAAGGGAGTCCTTTCAAGAGGCACTTCCTTTCCTGCTGCCAGAAAGTGCTGCTCCCCAACCTCTTGGCTGGAACCCTTGCTTTCGATTTGTTTCTTTCACACATTTCCCTAAAGAACGGGGCACTTTGCGCTGTTTATTTCTGCTTTTCAAATGCATCGTGTCTACACTGCTCTTCCTCTGAAACGAATTGCTATCGAAAGTGGATCAGATTCGTTCCAAATATGGGATTTGGATCAATATATTCCCATGCTACAAATATTTTTAAGTGGCTTTTGTTGCAGAAATTCACATTTTGCAAAGTATTTTCAATTGAAATAGGGTTGTCTGCATCTCTTATTATAAACAAAAAGTAGCTATTACTGTCTGCCTAGACCTTCCTTTATTATTATTTTTAGCCCATGTATCATTACCTAACTGGTATGTGTTCTTCTGTCCAGCTCTTGATGATCTAGTTGAATTCTAGACATTGTGCCAAGAGGTGTATTTGAAGCAGATAAGTATGCATAATACAAATGCGTTTTGTTAGACCTGATGGATGCTATTTTTCTTTTAATAGGTTTGTAGCAAACTAACACAATAACACAATGTATTCCTTTTCAAGGTACATTGTTGAAACAGGTCTATTAAGCGCGCGTTGAGCTATTTCTCGCTTCTATTGAACAGTCTGTTGCTCAAACACAACAGCCAACAAACGCCAGCTGCCTCAACAAAAGTAGAAACCTAACCCTTTTATGTAATGTTTTAACAGAAAGGGTAGCTCTGTTTAATTAAAAACATTGATGATTCAGTGAAACAATGGAAACTCAAGTTCAAGTGGTGCTCTATTGATTTAAGATGATTTTTACTAGCAATGGGTATAATTCATCCCTCTCCCCCCCCCCCAGCTCTCTCTTGTGTAAAGGGGGTTCCTTCTTGGGGCATTATTTGGGTGAATAGGAAAAGACAGAGATGGCTATTGCCTTAGAAACCTGATTAACGCACGTTGCTTTGAGGGTAAGGTGTTTAATTTATAAGTGCACCCCATATTTTTTGTCAGTTTATTCGCGGTGGGGGAGCTTTGAAAGTAGCTCCTCTCAGCAGGTTAAAAAGTGAAGTCTGCGTCCTGGCATTTAAATGTCTTTGTTATTGTGTCAAGCAAGTTGTTGAAAACTGCATGCCCAGAATACTAAGGTTGGGCAGCTAGAAGAGGCAAAGTGTGTGTGTGTGTGTGTGTGTGTGTGTGTGTGTGTGTGTGCACGCGCCCCTGGGCGCAGGGCTGTGTGTGCGCGAGGACAATTAATTTCATCAGCTGCTTGTTAGCCTGCGCCCGACTGCTCCTCCTTGCAGAACCGACGGCCTCGGTTTTCAGCTCTGGAAGTGAAGCAGGACGAATCCCCCCACGGGGACTGTCTGCTGGGGAGCAGGGCAAGGGAACTCGGGTCTTTCTCTGGTAAGGGAGGCTTCGAGAACCCGCAGGTTCAGAGTTGCGCCCACCCGACAACTGCGTACGGCCGGGCCAGGAGGGGCCCGCGGCCGTGCGGGAGGGCCCTGGCCGTCGGTTGGGTCGGGGGACAGGTGCTTTCCCTTCGCCGCCACGCTGGGCTCCGGGACTCGCGCAGAGCCCTGTTCCGCACTTTCCCTCCCCCCGCCATCCGCTCCCGCAGGCCCGAGCTTCTCAAGTCCTGGAACCTCGGGAAAGTGAGGGCTCCCGTCAAATCCTCCCACAAAACAACAGCAGGGGGGCCCGAGCTTCCAGGCCCCGGGCTTCCAGGCCCGGCCGGGGCTTCCCACGAGGGCCGCGCGGCAAGGTGGGCAAAAGGCGCTGACTTTCCTGGAAAGCAGCGGCCGGGTCAGGCCGCAGGGTGCGCTGGGACTGGGGCCCCCCCGCGCCTCGCCGCCAGCCGCTTCTCACGGAGGCCCAGGCCTGGCGGGAGCGACCGACCGCGGGGCCACTCCCTGCAGGCCTCCGCGGCCGCCAAGGGCCGCACTTCCGCCCCTTCCCCGCTCCCCTCGGTGCGCAGTGCGCCCACGGGTGCCAGGGCGTGGGTTTCCTGGGCCCATGCTCTGGATGGGAAACGGCCCTTTCCTCTGTCTAGCGGTGCTGGGCCTGGGAGGATGAGGCTCAGGTGAGGGCCAAGGCCTGGAGGGCGCTCCTGGCGGCCCTCACCATCTAGTAGTGGAGGAGGGAGAGGCCCAGGTGAGGGCCAAGGCCTGGAGGGCGCTCCTGGCGGCCCACGGTCACAGAGGAAACCCGGGAGCACGTGGGCAGAAAGACACCCGGGAGGGGGGACGTCCACCTGGGCCCCTCAGGCCTAGAGTGAATTATTTAAGCCGTTCCTGGTGTTTAAAGAGGTTTTTCAGTTTTTAAAGAATGTTGTAAAAAAATATCAGCCCTTGTTAACTCCCTCATTACATGCTTTTTTGCCCCTCAACCGAACAAGCCCTATTTCCTGAGACGGAGGAGCTTTGTAAGTGTTTAAACATGTGTCAAGTGTCTTATAAATAATACAAATTCATAAAGAAGAGGAGGGAATTTAAACTGATACCTGGAGGACTTGGCACTGCTGCATTTCACTGTGAGGTTATTTTTGGCCATAGAATTGTAGTAAGGAAAATGCTTTGAGATAGTGGGACCTCCTGGAGCGCTTTCCTTTCTTTGGCTCCTTGACATTGGGTGTGAATGTTATTCTATCCTTGGAGGTGCTACCCTTGTCCACTCCATGAAAGAATTGCTAGTAGGGGCTGGAAAGGTGGCTCAGTGATGGAGTGCTGGCCTGGCATGCATGAGACCCTGGGTTCCATTCCTCAGCACCACATAAACAGAAAAAGCTGGAAGTGACGCTGTGGCTCAAGTGGTAGAGCACTAGCTTTGAGCTGAAGAGCTGAGGGACAGCGTCTAGGCCTAGAGTTCAGGCCACACAGCCAAAAAAAAAAAAAAAAAAAAAAAGAATTGCTAGTATTCTGCATGGTGTATGTAATATAGGGGCAGGTTTGAGATTTTGGAGGTAATTTGTCTCCTTGTTGTTCCTTTATGCTTTTTTCCTTCAAAGTATTGTTATGACATTTCTATGACTCTTCACCGTACTTGTAAGGATGAGGGTTAGTGGTGCTTCTAGCCAAATAACAGTAGGAAAGATGAGATCTGAGTTTTCTTTTCTTCTTCTTTTTTTTTTTTTTTTTGTCCGTCATGGGGCTTGAACTCTGGACCAGGCGCTGTCCCTCAGCTCTTCAGCTCAAGACGAGCGCTCTACCACTTGAGCTACAGCGCCACTTCCAGTGTTTTAGTGGTTTATTGGAGATAGCAGTCTCATGGTCTTTCCTGCCAGGGCTGGCTTTGAACCGTGATCCTCAGATTTCAGCATTCTGAGTAGCTAGGATTACAGGTGTAAGCCACTGGCACCCGGCTTTTTCTTCATTTTTTGTGCCGGTTCTAGGTCTTCAACTAAGAACCTTGAGTTTTTTTCTTGTTATTTTTTTGTTTGTTTGCTCAAAGCTGACATTCTACCACTTGAGTCCACAGCTCCACGTATTGCCTTTTTTTTTTTTTTTTTTTTTTTTTTTTTTTGTGGTTTATTGGAAATAAGAGTCTTGCAGACTTTCCTGCTGGGCTGGCTGTGATCCATGATCCTCAGTTGTGAGCCACTAATGCCCAGTGAGATCTGGGTTTTCCTTGTGATCTGGATTATGTCAAGCCATTTAGGTTTTTGTATTCTTGTACCTAGAAATGCTTTAAGAGGAAAGTTTTGTTTTTTTTTGGGGGGGGGGTCCAGTCGTGGGGCCTGAATTCTGGGCCTGGGCACTGTCCCTCAGCTCTTCAGCTCAAGGCTAGTGCTCTACCACTGGAGCCACAGCACCACTTCCGGCTTTTTTCTTTTTGCTTATGTGGTGCTGAAGAATCGAACCCAGGGCATCATGCATGCAAGGCAAGTGCTCTACCACTGAGCCACCTTCCCAGCCCGTAAGAGGAAAGTTTTACTGGTATATTTTGAGGACTGAGGAAAGTAAGAACAAAGGATTATGTTTCAGTAAGATGACATATGATGAATAGAAATTAGATTAAATTTTAGTGTTTTGGTTCGTGTGTGTGTGAGAGACTTAATGTTATTCCTATACTTTGATTCCCACGTGGCATTTTTCATATTGATTTCTATTTGGAGAGATTTTTTTTTTGGTAAGTCTATTTCTAGCTGTTTAAAAATGTCTAAAGGGAAATGTAGGGTTCTGGGCACTGTCCCTGAGCTTTTTTTGCTCAAGGCTAGTACAACTAACTGATGGTTAACTAGAGATAAGAGTCTCACGGACTTTTTACCCAGGTTGGCTTTGAACTGCTACCCTGAGATCTCAGCCTCCTGAGTAGCTAGGATTACAAGCATGAGCCACCAGAACTTAAAATATTTTTTAAATACATTCATTAGTGCCTTAATTAGAAAACATTGTACAAATAATAAAATTTATTTTTAGTGTAGTACATTGAATTTGATAAATTTGATTTGATGAATAGTTTACAAATTCATCTTTCAACATTCTTTTTTTAAAATGTGTGTGCCAGTACCAAGACTTGAGCTCAGGGCCATGTGCTGTTCCTTGACTTTCTTTTTTTTTTTTCTTTTTTGCCAGTACTGGCTTGAACTGAGGGCCTGGGCACTATCCCTGAGCTTCTTTTTGCTCAGGGCTAGTACTCTACCACTTGAGGCATAGCACCACTATTGGCTTTTTCTGTGTGTCTGAGGTTTTTTTTTTGGGGGGGGGGTGATTCCACTGGACGTTCCTTTTTTTTTTTGGGTCCGGTCGTGGGGCCTGAACTCTGAGCCTGGGCACTGTCCCTCAGTTCTTCAGCTCAAGGCTAGCACTCTACCACTTGAGCCACAGTGCCACTTCCGGCTTTTTTCTTTTTGTTTATGTGGTGCTGAGGAATCGAACCCAGGGCCTCATGCATGCAAGGCAAGCACTCTACCACTGAGCCACCTTCCCAGCCCCTCCACTGGACTTTCTTGTTCATGGCTGGCACTCTGCCACTGGAGTTAAGCTTCTAGTCTGGCATTTTGCTGATTAATTGGAGATGGAGTCTCTAGGACTTTTCTGCCCAGCCTGGCTTGCTTTGAACTACAGTCTTCCAGGTCTCAGCCTACCAAGTATCAATGTGATCCAACCATGCCTACCTTCTCCCAACTCTTAATTTAAGTTTATAATGTTCTCTTATATCTGGAATATATTCTTAAAATTTCCTTGAGCTTATGCAATATGTGTCACTAATATTCTTATACTTGAGATATCTTCAGCTGGGCACCAGTAGCTTATGCCTAAAATCTTAGCTACTCAGGAGGAAAGAGCTGAGTATTGTGGTTTGAAGCCAGCCTAAGAAGGAAAAGTCTATGAAAAATTTTTTTTTAATTGGTCGGTCCTGGGGCTGTCCCTCAACTCTTCAGCTCAAGGCTAGTGCTCTACCACTTGAGCTACAGTGCCACTTCCAGTTTTCTGGTGGTTTATTGGAGATAAGAGTTTCATGGACTTTCTTGCCCGGGCTGGCCTTGAACTGCGATCCTCAGATCTTAGCCTCTTGAGTAGTTAGGATTATAGTAGTTAGGATTATGAGCCACTGGTGCCAGGCTAAGTCTATGAGATTCTTTTTTTTTTTTGCCAGTCATGGGGCCTGAACTCTGGGCCTGGGCGTTGTCCCTCAGCTCTTCAGCTTAAGGCTAGTACTCTACCACTTGAGCCACAGCGCCACTTCTGGCTTTTTCTGCTTATGTGGTGCTGAGGAATCGAACCCAGGGCCTCATGCATGCAAGGCAAGCACTGTACCACTGAGCTCATCTGCCTCATCTGTGTGGACTAAGGCTTGCCTGTGTCCAGATATCCCTTAGGGCATTGTCACTTTTTCTGGATATGGCTGATCATGGTTGTAGTAGTTTGGGAGATGCCAAAGCTTTTGCAATGTTCATTGTTGATTATCTGTGATGTCCTGTGTTAGAGAGTTGCAACATGGCCTATAATGTGTTCTGTTACTGATTATAATATAAATTGGTATTTTCATTTTTAGCTATCTTTTTTTTTTTTTTTTTTGCCGGTCATGGGGCCTGAACTCTGGGTCTGGGAGCTGTCCCTCAGCTCTTCGGCTCAAGGCTAGCGTTCTACCACTGGAGCCACAGCGCCACTTCCGGCTTTTTCTGTTTATGTGGTGCTGAGGAATCGAACCCAGGGCCTCATGCTTGCAAGGCAAGCGCTCTACCACTGAGCTACCTTCCTAGTCCTATTTTTAGCCATCTTTCTTCTTAGAACCCAGATTTGAATCTAAAATGGTCTGAGCTAGAGATGATTCCTAGAAGCAAGATCTCTGTTACATTAAAAGTTACTCTTGTCCTCTAGATCAAGCTACCTGATCTTCTGTTTGCTTAAGGTAATATGTTAATCCTGGGATTTTTTCAGTCTCTCAAGTAAGTATACTTCTGGTGATTGCCTTCCTGTCCTTTTAGATTTACTAGGTTATCTGTGAACTCCAGTAAGAGAAATAGTGTATTCTGTGTAGCTGAGACATTGTTGGAACTATTATCTTTCCCAGTACACTCAAATAAATATAGGTCCATATATCCTAGATGGGCAGATGAAAACTTTTCTGAGGTTAGCAAATACCTTCTATATATTTTAATGATAAGAATGCCAACTATCTATTGATGTATTGTGAATAGAATAGTCGATGTATACATATTTTCCTTGTTATTCATTCTTCAACATTAGCCAATTATCGTTGAAGTGACACATATGAGCTTTGTCTTAGATAACTCTTTTCCTGCTAAAGTCAAGATATTTTGGGCTGGGAATGTGACTTAGTGGTAGAGTGCTTGCCTAGCATGCATGAAGCCCTGGGTTCAATTCCTCAGTATCACATAAACAGAAAAAGCCTTGCCGGGCGCTGGTGGCTCACGCCTGTAATCCTAGCTACTCAGGAGGCTGAGATCTGAGGATCGCGGTTCAAAGCCAGCCCGGGCAGGAGAGACCGTGAGACTCCTATCTCCAATAAACCACCAGAAAACCGGAAGTGGCGCTGTAGCTCAAGTGGTAGAGCGCTCGCCTTGAGCTGAAGAGCTGAGGGACAGCGCTCAGGCCCAGAGTTCAAGCCCCACGACCGACAAAAAAACAAACAAACAAACAAACAGAAAAAGCCTTTAGTGGTGCTGTGGCTCAAGTGGTAGAGTGCTAGCCTTGAGCATAGGGACAGTGCCCAGGCCATGAGTTCAAGATATTTTGATTTTTTTTTTTTTTGTGCCTGTCCTGGGCCGTGAACTCAGGTACTGGGCACTGTCCTTGAGTTTTTATGTTGAAGGCTTTCCTGTTCAGGCTGGCTTTGAGCTGCAGTCCTCACATCTCAGCCTCCTGAGAAGCTAGCTTTACAGGCATAAGCCACAGGCACCCAACTTTGATCTTATTCACATTTTTCTTTTTGTAGGGAAGTGCTAAGTACTTAGATTACTGTCAGATAGCTTATTGTGTGTGATGGGGTTACAGCAAGTTGGGAAAATGACTAAATAGTACAAAGGAAGTAAATCAGAAGTATGAAAGATGGCTAAACTAATTATAGTACTGCAAATGTATCTGAGTGCTAGAGCATTTGCCTATCAGTTGGATCTCCAACACTACAAAGAAGTATAAGTTGAACATCATGACACACAATTGTAATCCTAGCAATAGAGAGGTTAAAACAGAGGAGGTAGAAGGTGAATCCCAGGCCACCCTAAACTAAATAATGAGTGCCGGACATGTTAGCAAGCATAGAGACTTCTGTTTTCTATCTCAGAAAATAAGAACCACAGGAAGCCACAAAACCAAAACAAAGTATAGTTAAGTGCATTGAAATATCAATGTATTTTTTATAGGAATTTGAAGGTAAACTGGGCGCTGGTGGCTCATGCCTATAATCCTAGCTACTCAGGAGGCTGAGATATGAGGATCACGGTTCAAAGCCAGCAAGGGCAGAAAAGGTCTGTGAGACTCTTATCTCCAATAAACCACTCAGAAAACTGGAAGTGGCTGTGGCTCAAGTGGTAAAGCACCAGCCTTGAGCTGAAGAACTGAGGGACTTCGCCCAGGCCCAGAGTTCAAGCCCCACGACTGACAAATAAATAAATAAAAGAATTTGAAGGTAGACAAGATAACATCAGCAATTGTAGAGGTGGACACTGATGGTTCATGGCTACAATGCTAGCTACTGAGGAGGCTGATATCTGAGAGCTGAAGTTAGAAGCTAGACAGGGCAGACAAATCTGAAAAACTGTTATCTTCAGTTAATCAGCAAAAAGCAGGAACTGGAGGTGTGGCTCAAATGGTAGAGCACCAACTATAGGGAAAAAGTCAAGTGAGAGCTCCAGACCCTGAGTTGTAGCTCCAGTACTAGCATACAAAGAACCAAAAGCCCAAACAAACAACTCCCAAACCTACGAACACCTGTAGGATAACATATTTCAAAATGCCAAAATGGTACTTTGAAATGACTTAAAGAGTATAATATGACCCAAAATACTAAACCCAGCCAAACTGTTATTAAACAAAGAGGACTGTACACAATTTTACTTTTTTTTTTTTATAGTGGTGAAGCTCAAGCTCTTCAGAACCTGGTGCACAACACTGTACCATTGAGGCACACCCGTAGCCTAACAAAAAGCTTCAGGCAAAAAGTGGAATTTACCTTGCACAGGTTTCTGATAGTAATTATAGACGTATAAGATGTATAGGAACAAGAAATATATGGAACACACAAGGAGATAGTAGACCACAGAAGAAATTATGTGCAAAGAAACTGACTGCCAACATGTATATGTGAGGATACTGAGACAATTATTACATATATGAAAAATAATGCTACGTTAGGGTATTTAAAAGCACTGGAGGCACAATTTACCAAAACTGAAAGAAGATAAAATAGAAAGTAAATGTAAAGCCTGGCACTGGCACCTTTAATTCTAGCTACTCATGCGGCTGAGATCTGAGGATCACTGATTTGATGCCAGCCTGGGCAAGAAAGTCCATGATACTCTTATTTCCAATTAACCACTAGAAAACTGGAAGTGAGCTGTAGCTCAAGTGGTAGAATGCTAGCCTTGAACAGTAAAGCTCAGGGACAGTGCCCAGGCCCTAAGATCAAACCCCACAACTGACCGAAAAAAAAAAAAAGAGAGAAAATATAAATATGATATAAAATATGTGTGTATACATGTAAATAGTCCATTATTAAAAGCTGTTGAACAATTACTCTTATTCTGGCTCTTGGCTAAAATGGAATAATTGGTAGTAAATTTAAACTACTATAAAACTGGACAAAACACATAAGACACCTGTTTTCATACCTTCTCATACTTGGATAACAGGTATCTGTTAGAGAAACAGAAGTTAAGCCTCATGATTTCCTGATGTGTTGTATGGAAGCATTTTCTCATCCACTGTACAGGAAGATGGAGCTCATATACAACATGGTAATCTTCCTTCTGAGTTGAAGAGATGTAGATTGGATATTTAAGATGTTAAGCTTTATAATTCTAGTCTGGGGAGAATTCTAGTCAGAGAGGGAGAATTACATAGAGAAGCAGCATCAAAATTCTCATAAGGACCCCTAAAGTCTTTGGCAGAATAAAAGTTGTGTGTGCATAGGGAGAGATTGCACAAGACCTGGCAGAGAATAACTACTATGATCTGCTGAGTGGAGATTCCAGAGATCACACTGTGCTGGGATATCTGGGTTTCCAAGCAGCCAGATGGGAGACCCCTCATTAAGCATTCCAGTTAGCAGCTTAGGAGCATGGCTACTCTTCACAGTAGAGGAATATGTCTTCAAGACCTATATTACCAAATTTATATTTAATTAGCTTAGAATGATTAAGTTGATTTGCCAGAAAAATAATCTGCAATGCTAGAACAAAACTCTGTTTGAAGAAAAATATAATCCAGACTCAAAAAAAGTAGCATCCACAATGTGTAACATAAATGTTCAAAATGAGGGGCTGGGAAGGTGGCTCAGTGGTAGAGTGTTTGCCTTGCATGCCGGAGAAGCAGGAAATTAAAATCTATGACTACAAAAAATTATTAATAGACTGAGAGCTTAGCAGTTAAGAGACTCCAGGTTTACTAGCACTGCAAAAGGAATGAAAGAATGAATGTTGATAATGGAAGAAAGAAAGAAAAAAAAGACACTGAGTTGACAAAAGTACCAGTATAAGTAGTCAGTGACTTCATATGTATTTACTGAGTATTTCTGTTTTTTTTTTTTTTTTTTTTTTTGTCAGTTGTGGGGCTTGAACTCTGGGCCTGGGCGCTGTCCCTCAGCTCTTCAGCTCAAGGTGAGTGCTCTACCACTTGAGCTACAGCGCCACGTCCAGTTTTCTGGTGGTTTATTGGAGATAGGAGTTGCACGGTCTCTCCTGCCCGGGCTGGCTTTGAACCGCGATCCTCAGATCTCAGCCTCCTGAGTAGTTAGGATTACAGGCCTGAGCCACCAGCGCCCGGCTCTGTTTTTTTTTTCCTTTTTTTTTTTTTTTTTTGGTTGGATGTGGGGCTTGAACTCTTGGCCTGGGAGCTGTCCCTCAGCGTTTCAGCTCAAGGGGGGTGCTATACTGCTTGAGCCACAGCACCACTTCCAATTTTCTAGTGGTTTATTGGAGATAAGAGTTTCATGGAGTTTCTTGCTTGGGCTGGCTTTGATCTGTGATCCTCAGATCTCTGCCTCCTGATAGCTAGGATTACAGGCATGAGCCATGGGCGCCCAGCAGTATTTCTGTTTTTTTTTTCCCCCCCAGATTTCTCAACAAAAATTGGAGACTAGAAAATGAGGAAATTGGGCTGGGAATGTGGCTTAGTGGTAGAGTGCTTGCATCGCATGCATGAAGCCCTGTGTTTGATTCCTCCATACCAGCAGAAAAAGCTGGAAGTGGTGCTGTGACTCAAGTGGTAGAATGCTAGCCTTGAGCAAAAGAAGCTCAGAGACAGTGCCCAGACTCTGAGTTCAAGCCCCAGGACTGACAACAAGAACACCATCACCACCATCACCACCACCACCACTAATAATAATAATAATATATGAATTCAAGGAAAAGAAGGACCTAAGAATAAACATGTAGGGAATCTCAGCTGAGAAATAAAAACTACTTAAAATAAGCCAGATGGAAACTAACTGGGTTTGAACACAGGGCCTCTTTTTCTCACTTAATTTTTTTGTACATTGCTGGTCCTCGACAACTTGAGGCACACATCCAGTCCAGCTTTTGTGCTAGTTAATTGGAGATAGAGTTGGGCTTAATTTTTTTGGCTTTTTTGCCCATAGCTAGTGCTCTACAACTTGAGACACATCTTCAGTCCAGCTTTTTTGCTGGTTAATTGGTGATAACATCTTGCAGACTTTTCTGTGTGGGCTGTCTGTGAGTTGCGAACCTCAGATCTCAACCTCCTGAGTAGCTAGGATTCCAAGTGTGAGCTACTGGCACCCAACCTTTTTGCTCTCTCTCTCTCTCTCTCTCTCTCTCTCTCTCTCTCTCTCTCTCTCTCTCGTTGGTCATAGGGCCTGAACTCAGGGCCTGGGCGCTGTCCCTTAGCTCTTCAGCCCAAGGCTAGTGCTCTACCACGTGAGTCACAGCACCACATCTGGCTTTTTCTGCTTATGTGGTGCTGAGGAATTGAGGCAAGCACTCTACCACTGAGCCATCTTCCCAGCCCCTTTTCTTTCTTTTTCCTTTTACTTCTCCTCCTCCTCCTTTTCTTCCTCCTCCCTTTTCTCCTCCTCCCCTCCTCCTCCTCCTCCTCCTCCTCCTCCTCCTCCTCCTCCTCCTCCTCTTCTTTATCCCCCCCTCCTTCTCCCCTCCCTCCTCTTCTTTCTCCTCCCCCCCCTCTTCTTTTTTGAAATGGGTTATTGCTGTACTGCCCAGACTGGCCTCAAACTCATGATCTTTCCATCCAACCTCAGAGGATTATATTTGTGAGTTGTAACTCCTGATTTCACTTAGCAAAATATAAAATCAGTAAATTTGAAGACAAAGCAAGAGAAACTACCTGTTATGGTCTGTGTGGTTTGAGTGAGTCCTCTAGGAGCTCACTCTAGAAGCTTGGTTCTCAGAGTGAATGTGATAAGAGCTGGTAGGCCATTTAAAGAAAGGTAGAGCCTAGTAGAAAGTTGCTAGACCATGAGGATGCTGCTCTCAGAAGGGATGAGCACAATTCTCATGGACCTCTAGTTTTTTTGTTTTGGGTTTCTTTTGGGGGGTGGTGGTGTATGGGACTTGAACTCAGGGCCTGGGCACTGTCCCTGAGCTTTTTTGCTTGAGTCTTAGCACTTTCATTCCTGGGCTGACTTTGAACTGCAGTCCTTAGATCTCATCCTCCTAGGTAGGATTACAAATGTGAGCTATCAGTGCCCAGGTAAACTTTTCTTTTCCTTCCTTCCTTCCTTCCTTCCTTCCTTCCTTCCTTCCTTCCTTCCTTCCTTCCTTCCTTCCTTCCTTCCTTCCTTCCTTCTTTCCTTCCTTCCTTCCTTGCTTCCTTCCTTGCTTCCTTTACTTTTTTTTTTTTTTTTTAGTCAGTCTTGGGGCTTAAATTTGGGGCCTGGGTACTGTCTCTAGGCTCTTTTTGCTCAAGGCTACTCTAACAGTTTCAGCCACAGCTCTGTTTTTTTTAGTGGTTAATTGGAGATAAGAGTTTCATGGGGACTTTTCTGCCCAGGCTGGCTTTGAACTTTGATCCTCAGATCTCAGCCTTCTGAGTAGCTAGGATTACAGGTGTGAGCCACCAGTGCCCTGCCAACTTTTTATATAATATTGAGCCTTAGGTATTTTGATATAGCTCAGAAAATGGACTAATTATGCTGTACAAAACAAAGGAGAGAGAGGAGAAAGTCTGAGAAAGGAAATAATGATGTTTCAGTGGGGCAAATTTTGTGAAATTGGAACTCTATATAAGATTCAGAGGTACTAAGGAAGAAAAAAATTGAAGCTATAGTAGCTGGTAATTTGACATCTTTGAAGAAAGCCATAAACCCCTAGATTCAAGATATTTCCTAAAGCTGGGTGCTGGTGGCTCATGCCTGTATTCCTAGTCACTCAGAAGGCTGACTTCTGAGGATTGTGGTTCAAAGTCAGCCATCTGTGAGACTTACCTCCAGTTAACCAGCACAGAGCTGGAATGTGAGATGTGGCTCTGGTAGTAGAACACTAGCCTTAAGAAAAAGCCAATGGAGAGCTTGATATCCTGAGTTCAAGTCCTAATACCAGCACAAAGAAAACAAAAACGAAATGCTACACATTTGAGTCATTTAGTTTGCCCTGATGTATAAGTATATTCCTAGGCATAAAGAATATGAATCATGGGCTGGGAAGTTGGCTCAGTAGTAGAGTGCTTGCCTCGCACTCATGAGGCCATGGGTTCAATTCCTCAAAACCACATAAGCAGAAAAAAGCTGAAGTGGTGCTGTGGCTCAAGTGGTAGGGTGCTAGCCTTGAGCTGAAGAGCTGAGGGACAGCACTCAGGCCCAGAGTTCAGCCCCCACGACCCACAAAAAAAAAAAAAAAAAGAAAAAAGAATATGAATCACTATGTAAACTAGTTTTTCTTAGCTGGAGGCAATTCTCCATAAACATTTCAAAGTATTTTTGGTTGTCATAACGGAGGCGTGTGAGGCAGGACTGCTTGCTACTAGCATCCTATAGTACATAGGGTTAGCCAGCATAGCCAAGGATAATCCAGTTTAGGAGGTCAAGAATTCCACTGTTGAAAAAAGTTAATGTAAGTGTTAAATTAGGCTTCTTACACACATAGTTCGTTGACCATTTTGGAGCCTGTAGTAAAGTTTAGAGCTTATCTTCAGCAATGGTAGATGGAAGCAGATGTTAGAGTCCATCACAATTTTCCCATGACTCAAGCAAGGCAGATTTTTACTACCCACCTGTTCAATTTTTAAATTTTTCTTTATAGACATCTTCTCAAGAAGAGTTTAAATCGATTGCTCTACTTTCAGTAAATAAGGATAAAGAAGGATTAACAAAAATAACATGTCAAACAAAGCCTTTGCACCTTCTTTTATGTTTTCTAGAAGAGTTTGGAATGTCATCTTTAAAATCTCAGAGACAGGGAAGAGAAAATGGAGACATTCCAAGCCAAGAATTCACTGTTAAAAAATGACCCAGAGAGGGTGACCAGAGTTCAAGAAGGGGCAAGAGAGTGCAGAGGGCATTTCCATTCTCACACCTGTAAGTTATTAATGACCTTTGAAGTGATTGTTGATGGAAGCACTTGTACATTTGAGCTGCTTCATATGTATACTTAGTGTATTCAGAGAACGGCCTGGCTTCTGAAATATCTTCAAGCTGAATCAGAGATCAAACAGCAAAATCCATGACTAGGGAATATCGTGTAGCCATGGGATGTATGGAAGGACCTGAGAATGGGAACCGATGCCTGAATAACTACACTGTAGATTTTTAACTGTGGAAGATTTAACATTACTTTCATAACTTTACTAATAGAAAGCTCAGAAAATAATGCTATAGAGTTTTGTGATTATCTAGCAGGGATAACGATTTTATATGTTTTGGGGTTAATAAATTTATTCTTGGAATATTAGAATCTACATATCCTGTTATTGGCTAGCTGATACAGCATTTGCTGGTTAAATATTTTAAACTCTCTCCACATTGTGTTTCCTGTGGAGAACTAAGTCAACAATTTTTTTTGTACTTAACAAAGACACAGCCACTCCCAATCTAACTTTCTCTGTCCTTGGGAGCTGATACATGAGTACATTCAGTAACTATAGTTTCTCTTTAAGAGGAAATGACAAAAATAACTAGATCTATTTTCCCATAAATATTTCTTAATATTATTTTTCATATTTCCACAGTGTATCTTTCTAGCTAGAATAACAATAATTGTTGATAGGGCGTGGTATTAAGACACAATCCTAATGAGTCCAGTGGAAAAATATAGAACATGGTTTATTTCCAGGGATAGCGTTACTATTTTGGCAGGGGAGCATTACTTGGGTTTGTACTCAAGGCTTCTGTGTTTGCTAATGCTCTACCATGAGAGTCATACTTCTAGCCCTGCTTTTAGCTAGATAATTGGAGATGTAATCTCAAGGACTTTTCTAATCAGGCTGGCCTCGAACTTTGATCCTCTACCTCAGTCTTCTGAATAACTAGGATTATAGATGAGAACCAGTGGTGCCAATTGGCTCAGTTTTTATTAGAGTCATTCAGAGCGATGGCAGAAGCTAGAAAGATAGTACAAAAATAAATTCATATTATTTGTGAATTCTGAATAAAATCTGACTGTATCTAGTGATAAGAATGGCGGATATACTATGGCCAAATTTAGTTTATCACATTAACTCAAAGTGAGTTTAGCATTTGAAAATCAATTTTATTACAACTAATGTATGATTTACTAGATTAAGATGATAAAGAATTAGAACTATGTAACCATGTGGTTTTTTAGTTTGTTTGTTTGGGGTCCTGGTACTGAGGCTTGAAATCCAGCTCTCACTCTACCTGCTTGCTCACAACTGGCTCCAGAACTTGAACCACTTTTTTTTTTTTTGGGGGGGGTCCAGTCATGGGGCCTGAACTCTGGGCCTGGGCACTGTCCCTCAGCTCTTCAGCTCAAGGCTAGCGCTCTACCCCTTGAGCCATAGTGCCACTTCCGGCATTTTTCTTTTTGCTTATGTGGTGCTGGGGAATTGAACCCAGGGCCTCATGCATGCAAGGCAAGCGCTCTACCACTGAGCCACCTTCCCAGCCCCTTGAGCCACTTTTTAAATCCAACATTTTTTGGTTAATTGCTGATTCTGTCTCTCAGACTTTTCTACCTGGGCTGACTTTGAACTGAGATCCTACAGGTCTCAGTCTCCTTACTTAGCTGGGATTTCAGGCATGAGCTGCGGATAACTCAGCCATGGCTTAATGCCTAGAGAAAAAAAGGGCCCACTCTAAATAAGCTAGGAATATAAAGAAACTTAGAAACTTCCATCCATGATAAAAACCTATCCAAACACAAACAACAGAAAGCACAGCAAATATAATGAACGGACAGGTGTTGACAGAATCTTCTGTACAGTATTAGGAATGCGGATGCCCCAAATCATCAGTTCTGTTCCTATTTTTAGTTGAGAGCTATTCTCAAGTAGTCTGAGAAGAAAAAGGAAGCATAATACCTGTAATGAAGACACCAACATTATTTACAATGGTATAATTGTGATTGGATTGTTAGGAAGACTAAGAATATTTAGCAAAAGTTGCTGGATACAAAGGCAGTATTAACAATTCAATTACATTTAGGAGCTGCTCAGTGGTAGAGCACTTAACAAGTACTTTCCAGGCCCTAGGTTTCATCCACCTAACTCAAAACAAACCAATCAAACAAAAATTCTCCATTTACATTTAAACACCAGGAACACTCTGTTAGAAATACAATAAAAAAGAATCTATTTATTATACTGCCCCAAATTATTGAATACCTTAGAAAATGTAACAAAACAGGTTATCCAAGGGAACTAAATAAATAAAGTTATTTTTTGTGGATGAGCTAGACCCAATATTTTAAGAATGATAATTCCTTAGAGAGACATTAAAACCCCTTTATCTCTGACAGAGGTTTTCTTTCAAGTAGCTGAATGTATAATTGATATAAAGTAACAAAGCCAAAGAATATCCTGCACATACCTGAAGAAAAATAGATTATATTAGATCCTAAAATTTACCATAGAGTTATAGTAATTGAGATTGTTGAAGTGGTACAGAAATCAAAGAAATAGACCAGTGGAATAAAATAGAGAACTCAAAATCAAAGCACAATACATATCAACAGTATTGGCACTAGAAATCAGTAAATATAATAGGGTTATTTATTTAAAAAAATAGTTCAAGTACAGTTGATTATCCAAATGGAAGGAAAAGAAAGTTCCCTATCACAAACCGATATACAAAAATTAATTCACAGCATATTAAAGATTTTAACATGAGGATAAGATTGTAATAAAACATGAAATGTTCAAACCAAAAATAGTTAATCAATCTGATTACACCAAAATGCATTTTAATTTGTTTAAAGACAGACATCAAAAAGAGTATAAAGAAAGTCAGGTGCTGGTGGCTCCAGCCTGTAATCCTAGCTACTCAGGAGGCTCAGATCTGAGGATCACGGCTCAAAGCCAGCCCAGGCAGGAAAGTCCATGAAACTCTTATCTCCAATAAATCACTAGATGGGGCTGGGAAGGTGGCTCAGGGGTAAAGTGCTTGCCTTGCATGCATGACGCCCTGGGTTTGATTCCTCAGCACCACATAAGCAGAAAAAGCCGGAAGTGGCGCGCTCAAGTGGTAAAGCACTAGCCTTAAGCTGAAGAGCTGAGGGACAGCATTCAGGCCCAGAGTTCAGGCCCCACGACCAGCAATAAATAAATAAATAACACAAAACAAAACAAATAAATCACTAGAAAACTGGAAGTGGTGCTGTAGAGCCCTTGCCTTGAGCTGAAGAGCGCAGGGACAGTGCCCAAGCCCAGAGTTCAAGCCCCACAGCTGACAAAAAAAAAAAAAAAGAATATAAAGGGATTGGGGTGTAGCTCTGTGTATAGAGCACTTGCCTAGCATGTAGGAGGGCCTGGGTTCCTTCCTCAGTAACACACACATACACACACACACACACACACACACACACACACACACACACACACACACTGAAAATGATAAATTACAATCTGGAAGAATATAATTGTAACACACATAGCTGACAAAAAAACTATTATTCAAAATGTACAGAAAAGTCTCACAGATCAATAAGAAAAAGAAATCAATGGGGGAAAAAAAAAAAGAAAAAATTGCTGCAATCCTGACTATTTAGGAGGTTGAGCTCTGTGGACTGAGGTTTGAAGCCAGTCTAGCTAGGAAAGTCTATGGCGCTCTTATTTCTTTTTTTTTTTTTGGGGGGGGGGTCCGGTCGTGGAGCCTGAACTCTGGGCCTGGGCGCTGTCCCTCAGCTCTTCAGCTCAAGGCTAGCACTCTACCACTTGAGCCACAGCGCCACTTCCGGCTTTTTTTCGTATGTGGTGCTGAGGAATCGAACCCAGGGCCTTGAGCATGCAAGGCAAGCGCTCTACCACAGAGCCACCTTCCTAGCCCTGGCGCTCTTATTTCTAATTAACCACCAAAAAGCCAGAAGTGGGGCTGTGGCTCAAGTGGTAGAGTGCTGACCTTGAGCAAAAAAAGTTCAGGGTCAGGCCCAGGCTCTGAGTTCAAGCTCCAGGACAGGCATTAACACTCCAGAAGTGGAGCTGTGGCTTGTGTGGTAGAATGGTAGCGGTTAGCTAAAGCTCAGGGACAGCACCTAGTCCCGAGTTCCAGCCCAAGGATCAATACAAAGGGGAAAAAAAAGCCAAGCAAGAGCACAAGGCCTTGGGTTCAAGCCCTGAACCTGTACAAAATAATAATAGTAATAGTAATCATAATAATAGTAAATAATGACAAAGTCATAGAAGCAACATAAATATTCATCAGTAGTAAGTGGGTTGGTTACAGTCTATTTATTTATTTATTTAGTCAGTCATGGGTTTGAACTCTGGGCCTGGGTGCTGTCCCTCAGCTCTTTAGCTCAATGCTAGTACTCTACCACTTGAGCTACAGCACCTCTTCCAGTTTTCTGGTGGTTTATTGGAGGGCTGGAAGGTGGCTTAGTGGTAGAGCGCTTGCCTTGCATGCCTGAGGCCCTGGGTTCAATTCCTCAGTGCCACATAGGCAAAAAGAAAAAAAAGCCAGAAGTGGCTCTGTGGCTCAAGTGGTAGAGCACTAGCCTTGAGCTGAAGAGCTGAGGGACAGTGCCCAGGCCCAGAGCTCAGGCCCCACGACCGGACCCCACCCCCCAACAAAAAAAAAAAAAAAAAAAGAAAGAAAGAGTCTCACAGACTCTCCTGCCTGGGCTGGCTTTGAACCATGACCCTCAGATTTCAGGCTCCTGAGTAGCTAGGATTACAGGCATGAGCCACCAACGTCCAGCTAGTTACAGCCTATTTTATAGCAATTATATTAATAAATCCTAGTTTATTCATTGCGCCAGACCTCGGGCTTGAACTTAGGGCCTTGACACTATTCTGAGCGTTTGTGTTTAAGGCTAGAGTTCTATCACTTAAGCCACAACTGCACTTCCAGGTTTTTGGTTGTTAATTGGATTCTCATGAAATTTCCTGCCTGGGCTGGCTTCAAACCAGGATCCTAAGATCTCAGCCTTCGGAGTACAAGCCACTGATGCCCAACTTGTATTTTAAATTTATTTATTTTTTTGTTGGTTGTGGGGCTTGAACTCTGGGCCTGGGCGCTGTCCCTACACTCTTCAGCTCAAGGCTAGTGCTCTACCACTTGATCCACAGTGCTACTTCCAGTTTTCTGGCGGTTAATTGGAAATAAAAGCCTCATGGAGGGCTGGGATGTAGCTCAGTGGCAAAGTACTTGCCTAGCAAGTGCAATGTCCTGGGTTCGATCCCCAGTACCAAAAAAGAAAAGACAAAAAAAAAATACAGTTAGAAAAAAAAAAGAAGCCTCATGGACTTTCCTACCTGGGCTGGTTTTGAACCTCGATCTTCATATCTCAGCCTCCTGAGGTAGCTAGGATTACAGGCGTGAGCCACCAACACCTGGCCTTAATTTTGGTTATTATTTTTTTTTGTAGAGTTGTGAATCAAACCCAGGACTGTGGATGCTAGGTAAGTACTTGTCCAAGTACTTCCCCAGCCCTAGAACAAAGTACATTTTCATGTTACTAATCTCTACATATGTATGTGGGAAAAAAAAGCATAAAGAAATCCCTAACTGCAGTTGTACCTGGAGTAGAATGATGGGGCTATGATTGAGAAAAAGCCCCAGGAGATAGGGTAAAGCCTTCAAGTATTGATAGTGCTCTGTAAACTCTAGTCTGGGAACACAGGTGTTCCTATTTCCAGAAGTGTGTGTTTATAGTATATGTTCTTATTTATGTGATAGTTTTCACACTTAAATGAATAAAAAAGAATAATTAAAAATTAGATTTATAATGCTTGTTGCCTTTACTTTTCAAGGACATAAATCATGTTCTTGGAGATTAAAAACAGTAGACTTTTTTTCTTTAAACAGAAAGGCTTTTTTACTTGGATGTAACTTTAAACTTACAGAAAAACTGTGAGAGTGGTACCAAAACTCCAGTTTATTTTTTAACCAGACTGATTTAATGTTAACTTTGTATTTTAAAGATATTTGTTTCCTTAGCATATGCACAGTGTGTCTAAACTTTGGAAATAAGCTATATATATATATATTACTGTTTATTTTCTCAGTAAAAGGACATTTTTTAAATTGTGAAAATACTGTACAGAGGGGTTACAATTACATGGGCAAGATAATGAGTACATTTCTTATCAAGCATTGTAGCCTCCTCCTTTGTTTCCCCTTCCCATTCCTTCCCATCCTCCTCCCCACCTTCTCCCCCAACCCTCCCCCCCCCCCACCAAAGTTGTAAAGTTCGTTTTCGACATGGCGACTTGTATGTCTTATTGTTGCAATGAGTCCACCTGTATCCCTATTTAAACGATTTGTTTTTTCCCTTCCCCTCCACAAATTATAACAACATCAAATACAGTGAAAGCAGGGGTTATACCTTGGGGGAGGAAAGGACATTCTTTTATTTAATCATAGTTGCCAATGTTAGGACATTTAACATTGAAACAATATTTTAAAAAGGAATCTGTCATCCAACAGTCATTTCAACTTGACAGCTACCCTCACTTTGTCCTTTTATAGCATTTGAGTTTTTCCTCCACTAGAGGTTGCAGTGCATGTATTGCATTTAATTGTTATGTTTCTTTAAGCCATTCTGGAACAATTTTTCAGCCTGTTTTAACCTTTACCATAATGCCAATGATATCTTTGAAGGAAGCTGATTACATCCTCACATCATCTCCTCCCCCCTCTCCCTGCTGCTGGGGCTTGAACTCAGGGCCTGGGCACTGTCCCTGAGGTTTTTTTGCTCAACATTAGTGATCTACCACTTGAGCCACAGCTCTTTCATTTCAGGTTTTTTTGGTAGTTAATTGGAGATCTCAGGGACTTTCCTGCCCAGGCTGGCTTTCCCACTACAATCCTCAGAGATTGCAGCCTCCTGAAGTAGCTAGGATTACAGGTGTGAGAGAATGCTGATTAAAAAACAAAATCTTAGACAGTGCTAATGGCTCACACCTGTAAATCCTAACTACTCAGTAGGCTGAGATCTGAGGATCATAGTTCAAAGCCAACCCAGAAAAATCCAGAAGTGGTGCTGTGGCTCAAGTGGTAGAGAGATAGCTTTGAGCAAAACAGATGCTCAGGGACAGCACTCAGACCCAGAGTTCAAGCCTCAGGACTGGCAAAATAAATAAATAAAAAATAAAATCTTAAGTCTCCCCCCCATTTTCTTGTAATTATATTCAGGTTCTTAAAATGCAACATAAATGATTTATTCTTGGAGTGTCAACTTAAGGTGCAGACTATTTATCTCTCACATAGTGATATTAATTTGGGTAATTTAGCCAAGATAAGAGACTTTTACTTGGATTTCTTTGGAGATAGTAATTGTGGTATGGGGGGGAAGTAGGAATATAACTTCCTTTTACCCCCAGGATACCACTTGGAATGCTTGAGATGTGAACTCTGATCTTGTCAGGTTTCAATTCACCAATATCTGATTCCTTTTCAGGAAATCTGGAGAAAGAAAAGGGTCTGACTTTGTTTAGAGATAAGTTACTGGTAGATAGGAATTAGCAAATTCTTAAGGAATTAGCAAGTTCTTCGAGAATGTATTAGGCAATGAGTGTTTCTTAGGGACCAAACTTGACGAGAGCTGTTGGAGTCATTTCATTAACTGACTCAGAGGCTACTGCAGGGGCAAACAGACTTAGCAGGAGAGAAACTAGCAGAGGCTTGTGAAATTCCCAGTAGTTAGTGAACAAGGTACCAGGAATAGAATGGATCCTTTCAGCTCAAGGGAGCTGCAGGTGAGAATCCAACAGTTGCCTGCTCCTGGTAACTTTTACTCAGTTTCTATACATTTGACTTCATTTACATTCAGCATGTAAGTGAACTCATGTAATTTTTTTTCTGTATCTATCTTCATTCACTTATTATGAAGGCTTATAGGTCCCTCTGTATGATTCAATGGCAGAATCTCCTAAAATGGAATAATATTCCATTGGTGTGAATGTGAACATCTGTATGTATTTATACATGACCACATTTTAGTTATCTGGTGGACACTTAGATTGTTTCTCCATATCTTGACTTTTGTAAATAATGTTATAATGAACATAGGAGTATAGATATCTTCAAGGGACTGACTTTTTTTTTTTTTTTTTTTTTTTTTTTGTCGGTCATGGGGCTTGAACTCTGGGCCTGGGAGCTGTCCCTCAGCTCTTCAGCTCAAGGCGAGCACTCTACCACTGGAGCTACAGCGCCACTTCCGGTTTTCTGGTGGTTTATTGGAGATAGGAGTCTCACAGTCTCTCCTGCCCGGGCTGGCTTTGAACCGCGATCCTCAGCTCTCAGCCTCCTGAGTAGCTAGGATTACAGGCATGAGCCACCAGCACCCGGCAGACTGACTACTTTTGTTTGGGATGTTGTGTTAAACTTTTGCTTTATTAGACAGTGTTAACATAACTTTTTTGTTTTTGTTGCAGTCCTGGGGCTTGAACTCAGTGCCTGAGTTCCTGAGCTTTATTGCTCAAGCCTAGCATTCTACCACTTGAGTCACAGCTCTACTTCTGGCTTTTTGATGGTTGATTGGTGATAAGAACTGACTTTTCTGTCTTGGCTGCCTTTGAACTGCAATCCTCATATCTCAGCCTCCTGAGTAGCTAGGATTACAGGGTATGAGCCACCAACACCTGGTAGACTAACTTTTTAATAGGTAAATTCAATCTATTTATGTTTATGTTTGGTAAATTTGGATTTAGTTTGGCATTTTGTTTTATTGTATTAACATGTGTACAAGCTCTATGAGCTTCAGGTGTGGTGCAAACTGTACGAGAGCAAAAGACTCCACATTGGAAGGGCTTTGGTCTCGGTTTAGCTCTTTACATTTTCAAAGAAGGGACCTTTCATTTTCATTTTTCCTTGGATATCAAATTTAATAGTTGATCTTGTATATATCTTTCTATAAATACATTTTCACCTTATGGTTTACTTTTTTGCATTCTTTCATGTTTCATTTAATATATATTTTACATTTTTCTGGCCAGGATTAGGATTTGAAATCAGGGTCTTGTGCTTTCTCAACCTGAGCTCTACCACTTGAGCTGTGCCTCTAGCTTGATGGTTGGTTTTTGGAGATGGAGTATTATGGACTTTTCTGCCCCAATTGGCTTCAAACCTTGATCTTCTAGACCTCAGCCTCCTGGGTATCTAGGGTTACAGGCATGAGACACTGGTGTTAGACATAATATTTATCTTCCATTTAAGAGAGATTGAGTTTGATTCCCATCACTGCAAAATAGCAACAGAAAGTCATGTGTTTTTGTCCTAACAGTTTTTTTTTTCTTTTTTTCTTTTTTACCAGTCCTGGGGCTTGAACTCTGGGTCTGGGTGCTGTTCCTGAGCTCTTTTTTGTTCAAGGCTAGAGCTCTACCACTTGAACTACAGCTCTACCTCCAGCTTTTGTTGTTGGTCATGGGGCTTGAACTCTAGGCCTGGGCATTGTCCTTGAGCTCTTCAGCTCAAGGCTAGTGCTCTACCACTTGAGCCACAGTGCCACTTCTGGCCTTTTCTGTTTATGTGGTGCTGAGGAATCTAACCCAGGGCCTCATGCATGCTAGGCAAGCACTCTACTGCTGAGCCACCTTCCCAGCCCAACCTCCAGCTTTTTCTGTGATTGATTGGAAACAAGTGTCTCATGGGCTTTCCTGCCTGGGCTGGCTTCAAATTGTGATCCTCAGACATTGGCCTCCTGAGTAGCTAGGATGGGGAAGTGTGAGCCACTGGCATCCGGCTCTAATAGTAATACTTATACTACTATCATTATGTGATGTGGTCCTCTTTTTTGTGTGTGTGTTTTATTTTATTTTTGTCTTCCCTTATTATTTTATTTTTGTGTTGGTACTGGGGCTTGAACTCAGGGCTTCTTGTTCTCACTTGGCTTTTTTCACTCAAGGCTGCAGCTAGATTGAGCTATGCCTAAAACTTCCAGCATTTTGCTGGTTAATTAGAATAAGAATCTCATGGACTTTTCTGCCAAAGGCTGGCTTCAAACTTTGGTCTTCAGATATCAGCTTCCTGAGTAGCTAGTACTATAGGTGCAAGCTATCAGTGCTGGGCTTCTTGTTTATTTTGCAGAGTTTGGGATTGAATCCAGGACTTTGCTTGTATTAGGTCTCTGTCAATGAATTATATGCCCAGTCCTCTTCTTTGATTTTGTATGTTAGTTTCCTTCGATAAAATATTGACTAACCACTCATCTCTTCTTTCCCTTTCTCCTAGCATCTGGTTTAATTTACTTCAGTTCACAAACCAATCATAAGGCTTAGTCTGAGCTGGGCACCCGTGGCTCATGCCTGTAATCCTAGCTACTGAGGAGGCTGAGATCTGAGGATCATGGTTCAAAGCCAGCCCAGGCAGGAAAGTCTGTGAGACTCTTATCTCCAATAAACCACTAGAAGTGGTTTAAAACCTGAAGTGGTGCTGTGGCTCAAGCGGTAGAGAGCTTGCCTTGAGCTGAAGAGCACAGGGACAGCGCCCAATCCCAGAGTTCAAGCCCCACGACCGACAAAAAAAAAAAAAAAAAAAAAAAAAAGGCTTAGTCTGTTTTCCATATCTCTGTACCTACATTGTCAGAACATACAAATATCATATACTATGCCCTTCCTTTATAATAATTTAACTTACTACTACAACTATGCTCTTCCTTTATAATAATTTAACTTACTACTACAAGCAAATGTGTTCATTGTTTACCACCTATATTTAGTTACTTTACTGCTTGAAATATGTTTCACACTTAAATATATATATATTATATATATATATATTTATATGTCTATATATCCTGAGAAATATTTAAGAATAATAGTTTTTGTTTTGTTTTGTTTTTTTTGGTCAGTTGTACAGCTTGAACTCTGGGTCTGGGAGCTGTCCCTCAGCTCTTCAGCTCAAGGCGAGCTCTCTACCACTTGAGCTACAGCGCCACTTTTGGTTTTCTGGTGGTTTTTATTGGAGATAGGAGTCTCACGGTCTCTCCTGCCCGGGCTGGCTTTGAACTGCGATCCTCAGATCTCAGCCTCCTGAGTAGCTAGGATTACAGGCGTGAGCCACCAGCGCCCGGCTAAGAATAATAGTTTTAAGCCAGGCACCAGTGACTGATGCCTGTAATCCTAGCTGCTCAGGAGGCTGAGATCTGAGGATTGCAGTTCAAAGCCAGCCCAGGCAAGAAGTCCATGAGACTCTTATCTCTAATTAACCACCAGAAAACTGGAAGTGGCATTGTGGCTCAAATGGTAGATGGCTCAATTTGAGTTGAAGAACTGAGGGACAGCGCCCAGGCCCAGAGTTCAAGCCCCATGACAGACAAAAAGAAAAAAGAAAAGAAATAATAGTTTTAGCTGGTGGATCACACCTGTATACTCAGGAGGCTGTGCATACCTCAGCTGATCACACCTCAGCTACTGAGGAGGCTGAGATCTGAGGATTGTAATTCCAAACTAGTTGGGGCAGGAGTCTGTGAGATTCTTATCTCTAATAAACTACTCAGAAAAAGCCAGTACTCTATGTGCTAATACTGTGGCTTGAACTTAGGGCCTGGGTACTGTCCATTAGATTTTTTTATTGTTGTTATTTAAGGTGAAAAAGCCACAGTTTCACTTCTGGCTTTTTTGCTGGTTAAATGGAGATAAGAGTCTCATGGACTTTCCTGCCTGGGTTAGCTTCAAACTGCAATTTTCAAATCACAGCCTCTTGAGAAGCTTGAGCCACAGCCACCTGGCTTGCCTGAAACTTTTAGGGGGGGGTCCAGTCGTGGGGCCTGAACTCTGGGCCTGGGCGCTGTCCCTCAGCTCTTCAGCTCAAGGCTAGCGCTCTACCACTTGAGCCACAGCGCCACTTCCAGCTTTTTTCTTTTTGCTTATGTGGTGCTGAGGAATCGAACCCAGGGCCTCATGCATGCAAGGCAAGCGCTCTACCACTGAGCCACCTTCCCAGCCCTGTCTGAAACTTTTATATCTGAAAATTGTTTGTTTTGGTTTATGTATTCTGCTCTGCAGTATCTTAAATATGTCTCTTCATTATCTTCTGCATTAAGTATTGTTGTAAAAATGTAGTCTTTTTTTTTTTGTCAGTCTTGAGGCTTGAATTCTGGGCCTGGGAGCTATCTCTGGGCTCTTCAGCTCAAAGCTAGCACTCTACCACTTGAGCCGTGGTACCACTTCTGATTTTCTGGTGGTTTATTGGACATAAGAGTCACGGACTTTCCTGCCTTGGCTGGCTTTGAACCGTGATCCTCATATCTCAGCTTCATGAGTAGCTAGGATTACAGGTGTGAGCCACCAGCACCGGCAAAATAGTCTTTTTTTTTTTTTTGGTTGTGGGGCTTGAACTCTGGGCCTGGGCTCTGTCCCTACACTTTTCAGCTCAAGGCTAGCACTCTACTACTTGAGCCACAGTGCCACTTCTGGATTTTTCTGCTTATGTGGTGCTGAGGAATCTAAACTAGGGCATCATGCATACAAAGCAAGCACCCTACCCCTGAGCCACCTTCCCAGCCCAACATAGTCTTTTTTTTTTTTTTTTTTGTCGGCCGTGGGGCTTGAACTCTGGGCCTGGGCGCTGTCCCTCAGCTCTTCAGCTCAAGGCGAGCACTCTACCACTTGAGCTACAGCGCCACTTCCGGTTTTCTGGTGGTTTATTGGAGATAGGAGTCTCACAGTCTCTCCTGCCCGGGCTGGCTTTGAACCGCGATCCTCAGATCTCAGCCTCCTGAGTAGCTAGGATTACAGGCGTGAGCCACTGGCGTCCGGCCCCAACATAGTCTTTTAATAGTATGTTTTGTGGCTTGATCTTTTTTTCCATAGGTGACTTTTTTTTTTGGTACTGGTCCTGGGGCTTGAACTCGGGCCTGGGTGCTATCCCTTTGTTTTTATGTTCAAGGCTAGTGAGTGCTCTTCTACTTTAGACACAGCTCCATTTCTGACTTTTTGATAGTTAATTGGAGATAAGAGTCTCATAGACTTTCCTGCCCAACTGCCTGTAAACCAACATCCTTAGATCTCAGCTTCCTGAGTAGCTAGGATTATGGGTGTGAGTCACTAGTGCCCAGCTCTTTTTAGTTAAAAAATCTTTTTATTTTTATTTTATCTTGAGGCTTCCATAATTTCTTTTAACTAGTTTTGAATTACTGGTTTATAATTTTCATGTGGTTTGTTGGTTTAAGTTGCCCTTATTGTTTTTAGTGATATTTTTGATTTTTTTATTTCTATTCTTTACTTTCTTGTTTTTTCATAATAACTTTGAGATGTGGCTGCTTTTGCCTTTGTTACTCATTTTCATGGGAATTTATTTCTCTTGAACCTTTAAGATGGGAAGAATGACCCCAAGTAACTTTTCTAGCTTTGTAGTTTCAATTTCTCTTCTCTGTTGTTTTCACAAAGATTTCAAAAACCTTGCCTTGTTCTGTGTGAGATCTCTTGGTCTTATTTGTTGCCTAGACCTATTCTTACCTTTGCCCTTAGGTCCTGTACAAGTCAGTTTGCATTGTACTTCCCACAGTTTCATCTCAGTATGGGCCTTTGTTCTATCTTGTTGCTGATTCCGTTTCTGACACTGGTTCCATGTTCTCAAGCTCATCACACTTATTTCTAGCTGCTTCCTTTACAAATGTTGATATTAACCATCTCTGGGTGCTTATTTCTAGCTGCTTCCTTTACAAATGTTGATATTAACCATCTCTGGGTGCTTCTGACATTTTTTTTTTGTTACACACTTCTATTTTGATATTTTGAAGTATAATTTGTCACTTAATTTTTAAAATATACATATGTTTGAAATACTTTTGACTTTAGAATTTTGCAAATGTTTTAGATTTTGTTTTTTGTTTTTTTTTGTCCGGTTTTTTGTTTTTTTGTCCACCTTCCCAGCCCTAGATATTTTTAAATGCGTGAAGTGATCTTTACACTCTAAATGAAACAAGTGGAGCTACATGCCAGTGGCTGAAGTCTGTAATCCTAGCTTCTCAAGAGGATCTGAGGATCACAGTTCAAAGCCAGCCTGGGCAGAAAAGCTTGTGTTAGCATTCTCCCTACCTCAGGTCCCCAGCCCCTCCCACTACTGGGAGTAGCTTGTAGCCACCAGATGCATCAGCAGAAGGCCCTCCATCCAGACCTGAACTCCACCCTGCCCTACTCTCTCCAGGATAGTTGGATACTCCTCACTGCCTAGACCTAGCTGCTCATGCAGAGTACCTCCCACTACTAGCCCAGGTTTTACAAGCTTCCACCGCTTCCACCTGGATAGGGGCAGACACCATATTGCTCCCTCTCCCACGAATACATCTCCTTCTTCTGTATGTGACTGTCTTTGCGTGGTCCCCTGGGGTGGCTGAGATGGATTCTTATAGCTTGTAAGACTCTTATCTCCAATTAACTACCAAAAAAGCCAGAGTAGAACTGTGGCTCAAGTGGTAGAGCAGTAGCCTTGAGCAAAAAAGCTCAGGGACAGTGCTCAAGCCTTGAGTTCATGCCCCAGGATGTGCGGGTACACACACACACACACACACACACACACACACACACACACACACACACACACACACACACACACACACACACACACACACACACACACACACACACACACACACACACACACACACAGAAAGAAAGAAACAAATTTACCTACAAAACAGGACAAAATTTGTTAGCTTTTAGAAACAGTATTTTGACTTTATTCATTCAATGGGATATATTCTATGGGCAAAAAGAACTATAAAGAAGTCTTTTTTTTTTAATTGTGAAAATACCATACAGAGGGGTTACAATTATATGGGCAAGGTAATGAGTACATTTCTTTTTTTTTTTTTTTTTTTTTTGGTCCGGTCATGGGCCTGAACTCTGGGCCTGGGCGCTGTCCCTCAGCTCTTCAGCTCAAGGCTAGTGCTCTCCCATTTGAGCCACAGCACCACTTCTGGCTTTTTCTGCTTATATGGTGCTGAGGAATTGAACCCAAGGCCCCATGCATGCAAGGCAAGCTCTCTACCACTGAGCCACCCTCCCAGCCCAATGAGTACATTTCTTATCAAGCATTGTTGCCTCCTCCTTTGTTTCCCCTTCCTTTCCCTTCCCATCTCCACCCCCCCCCCCCGAGAAAATTTAATTTTATTTAGTAAACTTATTTTGGTATAGCAATTTTTATTTTTTACAAAATTTTGAGGTTGCTAGGTTTTTAGTTTGTTACTATATATTTTATCTGCTTATTTTGTTGGATTTTGGAAACGAAGAATTACAATCATAAACACCACCATCTTTTGCAGTATCTTTTAAAAAGCATCATCACAGGCTGGGCATGGTGGTACATACCTGTAATCTGGGAGTCTGAAGCAGACAGACTGTAAGTTCAAGTTCAGCCTGAGCTACATAGTGAATTTGAGGGTATCCTGAGTTTCAGAGTATGATGCTATCTGAAAATAAAGGGGTCAAAAGTGTCATTCTATGGTTTATTAGGTATTATTAAAATAATTTTTGTGCTAACAAGTAAATGTAGATTTGCTTCTTTTGCATTATCAATACAACCTTATGCTGAAAGTAGAGGTGTGGAGCACCATCCTTGAACAAAAAAAGCCAAGTAAAAGAGTGAGGAGGTCCTGGACTGGGAAGGTGGCTTAGTGGTAGAGTGCTTGCCTCACATGCACGAAGCCCTGGGTTTAATTCCTTAGTACCACATAAACAGAAAAGGCCGGATGTGGCACTGTGGCTGAAATGGTAGAGTGTTAACCTTGAGCAAAAGAACCTCAGGAACAGTGCCCAGGCCCTTAATTCAAGCCCCAAGGACTGGCAAAAAAGAAAGAGAGAAAAAAAAAGAAAAAGTGAGGCTGAGTTCCAGCCCAAGTACCAGATGGAAAAAAACAAAAACAAAAAAGCCCACACAAAAAAAACAGCCTCCTAAACCCCAACTGTTTAAAGATAATAAAAAATTTATGACCTAACAAAACTGAACAAACCAAAAGAAAACAAAAAACCCAAACCAAATCAAAACCAATCTCTGTCTTTGAATCCTTGAATTTCATATTCATAAATTTTCAGTCGCTTAAATTGATGTCTTTGTCTTTGTTAACTTGTATCTTACTCTTGGGGAAGTACATCAGCTGACTTTACTTCCATGGAGGCCCAACTTTGTTATTTCAACTATATTCTCTCATTTCCTAATTTTGGTCTTTTTTCTAATTTCTCTTTCTTTCTTAAAACAATATTCCCAAATTCACTGCTTTAAAAACGCTTATAGTCTACCAGTGGAAAACACATAATCCCAAAATACATTGTCAAAATATAATGGATGCCAACATACAATGGCTCTCATGTTACTAAAGAAGAAAGAATATTTCTTTTTTCTTTTCTTTTCTTTTTCTTTTTTCTTTTTTCTGTCATTGTGGAGCTTGAACTCAGAGCCTGGGTACTGTCCCTGAGCTCTTTGCTCAAGGCTAGCGCTCTACCACTTTGAGTCACAACTTCACTTCTGTATTTTCAGTGGTTATTTGGAGATAAAACAAGGACTTTTCTGCTCGGGCAGGCTTTGAACTGCCATCCTCAGATCTCAGCCTACTGAGTATCTAGGATTACAGGTATGAGCCACCAGCACCTGGCAGAATAAATATTTCTGACCAGAGAACTCTAGGGGACTTCATAGAGGAAGTAAACTCTGAACTAGGCCTTGAGGAATGGATAGGATTTATCGGAAGTGAAAAATAACTCACTGTATTGTGTGTTAAACCCAGGGATTGTGGATTAATCTTAGGGCCTCTTACATTCTAGGCATATGTTATACCACTGAAATTTAGCTGCAAATAAATGATTTAAATTAGATTCCTTTTTTTCTTCCATGACAAGATTTTCTCTGAATTGATCTTATTTTTTCATAAACACAATTAATGTAATTGTGACTTACAGAAGCTAGGAACATATGGTCTTATTGGTGAGTATGGCAGTAGATTAAAAATAGTAAAGTAAGATTTATGCTAGGTGCTAGTGTCTCATGCCTATAATCTTAGCTACTCAGGAGGCTGAGATCTGAGGATCACAGTTCAAAGCCAGCCTGGGCAGGAAAGTCCAGGCAACTCTTTTTTTTCTTTTGGTCAGTCATGGGGCTTGCACTCTGGGCTTGGCACTGTCGCTGAGCTCTTCAAGCTCAAGGCTAGTGCTCTACTACTTGAGCCACAATGCCACTTCCGGTTTTCTGATGGTTAATTGGAGATAAGAGTCTCAAGAACTTTCCTACCCTGGCTGGTTTTGAACTGCGATCCTCAGATCTCAGACTCCTGCGTAGCTAGGATTACAGGTATGAGCCACTAGTTCCTGGCTGAGACACTTATTCCTTTCTTTCTTTCTTTGTTTTTTTTGGTCAGTCATGGGGCTTGAACTCTGGGCCTGGGCCCTGTCCCTGTGCTCTTCAGCTCAAGTTGAGCCCTCTACCTCTTGAGCACAGTTCCACTTCCAGTTTTCTAGTGGTTTATTGGAGATCAGAATCTCATGGACTTTTCTGCCCAGGCTGGCTTTGAACCATGATCTTCAGATCTCAGCCTCCTGAGTAGCTAAGATTATAGGCATGAGCCACTGGCTCCCAGCTCAGACACTTATTTCTAATTAATCATGAAAAGGCTGGAAGAAGAACTGTGGCTCAAGTAGTAGAATGCTAGCCTTAAACAAAAGATGCTCAAGGACAGGGCCCAGGCTGAGTTCAGGCCCCAGGATTAGCAAAACAAAACAAAACAAAACAACAATAAAAATAAAACAACAAAATCTACTTAAACTAGCACTTGGGAGGCTGAGACAGGCAGATTGTGAGTTGGAAGACAGTTTGGTTTACACAGTGAGTTCTAGGACAATTTGGACTATGTAAGGGAGTGGTCTCAAAAGCAAAGGAAGAAAAGAACTTCAATAATGAGTCAGTGATGAACAATATGAAGATTATATAGAAGTGAGAGTTGAAAGCATTGTGAGGTGAAACAGTTGGCTTTAGTGATTAGTTACTAAAAATTCTTAGTGATTTCATTTGTTTTATTTTACTTCTGATAGTGGTTGCTAAAAATTACATTTTTAGAGCTATTTAAAATACTTAGGGAAGTCCTGTAGTCCAAGATATTTACTTGACTCTAGAGCCAGTCAACATAGTAGGATCTTGTCTAAGAAAAAAAGGGTGAGCTGAGGGTGTGCCTTAAGCAGAAATCACTTTCCTAGCATGCCAAAGGCCCTGGATTCAATCCATAGTACTAGTAAAAACAAAACAAAACAAAAAAGCAAGAAGAAGAAAGAAACATTCATATGATGCCAAAGCCAAATATATAAAACATATTCCTCCATATTTTTCCACTTATTCCTTTCTTTACCCATTTGGTAACATTTCTTTTTTAAGTTTTTCACATTCAACTAAGTCTGGTTGCTTCTCCTACCCATCCCCCAACCTTCAGGATGAGAACAAACATTTACTTTCATTCGGTAGTTTGGAGAGTGTGTAAACTTTGGCAGCTGATGTGTCATGGGTCAGAGAGCAGTGGAAGGGTCAGTGGCATTAATTCACTTTGTCATCGAGCAACAGGTCACCCAGTCAGCTGGACTGGATTTGATGACATAGAGTCTTCTTCAGTTGTGGCAGCAGTGAAGGGAGAACGTGTGTGTGTGTGTGTGTGTGTGTGTGTGTGTGTGTGTGTGTGTGTGATGGTTCTGGGGCTTGAACTTGGGGCCTGGGTGCTGTCCTTGAGCTTTTGTGCTCAAGGCTAATGCTCTACACTTGAGCCATAGCTCCACTCCTGCCTTTTTTTTTTTTTTTCTGGAGCTTGAGGTCAGCGCCTGGGCACTGTCCCTGAGGTTCTTTTGCTCAAAGCTAGCACTCTACCATTTGAGCCATCGTGCCACTTTTGGCTATTTTTGTTTATGTGGTACTGAGGAATCTAATCCAGGGCTTCATGCATTGTAGGCAAGCACTCTACCACTAAGCCACGTTCCCAGCCCCAACACTTCTGGCTTTTTATTTGTAGGTCATCGGGCTTTAACTCTGGGCCTGGGTGTTGTCTCTCAGCTCTTCAGCTGAATGGGAGTGCTCTACCACTTGAGCCACAGTGCCACTTCCAGTTTTCTGCCGGAAATAGGAGTCTCACGGACTTTGCTCCCTGGCTGGCTTTGAACCATGATCCTCAATTCTCAGCCTCCTGAGTAGCTAGGATTACAGGCATGAACCACCAGCGCCTAGCCACTTCTGACTTTTTTATTGTATATTGTAGTCTTACAAATTTTCCTGTCCAGGCTGGCCTTGAGCCTCGATCCTCAGATCTCAGCATCTTGAGTTGCTTGGATTACAGGTGTGAGCCACTAGCACCCGGCTTTGAAGGGAGATTTTTCTGTTGAAGTTGCCATTGTTAGTTACATCAGCAACCTGGTGTTCAGTAGGGTCCTATAAAATCCTAAAGTAAGAATTGTTCACTGAGGTTACACTATCACAGAAGGCGTCTCTTAGTGGCCAGAGAATCATTTTAGGTATTAGATTACAATCATCAAATATCTCTGTCCAGAGATTTTTTTCTGTACCATTCTTTTGAATTTTCTTTTCTGGTGTGAAGAAAGTTGATGATCCAAGAATGGAACTCTGTTCAGGGTCATGGATGCAGTAGTTTCATCTGTATAGATAACACCAAACAAACAGAGCTCCTTCAGGAGCTTCTCACTCAGCTCCTTGACTTTTGTAGTAGAAGGAGCTTTGTGAAGTTATATGTCACCTTATATAAGTTTATCTGAATCTTCTCTAGAGACCAGCAGCCTGCCATCTTCATTCTTCCCAACACTTGGAAATGAAATAGCTACCAGCTGAACTGTGAACCATTGTGAGTTTCTAAGGGAGAAAGGACTTCATGGACCTGCATACCTTCCTCAGAATGAGAGAGGACTACAAGGTGTTCACTGCAGTGTGGTCTGCTACACAGATCACAGACCACACTGTGTAGCAGCCAGCATGCCAGACCATGTTCTATGCTAACTGCAGATGTGTAGAGAGTGTGCGGTGCGTGGGCTTATTTCAGCAGAATAGAAGCAGCCAAGCTAGAACCCCAGCCCCTGGTGAAAGGTATATGCTGTCAGCAGCCAGTCACCTTAACATCATTGTCAGAAGGACTCTAGAGGCTGGGCCTAGCAGTTCTGTCTTAAAATGGTTTCTCCCTATGGTTGCAGAGGGCAGCGGAAGTTCCTTTCTACAGTGATGATAGTTAACTGTTTCCACTGATGTGATTTTGCTATGTGGCTTTACATCTGAAATGTCATAGTGTCTCAGAAGAGAACTCTCCACTTTAAAAACAGAAGTTATGGAGTATTTCAGTGAATAAGACCTTGAGCTTCTGAGCCTATGACCAAAAAGGCATCTAAACAAAGATTTGACTCCATAGGTATATTTCACCAGAAAACCTTTTTTTCCCCTCACCAGTACTGGGGCTTTGAACTCAGGGTTTGGGTACTGTCAGTTAACTTTTTCAATCAAGGCCAGTCTGCCACTTGAGCTACAGCAATACTTCCAGCTCTTGGGTGATTAATTGGGGACACGAGTCTCAAGGGCTCTCCTGGCAGGGCTGTCTTCAAACTTTGGTTCTCAGATCTTAGCTCCCTGAGTAGTTAGGATTATAGGTGTGAACCACTGACACCTGCCTCAGGAATACTTCCTTACTGATAGTTTTTTTTTTTTAAAGAAAAGCAAATATCCATATCAGTTCTTCCCTTGTCATAAAGATAATCTTACCATCTAAGTGGTATTGCATCTTTTTGTGGTTGTAAATTTCTTTTTTTTTTTTTCTTTCTTTCTTTCTTTCTTTCTTTTTTTTTGGGTCCGGTCGTAGGGCCTGAACTCTGGGCCTGGGCGCTGTCCCTCAGCTCTTCAGCTCAAGGCTAGCGCTCTACCACTTGAGCCACAGTGCCACTTCCGGCTTTTTTCTTTTGGCTTATGTGTGCTGAGGAATGGAACCCAGGGCCTCATGCATGCAAGGCAAGCACTCTACCACTGAGCCACCTTCCCAGCCCTTCTTTTTTTTTTTTTTTTTGCAGGTCATGGGGCTTGAACTCTGGACTTGGAAGCTGTCCTTGCGCTCTTCAGCTCAAGGTGAGTGCTCTACTGCTTGAGCCACAGCGCCACTTCCGGTTTTCTAGTGGTTTATTGGAGATAAGAGTCTCATAACTGTCCTGCCTGGGCTGGCTTTGAACCTTGAACCTCAAACCTCAGCCTGCTGAATGGCTAGGATTACAGGTGTGAGCCACCGGGGCCAGACTGTGGTTGTAAATTTCATTGCTGCAACAGAACCACAAAAAAGGATATTTCTTTGCTCAAACTGGCTACATTCCAAACAGCTGGCCAACTGCAAGTAACTGGTGAAATCCAAAGCAGCAATTGGCGTATCTATTGATCTGCTTGGGACAAAATATACCTGTTGGAAGTGTGCAATCTTTATAGCACTGAGAGACCAATAGAGAGGCAATAATGGCTGCCAAATGCTACATACAGTGCAGTTGAACAACCAGTTCTCTGTGTATAAGTGAGGCTGGCATGACAGGCATATGCTACCATGGCGCAGCTATTGATTGAGAGGGGTCTCGCAAAACTTTCTACCTGCACTGGCCTCAAGCCAGGATCTTCTTCCCTTCAACTCTCTGAGTAGCTAGGATTACAGACCTTAAGTAAGCCTCTGCTCCCCTCTCCTCATTCTTTTTTTTTTTTTTTTTTAATAGTTCTGGGGCTTGAACTCAGGGCCTGAGCACTGTCCCTGATGGTTTTTACTCAAGCCACAGCTCTTTTTCTGGCTTTTTAATGGTTAACTGTCTAAGAGGCTCACTCACAGACTTTCTTGCTCAGGCTGGCTTTGAACCATGATCCTTTTTTTTTTTTTAAATTTTTTTTTTTTTTTTTGTCGGTCGTGGGGCTTGAACTCTGGGCCTGGGTGTTGTCCCTCAGCTCTTCAACTCAAGGCGAGCGCTCTACCACTTGAGCTACAGCGAACCATGATCCTTGATCTCATCCTCTTGAATAGCTAGGATTACAGGCATGAACCACTGGCTTCTAGCTTTTTCATTCTACTTAATATATATATATATATATATATATATATATACATATGTGAATATATATATATATATATACACATATACACATGCACACGCACATGCACACACACACACACACACACATAACTTCATAGCATGAATGTTCTAGTATGTGTTAAGAGGAAGAAAAGTACCAGGAAGCATTCAAAGCATGGGAAACCTGTAAAAGAGGTCTTTTACTTTAACCGTCTTACAGATAACTTTTAGGGTCTCCGAAGAGAATGAGATGCTTTCACCAATAGAGAGATGGCTAAACAAGATATTAACACAAGATTGCCTCTGGCCCTTGTCAACAAACCTTTGTTCTCTGAGGTGAAAAGGAATGGGAAGAATTTGAGAAAAGAACTAGACAGTTTAATTCTGTTATTCTAGGACTAGCATTACCTAAGGTCTCCCAGGAGAGCACTCACAGTAGTATCAGATGCAGTGTCAGGGAGACCCTGCCTTCATCTTCAGGAGACATCATGAAACTTCTGTCCTAATTTTGGCTGCTTTTGCTCTAGGCAGATGCGATGGACCCTTCAGAAATCTCTGAATTGAGTTAAAAATAAAATAATTTAACCATAAAGTCCTGTTATATCTGAGATACTCAAATTCATCCTCTAGATTATTTCTTATCTCATGTTACACTCAGTGATACTGTCCAGTTAAGTTTACTAATGACAGTGTGCCAGTGAGTAGAACATAATAGTATGGGCAGCAATATTAATATATGCCAGGTCCTCAGTAGAGAGAAAGAACAGGGAAAGTGGAACATAAAATCTGTTTTATACTCTGTTTACCTCTCTGTCTGCCCTTTTTCCTACCTTTTCTCAAAAGGAAAAGCTGCCAGGAAATTTGATCATACTCATTTGATCTAGTCACATAAGGATGAGGTCACTATAGTTTAAAAGATTATGAATAGCTGGATGTTGGTGGCTCAACACCTGTAATCCTAGCTACTCAGGAGACTGAGATCTGAGGATCATGGTTCAAAGACAGCCTGGGCAGGAAAGTTTGTGAGGCTCATCTCCAGTTAACCACCAGAAAACTGGAATTGGTGCTGTGGTTCAAAGTGGTAAAGTGCTAGTCTTGAGCTGAAGAACTTAAGCCCTGAGTTCTAGCACCATGACCAGAAAAAAAAAAAAAAAAGATTATGTACAAAGCCCACGTGGGGAAGATTTGAACAGTCCTGAAAAACTACAAAAGTGGAGGTGAATAGAAACACATTCCTTATTCTTGGGTAAGATCACATAGTACCATAATCCTGTCAAGTTTTCCCAGGTTAACATATAAATGTAATCTAATCTGAATTAAAAAAAATACCAGTAGTTTTCCTGGAATTCAATTCAAAACTTCATATAGAGAATGAATAAGCTAGAATTTCTGTGAACATATTTAAAAGCAAGAGCAGTAGAAAGGAGATGCTTTACCCCACATTAACATCTACTGTAGCTGGGTGATGGTGGCTCACACCTATAATCCTAGCTATTCAAGAGGCTAAGATCTGAGAATTGAAATTTGAAGCCAGCTGGAATAGACCAATACAAGAGACTCTTTATTTAGAACTGGAAGTGTAGCTTAAGTGGCAGAGTGACAGCTGTGAGAGAAAAGGCATAACAAGAGCAAGAGGCTCTGAGTTCAAGCTTCAGTACCAAGAAAAAAAGGCAAATAACTGTGAAAAATTTGGAAAAATACTAGGCATCATTTCCTTATATAAAAAAGTGCAAATTGCAATGTATTGAAATACAACTATTTGGGGCTGGGAGGGTGGCTCAGTGGTAAAGTGCGTGCCTTGCATGCATGAGGCCCTGGGTTCGATTCCTCAGCACCACATAAGCAGAAAAAGCCGGAAGTGGGCCTGACGCTCAAGTGGTAGAGTGCTAGCCTTGTGCTGAAGAGCTGAGGGACAGTGCCCAGGCCTAGAGTTCAGGCCCCACAACCCACCAAAAAAAAAAAAAAAAAACAAAACAAAACAAAAAAAGGAAAAAAAGATATACAACTACTCTTGATTTATCAGATTCATAGTGTTGAGAGACTATACTCCTTGGTGTAAAGGCCTTTCCTGATGTAAGTAATTATTTTGCTGCTGCTAAGCAGGGCATGATTTTATTTTCGTTTAAGTTGTGCCAATATTATGAAATACACAAGCATAAAAAGAGAGCAATACCAAGTTGAGTGTGCTAAGTGTGGCACTAAACCCTTGAAACAGTAAACACCCCAAAGCAAAAGCAAGCAAACTAAAGTAACCTTTATGTCCTTACCAATAAACCACATCGTGACACTTTTCCATTTTAACTTGTATTTTTCTTTTTATTTGTTTTAGGTGCTTTTTTTTTTGGTCAGGGTCATGATATGTAAGACCAGACTAGATTAGAACTTAAAGCTCTCTTGCCTTAGCTTTCTGGGTACTATCATGCCCAGTTTAGGTGGTAAAATATTAGTTGCTATAGTTGTAGCCTCATATATAGAAGAGTATTTATCATAGTGGAGTATACTGTTAGACAGTGATTGTATAACAGTGACTGGGATCTCATGTTTCTCAGAAATTATTTTGAGATCTTCCATAATGGTCAGGTTCTTATTGTTGAATCAATGAATTGTGATGACAAGGCCACTTGCCACAAAACATGTCTACTTAAAACTTCAGTTGCTGTACAGGAACAAAGTTGGGAGCACAGCCGGTTCCCTGGTCTTAGTATACGCACACTATTTAATTTAGAATGATAACTTAATGAGTAGGAATCTGCAATAGCAAACAAAAGAAGAGTCTAGCTAGTTTAAATACAAATGGAATCTCCGGGTGCTGGGGGCTCATGCCTGTCATCCTAGCTACTCAAGAGGCTGAGATCTGGGGCTCACGGTTCAAAGCCAGTCCAGCAGGAACATCTGTGAGACTCTTATCTCCAATGAATCACTGGAAAACTTGAAATGGAGCTTTGGCTCACAGCAGTAGCTAATACGAGTAGTAGCTAATCGTAAGTACAGCAGCTTGTACAAGTACAGTAGGTAGTACTTGAGTAGGTCACAGCACTACGATTTTCAAGGTGATTCTGCAGGAAAGGCAAGCTCGAGCAGGACTCCTGCGGATTGGATGATCCCAAATCGGCAGGCAGAATGTTGATTTGTTGAAGCAAACTCCGGGGAGTTTACCCCTGGTAGTTAGCCAAACCCAGACACCTTTCTTCCTCCAGGTTCAGGGCTCCCGGCCCTTGTGGTCAGGCGCGCCGCGGGTCGGCTTCCTTCGGGTCCTAGCGCGCGCGCAGCCGAAGCCGGGACAGTTCACAGCAACCTCCTTTCCCTGGCCCTAGCAAGCGATGGGGCGGGGCCAAGGCTCCCAGACTCTTGATTGGCCGAATCCCGGCGCTCCCCTCTCCCGCCCCCTCCCCTTACGGGGTGAGAGGTCAGAAGAGCACCGGTCACTAGGGGCTGCCATGGCGGGGCTCTGGGTAGGAGCTGTGGCCCTGGTTGCGGCCGGAGGACGAGGGCGGCGGCCACCACCACAGTGGATGAGGAGTGCGGGCTTGTGGACCCTGAAGGTGAGCGGTGACGTGGTTCCTGCGGGCCTGGAGTGGAGGCTTCCTCTGGGTACCCGGCCGCGGGCTGGGTCCTGGCGCCCGGCGGTTCCCGTGGAGCTCCGTCCCCTCCGGCGCTCGCTCGCTCGCTCACCCGGACTGGCGCCACAGTCTCTGGCCCTGTGCTCCCAACCTCCATCCTCGAGTTCGCGCTGGAGCCTGGGGAGCGGCCTTGGGCGGCTGGGGCCGGGCGGGCAGAGGCCTACGGGAGGGAGGGAGGGAGGCTGCTGGGCCGTCTGGGCCGTCTGGCATCGGCGGATTCTGTACCTGTGCCGCCCCTGGTCACGTTGTAGCGCCTTCGCTATTGCCTTGGTCTTTAGTTCTCCAGGGCATGCTTTAAAAGAGTTCCTCAGAGTTTCCACGCTCCCTTACATCTTTCCTGCTTCTTTGAAGGGACGTGGTGAATTGCTATTCAGATGGTTAGGGCCGTTGATCCTGACTTGAAGTACTGTACTGTGTCAGGATTGCCAATAGATTTTGCAAGTGACTTTATACCCTGCTCGAATTGCATACTGAAATGTGTCCTGTTGTATATGCCCTGGTTAGCCTGCCTTGAAAACATATTTCACTACTGCTCACCCGTGGTGGCAGCTTAACCTACTGATTAAGAGTATTTGTGTGGCTCTTAACTCATTTGCACTTCCACAGAGAGTCTAGCAATTTCTGGGTTATAGACTCACTGATTTATCTTATTAACAGGGTTTATTAAGTCCTTTGAACAAATTCTTAAAAATCATGTCCTCTGAAAGTTTGTCTACCAGCTGGCTAAGCTTCTTTTAATTCCTTCCTTCCTGCTTTATTTCATTTCCCTCCCTCCCTCCTTCCCCCATGTCTTTGTCTCTGCCTCTTTCATTTAAAAACTTCCTTTAGTTGGGCTCAGAGTGGTACCCACCTGAAATCTCTGCACTCAGGAGGCTGAGGTGGGAACACTATTAGTTTGAGGTCAACCATGGGTACATAATGATAGCCTGCCTCAAAAGAATCAGTCTTTTCCCACCCAAAGGAAAACCAAAGGAAAAATTCATTAAAAAAAAAAAAAGTGCTGTATATGTCAGATGTCAGTGGCTCATGCCTGTAATATTGGCTACTCACAAGGCTGAGGTCTGAGGATCAGGATTCAAAGCCAACCACAGCAGAAAAGCCTATGAGACTCTTACATCCAATTAATGCACAAAAAACTTGAAGTGGAGCTATGGCTCTAGTGATAGAGCACCAGCCTTGAGGAAAAGAGCTAAGGGACAGAACCAGGGTCAAGTTCAAGCCCTACTACCAGCACCAGCACCAGCACCACCACCACACACATGCACACAATTGTGGTATCATTTTATTTATGATCACTGATTGGATTAGGATTGGAAACATTTTAAAGATGTTATACCCATCCTCCTTTCTTATTTAAAAGAGGAAACTGAGGCCTAGGTGAGCAGTGCGGGAACTTGGAATAAGCTGGCATCTGTGTTCACTTAGTGTTACTTTCAAGATGCCAGCTCCCACTGTTCTTCCTGTTGCCATGCAGCTTTTGTTCTTTATCATGAATACCATCTTTTATTCTTTGTTTCAAGAATCTTTTTTTTTTTTTTTTGGGGGTCCGGTCATGGGGCCTGAACTCTGGGCCTGGGTGCTGTCCCTCAGCTCTTATAGCTCAAGGCTAGCGCTCGACCACTTGAGCCACAGCGCCACTTCCGGCTTTTTTCTTTTTGCTTACGTGGTGCTGAGAAATCGAACCCAGGACCTCGAGCATGCAAGGCAAGCGCTCTACCACTGAGCCACCTTCCCAGCCCCCATCTTTTATTCTTTGTCAGATACACCAGTTGCAAATATATGACTCATGCATTTGTGCAAGAGGTAATTTGGTTTATTGAAAAGGCATGGTTTTGAAGTCAGTCATAACACTGATTGGACAAGAGCTCAACTTTTCAGCTATTTTTTTCAACAAATCTGTTTTAAACACCTCCTTTAGCTCTAGGGGGATGGATGTGGTTTTCCATCTTAGAAAGTCTAGTAGTAAGAGATGAGTAATTGCCATTGGGGAGAAGTCCTGGTTCTGTAATAAAATGAAATAAAGAGATTTGACCAAGTAATATTTTGATCTCTATTCCCTCAGTAACTATTCTGGTGCTTTAATTAAGTTATTCATTCCTCACAATTGTTACAGAATCCCCATTTATAGAACATGGAATTATCTCCTTAAAATGTATGTCTTTGGGGCTGGGAAGGTGGCTCAGTAGTAGAGCGCTTGCCTTGCATGCATGAGGCCCTGGGTTTGATTCCTCAACACCACATAAGCAAAAAGAAAAAAGCCGGAAGTGGCGATGTGGCTCAAATGGTAGAGCGCTAGCCTTGAGCTGAAGAGCTGAGGGACAGCGCTCAGGCCCAGAGTTCAGGCCCCACGACAGGACCCCCCCCCCAAAAAAAAAAAATGTATGTCTTTTAGGCCTAGCTTCCACATATGAGTGAAAGCATAAAATTTTGCTTTTTGAGTTTGGCTTATGTCAATATGATTTCCTCCTAAATGCCTCCTCTGCCCCCCCCAGTCCTGGTCCTTGAACTCTGGGCCTGAGCACTGTCTCTAAGCTCCTTTTGCTCAAGGCTAGTACTTTACCACTTTAGCTATAGCACCACTTTCTGCTTTTTCTATGATAATTGGAGATAAGAGTCTTATGGACTTTCCTGCCTGGCCTGGCTTGGGACCACTCAGCTCTCAGCCTCCTGAGTAGTTCTGATTAAATGTGTGAGCCACCAACCCCTGGCCTAAATGTAACTTTTACCTCTAATCACTGACCCCCAAACCAACCACTAATTCCTCTGCATTCCCAGTACCTGAACATGACTCTTTGTTATGGTCTGAATATGAAGTATTCTCCAGAAAGGCTCATGTGTTGAAGTATTGGTTACCAGCTAATGGGGTTTTAGGAAGGCAGATGAATCATAAGGACTATGGATTAGTTCATTAATTGATTTATAATTTGATGGCATTATTGGGAAATGATGGGGACTTTTAGAGGTATGTAATGTTAGAGGCATTAGGTCTTTGGGGATGTGTTCTCACGGGCTATCTGGTCTCAGACTCTTTCCTGTCTTACTGCATCCTGTCCACCATGAGATGAACTGCATTGTTCTACCACAAGCTCCCTGCCATCATATATGGCTTCTCCTTAGGCCTATAAGAGTGGTACCCATTAAACTGAAACCTCTGAGCTTGTGAGCTAAAATAAACCTTTTCTCCTTTTTGATTGATTCTCAAGTATTTGTAATAGTGATAGAAACTTGCAAGATGTACTGTTGGAGAAATGTTACTCCAGATAACAAAGAGAGAACAGTATGTTCCTGACTAAAGAAAAAAAAATTATTCTCCTATTTCTTTTTCTACCTCTTTTCTTCCAACTCAATCATGTTAAAAATGTTTGGATGAGAATGGGAGAAGGGAGAGTTATAGAGGGCTGAGATGGACTGGAATACATTGTAAATGTGTGGAAATATAGCAATGGAATTTTCCCCTACCAGTATGACTAATGTAAGCTAATAATGAAAATAATTAAATGAAGAAGTTAAAAAAATTGCCATCTTTTATTTTATCATTTTATTTTTTTATTTTTGGTCCAGTCGTGGGGCCTGAACTCTGGCCCTGGGCACTGTCCCTCAGCTCTTCAGCTCAATGCTAGCGCTCTACCACTTGAGCCATAGCACCACTTCTGGCTTTTTCTTTTTCTGCTTATGTGGTGCTGAGGAATCGAACCCAGGGCCTCATGCATGCAAGGCAAGTGCTCTACCACTGAGCCACCTTCCCAGCCCAAATTGCCATCTTTTAAATAGCTCATTTTCTTTTTTTTTTTTTTTTTTTGGGTCCGGTTGTGGGGCCTGAACTCTGGGCCTGGGTGCTGTCCCTCAGCTCTTCAGCTCAAGGCTAGCACTCTACTACTTGAGCCACAGCGCCACTTCCGGCTTTTTTCTTTTTGCTTATGTGGTGCTGAGGAATCGAACCCAGGGCCTCAGGCATGCAAGGCAAGCACTCTACCACTGAGCCACCTTCCCAGCCCCTCATTTTCTTTAAGATAGAAAAATGACCCTAACTTCCTCCTTTATTTAAAGAGGCCTGCTGGGCACAGGTGGCTCACACCTGTAATCCTAGCTACTCAGGAGACTGAGACCTAAGGATTGCGGTTCAAAGCTGGCCTGGGCAGAAAAGTTCCTATGAGACTCTTACCTCCAGTTTACTACTCAAAAACTGGAAGTGGGACTGTAGCTTAAGTGGTAGAGCACTAGCTTGAGCATAAAGAGGCTCAGGGACAACGTCCAGGTCCTAGCTTCAAGCCCCACAAGGCCTGCTGCAGTTTTTACCTTTCTTCTGAACCTGTTAAATTCACAACGATATTGCTCAAGTATGAGGCTCTGAGTCTAAACCCTGGTACTATCAAAGGGGAAAAATTAAAGAATGAATCTACAAAGAGCAAGTGACTACATATATACATCTATGAACAGTACACTAAAACCTAGTTTCTGCAATCATCTTTGCAGAATTTTGTTCTCAAATGATTGTGAAAAGCTTGCCAAAATGTTAGAAAGTTTTACTTCTGGGCAATTCTAAAGTATTCAGGTATGCTTTAAACATTCTTCTTCATGTTCCCTAACTAGAATGAGCCACAAGTGTCAAGGAACCTGTAACTTAAGCATTCAGACTTTGAGAATGAACCACCCAGTGACCTGTCATTCAAATGAGACACTATTTGTAATTGGTCTGGAATCATACTATCCTAGTTTCAAATCTTCCTTTGCCAGTTGTGTCCTTCCATTACCTAGCTGCTCCGAGGTTTGCTTTGTAAATTAGGTTTTATTTTGTGCTGGTCCTGGGGCTTGAATTCAGGTCCTCACACCCTTGCTCTGCTTTCTTTCTTGGTTGACTCTTACCACTTAAGCCATGCTTCCAGTCTTAAATTGGGATTTTTTTTTTTACCTAGTTGATACATGGGTAAAAAATAATATATTAAAGCCATGTAAATTATACATGAAAACTAAATAAGGCATATAAAAGCCAATAAATTGTAGCAATTACTATAAAACTAACATCCTGTAGCCATTAAATGTATGCAAAAAACCCTCAAACAAGTAAATTACTTAAAGGGGATGTGTTTAAAAAGCTAATATAGGGCTGAAGATTGGTGGCTCATGCCTGTAATCCTAGCTACTCAGGAGGTTGAGATCTGAGGATCGAGGTTCAAAGCCAGTCCAGGCAGGAAAGTCTGTGAGACTCTTATCTCCAATAAACCACTCAAAAAACTGGAAAGCTGAAGAGTTGAGTGACAGCACCCAGGCCAAAGAGTTTAAGCCCCAAGAACAAACGAAAAAACAAAACAACAACAAAAAAGCTGATATAGGAAGTGGTTCTGTAGTTCAATGTCAAGAGTGCTTGCCTTGAGCAAAAGAGCTTAGAGACAGTTCCCAGATCCTGAGTTCAAGCTCTATATATGATTTTTAAAAAAAACAAAAGCTGATATACAAAACCAACAATGCTGATAAGTGAGTTCTATAAATACTGTACTCCCCAAGTAAATCCTATTAACTGTCCAAAAGAACTATCTGAATTCTTTTTTTTTTTTTTTTCTTGGTCGGTTGTGGGGCCTGAACTTGGCTTGGGCACTGTCCCTCAGCTCTTCAGCTCAAGGCTAGCGCTCTACCACTTAAGCCACAGAGCCACTTCTGTTTTTTTCTGTTTATGTGATGTTGAGGAATCAAACCCAGGGTCTCATGAATGCAAGGCAAGCACTCTATCACTGAGCCACCTTCCCAGCCAATCTGAATTCTTTAGACTAGACTAGATTTAGCTGTCTGCTTTCTGAAGGTTTGCATAAGTAAAAGGTCCCACCTCAGTGAGACTGAATCTATGGGAAATATTTTTTTTTACATTTAATATGGCTGTATTTAAAGCCATTATTAAGCTCAGTATGCTTCTATTCTTAGTTTCTAAAGAGGTTTTATAAAAGAATGTTGAATTTTGTCAGAGACTTTTTCTGTATTGATAGAGATGACCATGTGCTTTTTGTTCTTGATCCTGTTTATGTGATGTATTACATATATAGATCTGTGTATGTATGTATGTATATCCTTGCATTCCTGAGATGAAACCAACTTGATCATAATGTATGATCTTTTCGTGTGTTGTTGACAGTTTGCAAGGATTTATTTAGTTTTTTTTGTTTTAATGTTCAACAAAATTGCTCTCCAATTCTCTCTGACTCTCTTACACACACACACACACACACACACACACACACACACACACACACACACACACACACACACACACACACACACACACCGCGCGCGTCCACGCACATTTGGTTTTGGAATGAGTACAAACTTGCTTTATAGAATGAGTTGGTAACTTTCCTTCTTTTTTTTTTTTTTTTTTTGGTGCCAGTTTTTGGGCTTGAACTCAGGGCCTGAGTGCTGTCCCTGACCTTTTGTGCTTAAGGCTAGCACTGTACTTCTTGAGCCATAGTGCCACTTCTGGCTTTTTGGTAGTTAATTTGAGGTAAGAGATTCAGGAAGTTATCTGCCTTGGTTGACTTTGAACCTTGATCCTCAAGTTGCAGTCTTCTTTGTACCTAGGATTATAGGAATGAGCCACTGGCATCTGACTTAACATATTAGTCATTTTTGGCATAGGATTTTGCTTTATTCTTGGACTGGTCTGGAATGTTATACTATTTGTGCTTCGTAGGTAGCTAGGATGACAGTTGTGTGCCACCATTCCTACTTGTTGGTTGAGATAATGTCTTTTTTTTTTTGTCGGTCATGGGGCTTGAACTCTGGGCCTGGGCGCTGTCCCTCAGCTCTTCAGCTCAAGGCGAGCGCTCTACCACTTGAGCTACAGCGCCACTTCCAGTTTTTTGGTGGTTTATTGGCGATAGGAGTCTCACGGTCTCTCCTGCCCGGGCTGGCTTTGAACCTTGATCCTCAGATCTCAGCCTCCTGAGTAGCTAGGATTACAGGCGTGAGCCACTAGCACCCGTCTCTTTTTTTTTTGTCGGTCCTGGGGCTTGAACTCTGGGCCTGGGCACTGTCCTTTTGCTCTTCAGCTCAAGGCAAGCGCTCTACTACTTGAGCCACAGCACCACTTCCGGTTTTCTGAGTGGTTTATTGGAGATAAGAATCTCATGGATGGGCTGGGAGGTAGCTCAGTGGCAAAGTGCTTGCCTAGCAAGTGCAGCGTCCTGGGTTCGATCCCCAGTACCAAAAAAAGAAAAGACAAAAAAAAATACAGTTAAAAAAAAAAAGAATCTCATGGACTTGCTGCCTGGTCTGGCTCTGAACTTCAATCCTCAGATCTCAGCCTCCTGTGTAGCTAGGATTACAGGCGTGAGCCACCAGCTCCTGGCATGAGATAATGTCTTGAAAACTTTTTGCTTGATTAGCCTTGAACCATGATCCTCTGTATCTCTATCTTCCAAGTAGCCATTATAGTCAGTTTCTCTTTGGCAGTCCTTATTCAAAAAACTTTATTAGAGTGCTAAGACTTTTGTACAAATTCTATAAACTTTATAGTTTACAATTACAGAAATTAATTCTTATTTCTAAAGGGTAGAATTTGAAATCCAGGTGTCAGCAGGGCTACACTCTCTCTGAAGGCTTTGGTGGAGGCTCCTTCAGTTGCCACTTAGGTTACCTTTCAGATTCTTTTGTCTTTGATCTTCTTTGATTATGGCAATATCACTTCCATTGCTGTCTCTGCCTTCATATGGCATTTTCCTTCTTCTCCCTGTGGGTCTTTTTTTTTTTTTTAATTTTGCCTTTTATAAGGATACTTGTCATTTCATTTAGGGCAATGTAGGGATCAAGAATGATCTCATTTCAAGATCTGTACCTTTATCATACTCCTTTTCTGTGCCCAGGATATTCATATGTCTTTCTGGGGGCCTCCAGTCAGCCATTTACACATACTACGTGGTGAATACTGTTTTGTACTAGAGATACAGTGAACATTTTTGCTCTCATTGTAGTTATATTTTAGTAGATGAGACTGACATTGCTCATATAAGTAGATTAGTTCAAGGAATGCTAAGTGTTCTGGAAGGGGTAATAATAATAATATTAAAAGATAAGTATATTTGTTACTATCTCATGACTGTGACAGAAATAACTTAAAGGAGGAAAGATTATTTTGCTCACAGTTTCAGAAGTTTCAGTTTATTATGATAGTCAGCTTATGGAAGTACAGCTCAAGTCCTGTAAATACAGCACAGCAATAATAGAAGTGGGTCCAGGGCAACATATATCCTCCAAGGACATGCTCCTAGTAATCTCCTTCCAACCAGGCCTTACTTGCCAGGGTTTCACTTTTTCCTAGTTGTCTGTTGAAAATGTGAGTTTATCAATGGATTAAACCAGTTATTTGTTCAGAGCCCTCTTGACTTAATCATCTCTGGGAAATGTGTTTTTGTTATCACCTGAAGGTTTTCTTAATGCAGTCAAAAGTGATAATCCCAATAGGATAATAGACACCTGCTTGAAGAATAATAAGACAAATGAGGAAATAGCAGAGCATTGCAATAGTTATATGCATGCCAGAGTCAACTATGAGAATTGTCAAAGTGGTTGAGTCAAGATACAATAGGATTATTATACAGTATTTTGAAATGATCCAAAGGTCCTGGGATGAATAACAAAAGTGATTGTCAGTCCCAGATTAAACAGATATCAGGCAGATGTTCTTACGGATAAATTTTGTGGCTATAAAGTTATGGCCCTTGTACATATATCCTTTAAGGACATGCCCACATGATCTCCTATCTAGTCAGTCCGGCAGTCTTTTATGAATATTTCTTGTTATTAGGGAGTCATACAGAAAGAACTCTTCCTTTCTAATCTGGCTTTATTTACTCTCTTATTTATTTGGTTAGAGCTTGACCAAAGTATTTCCCTTTTGATTCCTAAGACTTTCACAGGGAACAGAGAGTAATGGTTCTGTTAGGACTAGGTATGTTGGTTAAGGAGAAAGGGGAGAATTTTGAACATGTAGGTAGATAAAGAAAGCTGATGTACCCTGCCATGTAATGTTATAGTGGGGCAGCATTCCAGACTAAGGAAATATAAGGAGCGTGAAGGTGAGATCGCATTTTATAATCAAGGTTGTATTTGGTATGATGTGGTTAGGATGGATGGAATAAAGTTCATTAGAGGGGATGTTAGTAGGAAAGGGAAGCAGCACAGTCACCTTGGGGCTTTATTTGGAATATAATAATGGGAATCCTGTTAAAAGATTAGAAGCAAATTGGATTTACATTTTGAAAAGACTGTTTGAAGGAGAAAATGTAAACCTGGGTAGGAAGTAACCCAAAGAAAGTAACCCAAAAGACCACATGGACAGAAGTCAAGTAGAAGGAAAGATTTATTGCCAGCAGAGCTGACAGGCCAAGTTCTCATGAGGAAAGGGAGATAATGGTGGCATGTGGCTCCTTAGAGGCTCCTTTTATACCCAGGACGGAAGTGGGAGGTGACTCACCTATTGCACAGGTGCTGCCATCAAGGGCGGAAATAAGGTCTGGGAAGTGGGCGTTTCCTTATACTGCTAAATCAGGCATCTGTGCCTCATGCCATGCCTATAATCCTGGCTTCTCAGGAGGCTGAGATTTGAGGATCTCTGAAGCTATCAGGAAGCCCATAAAACCTTTTTTTTTTTTTTTTTTTTTGGTTGGTTGTGGGGCCTGAACTCTAGGCCTGGGTGTTGTCCAGGCTAGTGCTCTACCACTTGAGCCACAATGCCATTTCCTGTTTTCTGGTGGTTAATTGGAGATAAGAGTCTCACAGACTAGGCTGGGAAAGTGGCTCAGTGGTAGAGTGCTTGTCTTGCATGCATGATGCCCTGCGTTTGATTCCTCAGCACCACATAAGCAGAAAAAGCCGGAAGTGGCCTTGTGGCTCAAGTGGTAGAGCACTAGCCTTGAGCTGAAGAGCTGAGGAACAGCGCCCAGGCCTTGAGTTCAGGCCCCACGACCGACAAAAAAAAAAAAAAAAAAAAAAGAATCTCAGACTTTTTTGCCTGGGCTGGCTTTGAACTGTGATCCTCAGAGCTCAGCCTCCTGAGTTGCTAGTTTTATAGGCGTGAGCCACCACTCCTGGCCCCACAAAGCTCCTATCTCCAATTAACCACCCAAAAGCCAGAAGGGAGCTGTGGTTCCAGGGCTAGCTGTGAGCACAAAAGCTCAGGGACAATACACAGGGCCTGAGATCAAGCCCACGACTGATGCACATGCACGCGCATGCGCGCGCGCACACACACACACACACACACACACACACACACACGAGACACACACACACACACACACACACACACACACACACATGAAAGACGCAAAGTGCTGTGCCCACTATGTGGGGAATGTCTCATTGGGATTTGTGGGGAGAGTGGAAGCAGGGAAAGCAGTCAGGTGGCTGCTGGAGAAGTCTTAAGCTAGAGATGGTGGTCACTCATGTTTGGGTAATATAGTGCCAGAGTAGATGAGAATTGGTCAGATTTGGGATGTTATTTTGGAACTCAATCCAAAACTACTTGCTTTGGGTTAGGAGGGAAATACACAAATAATGGAGGAACCAGGAAGAACCAAGAGTAACTCTTTTTGTTGTTGTTGTTGTTGATGATCATTTTATCCTTTTAATTAACACCCGGGAAAGCCAAGAGGTGTCATCACCTACATTTTCTAGATGAAAACTGGGGCTTCAGGAAATGATTTGCTTCATGTCTTGTGGATATGATATGGTGGAGCTAGGAGTTGGCCCAGGTCCTTTGACTGCGTGGGGATCCCAGCACTTCTCCTGGGCCATGATGTAAATAGGTATTCCTTTTCCAAGTGTGAGGAATGTAGGGCATCTTTCTTCCTGAGGAAGGGAATAATGGCATTATGTTATTGGCAAGTCATTTTGTACATACCGACTTTTCTCTTTTGTCTATGGTAGTCTCAGAGTTGATTAAAATTTTTTCCTTGTAACGTTTTTTTCTTGTTCTGGTACCAGGGTTTGAACTAAGGGCCTTGGGCTGAACTCAGGGTTTGAACTCAGGGCAGCTTTGTCCCCTAGCTGGCACTCTATCTCTTAAACCATGTCTGCAGCCTGACTTTTTGCTGGTTAATTGGAGATGGTATCTTGAGAACTTTTGTGTCTAGGCTGGCTTCAAACCATGTTCTCTCTAAGTCTCAACTTCCAGAGGAGCTAGGATTATATACCTGAGCTACTGGAACTTAGTTAAGTTTAATTTAATTTAATTTAATTTTTTTTTTAGTTTGAGATAGGGTCTAAATTACCCAAGATGGCCTTGAGCCTTAGGCTTTAGCCTCTTGAGGGCTGGAATTATAGGTATGGGCCACTGAACCCAGTATCCTCAGAATTTTTGTTGTTAGAATTTTATTTATCTGTATGTCTGTCTACCCATCCACCCACTTACTAATTTTGGTGGTACTGGAGTTTGAACTCAGGTACTTGATTGCTGTATCACAGCCATTTTTGCCTTGATTTTAAGGTAGGGACTTACTTTTTCCCTTGAGGGACTGACCTCTGACCTGGAGCCCTCCTATCTATGCCTCCTCCCACATAGATTGGATTGCTATGTGCCACCATGTCTGACATATTTGTTGAGATGATGTCATAGGGCAATTGGATTACGAGATACAGAGAAGTCACATTTTTAGAGGTGAATGGGGAGTATTTATTAGAAAGCCAGTGACTGCAGGCAGACTCATGTCCCCCCCAGAAAACTTGCAGCCTCCAGTCCACTCACTTCTTTAGGAAACTGAGCCATGAGGGTAGTAAAGAAAGAGCAGAACAACAATCTCAACAAATCAGACCAATGGAGAGTTGAAGAAGGTTGCCATGGTGGCCTGAGAAGAAATAGGAGTCGTGAGGCATGGTGCAATGGCAGCTGAGGTGGTGGGGCCTAAATAGGGTCAGGGTTAGGGAGGAAGGTCACAGGGGTCTGGAGAGTTCATGGTACAGATCTGGCAGGTCCTGGAACCTTGTTTCTGCTTCTAGTAATTCAGGCATGCTTATCACCTGGGGGTGGGGGTGGAATTTCATCATCCACCAAGTTGCCAGGATGGCACCAGTTAGACCAATATCTGTATTTCAGTGTCTAAGTAACATTTTGTCTTGGCTGACCATGAATCTTAGTCCTTCCAAACGCTGCCTTCCTACTGGCTAGGATTATAGGCTTGTGCTACCACAGCTGCCTTTGAATTTTTCATTTTCAAATTTATGGGAAGTCTTGTCAAGAGTAAACAAACAGGTTTTATTATGCTGACTCAACTGGTTCAGGCTTGCTACGGAAAGGGCTCACATCCTTGTTTTACCTGAGTAAAACTTCTTCTGCTGTTCTTTTTGCTTTAATAATTTCTACTTTGTGTTCCTAGGTACCTCCATGCTTTTTAAAACTTTGGGCCACATTTTCACAACTGCATAATTCTACAAGCTGTGTACATTTTTTTTTTTTCTCTCCCTTTTGTGGCGTTTGAATTCATAGCCAGGGTGCTGTCCCTGTGAAGTTTTGCTAAAGGCTAGTTCTCTACCATTTTGAGCCATAGCTCCACTTCTGGTTATCTGGTAGTTAATTGGAAATAAAGGTCTCATGGAATTTCCTGCCAGCGCTGGCTTTGAACTGTGATCCTCAGCTCTCAGTGTCTTGAGTAGCTAGTAGGTGTGAGCCATCAGCATCCAACTTGTCCTCTTTTTTTTTTTTTTTGATAAAGTTGTCATTATATGGTTTCTTTTTATTATTATTTATTTATTTATGTTGGTTGTGGGGCTTGAACTCTGGGCCTGGGCCCTGTCTCTCAGCTCTTCAGCACAAGGCTAACACTCTTATCACTTGAGCCACAGCGCCACTTCTGCCTTTTTCTGCTTGTGTGGTGCTGAGGACTCAAAGCCAGGGCCTCATGCATGCAAGGCAAGCACTCTACCACTGAGCCACCTTCCCAACCATTATATGGTTTCTTAGATATCAAAAGCAAGTACGTAAAAATAGTAATGAAAAAATTTAAGAAAAAAAGGAACTCCATTTCACTCAGGCATATTGGCACATCTATTGTTTGGTCTGGTATCACTTATAATAGATTAAATTAGTTAGAGCTGTGTGCTATAGATTTTTTTTAGTGTATTTTATATATTGATAGTTTATATTGATAGTTTTTGAGAGTAAACATAGCATCCATTTGATTCAGTTGACCCAGATATTCTTCGGTTCTTGGCTACTTAGACATATTTGAATTTCTTTCTTGGCGTGTGCTATATCTAGCTTAGTCTATTCTTCTTAAACCTGTCTAATGAGATATAGTCTACACAATCTGAAGTATTTATTGAAAGCTACCCAGAAACATAATGTGTAATTCATACTTATCAAAACCAATGGTATTAGTTGTTTCTGCATTTTTGTTTTGTTAACCTCATTATCATTCAGCAATGAAATCACTGTCACATCTTCTTGGCTTCAATTTTATTTTGAATGAAGTTCATGTTTTCAGGTAAATTCTCAGAGCTCTCATGTGCCTTGTGTTTAGAATTTTTTTAATGACTCTCTCAGTAAGAGACCTTGGTGAAAAGTCACCTGAGCTTTTGTTTTTCTAGTAGAGAGCTGAGAGATTCAAAGTAGGTTGCTTCAGTTGTAGAGATATTGTGAGACTGAGTTAGTACTCAGTTTAGTTAGTACTTATAATTAGTATTTAAGCTTGTCCATTCTTTCTCTGTGGTAAGCTTCATTCTCTCGTGTAGTGTTTCTCCCCCTCTGTCCTTTTCTCCCTTCTTTTTGTATCTTTCCTTCCCTCCCTTCCTCCCTCCTTTCTTTTTGTTTTTCTTTCCTTTTTTTCCCTCCCTCCCTCCCTTCTTCCTTCCTTCCTTCCTTCCTTCCCCTCTTCCCTCCCCTTTCCTCCTCTTCCTAATCTTTTTTTTTTTTTTGGGTCTGGTCGTGGGGCCTGAACTCTGGGCCTGGCGCTGTCCCTCAGCTCTTCAGCTCAAGGCTAGCGCTCTACCCCTTGAGACACAGCACCACTTCCGGCTTTTTTCATTTTGCTTATGTGGTGCTGAGGAATTGAACCCAGGGCCTCATGCATGCAAGGCAAGTGCTCTACCACTGAGCCACCTTCCCAGCCCTCCTTTTCCTAATCTTAGCCAAGTACTTTGTACCGCTGCCCTTGTTAGTATTTTGAATAGTTGTTTGTGACATTTCTGACCTTGTACTATCAGTGCGAATGTTTAGAAAGATCTTTCTTTGGATTTACTTGACCCATTTACTATTGTATTAAATTGTTGTGGTTGCTGTTTTGATGCCTCTAGTTTCTTTTGTATGCCAAGGGAATATGTTTGTAGTTATAATTTTTTTCATAATTAAGGTATATTGCTTAAGCTACCTTTGACTGATAAAATAGTTTAGAACTGGAAAAATCACCCTGAAAAAATATTTTTATACATACTTAGGAAGAATCTAATTTGTTTTCTTTCTCTCCTTTTTTAAATAGCATGTTCCATCCTATTCAAGACAGTGCCTGGTATTGTCCCGTAGCCTGGGTTCAGGAGGATGTGACCCCAATGAAAAAGTAAGTATTTAATAATCCTGTCAAGCAGCTACATTGTAATAGTTTTCTTTTCCTTTTGCTAGGTAATGGGGCCTGAACTCAGTAACTTGTATGTGGTAGGCATACATTCTGTTCTTTCAGATAAAATTTCTCATTTTGTTTGCTCAGGCCAGCCTTGTACCTTAATCCACTTGCCTCTACCTCCTGAGTAGCTGGGATTATAGATGTGTGTTACCATGAGTGACTTTTACTTACTTTTTTTTTTTTTGATACTTACATAAGCCTGGTGCTGGTGGCTCACGCCTGTAATCCTAGCTACTGAGGAGGCTGAGATCTGAGGACAGCGATTCAAAGCCAGCCTGGAGTGGGAAAGTCCATGAGACTCTTATCTCCACTAAACCACCAGAAAACCAGAAGAGGCGCTGTGGCTCAAGCGGTGGAGTGCTCACCTTGAGTGGAAGAGCTGTGGGACAGACAGTGCCCAGGCCCAGAGTTCAAGCCCCGGGACCGACAAAACAAACAAACAAAAAAAACAAAAACATAAAATTTGTTAATCATCAAAATAAATAAAACCCCCCACCAATACCTAGGAATGTACTAGGTATTGGTGAAAAAGTAATGACAGAACTCCAAAGCTGAGCCATTCACTGAGCAATTCTGAGGTAGGGTACAGCATGATGGGCATATCCATCCACCAGCTTTGGAAAAGCAGGCTTGCAACTGCTCCCAGTTTATGTCCACTGTCTTGATGTTTTGAACATTGGTAGACAAATTTGCAAGATTGAATTAAAGATAATATTAAGCAAACTGGGTTGTGGATTCCTGTTCATAGTCTAGGCAGGGAAGTCCATGAGACTATCTCCAATTAACAGCCAAAAAAGTCAGAAATGAAGCTGTGGCTCAAGTGGAAGGGTGCCATTCTTGAGTGCAAAAACTAAGGGACAGGCCGGGCGCCAGTGGCTCATACCTGTAATCCTAGCTACTCAGGAGGCTGAGATCTGAGGATCATGGTTCAAAGCCAGCCCGGGCAGGAAAGTCCATGAGACTCTTATCTCCAATAAACCTCTAGAAAACTGGAAGTGGCGCTGTGGCTCAAGAGGTAGAGTGCTCGCCTTGAGCTGAAAAGCACAGGGACAGTGCCCAAGCCCAGGGTTCAAGCCCCATGACCAACCAAAAAAACCCCAAAAAACAAAAAACACCCCAAAAAACTAAGGGACAGTGCCCAAATTCTGCAAGTTCCAGAGGATAATGTTAAACAGCTTTCACACACCAACCATGATATATTTATCACATAATAGTTACTTACAAGCATAATAGTCTATGAAATCAGTTCTGATAACATTCCCATTTTACAAATGAAATCAAGCCTAATCACTACCCTGAATCACAAATTTACCTATGCAAAAGTCTTAAGTTAACAGTGATACTCATATCACAGTGCACTATGGATCAGAAAACTTTTCTGATAAGAAAACTCTCCTGCCAAAAGAAATGCATCTTTATATCAGAAGCACAGAGCAGGAGTCCTGGTATATCATTTGTTTTCCATAAGGTGCCAGGGTAACTCTGGTTGACCCACCTTCATTCAGCACGTGCGAGTTTGAAGTATGTCATCAGATTTGCCAGGTCTGGATCTTCTTTCCCTTATTCTAGTTGATCCTCTGTATTGTCCTATTTTTTTAAATTTAATTTTATTGTCAAGGTGATATACAAAGGGGTCCTATGTTTTTGAATAATCTCTTGAATACTGCTGACATGGGGGCTAGTGATAATGACAGACATCTTGCTTTCTCTTAAGGAGAGATGAGATTATCCAAAAAGAAAGCACCAAGGTCCCAGGAGGACTGACCAACTCAGTCCTCTTGGTCTCTGAATAGGTGACATGCCAGCAGTGGTTTTTACTGCAGTAGTGGGCATTTAAGCATGGGGAAGGGAAAGTGCTGACAGATGAAAACACACAAACCAAAGAACAAAACAAGGCCAGCAATCAGTAGCTCACTATAATCCTCCATACTCAGGAGGCTGAGATCTGAGGATTGAAGTTTGAAGCAAGGCTGGTCAGGAAAGTCTGTGAGACTCTTTATCTTCCGAATTTGATAGTCAGACTTAACATTGTTTTCAAAAGACATAATCTATTTGGTGTGGTATCTTTGGATAGAAGCACAATTGGTACCTGTGTGGAATTATTGAAATTATATCCCACTGTAACAGAGATGGCATATCAGTTATACTTATTAGACTTTCTTCTTATGGACAACTGATAACAGTAAGGATTTTCCAGAATTTAGAAAATAGTCATGTAAATTATTAAGCATTTTTAATTTTTATCTTTTTTGTGCTGATCCTGAGGCTTGAATCAGGGCCTGGGTGCTGTCCCTGAGCTTTTGTGCTCAAGGGTAGAGCTCTACCATTTGAGCATCATTTCTGGCTTTTTGGTGCTTAAAGATAAGAGTTGCACTACTTTCCTGTCCGGGCTGGCTTTAAACTGTGATCCTCAGATATCAACTTCCTGAGTAACTAATATTATAGGTGTCAGCCACAGGTGCTCAGTGGTTTTATTTTTTATTTTTTTGGTTGGTTGTGGGGCCTGAACTCTGGGCTTGGACACTGTCCCTCAGCTCTTCAGCTCAAGGCAAGTGCTCTACCTCTTGAGCCACAGCACCACTTCCAGTTTTCTAGTGGTTTTTATTGGAGATAAGAGTCTCACGGACTTTCTTGCAGGGGCTGGCTTTGAACCGTGATCCTCAGATCTGAGCCTCCTGAGTAGCTAGGCTTACAGGCATGAGCCACTGGCTCCCAGCTTTTTTTTTTTTTTTTAGCACTTTTTTTGAGGAGATGGGTACTAGATTTGAACTAAGGGCTTCAAGCTTTTTTTTTTTTTTTCCATGTATTTATTGATTGTTGACCTTTTGAAAAAGATGGCTTCAAGCTTTTTTTTTTCGTCGTTGTTGTTTGTAGGGTCTGAACTCTGGGCCTGGATGTTGTCCCTCAGCTATTCAGCTCAAGGCTAGCATTCTACCATTTGAGCCACAGCGCCACTTCCGGCTTTTTCTGCTTATGTGGTGCTGAGGAATCGAACCCAGGGCCTCGAGCATGCAAGGCAAGCACTCTACCACTGAGCCACCTTCCCAGCCCCTAGCTTCAAGCTTTTTAAGCAGGCTGTCTTATAACTGAAGCCACTCCACCAATTCCTTTTTAAAAAATTTTTAATTAAAAAAATTTTTTTTTTGTGCTTGTCCTAAGGATTAAACTCAGGGCTTTGGTGTTGTCTCTGAGCTTTTATTTTATTTTATTTTATTTTTACCAATCCTGGGGCTTGAACTCAGGACCTGGGTCTGTCCCTGAGCCTCTCTGTGCTCAAGGCTAGTGTGCTACCACTTGAGCCACAGTGCTACTTCTGGCTTTTTCTGTTTATGTGATACTGAGCAATCGAACCCAGGGCTCCATGCATGCTAGGCAAGCATTCTACCACTAAGCCACATCCCTGAGCTTTTGTGCTCAAAGCTAGTGCTCTACCACTTTAGTCACAACTCTTCTTTCTTTCTTTCTTTCTTTCTTTCTTTCTTTCTTTCTTTCTTTCTTTCTTTCTTTCTTTCTTTCCTTCCTCCCTCCTTCCCTCCCTCCCTCCTTCCTTTCTCCCACCCTCCCTCCCTCCTTTCCCTCCTTCCCTCCTTCCTTCCCTCCCTCCTTCCTTCCTTCCTTCCTTCCTTCCTTCTTTCCCTCCCTCCCTTCCTCCCTCCCTTCCTTCTTTCCCTCCCTCCCTCTTTTTTTTTTTTTTTGTTGTTCATGGGACTTGAACTCTAGCCCTGGGCACTGTCCCTGAGCTCTTCAGTTCAAGGCTAGTGCTCTATCACTTGAGCCACAGCGCTACTTCCGATTTTCTAGTAGTTTATTGGAGATCAGAGTCTCATGTACTTTTCTGCTTGGGCTAGCTTTGAACTGCGATGCTCAGTTCTGAGCCACCTGAGTAGCTAGGATTATAGGCATGAGCCACCAGTACCTGGCTCACAGCTCCATTTCTGGCTTTTGGTGGTTAATTGGAGATGACAGTTTCAGAGACTTTCTTGTCTAGCTTCAAATCATCCTCAGATCTCAGCCTCCCAAGTTGCTAGGAGTACAGGTATGTGCCACTGGTACTCAGCTGCATTGGCTGTATTTGAGATAGAGTCTTGCTTTGTGTTTGAGTTGGTCTGGATTTTAGTCTTCCTATTTGTGCTTCTCTTTGTCCTTGGAGTGATAGGCACACACTACTGAGTCCATCCATCAGTTAGATGGATATGAACTTTTATGCTTGGGATGGCATTGAACCCAATCTCTGTCTCAAAAGTTGCTAGGATTCCAGGCTTGAGCCATTACCTCTAACTTATAAAGTACTTTCGATAGAAATTTATTTTTCTAAAATATTATTTGAAGATTTGCTTTTGTCAGGAGAATTTATCAGTAAGTCAACTTATTACTGATTGATGATTATCAGTCCATTAATGAATAAATTAACCTAGTCAATAGATGCTTTAACAAAGTAATGAGGTCAGAATTTAATTGTTCTCTGATTGTCAATAAACATATTAAATTTATAACATTTAATATTATTCTTGGAAGTAAATTTTCACTAAGATATCTATTGTTAATTGTAGAAAAATGGTTTTTTTTTTGGTCCAAAATAAGATTAAGATTTTCTATTTTTTTCTCTCTGTAGACTTTTGATAAAATTCTTATTGCTAATCGAGGAGAAATTGCATGTAGGGTAAGTAGCATTTAAATTATTTTCCATTTCATTCTATGAAATTGTTCCTCTAAATATGAATATTAATAAATAATACTGATGTATTTTCAATAGGTTATTAAAACTTGCAAGAAGATGGGCATTAAGACAGTTGCCATCCACAGTGATGTTGATGCTAGTTCTGTAAGTATGTTTTTACTTAGTTTAAATACAGATTGGATTTTCGCTGAAGTAGAAAAAAATGTGAAGTTTAATTTTCTTTTGGTCCGCAAAAGTCATCTTCAAATTTTAGAACCGTCTATTTACTACTGTTGTAGTAAGCAAAAGTGGAAGCATCACAATATTCCCTATAATTTTTTGTTTTTCAAAGCCTAAAAACCCAGAATAAAATAAAAAATTGTTAGGTCAATTGTGGTCAGCAAGTTGGTTTAAGGAAAGAAAGCATGAGAAAGTTAGATTTGAAATGTTTATGCAGTACTTCTTTATGAGAGCACTTTTCTCCAGTATAACTCCAGTATCACTAAGGGAATGCTATAATTGTTTAAGCTTTCCTAAATGCTTTAATGTGTTCAGCTAAAAGTTTGATGAATGAGAGATAGCCTGATGCTAATTGGACCTGAACAAAAGAAGGTATAGCATAAAGCGGTGAATGATATATAATTTTATGTGGCATTTTTAACACAGCAGGCATTTTTTAGCAGTAATGAGCTGTGAATGAGTAGAAAAAAAATCCCATGGGAAAAGAATGCAAATTATTAGACTATGGAATGAAGTATTAGTAGATATACTTTAAGGTATTATTATTATTTAAAAATTTTTTTCCACACTACTTTTGATGGGTAGATCTTTTGGTAATGTCTGCTTTCATCGTGTAGTAATTTAATGCAAAGGATTTTCAAGTTTGATGGTGATCCTTAATTTTTGTCTCACTTAGAACTGTTGTTCATTTTGTCTCGTTATAACAAACTTGTTTCGTAACTGTTTATTTAAAAAAAAACCCAAATGGAAATAATTGCAAACTAGCAACCTGAAAACAAATGTTAACTTACAATTTGACAGTTGCATTTAAAATAATTTTTAATGAAAGGTAATTAATTCTGCCTTTTCTGTCTTTTTTTCTTGAAAAAATTTGATTTTGGCTTCTTTGCTAAAATTTGTTTTAACCATGAGAATTTTAGTACTAATTTACATTCCTTATAAGGTAGTTATAATGTAGTTAATGAGAAAACCTTACTTTCATTACCTATTTCTTGATTGGTAATCCAAGGTATTCATCAAAGTCAACTCCTCTAGAAAAAAGTTTATTAAGGTCACCAGGAAGCTAATACTATTTCAGACTGAAAATAGCAGGGAATAAAGCAGGAAATATTGTTCATAATTTAAAATGTGATTTGCGAGGCTTCATAATGGGAACATAACATTCTCAGCTAAAATTCTACAGTAGGGACAAATCAGAGAAATTTGTCTAGTTTTCGCTTCATTCACAAGAGAAGGCTTTTAGCTGAAAAGATGAACTCCTGGAACACACATTTTTGCTTGCTTGACTGCTGATCACAGAGGTTTTCATCTTATCCATATCAGTAATGTGAACAAGCCATGCTATATTCATACATGTTGTTAGTGTTTAAGGTAAACATTTTAATGCTCACCTCACATATTTTATATGTTAATTCAAGGTGAAATGTGAGTTATAGTAGTAAGAAAATACAGCAGTAGTTGATTGCGAAGGCTATTAATTTATCTTAAAACCAAGTACTGTTTTAGTTAAGCAGGAAAAAAGAGTGGCACCAAAAAAAAAAAAAGAAAAAAATCAGTCAACTTGTATCTGTTGCTTGCTCTTCCTCCTCCAACTCTTCTTTCCCTGCCATTTCTCCCCTCTTTCCCACTTTAAAAGTTGTGAAAACAGTTCTTAGCGTGAGAGCTATATAAAAAGTAGTCCTTGGATTGAATCTGGTCTGCTTTTAGTGAGCAATATTGTGCTGACTCACAATAAGTAAATTAATATTTGTGTAAGAAACACTTGTCTGGTATGGTATTTGTCTGGTACTACTGTACTGCCCTAGATTCCTACCTGCCTGCAATATAGGCAAGTTCTTTTTTTTGGTTGTAGGGCCTGAACTCAGGGCCTGGGCAATGTCCTGAGCTTTTTTTGCTCAAGACTAGTGTTCTACCACTTTAAGCCACAGTACCACTTTTGGTTTACTTATAGTTAGTTGGAGATAAAAGTCTCTGGGACTTTCCTTCTTGGGCTGACTTTGAATCTAGATCCTCAGATCTCAGCTTCCTGAGTAGCTAGGATTACAGGCATAAGCCACTGGCACCGGGTTGTTGGTCTTCTTTTTGAAACTGCTTTTCCCTCTCTTGTGTGGGAATTGAACACAGGGCCTTAAACAAGCCCTCTACCACTGATTTGCATACCCAGCCCCCCCCTTTTTTTTAAATGCCTAATGTATTTGAATTCTTTCATCTTCTATTCATTTTTTTAGTTATTTTAAAGGCGCTTGGTATTTTGATTTGTTAGGTGTTTAATTCTGTTTTAGTTCTTATGTGTTGTGTGTGTGTGTGTGTGTGTGTGTGTTAAAGGCGCTTGGTATTTTGATTTGTTAGGTGTTTAATTCTGTTTTAGTTCTTATGTGTTGTGGTGTGTGTGTGTGTGTGTGTGTGTGTGTGTGTGTGTGTGTGTGTGTGTGTGTGTGTGTGTGTGTGTGTGTGTGTGTGTGTGTGTGTGTGTGTGTGTGTGTGTGTGTGTGTGTGTGGCATCTTTTTGTTGAGTTTCAAGAAATGGCCCAGTGGGGATAGGGATTAGGTTTATTTGTTTTAGGCACTTTAGGGTATTATTGGTGCTTTTTCTTTCCTTCCTTCCTTCTTTCCTTCCTTCCTCTCTCTCTTTTTCTCCCTTCCTTCCTTCCTTCCTTCCTTCCTTCCTTCCTTCCTTCCTTCCTTCCTTCCTTCCTTCCTCCATCTCTCTCTCCCTCTTTCCCTCCCTTTCTCTCTCTCTCTCTCTCTCTTTCTTCTTTTGGTCATGGGGCTTGAACTCAGGGCCTATGCTCTGTCCCTGAGCTAGCGCTCTACCACTTTCAGACACAGCGCTACATGCTGGCTTTGAACTGGAATCCTCAGCTCTCAATCTCCTGAGTGGCTAGGATTACAGGTATGAGCCACTGGCACCTGGCTCTGGTGCTTATTTTTATATTTCTTGGCATGAAGGTTTCTGCATTATTTGGATACTAAGAACAAAATGAGATTGCATATACACAGGTACCTATTGGGTAGGCCCATGGTATCTGATTTGTAGAGGAGACTTTATCCTTTACTTTGACCATAGAGATACTGATAAAAAGTAATTGTTTCTCTGAGTACTAGTAGGTTGATTCCCTGCCCCCTTCCTGATTGAGAATGTAACCTTCTGGCACGCTGGTCTTTTTCTAGGAAGTTTTTCTTTGAATCTTTAACTTTAAACAGTGTCTGGTTTCTTTCTTAGAGTTCAAACTTAATCCTTTGGGTAAGATTCTTATTTTTCAAAATTATCACTGGTATTTGCTGTTATGGATATAGTATTTCTTTAGCTTCCTCTTTTTTTTTCTTTTTTGGCTGTGCTAGGGATTGAATTTAGGGCATTGTTCATGCTAGTTAAGTACTCTACCCCTCCCTCCCTCCCTCCCTCCCTTCCTTCCTTCCTTCCTTCCTCCCTCCCTTCCTTCCTTCCTTCCTTCCTTCCTTCCTTCCTTCCTTCCTTCCTTCCTTCCTTCCTTCCTTCCTTCCTTCCTTCCTCCCTCCCCCTCTCCCCCCTCCCTTTCTTTTTTCTTTCTATGTGGGTTCTGGGGCTGGAACTCTGGGCCTGGGTGCTCTCCCTGAGCTTTTTTGCTCAAGGCTAGTGTTCTACCCCTTGAGCTCCAGATCCAACTGAGTAGCTAGGAATACAGGTGTGAGCCTCTGCCACCCAGTCTCATCTTTGTTTTTTTTTTTTTTTTTTTCCTGCTTATGTGGTGCTGAGGAATTGAACCCAGGGCCTCATGCATGCAAGGCAAGCACTCTACCACTGAGCCACCTTCCCAGCCCCTCATCTTTGTTTTTGATCCCTGGAGATTCCTTGTAAATTCTTGTGAGCCAAGCTATTCATTTAAAGAATGTTCCTTATCTTTAGTCTAGGATTTTAGGTGTTTCTAGGTAGAATTCGTGGGTTATCTTGTTGGATTGTTGTACCTAACTTATTCTCTACTGAGGAAGTTATTTCCTCCTGTTGTTCGAGTAGACTGACCTCCAGCAGACATAATGCCAGTATATTTACAGTGATGAGATTAGTGCCACCGCATCCAGTAGATGAGGTCAAGCAGTGTAAAAGTACTCCAATGGGAAATAGTCAGGGTAGGTAGCAAAATGGGAGTGAAGTCTCTTAAGAAGTGTTTTAAGAAGTTGAATTATTTTTTTAATGGGTAATAATTTACTAAGAGAAGACAGATCTAGTACAGGACTTTGTCCAGCTATGATTTTTTTTTTTTTTTGGACAGTCATGGGGCTTGAACTCTGGGCCTGGGCCCTGTCCCTGAGCTTCTTAGCTCAAGGAAAGTGCTCTACCACTAGAGCCACAGCACCACTTCCTGTTTTCTAGTGGTTTAATGGAGATAAGAGTTTCATGGACTTTCCTGCCTGGGTTGGCTTTGAACTGTGATCCTCAGATCTCAGCCTTCTGAGTAGCTAGGATTACAGACATGAGTCACCAGCCCCTGGTCAGCTGAGATTTTTGACTGGGATTGTTTTGTATTTGTAGGTCAATTAGAATACAACTCTTATGACCTTAAGGATTTTTTTTTTGTTGTTGTTGTTGGTCCTGGGGCTTGAACTCTGGGCTTGGGTGCTGTCCCTCAACAATTCAGCTCAAGGCGGGCACTCTACCACTTAAGCCATAGCACTATTTCCGGTTTTCTAGTGGTGGTTTTCTAGTGGTTTATTGGAGATAGGAGTCTCACGGGGTTTTCTGCACCAGCTGGCTTTGAACCATGATCCTCAGATCTCAGCCTCCTGAGTAGCTAGGATTACAGGCGTGAGCCACCAGCGCCCGGCTGTTACGACCTTAAGTTTTTTACCCATGAATGTGTGATGTTCTCAAATGTACTTAAGTTGCTTTAATTTCTTCCAATGATGTTTTGTGGGTTTAATTGCAAATTTATATGAGTATAAGTTTACAAATTTATGTTTTGTTTTTTTGTTATAATTATTCCTAAATATTTTATTACTTTCAATGTCTTTATAAGCATAATTATTTTAATATTAATTTTTTGTTGCTTACCTAGGTATACATACAATTGATTTTCATCTGATTTTGTATCTTGCAAACTGCTTAAGCTTTTATTAGTTCTAATAGTTTGTTAGTTGATTCTGTAAGGTTCTCTAACATTTATGCCATGTATGCCATGGGATTGTTTTACTTGTTTCTTTCTGGATGCTTTTTATTTCATTTTATATTTTTCTTTGCTTTGATTTTCTAGAACAGTGTTGCACAGAAGTGTTGAGAGCAGGCATACTTGTCTTGTTCCTTGTCTTTTTGTTTTGCTTTGTTTTCTTCTTCTTCTTTTTTTTTTTTTTTTTTTTTTTTCTTTTGGTCCTTTGGCTTGAACTCTGGGCCTGGGTGCTGTCCTTGATCTCCTTTTTGCTCAAGGCTAGCTACCACTTGAGCCACAGCCCAACTTCTGGCTTTTCCTGTGATTAATTGGAGATAAGTCTTAGACTTTCCTGTTTGGGCTGGCATTGAGTAACTAGGATTGCAGGAGTAAGCCACCAGTGCTGGGCCATGGTTTTTTTTTTTTTTTTTGATAATATTTTAATTGATTTTTGAGCTAATTAAAGATAATAATAAATACATAGAAATATTAATTGATTTTTAGAAACAGAGTCAGTCTTTCATTGTGGGGATAAATCCTTGTTGTGTTGTGTAATCTGTTGTATGTGATGTTGGATTTAGTTGGTTAGTATTTTGAATCCATATCTGTAAAAGATACTGACTTGTAGTTTTCATGTGATAGCTTTAGTTGGTATTACATGGAACTGGCCTCATAAGTTTGAAAGTTGTCTTAAATCTTCTGCTTTTTGAGAAGAGTTGTTGGAAAATCAATATTTTTCTTTAAATGTTTGGTGGAACTCACCAGTTCAGCTATCTGGGTATGGGATTTTCTGTGGGTAGTTTTCTTTCTTTACTTTTATTGGTTTGTTAAAAAATTCAATTTCTTTTGTCAATGATTGTAGTTTTAATCTTTCTAGGAATTTTATCTTTATGTCTAAAAGGTGGTAAGTAATGTTTCTTTCTTGATTTTAAACATTTGAGTCACCATACCCTGGGGACTTCCTGATTTTATATAGAGAAACTGAGTACTTTAAACACTTGTTTGTCCTAAATTAATCTGTACATTTTTCTGTTAAATCCTGATAAATACAATGTATTGTTTTTTTTGTTAACAAAAGAGTAAATATACAAGAACGACCTAGAAAATTCTGAGGAAAATTGATAGGGGGAATACCCTAACTTATTAAAATGTATTATAAAATAGACATAAATTGGGAGCACTTATAAACATGGGTTCAAGAAGAAGAGACAAGCCTATAGGATAACTTCATTAGATTTTAGGCAGTGCTAAACATAGGAGGGTTTCTTTGTTATTGGTAGTTCTAGAGAAGATAAATATAAAGGAAAATTTTTCTCCTTCCTTCCTTCCTTCCTTTCTTTTTCTTTTTCTTTTTTGGTGGTTGTGGGGCTTGAACTCTGGGCCTGGGCGCTTGTCCCTCAGCTCTTCAGCTCAAGGCGAGCGCTCTACCACTTGAGCTACAGCGCCACTTCCGGTTTTCTAGTGGTTTATTGGAGATAGGAGTCTCACCATCTCTCCTGCCTGGGCTGGCTTTGAACCATGATCCTCAGATCTCAGCCTCCTGAGTAGCTAGGATTACAGGCGTGAGCCACCGGCGCCCGGCTTCTTTCTTTCTTTCTTTCTTTCTTTCTTTCTTTCTTTCTTTCTTTCTTTCTTTCTTTCTTTCTTTCTTTCTTTCTTTCTTTCTTCTCTCTTTCTTTCTCTCTTTCTCTCTTTCTCTCTTTCTTTCTCTCTCTCTCTCTCTCTCCCCTTCCTTCCTTTCTCTCTTTTCCTTCCATTCTCTCTCTTTCTTTTCTTTCTTTCTTTCATTCTTTCTTTCTTTCTTCCTCTCTTTCTTTCTTTTTCTGGCAGTACTGGAATTTGCTTGCACTTGGTTAGAAGCTGTGCTTGCTGCCATTTTTCACTGGTTATTTTAGGATAGGAGGCATATCTAACTGCTTCCTGATGTCATTGGGATCAAAGATGCATGCTACTATTTCAAATTTCACTTTTGGGGAGATGGAATCTCAGGGGCTTTTCTGCTGGGCTGGCCTGGCCCTGTGATCCTCACAATCTCAGACTCCCACGTAGCTTAGGATGTCAGGTTCATGCTCCTATGCTCTGGGATGAGAAGGAAGTCTTTCAGACTTTTCTGTCCAGGCTAGCCTTGAACCTTGATCCTCTTAAATTGCTTAAGTTTATAAATTTGAGCCACTGGTACCTGTCTAAAAATGAGAAATGTTTAATAGTTTTAGTGGAATTTCTACATGGCAGGTATATATCACTTCAATAGTTTGATGAACAGTGGGAACAAAGAAATTGAGAATTCAGATATTATACCTCTGCTCCTCAGAATGTACTTGAGTAACTTTCATGTATTATTTCATGTTCTAAGTAAAATGACTAGAATTTTTCTTCACAGAGAAGCAATAATATTATTTATATGAAAACACTAAGAGTTTTAATTTTTAAAAATGAGATTTCATTGAGTTAAATGAAAAGCACTTGAAGTCTTTATTTCAAATGAGATTAGTCTATATTTCAGCCTTTGACCTCTTTTCTGGTTGTGCCTCTGAACTGAACTCATCAGTGTTCTGTTGCTTTGAGTACAATCATGTTGACTTGAAATGAGAAGTATCTGATATTTGCTGAATGGAAGCAAAAACCTAAAATCATGAAAGTACTCATTGTGACTCACATCTTACCCAGACAGCCTGCTGTTTAAAATATGATTTCTGGTGTGTATTGGAGTCTCAGTCTTACGATTCTGTAATGAGATTGAGTGGGATTTCCTGTGAACACTCTGGGATGATAGACAGAAAGGTGAGGGCAATCATCACTTTTCATGCCTACCCTTGATAATATTTCCCTTCTGGCTGGGGGAGACTGAGAACAAATAGGACTTCGTGATGTCTAAGTTGTTAGTGTATGTTGGTTCCAGCTGAACAAACTGGAGGGTAATAATCAGAGAAGTGGAGATAAAATACATTAATGTAGGCTAAGGTATAGAAGATCTTAGGGGAAAACATCAAAATTTTATGGAGTGGTTGGACTATCTTATTTTACATCTTTCCATATATATAACTTTGTTTGCATATCCTTATTTTCATACTAGAGATGTAAAGATTACAGCAATTTAGAAATCTCAGTCATTAATTTTTTTCTTCTTTACATGATTCCAGCATATTTTTCAATATTTTTTGGTTCAGCAGGAGTTACAGTTCTTTTTCTTTTTTTTTGTCAGTCATGGGGCTTGAACTCTGGGCCTGGGTGCTATCCCTGAGCTCTTCAGCTCAAGGCTGGTGCTCTACCACTTTGAGCCACAGCACCACTTCCGGTTTGCTGTGGTTGGAGTTAAGAGTCTCGTGGACTTTTTCCTGCTGGGGCTGGCTTTGAACCATGATCCTCAGATCTGAGCCCCCTGAGTAGGTAGGATTACAGGTGTGAGCCATCAGCTCCCTGCTCTCTGCAATTCTTAAATGCTTTAAAATGCTTTTAAAAATTAAAAAAAACATATAAAACATGTATAAGTTAGAAAAATTACAAAATCTGTTAATGAACTTACTAAGTAGACATTATCATTGATCCTCAAACAGGAATAAATGACGAAGGTCATTACCTTTTTTTTTTTTTTTTTTGAGCTCTGGGCTTGGGCGCTGTCCCTGAGCTCTTCAGCTCAAGGCAGTTGCTCTACCACTTGAGCCACAGTGCCACTTCTGGTTTTCTGTGGTTATTTGGTGATAAGAATCTCAGACTTTCCTGCCTGAGTTGGCTTTGAACCCTGATCCTCAGATCTCAGCTTCCTGAGTAGCTAGGATTTCAGGTGTGAGCCAGTGGCGCCCTGCTCAAGTTATCTTTTATGTCAGGTAATCTTTTATGTGCGTGCATGTGTGTGTGCATGCGTGTGTGTGTGTGTGTGTGTGTGTGTGTGTGTGTGTGTGTGTGTTATGTGAGTACACTTGAGCTGAGATAGTATGTTTAATGACATTCTTAAATTACCTTTACTAGTAAAGGATGCTAAAATGCTGGCCATTTTGTTCTATACTTCCCAGTTGGGCTTAATTAGGTCAGAAACACTTATAGACATTTAAATTACAATAGGAAATCTATATGATCATTCATGCAAAAAATACTTGTAATTGTCATCCTTCAATAAGAAGTTTCATTAACAACATAAAGTCTCATGGCAAAACCTCTGAGTAGTGACTAAATTAATAGCAATTACATATTCCATTTAATTGAAAGGAAAGGAAAGGATTTGTTTCACGAAGGTGATTTAGATCTCAGAGTATTTTTTTCTGTCTCTATCCTTCCTTCCTAATTTCTTGTGCCAGTTTGAACTCAGGGTCTGAGCTCTGTCTCAGCTGCTCATTTTTTTTTAGATTTTTTTAATTTTTTTATTTTTTTGCTGGTCCTGGGTCTTGAACTCTAGGCCTGCGTACTATCCCTGAGCTTCTTTTGCTCAAGGCTAGTGCTTTACCCCTTGAGCCACAGTGCCACTTCCAACGTTTTCTAAGTAGTTTATTGGAGATAAGAGTCTCATGACTTTACTGCTGGAACCTTCATCCTTAGCTTTCAGCCTCCTGAGTAGCTAGGATTACAGGTGTGAGCCACTGGTGTCTACTCTTAAGTTTTTGTTTTTGTTTTTTTTTCCTTTTAAACTGAAGGCTAGCATTTTACTACTGAAGCCACAGCCCTGCTTCCATCTTTATAGTGGGTAATTGTTGATGAGAGTGTCAGGTACTTTCCTGCTTGGGCTGGCTTTGAACTGTGACTCTCAGATCTCAACCTCCCCAGTGGCTAGGATTACAGGTAGGAGCCAAGAGCACCTGGTTGTATTTTTGATTTTTAAGCTTTTATTAAAATGAGTTATCTTTTCAAGGAGATTCTGTCATTACGTTTCATTACTTTTTTTTTTTTTTGTGGTGCTTAGGAATGAACTCGGGACCCTGTATGTATAATGCTAAGTGTTCTACCATTGAGCTCACCAGCGCTCCATTCCACTCTGTATCTTGAGATGTAGTTTATGTGGTCTAGGCTGGTCTTAAAGTCCTGTACTGAAGTGATCTTTTTGTCTTAGCCTCCTGAGTTGCTAAGCCTATAGACCTGTATCACCACACATAGCTAATCCAAGTTTTCATTTTTTTTAAAAATTTAATTTAATTTTATTTGTGAACATACTGTACAGAGGAGTTACAATTACATGGGCAGGATAATGTGTACATTTCTTACCAAGCATTGCAGCCTCCTCCTTTATTTACCCTTCACATCCCTTCCCAGCCTCCCCCCTCCCCCCATCCCAATCTCCCCCCCCCCCCCCCCCCCCGCACCGACCGACGTTGTAAAGCTCATTTTGGACATGACAACTTGTACTTCTCATTGTTGCAACAGGTCCACCTGTATCCTTAAACAACTGGTTTTTCCCCATCTCTTCCACAAGTTATACTGACATCAAATATAGTGAAAGCAGGGGTTATACTGTGGGGGAGGGACATACAAAGCAACAAAGAGATAATCTTATAAATGCGTTAGAAACACATGCATGAAAGAAAAAAACATTAAAATACACATCTAAGGGTTCATTTTCCTGACATCACATTATCTGACCTTTTCCGCTTGACTCATACATATACTAGATATTACAAATCCAAGTTTTCATTTTTATTGTGTGTGCTGGTCCTGGGGTCCCTAAGCTTTTTTGCTGAACACGAGCACTCTGCTAGTTGAACCACAGCTCTACTTATGGCTTTTTGGTAGTTAATTAGAGGTAAGAATCTCATGGACTAACTACCCTAGCTAGGTTTGAATTGTAATGCTCATATCTCAGCTTCCTGAGTAGTTAGGATTATAGGTGTGAGCCACTGGCTCAGACTAAAGTCTACTTACTAAAGGCTAATCTCATCTAAAAATACCTTCACAGAAATATCCAAATGTGTCTAACCAAAACCAGAGTAGTACTGCTGGCCTAGTAGAGTTAACCTGAGTAGGCTGAAACCAGCAGGTGCCTGCTGTTGAAGGGCTTTAAACTGTCATACTTGCGCTTTTTGCTCCTTTTTTTTCTTTTAGCTTACAGAAAGGCAGTTTATTAACAGAAAATAATTTGAAGAGTTCGTGGCCTCCCTTCTTGGGGGTGCTGTCAGAGGGGATGGGGGTGGCATCCTCAATCCTCCTAGTCTTCATACCTGAGCAAGCAAGGGCTCTCTGAGGGCTGCCTGGGCTCTAGGTCAAGGGGTCTTGCCAGAAAGATTGGTGATGTGGACGAAGATGTTGTTGAAGGATGTAAAGATGTGGCAGACACCAAATACATTCTCTCCTTCAGCCACCTGTGGTCCAAAGCAGATGACCTGTTCTTTCTTTTCCTTCCCTTTGTAAAGTGACATTTCTGTGCGTTACCAGACTCCACCATGAGAAAGAAAGGGCACTTAAAATTTGTCTTCTAGTGAAGACAAATATTAAGAATACAATCTGGCCTTAGATAAATTTAAAACATTAGACTTTGCTGTGAAGATACAATCAGAAGAAAGCATTTAGGAAGTTAACACGTTCTTTTTCCTTTCTTTTCTGCTATTACCATAATTGGAAAACTTACTTTGCAGAAACATTATACTCTCAATTTTAAACATTTTGATTATCTTTGGCCTGGCTAAATTACCGTCTCTGCATTTTTGGGTAAAATGGAGTATGATAGGATCCCTGGTAGGAATTTGTTCACATTAATATGGCTCATCAGGGACATTATATTTAATTGGAGATCCTGCAGAATAGTAGCAGGAGGCTGAAGAGAATTATTTAGCATTAGCAATGGCTCGTCTGGGAGTTGTACACTAATCAAGGCACTGGAGTGGTAGCGGTGGGGATGATGGGAATTATGACGATTATGACATGTAAGCGTGTCTGCATGTGAACTGGACAGGCAATGAGTTAATCAAGAAGTATATTAAATGGCTCCCATGCTGATTCATTATTATCTACCATAGTGCCTGTCAGGTTGTGTATTTAAAAAATACAATTATTGCTGAATTCAATATGTATGTGAGCTGAATCAGCCATCATTCTTTGCTTTCAGTAAAATAATCTTAAGGGGCTAGGGATGTGGCTTAGTGGTAGAGGACTTAACTAACATGCATGAGGTACTGGGTTCAATTCCTTGGTACCACATAAATAAACCAAATTAAAAAAATCTTAAATTGACATACACATAAAGTTATATCACTGTTGATTGTGAGATTCATGTGGTACTTCTTTAGTACTTTAAAGTCTTTAGTTTCAGATTCATTTAAAAATGTTGTTTGCTTTGCCCTCACCTATATTCATTTTAATACTGTAATACGGTAGGTTATTTTCAATAGCATAAACAGTTTGGGTTAAAAATAAAATTTATGTATCTTTATTTTCCATGTTGAAAAAAATAATCTAGCATTTGAGAGGGAAATTAATGTTTAACACATGAAGTTACAGAAAAATCAAAGCATTAATCTTTTCCACCATCAAGACGCTTCAGAGCTGGGGTTGGGGTGGGAAGCGTCTTTGCTGTGGTGGGTGGTCTCTTGTGCCAGGTAGACCCATTCTGTGCCCAGCATGGTTAGAGCCATCTGTCATGAAACCATCAGCTAGAAATGCTAGAAATGTACATATTTTGGGGAAATGGAACTAATAAATTGAATTGCTTTTAGAAAACAAATTGAAATGCAGCATAAATCCATGAGCAAACTAGATTATTTTTGTAGACAAATTTACAGTTACCATACAGATGAACACCCAAGGTTTTTTTTTTTTTTTATTATAAGCACTGCCAAATTCAATAAAACTTTCTACGAAATGGAGACCTTTATATATTAACTTAATTAAAGCAATATTATGGATAATACTCCAAGTGTTAACCTGTAGGGGGTTGTTATTGAAATTCATTATCTATGGAGTCAGTGTTAGTGGTCAGCAGCAGCAGATTTCAAACTTGCAACCAAGACCCTCCCTTGGGAGCTGTGAGCTCAGCAGGTTAAATTGTCAAAACCCAGCAAAGCTTCTTAAAAGACTGATAGTTTAAGCCCCCTGGAGTTAAAGGTAAACCAATCATTCCAGTCAGGAAGGACTATGACTTTAGGAGCCAGGCAAAAATTACATTTAGACAGAGAAAAAAGGATTTATATCAGAGTACCTTCATGTATGAGTTATTTTGTTCAGTTATATGCTCATGTACTTTGTTATTTAACTTTAATAACATTCCAACTTTTTTCTTACCTTTTTTTTTTTTTAAACGTGGTCCTAGGGATTGAACTCAAGTTTTCTAGGCAAGGACTTAATACCTGAACCAAACCACCAACTTCAACTTCTTTTTTTTTCCCCTTAAAAACAAACAAACAAACAAACAAAAACTTTAGCAGGGTGCTGGTAGCTCACACTTGTAATCCTAGCTACTCAGGAAGTTGAGATCTGAGGATCTAGGTTAGAAGCCAGTCCAGGCAGAAAAGCCTGTGAGACTCTTATCACCAATAAACCCCTCAAAAACTGGAAATGGAGCTGAGGCTCAAAGTGGAAGTGTGCTAGCCTTAAGTAAAAGAGTTCAGGGAAGGACAGAGCCCAGATCCTGAGTTCAAGCCCACAACTGACAAAAAAACCCAAAAACCAAAAAAACACAAAAAACAAAAATAAATATCTCTCCAAACTTCAAGTGGTTGTACAAGGGAGTTGCCTTTTAACAAAGAAATTTATGAATATTATAAATACAATATGTTTTGATCAGTGTTACCCTTTTAACACTCTTACCTATTCCTTCCCTCATCTTTAATTTTGTAGGCTACACCTTGGTTTTGTCTGCTTTTCCCTGCCCTTTTCTTCTTTACTCTTTCCCCCTTGACCCTACCCCACCCTTTCCGAGTACCTACTCTCTGGTGTTTTATTTTGCCAAACGTTGATTTTGGCTTTCTAAGGAATTACACTGTTTGAGATCTCTCTTGAATCTACTATATTTCAGTTAATACATTTATATATACTTACATACTCCTGAACATATTTAGTTATGACTTTGGTAAGATAAATCTAGCTTCCACATCTAAGGGAAAACATATATCTTTTGTCTCTCTGGCCCTGACTTACTTCACTTAACATAATGTTTTCCAAGTCTTTCCATTTCTTTACAAATGGTATAATACCATTCTTTCTAATGGATGAATAAAATTCCATTGTGTATGTTTACCACATTTTCTTGATCCATTTGTCCATTGAGGGACATCTGGGCTGATTTTATACCTTGGCTATGGTGAATAGTGCTGAAATAAATATAGTTGTGTTGGTGGCTTTACTGTATCCTGGTTTGTAATCTTTTGGGTAAATGTCCAGGAATAAAATTGCTGGATCATAGGGTAGTTCTATGAGAAGATTCTCTTTAGCGCTTTAGCTCACTTATTAATTGCATTGTTGATTTTTGAGAGTTTATTTTTTTCAGTTCCCTGTATGTTTTGGATATTAGGCCATTATCTGATGTGTAGCTGGCAAAAATCTCCCATTCTGTGGGCTGTCTTTTTAGCTTGTTGGCTCTGTCCTTTGCTGGGCAGAAACGTTTTAGTTTGATGTAGTGCCTTTTATCAAGTCCTTCTTTGATTTGCTGTGCTTTAAGTTGCTTGTGGACTTTGTCCTTTATAAAACAGAAGTGGATGTCCTAAGACCTTCTGAAGATTTTGCTAATAATAAGAATTTTGTCCCTTCACTGATATTAAAATTTAAGATCAAAACAGTAAATATGAAGGTGTTTTGTTTCATTTATTTAAAAAATTTCTGATGGGGGTTGGAGAATGTCTTAGCTCAGTAGTAACTTGCCTAATGTGCATGATAGGCTCTGGGTTCAGTCCTTCCTCCCTCCTTCCCTTTCTCACATCCTTCCTGTCTCCCTCCTCCCCTCCTTTTCATAACACATTTGGTATATTTAAATTATAGTTTTAAAGGGAACAAATTTCAATGTTATTAGTACCTGCTGGTATATAATTATGGTTTTATTTATTTCTGTAAGTATTTATGAAGGATTGGAAATAGTATCTTACTGAAAAAGTAATGAAATATTTGAAAATACAACCTGACTTTATTCTGATGGTTCAGTGTTCATAAGGCCAACTTAACTGGTCTATTACAATATCATGAAGATTCTTGAGGGAGAGAATATCATTCTAAATAGTATTGTATTTACCATTTATTGAATGATCACAATATCACTAATCGAGTATTTATGGTATACCAACAAAGCACATATTTTTGAAAGTGTACTTTTTTTTTTTTTTTTTTTTTTTGGTCGGTCATGGGGCTTGAACTCTGGGTCTGGGCGCTGTCCCTCAACTCCTCATCTTAAGGCTAGTGCTCTGCCACTTGAGCCACAACACCACTTCCGGTTTTCTGGTGGTTAGTTGGAGATAAGAGTCTCATGGACGTTCCTGCCTGGGCTGGCTTTGAACTGTGATCCTCAGATCTGAGCCTCCTGAGTAGCTAGGATTACAGGCTTGAGCCACCAGTGCCTGGCTTGGACTTTTTATTTTTATTGACAGTATGGTCTCAGGGTCTCAAGCTTACTAATCTTGGTTGCTCAGCTGATGCTCTACCACTTGAGCCACATCTCCGGCCCTGGTTTTTGCTGGTTATTTTGGAGATGGAGTTTCATGGACTTCTTTGCCTTGTCTAGCTTCCCAACTATGACTTTCAGGATCTCAGCCTCCCAAGTATTTAGGATTACAGGCATAAGCCACTGGTAGGAGACAAAGGGGCTATTATCATTATTTTAGAACAAAGAAATTAAGACTTACAGATTAAAAAAAAATGGGTGCTAAAACTTTTGTAATATCTAACTCTTAAATTGTATTCTTTTTTCCTTGTTTCATGCTGCTTTCCATAAAGGAGAACATGTCTTTCTTTGCAAACAAAAGTTTTTATTTGTTTATTGTGCCAGTTCTGGAGCTAGAACTCAAGATCTCTGGGTATTGTCCCTGAACTCTTTTGCTCCAGGCTAGTGCTCTACCAGTAGAGACATAACTCCACTGCTGGCTTTTTTGGTAGTTAATTGGAGATAAGAATCTCAAGGGCTAGCCGGGCACTGGTGGCTCACGCCTGTAATCCTAGCTACTCAGGAGGCTGAGATCTGAGGATCGCGGTTCAAAGCCAGCCCGGGCAGGAGAGACCATGAGACTCCTATCTCCAATAAACCACCAGAAAACCGGAAGTGGCGCTGTAGCTCAAGTGGTAGAGCGCTCGCCTTGAGCTGAAGAGCTGAAGGACAGCGCCCAGGCCCAGAGTTCAAGCCCCACGACCGACAAAAAAAAAAAAAAAAAAAAAGAATCTCAAGGGCTTTCCTGCCTGGGCTGACTTTGAACTGTGAGCCTCAGATCTCAGCCTCTTGAGTAGCTAGGTATACAGGTGTGAGCCACTGATGCCTTGCTTTGAAGTTTATTATTTTGAAAGCTGTATTTTTGTTAGTGCCTTTTGGGAGCCAGGTGCTGTATGGACTGTAAGTAGAAAAGAAAGCAAGAGTGTGTTTTGTTTCATGGCACTTATAATCTAATAGTAGAGCTAGATATGGGACTAAGAAAACGTATAAATAACTGTAAAGTTTGTGGTGTTATGAGGGAACAAACCAGTTGTTTACAGAAAATCTTGGGGGGATGGATTCTTCTTCTTTATTAATATAGGAATCAAGGAAATTCACTCTGAGTTTATAAAACAAACTCAGAAGTGGAGACTGACGAGTCAGCTGTCAGCCACAAAGTTAAGTAGGCAAGCAGGATAGCATGTACAAAGGTGCTGAGCCAAGGCTTGATTATATCCAATTCTTTCCACTAAAACAATTTCTACCATTACTAGTAACTTCTTCATGTGAAACCAGTGGACTTTCCCCCATCTTGTGTTTAATTTCTCAGCAGTGTTTGACAGTGGTGATTATCTTTCTTCATTTTATCCCTTGCTTCAGTGATATCTTAATCTCCTGATTTCCTTTCTACTTCTGTGGCTCTTTTCTGTATCTTTTATGTGGCAGTGATTCAAGGGTTCATAGTAGGTGCTTATTCATTCTGTTTCTCTCTCTTGCCTGCATTCTTGCTCTTCTTTTTTCTAAACCCTATTCCTGAAAGATCTTATTCTCTTTTCACTTCCATTTCTGTAGTTTTAATTAATTCTAGACTCCTAATTATTCCTTCTTCCCTTTTTTCATTTTATTTGTAATTCATGAACAAGTCATTCATTATCTTAAGTAATTTTGAAACCTAGTCACATCTCTTTAATTATTACTTTCTAATCTAGAGGAAGCCTCAGTACTAGTAACCTGTCTCTGACTCTATTTTATCTGAGGAAGGAAAGCATGATAGGTGAATAAAAGACTCCTAAAAATTTCAGTTTCTAAACTCGGAGACCTGCCTGTGAATATTACCTTATATTGCATGAGGATTTGCAGATGTGATTAAGAATTTTGAGACGGGAACACTATTTTGGATACTGCACAGCTTGATGAAATCAAGGCTCTTTCTGAGAAGGAGACAGGAGAGTCAGGGTAGTGGTGAGGATGAGTGAAAACAGGAGAAAGAAGCTGCAGTTATATAAGAAAGGAGACCTGAGTCAAATGATGGAGAAAAAAAAGCAAGAAATGGGTCCCTGCATAGACTTCATCTTGCTTTCAGAGCTATAAGACGCACATCTGATTTTTGCTATCCAGATTGTAAGATGATAAAATTGCCTGGTTTCTAACCACTGAGGTTTTGTTTTGGTAGTTAATTGGAGATAAGAGTCTCATAGGCTTTTCTGCCAGGGCTGGCTTTGAACTGTGATGCTCAGATCTCAGCCTCCACAGTAGCTAGGATTCTAGGTGTGAGCCACCAGTGCCTGGTGCATTAGATTTCTTAATGTGTTTTACAATGTTGGTTTGTTAGCTCCTTTTCGTGTGTGTGTGTGTGTGTGTGTGTGTGTGTGTGTGTGTGTGTGTGTGTGTGTGTGTGTGTGTGTGTGTGTGTGTGTGTGTGTTCACTTTCAAGCGTCATTATGACAATGTTACATTCTTGGAATCTGACTTATTACTTGGTTAGGTTACAAGGTCTAGCCTGTATACTAGGACCATTGTTTTCCTAGCTCTGGAAACCTAACTGTAGTTATCCATCTGAATTAGGGCATGTTACTTTGCTACTTGTTCCTGCTGTTTTCTTCTAATTGTCCATAATGTTATTTTCCAGGTTGGAGTAACAAAGGAAAGAGGTCTATTAGGTATATTTCAGGAAGGTGGTATAGGAGCTAACAAAACAAAACTCTAAGGTGGTGGATTTACATGAACTGTTCATCTCATTTGGAGTCTATATTAAGGGAGAGAGGCTTAAACTCAGGTGATGTATCAGATAACAATCAGTGATTTCCATCTTCACTTATTCAGTAAAACACTGCAGAACACACTTTACAGGGTGGTGTATCCAGTAGAAGGGTAGGGACCTTGTGTGTCTGTGTTGAGAGTGTTGAGTTTACATAACCTTACAAAAAGTATTTTCAGTGTCTTATTTTGTAAACAAATATTTAGTTGCTTCCAAGTCTTCTATGAATCACTCAGATTAGTTTCCAAGTCTGCTGTATTCCCTAAATGGATATTCGATATTTACTAAAGGGGCCTTTATAATTAAACCTGGCAAAGTACCCTCAGTGAACTATTTTAATTAAGTGTTATGGATCCCGAGGCTGCACTGATGTAGTTCAGCTGGGATGCTGAGAGTATGAACACTGGAGTTCAGTTTTAAAACGACACCAAGTTTTGAAGGTTTCACATATAGATGGTCCCTGACTTCTCATTGTTTAGCTTACAGTTTTTTTTTTTAACCTTACAGTGGTATAGAAGTAACACATAATCAGCAGGGTCTGTGATTCAAATATTGAGTTTGGGTCTTTTACAAGGTTAATGCTATGAATGTATCATCCTTTCCCCTGATGCTCTACAGTGTTAGGAGTCCTCTTTTAGTCCCTAAATCCTGAGAAGAAACAACCCACACTACACGTATACCCTTGTAGCTGAGGTAGGAGGTGTAGTTTAGATGCTGTGGAAGTTTGTATCTGGAATGTTTCCCAGAGGCTCAGATGTTCAACACAGTTCCTGGCTTGCACTGTTGGCAGGTGGTGGAAACTTTAAGAGGCAGGACCGAAGTTTTCCTGTACCTTTGGGAGGGGTGATGGGACCCTAGCCCCTTCTCTTCCTTTCTTTTGGTTCTGGCCATGGGGTGAACAGTTCTCTCTAACACATGCTCCCCACTCTGATGTACTATGCTGCCACCTGTCCAAAGCAATGGCCAATTGGTCATGGATGGAAACCTTCAGACTATAAACAATACAACAAAATAACAACAACAAATAACTACCTACAAACTTGAGCACTGTCCCTCAGCTTTTTTGCTCAGGGATAGTCCTCTGTTGCTTGAACTACAGCTCCACTTCTGGCTTTTTGGTGGGTAATTGGAGATAAGATTCCTGGGAATTTTCCTGCTAAGTCTTTGAATCTCAATCCTGAGATCTCAGCCTCTTTAGTAGCAAGGATTACATGGGTGAACCATTGGCACCTGGCTAACGAGGTATTTTTATTGCATTTAGAGGTCAGTTTGTCATGGTGGGGAGGACTTGGTGGAAGAGTAGTGTACACTGTGGCAGCCAGGAAGCAGACAGGAGAGGACCTGGGGACATGATATCCCAGAAGAGCCACTGCAGTGATCTATTTCTGCCAGATAAGTCCCAAAATAGTGTCACTAAGCATGGTAAGGCTCAAATGTCTAAGTCCAACACAGGTACCTCTGTGAGGGACATTTCACATTCAAACCATAATGCCAGGAAGAGACTATGATCTTTACCTGATAAGTGATTATTGGAGAAGGACTGAAATATAGTCAGAGATGTGGTTGCTAGAATTGTTAGCTTTATTTAGAATTAAAAACAGACCAAACAAATTTCCAGCTTTCTTTGGTGTTGTTTCCATTCCCTTCACACAGTTTTTCTTTGGTAGTACTATTTATCTCCCTCCCCTCCTTGCCTTCCTCTCCCCTTTTCTGTCTTTTGCTGGGGATAGATGAAAGTCATGGTTTTAGCGGGTGCTGGTGGCTCACCCCTGTAATCCTAGCTACTCAGGAAGTTCACTCACTCTTGCATAAGTTAAAAATTAAGAATCTAGAGAGACATTTGCCTTTAAGGATGGTGGATTATACTTGAATCCCAAATGTTTGGTGTGCAGCCTCTTGGAGTGGAGTAGTTGTGGTTTTCTGAGAGTTCTGCTTTTGAAGTACTGTTATGTCTCCCTTAAGTGATCTTTTCATGCAAGACAGTGATCACATAAGAATTGGGGCTGTATCCAGAATATGGAGCAGGCATCCTTGTCAAGAAATGTTAATGTGTGGAAGTTTTAAGTGTTGTTCAGTACTTCATCACTATTTAGCTGGGTCGGGTAGGGACAAAACTAACACTTACCCAGCTTAGATCATTGGTGCTCACCAAAGAGTTACAAAAAGAATTTGGGACTTATGTAAGACCAAGTTGGCCCCAGCTCATCATTTATGAATCCACAGTACCTGGCAGTCTTCTGAGATTTCTGTAGTCAGTATATTCTTTCCTTTTCCAGGTGCATCTTTCCAGCACTTAGTTTTTTTTCCACCATCAGTGATCCCCCTCTCTGCTTCTATCAGAGGCTTTCCTGTCTCTTCATAGATAAAATAGAAACTTTGAAGGTTTAGACCCTTTAATCTCCCTAAATCCACAAAGTGATCTGCATTTATACCCATTCTTAGCATTCTCCTGCTATTCCAAAAAGGGTGCTCCAGATCCTACAACCCTGCTTTTTTTCTTTTAAAGCCTAGCTGGTATTTTATATATATCTATATATCTATATCTATATATCTATATATATCTATATCATATATATAATATTTATATATAATTGTGTTATATATTTACATATTATATATTATATTATATATTTATATATTATATGCCCTACTGTCCCGCATACCTGTTATTGCTTGTCAGAAACCTTTTACTGTGAAATATTCCATATCTCAGGTGTTTTAAACTTTTAACCTCATGTAGCTTCTCAAAGGCATCTCTTTATTTTTTTTTTTTCCGCCTTCTAAGTTAATAATAGAAACAGAACAAACCCAAATCATATCTCTGTTATCGCTCTGCCTCACCTGGCCTTTATATTCACTTATCAGTAGTCCCTATCTAAACCACACAATACCTACCTTTGTTTCTTCCTTTACTACTGTATATCACACTCCTTTCTTTGTGATTGGGTATCTGCCAGACATATAGACCTGCCTTTTACAGAGGGTTTGCTTAAGACTTGGTGCCTGATGCCCCTCTTTTCTTCCTTACTTTTCTTTAATTCTTCTACAAGGACTCTGCCTATGAGATACAGTCCTGGCTCAGTTGTTTTGTTTGTGGGTGATGGTCCTAGGACTTGAACTTAGGGTCCTGGGTGCTGTCCCTGAGCTTTTTTTTTTTTCTCAAGGCACTACCACTTGAGCTACAGCTCTACTTCTGGCTTTTTGGTAGTTTATTAGAGATAAGAGTCTCACAGAGCCAGGTACTGGTGGCTCATGCCTGTAATCGTAGCTACCCAGGAGGCTGAGATCTGAGGATCGAGGTTCAAAGCCAGTATGGGAAGGAAAGTCCGTGAGACTCTTTATCTCCAATAAACCACTAGAAAACTGGAAATGGTGCTGTGGCTTAAGTGCTAGAGCACTAACTTTGAGCTGAAGAGCTGAGGGATGGTGCCCAGGCCCAGAGTACAAGCCCCATGACCACCACCACCAACAACAAAATGAGTCTCACAGACTTTTCTGCCTGGGTTGGTTTTGAACCATGTTCCTCAGCCTCTTGAGTAGCTAGAATTACAGGCGTGAGCCACTGGTACCCAGCATAATTCCTAGTTTACTCTATGAGAACATTTTTCTAGTTAAACAAAAGAATGAAAAGTTAGATAAGCGATAACCATGTAAAAGTGTTGAAAAGATTGTAGTTATAGTATTGTTAAGGTCCTTACGTTCTATTTTACTTTGATTTGTTTGTTATAGAAATTTTGGTCATCTAAATACATAGTGTGTATATGTAAGTGCTAATTTCTTATCTTCCATACAGCTGTCAGTTGCAGATACATAATGAAGACTGAAAAGATTTCATTTGGTATAGTTGAGTTTTTACCTCAAAGACTAGTAGCCACCCAAAAGACAGTGTTTTTCATAATTAATTGATTACAATTTATTAAATAAATTGCCATATAAATAATAAGCTTTTAGCATATAACACTGTAGTAAGGAGATTGAAAAAAGAAATTAAAACATAGTTTCTGACTTTTAGAATCTTATGATTTGGTGGAGTAAATAAATCATAAGGAAAATCATTTACAAAGCATGTAACAGGAGATTGTTGGGTAGCATGCAATTAAAAGGCACTATGTAAGACAAGTAAGTTATATAAAATAAGTATGTATTTAACTTTATTTTGTTTCATTATCCTCTCCCTTTTTGTTAGTATAAGAGTTTGAACTCAGGGCCCTGTGTGGCAGGTGTTCTGTAGCTAGGGCCCTGCCCTCACCTTGACTTTGAATAGTAACTATCCTTACTTACTTGGCTAACACATTCTTTATAAAGGATCATTAAATATTCAGTTTCTCCTGTATAGAAAACAAACTAAAATCCACAGCCATAATGGCTAACCAAAGTTGTTAATAATGGGATACGAAATGGACAGAGGATAGTAGAGGAGGCCATTCTGGTCTGCAGGCAGGGGGAACTTAAGGTTGGGAATAAGCCAGGCAAAGAGAAGTGGAGGAGAGAGCCTTCTTTTGAACACAGAAATATTTAAAAGCCTTTTGTAAGCATGGCTGCCTTTCTTTGCAATTGATGTTACTAAATGAATTAGAGTGTGTATATTGAAGCATTTTATATTGAGGTAATTGATCTGCAAACTCCTTGGATAAGTATTTTTTAGCTTTCAATGCACAATGTGTTTAATTAGAAAATATTTTTGGAATTGATGAAAAATTCTGAGCTTTCTAAAGACTACATTTCTTTTCTTTTTCTTTTAGGTTTCATTTAAACAAAATAGCTTTTCAAAATTACTTCCAAGACTGTGAATTAGAGACAAGTATACTTAAAAAAATTAAATCTTTTGGTTAGGGATAAGTCATACATGTTCAGGTATATGTTTATACTCTAGTCCTATATATCTGCTTTGTAAAATAATTACAATCGGATTGTGAGTTCATTGAAGTGGAAAACTTAGGAAAAGCCAGTTCAAAAATAATACTAATCCCTTCATCATTTTAGAAGAATAGATTGATTTTAGAATTAAAAAACTTTATTCTCAATATTGGATGACTCCCTATACTCTGTTAAGCAAAAATAAATAGATTTAAAATGTTGTCAAGTGAGTAGTCTGAAAAATGGAGTATACATTACTGAATGCTGAATAGGTTTAGGACTTAATACACATATCAGTTCTTTTAGAAATAAATGCAAAATGGACAAAGCGCGAATGTGAGAGTATTTAAATGGTTCTCAAGATTTTCTGGTTCATGTGTTGTGATATTGAACTCTTTGGTCCTAGGCTTTAATTTGTGCCTGGTGCTGACCTGATGCTGTGCAGGGACACTCACTGCATCCCTCCATTCAGTCCCTAATTATCCCAACTTCCTGGGGAGCTTGCTTAGAACTGGGCATGAGTGCTTCTTATTAAAATATTGGGCTACCCTGGATACATGTAACACGGTAGTATTTGATATCAGCTTTATAGATGAACAAAATAAGAGATGAAGTTGTTTGCTGTGATTTTACTAAATAGGTGGAGGGTATTATGGAAATCATTTGGTTAGACAATGGATTAAGCTTGTAATGAATGAAATCATTGGTAATCCAGTTCCTGTGCCTTTTTTGCATTGTTTTTTTTAAATGCATATTCAAAAAATATGACTATGATGATATGTGAAATAATCAGATTTGCTGTTTTATATATATTTGTGGATGATCACAATTCTTTTTTGCTGAGAGCATCTGTTAATACGGGAATTTGTCTCTTCAGGTTCATGTGAAAATGGCCGATGAGGCCGTCTGTGTTGGCCCAGCTCCCACCAGTAAAAGCTACCTCAACATGGATGCCATCATGGAAGCCATTAAGAAAACCAGGGCCCAAGCTGTGAGTCTGAATGAACCTATCTACTGCAGCTGTTTCATATGTAGTGAGCAGAAAGCTAGAGTTTGTGTTAAAAAAAATAAGAAAGAATGATTGAAAATGCTGTTGCAGTTAGTTCATGTCACATGAGTTAAATGTGGCTGAATTCGCTACTGGAAATCAAAGGCTTTGTAGCATCTGGCAGTCTTGGTCGCTGATCCTGCAGGTGGCTGCTGGATTCAGCTTTCACACCAGGGAGCAGTTTCAGTTCATTTCCAAATTTGCTAGGAAAAAAGAAGTCCCAATTAGTTTTGAGTATTAACTCTTTCAGTGTAATAAGAGAATTAAGAAGAAAACAATTCTGTGTTATAAACAGGATCCAAGAAACCCTGTTTATATTCCATTTTAATCATTTAAAAATTATGTACACATAGGTACATTGGAATAAATAAAAGCAGTATATTTGCTAATTATTTTACTTTGTTAGTGTCAATAAAATGCCCATACCTTACATTGATAAATCAAAAATTTTCCCCACCTCTAATCTGACTTGAATGCAGTAGACACACCTAGGAGAAACCTGTTTCTGACATCAGGAATAGTTCTTTTTTAATTTTAATATCAGAGAACTAATTACATAGACTGTTGAAAACTATGTGGCGTTATCTGTACAATTGGATGGAAGTAGACAACATTGGCAATTAGCCTGAATGTTTCTATTAGAATTGACATTTCTTTTGAAAGAATGTTTTTTAGTTATGTGTTTAAATAAAACTCTGAATTTATAAATTCATAGATGTTTACAGTTTATTAGTGGGAATGAAAATCTTATAACCTTTTAATTGTAGCTTGTGAGAATGCCATTTCTAGTTGAATGTGTTTGTAAAATAAAATTGGTGGAATAAAATTCTTCCTATGGTGCAGTATTTAAAATTTTTCTGTAATATGTATATATAGTTATGTAGCTATTCCTAAGTTATGGTATTGGCTTCTTAAGAAATTTGACTTTCCTTTTAGCAGACTTGTTTTAATAGAAATGTGTTTAATACCGTTTGATATTGGAGTACCTAAATTTATGTCTTGCTTTTGTTGTACAGTCAAAAATTACTTGATCAGAACAGAATGGCAGAATTTATAGTAATGTGGCTTGTAGCGGGCAGATAACATAGTAGTTAATTAATGATTAAGTTTGTGAAAAGGGGAAAAATGGATAATAGAAGAAGAAAAATTAGGACTACAAAGTAAGAGTAAGCCCAAATTCAAACCTCCATTCTAGTTTAGTTTGACAGAAAAGGCTTCTATGTTGGCTGAGTATCTTAGGCTATTAGGTGAGTTTTGGGAAATAGCAGTTTCTGGTACTGTAGTAAAAATATGGGAATTCAGAATTATTCATTCATCTTGCCAAAGGTTTTTGTAGTGTAATTCTTTGACCTACCAGCTTCTGTGAAATTATCCAAAGTTGTTGGTTAGAATTTTCCTCAAAAAAAGTAGCATGGGGAGTTTTGTGCTGAATATTGTAGACAAATCAAGTATGGTGCTGATTATAGCTAGAAAAAAAGGAGCAATTTGATTTGTACCCAGGTATGGAAGTTAGAGCTGATCAGTAAGAGAGAGAAGGAATCTTATTTAAGGACTCAACCACTTAACAAAATACTGTACTGTACGTGTTTTATATGGATTTTGCAATATAAAATTAAAATATTTTGTTTGGATTTTTAAGGTGCATCCAGGTTATGGATTCCTTTCAGAAAACAAAGACTTTGCCAAGCGTTTGGTAAGTTTAGAACGAAGTAGAAACTATTAACTAATTCTAGAAAGCAGTACAGTAAGGTAATTTCTTTTTCTCTTTCTTTCTTTCCTTTCTTTTTTTCTTTCCTCCCTCTCTCTCTCTTCCCTCTCTCTCCTCCCTCTCTCTCTCCTCCCCCTCTCTCTCTCCCTCTCTCTCTCCTTCTCTCTCTCCCTCTCTCTCTCTCCCTCTCTCTCTCTCTCCCTCTTCCTCTCTCTCTCTCCCTCTCCCTCCCTCCCTCCCTCCTTCCCTCCCTCCCTCCCTCCCTCCCTCCCCCCCCCCCCCCCCCTCTCTCTCTCTCTCTCTCTCTCTCTCTCTCTCTCTCTCTCTCTCTCTCTCTCTCTCTCGTGCAGGTCCTGGTGCTTAAACTCATGGCTTGGGTGCTATCCCTGAGCTTCTTTTGCTCAAGGCTTAGCATTCTACCCCTTAAGCCAGAGCTCTACTTCTTCTTCTTCTTCTTTTTTTTTTATTGTGAAAATACGGTACAGAGGGGTTACAATTACATGGGCAAGATAATGAGTCCTTTGTTTCCCCTTCCCATCCCTTCCTAACCTCCCCCTGCCTCCCCCCACCCAATTCTCCCCACCCCACCCCCACCAAAGTTGTAAAGTTCGTCTTCTTCTTCTTCTTTTTTTTGTAGTTTATTGGTGATAAGAATCTCATGGAATTTTCTGCCTAGGCTGGGTTTGAACTGTGATCTTCAGATTTCAGACTCCTGAGTAGCTAGGTTTATAGGCATGAGCTACTGGCTCCTATCTTGCAGTGAGTTTTTAAAAATGTGAATAGTGACAAATTAAAGAATTGTAACCAATTATATGAAAAGTGAAGTTGTTTATAATTACTTAAAGAGTAATTATAAAAATGGGAGGGTTATAAAATAGTGAAGTTTTAAAATAATACTTAGAATAATTATAAAAATGGAAAAGTTAATTACCATTATACCTAGTTTATTATATATTGCATGGTCTTTAAAAATCAGAAACCTGAGTTGGTTTTTGTTTTGTTTTGTTTTTTTTTTTTGGTCAGTCATGGGGCTTGAACTCTGGGCCTAGTCACTGTTCCTCAGCTCTTCAGCTCAAGGCTAGTGTTCTACCACTTGAGCTACAGCACCACTTCCAGTTTTCTGGTGGTTAGTTGGAGATAAGAGTCTCATGGACTTTCCTGCTCGGGTTGGCTTTGAACTGCGATCCTCACATCTCAGCCTCCTGAGTAGCTAGGATTACAGGCATGAGCTACCAGTGCCTAGCAAAACTTGAGATTTTTAAATATACATGTAACATTGTATGGTGATAATGATTTAATTATGATTATGGAAAATGAAGTTGGAAGTAAGATTCTACTTTTCTCCTTTTGTTATAAATTTGTAAGATAAAATTTTACTGCTTCTATTTTGGCAAAAGTGTTTTCTTAATGATCTGAGTATTCTAATATTATCATATGGATTAGCTAAAGTAGCCTGTATTGCTATTAAACTGATTTTAAAGTGTATTTAAACTAAGTTTAAGAAAATACTAAACGAACTTTACACTTTAGGGTTGGGGAGAGGGAGAAGTTGGGGAGGTGGGGAGGGAAGGAATGATAAGGAAAAAACAAAGGAGGGGGTAACAATGCTCGATAGGAAATATACTCATTACCTTACTCATGTAACTGTAACCCTTCTGTACAGTATCTTTACAATAAAAATATATATTAAAAAAGGAAAATACTAAAGCTTTAGAACTTAGGTACTAAAAAATGATATTTTTATATTTGTGAATGTTGTGGTGCTTATATCAGCTATACAAGATGTTAAATTGTCTTTTTTTGTTTCAGAAGTTGCTTTTTTTTGTCTTTCTTATTCTACTGTTAATTTTTTTTTCTTTTTGGTACCTTGTATTTTATTCTGTGGATTCAAAGTTATTTGTAAATATCATTTTCTAAATGATTAAAATCTATAAAGTTAACATAATCATAGACTTTTAGCTTTCATATATTTTGGCCAACTTTATGATTTCAAAACAAGGATGTAAAAAGGTGTCTGGAGTAAAAAGCTTAGGTGGAAGGATGCAAGTTGGATTATAATGCATATTCCAAGTTTTTGTGTGTATATATATACTCTCTTAAAATTTTTTCTTAGAATTTTGACTGAACTTATAAAAGTGGTTTGAATATACTGTTTATACTCACTTAAATGTTCATGTTAATATTACCTATTAAGCTTAAGTTTTTTAAAACAAATTACTATTATAGAGGTGATGATATACAGAGGGGCTACAATTACATTAGTCAGGTAACGAGTACATTGCTTTCATACCGTGTTGTCTGTTCCCTCATGCTCTCCCATTACCTGCCTTCCAGCTCTACCCACGAGTTATATAGTTCATTTTCATCAATGTCCAGTGTACTCCACTGATGCATATTTTCACACTTTTTCCTCGTATTCTGTGCCCCCCCTCACAGATAAGTATGTGTATACACCATATCTAAGGTAAAGAATACAGAATCATCAGAAAAAGAAAAAAACAAAAAAGTCCTTTGTTTCCTTATCTTAGGAGTTTCAGTGTATATATTATATACATATGAAGAGGCTCTTGGGTATTGTACCTTTGAGATTCTCTCCTAAGACTATCCTCTTTTGGTTTCACTGTATGTGAGTATCTAGAATCCTGTGTAATTTGTCATATCCTAGTGCATGTTAGATCTAACTTCTGTGTCTCAGAGAGAATATGTGCCTTTTGTCTTTCTGATATTGGCTTACCTCACCATCAAATATAAATGATAGCTTTGTTGGGTACACCAGTTTGGGTTGGCAGTTGTTTGGTCTTCAGGGCTTGGATTATACCATTCCAGGCTCTCCTTGCTTTGAGTTTGTGTGGAGAATCTGATTTTTTTTTCTCCATTGTAATACAACTCCTTCTTTGATTTTTCAGCATTTAAAATCAATTCCCTGCTTTTTAAGTCTCATGTGTCTAGTAATGTTTCTTCTTGGATCCTGTCTACTGGGGGTTCTGTTTGCTTCTGTCAGGTGGGTGAGATTTTGTATCTTAAGATTGGGGAAGTTCTCTGTTATTATTTTACTGAATAGATTTTCCCATGCTTTTAGTATGGAATTCTTCCCCCTCATTGATCCCTACTAGGCATATATTTGATTTCTTGTTGCTTGAGTCTGCCAATTCTTGGATATCCCTTTAGTAAGTTCTGAGTGTTTTTTTAATATACCTTTGACTTTTTATTCCTGCTCTTCTGTTTTATCCTCAGCTCCTATTCATTTATGTAGGCATTCCACTGTGGTTTGCAATATGGAAATTGAACCTTTTATGCTTCTGAGATCATATCTTACAGTGTTAATTTTGTCTTTTAATGAGGGGGATAACATTTCTATTTTTATCTCCATATATTTTTGGGAGTCCTGGATCATCTTTGTCATTTCTTCTTTATACTCTTCAGATTGTTTTTGCATTTCCTCTTTTATATCTTTGGCCAAATCTATCATCAATTCTTTTTTTTTTTTTTTTTGCCAGTCCTGGGGCAAAAACTCAGGGCTTCTTTTGCTCAAGGCTAGCACTCTACCACTTAGACTACAGTTCCACTTCCGGCCTTTTCTGGTTATGTGGTGCTGGGGAATCAAACCCAGGGCTTCATCCATGCTAGGCAAGCACTCTACCACTAAGTCACATTCTCAGCCCTGTCATCATTTCCATAACGGCTCTTTTTGTCATCCGTCTCTTCTTCACTCTCACTGGGGTCCTTCACTGGATTGTTGTTGGCTTTTGGATTTGGTTTGTTTTCGTGATTGTTCATGAATCTTGTCTTTCATTGTGATTTATGCATTTGGGATGGTCAGGGCTGTGGCCTGATCTTGGCCTGCTTGTGCCTGACAGGTGGTATAGCTCGTGCTTGGCCTGAGCTAGCTCACACCAGGTGAGTTAGCTCATGCTTGGCCCTTGGGCCAGCGAGTGCTTGTGGGCACACCCTTGACTTGCCTCGGGCGAGTTCTCTGCCAGCTGGAGGGCGCTTGGTCTGGTCTGCAGCGGGAACTGGGAAGGCTAGATTCAGACCTCCAGGATGGGCATGCGCTTTGGAAGAGGTGGGCTCCCATGGTTGTGCAGGAGTTTGTCTACACTTGGACCCCTAGTTGGTTCTCACCCCTTAGGTGGCCGGCACTTGGCCACTGGCTTGTTTGTGCATGCTTGGTTTGCCCCCAGGCCAGCTAGCTCTCCACCAGCAGTCGAGTGCGTGGTACAGTCTGCAGCAGGGGCTGGGAAGGCTACAGTCAGGTCTTCCGGATGGGCATGGGGCTTCAGAAGAGGTGAGATCTGGCGGGTGCGCAGGAGTTTGTGCTGTTTCAAACTGGTTTCCCTGCTGACAGCCGGAGCTGTGGGGGATGCAGGGCCCTAGCACCCTTCCAGGGGGGGTCCAGGTGGCCTCCTGCGGGCAGCCAGCAGATGGGGTGGGAGGGCCTGAGGCAGGCCCTGGCCTCTCTGGCTGGCCTCTTCAAGTGCGGTGCCCCTTCTTGGGCAGGCGGGAGGGGTCTGTGGGTCCCATCAGAGCTGGATTCGCGTGGGTGGGGTCCCTGGCGGGGTACTCCCCGATCCTGGCGATGGTTGTGGGCCGGGGCCGCGCTGTGGGAGAACTCGGGGCCTGGACGTGGCGCTGCCACACGGCTGTCTGGGCGGGCGGGCAGGCGCTGTGGGTGCTGTGAGTCCGGATGCTACAGTCCCCGCAGCGGGGGGGGGGCAGGGCCCGGGGCGGGGTGGGGGCGGGCTCCCTGCGGGTCTCCGTCCTTGTGTGTTCCCCTGACTCTCTGTTTGTGTGTATATTTGTTGTTCATCTCTAAGGGAGACATGCATGGCTGACTAGAGAGCTCATGGACTTTCCTGCCTGAGCTAGCTTCAAACAGTGATCCTCAGATCTCAGCCTCCTGAGTGTGAGCCACCAGTACCTCGTTTTCTATTCTGTATTTTCCCCTTAGGCTTTTTTTTTTTTTTTTAAATTCTGAGCAGTAAATGACTAGCAATGGGAATATGTAAGGACTATTTGAATTTAGAAAAGAAATTAAAAGTTTTCAAACTTTAGTTTGAAAACTAAAACTATTCACTCTTGCAAAAAAGCGATTGTTAGTGTAAAGATACTTCATATTCTTTTTAGTTCTCTGTTTAGATGTATAATTATGTAATATATAATTTCATTGATTATATCTGTATATAATCATCAACATTATTATTGTACTATCATTTTAGTTCGACATAGCATTAAATTACAGTGACTAGCCTTATAATACATTGATATGTTGGGTCTAAGAACTTGCATACTATATTTGGGATTTTATTTAAAAGATATACATGTATATAGACAGTGAGTACTCATCAGGAATCTCAGCAGTGAAGCTGTAGAAAGGAATATGGAAAATAGTGGAGGCTTGGAAGTTGTATTCTTTCTGTCTCCTTTTCTCACAAGACTTTTTAATGAAACAAGGAATGTAACTATTCCACAAACAATGACATGATGTGAAAAAATCCATTGCATTAACTAAAATAATTTTAAATAGCTATGATAACCAAGTATAGGCAAAGTTATAGAGAGGTGATTTTGGGGAATTTAAATTGTTTCAGCTCCCTCTCTCCTCTTCTACTCTCTCATGTAAAATTTGAATTTATGAAAATTACAACACTTACAAAACATTCATATAAATATTGGATTGAATTCATATTGAATTCATACAATATTGCTTGATTTGGCAAGTCCACTCATAAAGAATCTCACCTGCAAAGATATACTTGAAAAAAATGTTCATTGTAAGGTTTTTTTTATGATAGCAAAATTTGGAAGTAGCTCAAAAGTTTCTCATCTGGAAAATGAAGAGAATGACAGCCACCCTGCAGGGTTGTTGTAAAAATTAGAAACAACATACATAAAGAACCTAGCACAAAGTCTGGCATTGTCTGGCAAATCACCTTAATCATTATAGATCGGAAATATTACTTCAGTAGATGAGGAGAGCTACTGAAAAGCTTTTAGAGAAATGAGAGTTTTAAAATTAGTGTTCTTTTTTTCAAGTGGAAGTGTTTTCATATGTGTTTTAGAGTTCAAATTTTTTTTATGTTGAGGTGAATAATTTGATATAATGGCACTACAGTATACATATGTATCACACTGTGGTTTACAAAATATTTTGTCATGAATGATCTCATAAAATTCACAATCAACATTGGGTATTAACCTTTTTTTTTTTTTAACAAAAAGAAAACCCACACCCATCAATCCCCTGATGTTAGTAACAGAATCAGGACTTTATCTAAGTTGGTGTTGCCACAAATATATATCTGGGTAGAGTAAAACAAAAAGGAAAAGAAACTATACTATGATAACATTGAAATAGCTAAAGATTAAGATTAAATCATCTTGATGAACTTAGTCATAGCCCTTAAAAATTTCCCTCCCCTCTTTGGATAATACTATGGTCAGTGTAGGATATGATTGTAGACAATGATATCTAGAGGGAATGTTCAAGAAAGGCTTTTATTAGCACTGGTCCTGTGACATAAGGCGGCATTCCGTGTGTTGGAGCTTCTAAGTATGTGATAAGGACTTTGTAACTAATGCTAACCTCTTAAAGTTAGCAAGCTTGCAAAGATCATTAATAGTTTTGTATCCTTAACAAAATTTTGGGGAAGTGGCCTTGTAGCTCAAGTGGTAGAGTGCTCGCCTGGAGCTGAAGAGCTGAGGGACAGCCCAGGCCCAGAGTTCAGGCTCCATGACCACACACACACATACACACACACACATACACACACACACACACATACACAATAATAATTTTGAGTGAATTTAACAAGATTTATGTGATATTCATATTGTTTTGAGTATGACTTAAATCTTACAAGCCCAGAATAGCTTGTAACTTTTTAAAATCTATGAGTAACTCATAAACATATGCGTTGTGTGTGACTCTTGTTTATATGTTACAACTTAAGAAAGGTTGAGAGCTACTTTGTAGACAACAAGTTTTAGCTATATAAAAATTCATGTTAACATGACTTGATTTTTTTTCCATTTTGAGCAGGCTTTTGAGTTTAGCCTATTATTTAAAAATTTCAGAGTGTAAGCCTTTTTAAGGTATTTAAATCCCTTTAATATATTGATGGCTTATTTCTGTTTGAGAACCTTCCATCTTACCTCCTTTGAGGTACCAATGCTCCTGAGTATAGATTTTTTTTGATTGTATGTGCACATGACTGTACATATATGTGTGTGCATGTGAATTTTTTTTTTTTTTTGTCAATCTTGGGTTTTGAACTCTGGGCCTGGGTGCTGTCCCTGAGCTCTTCAGCTCAAGGTGAGTGCTCTACCACTGGAGCCACAGCACTATGGACTTTCCGGCCCAGGCTGGCTTTGAACTGTGATCCTCAGATCTAAATCTCCTGAGTAACTAGGATTACAGGTGTGGCCACCAGTGCCTGGCTTGAAAAAAAAAATTGTTCCATGCTTTTAACATTTTTATTTGCTAGAGTTCTTTTGCTTGTAAGAAGAGACTGGGAGTGTAGCTCAATGAGAGAGTGCTTGGATAACTGTTGGCAAGACCCTGGTTTAGTACCCCAGGCCCAGATCCTGGTACTTAAAAGGCTGAAACAGAGGCCAGAGTGAGCTATATTATTGAGACTCTATATAACAAAAGAAAAAACAAAAGCAAAACAAAAACCCATATAACCCATAATAAAATATATGTGAGCTACATTTATTTATATAGATGAATTATGCTATTCTTATTTAATCATAACAATATTCCTAATTTATTATTATTTTTTTCAGTCATGGGGCTTGAACTCGGCCTGAGCGCTGTCCCTGAGTTCTACAGCTCAAGGCGAGTGCTCTACCACTTGAGCCATAGCACCACTGGGGTTTTCTGGGGTTTATTGGAGATAAGAGTTTCACGGCAGGGGCTGGGAAAGTGGCTCAGTGGAAGAGCACATGCCTTGCATGCCAGAGGCCCTGGGTTTGATTCCTCAGCACCACTTACGCAAAAAGAAAAAAGCCAGAAGTGGCGCTGTGGCTCAAGTGGTAGAGTGCTAGCCTTGAGCTGAAGAGCTGAGGGACAGCGCCCAGGCCCAGAGTTCAGACCCCATGACCGGACCCCCCCCACCAAAAAAAAGAAAAGAGTTTCACGGCAATGTCATTCTTTCTGATGGAGGCATAGAATTCCATTGTGTATATATACCACATTTTCTTGATCCATTCATCTACTGAGGGGCATCTGGGTTGGTTCCATATCTTAGCTATGGTAAATAAGGCTGCAGTAAACATAGTAGTGCTGGTAGCTTTAGTGTAGTCTTGTTTGTGAACATTTTGGTAAATGCCCAAAAGTGGGATTGCTGGGTCATAGGGGAGCTCTATGTGGAGTCTTTCGAGGAACCTCCATACTACTTTCCAAAGTGGTTGAACAAGTTTACACTCCCACCAACAATGCAGTAAGGTTCCCTTCTGTCCAAATCCCCTCCAGCATCTGTTGTTTTTAGTTCTTGATTATAGCCATTCTAACTGGGGTTAGGTGGTATCTCAATGTTTTGATTTGCATTTCTTTTATGGCTGGAGAGGTTGAGCATTTCTTCATGTGTCTATTGGCCATCCTTCTTTCCTCTTCAGAGAAGTTTCTCTTTAAGTCTTTAGCCCACTTATTTATTGGAATTCTATGCCTCCATCAGAAAGAATGACATTGCCCCATTTGTTAGGAAGTGGAAAGGCTTGGAAAAAATTATATTAAGTGAAGTAAGCCAGGCCCAAACAAACATAGGTCCCATGGTTTCCCTTATTTGCAATAACTAGTATATGTCTGAATCAAGCAGAAAAGGTCAGATAAGTTGATGTTAGGGAAATGAACCCTAAGATATGTATTCAAATGTTTTTTTTCTTTCATGTGATTGTTTCTAACACATAAGATTATTTCTTTGTTGCTTTGTATGTCCCTCCCCTACGGTATAACCGCTGATTTCACTGTATTTGATGTTGTTATAATTTGTGGAGGGGAAGGGAAAAAACAAATCATTTAAATAGGGATACAGGTGGACCCATTGCAACAATGAGACGTACAAGTCATTATATTGAAAATGAACTTTACAACTTTGGTGTTGGGGGGAGGAGGGTTGGGTGGCGGGTGGGGGAGGATGGGATGGGAAGGGGAAACAAAGGAGAAGGCTACAATGCTTGATAAGAAATGTACTCATTATCTTGCCCATGTAATTGTAACCCCTTGTATATTTTCACAATAATAAAATAAATTAATTAATTAAAAAAGAGTTTCATGGCCTTTCCTGCCTGGGCTGGCTTTGAACTGTGAACTTTGAACTGTGATCCTCATATCTCAGCCTCCTGAGTAGCTAAGATTACAGGTGTGAGCCACCAGTGTCCAGCTTCTTTTCTTATTTTTTTTTTTTGAAGAGAAAAATAACTAAATAAATGTCACATAGTAGTAAATGAGAGGAATATAGACCCCATGCATATTGACATGTTTAAATTGCCTCTTAGATGGATTAGAGCTAGAGTGAGCAGGGTCTGCACACTGTCCCTTAGCTTTTGTGTCCAAGGAACTTATTTTTTTTTTTTTTTTGCTGGTCTTGGGATTTGAACTCAGGGTCTGGGCACTGTTCCTGAGCCTCTTTGTATTCAAGGTTAGCACTCTACCAATTGAGCCACAGTGCCACTTACAGCTTTTTCTGAGTAGTTTATTGGAGCTAAGAATCTCACAGACTTTTTTTTTTTGGTCCAGTCGTGGGGCCTGAACTCTGGGCCTGGGCACTGTCCTTCAGCTCTTCAGCTCAAGGCTAGTGCTCTACCACTTGAGCCACAGCGCCACTTCCGGCTTTTTTTTTTCTTTTTGCTTATGTGGTGCTGAGGAATCGAACCCAGGGCCTCAGGCATGCAAGGTAAGCGCTCTACCACTGAGCCACCTTCCCAGCCCTCTCACAGACTTTTCTGCCTGGGTTGGCTTCAAACTGTGAACCTCAGATCTCTGCCTCCTGAGTAGCTAGAATTACAGGTGTTAGCCACCAGGGCCTGGCTAATATTTTCTAATATTTCTTTCATTGGATGTATGTTTTTAACAAATTTTAAGTGACATAATACATATATATATATATATTTATATCTGCTTCAAACATCTGCTTCTTTGTGGTAGAACCTTAGCACTCCTAGCTATTTTAAAATATACAATAAGCTGTCATGGTACAATTTCTTATTACATTTTTCTTATACATATAATGTTTAGAATAATTTATAAGATGAATTATATTTTATTAAAAACCTTTCATGAATATCTTTTTTTGTGTGTGTATGATGGTACTTGTGCTTGAACTTGGGGCCTCATGCTCTGGCTTAGGTTTTTCTGCTCAAGGTTGGCATTCTATCACATGAGTCACACTTCTACTTCTGGTTTTTGCTGGTTAATTGGAGTATTAGAGATTTTGTCTGTTTGACCTGTCTTTGAATCATGATCCTAAGATATCAACCTCCTGTGTAGCTAGGATTACAGACATGAGCCACTGGCACCTGGCTTTGAATAACTTTTGAAATATTTTAAGATGATGCTTTTCTTTCTGATTTTTGTTTTTGTTTTTGTTTTTGTTTTTGTTTTTTTGTTTGGGTCCGGTCGTGGGGCCTGAACTCTGGGCCTGGGCGCTGTCCCTCAGCTCTTCAGCTCAAGGCTAGAGTTCTACCCTTGAGCCACAGCACCACTTCCAGCTTTTTTCTTTTTGCTTATGTGGTGCTGAGGAATCGAACCCAGGGCCTCATGCATGCAAGGCAAGCACTCTACCACTGAGCCACCTTCCCAGCCCCTCTTTCTGATTGTTGACAAAATTCAACTAAGAATTTGTAGATTTAGAGAAAGATGTGTAGGACTAGATATTCTGAAGTGAATTCCTAAAAAGGAAAAAAAAAAAACTTTATTTCTAGGGTCTTTATTTTTTTTTGTTATTGCTGGTACTGGGGCTTAAACTCAGGGCCTCGGTGCTGTCCCTGAGATTTTGTGCTCAAGGCTAGCCCTCTACCACTTAGAGCCACAGCTCCACTTCTGACTTTCTGGTGGCTAATTGGAGATAAGTGTCTTGCTGTCTTTCTTGCCTGGGTTGGTTTTGAACTACCATCTTCAGACCTTAGCCTCCAGAGTAGCTAGGATTACAGGCATGAGCCACCAGTGCCCAACCTAAATGAGTTAAAAAATATATTTTAGCAAAATCTTTTCTCTTCAATACACAGTTGCTAAGATTTTTTTCCTTTTTATTTTCTCAACACTATTAATGCTCCCCAACTGACAGTGGGGTTTTGTTCTAAGAAGTTCATTGTTAAGTTGAATCACATGTAGGAGTAGTGAGGATTATAAGCATGAACCACCTGCACCTGACTCTAGTGTGTTTTTTTAAAAAAGTCAACAGAGTAAGATCAAAACATGCTAGGCATGGTGGCTCATGCCTGTAATCCTACCTATTCAGTAGGTAGGATTGCAGTTTGAAGCCAGACTGGACAGGAAAGTTTGACATTCTTTTCTTTAGTTAACCATCAAAAAGCCACAAGTAGCTCTAGTTCAAGTGGTAGTATACCAGTCTTGAACAAAAATGTTAAGAGACAGTGCCCAGTCTCTTGAGTTTATCCTAGTATCGCCACACACACACACACACACACACACACACACACACACACACACACACACACACACACAACAACTAACAGAAAACATGCTAGTGTTATGAATCCTTATTTGCATTTGTAGTATTCTTCAGAAAAAGAAGCCACACAGTAACATATTAGATCTTTTTCCATTTTATTCTGTTGCTATAAGTATTTTGAAATTTTCATTTAATTTTTATTATGAAACCAGTTTATTAAAATGTTAATACTAGATGTCTATGGTTACATTTTAGGATTTTCTATTATAGTTACAGCTTAAACTATGAATAGACTTCTTATCCTACATTATGTGCTTTAATAAATGAGGCTTTGTTTATTTTGATATCTAAACAATTGGCTTATATAATTTTTTAAAAAGCATCTAGACTTCTCAGAATCTGTCAGAAAAAATTTCTCATCAGTGTCCTTTCATGAGTCTTAGATCATTCAATCTTGAGTTTGTTGATTGAGTTAATGAATGTACTAAAAGATTAGTACTTTGTTGATTCTAGTTTTTTAATCAGAGATCCTATTGGCACTCACAAGTAACTGAAATAAGGGCAACTTTTTGAATAGTTTTACAAGCCAAAGCTGACCATCTGTACAATAATAGTAATTGGACAATAATTTTAGTCAATGAAATGTAAAATTTTCATATTTGCCTTAGCTTATGAGATATTAAGAGTGGCAACAGGGTTGCTTTGTTACTGTTTTGCAGCTAGCTTTAATTGATGTTGAATCATGACTCTGTGCACACAGGGTATGTAAAAGGTTGCAGGCATCTAGTGAGCATTTTTCCTTTAATGTGCTCATTAGTGGTGGCGAGTCCAGGTTTCAGCACATGTCAGTAATTTACATTTCATTGTGGAGAGGCTGCCCTTGTTCCACAGTTGCTTCTAAGTCTGATGAATATATATTGGGAATAAACAGAGTAGAAGAATTGAAAGCCAAATACCCTGCTAGGCCTTGCAGTTGGTTCTGAAGCCTCCAGTGGAACTCTGATTAGCAATGCATGAAGTAGGATGAAAGCTAAAGATGAGGCCTACAAAAGTTGTCACAGGTAGACTATCTCCTTAAATCCTTTTTTTTGTGACTATCTCTCCATTTCATCTTTCCCAAATTGTTCTTCTTTTTTTATTCATGCCAGACTGATGTCAAAGTGAAAATGCTGGGTGTTAGACATGGGAATTGAACTATACAAGATCCACCTGGTACTTTTCCCCTTGCAGCTATTGAGCCCAGTGTGATGGTTAGGCAGTGTTTTCCAAAGTAAAGGGCTTGACAGGCTTTGAATCTCCCAGGGTTTGGATGACTGTGATTGGGATCTTTGTGGTGATTCCTTCTGGGATTCATTTTCTCCCTCTTCCTGATTGATACCAGCTTCTCCGGCTCTTGAAAGCTGGCATGGATCCGTAAAGGGGAACTGGCTGTTCAGGCAGTGTGTCAGTTGTAGGGCAGAGGAGCGATGTTGACTAATGTTGACTTTGAAAAGGTGACTTTGGGAAAATCCAGAATTCTTTTGATAGAAAACCACTGTATTAAAATGAAGCATTTTCTGAACACAAATTTTTACTTTAGGTTGCCTCATTCATAAACAGAGTAGCATTAGAAAACACTGGCCTAGTTATGTAGACATTACTATGATTCTTCATGTGTTAAGTTTATTTATTTTAATGTAAAATTTAGATTTATTGTAAAAAAGTAGGCTTTAATGTTGCTAATATTTGTATGATTCTGTCTATATAATTTTTTATTTTTTTGTGGTGTTAGCCGTTCAATATAAGAACTTTTGTTCAGTGTTCATGGTGAGAATCTGATGTGAGTGAATTCTGACTCACAATATTGAAAAATATCTGTATTCAAGTTAAACATTATTTTATGATAAATCTAGTTAGGTATCTTTTGGTATTTAGATCATTTAATATAAAAGCATGTTTAGCTATAGGCCATTATGTTTTTATATTATAATTTTAATAAATTTTAATTTTATAAATTACATCTTTATTACATACAAATTGCATATATATTGTTATATTAATTGTATAAATTTAATAGATTATAATTTTTATAAAATAAAGTTGCAGAATGGAATCCGTGTTTTTTGGAAAATTAAGATAAAATGCTGATCCTGAGAATCATAGATCATAGAGTTCTGATGAATATAGGTTTTGTAAAAATGTAATAGTAGATTTGACTTCTAGATGACTACTTGAAACTATTCTTGTTTTGGATGCTTGCCAGATAAAAGCCTCATGGAATTAGCTCTGGAAAATCAATTACAAAGTTGTAGGGGATACCAGTGACTTCGAATATTTAACTGCTCAAACTGTCATTTGTGTATGTTCAAAATTTTTTTTATCCAGTTAGAATTAAAAGTGACATCTGCTTTTAATTGGTGTTTTTCTTCCAAGTCAGTAAAAATTCAGTAAGATGTGAATAATCAAATTTTGCAATGCGAAGCAACTTGTCAAGTGATTTTAAGTACTTCCTTGACCATTTGTACAGATGGAAAGTGTTAAAATGCTGATTAATCTTCCAGAGTTCTGATTATGGCTTTGGAAGGCTAAAGCTTATGTAACTGGTGCTGGCTCTTTAGTGTCAGATAGTATTTATTTGTTCATTTTGTAGACTTTTAAAAACTATTGACAAATTGCTTCTTTAATAATGAACACAACTTTTTTTTTGGTCTGTTGTGGGGTTTGAACTCTGGGCTTGAGCCCTGTCCCTCCGCTCTTTAGCTCTTTAGCTCAAGGCAAACGTTCTACCAGTAGAGCCACAGCTCCACTTCCAGTTTTCTGGTGGTTAATTGGAGATAAGATTCTCATGGCCTTTCCTGTCCGGATTGGCTTTGAACTGAGATCCTCAGATCTCAGCCTCCTAAGTAGCTAGGGTTACAGGTGTGAGCCACTGGCCCCAGCTTACATTTAACTATTTTAATGACATTTGGTCTAATAGACTTAAGCCATATAAGGCAATGTAGAATTTTCTGTTTCTTGAGTCTCTTATGTATTAGGTACATTAAATTGAAAATTAAATTGAAAAGTCTAAAAGTGAGCTTTAAATTTTACTCTTTTTTTTTTTTTGCCAGTCCTAGGTCTTGAACTCAGGGCTTGAATCTCTTGTAGAATGTCCCTGAGCTTCATTTGCTCAAGGCTAGCACTCTACCACTTGAGCCACAGTGCCACTTCCGGCTTTTTCAGTTTATGTGGTACTGAGGAATAGAACCCAGGACTTCATGCATGCTAGGCAAAGCACTGTACCACTAGACCACATTCCTAGCCAAATTTCATTCTTCTATATAAGTTCTTCCTGGTTGAGAATATAAATTCTGGCAAAAGGAAACCCTAACATGGCTCCCTGTTGAAAAAGAAAATTAATTATTACTGTTTTTGCCACTTCAAAAACATTTTAAGATACAAGGCCTAAGCATAAAAAAAAATCAGATTTTCAAGCAAAGCATGTAAAAATAACTCAAGACTTCAAATATTCTCAGGATAAAAAAAGACTAAAGAAAATATTGTTGTTATACTGATTATGTTTTAATTTTCTAGTTACTCAAAATTAGAACATAAACATTAGGTAGTCTCTTATTTTTTTAATCTGTGAGACTTTTTAATTTTTATTTTTATTGTGGAAATACCGTTCAGAGGGGCTACAATTACATGGCAAGGTAATGAGTACATTTCTTATCAAGCATTATTGCCTCCTCCTTTGTTTCCCCTTATCATACCTTCCCATCTCCCCCCCCTTTTTAATTTTTTAAAAAAAGTTTTTATTTTCACTTTTTTGTTTAAATGGTACTGAGGAATTGAACCCAGGGCTTCATGTATGCTAGGCAGGAACTATCACCAAGCCATATTCCCATCCTGAGTCTCTAAATAAATTATGTCTGGAAGTTTATCTTTGAGAGACCTAACTATCTTTAGTAATTATTTATATGAAAGTGGAATTTTGCTTTTTTATATTTGCGTAGTTTTGTAAATTTAGCATAGAATTCTTTTTTAGAAACTTTTTTGTATTCATAGCACTTTTATTTTTAAATTATTTCTTTAGATTAAAAAATTATTTTAGTCCTTGTACAAAGGAGTTGCCATTTAAGAAAACCGTTTGTGAATACAATATGTCTTGATCAGTGTCACCCCTTTTAGCATTCTTACCTATACCTCCCCTCTCCACCTTTCCCCTTATTCTTCTTGATTTTGTAGGATATACATTAGATTCTTGTCTACATTTTCCCCCTGCTCTTTTCTTCACGTGGCTACCGCTTTACCCTTGTCCTCACTTCATGCCTTTTGAGAATCCACTTCCTGGCATTTTATTTTGCTGAACTTTGATTTTGGCTTTCTAAGGAATAACACTATTTGAGATCTCCCTTGAATCTATCATATTTCATTTAATAGATTTGGAAGCAATTGCACACCACCCAATGTATTTATTTATGAGTTTGTAAGCTAAATCTAGCTTCCATATGTAAGGGAACACATAGATCCTTTGTCCTTTTGGGCCTGACTTCACTTAACATAATTTTTTTTTTGGGGGGGTCTGTCATGGGGCCTGAACTCTGGGCCTGGGCGCTATCCCTCAGCTCTTCAGCTCAAGGCTAGTACTCTACCACTTGAGCCACAGCGCCACTTCCGGCTTTTTTCTTTTTTTGCTTATGTGGTGCTGAGGAATCGAACCCAGGGCCTCATGCATGCAAGGCAAGCGCTCTACTACTGAGCCACCTTCCCAGCCCTTAACATAATTTTTTCCAAGACTTTCCAGTTCGTTCGTTCGTTCGTTCGTTCTCTCTCTCTCTCTCTCTCTCTCTCTCTCTCTTCTTTCTTTCTTTCTTTCTTTCTTTCTTTCTTTCTTTCTTTCTTTCTTTCTTTCTTTCTTTCTTTCTTTTGTCAGCCATGGGGCTTGAACTCTGTGCCTGGGAGCTGTCCCTCAGTTCATCAGCTCAAGGATAAGGCTCTACCACTTGAGCCACAGTGCCACTTCCAGATTTTTTGAGTGGTTTAATTGGAGATAAGAGTCTTATAGACTTTCCTGTCTGGGCTGGCTTTGAACCTTGATCCTCAGATCTCAGCCTCCTGAGTAGCTAGGATTACAGGAGTGAGCCACCAGCGGCTGGCTTTCCATTTCTTTACAGATGGTACAACATCATTCTTTCTAATGGATGACTAAAATTCCATTGTGTATATATACCACATTTTCTTGATCCATTCATCCACTGAGGGGCATCTGTAATAAATAGTACTATTGTATTGGTGGCTTTACTATAATCCTGATGTGTAATCTTTTGAGTAAATGATCAGGAGTAGAATTGCTTGGTCATAGGGTAGTTTTATGCTACATTTTTTGAGGAACTTCTACACTGCTTTCTGGAGTGGTTGAACAAGTTTACATTCTATCAACAGTGTATTAGGATTCCCTTTTGGCTGCCTCACCGCATCTGTTATTGTTTGTTCTCTTGATAATTGACATTTTAGCTGGGGTGAGGGAGAATCTCAATGTTGACTATTTATTTATATTGTATTATAAAGGTGATGCACAGAGGGGTTACCATTTCATAAGTAAGGTAATGAATACATTTGTTTTTGGACGATGTCACTCCCTCTTTTGCTCTCTCCCGGTTTTTTCCTCCCATCCCCACCCACAAGTTGTGCAGTTCATTTTCAACATGGTGTCTACTGACTACCACTGCTGCATTTAAATGTTCACACTTTGTTCCTCTTTCCTTCCTACTCTCCCTCCTTTCTTTTTCCCTTCCTCCCTTCCTCCTCTCTTCCTTCTTTCCTTTCTTCCTTCCTTCCCTTTTTTTTTTTTTTGTCTGTCATGGGGCTTGAACTCTGAGCCTGGGCACTGTCCCTGAGCTCTTCAGCTCAAGGCAAGCACTCTACCACTTGAGCCACAGCACCAATTATGGTTTCCTGGTTAATTGGAGATGAGAGTCTCATGGAGTTTCTTGCCTTGGCTGGCTTTGAACTGTGATCCTCAGATCTCAGCCTCCTGAGTAGCTAGGATTACAGGCATGTCACTGGTGCCTGCCCTTCATGTTGTGTTTCTTTTGTGTGTGTTTTGATGTTGGAATTTGTGTATCTGAGCCCAGTTTATTGGTTGGAAACCTTATTACCTGTAGTCTTTCACTGAAGTATTCTTATTTGTGCAGACTGTGTAGAGACAGGGTTGAGGTGGTATTTCTCACCAGTGGACCTGGAGTATGTCTCAATATCCATGCATTTGTTCCTATGCTCAAGAGACCAGACCTGATCCACAGCACTGCTTAGAATGAGGGAAACTAACAGGAATCTCTTGTAGAATGTTCAGATATCTGCTTTGAGCTGTTAAAAACTTTGTTCTGTACTGAGAGTCACAATTCTCTCTGGTGAGAGAATTCTCTGGAACTTTATAGTCCATAGGTTGGGTAGGTTCTCACTTTGTCCACAAGGCCCTCAGGGGCATAAGCATCCAGGCATCCAGTATACCTCATATATCAGTCCGGGGAAGTAGACTATGAGAGCACTGAATTCCCCCTTGTGGGGGGATAATTGAGGACTGAGACGCTCCTCCTGCTGGCCTCATTGCTTTCAGACTGCCCAGCAGCTCACCTCCATGTGGGCGAAGGAGTCTATGTATTTTAGGTGATTTAAGACTTTTGGGTCCAGTGCTCTCAGTCGTGCTGGGCAGCAAGCACACACTAGGATGCAGTTCCTAGAAGTATGTCTTAATGCTCTTACTTCTTCTCCCCACCAGCAGTTTGTGTGTGTGTGTGTGTGTGTGTGTGTGTGTGTGTGTGTGTGTGTGTGTGTGTGTGTGTGTGTGTGTGTGTGTGTGTGTGTGTGTGTGTGTGTGTGTGTGTGTGTGTGTGTGTGTGTGTGTGTCTGTAAGCAAGTCTTAATGCTGTTACCCCTTTCCACCAACAGTTTGCCTCTCCGTGTGTGTCTGTGTCCGCATATGTATGTTTGTGTGTGTTTGTGTGTATGCTCCTTGAAATCGTGATTTGGGTGACCTGGGATCAGAACTCTCAGACTTACCTAGCAGCTAACACACTTAGGAGGAAAAGCCTGAGTTTCTAGTACCACTGCAGCCGAGGCCTAAGTACTCTGGTTCTACCTTGACCCTCAGCTAATGATACTCATTCCCTGTCAGGGAATGACCACTGTGCCCTTCACTTTGGGAGTTCACTGCTATTTAATCTCAGCATGACCATGTCATTCTATTTTTCTCTAACATCCTTTGGTGGATGTCTCCTTCCAAGACACTGTCTTATGGTGTTTCAAGGGCTGGTAAAGTGGCTCAATGGTAGAGTGCTTGCCTTGCATGCATGAGGCCCTGGGTTCAATTCCTTAGTACCACTTAAGCAGAAAAAGTCAGAAATGGTGTATGGCTCAAGTGGTAGAGCACTAGCCTTGTGCTGAAGAACTGAGGAACAGCGCCCAGGCCCAGAGTTCAGGCCCCATGACTGACAAAAAACCCCCCCAAACATGCTGACTCTTCTGGTGTTTCAAGGCCACCAGAATCTTGGTTGTTCATTATTTTAAGTCCTCAGAGTAGCTCATTATCAATAAGGTGGCCCTTCAAATGAAGTTGTGTGTAGTAGTTATCATGAGATAAGGAGAGAGTCATAATGTCTTCCACCCAAGTTAGCCTTCCTTACTAGAGCAACTATCTCACCAAATCCTGCACTAGCCTTAAAGTTTATAGGAAGTATGGGGTTATCCTGCAGCTAAAATTGCCAGTGTGTCACCAGGGCTGGGTGACTGTGTTTGTGTCTTTATGTCTCTTCCTTCTCCCCACTCTCCACACCCTCTTTGCTCACTGGGATAGAACTTGGGACTGTTTGCTGCTTTTCCTTTCAGTTTTCAGTTTCGTTATGCTCTTCAGCTGGCCTGCCACATTTTTTTTGTGATTTCTAGTGTTCTTTCTATCTTCAGAATTTAGTCTTTGCTTTAGTACCTGACTCTTACCATTCACAGAGAACATAGCTGATGTTTTAATCGAGCTCCCACAGTGTTGTCCTTTAAAATGCCTTGTTGTCTTTCATATTCTGATCAGCCCTAAATTTTTTAGTGTGTTTTTCAGGTAAGGATCAAATCTTATTTTTATCCTGTGGTCCCTGAGGATTAATTAAAAACACCCTTTTGCACTTCTGAAGTATGCTTTTATAATCATCTAAGTGTCTTTATGTGCATATGTCTATTTTTTGTGTTCTCAATTCTCTTGATCTATCATCTATCTTTATGCTATTATTGCAATGCTAAATTTACTAAAACTTCATAGCAAACTTTCTATTCTATTTCAGCATCAAGATATTTTGGACATGTATGGCCCTTTTTGTTTCCTAAACAATATTTAATAGCAGCTTATAAACTTCCTTGAAAAACACTTGTTAGCCTTTTGATTGGAAGCTCATTGAAACTGTCAGTTATGGAAGAAATGACCTAATCATGTTACTGAGTGTTCCAGTTTAAGAACTTAGTGTATTTCTCCACTGATTTAGATTTTCTTACATTTCTTTCAGTAATGTTTATTATTTTTCTTAGTAGTATTTTTGTAGAAATTGTTTATAATTTCTTTTTTCGAGATTTGATTTGTAAATATTACATTATCTCTTATTTTAGCCTATCATTCTGTCTAATTCAGAAAGCTTTATTATTGTTTGATTTTTTTATTTTCCACCTTTGGCGCACCGTCAAATTAGGTGCATCTGATCACTGGTGATCAGATGTCTTAGAATGGCTTTACGCAAGTTTTTAATGAGAGGACAGAACACAGGAAGAATAGGTTTTTAATAATTTGGAATAAATGGGCATTTCTATAGTTTGGATATGATATTTGAAACATAGCTATATGAATAAATTAATTCTTATAGTATAAGTATTCCTCTACCTTATTCAGTGCATACATTTAGTTAGGGCAACTAGAAAGAAGTTATGGATGACTATGAAATTTAAAAGCACTTGGTATAGCTATTTTTACTAATGGATGGGGAGTGTATTGAAATATGGAAAGGCAAAATAGAGTTAGTATAGAAGAAACCTGAAAATGGGTTCTGTAATTTAAATGTAGATCACCTAGTAGTCCTGTTTAATAATAATAGCTTTGGTCTGGGAAGGTGGTTCAACGGTAGAGTGCTTACCTTGCATACATGAGGTCCTGGATTCGATTCCTTAGCACCACATAAGCATAAAAAGCCGGAAGTGGCACTGTGATTCAAGTGGTAGAGTGCTAGCCTTGAGCTGAAGAGCTGAAGGACACCGTCCAGGCTTAGAGTTCAGGCCCCACGACTAACCAAAAAAAATCCCCCAAAACATAATATTAATTTTATGTTATCTTCATGTCAATTGAGAATGTGGATAATGAATTAGAAATAATGTGGAGGAGTCAATTTAGAGTTAAAATTTTTGCTGACTGCTTTATTGTTCCTGAGAAATATAATTGAAAGCCTACCCTAGCAGAAAAGTATGCGAAGCTCTGTCTTCCAAATAACCAGCAAAAAATAGGGCAAGAGATATGGCTTAAGTGGGCTAGCTAAACAAACAAGCTAAGTGAGTTGTGATACTCTGAATTCAAACCCCAGAAAGAACTTAAGAAAGAACTTAAATTTTCTCAGATGATGGAGAATTATCACAGTGATAATATACACACATTGTATATATAGAAACAGTGCAACCATTAGTACTAGATTATACTTAAAAATGTTTGATTTTCCTAAAATACTTGAACTGCATTCACTTAGAGTTATTACTTTATATAACTAAAACAAATTGGTGAAAGGAGTAAACACTGTAAGAATAAGAACCATATCTTTACACATTGAGGTGAGCATGGGAAGGAATTGTTGCATGTAGAAGCCAAGGTAGATATGCAGAGTGCTAGAAGTCATTTTCTTGCAGACACAGAACATAACTACTATTTTTAGCCCATTCATTTTCATGAAGCTGACCCAAGGTGGGGATGAGGATATTATATATGATTTTTAGGTGATGTATAACATCACCCAGAGTTTTATAAAGATTTAAATTGCTTTAAAGAACTGCTCTTTCTGGGCTGGGAAGGTGGCTCAGTGGCAGAGCACTTGACTTGCATGCCTGAGGCCCTGGGTTTGATTCCTCAGCACCACATAAGCAAAAAGAAAAAAAGCCGGAAGTGGCACTGCGGCTCAAGTGGTATAGCGCTAGCCTTGAGCTGAAGAGCTGAGGGACAGCGCCCAGGCCCAGAGTTCAGGCCCCACGACCAGACCCCCCCCCCAAAAAAAAAAAAAAAAAAAAAAAGAACTGCTCTTTCTTTGTGTGTGTGTCGGTTGTGGGGTTTGAACTCTGAGCTTGAGTGCTGTCCCTGTGCTCTTCAGCTCAAGGCTAGCGCTCTATCGCTTGAACCACAGTGCCACTTCTGGTTTTCTAGTGGTTTATTGGAGGTAAGAGTCTCATGGACTTTCCTGCCTGGACTGGCTTTGAACCACAATCCTCAGATCTGAGCTTCCTGAGTAGCTAGGATTACAGGTGTGAGCCACCAGTGCCTGGCCCCTCCCTTTTTTTTTTTTTTTTTTTTTTAAATTTTTGGGTCTGGTCGTGAGGCCTGAACTCTGGGCCTGAGCACTGTCCCTCAGCTCTTCAGCTCAAAAGCTCTACCATTTGAGCCACAGCGCCACTTCCGGCTTTTTTCTTTTTGCTTATATGGTGCTGAGGAATCGAACCCAGGGCCTCAGGCATGCAAGGCAAGTGCTCTACCACTGAGCCAACTTCCCAGTCCCCCCCCCTTTTTTAAGACAAGTGTATTTAAACAATTATTTCACAGATGTATCTTGGCCATTGGATAATTTCAACAATTAGGTTTTCATAATTTGTCAATGCTCTAACATTTTAAGTCTATAAAATTACCAACCAACCAACCAACCAATCAACCAACAAAACCCAACTAGCTAACCAAACAACAACAACAAAACTCTGAACAGCCAGAAGTTATGTTATATATTGTTAATCTTAAACTTCTTTGGTAGATTGGCTAGCCATAATGTATTGAACTAAATTTCTTTGGGCTCTGTTAACAATAGCAGCATGAGGACAGGAAAATTGATTTCAGATTAGTTGGTTCATGAGATCACTTATTTTTTGTGCAGGTCTCAATGAGAATGTGACCTTCTCTTACAGTAGTTGAAAATGTCTTGTGACTAATTCATAGTGTATGGTGAAAGCATGGTAATCGTTTTTTCTTCTCTCTCTCTCTCTCTCTCTCTCTCTTTTTTTTTTTTTTCCTGGAAGTGTGGCTTGAGCTCAGGGTCTTCTGTGCACTTGGTCAGCTTCTTTTAGTCATGGTTCGTTCTGTACCACTTGAGTCATGCCTCCACTTCTGGCTTTTTGCTGATTAACTTGAAGTAATCTCTTAGATGTGTCTGCCTGGGTTGGCTTTGAATCTCAGCCTCCTGAGTAATTAGAATTATAAGCTTGAGCCACTAGCACCCTCCTAGTAGTGAATTTGAATGGCAAGGTAGATAGAGCAGATGGTATGGTATTCTCCAGTTGTGCTTTTGTCTTTGATGACTGTGCTTGTGTGTTTAATTGATTTCTTGTAGATACTCTACTCAACTTCTGGCCTGGATATAGAAGCCAAACATAAAGGCTATTGAAGTTTTTGTATAATTAAATAGCATTATAAAAAGAAAGTTAAATCCTTGTCAAGTGTAGCAAATATGGTGTCAAAATTGAGCTTTTAAAACCAAAAAACATTCTTAACCAGCATGAATAATACTTCCTAAATACCCTTTTGCTGTTAGAAAATTTTAAGGCACTGATTAAGTCAGTAAACAGTTTCAATCCTGTTAGTTGTACTTCCCAACATATGACAGCAATTATCTCATAAGGTTTTTAAAGTTTCAAGTGCAGAATATTATAAGGTATGGTTATTACTGGTTTGTGTCTCTTTTACTGAAGACATTTCCAGGGCCATGTATGTATACCTTCTGTAGATAGCTCCTTTTGGTTGTCTTGTGAAGAAGTCTTCTATGCTCAGAATGGAGCTTGTTTTCCTTATTACCAAACCTACTTGTCAGCTCTTTTAATTTCTGTTAAGTGGCTCTCCATAAATTCACTGCCATATCTCCTGTTTGTATTAATGCAGCTTCCCCCCCTCTTTTGTCTCTATTTATTTCCTTCTGCTGTTATATTACTTATGCCTTTGTCTACATTCACTATACTAGTCCAGTGATCTCTTCTATCTCCATCTTTCCAGTTGGAGCCATTTGATATTATTATTATATTATTCTGAAGTGCTTCAGAATTTCTTAATGGTTTTTCATTGCAGTTGGAAGCTAGCCCAAGAAGGAAAAGTCCAATTAACCACCAAAGAGCTAGAAGCGGAGCAGTGGCTTAAGTGATAAAGTGCCAGCCTTTAATGAAGAAACTAAAGGTAGTGCACCTAGGGCCTGAGTTCAAGTTCCAGGATTGACACAAATAAAATAGAAGTCTGTGCCCTGTCTGTAGTGTCCCAGCTTCTGGTTCCTCCCTGCCATCAGCTCTGTGTTAAAGGACTATGAGGACTATACTTGTATCCATATCCACTCATGCTAATTGAAGTGCTATCAATTTTTTTCTCTGCTTAAACTGTAAAATTGCTCATCTAAATTCATAGTTCTTATGTTATATTATAACTTTGAACTGGAAAATATTTTGTAACCTAACAGTAATAGTTAATTTCAGTGTTCATGAAGAATTAACAAGAACTAAATCAGAGAGATATGGAAACAGTTCATTTTAAATATCTAAATTATAAGGATTAAAAAATAAAGGCATCTTATTAGAGATAGAAAGGAAGTGATTACAACTTCAAAGCTAAATCATTCCTACAATCACTTAGCATGCGGAAGACATCAGTATTGCATGCGAAATTTTAAATTTGTTGCTTCTTACCTTGTCCTCTGAAAAGATGCATTTTAAAAGAAGTACTTTAAAATGTGCATTTTTAATTACAGCGTTATTATAAAACAAAAGTAAATGTAACATCTGAAAAATACCAGAAAAGTGATGTGTTTAGCAATTTTATCTAAGGAAATTTAGTATTATTTTCATAATATTCTAAATTTAAACTATAAGTTTTAGTAGATAGAGATTAAAATTTATCCCAATGCCCAATGTTTTTGTTAACTCCAGTTTTTTCTCAGTGTTATTGCTAACATGTTATTGAGTTTTCTCTGGGTATCTTCTCTGTTGCTGTCTGCTGTATGATTATGCTAGTTCCACTGGTCTAGGATTTAACATGATAAAGCAAATCTGTGGAATTAATCCTAGAAACCTCTTCCTGTTTTTTCATAGAATATTTCCGGGCCCAGAAATGACACAAAATACTTCATTTGCATTCCTAAACATTAGGAACATAGAATAAATCATTGAGCTGTAAATGTTATTGGCTTTACATATCCTGGGGAGAAAAAAAGTTAACAGCTGAATCAGGTTTATGCTAACTCATTAATTAATTAACTAATTAATTAATTAATTTTTGCCAGTCCTGGGGCTTAAACTCTGGGCCTGGGTAACTGTCCTTGAGTTTCTTTTGCTCAAGGCTAACATTCTACCACTTGAGCCTAAGAGCCACTTCTGGCTTTGTCTGTAGTACTGAGGAATGGAACCTAGGGCTATATGCATGCTAGGCAAGCACTCTACCACTAAGCCACATTCCCAGCCCTAAGTCATCTCTTAAGTAGACTTAACTGCACAGAGTATATGATGTTGAAGGTTAACTACTTCTTCTCTGGAAGTAGATTATCAGTGCCAATTACAGGGAGATAAAAAGAAGAACCAGATATGTACAAAAGAAATGACAAACACCAGCAAATTTTAATCTTCATCATTTAGGAATGGAAGAACAATTTCAAATTTAATATAGAGCATAGTAATTTGAATTAAAAAAAATTCTCACAAAAACTTGCAAAGCTTATCCAAAGTACAAAGACATCCAGACATCTAAGGTTTTAATTAAAGAAATAATATTAACAGCATTTTGTTTACCCTATCTTTCCTTGAAACCCTAAAACATTTGATAGAAGATGCTGAACATTATTCTTTTTTTTTTTTTTTGTCAGTCGTGGGGCTTGAACTCTGGGCTTGGGCACTGTCCCTCAGCTCTTCAGCTCAAGGCAAGCGCTCTACCACTTGAGCTACAGCGCCACTTCCGGTTTTCTGGTGGTTTATTGGAGATAGGAGTCTCACGGTCTCTCCTGCCCGGGCTGGCTTTGAACCGCGATCCTCAGATCTCAGCCTCCTGAGTAGCTAGGATTACAGGCATGAGCCACCAGCGCCCGGCTTTCTGAACATTATTCTTATTTAATAATAGCTGAGAACTAGAAATGGAAGTATTCTACTGCCAAACATTATAATAGAGTGTTTGCTTGCCAGTAGTGCCCATGCTCAGCATGTTTGTAAAAACAGGGTTTTATGTTTAATCATATTCCTTAAAATATACTTAACTAGAAACCTGATTTCTGCCAATAGTTAAAGCAGAAAAAGTTATGACTATTCTCATTCCTTAACTCAGTACTGTACATTGTTATCATCTGGAAGTAATAGTGCCATTTGAGCACATTGGGCCAGGTAGACAATACAGAATATACATATAGACTAAATGAAATCCAGATCCCAATAATAATGAAAGAGAAAAGACACCAGTTCCATTGGTTAAACAAAGTCACAGTATACATAGTGTTCCATAAATGAAATACAGTTTGTAAGTATGTTATTAGATTTCAAGTGAATTTGCAGTTAGCATCCCAAATGACTTAAAAACTAATAGGCTTATGCTTTTATTAGAATTTTAAAATAGAACATTTGTGCACCTTTCCTACTGATTTTCCACAATAATAAAATTCTATTTTTATGCTAAAGAATGACAGGTTTATTACCTCTTTCTTGGCCTCTGAGTGGTTGGGCAGGCTCTGTACCACTGAACCGCACCCCAGGTCCAAGAGACTTCTCTGTGTGTAGGGGATTGGAGGCTGAGGACCTTTTTTTAGGTCATTCTGTCCTCCTTTTATAGACACCCTCCAGTAGTTTTAGAATTAATTGTGATTCCTGTACTAGTCTTCTCTAATCAGGTGTTATCATTGTTCCAACATTGAAGGTCAACAACAGTATTTTGTAGTTATGGCAGGGCTCTTATTTCTCCATAGGACTGGTGTTTTGTGATCATAAACAATCCATTAGGAATATTCTCCCCTCCTGTATATTTAAGTGTTCACCTATTTTAATGATTATTTTTGAAAATACACTGAGTTTGGGTTAAAAACTAATAACCAAGATATGGAAGGAGAGATGGTGTAGAGGCTGGATTCTCTTCTGCCTGTTTAGTGTTCAAGCTAGTGAAACTGATGTTTTTGTTGTTGTTGTTTTTTTTTTTTTTTTTTTTTTTTTGGTCTGGTCATGGGGCCTGAACTCTGGGCCTGGGCGCTGTCCCTCAGCTCTTCAGCTCAAGGCTAGTGCTCTACCACTTAAGCCACAGCGCCACTTCTGGTTTTTTTCTTTTTGCTTACGTGGTGCTGAGGAATCGAACCCAGGGCCTCGAGCATGCAAGGTAAGCGCTCTACCACTGAGCCACCTTCCCAGCCCTGAAACTGATGTTTTTGTACATTACAGTTTTTTGTTTTTTGTTTTTTGGTCCGGTCGTGGGGCCTGAACTCTGGGCCTGGGCGCTGTCCCTCAGCTCTTCAGCTCAAGGCTAGCACTCTACTACTTGAGCCACTTCCGGCTTTTTTTTTCCCTATGTGGTGCTGAGGAATCGAACCCAGGGCCTCGAGCATGCAAGGCAAGTGCTCTACCACTGAGCCACCTTCCCAGCCCTGTACATTACAGTTTCTACTCATCATCTCTAGTGCCATTTTACCAATTTCATTTTTGTATAAAATGGTAGGCAGTCTTAACTACAAATCCCAGCCAAACATGGAAATACATTTTTCTTAATGTTTTCAAAGTGAACTTTCCTAGAAGAGGCTGGCAAACTGGCTTGGGAAACACTTTACTTGCCATGGGTGTGCTGCTGTACCTTGATTATAGTTCGGGTGTTGGTTTCACTTCTTAAAGCTAGTGGTTGTGTTCAAATTGTCCTCAAAATTTTTATCATAAAAAACAGATACTATTACAGTGGGACTGGAAAGGTGGCTCAGTGGTAGAGCGCTTGCCTTGCATGCCTGAGGCCCTGGGTTTGATTCCTCAGCACCACATAAACAAAAAAGAAAAAAACCAGAAGTGGCGCTGTGGCTCAAGTGGTAGAGTTCTAGCCTTGAGCTGAAGAGCTGAGGGACAGTGCCCAGGCCCAGAGTTCAGGCCCCACTACCGGACCCCCCCCAAAACAAACAAACAAACAAACAAACAAACAAACAAAACTATTACAGTGTGACTAAACTTCCAACTGTTAACAATATCAATAACCTGACTCCTGGAATGCCTGATATGTGAACCCCTCCTCCAACCTCTAACCTTTCTCTGTATATTCCATTACTTTGGCATTATAGGAGCCATATTTTTGGACTTTAACAATAATTGTATTGTCCAAATGTTCATGTTTAAACATCATTATATACACTTAAATATACAGTCTTTCATTTTAAAATTTGATGTCTTTTGAATCATCCTTTGTATGTAGACTGCTTCTCTTTCCTTGCTTCTCTTCCCTTTCCTTTCCTTTTATCTGTTGAAGAACTTAAGCATTTGACCTGTAAAATTTCCCCTCAGTCTTGACATGCCTAATTGTATTTTCCTTCATTCTTGGCATTTCCTCAAATTGGAACCTGCATTCAGAGATGGGATCAGATTCAGGTTGAGTTCTTTGGCCAGGATTGTAGGAGGCATATAATGTCTTCCTAGCTTCTTTGAAGATCTCTGACTTTGATACTTAATGTCCCTGGCTAGTAACTTATTGGATTATAACATGTTGATATCTTTTTTTTTTTTTGCATTAGTCAATTGGAATATATTTATAGGGACTCTTGCCCTCAGGTGCTGTTTGTTTACTTAGGATATATCCATGCACAGGCATCATGTGTATATATACACATAATATATTTGTAATATATTTATATTATACACATGCACGTACGTACATACACATATCAATTGTTTTCTTTTTCACTTTTGCAGTGCTGCAGATCATTCATGAAGCTTCATGAGTTCTAGATAAGCACTCTACCACTCAGCTGTATCTCCTAGTCCATGATATAGCTGCAGTTTTGAAAACCTGCTTTCTTAATCAGTTTTCTTCTGTTAAACTCCTTGTGCCAATACTGACATTTTGTGTTTTCCCTCTCCCCACCCACCTGAAATTCCATCTTTCATTTGGCAGAGAACCAGAATCTATGTTTTTCTGGGTAGTTCACCAATTTTTTCATTGTTCTGCCTGTCTTGTGGAATCTACAGTGTGTACATTTTGAAAATCTGTATTTATGAAGAGCAGTTTTCTAACTTGTAAGTTACTGTGAATAAAAAAAATCCCTTTTAATTTTCAGATATGTGAAAATTCTCAATATAAAGCCTGGTATAAATTACATCTTGTTATTACCCTAAAACACTGCTCAAAGTCTAACCTTGTTTCTCATGCTTCTGTCAAAATTTTACCAGAAACATAAAAACCCCAGTATGTAGGAAATGAATAGAATCCTAGGGCAGTGATTTAATCTTTTGTAATTTATTTTTTCCTGAGAATCATTATTATTTTCCAATAATAATGAAAAATAAAGATAGCCCTTTTCCATTTGAGTCATAGCACCACTGCCAGTTTTTGAGTGGTTAATTGGAGATAAAGTCTCAGTGGGACATTTCTGCCTGGGCTGGCTTTGAACCAAGATCCCCAGATCTCAGCCTCCTGAGGATTACAAACATGAGCGTCCCACCCTTTTCACTTCTTTCATAACCAAATTTTTCTGCATTTAGTTACTTATCATTCATGGTAGAATAAAAGAAGCTAAAATTTTTTTAAATTCTTCTTCTTCTTAAGAAGCTAAAGATTTTTAAATTCTTCTTCTTCCTTCTTCTTCCTTCTTCTTCTTCCTCCTCCTCTGTCGGTTGTGGCCTGGATTCTGGGCCTGGGCATCATGCCTCAACTCTTCAGCTAAAGGCTGTGCTCTACCACTTGAGCTACAGTGCCACTTCTGGATTTTTCTGCTTATGTGGTGCTGAGGAATCAAACCCAGGGCCTCATGCATGTAAGGCTAGCACTCTACCACTGAACCACTTCCCAGCCCCCTAATTCTTCTTTCTTATTCTTCTTCCTCTTTTTCTTCTTTCTCCTCCTCCTCTCCCTTCCCTCATGCCTCCTCCTTCTCTCCCCCCACCTCTTTTGCCATAATGGTTAACAAAAGACAGAATTCGTTGGGCACTGGTGACTCACACCTGTAATCCTAGCTGAGCTCTGAGGATTGCAGTTAGCAGCCAGCCCAGGCAGCAAAGTCTGTGAGACTCTCATTTCCAAAAAACTAAAAAAAAAAAAAAAAGCTGGAAGTGGGGCTGTGGCTCAAGTGGTAGTACATTAGCCTTGAGCAAAAGAATCTCAGGGACATCATGAGACCCTGAGTTCAAGCCCCAGGACCAGCACCAAAAACAAAACCCAAAACAAAGACAGATGCAGAATTAGCCAGATGCCTGTGGCTCAGGTCTGTATTCCAAACTTCTCAGGAGGCTGAGAACTGATAAGCATGGTTTGAAGCCAGCTCAGTCAGGAAAGTTCATGAAATAAATAAATACCAGAAAAAGTTAAAGTGGAGTTGTGGTTCATATGGTAATGCACAGTGCACAGCCAGCCTTGAACAAAAATGCTCAGGGACAGCACCCAGGCCCTGAGTGCAAGCCCTAGTACCTGTGTGTATGTGTATGTGTGTGTGTGTGTGTGCGCACGTGCGTGCGCGCACACACAGACACAAACACAGATGAAGAGTTAACAGAAGACTATCAAGAGGCTACTGGAAAATAAAATCTAGCTTCCAGTTCTAAATCACATAGCCAACTTCTGAGCAAGTACTCGGTTCATTGAAACATGTTCCATCATTTTACAATTAACAAATTGTCTTTTTCCTTTATTTATATACTTTACCATAGAATTATGGGAGCCAGGGGTCTAGGATGCTCCTTTCCTGGTTTTCTGTAATTATATATAAAGGCTAGTCTAGAGATACTTCCAAATACATAATGATAAAAAAAAGAAAGTTAGGGGGCTGGGGGTTTAGCCCAGCGGAAGGGCGCCTGCCCGGCGTGTGCAAGGCCCTGGGTTTGGTCCTCAGCCCTGGAAAAAAAAAAGAAAAAAAAAGTGCATTGAAACATTGGTAGTTTTTCAGCACATCACTGTTTCTCTTTTGTGTTAGAATGGGACAAAGAATAGTCACTAAATATTTGATGTGACCATTTTCCTAGATAATTTTGCAGTTTGGAGTAAATTTTCTCAAATTAGAATCTATAAGAAATGTTTTGTTAATTAGTGGTCCAGGTCATTAGGCTCCTGTTAATCAGAAGTTTACTTTATAATCATAATGTATTTATGATGTTGTCATTTCTATTCCTCTTCATCTCTTTGTGTGGGTATTGTGATTACTTGATTACATCTACTTGGCATAGTGGGTTTTAAAACAGCATTTATAATTCTTCTGGCTTAGTAGGCAAAATGAGAATATGGAAAGACAATTGGTGGTTGAAGCATGATAGTTTCCTTTTGCCTTCATGTAGTATTTAGTGAGTTGCAGACTTGGAATAAGAGAATTGAGTATCATTTTGTTCTGGTCTGGAAAATGATTATTTTATCCCATTGGAAACAGATTAAATTGAGGTGTAGGTATCTCATTATCTTTCATATAGAATCACTACACTTTTCATAGGCTTTATATTTTTTGTGGTTTCCAGGTTTATTTTTTCATGAAAATAAGGATCTGTTAAAGCTAGATACAAACATTACATGGAAAGTTCTTTGAGAGCATCTATTATGTCAAAAAGGTTTCTTACTTAGAACCCTGCCATTCATAACACTGGTCATTGTCATTATAAATATTTGGGTTCCTATATTATGTATTAGAGGTGTGTGGACTTTGCTGTCTGATTATTCTACTGTTGCCTCTTTATCAGAACTTTTTGCTATTACATAATACCTAACAGTTGTGACACTCATTTTGGACCTTGCTTTGGAGCTATATGCTATTATTGATGGAGGTCAGGATATGGTACCCCAAAATGATACCTTGGCATGTTATATATATATTATATATATATGGATATTTACATATATGTATATTTTAAAACAGTCTTGGGGCTTGAACTCTGGGCTTGGGTATACTTTCCCTAGTCATTTTTTTGTTTGAGGCTTATGTTCTACTACTTGAGCCACAGCTTCACTCCCGTCCTTTTGACAATTAACTGGAGATAAGAGTCTCAGACTTTTCTGCCTGGGCTGGCTTTGAACTGCGATCCTCAAATCTGAGCCTCCTGAGTAGCGAGGATTACAGATGTAAGCCACCAGCACCTGACTAGCATACTTATTCTTGACATAGCTTTTATAGTCACAGAATAAAAACATTCTGTAATTTCTTTAAGTTGCCTGAGATCTGTTCATATTCCCTTGAATTTGTTGATATCTGGTAATTTCCACTCATATTATCTCCCACATTTAGCTCAAAGCCTAGCACAGAGTTGGCTTTCAGAAGTGCAGTTATTTGTGTTTTACTAGGCACTGTGTTGCAACACATTGAGAATATAAAGATTTACAAGGTAATTTAAAGAGGCACTTACTATTCACATTGGGCAACAAGATAGTATATATAAATATCACAGAAGTTGGTTTCAAAATTACACTATCAATATCAATCAAGAGTTTTTCATCAATTTCAGCTTTCTATGTGATTTGGCTTTGTTTTCACATATCCATGGACATGTACTATATGCTATATAGTATTAAATATTTTAATGTTTTGGCTCAGATACTTTAAGGTAGTTTTTGTTGTAGCAATATAGTAATTATAAATTTGTAGTCACAGATATATAATTATACACACATGTATGGGGTTTCCTTTTTATAAAATCATAACTCCATATCATGCTGTGTAATGTTTTTGTTATAAATTTCAACTTGTTTTTCTCCACAGGCAGCAGAAGATGTCATTTTCATTGGGCCTGATACACATGCTATTCAAGCCATGGGTGACAAGATTGAAAGCAAATTATTAGCCAAGCAAGCAAAGGTTAACACAATTCCTGGCTTTGATGGTGTAGTCAAGGTGAGAAACTATTTTGCTCAAATCTTTATAGTGTGTCCTCAGATCAAACATTCTGTGAGAGAATATGGGTAAAATATATGGTTTTGAGTATATATGAGGTAAAAAAGTAGTGGAATTTAACTTGGATTATTTTTAGTGGTATGAGCTGAAAAGAATGAGAATCTAGTTAAGCACTTGTGTGTAATGAACCAGCATTGACTGACGTGGGAATAAACTTGGTAATTAAAAAATGTGTTGTCAGATATCGGATTACATTTAATGATGAAATGATGTTCTGTATATTTTTACCTTGAACTTCTTTCCATATACATCATATATAAATAGTCATTCTGTACACAAACAGCTATGAATGACCAGAATCGCCAACATTTATCATGGGCTTTTGCAGCTGAAAAATTCTGAGGATGTCCAGCAATTGGAGTATATATAGCTTGCTTTCCTCCACAGGAGGAAAGTTCTTTTTTCGTGAGAAGTGACTTTCTCTGTAGTGTTTTAACCTTGTGATTTGAGTAAGTTTGCAAGAACTTTTCATCTTAGTGTTTATTTTTCATTCCCCTAGCATATCCTATTGGACAGTTTTTCAAAATTGCACAGAACCATTGCAAAATAGCTACAAAGATTGGTCTCTGCTTCATGAATAGCCTCAGCTGCTTGCCTGTACTTACCTGTGCACTCCTCTCTCTGTTCATACACACACCCCTCACCAAACAACCTGAGATTGAAAATGTTTGGAAGAAATGTGCTTGTTGTTAACAACAAAAAAAGATTTTCTTTTTTGTCATTAGTCCCTAATGCTGTCTATATAACATTAACATTGTAGGCACTTACATTAACATTGTAAGTCACTAAAAGGGACTTAATGTATGTGGAAGTCTATGTATTTATATATATCTAGTATATATCTGTATATATCAATATTTATCTATCTATATATGTACTATACCACACTTTTTTATTTTTTTATTTATTTTTTTATTTTTTTATTTTTGTCGGTCGTGGGGCTTGAACTCTGGGCCTGGGCGCTGTCCCTCAGCTCTTCAGCTCAAGGCGAGCGCTCTACCACTTGAGCTACAGCGCCACTTCCGGTTTTCTGGTGGTTTATTGGAGATAGGAGTCTCACGGTCTTTCCTGCCCGGGCTGGCTTTGAACCACGATCCTCAGATCTCAGCCTCCTGAGTAGCTAGGATTACAGGCGTGAGCCACCAGCGCCCGGCTTATACCACACTTTTTTATATGAGACTTGAGCATCCTCAGATTTTAATATTGCTGTATGTATATGTGTGTGTGTGTGTGTGTGTGTGTGTGTGTGTGTGTATGTGTGTGTGTGTTTGTGTGTTTGTATGTGTGTGAGTAGTACATGTGGAACTGGTACTTCTCTCTGGTTACTGAAGAAGAATGATGATATTTATCTCAGTCTGTTCTCATCTATTTTGTCTCTTGTCACAATGAAGGGGTGTTCTACATCTGTAATTCTTCCTCTTATACTCCAATTGTGTTTGTCTAAACCTTGGCGGAGTACAGGTTTTACTGATTTTCTTTTCTCTGTTCTCTATGAAAATTCATATCTTTTGCCTCCTTTCTGTTCCCATTGCTATTAAAATACTTAACCAATAGATATGGTCACTTGGCTAAGCCGGAAGGAGGTATGATAAACAAGACTCATATGATGAATGGAAAGGACATTCATGATTCTCATATAGCAGATAATCCTCCACTGCTATAGAGCTCCCACCTTTTCTGTTCCTTTTTTTAGCTGAACATCTTGGAAAACTTGACCCCACTTGCTTTTTTGTTTATATCTTTTACCTTCACTTAATCTGTAATCTACTGCAACCTTGATTCTTTACTCATTCTCACTGCATTTCTCTTGCAAAGCTCTTCAGCCCAAGCTGGCTTTGAACATGCAAACCTCCTGCTTCTGTCTACCAAGCCCTATGATTACAGTTATTACCACCATGCCCAGCATAACTTCAACAATTTTTTTCCTGGTACCAGGCCTTGAACTCAGTACCTAGCACTCTTGCTTTGCCTTTTCCACTTATGGCTGGCTTTCTACCACTTAAGCCATACATTCAGTCCAGATTTTTGCTGGTCAATTGGAGGTAGAATCTTGAAGACTTTACTAGGTGGGCTGGCTGTGAACTTTGATTCTCAGATATCAGCCTCTTGAATAGCTAGAATTACAGGTGTGAGTCATTGGTCCTGCACTTGAACAGACATCTTTCAAGTGAAGAAATACACATAGCTAATAGATACATCAAAAAGTATTAAACATATTTAGCCATCAGGGAAATGTATATCAAAATGACCTTGAGATTCCATCTTCTCTCAGTCAGTATGGCTGTCATCAAGAAAACAGTAACTACATGTTGCTGAGGATGTGGGAGTGGGGCAGAGGAAACCCTTATGTACTGGCGGTAGGAATATAAATTAGTACAGCCACTGTGGAGATCAGTATTGAGGTTTCTTACCAAACTGAAAATTGAAAGACCTGTGATCTAGATACGTACCCAAAGGGAACACAATCACCATATAATAGTGATGTTTATTATGACACTATTCGTGATAACCAAGCTGTGGAATAAGCCTAGAAGCCTAGCAATGAATGAATGGATTAAGAAAATGTGTTATATATACACAGCGGAATGTTATTTTAATACTATGTTATTTGAATACTTTCCTTCTCTTATTTAGTTATTTTAAATTATTATTTTTAAATATTATTGTTTTATTAGTTTTGAAATAAATTCTCACTGTAGCTTGGTTTGGCGTGCCTATTACTCATTGTGCCTTTCACTTTTTTTTTTTTAAAGTAACTCTTCATTAGAGAGAGAAACTAATGTTTGCAAAATGTAACTTTTGAGTAGTCACTTGACACCAGATATTTGCCTTTACCGAGTTTAGTTTTATTAATTTGATTTTGGGACAGTTAGAGCAGAGGATTAAGAGTATAGATGTGCAAAGCAGGAATTAGGATCCCCGCTTATTTGTTTAGCTGAGTTATAAGCCACAAACCCTGATTTCAAAGAGCTTTAAGTTCTTTTATGGAGACTTTCAATGTATTCAGACAGTTTAATGCATTTGAGTAATACTGAGTTCAGAGTGCATGAGGCTGTAGATTTGAAGCTGATATTGAATTTTAGGGTATCATGGCAGAGTTCCCAGGGAAAGTGATAGCTAAGAGACACTTGAAGTATGAGAAGTAATGAGTGAACTATAAAATGAGCCTCATGGGGGACACAGCTCTGTTGTCAGTGAAAATATTGCAAAACCTTGGTAACTCCAGATAGCTCCAGATGTGCAGTATGAAGGAGTTAGAGAGGAAGCTTAGGTTATCGATAATAATGGCATGAATGCTGTGCAGCTGATCTTGGATGCTTGTGGCTTTGGGAGCCTGCTAATAGTTTCATGCAGACGGATTAACATGAGACAATTGTGGGATTAGAAAAATTGTTTTGTTTGCTATTTAGAAAATGGATCAGCAGAGAGTTAAACTTGTGTAGGTATTCAAATTAGAACCCTCTTACTTTAGGTTAGGCAAGCAATGATAGAGACCTAAATTAAATACTGGAATACAGCAAAGTAGATATTGTTGAGGAAGATGGTACAAGGTTGGGTTGTCTGTTGGACATAGGATCTGTTTGTTATCAGGAAACAGTGTGAGAGATTATCAATAATTGCACTTCTACCCTTGGTTCCAAGACTTAGCAACACACCATTTTTTTTTTTTAGGGAAATTCATTTAATACTTAAAAAAATTTATTGGCGCCGGGTGCTGGTGGCTCATGCTTGTAATCCTAGCTACTCAGGAGGCTGAGATCTGAGAATCGCAGTCCAAAGCCAGCCTGGGCAGGAACATCCGTGAGACTCTTACCTCCAGTAAACCACTCGAAAATTGGAAGTGGCACTGTGGCGCAAGCGGTAGAGTGCTCGCCTTGAGCTGAAGAGCACAGGGATAGTGCCCAGGCCCAGAGTTCAAGCCCCACGACAAAAAAAAAAAAAAAAAAAAAAAAAAAAATATATATATATATATATATTGTCAAGGTGATGTATAGAGGGGTTATAGTTGCATAAGTAAGGTAGTAACTATATTTCTTATTGAACCTGTTAACCCCTCCCTCATTTTTCTCCCCCTCCCTCGTCAAGTGGTACAGTTCATTTCCAACATATTATGCTGTGAATATCACTGTTGCATTGATTTCCCCCTTTGTCCTTTGTCTCACCATTCTGTTGTGCCCCTTTCCCTTCCCTAATTCAGATAAATGTATATACAATACCGAGGCTACCAAAATCAAATAAAGTGACAACAAAGGATAAACCATACAGGAAAAAAAAAACAAAAGAAAAAAGAAATCACATAGTACATTAAAAACAACAACAATAAAGCAAAACCTCTTGTGTCCATGTCCTAGAGTTCATTCATTTAATACTTAAAAAAAAAGAATTTTTAAAAAAAATTTTAAAATTATCTTTAGCTGGGCGCTAGTGCCTCCCACCTGTAATCTTAGCTACTAAGGAGCTGAGATCTGAGGATTATGGTTCAAAGCCAGCCTTTCAGTAAAGTCCACTAGACTCTTAACTCTAATTATCCACCAGAAAACTGGAAGTGGTGCTTTGGCTCAAAGTGTTAGAGTGCTAGCCTTGAGCAAAAGAGCTCAAGGACAGTGCCCAGACCTTGAGTTCAAGGCCTATGGCCTACAAAAAAAAAAAAAAAAGAAAAAAAGAAAAAAGCAAATAGAGTATTAAACACCACTATATTTTCCCTGCTGAGCTGAGAATAATTGATTAAATTTTATTAGCATACATTTCATTGTGTCATATTCATATGTGCCTATAGTGTACTCACAAAATTCAGTGTTCTATTATTTCTTGTTTCTCCTTCACCCTTTTAAACAAGTTTTACAAGGTTTCATTATTTTCTTCTCATAGATGCATATAAAATACTTCAATTGTATTCACTCTCCTGCCTTTACCTTCTCTTTTGGCCCTACAAACCCTTCTGGTTTCTATAATAGTGCATTTTATATTCGTCCGTCCATCCGTCCGTCCGTCCACCTACCTACCTACCTACCTACCTACTTACCTACCTACCTACCTACCTACCTACCTACCTACCTACCTACCTACCTACCTACCTACCTACCTACCTACCTAGGTGCTGGTCTAGGGGCTTGAAATCAGGGCTTAGGTGTTGTCTCTGCGTTTTTTCCTCAAGGCTAGCACTCTATTACTGAGCCACAACTCTACTTCTGGCTTTTTTGGTAGCTAATTCGAGATGAGTCTCATCGACTTTCCTGCCTGGGCTGGCTTTGAACTGTAATGCTCAAATTTCAGACTCCTGAATAACTAGGATTATAGGAATGAGCCACTGGTGCCCAGATTGTACAACTTATTTTTAAGGTCTGGATTCCTCATATGGTAGAGAACATGGATTATTTGTCTTCCTCATTCTGGCCTATTTCTCTTCACATAGATATCTTTAGCTCCTCCTGTTTTCCAGGAAATGGTATAATTTCATTCTTCCTTATAGCTGAATAGTACTCTGTTGCGTGTGTGTAGTTTTTTCACATTTTCTTTGTCCGTATTGCTTATGTTGCTGATATAAACATGTGTGTATGGGCCTCTTGATTGTATGCTGACTTACATTCTTTCAGTTCTATGTCCAGACTTGGTACTGCAAGGTTACCTGACAATTCTTTCTTTCTTTCTTTCTACCTTCCCTCCCTCCCTCCCTCCCTCCCTCCCTCCCTCCTTCCCTTCTTCCTTCCTTCCTTCCTTCCTTCCTTCCTTCCTTCCTTCCTTCCTTCCTTCCTTCCTTCCATCTTCCTCCCTCCCTCCCTTCCTCCCTCCCTCCCTTCCTCCCTCCCTTCTTCCCTCTTTCCTTCCTTCCTTCTTTCTTTCTATCTTTCTTTCTTTTCCTTCCTTTTTTTTGTCGGTCATGGTACTTGAACTCTGGGCCTGGGCACTATCCCCTAGCTCTTCAACTCAAGGCTAGTGGTCTACCTCTTGAGCCACCACAGTGTCACTTCCCTGACAATTCTTCTTTTAGTTTCTTTAGGAAACTTCATACTGATCTCTGTAATAGCTGCACTAATTTACATTACCAACAACTGTACATAAGGTCTTCCATCTCTGTCCTTGCCAGCATTTGTTATTGATGATAGCTATTTTGACTGGGCTCAAACAGACTCAGCATCCTTTTGATTTACATTTCTTCTGTGGCTAAGGATGTTGAACATTTTCATGTATTTAGTAATCATATGTACTTTTTCTTTTGAGAACTGTTTGTTTACTCAATTTGCTTGTTTATTAATTGAATTGTTTATTCTTTTAGTGTTTAATTATTAGAGCTCTTTATACATTCAGAGTATTGCCTTTCATCTAATGAATAGCTCAAAAAGATTTTTTTCCTATTCTGTAGGTTGAGTCTTGATTTTGGTAATTGTTACTTTTGCTGTGCAGAAGCTTTTACTTTGATGCAGTCTCATTGTAAGCCTTCCTTCCTTCCTTGCTTCCTTGCTTCCTTCCTTCCTTCTTTCCTTCCTTCCTTCCTTCCTTCCTTCCTTCCTTCCTTCCTTCCTTCCTTCCTTCCTTTCTTCCTTTCTTTCTTTCTTCCTTCCTTCCGCCAGTCGTTGCTGTCCCTGAGCTTTTTTGCTCAAGGCTAGCACTTCACCACTTAAGCCACAGCTCTACTTCTGGCATTTTTGGTGGCTAATTGGAGATAAAGGCCTCATGGACTTTCCTGCTCAGGCTGGCTTTGAACTGGAATCCTCAGATCTCAGGCTCCCAGGTAGCTAGGAGTACAGGTGTAAGCCACCAGTACCTGGATTTTAGTTTCTTTGAAAATTGGTTGGCTATGTGGGTTTATTTCTGAATCTTCCACCAGTACCAAACTGTTTTTGTTCCTATTGCTTTGAAGCATAATTTGAAGTCAGGTATTGTGAAACATTATTCTCTTCTATTGTCTTATCTTATTGTTATGGCTAAGATTGCAGGAGAGTGAACAGAGTGAACACTTCTTTAATCTTTAATCATTAATTCTTCTTAGCATCTTTTTCGAAATAGCTTGTTGCCTCATTGTTTCATATTTCTTGTTTCTGTGTTGTGATTTGCTCATCTCAGGTCAAGTCACTTGTTTGAGTGTTTAATTATCTGAAATCTTTCAGTTGAATTATTCTTTGTTTAGACAGGAATAGGTAATGGTAGTTGATGTGCCATTTTTCACCACTCTTCAGTGTATTTGAAAAATATCACTGAGTCAAAGAGGCAATGATTGAAATCCTTAGAGAGCTTAAATTTAATGAGACAGGGAAAAGAAGAAGCTACCACAATCCACATAGTAAATACATAAATGGCATGTTCCTCATCCTTAAGATACAGCTAGCCGCTGGATCTGTTGACTCAGGCCTGTGATTCCAGCCCTCAGGAGGACTGGCATATGAATCAAGATACAAACAAACAAAGGATGAAGTCAGGGTGAGGCCTGTCCCTTCCTAGCTGTTAGGTTGAATTCAGGTTTTTGATGTGCCTTCTTGAGACCCTGCCTTACTTTGTAGCCTCCCACCCAAGGACAACAGTGGTTTTCGCTATGTTTCTTTCGTTAGCCTCTTTTCCAAGTCTCCATACCTCAGTGTTCTAGGCATCTATTTTTGGTTTAGAGATTCCCCCTGGCCACATGACCCCTTCACTACTTTCAGTCAGCATGCTTCATGAATGTTGTTATGTACCTCATTTAAGATCCATCTTTTTTTTTTTTCACAAGCCCGTGAGTTACACAAAAACTTAGATAATGCTTTAAAAAAATTCTGTGTTTTCTGGGCCCTGTATATGGCTAATCTTAATTGATTTTGTGAAAAGAGAAGAGCGTTCTTGTCTGAGTTTAGCAAAGTAGAGTAGGATGTGCTGAGGCCAAGGAGATTTGGGGTGGAGGACACGGGCTTGATGGGATCAGATGGGGCTGAGACCTGCCGTGTAGGCAGGCTTGATTCAGTACTGAACCCAAGCTGAGGAGTTTGCTCTTGTTTCTAAGACAATGGGAAGTCATGAAAATTTAAATGGATTTTGGGAAGATGTTCTGTTTTGTTTGCATTTGTTTTATTTTCTAGTCAGTCTCACTATGTAGCCCAAGCTGGTGTACGTTGCCATCTTCCTGCCTTCAGCCTTGTGAGTGTTGGAATTACTGCTGTGCACCACCACATCTGTCTGCTAGTTTGTTTTGATAATATTTAATTCCTTAACAATCATTATACTTTCAAGCATGATGAATTTAGTTTATAAAATGTTAAAATCATGTGAAATGTGAAATTACAGTATTTTTTGGCAAAAAGGTTTACCATGTTCCTGTGAGTATATAATGTTAAATAAAAGTTCACCCCTTCTCCCAGCCTCTTCTGTATTTGAGCAGTAATTTAAGATGGGTCTTTTGTTCATACATAAACTTCCATGTGTGTTCAAAACCATATTTCTTTTTGAATGTAGGTAAGGTCATACCATGTGTATTGCTGCATTCTTTTTCCCCCACAAGGCATATTAGGTATATCTTGCATATATAATATATTCAGCACCTAAGTTATCCTTTTAAAACAGAATTCTGATTCAACATTCTCCTGCATAGAACCAAGGCCTTTGTGATTTTGGAACACATGTGGTAAGGCCTGGCCAGAACATGACCATGCCTCCACTCTTACTCATCTCTGTTTTCTGCTGCTCCCTTAGTATGTTTCAGCTCTAGCCTCATGGACCTTCTTTCTTTTTCTATATAAACATACTATGTTCCTTTGCAACCAGAGTTCTCATACATGCCTGCCTCTAATCTTCCCATGACAGGGAACTTTTTTTGTTCTTAGGTTTCAAGTATTACTTCAGATGATGCTTTGAGTCGTGTGTCTCAGTTTTCCTTCTTATTCCTTCTGTTAAAGCTCTGTTGCTACAAAATAATTATTTCAGTTTTCAATTGATTTGCTTGTTTACCTGATTTTCTACTTTCTTTTATGAGACTCCAATAAGCTCCTGTGAGGGCAGAAATAGGTTTCCTGTACTGTTGATGCTAAGTATGTTTTGGATTATTGTCTAAATGAATGAATAAGAGTGTGTGGAACTTCCCATTCTTTTTAAAGGCATTGTAATATTCCATTTTAGTGATAACATTTGGAATATTAATTTCTTGTTGAAAGCCTGTAAAAATTGTTTTCTAAGTTTTATTGAAACAGCACCAACATATTAAAAACAATGAATTTGTTTATATACCTTACAACATGAATGTGAGAATGCTTATAGGTTAACTTCCAACAAATAAAATAAGGTTTTTTTTTTTTTTTTTTTCTTTTTCTTTTTGTGGTACCAGGGTTTAAACAAGTAAGACTGCTAGGTCAAAAGGCACATGTTCTTAAACTTTAGCAGATATTGATGATTACTTTTAAAAAACTCACATCATTTCCTATGACAATCATATGAGAAGTGCTTATTTACCTTCAAGTCAGCATGTTTGGACAGCATCATTATTTAATTTGCTAGATGAAAAATGGGATCTCCTTGTTCTAACTTGAGTTTCTGGAACTATGATTACGATTGAACATATGTCATCTATGACTTGTTTGGATCATATATGAAATGGTATCTTTATCCAAACTTTTTATTTGTCTGTTTTTGTGAGTGATTGATGTTCTTTTTCCAGTTTTTTCAAAGTTCGGTTAAAAATTCATGTATAGCCTTACATGGAGATTACACAAAATCACAAGTCAGTGCCATTGACGTTGGAGCTGGATGATGAGCTTTTCATCTTTTTGAAAGTAATTTTATGTAATTCAATAATGAAACTAAATGTGTTTAAGATCATAAAAGTGGGCTTTTCTTGAAATTGATGGTAGAATTTTCCAGTGTCTAGAACATAATATATCCTTTTTTTTTTTTTTTGGTCGGTTGTGGGGCTTGAACTCTGGGCTTGGGCGCTGTCTCTGTGTTCTTCTGCTCAAGGCGAGTGCTCTATCGCTTTGAGCCACAGGGCCACTTCTGGTTTTCTAGTGGTTTAATGGGGATAAGAGTCTCATGGACTTTCCTGCCTGGACTGGCTGTGATCCTCAGATCTCAGCCTGCTGAGTAGCTAGGATTATAGGCGTGAGCCGCTGGCACCTGGTTCTTAAATTTTTGGTGTACGAGGAAAGACAAGTGAAATGGTGGTTTTGAAGACGTTTTGATTTTACTTGAGAGCTCATTTATCAGAAGTTGACTTTCATGGTAAAAAATAATGTAAGTATACTGATTAGTTAAAAGATTGCTTTGTAGTAGCTCACAAAATTTGAGGTACATAAAGAAATTTAAGAAGTTTTGAGACATATGTGTGTGTAATGTGTACCTATAAAGAAGTGACAAAATATGACTAATGAATTCTTTGAATTATGCTCTAAAACTTGCTTTTTCTTTCCAAGTACAAAACTTTTAAAAGTCAGTTTAATTCCTCTCAGATTATCCTTTTCAAATATGCCATTACACATTTGAAAGAAATACTGAAAAGTTTCTGTCTAGGTTTATTATAATCCTGTCTTCATCAGCCATCAGTCTTCCTGTAGTTTGTTGGAGAGGCACTAATTGTTCGCATTTGGCAGGTTTAACACTTCCTGACAGAGAGGCTATTAAAAGCAAGTATTCTCCAATAACTGTCACTGGCTGGAACAAAGAACCTTCCAACTCAATGTATGGAAACCACTAACATTCTTAAATGAACCTTTTCATGGATTTTTATCCTTTCAAGCTAAAATTTGGAGAATGTAGAGTTGGTGAACACAGCAAGGTGTAATAAAGCAGTAAACCTTGATTTGGGGGGGTAGGGTGGGAGGTATAGATTTATCTCTTCTCTTGAAAACAATTGTTATTTGGGAAATCTCATTAGCAGATGTGACTACTTAGAGTAAAAAAAGACTTAAAATTGATGTCGCTTTCAGGACTGCTTTGAACTTAACAAGCACCTATTTGTGGAGCAGACTAGCTAATGAAAGGAAATTAAATTTTTCTGACAACTTCCCCTGCCAACATCCCCTTATTCAGGGGATGTTATTAGGTACTGAAGACTTTTAAGGAAGATTTTTTTTTTTATTACACATAAATAAACCAGTTATAAACATTCCTTACCCCTTTAGGGAGGGATTCTGACATGATTGCTCTACATTAAACTTAAAAAGCAGCAGGCTTCACTTCAATATTTTGAAGGTTTCTAAAAATTTAGCAAACATGGGTTAGTGGTTTCAGAATACTATTGATAGTTTAGTTAGTGTCACTGAATTACAAAAGTAATTGACTTAAGAAGGAGGCTTGGTGTTCACCATCTTCTTTATTGTTATATGGTAAATGTGTCAGGACTAGTGTATGTTGGTTGTGTTAGGAGTGAGTTAATGATCAATGAATGACTTAGCTTTAGGGGAAGTTTTTGCTTTTCTAGCTACTTGAGTTACATGTGGCATTGGTTGATATTTTCAGTAGCTAATCCTTACACCAATAAACTCTTAACCTTGTACTGTTTGCAAAGGTATTTTCCTGTTTTGGCTTCTTGGAGTTTATTTCACTTTGCCTGCTTGTTAATTGAATTTAATAAGTAATAATTTGCAATTGTAAAAATAAAATATGTACCTAAAATTGAAATAAAAAACAAGAATGGATAAAGACAGACTAGATAAAGGAAATTACCAGGGGGATCTTTTTAAAACAATTGGTATATAGATAATGGAAATTTACTATTTTATTTCTGGAAAATTGAATGAGTTCCTCCCAAACAATAGAGAATCTACTCCCCCTGCTGACAGAACCTAGGAAAACATGATAAATAAATATCAGAGACAGAAACAAGCTGGCTGCAGACAAGCTTTAATGGTCTGATTTATGATTCAGTATTGATTGTAAACATCTACATTCTGCCATTAAATTCTGGCAACTGCACCAGATCATTGGCGATTCTGGTAGTGCTTCCTGCCAGCTCATTTCAAACTGCTTTGAGTTTCTTAATATAATAATGATGAGGTAGAATTTACATTCCACTTATGGTATTAATTTTACATTTCTCTGAATGAAAAGGGTTAGAAGGTTGTAAAATTGAACATTAAATGAATCAGAGGAGACAGTAGTGCAATATATGACTGCCCTAAAGACATTGTGCAATGCCTCATGGGATTAATGTTGAGTCTCATTTCCTGCTTTTACAGGATGCAGATGAAGCCGTCAGAATTGCAAAGGAAATTGGTAAGTTCTTAAATTAACTTTGGTAGGGTTTCTATGTCTTTCAGCAGATATGCTTGAGTAAAGATGTAATAAGTTTTCCCATAGAGCAAATAATATTTTAATAGTTTTAGGTTTCCGATTACTTGGTACATTGGAAGAATTTATCAGTTGAATGACCATATTCTATTATTAACGTGGACTCTAAATAGTACCTTAGCCATAGTGCTTTTATTAGATTAAATCATTAGCTAATTAAAAGAAGTAATTATCAAATCTTTAAGATGAGATTTAATATAAGATAGTGTGTGTGTGTGTGTGTGTGTGTGTGTGTGTGTGTGTGTGTGTGTGTGTGTGTGTGTGTGTGTGTGTGTGTTGAGGACATCTGAGTAAAATAAAGATATGATTGACAAGATTTTTTCAAAAATTTACCTTTTCCTAAAATGTTAAATATCATAATAATACCCTTGTAAGGGGAAATAAGAGAGAATGTGAGAGGATAGAATTGAATATCCTAAATTGGAATTAAAGGTAAATTAAAGGGCATATTTAATGGCTGTTGTACTTTTAAATTTCAAAACCTTGCATTCATCAGAAGTATTCTCCTTTCATATCTGCTAATTTAGAAGATGTGCAAACATATATGCTTGTCATTGATTAGCAAAGGTATTAAAAACCTTATAAATTTTATACATCAAATCAGTCTTTGTATACATTTGATAGAAATTTGTGAATAGGAGAGAAATTTTGCAATGCTTGGAAGTCAGGGACTCAGATTTTTTAGCATCCCACACCAATGTTTCTGTAAATCCTGTGTCTTCATTCAGGATGATTATTTAGCAGTCTTGTCTACCTTTGGAACTCTTAATTTGGCAAGGTTTATGTATTTGTACTGTGGACAAATACTGATCTAAAAGTGATCACTTAGATCAGAAAGTACGTTTCTTGGAAATCAAACAAGCGAGGATAGCAGTTCTTCAGTTATGTGAAAAGTTTGGCTGGTTGCATCCCTGTTTCTAATTGGACCTGGCAGAATTATTTCAGATTTGTTGATTTGTAAACATCTAAATTCTGCCATTAAATTCTGGCAAGGGTACCCAATCATTGGCAATTCTGGTAGCATTTATTAAGTAGATGTTGTTGTTTGTTTATTTGTTTTGCAAAAATGCCCTGGGATTAAGGTAAATCCATGGAAAATCTTATTTTATCTGTCTGTGACATCTCATTATGATTTCTTTTTTTTTTTTTTTTTTGTCGGTCGTGGGGCTTGAACTCTGGGCCTGAGTGCTGTCCCTCAGGTCTTCAGCTCAAGGCGAGCGCTCTACCACTTGAGCTACAGTGCCACTTCCGGTTTTCTGGTGGTTTATTGGAGATAGGAGTCTCACAGTCTTTCCTGCCTGGGCTGGCTTTGAACCGCGATCCTCAGATCTCAGCCTCCTGAGAAGCTAGGGTTACAGGGGTGAGCCACCAGCGCCCGGCTTCATTATGATTTCTTAAGAATTATCAACATTTTCAAAAAGTATTTCATTATTTAACTTAACAGTAAGATTTACTAGATTGCAGAAAGTTGCTGTGTGTGGTTTAAAATTATTGGCATTCTTCATGGCTACTGACTTTGAGTCGACTTTCCTAAAGTATTTTAGGCACATACAATCTTAAAAAATTCTTTTCCTAGTTGTACCTTATAGCTACCTAATAATGCATAATAATACTACTGTAATACTATCTACATAAAAACTGTTTGGAGCCGGGTGCTGGGGCTCACGCCTAGCAACTCAGGAGGCTGAGATCTGAGGATCATGGTTTAAAGCCATGCTGACCGGGAAAGGCTGTGAGACGTGTGTGTGTGTGTGTGTGTGTGTGTGTGTGTGTGTGTGTGAGAGTGTGAGTGTGTTATGGGGCTTGAACTCTGTGCCTGGGCACTGTCCCTGCCCTTTTCAGCTCAAGGCTAGCGCTCTACCACTTGAGCCACAGTACCACTTCCGGTTTTCTAGTGGTTTATTGGAGATAAAAGTCTCATGGACTTTCCTGCCTGGGCTGGTTTTGAACCGAGATCTGATGATCTCGGCTTCCTGAATAGCTAGGACTACAGGTGTGAGCCACTGGCCCCCGGTTACGTTTTTAAGTTTATTAAGCTTTTGGATTTTTCTTTCTCAGTCATCACAGAAACTTTCCATAAAATCTTCTCCTTCAAGTACCAGCTTCCAAAATAAATGAATATTTAAAGTCTTTAAAGTCTTTAAAGTTTTCTGTGTTTTTTAGTGATTTATCAGTTTTCCTACTACTTTTATTGGTAGATGTTATATTGTAATTATATAATGATTTTAATGAGCTATTAAGAATTGAAGCAGCTGGGTGCAGTGGATCACACCTGTAATTCTAGCTGAGATCTGAGGATTGCAGTTCAAAGCTAACCTGGACAGAAAAGTCTCTGTGAGACTCTTATTCTCCAGTTAACCACTCAAAACCCAGAGATGGTGCTGTGGCTCAAAGTGGTAGAGCAAAAATGCTCAGGGACAGTTCCAAGGCCCCAAGTTCAAGCCCCACAACTAACCAAAAAAAAAAAAAAAGTTGAAGTAAACATTGATTCCATGAGAAAATATATTCCTAAGTTCTAGGTAACTGAATTATGATAAAACCTTTCACCCTATTCATTTGAGTTTCTGCTTATTCAATGTGCCATACTTGGCACTTTTTTTTTTTTTTTTTTACTGTGCTAGGGATTAAACTTTGGACCTTGTGCATGCTAGTCATATACTCCAGCTGTGACTACATTCCTTGCCTCTGTTCATGTGTTACATTCTCTCTTTAGTTTATACAGCTTTTCTGGAAACAGAATCTAAGCTATCAAAGTTGGAAATAACTAATAGGCATTGGTGTATTAGAGGACTTTTACATTTTAGTAGCTTCTATTTATGGAGTATTTTCCCTCTATGTGCCAGACACTTTGGAAATGTTATTTGTAATTTTTGTAATTTGTAATTTGTAATTTTTGAGCTTAATTATTTTTGTTGACATTTATAAGAAATTAAGTATTAGAAATGGTAATTTGCTCAAGGTCACTAACCATTGGTTTACGTGTTGGCTGTAAACATCATTAATTTTTCATTATAACTTTGGGTACCTAATGAGATTTCATGACCAGACTAAAATTTGAGACACCACTTTGTAAAAAATACTGTAAAATACTTAAGTCCATTGTATGTGGAATTAAAGAAGCAGACAGTTTCTAATCATTGATTTGGTGTGAGACAGTGAATACTTACTGTATTACTTTGTTGTATTTGTTTTTTAGACTGTCTTGTTTCTCTCATTCACACTCCTTACTTTTTCCTTTGACCTCTGAGTTTAGAGACACAGAACTATCAAAATCTAGTTTATCTTTAACCCCAGTGGTAGACAGCAGTAATCAGTGAGCTTGAGATTTTTTTTTGGTCCGGGCGTGGGGCCTGGGCGCTGTCCCTCAGCTCTTCAGCTCAAGGCTAGCACTCTACCACTTGAGACACAGCGCCACTTCCGGCTTTTTTTTTTTCTGCTTATGTGGTGCTAAGGAATCGAACCCAGGGCCTCATGCATGCAAGGCAAGCATTCTACCACTGAGCCACCTTCTCAGCCTTTTGAGATTTTTTTTTTTTTTTTACCAAACCAAAAGTCCTTAGTATAGTTAAGATTGATTCTTGAAAGGAGTTATAAATTTAAAACCTGTTTTTTAAAAAAAAATGTCCATATTGTTTTGATTCTGTTTTTTGGCCTTTTTTACAACCACAAATCATTCTCAAGAAACTTTTTCCCCTCATTCTATTTCCTTCCAAGCCAAAACCCAGGCTATCTCTTGCCTGCCTCTTTCCCTCATTCGAGTATTCTAAGTCTGTTTTTTGGGACTGTCAGTTCTTCATTCCACATCTGTCCCACATTCATGACTCCCTGTCTCCCTTACTCACCGCTCACCTCTTTTAAGGACTATGACAAGATGACAAGGATCCTTCCCCTACCCCCCACTTTTTTTTTTTTTTGTAACACTTCAAAGCCTATCTGCACATAGCAGGCAGCATGGTATTTAAAACTTTAAAGAACAACAACCTCATCTTGTCCTACCCTGCCCTTGCTTTAAACCTAGCACTTAGATAAAACCACACTTTCATTGACTACAAACCTCATGTGGATTTGGTGTTTCCTTTCTCTCTAGTCTCATGTACTTAAGTCACATTGGTTCACTGGAACAAACCAACCTTCAGATTTTATTGAAGGAGGGAATCTAGGAGACCTGGAAGACTAGCTTAAATTCCTCTCTCTGTCTCTCTGTCTCTGTCTCTGTCTCTGTCTCTGTCTCTGTCTCTGTCTCTGTCTCTGTCTCTCTCTCTCTCTCTTTTTGCCAGTCTTGGGGCTTGAACTCAGGGCCTGGGCACTGACCCTGAGCTTCTTTTGCTCAAGGCTAGCTCTCTACCTTGAACCATAGCACCACTTCTGGCTTTTTCTGTTTATGTGGTACTGAGGAATTGAACCCAGGGCTTCATGCATGTTAGGCAAGCACTCTACCACTGAGCCACATTCCCAGCCCTACTACTTAAATTCTTATCTGGGGTGGCTTGTTGTAGTCTTTCATATCTTGATTTAAATAGCCTGTCTTCACAAGAAGATGACTAATATTGCCACTCAGTTTTCTTGTCTTTAACCATATACAATGTTTCTGAATACTTCTCATGATTTGTTAATCATATTCTTGTTCATTAACTTTAACCCAGTACTAGATTGTGAAAAATTGTCAAATAGCTCTTTTTTTTTTTTTTTTTTTTTTTTGGTCGTGGGGCTTGAATTCTGGGCCTGGGTGCTGTCCCTCAGCTCTTCAGCTCAAGTGCTCTACTACTTGAGCCACAGCACCATTTCCAGTTTTCTGGTGGTTAATTGGAGATAAGAGTCTCATGGACTTTCTTTCCTGGGCTGGTTTGAACTGTGATCCTTAGATCTCAGCCTCCTGAGTAGCTAGGATTACAGGCGTGAGCCACCAGCACCTGGTTTCACATAGTTTTTTTTCAGTCTATCTGCACTGGGGCCTAAACTCAGGACCTGGATGCAGTCTGTTAGCTTTTTTTGCTCAAGGCTGGTGCTCTACTAGTTGAACCACAGCTCTATATCTTTTTGCTTGGAGATAGGAATCTTACTGACTTTCCTGTCCAGCTGGGTTGGAAACCTTGATCCTTAGATCTCAGCCTCCCAAGTAGCTAGGATTATAGGTGTGAGCCACCAGTGCCTGGTTTCATATAGCATTTTTGAAAGAATCCTGTATACTCAGCATCAAGATTTCTCTACTACAGGAAGTGGGGCTGTGGCTCTAGTCTTTTAATGTATACAGTTAAGTACTTTTTTTTTTTTTTGGGTCCAGTCGTGGGCCTGAACTCTGGGCCTAGGTGCTGTCCCTCAGCTCCTCAGCTCCAGGCTAGCACTCTACCACTTGAGCCACAGCGCCACTTCCGGCTTTTTTCTTTTTGCTTATGTGGTGCTGAGGAATCGAACCCAGGGCCTCATGCATGCAAGGCAAGCGCTCTACCACTGAGCCACCTTCCCAGCCCCAGTAATTTTTTTCTTTTTACTATAGTTTGTTGTCATCATCACCATTGTCTAAATATCTTTGTTACTTCACAAAGAAACTCTACTTTATTTGTTTTTTCTATCTTTTACTACCTAGTCCGACCAATTTACTTTCTGCTCTGGATTTTCTTATTTTTGATTATTTCAGAGTAGAATCATACAAGGTGTGAGCTTCTGCCTCTCGTTTCTTTTCTTTAGAAGTGTTTTTTTTAGGCTCTTCTATGTCCTTCATGTTTTAGAATTTTACTACTTACACCATGTTTTGTTCTGTTATTTGTTGATGGACATTTGGGTCGTTTCTTACTTCTTGGTTACTATAAATAGTGCAACTGTGACCATGTATTTGCATGTATTGCGTGTTTTCTGTTATTTTGAGTATGTATGAGTTATGGAATTGCTGGGTTTTATGGCAACTTTTGGGAGAACAACTAAACTGTTTTCCATGTGGCTATATGATTTTATATTTCTTGACAGCAGTTACTTTATGTCTTGTTTTGGGGGTGGGGTGGGAGAAGGGCGTCGGTGGGTATGGGCTTGACCAAACATAACTCAAATTGAACTCAGATCTTCCTTCTCTTTCTGTTCAACCTTTCTAGTGGTGGACCTCTAAGATGCACCATTCTTATGGTTGTGAAGAAAATTAAGGTATCATTTTCTCAGACACTGGTAGCATTATTTAAAAATAAACAATAAAGTTAGCAAATAATTATGTGTTGTATATTCAAAATCCAAGCTGGGTACCAGTGGCTCACGCCTGTAATCCTAGCTACTCAGGAGGCTGAGATCTGAGGATCACAGTTCAAAGCTTGGCAGGAAAGGCTGTCTCTTCAATGAACTGCCAGAAAGCCAGAAGTGGCGCTGTGGCTTAAGTGGTAGAGCATTCTCCTTGAGGTGAAGAGCCAAGGAGCAGTGCCCAGGCCCAGAGTTCAACCCCCATGACTGACAAAAAAAAAAAATCCAAATCAGCTCAGGAAGGAAAGTAAGTGAGGCTCTTATCTCCAGAACTACCCAGAAAAAAAACAAACAAATGAAAACATCAGAAGTGGCACTATGGCTCAAAGTGGTAGAGCACTCGCCTTGAGTACAAAAACTGAGTGATAGTGCCCAGGCCTTGAGTTCAAGCCCCAGGAAAAAAAAAAAAATCTAGGTTTCTATGTTCCCATAATACTCTGATATCTTGGTCATCCAATTAAAAGAGTTGGGACAGCGTATGCACAGAATGCCAAGCAATGAATACACAGCCTAGGGAGGGAGATAGGTGAGGAGCTCTTCTACTAATCCACTTTGAGTGGACTCCATTAGACTCTGACCTTTGGGGCCCCTCTGGAAAAATACAAATCCCATACTCAAAGGAGAGCTGGGGTGGCTATAGTTTTGTTGAACAAAAAAATTGATTTTAAATCCAAAGCTACTGTAAGAGACAATGACCTGTATTAATCACTATATTTGCAAACAAAAATAGACCCTCAAAAGATATAAGGCATGTTGACAGAACTGAAGGGTAAAATAGTTCTTTAATAATAGTTGTCAGCTGGGCGCCGGTGGCTCACACCTGTAATCCTAGCTACTCAGGAGGCTGAGATCTGAGGATCATGGTTCAAAGCCAGCCCAGGCAGAAAAGTCCGTGAGACTCTGATCTCCAATACATACTAGAAAACCAGAAGTGGCACTATGGCTCAAGAGGTAGAGCATTTACCTTGAGCTGAAGAGCGCAGGGACAGTGCCCAGGCCCAGAGTTCAAGCCCCAGGATTGACAAAAAAAAAGTTGGTGACTTCAATAACATATTACAAATAATGGATAGAAGCACTAGAATTAGACTTGACAAAAATGTATAAACCATTCTACCATGTAACATCAGAAGAGGTATTTTTTTTAAGTCAGTATTAGAAGAAGGATCAAAATTGTAAAGGTCAAATTATAAAGAATTGTTAAAAGGAAAAAAAAATAGCAAATTGGAGCAGTAGCTCTTTTTTTTTCCCCCAGGGCTGAGGACTGAACCCAGGGCCTTTCACACACTGGGCTAAACCCCCAGCCCCAGCAGTAGCTCTTAAGATGGATGGATACAGAACTCTCCTCACTATCCCTCTTATCTGGAGGGATTTTCACTGAAAATAACATGGAATTCTCTGCAAAAAAACAAAAAAAAAAATTCTATTTGTCTTTACAAATGATCGTTTTAGGCTCATTTAGTTACCATTTTGTAGTGTAATTGACCGTTGGTTGGTTTTTGTTATATTTTTATTGCTTAAGACAATGTCACAGAGTATATAGTCAGCAAGTGATTTTTTTTTTCAGTGAACAAAGTATAAACACAGAAATGAAGAAATCACATTTTAAAATTATTTCATGATGGGGGAGGGAGATGGGAGGTTAGGGATGGGAAGGGGAAACAAAGGAGGAGGCAACAGGGCTGGGAAAGTGGCTCAGTGGTAGAGCGCTTGCCTTGCAAGCCTGAGGCCCTGGGTTCGATTCCTCAGCACCATATAAGCAAAAAGAAAAAAGCCGGAAGTGGCGCTGTGGCTCAAGTGGTAGAGCGCTAGCCTTGAGCTGAAGAGCTGAGGGACAGCGCCCAGGCCCAGAGTTCAGGCCCCACGACTGGACCCAAAAAAAAAAAAAAAAAAAAAAAAGGAGGAGGCAACAATGCTTGATAAGAAATGTACTCATTACCTTGCTTATGTAATTATAACCCCACTGTATGGTATTTTCACACAAAAAAACTTATTAATAAAAAATTATTTCATGATGCTTAAAGATTGTGACTTGACTGTAATTTCCTGACTTTTCATCTCCAATTTTTACTGGAGAAATCTGGGAGAAAACAGGAATACTCAGCAAGTAGATAATTGAAACAAATGATCTAAGATTATTCAAGCAAATTCACTTATGTCCTTATTGGTTTCTATCAGTTCTTTTAGGCTGACCTTGTGTTTATTAGGGTAGACTAATGGAAGTTTTTATGAATGCAATAAGGGCTAAATGTTTGAGGACATTTCACTGCTTTGACACTAATCTTTGAGCATGCCATCTTATGTTGCTTGAAAATTATGCTTTCCCATAGTTTATGTTAGTCTTCTCCTGAGAAGAAGTCTTCTCATGTCTTTGTTTCCTATTAAAATGTAGAGACTGTGGCAGTTCTGTTTTCTTTGTCTATTTTCCTTTGAGCATGCTATGATATTTAAAAAAAATGTTGTTCAAGTTGTTTATATAGAAGAGCTCATTGTTCATGTTTAAGAGGGACAAATATACTTGAAGTAATCCTGAAATCTTTTGTTTTCTTTCTTTCTTTCTTTTTTTTTGGGTCCGGTCGTGGGCCTGAACTCTGGGCCTGAGTGCTGTCCCTCAGCTCTTCAGCTCAAGGCTAGCGCTCTACCACTTGAACCACACCGCCACTTCCGGCTTTTTTTTTTCTGCTTATGTGGTGCTGAGGGCCTCATGCATGCAAGGCAAGCACTCTACCACTGAGCCACCTCCCCAGTCCCATCTTTTGTTTTCTGTGTTCTATATTAGTTAGAAATGTTTTCATGACCCCTCTGTACAGTATTTTCACAATTAAAAAAAAAAAAGAAATGTTTTCATGTTATTTATGACTGGGTTAGATTAAGGTATGCCATTTTTTCCAGAATACTTTAGACTAATCAACATTTTAGTGTATTTACCACGTTAAAAATGAATAGTAAGCCTTGCACTGATGACTCATGCCTGTAATCCTAGTTACTCTGGAGGCTGAGATCTGAGAATCATGGTTTAAGGCGAGTCAGGCTGGAAAGTCAATGACATTCTTATGTCCAATTAACTATCAGAAAACTGGAAGTAATTGGTAGAGCACTAGCCTTGAGCAGAAAAGCTCATAGTTCAAGAACCCCTGCTGGACTTAGACAAGTTTTTTTTTTTTTTTTTGACACTCGGGACATCAACACTGGCTATTTGAGCCACATTTCTAGCCCCTCCCCCCTTTTATTTTTTGTCAGTAGTGGGTCTTGAACCCAGGGCCTGGGCGCTGTCCTTGAGCTCTTTTGCTCAAAGCTACTGCTCTACCACTTTGAGCTCTACTGCTGGTTTCTGGTGGTTAATTGGGGATAAGAGTTTCACTATCCCTTTCCTGCCTGGGCTGGCTTTGAACCACGATCCTCAGAGCTTTCAGTCTCCTGAATAGCTAGGATTACAGTCATGAGCCACCAGTGCCCGACTTAATACTCATTTTAAATAAATGTTTAATAAGCCGGGCGCCAGTGGCTCACGCCTGTAATCCTAGCTACTCGGGAGGCTGAGATCTGAGGATCACGGTTCAAAGCCAGCCCTGGCAAGGAAAGTCTGTGAGACTCTTATCTTCAGTAAACCACTAGAAAACGGGAAGTGGTGCTGTGGCTCAAGTGGTAGAGCTCTCCCTTGAGCTGAAGAGCACTGGGACAGTGCCCAAGCTCAGAGTTCAAGCCCCACAACTGACCAAAAAGAAAAAAAAAAGAAAAGTTTAATATACTAAAAGTTTAATGCAAATATATACTGCTTTAGTCTAAAATATTCCAGGACAAGTAGCACACCTTAGTTTAAATTGATACTGATGAAATAAAACTAAATATAACTAATTTGTAGTTAAAACACAATAATGAAATCAATAGACAAGTCTTAGTTTTGGTAATTAATGATGGTTCGGTGTTCACTATTATTTTTCATTAAATGTCCTATAGTTTGCAGATCATCAGCTCTTTAAAATATATCTTGACTTCATCTATTTCTCTCCATTTCCATTGTTCTTTTCTGTAAATTGGTGTCTCTCTTGCTTTTATTGCTGAATGGTCTTTTAAATGTACTCTTTTATTACAGCTTAGAATTTATTAGGGACAGATTCTGAACATTTATTAGATAAATAACTCCCAACACACGTGGGGAGGGAAAGGAAGCTGGACTGAGGATGAAATTGAATTTAGATTCTTAGTCAAAGCCCTCACCTAATCTTATGAGAAAACACTGAATAAAGCTGATTTTTCAGAGTGGTCCCAAGTTAGGGCAAGGCATTGAAGCTGTTACACCCATATCAACTGAACATTGGCTGTTGGCTGGGCTGAGGATGATCTAAATCTAAATCTCCAGGTAATTTATTAATTCAGAAATGTAACAAATGATTGACTACTGGGGAAAATATTGCTTTGTCTGTTTTGAACCCATCACATAGAATATTATCATAATTTTTTTTTACAATTGATATCATTTGTTGATAGCAGTACTATTCTTTCATTACCTCAACATTCTTGTAAATGAAAATAGTATGTTAGGTGCCCAGGTTGGATGCCAAGCAGAGTGCCTTGTGCAGAAACAAAAGATGGTTCCCTAACAGATGCTACTTTTGGTGTGTTCTCATTTCATTGCTTTGTGGTAAATTAATATGATATTTTTTCATTTAGAATATTAGATTTGATGAAAATTGCTTTTTGGTGAAGGAGTAAGTCTAAATGCATTTTTCATGTGTGCCTGAAAAGAACTCATCTCCTCAAACTATTGTATACTACGATATATATTTATTATTATTATTATTATTATTATTATTATTATTATTATTATTATTTTTGGGTCCGGTCATAGGGCCTGAACTGTGGGCCTGGGTGCTGTCCCTCAGCTCTTCAGCTCAAGGCTAGCACTCTACCACTTGAGCCACAGCACCACTTCTGGCTTTTTTTTCCCCCCTGCTTATGTGGTGCTGAGGAATCAAACCCAGGGCCTCATGTATGCAAGGCAAGCGCTCTACCACTGAGCCACCTCCCCAGCCCCTACTACTATATTTTATTGTATGGCATATTTTATAGAATGTAGCAGGCTTATTATTACATTGAATAATGTAATCATTTTGGAAAAGTGTTATACCTAGTTTTTCTTTGCTTATCAGATTTGTCTCTGTTAAATTAATAAGTATATTGTAATAGTATAACATTTATGGCTAAGTTTTAATGTCTTGGCTAATTTTATATTTTAACAAAACTAAAGTTTAATTTTGTTCTCAAGTCTGATTTTATGTGACTTAATATGTTTGATTTTATGTGATTTACTATACTTATCCTTGTATCTTTTCTATCTTTTCATCTGCTAGCGAACTGTCACTTTATATCCTTTGTAAAGATATAATCCCTGTTAAAGATGGGATTTTTATTTATGTGTATTCAAACTAGCAGTACATTTTCTCCCCACTTCACCCTTCACCCCCTTTCACCAGAGCTAGAGATAACCCAGGTTCTGGTTATAGCCCCAGATCCATTGTTTTCTCTTTTAATTGGAGAGTTTGCTTAATTTATATTTATTGTGCTTACTGCTGTGTTTTGAGATATCTATATTAACTGCTCTTTTTTATTTGTTCTTTGTTTAGATTTTTTCATTCTTTTATTGGCTTCTTAGTGTGTATACAAAGGCACACACACATGCTTGTGTGTGTGTTTTGTGCTGAGGCTTCAACTGAGGATCTGGGCACTGTCTGTGAGCTTATTTGCTCACTAGTGCTCCATGACTTGAATCACTGCTCTATTTCTGGCTCTTTTGGTGGTTAATTGAAGATAAGAGTCTCATGGGCTTTCATGCCTGCACTGTGTTTGAGCCATGATCCTTAGATTTAAACCTCCTGAGTAGCTAGGATTATAGGTGTGAGCCACTGGCACCCCATTGGCTACTTTTTGATGATTAAATGTCTTGTTCTATTTGGGCTCCAGAACACTTTAAACTAAAGCAGTATATATTTACATCAACATGTTAGTATACTTAACACATTAAAAATGAATACTAAGCCTGGCAGTGATGGCTCTTGCCTGCAATCTTAGCCACTCAGGAGGCTGAGATCTGAAGTTTGCAGTTCAAAGACAGCCTGCACAAGAAAGTCTATGAGACAACTCCAATTAACCACCAAGAAAACTGGAAGTGGCTCTGTGGTTCAAGTTGGTAGAGTGCTGGCCTTGTGTGTAAAATCTCAGGGACAGCAACCAGGCCCTGAATTGAAGCCCCCAAACCAACCAAAAACAAAAACAAAAATCTTGTTCTTACTCCATTTTCTTCTTCTTTACATCTCTACTGTGATGACAATTCTGTTTTTTCTCTCTCTTTTGATAAATTTAGATCTAGTTTTATTTGTTGTTCTTTTCTGTTTGAAGTAGCCTTATTTATTATTAAACTCCTCACACACACTTTCTGGTGATACTGGGGTTTGAACTTAAGACCTTGTGTTTGCTAGGCAAGTGTTCTACACCTGAGCCATTCCTTTGATCCTTTGCTTTCATCTGTCCATTTGTGAGGTGTTTGTTGTAATTCAAATTCAAATTCAACTTGGAAATATTCCTTCAGGCATCTTTCATCTTTGACAACATTTGATGTTGTCATTGTTTTGGATTTTAGTAATTCAGACAAGCATGTAGTAATATAATGTTGCAGTTCTCTGATGACATATTATTATTTGCCATTTGTATATCTTCTTTGTTGCGATGTCCAAAATCTTTTGACCATTTTAGTTTAGATCGTCAGCTTACTGTTGAGTTTTAAAAAGGAATGTGAGCCAGGCACTGGTGGAAAATGCTTTTAATCCTAGCTGCTCAAGAGGCTGAGATCTGAGGATTGCTGTTCAAAGCCAGCCTCGATAGGAAAGTCCCTGAGACTCTTATCTCCAATAAAGTATTTGGAAAAAGCTGGAAGTGGCGCTGTGGCTCAAGTGGTAGAGGACCAAAAATAAATAAATAAAAAGCAGCCATGTAAATTTTGGATAGAAGTTCTTTGTTCAATATGTATCTTGTAAATATTTTGTTTTCCTACTCTGTTGCTTGTGTTTATATCTGTTGATAACTTTACTTCACAGCAGAAGTGGGTGTTTTTGTTTTTGTCTGTCATGGGACCTGAACTCTGGGCCTGGGTGCTGTCCCTCAGCTCTTCAGCTCCAGGCTAGCGCTCTACCACTTGAGCCACAGCGCCACTTCCAGCTTTTTTCTGTTTATGTGGTATTGAGGAATCGAACGCAGGACCTCATACATGCAAGGGAAACACTCTACCACTGAGCCACCTTCCCAGCCCAGAAGTGGGTGTGTTTTAAAGCAAGGCTTAATATCAGTCTTTTTCTCTCATGAATTGTGTTTTTAGTATTATATATAAAAACTGATAGGAAACATTTTGCTTCATGTATCTTTATTTTAAGACATTGTACATATATGACTTTTTTTTGGGGGGGGGGGGTCTGGTCCTGGAGCCTGAACTCTGGGCCTGGGCGCTGTAACTCAGCTCTTCAGCTCAAGGCTAGCGCTCTACCACTTGAGCCACAGCGCCACTTCCGGCTTTTTTCTTTTTGCTTATGTGGTGCTGAGGAATTGAACCCAGGGCCTCAGGCATGCAAGGCAAGCGCTCTACCACTGAGCCACCTTCCCAGTCCAAGACTGTGTTTCATATTTCTATTTTATTATGCATGTATATATTTTACAGCATGATGTAAACTCATTAGAATGTTAGGCCATACATAGATCATTGTGTGCTTGCATGAAGACATCTGTAGTGGTAGGGTTTTCCTTTAGGAGTCATACCTAGATACTGTGATTTTTTTTTTTTTTTTTTTTGCCAGTCTTGGGGCTTGAACTAGGCACTGTCCCTGAGCTTCTTTTGCTCAAGGCTAGTGCACTACCACTTAAGCTATAGCGCCACTTTCAGCTTTTTCTGTTTATGTGGTACTAAGGAATTGAACCCAGGGCTTCATGCATGCTATGCAAGCACTCTACCACTAAGCCACATTCTCAGAGCCTATGATGGGTTTTATAATTGTTATGATAATGATTAGAAAGAAAAGTGAGTAGATTCTCTTTCACCCCCACTTGAGGCCTGAACTCTGGGTCTGAGTGCTATCCCTGAGTTCCTTTTGCTCAAGGCTAGCATTTGAGCTGCAATACCACTTCTGGCTTTTTTTTTTTTTTTTTTTTTTTTAATTTAATTGGAGATAAAGAGTCTCACAGACTTTCCTCCCTGGGCTGACTTCTAACCATGGTCCTTAAATCTTAGCCTCTTGAGTAGGATGGCAGGCATGAACCACTGACTTGGCTAATTTTATTTTTTTAAGTAAAGAATCCATAAGAGTTGCATGTGTTCAATAGTTGTATTCCTACACATTACTCCAAGAACATGGATTCCAGGCAGGAAGTAAAAAAATATTCATGAGACCATTTTATGTATAAATAGAACCGTATGAAATCTGAATGTGCATATACAGTACAATGGATAATGTTATGATATGTTTCTATTGTGAAATATAGTGGTAAAAATAATACATGGGCACTTAAATTGTTAACTAGTATATTTATTTAGTAACTATTGTTTTTCATGTTACTCTGTAGGCACTGTTTCAGCTAATGGAAAAGTAACAATAAAAACCATTAAAGATTTTTAATCTTCATTTTTAAAAGCTTATTTTGTAACAAAGTAGGAATTGATTAAATTAAGGACCATTAATATTCATTCTTAGCAGTGAGTTAAATACTGTTTGGCTATAAAATATTCATGGATTCAAAGTATCACTTTACAAATGATTTGCTAATTATATTGACAGAACAGAATGCTTTCCATGATGAAATTTAAAAGATCTTAGATAATCAAACCTATCAGTAAGGAGACAAAAAGAGTTCCTCTTCCCTCTGTCTGATGTGATGCAAAAATGAAGAAACAATATCACCTATATGGTAGTTAAAATTTTTTGTTAATCTAAATTAGATGAATGAATAATCAGATAAATTCAAATGTGTAATAGTCTCAAAAACATTTGGAGTGCTTAGAAATAATAGTGACATGAAGGACATCCCCATCAACAGAGTCTTTTGTACTTCTACCCCTGCCCCCCAAAGCACACGAACCATTCTCTATAATAGCATAAAACATTTTGTTGCTGTTGTTTGGTACTAGAGTTTAAACATAGCAGTCACACGCTTGGCTTGGTTTATTTGCTCAACTACTTGGTTCATGCCTCTACCCTAGTTATTTACTGGTTATTTTTTTGGATACGGATGGAGTCTTTTGGACTTTTCTTCTCAGAGTAGATTTGAGCTTCTGTTCTCCTGATATCAGCTTCTTGAGTAGTTAGGATCACAGGTGTGAGCCCCTAGTATCAGGCTTCTATTTTTCACCTAAGGATCCTTCCTGCGTATTATGTATCTTTTTTTCCCCCCTTGAGTCTTTTATTTTTTCTTCTAAGGTCCCATTTCCTATTATTGAGTGTGGTTTATCTAGAAATATCTATAGTCCTCTCACTGCCTGTTTTCAGCTACTGTCCCAAAATATTTCTTATTTTCCTTTTACTTTGAACCTTTCTATTAGGAAACAAAGGCCTTGCAATTATTTGTATGTTTCCCATCCATAAAAAGAGTAATACTTTTTTTTTTTAAACCTCTGAGCAATTTCTGATTAGCACCGTTAAGTTAGGAATAGGGCATTTTCTCCATTTTCCTATTTTTCTTTCTCCACTAGCTGTTATAGCCTATGAATGTTCAAGAAACTGTAAAAAAGATAACATATGTAAAAAAATAGATTTCTTTATTTAATGAATGACCCATATTGTAGCATGGAGATCTGATTTTATCACCTTTTAAGTGACAAGTTGTGTTCACCTTGTCTATGGTAGGGGTTGCTTGAAGAGTGAGGCTCTTTCCCTCCTCCCCTCCCCTACTCCCTGCCCAGTCTTGGGGCTTGAACTCAAGGCCTGGATACTTTCCTTGAGCTTTTTTTGTTCAATGTTTGTAGTCTACCACTTGGTTTCCTGGTGGTTAATTGGGGATAAGAGTCTTACGGACTTTCCTGCTGAGGCTGGCTTCAAACTGCAATCCTCAGAACTCAGCCTCCTGAGTAGCTTGGGTTACAGGTGTGAGCCACCAGCGCCTGGCCTGAAAGGCTCTATATTGTGTATAAACATGGAATTTTATGGTTAGTGTGGAAAGATGGTTGTTTTTGACTTGGAATCTATAAGGAGCAGGTTTCTAAGCTTCCAGTCTCCTTTCATTCCCTAATTTTCCATATCCACACCATTGCTGACTAACCCCCTAAAACAAATTTTAGGTCTTTGTCTCTGTCTCTATTGTGACTTACCAAATACAAGTCACAGCTGTCTATCACCTGGACTTCATGACCAGTCTACTTGCTTCCACAGTTCAGTCACTTGACAGCAGTCAGCGCAATCTTATAAACTACCATCAGGGCTCTTCTGCTTCTATACAGTACTTGCCAGCTTGTCCTACCACCAACCATCCTTTTCTCTCTTTGATTTTTCTGAGGGCTAGCTCTTGTCAATTTCCTCAGAAGAGCCTTTTCAACACATTCTTCTGTGTTGTTTTATTATAATGCCTTTTATATATGTATAATTATATTATTACATATTACAATTATATTTATATATTATATATCATGGATATATATTATAGTGACAGTGTATATTTATATACAATTTATGTATATATACAGTGTACATATGTGTGCATATATGTGTATATGTATATATATACATATAAAATGTATACATGTATTTAGGTGTATGTGTATCAGGTAATAGGTACCAGAAAACCAGAGGACTTTATAAATTATCCAATGTTTAATATATACTATATGTATATATATATATATTCATTAAATACATTTTAAAATGAATGAATGAAAATTTGATGGTAGAGTTAGACTGAAGATTGCTTTCTTTGTGGTGGAAAAGCAAGACACACTGGTTGTTGGGAGGCAAGGAACTCAGAGACCATGTCTTGTCCTGGCATTAAACCTGCTCAGCTCATGCAAGTTGAGTCCACAGTTAGGAATAGAAACATTTCAATTTTTTTTTCTTGGTTGTAGGGCTTGAACTCAGGGCCTGGGTGCTGTAATTGAGCTTTTTCTCTCAAGTCTAGTGCCCTTCCACTGTGAGCCACAGTGCCACTTCTAGTTTTCTGGTGGTTGATTGGAGATAAGTGTCTCATAGACTTTCCTGTATGGGCTGGCTTTGAACTGCAGTCCTCAGATCCCAGCCTCTAGAGTAGCTAGGATGACAGATGTGAGACACTGGTGCCTAGCCATTTTAATCTTTTGATAACCTAAGTTCTTATAGTTCCTTAACCTCCCCCACCCCACCTACTCAGATTTGTTAAGTTCCATTTTGTAAGTATTCCTTTCTCTTTAACTGAGCAAAGCTAAAGTTAACTTCAGGCTGGAGTTGGAGTGTCAATAGGCAGGTTACCTCTGACTAGGTAGAGGTGTGAAGAGGCAGTAACACAAGACATACAGTGAGAGGACAGTAATGGCAAGGAAATTCTAAAATAGCACTGGGATTTTTATTTTTTATTTTAAAGCAGTCTCTTAGCCAAAAGGAATAATTTCAGTACTGGGGAGATAGAGGGCTGGGGAAGAGCAAGTGCCTTCTATCCCTAGCACTGTATTAAAAAAAAAAAAAAGAAATTTCTACCTAGAAAACAGTAATTTACCAGGCTAAAAAACAAACCTTTGTAGGATTTCAGAATACAGCTCAGAAATTAAACTTAGATATAAGCACTAACTTCTATAGTTTCTCCTTCCCTCCCAGTCTTTTCATTTTGGTTTGTTAGATGTTTCTTGAGAATGTTGCTGTTTTAGCTCATAGGTGTAACCAGGTTTAATACTGCATTGCCTTTTTCTTTGGGAAGCAATATTACTTTCTTACACATAGTTTCATTCATTCATTACCTCATCCTTTCTGGACATTTAATGATTTCTTATTAATAATTATTTTATATATTTTGTGAACAAGAACAGTTTCTCCATTTACTTTGCAACTCAGAAATGATGGTATAGTGCAGGATCTAGAATAAATGACTGAGATTTGTACTGGAGTGAAAAACTCTGGAAGTGTTCTCATCCTCAGAGGGAGATGAAAGCACCATAGAGACAGAGGATATGGACACTAGGATTCATCTGTTTCCTGCTACATGGATACATAATTTGTGTTTGTGAATTGGTGACATGGCTTTTGTTTTTGTTTTTGTTTTGATAGGAGAGAAATACAGATTCATTAGTTTAAAAGACCTTAAATTGCTGTAAACAGGATTTTGTAGGTATGCAGTTTTTGAATTTGTAGTAAGAATTCTTCAGGTCTCAAAACACAGCTAAATTTTCTTTGCCAATTTCAGTCTAATTCATTTATTTTGAGATTCATCATGAGGCAGAAGCAGTGAATGAGACAAAACACTCTCTCTCTCTCTCTCTCTCTCTCTCTCTCTCTCTCTCTCTCTCTCTCTCTCTCTAAACCCATTCTTGAAAAGCTCCTCCCACAGTATCAAACATCACACAGGAGCATATGCAAGATTCGAGATGAAAGCATGCTAAGTCTGCCTTACTCAGCCCCCAGTCTATGTGTTCAGTTCCTTTTTTTTTCTCTGCTATTCTGCAAATAGGCTGTACTTCAAATGAGTTTTGCTCATTTCTTCAATTTGTCTTGTATCCTCATCTCTGTTTTGTTTCTATGTTTCCTGACCAAAATGTTTAAATCCTGCTCATCCTTCATTTAAATGACCTTTCCTGTATTATGTTTATCCCAATTCCTTTTCTCCAAACCTTCCAAAGATCCTTTGCTCTTTTCAGTCCCAATGGTGAAATTATTGGGTCTTTTGCCTCTCTTCCAGGATTTTAAGTCCCTTAATGTAAGAACAATATGGTATTTATCTTTGTTCATCTCACTGTACTTAGCATTGTTTTAAAATGCTATTCTGCATAAACCTGAGCAAATATTTTTAGTTGACTTAATTCTGAAATATTTTGGAAGCAAGTCCTATTTTAACTATGAACTTAAGGTGATGTTTTGTGGTGAAAGGGTCAAAGGTCTGTGACATTTAGCCCCTCTCTTCCTTTTTTCTTTTTTAAGGATCCTATAGCTAGAGTGCAGTGCTATCATAGAATCACAGACCAGGAAGAGTCCTTTAAGGTCTTACTGATTGCTTTTTTCTTCAGGAAAAATCATTCACAAATGGCATTAAATGTATGAATATTTTTATCAAATTTCCAGAAATCCTTTCCCCAAAGATACTAACTTTTCTTGATATATAATCATAGTAATTTTTATAACTAGTCTTGTAAATAACAATTTCATGATTTTATCTTCTCAAAACTTTAACTGAAAATACCCTTTATTTTGGATTTTGCTTCATATTTTTATGATAACTGAGAGAATGGATGGACTCAGTTACTGCTCCACGGTTATTAGTGAGCCCTGGATCTTCTGCTACAGCCATATTTGACTTTTTCTCACACCATCATGCCCATTCTTTCTAATAAAAGCCATAAGAAATTTCTATGATGTCCCAAATGGAAGTACCTGGAAATCTTACTTTTGGAAAAAAGGCGATTTATTAGGCATGTAAACATCAGTTTTGGACATCATATGTTTGTGTGTGTATGCATGTTATGTGAAATATATCTTCTACCTTCTAATTCAGTTTTGAAATTCATTGCCAAATAATTAATATATAATTCTATTTCTAGGGAAAACACATTCTTTTGACACAGTACTCTTTTTTTTCTTTTGAAAAAAATACGAATAAAAATATATGTATACACACACACACACACACACACACACACACACACACACAATCATTACACTGGTGTTGTTTTCCTGACTTTAAAGAAAGGAACTTTTAAATAAATTAGTTATCCTCTTCTTCGTTATTGAACATGTGGTCAGTTGTCATGTTAATACATCCAAATGATCAAAGTCTGAACTTCTGTCTCGTTCTTCCCTGCTGTTAGGCTACCCTGTCATGATCAAGGCCTCAGCAGGTGGTGGTGGGAAAGGCATGCGCATCGCTTGGAATGATGAAGAGACCAGGTGAGAGGCTGTCCAAAATATATTTTTGATGAAAATTGCAGTTACCAGAGTTTTATTAAACTGACAGGTAAACAGATACCAAAAGCATAACGGAGTAATTACACTAACCATCTAAGTTTTACTCCTTAGAGTGGGAGAAAAATGGATACTATGCAGAAACTTTTCTTATTTGTATTTTGATGATGACTATCTTATTATGGAAAGATTGTTAGAAGTTTTCTTTCATTAACAATGTATATTTCCTTTTGTTTTTACACGGTTTTGAAAAAAAAACTATCATTACAATTCTATTTTTTAGTCCTATGGCTGTAAAATTCAGAATATTGCCTAAAGAGTTGAATTAAGTTTAAAGACAATTGTGTTTCATTGAGAGTTTATGTACTGGCTCAGTATGTACTTACTTTTCCTATCCATAGCAATAGTGAATCACCTTGATAATTTATAGTGTGAAATAAATCTTTTTTCCTTCTGAGTTTGAAGTGACTATATGTCTTTTACTCTGCTTAGAATGAGTTTTTTCTTTCTAGTTTTAGGAATCAAAATTAACTTTTTATTTGTGTGTTTGTTTTGAGATAGGATCTCATTATATAACCCAGGCTGGTTTCAGACTCATGATTCTCTTGCCTCAGTCTGAGTGTGGGGAGTAAAGTGTGTGTTACCATGCCTGGCTAAAAGTAATGTTTCAGGAAAGTCATGTACAAATAGTACATGATGGCATCATATTAATTAGAAAATAGTTACTCAGGCAACTGCCTACATTAGAAGATTTTTGGGGGCCCTGGACCCATTTGTATTTTTTGTTTTCAGATTTGGCCCCAGGAGAAACCCATGTTGTTGTTGGAGAAGATGGAATGCAACCCAAGGGGTTATTAATGTCCTTTTGATTTTCTTGCCTTCTCCACCCAGAAGTAATCTGGTCTTCTAAATGATTAATTCTGCTTTCTCTTCCTTTCTTCATGGTTTTAGTTAGGTTTCAGAGATATAGCAATGAATAACCATAGGAAAAATCCATTCTCTTTCATTTTATGAATTAAGTCAAGGATTTTAACTTTGAATTCAGGAAAATGTAAAATTTAGGAGAGGTTCATGAATATGGGTGAAGAAAACATGTACATATTCCTTTAACCTGTACCTGGTATTTCCTATTTCCTCCAATATGGCAACAAATCAAACTAATAGTATCTGTGGAACTTTTCACTATTAGAAAACTCACATATTCTTTTTTTTTTTTTTTTTTTTTTTGGGTCCAGTCATGGGGCCTGAACTCTGGGCTTGGGTGCTGTCCCTCAGCTCTTCAGCTCAAGGCAAGCACTCTACCACTGAGTCACCTTCCCAGCCCCTCACATATTCTTTTATACCATTATGGTATTAATGATCTTCAAATTGTAATGATGAGTAGACCTGTTTTTAGAGCTTATTATTTAGGAAAAATATTACAAGAATTATATCCTAAATAAACATGCACAGGTATGTGTTTGCTAGGCTGGTACTCTACCACTTGAGCCATGCTGCTAGGCTGGCTTTTTGCTGGTTATTTTGGAGATAGAATCTAGCATACTTTTTTGTCTAGGCTGGCTTCAAATTGAGATCTTCTGAGTCGCTAGGATTACAGGAGTGAGAAGACACCCCACTATCCGAAATATTTTGGTGTCTATATTTCAGTATAAATAAAGTCATTTATTTATAGAATCATTCATTCATATATTTATATATGTATGTATGTGTGTCTGTGCATGTATTTATTTGCTGTGCTACAGATCAGACTCTGGACCATGTTCATATTAGGTAAGCACTATACCACTGAGGTTATATTCCCAACCTACTTACTACTACTGCTACTACTACTACTACTACCACACACATACACACACACGCGCGCATGCACGCACGCACGCACGCACGCACGCACGCACGCACACACACACACACACACACACACACACACACACACACACACAGAGCTGTCCCTGAGTGTTATTGCCAAGGCTGACTAGTACTCTGTCACTTTAGCAACAGCTCCACTTCTGGCTTTTGTTTTTTTTTTTTGGTCCCATGCATTTGATAGCACTTTGAGCATTATTGATGCCGTTGTTATTACTATGGTCCTAAGGTTTGAACTCAGGGCTTCCCACTTGCTAGACAGGTGCCCTACCACTTGATCCATGTCTCTAGCCCTTTTTTTGCTTTAGTTATGTTTTTGGATAAGTTCTTAATTGTTCTTCTAGGAGCTTGCCTTGAACTTATTCTTGTATCTGTGCCTCTCACATAGCTTGGATAACAGGTACACAACCTCATGCCACATTTTTTCAGACTACTTTAAGTAACATTATTATTATTTTTTTATTGTGAAAATACTGTACAGAGGGGTTACAATTACATGGGCAAGATAATGAGTACATTTCTTATCAAGCATTGTAGCCTCCTCCTTTGTTGCCCCTTCCCATCCCTTCCCATCCTCCCCCGTCCCCCCACCCAATCCTCCCCTCCCCTCCAAGGTTGTAAAGTTCATTTTCGACATAACGACTTGTACATCTCATTGTTGCAATGGGTCCACCTGTATCCCTATTTAAACGATTTGTTTTTCCCTTTCCCCTCCACAAATTATACTGACATCAAATACAGTGAAAGCAGGGGTTATACTGTGGGGGAAGGACATACAAAGCAACAAAGAAATAATCTTATAAATGTGTTAGAAACAATCGCATGAAAGAAAAAAACATTTGAATACATATCTTAAGGTTTATTTCCCTAACGTCACCTTATCTGACCTTTTCTGCTTGACTCACACATATACTAGATTTTGCAAATAAGGGAAACCATAGGACCTATGTTTCTTAGGGCCTGGCTTCAAGTAACATATTATTTTATGGGCAAGATTACTCAGAAGTTTATTGCCAGTAAGATTTGCTGTGCTGTTTTTGGTCTGTGAATTTTAACTGAGAATTTAGTATTTCCAGAAGTCACTATACCCATTCATATGGCCTCCTTTGGTAAATAACCCTTTCTTGACAAGTAATGACACATTGTTATAAAAGGTATTTATCTAGTTTATAGAAATATACATTTTTCTATCTAAAAATATTACTGTGTTTAGCTGGATAAACTGTGAAACTTTTTTAGTTTAACAAAAGTGTGGCACCATTAGATTTAATAATATATTTTCTTTGTTTTAATGTGTTACACTATATTCCTTGCTTATATGGAAAAATCAAAGCTACAGAAGAATTGAGAGAATGGTCCAGTGAGCACCAGATATTATCTTTTATAATTATCATTGACTATTTATATGATGATATAGCTCATGCACTTCCTTCTTTTCTCCTACCTCAATAAAGAAGTTTCTTTTTGCATAAGCCACAAATACTTTAGTTCTTTAGGTGCAGTATAAAATTGAGTTTCCATTAGTTGCTTTTAACATTTTATTCAAAGGAATGTTTTCATCTTGTAACATCTTTCCTTAGCTTTTTGAGGGAAGTGGGCATCTTTACATAATTAGACAGATTTTAAAAAGAATATTTGATGTTGATATAAAATGAATTGAGATGAGACTCATGAAGGTGGTTGAACGTGGTCCTGTATCCGTCTTCTTAAGTGAAATGTGTGGTATGAATGAAATTAACCAGGTCTGTGGGTTTGAATATATGTAGTAGACTGTGTAGGTACTGTGAGGTCAGTTTCTTACTTTGGTTTTCTATTCCTAAACTATAGGTACATGTTTGGTGACCAGCAAAACCTGTATTGAATGAGTTATAAATTGAATGAAATAAAAGATGCTTTTTGTTTGCTTGTAGTGCTGGGGATTGAACCCAGGGTCTCTTTCGTACATATGAAGCACATGCTCTGCCACCGAGCTGCATGTCCAGCCCTATAGGATGTTCTCAATACAATTTCCTTTACCTGAAAAATGTGCTTGTAACATTTTCAAATATTTTTAAAGACATTTTGATAGCTTTGATTTTTTTGCTTTTGGTGTTCGTGGCTTAAAAGCAAAATCAAAGTTCTCAAATCATTACAGCAGAGGCAAAGTGTAAAGTACTATGTTTTTCTTTTTATAGTCCATCTAATAAAAAGTGGGTTATATGGCCATTGGAAACAATGATTCATTATGCTTCTAGTTTCTTTGAAGTTTGCAGTCTCCTGAGATATAGACTCCATTTCCCTAAATCAAAAATGTAAGGGAAGACTAAGAATATGTAATAACTTTCTTTGAGGTGGCTGTAATAGGACTTATGTTAATATTTTGAAATTTGTCTTCTAGTAAGTGTTTACCTGCAATATTATATGTTTCCAGCACAAAAACAGATAGTTATTTTTAATATTGCCAGATGGTCTGTTTGTACAAGAAAGGATTAGAAGTTGGTTTTAATATTTTAAAATACAAGTTAAATACAAATGCAAATAAACTTTATTAGAACTAGAAAAAATTTAAATGTTATATTCTTAATGCACCAGTGGCTTAAAAACAATTTTTTTTTTACCTATAGGTAAGTTTGAGTTTTTATTTTTATTTTTTTATGTTTTTGGGTCCAGTCATGGGGCCTGAACTCTGGGCCTGAGTGCTGTCCATCAGCTCTTCAGCTCAAGGCTAGTGCTCTACCACTTGAGCCACAGCGTCACTTCCGGCTTTTTTCTTTTTGCTTATGTGGTGCTGAGGAATCAAACCCAGGGCCTCAGGCATGCCAGGCAAGCGCTCTATCACTGAGCCAACTCAACTTCCCAGCCCCAAGTTTGAGTTTTTAATGGAATGACTAAGCCCATTTTATTTTCATAAAAGTGATGTAAATTTGTTAAAAAAATAATAAAAAATTTCTTCTCTAATTATTTTGGTCCATTTTAAAGAAAATAAAGATGTAATATACTCTGGGTATGTGGAGGCAAATACACGTCAGAGTATGTACTTAAAATGGAAGGAAATGCTTGTGAGAATCTTCAAACTGTATTTTCAGTCTTGACAATTACATTGGTTGTTGTTCTGGGCCAGTTGTGCAGCTGACCAGGCCCTTTACCTTTTGTTATATCTTCTAACTTCTGAGAAATGAATGTGCATTTTTATATTCTTTTGTTAGTGTTACTTAAAATTAGTGAAAAAAGGCTGGGCACTAGTAATCCTAGCCACTCAGGAGGCTGAGATCCGAGGATTGCAGTTCAAAGCTAGCCTGGGCAGGAAAGTCTGTGAGACTCTTATCTCCAGAAAACCAAAAGTGGCACTGTGGCCCAGGTTGTAGAGCGCTCGCCTTGAGCTGAAGAGCCAAGGGACAGAGTCCAGGCCCAGAGTGTAAGCTCCATGACCACCAACAACAACAACAAAGTGAAAAATGTTAATATTCTCTTTCAGTAGAAAATCTCTGATTAAGTAAATTAAATATCTCACTCCAACTCACAAGGCTATTAAGTGGGAGAATTACATTAAAATTAAAATTAATTCACTCATCTGTACATTGATCAAGTCTGTTTCTGCTCTGTTCCAGTGTAAGCTAATATAAATATTTGTTTTTGTTTTCTTTATAAAATGAAGACTATATTTGTTTTATTATTCTGATTGTTCTTCCTTTTTGCTTTACAGGGATGGTTTTAGATTTTCATCTCAAGAAGCTGCTTCTAGTTTTGGTGATGATAGGCTACTAATAGAAAAATTTATTGATAACCCTCGTCATATAGAAATCCAGGTTGGTATGCTTTTAAATTACTTTGTAATTATTAGGACTTTTAAGTAGTATCATTGAATCTTACGAGAAATGTATCCTTTTATCAATATAAAATGATTTTATCAATTCTTTGGGGATGTTTGAATAAGTAAAAATAGATTAGACATAGGCTTTTGGAATTTGGTATATTTTTGTTGAAATGCTAGGATGTTGATTCAGATGGGAATGGACAAAAACCCAATCCCTAAAGAAAAGTCATTCTAAGCTATCTGAATAGACAAATATATTTCAGCTAGAGAATCATTTAGTGTCTTTGAGGACTGAGCCATTCTGGAACATTTTTAAAAGAAAAGAAGTCCTAACCTGGACTCTCATATTATTTTAGGTCCTCACATATCTGTGCCTCACTGCAATAGGCATTTTGTTGTGAGCTTGATATTAGAGATAAGTAACTCATTTTTTCTTTTCAGATTAAAATGCAGTCCAATTTTTATAGTGGTTGTGGGTGTGTATTTTAGCAAAACACAGCAGATTTCTGAAATATAGAGGACAATTCTGCTCTTTTTATTTGTCAGAAATACTTTCATGCTAATTTTCAAATGATGACTATGAATTGGTATGCAACACTTAAAATTGATAGGAGATGAATATCAAATTAGAAACTATTGAGTTTTAAGTAAACTTTTAAAGTTAATTTGGTATGAATAGAGAATCAGAAAAACTAATGGAAAGGTGATGTCCCTTCTGCTGGGGACATAAAGTAGTACTATATTTGGTAACTTTACATAGATATCATTTCTTGATAGACAATGTTCATGTAGATTTTCAAAAAAAAAATTTTTTTTTTTTTGGGGTCCGGTTGTGGGGCCTGAACTCTGGACCTGGGTGCTATCCCTCAGCTCTTCAGCCCAAGGCTAGCACTCTACCACTTGAGCCACAGCGCCACTTCCGGTTTTTTTCTTTTTGCTTATGTGGTGCTGAGGAATCGAACCCAGGGCCTCAGGCATGCAAGGCAAGCGCTCCACCACTGAGCCACCTTCCCAGCCCAGATTTTCAAATTTTTCAGAGTGAAAAAATGCATGGAAACAGATAGCATCAGTTGGTAGTTCTGAACCATTGAGTATATAGAGTTTCTATCTGAGGCTAGCAAGTTTTAATTTTGTGGGTTTTTTGTTTTCAGAAGTTCTAATTTGCGATACTACTTACATATGGTAAAATAGAAAAGTCTTAATTGTATAATTCAGAAAAACATATATATATATATATATATATACATACATATGCAGAAGTCATGTAAGTCTAGATATAAATTTTTTTATTAAGCCAAACAGTTTAATCACACTACTTCCCAGTAGATCCCTTTCCTTGTCTAATATTAATAACTGCTATTCTGACATCTAACATAAGATTAGGTTTTTGTTTTGTTTTTGGGGCTGAATCTAGGGCCTTCTGCATACTAGGCAACTATTCTAATACTTGGTTATTTTTCTATCTCTGTATAAAGTTTTAGGACACAAAATTAATCTATGAAGCAAAAGGAGTAACTCAGTGGTTGAAGACTTGCCTACCATTTGTGAGACTCTTTCTTAAGTTTGATCACACCAGTGTCATTTAAAAAAAAAAAAAAACACCAAAAAGTTCATGTAGACAGTATACTTAATCATGTTAGACAAGTATAATGTTAAACTTGTGTCTGGCTTGTTTTCACATAACATCATGCCATTGAGATTTTCCATGAGTGTTATCGCTTCCTGTCTTTTTGTTTTCATTGTATCTTTTTGAAATTAATATATATTAAATTTTCATACATGTATGTAATGTACTTTCATTAAATTTACCTAGTAAATTGCTCTTTTAAGCCAATTAACTATTTTAAACCAGTCATTCATATGTTTAATTATTCTATTTTGATCCATGCCTATAAGGTACTTTCACTAAAATCTAATCTCTTTACACTTCATCAACTATTTTCCTTTCCTGAAACAGTCCCTGTTTTATAATAATGACATTCCCCCCCCCTTTTTTTTTTTAAAAAAAAACAAACCAAAAAACCTAGATTGTACATATTACAGAGAACACACAATGTCTGCCTTTCTTAGTCTGTATTATTTCACTTAACATGATGATTTCCAATTCCAACCATTTTCCTACAAATACATAATTTCATTCTTCTTTATGGTTTACTAATATTTCATTGTGTATTTTTGGACTACATTTTATTTATCCATTCACCTGTTGGGTACTTAGAAGAATCCATAGTTTGACTCTTGTGAAGTGCTGGGGCTCTGCAAGGGTCTTTATCGTGGGCTTCCTTACATTTCTTCTAGATAAATGCTCAGGAGTGATATCTCACCGTACTGCACAATTGTATGACAGTACTGTTCAATTTTTTTGAGAAACTTCCACTCTGGTTTCCAAGCAGTTGCACTAGCCTACATTCCCACCAACAGTATGTAAGGGGTTGTTCTCCCCAACCCCTACATTCTTACCAGTGTTTGTTCTTTTCTTGAATAAGACCATTCTGATTGGTGAGATGGACTCTCATTGTCACTTTGATTTACATTTCCTTCATGGCTAAAAATGTTGAACACACCTTTAAACATTTGTACTTCTTTTGAGAAATGTTTATTTAGTTCATTTGCCCACTTGTTAATTGGATTTTTAATTCTTTTGGTATTTGACTTTTTTTTTTTTTTTTTTGCTGCTCCTGGGACTTGAACTCAGGGTCTAGCCTCTGTTCCTGAGCCTCTTTGTTCTTAAGGCTAATGCTCTGCCACTTGATCCATAGTCCTACTTTTGGCTCTTTTGAGTAGTTTATTGGAGATCAGAGTCTCATTTTTCTGCCCAGAGTGGCTTTGACCCACAATCCTCAGGTCTCAGCCTCCTACATAGCTAGGATGACAGGTGTGAGCCACCGACACCCGGCCTGGTATTTGACTTTTGAAGCACTTTATATATTCTGGATAATGATATTTTGTCTGATGAATATTTGATGAAGATATTCTCTCATTCTGAAGGTCATCTCTTCATTCTAGTGTTTTTTCCTTTGCTGTGCCAAAGCCTTTAAGTTGATGTAATTCCATTTCTCAGTTTCTGCTCTTATTTCCTAAGCAATTAAGGTTTTACTCAGAAATTGTTTCCAATACCCTTCAAGTGTTTTCTCTATTTTTCTGTAGTAGCTTCAAAAGTTTCAGATCTTACATTGTAGTCTTTGGTCCATTTTGAATTTATTTTTGTACAAGGAAGAGATAGCATTTAGTTTTAGTTTTCTACATGTGGCTAAGTTTTCCCAGCACCTTTTGTTGAAGAGACGGTCTTTAACATTAACCTAAAGAATGTTTTGAGAGGTATGTTTGTTCAATGAGGTTTGAATATTACAAACCAAGAGATGTTGCTGGGAAAATGTTAATTAGGCACGCTTACTCAGTTGTTATGTCTATGTGTTTTTCAAAAGATAATATTCTCAGGTTTTAGGTGATAAACATGGAAATGCCTTGTGGATTAATGAACGAGAGTGTTCAATTCAGAGAAGAAATCAGAAGGTGGTGGAGGAAGCCCCAAGGTAAGAGTCCTTCCTGATGAACATTTATAATATAACATGCTTCTATTTTCTAGATTAAAAAACTTTTATTGGCTAAAATTGCTTTAATATAGACTTTTCTAATTAAATTAAGGATTAATTAATTAATTATTAATTAATTAATATTAAATTATTAATTATTAATTAATCCTTAAATTAAGGATTTATTAATTATTTTCCTTTGTATATTAGTACATAAAAGAGAAGTAGATTGTTACTACAAAGTTGGTTAGACAATCATCTATGATTTGTATCAGCTTCGAGATAGTGTAGAAACTGCTAGTGTTTTGTGGTCTTTCTGGGTTGTATATCTTCCATGTTCTTAGTAGTAAAGGTTTCATAAAGTAGGTCCTGAATTTTTTCCTGGAAGGACCTAAGGGGTGTAATTTTTGAAAATTCCTTGGTAGAATGCTGGTAGAAAGAGCAGCTTTGGTACTTCTCTAGGCCACCTTCCATGTGCTTTGTTTTGCGATTTTTCTTTCTTTTTTTTTTTTTTTTTCAGGTCCTAGGACTTGAATTCTGGGCTTGGGCACTGTCCCTGAGCTCCTTGTGCTCAAGGTTAGCACTCTACTACTTGAGCCACAGCACCAACAATCTCTTTTTCTGAGATTAATTGGAGATAAGAGTCTCATAGACTTTTCCTGCCTGGGCTGGCTTTGAACTGCTATCTTTAGATCTCAGCCTCCTAAGTAGATAAGATTACGCCTGTGAGCTGCTGGTGCCCTGCTTGTGTTTCCATTTAATAAATACTCCACTTTCAAGTTGATTCCTCCTTGTATTTGTATATATTCTGGTATTCTTTTTGTTCTTAAAAATTCCCAGTTGAACGTACAGAGTTGTTTTGAATTAGCAGGCACAGTATATCTAATTGTAGTTTTAATTATAGCCAGCATCCCTTGATAAAACATGTGTACAGTTTTTAAAAAGAGAAGATATAAATATGAATGAGCTTTTCATCATAGGGCACTATTAAAATTAAATCCTATTTTGGTTTAGAATAGGGTCCTCAAATCCTTTGATACTCTCACTGAGTGATTAAGGGAAGGAGCTATCTACTTGATTCTGCATCCTGTGACTGCTTGAATAGAATACATTGAAGTGGTGCAGAAACAGTGACTGGTACAGGCCTTATGAAACTCACATCTTTTACTTACTGTGTTTCGGGATATTTACTGTTAAAGCCAGCTACCATTATGTGAAGAACATCCCAATGCAGCTAATGTGGAATGATACCCTCTTTGTCTCATGGCGTAGGCCTATGTAGGCCCAGGATTTAGGAAGAAAGAAAGAAAAAAAAAGAATGAGCCTAGTTCTTCTTGGCAGAGGCCGAACTTTTCTTAAAAAGACTCAGAAACACAACAAATCAAAGAAAGGTTGGACAAATGCGATTGCATGAAATTGGAGAGCTTCTGCATGGCAAAGATCAATAGAAAGCTCACGGATTGGGAGAAGATCTTCACTAGTCATTCAATGGACAAGGGTCTCATATCTAAAATATACTTGGAACTCAAAAAATTAAATCCCCCAACAACAAATTTTCAAAGAAACAACTGCCCAATAAATAAGTGGGCTAAAGACTTAAAGACAAACTTCTCTCAAGAGGAAAGAAGGATGGCCAATAGACACATGCAGAAATGCTCAACCTCCCTAGCCATAAAAGAAATGCAAGTCAAAACAACATTGAGATCCCAACTCACCCCAGTTAGAATGGCTATAATCAAGAACTCTAATAACAACAGATGCTGGAGAGGATGTGGCCAGAAGGGGAACCCTACCATTGTTGGTGGGAGTGTAAACTTGTTCAACCACCTTGGAAAGCAGTATGGTAGTTCCTCAGAAGATTCCACATAGAGCTCCCCTATGACCCAGCAATCCCACTTTTGGGCATTTACCCAAATGATCACAAACAAGACCGTACTAAAGCTACCAGCATGACTATGTTTATTGCAGCTTATTTACCATAGCTAAGATATGGAACCCAGATTCCTCTCAGTAGATGAATGGATCAAGAAAATGTGGTATATATACACAATAGGAAATGGAAAGACTTGGAGAAAATTATATTAAGTGAAGTAAGCCAGACCCAAAGAAACATAGGTCCCATGGTTTCCCTTATTTGCAATAACAAAATGGTCAGATAAGTTGATGTTAAGCGAAATAAACCCTAAGTTAAGGACTCAAATGTTTTTTCTTTCTTGCTATTGTGTCTAACATATTTATAAGATATTTCTTTGTTGCTTTGTATGTCCCTCCCCCACGGTATGACCCTTGTTTTTACTGTTTTTGATGTTGGTATATGTGGAGGGGAAGGGAAAAAACAAATTTTTAAAATAGGGATACAGGTGGACCCATTGCAGTAATGAGATGTACAATCTCTTATGTCGAAAATGAACTATACATCTTTGGCACAGTGGGGGAGGAGGTGGTGAGGGGGTGGGAGGGGAGATGGGAAGGGGTAGAAAGGAGAAACAAAGGAGGAGGCAACAATGCTTGATAAGAAATGCCGGGTGCCGGTGGTGCACGCCTGTAATCCTAGCTACTCAGGAGGCTGAGATCTGAGGATCATGGTTCAAAGCCAGCCGGGGCAGGAAAGTCCATGAGACTCTTATCTCCAATAAACCACTAGAGGGCTGGGAAGGTGGCTCAGTGGTAGAGTGCTTGCCTTGCATGCTCGAGGCCCTGGGTTCGATTCCTCAGCACCACATAAGCAAAAAGAAAAAACCCGGAAGTGGTGCTATGGCTCAAGTGGTAGGGTGCTAGCCTTGAACTGAAGAGCTGAGGGACAGCATCCAGGCCTAGAGTTCAGGCCCCACGATCAGACCAAAAAAAAAAAAAAAAAGACTTACCAATAAACCACTAGAAAACCGGAAGTGGCGCTGTGGCTCAAGCGGTAGAGCACTTCAGCTGAAGAGCTGAGGGATCGCGCCCAAGCCCAGAGTTCAAGCCCCACAACCGACAAAAAAAAGAAAAGAAATGTACTCATTACCTTGCCCATGTAATTGTAACCCCTTTGTACAGTATTTTCACAATTAAAAAAAAAGAAGAAGAAGAAAAAAAAGGCAGGGAAAGTGGCTCAGTGGTAGAGTGCTTACCTTGCATGCATGAGGCCCTGGGTTCGATTCCTCAGCACCACATAAGCAAAAAGAAAAAGCCGAAAGTGGCGCTGTGGCTCAAGTGGTAGAGTGCCAGCCCTGAGCTGAAGAGCTGAGGGACAGTGCCCAGGCCCAGAGTTCAGGCCCCATGACCGGACCCCCCCCCCCCCAAAAAAAAATGAGCCTAGTAGAGAAATGGGCAAATAGCATAGATAAACATAACATTATGAACTCAAGTTGAGCAAGGAAATTTTGTATAATGCACATAAAGCATATCTTGATTTTTGTTCTGAGTGCAGACTGGTGCTTTTTGTATTTGCAGCACTTTTTTGGATCCTAAGACTCGAAGAGCAATGGGAGAACAAGCCGTGGCTCTTGCCAAAGCAGTGAAATATTCCTCTGCTGGAACTGTGGAGTTTCTTGTAGACTCGAGGAAGAATTTTTACTTCTTGGAAATGAATACGAGACTCCAGGTAACAGCAGCAGTGTCTGCTCTTCTCTGTACTTCTGGCTTTACCCTTCCTTACCCACCCTTTTAATAAAGTTAAAAATTGGCTTCAGAACTTAAGTAAACATCTAGTTTTTATTATTATTATTATTTTTCTAGTTTTTATTATTATGCAGGCATCTGTCAAAGGGGAGAGATGTGTCCTGTGAATTTAAAGGTCAATTTCTAGTCCTTCTGCTTTGTTACTATTAATACTTTCTGTTAAATTCTCCTTTGGTTTGGTTTTAAACCTTTCAGACTGAACTGTATTTGCAAGGATTCATTTTTTGTTAAGAGAAGCTACTGTAGATACTATGAGCAGAAGGGAATTAAGTGATTGCAGATTTTGTAAAGACTGGAAGAAGGGAGGAAACCTAGGATAGACTCCTGAGACTAACTCCTACAGCTAAGTATTTGAGTTTTGCTACCTCTGGCCGAGTTAGAGAAATCTAGTGGCAGTCTGTAGTCTTGAAGATGTACTTTATTAGTTCCAGTCAAGTAGGTGCTAAGACAGGTGGCTTTCTTCCCTTTCTTTTTCCTTTTATTCTCCTATTTAAAATATGAATTACACACATTCAGAATAATACACAGTACCTAAGTGAATTGTTGAATAAATTAGCTTAAAGCAAAAAACCATTCAGCTATCAATTGTATCTAGAATTATGAAGTTAGTGCATCTACAGCTGCTACTCTTCCTCCTCCCCCTCTCTTTTCTTCTTTCTCTTCTCCCTTGTCTTCTCCTTCTTCTTCCTTCCCTTTTTCCTCTTCTTCCTTCTCCCTTTTAGTTATTCTCCTTCATCTTTTCTAGAATTGTCTCCTATTCTGACTGAATTTTTAACAGTTTTTTGGGTCTCCATATAGTTCTTCCTTTGAATTATGAGCACAGAAGTTTTGTCTGTTCCCTTATCTTTAAAAATTTTTTAATGGATAGGATCATATCATGTTTATTCTTTTTTTTTTGCCTGGCTTTAACATTTTATTTGTCTGATTCAAACAGATTGCTTTATGTAATCCTGGTATGATACTTCTTTGAAGAAAATGCCAGCATTCATTTATCTATTTAATTTCTGTAGCTACTTTGTTTCCTTTTTTTTTTTTTTTTGGTATTTCTCTTGTTTGCTAGGGCTACCAGAATGAATGATCATAAACTGGGTAGTTAAACACAACAGGTTTTTGTCTCACAGTTTAGGGTTTCAAAGTCTCACATCATGGGTACCCGTAGGGAATCTTACAGGCCTCTACTGGTTTGTGGTGATGGCTAACAGTCCTGGTTACTCCTTGGTTTCTCCTTGGTTTGTGGCAGCCTAAGTTTTTTCATTGTCATCTGTGCACCTCCAGTGCACAGTAGTTTCCTTTTCTCTTTTTCTATAAGGACATCAGTCATATGGACTTAGTGATCACTCTAGTGTCACCTTACCTTATTTACTTCTGCTAAGACTCTATTTCCAAATAAGGTCCCACCCATAGGTTCTGGGTGGACATGAATTTTCAGGAAATTCTACTCAATCTAGTACACGGTTTCTAAAACACATTTGGTGTACCGTGGCATAAATAGATGAGTGGTTTCCTGGTACTGGTCTGGGTGGGTAGTAGACAGCTAATAGTAGAGGCTGAAATAAATCATGCTTAAGCTCCCAAATGGGCTCATCTCTTCTTTCTTTACATGGTTAGTGGGGCTTGCAAGGGAATATTGAGTCACCCCAGACAGAAGCTGAGTAAGGCTTTTTTTGTTATGGATGCTACGATTATCCTTTATATACATTGTTAATTGTGATTTTTGTGGTTTTTTTTTTTTTTCGTTTCCTATTTCCATCCTCATGCTTATGTGTCTTCCTCAGAAATGGACTCTTCTTTCTTGTTGCTGGACCCTTGTTAATGGCGGGAGTAGTGGCAGGAAGGATATTTCCTCTTCTCTGTCCCTTGGTTTGGTGTTCTCCCCCTTCAATAGTTCCCCAAGATTATCTGGGAAGTCCTTTCTGAGAGCGGAAGGTCCTGTGCTTAGAAGAATATGTTGGGCCTCTTGGAGAAGTGGGCTGGTGGACAGCTCCATAGGATGTGGTATGGCAACATGAACTGCTGGCCCGTGACACGTGCTGGCCATTAACACTTGCTGGCCCTCATCCCCTCTGCCTACTGATTTCCGCAGAGAGGGCACCCATTTTGCAGTCATCAGCAGCTTTCACAAGGTCCTGACCACAAGTGGTGTAGAAGCTCTAAGTTCATTTTGAGAGCCATGGCTGTCTGCACTTCTGTTTAACTACTGCTTCCTCTGGTCAGTCCTTGTGACCATAAAGTAGGTTTCTTTAATTGTCCTACTCTTTCCCCAGTGAGAGATCTGAGCCAAGATAGGCTCTGCTGCTTTCTTAATGGTTATCTTTTTGTTCATTCTTTTCCTCTGTGTTGAGATATTATACATTTCTTCATAAGTAATGTATAATTTTTGTAGCTATTTCTTATACTTGGACCATTTGCTCCATAGAAAGTTGCCTACCATAAGCTCTGATCTTTGATAGAATGGCAGAGCTTTTTTTTTTTTTTTTTTGAGAAGGGGTTCTACTATGTTTTCAGGGCAACCTCAAACTCCTGGGCTCAAGGGATTCTCCTGCTTCAGCCTTCCAAGCAGCTGGGACAGCAAATATACTACTGTGCCTGGCTTAGTATATTTGAATTTAAATATTCTTAAATTTGGGTTTAAGTATTTACTTATGCCAAAATCTCTTTTGTTGGCAATTGTTACTTTTCTTAGAATTCTTAATTTGGTTAGTACTTTTTTTCCCAACTCTTTGAAAGTATTATCCCACATTATCTGGCTATTTTTGGTGAGATTGGCAGGCACTGTCCCTGCATTCTTGGGCTTGGGTGCTGTCCCTCAGCTCTTCAGCTCAAGGCGAGTGTTCTACCACTTGAGCCACAGTGCCACTTCCAGTTTTCTAATAGTTTATTGGAGATAGAGTCTCACAGACTTTCCTGCCTGGGCTGGCTTTGAACTGTGATCCTCAGTGATCCTCAGATCTCAGCCTCCTGAGTAGCATAAGCTACCAGTACCTGGCTTTCTTAGATTTTTAAAAAAGTTTTTCTCAGGTGCATGTATGCATATGCATTTAGACTACATTAAAACAATGTATTAAGATGTATTTGAGATAAATATTCTAACTATTTGTAAGATTTATATAGTTATTAATTCAGTACTTGCTGATTAAAACTGCATCCTATACTTGCAAAAATGTTTTAGAAGTGACAGAATTTGGCTTCTGGAGGTAAATTTGACTTTGATTAAAATTATCATTTGTGTGTGCGTGCGTGTGTGTGCGTGTGTGTGCGTGTGTGTGTGTGTGTGTGTGTGTGTGTGTGTGTGTGTGTGTGTGTGTATTAGATAGCTAGTTGGGAAAACATTTATTAAAAGCAATTAGAAGCTGGGTGCTGGTGGCTCATGCCTGTAATCCTAGCTACTCAGGAGGCTGAGATTCTGAGGATCACAGTTCAAAGCCAGCCAGGGCAGGAATAAACCAATAAACCACTAGAAAACTGGAAGTGGCGCTGTAGCTCAAGTGGTAGAGCACTCACCTTGAGCTGAAGAGCTGAGGGACAGCGCTCAGGCACAGAGTTCAAGCCCCATGACCGACAAAAAAAAAAAAAAAAAGAAAAAAAAGAAAAAGATAAAAAGCAATTAGAGACTTATCATTTCACAATGAGAGTAAAAGCTTGTGATATGATGATGAAGGAAATTCAAGGTGAACAAAACTTCTTTATACTGGAGGTTGGAACTCAGAGGCTCAACTTTCTTGGCTGGCTTGCTCACAGCTGGCACTCTACCACTGCTCTGTTTACTCCAACCCGCCAGCGTTTGCTGATTAATTGAAAATGAAGTCTTGAGGACTTTTCTTTTTCTGGCTTCAAAGGTTGGCTAAACATTTGTCTTTTATCCCACACACAAGAGATACAAGATTGCCTGATTGATGTATGTATTTATGGGATTTACAATCGTTTAAACATAGATTGTTATGTTTTTGTAGGTTTTGTTTTCTTTGTTTTGTTGGATATAGGGTCTCATTGTATTATGTTACCCACGTTAGTCGTGAACTCAAGTAATGTGGCTTCAGTCTCCAGGTTAGGTAGTATGCATTATCATGCCAGCTCTTGCTTCTTTCTTGTTCCTCCATTTGTTCATGTCTTATATGTCTTATCAATAAGTTTGTCCACACAGTCATTTTTGGTATAAGATTTAATGCTTGATACTTGTATCAAATAGTTCTATATAGTAAAGTTAAAATCACTTAGTTACCTGTTTTATATTCTAGGTAACTTGACAGCCAGGTTTTATAACTTAAAAAAAAGTTACCTGTAAGTTCCAGGGACAAAATCAAACTAGCTTTGTCAGTCCCAAATTTTGTGCTATTAGTATCACTCTGATAGATTTCTCTCCTCTGATGACTAGTCATATTTCTTATCTCCCTTGTATTTACTAGCAGTGACTGTGACTCTCAGTTATCAGGAGAAAATTTAATCTTTATAGAATGCATTTGTGTACAGGAGATTCATCATGATAGATCATATTCTCATTCAATAAATGGGAATTGGTTCAAGAACCAAGCATGGACTTTGTAGTGTTGGTAACGACATTCTCATAAAGATTTCTTTCTGGTGTTCGTTTTGTTTTGTTTTGTCATGGGGATTGAACTCAGGGCCTAGGCACTGTCCCTGGGCAATTTTGCTCAAGGCAGTTGCTCTACCACAGCTCTGCTTCCCATTTTCTGGTGGTTCATTGGGGATCAGAGTTTCATGGACTTTGCTGCCTGAGCTGGCTTTAAATTATTATCCTCAAATCTTAGCCTCCTGACTAGCTAGGATTACAGGTATGAACCTCCAGTGCCCAGTCTCTGATATTTTTTAAACAATTGAAATGTTATTTAACAGCAGAATTTCTCTTTCACATTTTTTTACTAACCTTAAATTATCATGCCTAAGGCACACTCACCAAATTCTTTAGCTCCTAAGATATATCTTGTCTCTAATTAGTGTTTCAGTTTGAACCTGGAGGGCTATAATTTCCTCCCCTATTCTCTTGAAATTTCCTGATTGAACTGCCACTTTTTCCAGTTTCAGATTTGTGTATTTTTTCTTGTGAATAGCATACCATCTTAACTTTGCTAATTTCCTTAACAGTGAAATGTGAAGAAACAAACAGAGCTTCTCCATAAAGAGATGGACTGCTGAGAAAGTATCCAAGTTCCGTGCCTGAATACTTGGATCCATTGTCTGGCTTTGTTCTCAGTCTGGTTAGAGTTTATGTCATACAATTACCTATGCTATCCTCCAACATATTTGGTTTTCAATTTTAAGTCACTTTTTCTGTGGCTTAAATAGAAAATTCAAATGGTTTAGTCTCACAATACAAGTTCCTTTTGGGGCCCTAGTCAGCTTTCCTCAGCCTGTCTTTTTGCCAGTGCATGTTTATTTGAAAGCGTTAGATAGAATCTTCTTTTTTCCCCTGAATGTCATGTTGCTTCCTTTGCTGGCACAGTCCGATGTAGTCCAATCTGGTCATAAACTTGTGTTCTTCCTGGCTCAGCTTCCTAAGCTGCTAGATTATAGGTATGTGCTACCAGTCCAGCTTTGCACTCTTACAGCGAACACTCAAATGTCCATCCACCTACAAATCCGCACTCATCTTTTTCCTCTCATCATCTCACTCACTCATGTCACTCTTCCTCTGCATTTGAAAGATGGGTAAATGGAAATTACTCTATTAAAATACAATTTATTAAATAGTATTTTAATGAAGTCTATATAGTTTTGCTTGAGTAATTTTATTTTTCTATTTTGTGGAATGGACTCAGAATTGGTAACACTTGGTTTAAAAAAAATCTAAACAATTCAGACTGGGAATGTGGCTTAGTGGTAGAATGCCTGTCTAGCATGCGTGAAGCCTTTGGTTCAATTCCCTAGTACCACATAAAAAAGCCGGGTACTGTGGCTTAAGTGGTAGAGTGCTAGCCTTGAGCAAAAGGGACAGTGTCCAGGCCCTGAGTTCAAGCCCCAGGACTGACAAAAAAACAAACAAAAAACCAAAATCTAAACAGTTCAAAAGAACATACAATGCAAAAGTAACTCTCCATACCGTTTATTTTTTTGGTACTAGGGATAGAACCTAGCCTTATGTATACTAAGTGTTTATTCTGCCACTGAGCTATACTCACACTACCCTGACATTTTTAAAAATCACAACCATTAATTTTCCTCTGTAGAAATAATCTTTGTTTTAATTAACACTGTATCTTCAAGAGTGTGGCATATTTGTCTTCATGTTAATGACTATATTCTATCCAATCATACAATTTTACTAATTTATTGTTGATTTTTTTTTCAGTAATTTTCTATTACAAAGTAGTACCATTATCAACAATCCTTTCTATCACCAATTTCATGTTCATACAGAATTTCTAGGTAAAAGAATATGTATTTTGTAACTTAATTTAAGTATTATCAAGATGCCTTTTGTGGGAGACCTTGTGTTTTTTCTCTGGCCAAAAGTGATCTTTTTACTTTTTGATCTTTGTATGATAGTTTTAAAAAAAAGGTATATTTTTATTTCCTTGTATGAATCAGGTTTGAATTTTTTTTCTTAGATTCCCTTGAGTTTTCAGTTCTGCGCATTGACTCCTACTCTTTTTGGTTTTTTATTTATTTGGAGCTGCTCTCTTTTTTTTTTTTTTTTTTTTAAAGAAAATTAGTCTTTTCCATGTGTATCAGGAAACAATGTTCCATGGATATTTTCATGTTTCCATAGGAGAATGCATTTCTGAATAAAGTCATCTGGCATCTGATGAAGGGACAATGGTCCTAAAAATGGAGAGCTCTGGAAAGAATGTTTTTTTTTTTCAGAGTCATTTATTGACAGTCGACATAGATAAATGGAGACCTTCTATTTCACCTGAATAGAAAAGAGAAAAATATCTTCCTTACTTCCTTTCGCCGCCGCCTCCTCCTCCTCCTCCTCCTCCTCCTCCTCCTCCTCCTCCTCCTCCTCCTCCTCCTCCTCTTCTTCCTCCTCCTCCCTCTCCTCCTCCTCCTCCTCCTCTTCTTCTTCCTCTTCCTCTTCCTCTTTATCTCTCCACTCTTTCTGATGTTGAGGATATTTCTGCATCTCTCATGTAAGCCAGGAGTGTAGTAGATTGGGAATTCTGGTCCCATGGTATATGCACATCTCTGTGCATGGGTAGAAACGTCAGGCCATTACCACATAATTATCCATGAGGGATTGCCATCTGGAGAATGATGTTATGATGCTCTGCTAACAGTTATTCTATTCTCTGATTCAGAAACTATTACCTGGCCCAAGGTGGGATCAAACAAACAGATGAATACAGACAGAAAAGCAAGATAAAAGATTTTTCTCATTTCCTTCCTTCCTTCCTTCCTTCCTTCCTTCCTTCCTTCCTTCCTTCCTTCCTTCCTTCCTTGCTTCCTTCCTTCCTTCCTTCCTTCGGTCCTTTCTTTCCTTCTTTCCTTCTTTCCCTCCCTCCCTTCCTCTTGCTTTGCTTTGCTTTGGTTTCTTGCCTGCCTGCCTGCCTGCCTGCCTGTCTTCCTTCCTTCCTTCCTTCCTTCCTTCCTTCCTTCCTTCCTTCCTTCCTTCCTTCCTTCCTTCCTTCCTTTCTTTCTTTCTTTCTTTCTCTTTCTCTTTCTCTCTCTTTCTCTCTCTCTTTTTCTCTCTCTCTCTCTCTTTCTTTCTTTCTTCTTTCCTTTCTTTCTTTCTTTCTTTCTTTCTTTCTTTCTTTCTTTCTTTCTTTCTTTCTTTCTTTCTTTCTTTCTTTCTCTCTCTCTCTCTCTCTCTCTCTCTCTTTCTTTCTTTCTTTCTTTCTTTCTTTCTTTCTTTCTTTCTTTCTTTCTTTCTTTCTTTCTTTCTTTCTTTCCTTCCTTCCTTCCTTTCTTTCCTTTCTTTCTTGCCAGTCCTAGGGCTTGAACTCAGAGTCTAGGTACTGCCCCTGAGCTTTTTCTGCTCAAGGCTAATGCTCTATCCCTTGAGACACATCTCCACTTTTAGCTTTAGGGGTTATTTGGAGATTAGAGTCTCATGGACTTTCCTGTCTGGGCTAGCTTTGAGCGTGATCCTTACATCTTAGCCCCCTGAGTAGCTAGGATTACAGATGTGAACCATCAGGGCCTGACAAGATATATAAGTAATTTTTCTTGTCTATTACCTATCTTTTTAACTTTGTGTATATAGATATATATCTATATGTCTATATATATACACATGTGTGTATATATATGTGCGTATGTGTGTATTTTTTTTCTTGCAGTAACTTATTTGTAAGTTTGAACTTTTAAATCTTTTCTGCTAGATGGTTTGTTAGTATGACATATTTTGAGTTTTTCTAAGCAATGTTTGATGATTAAATCAAACATTTTTCTCCTTTGTTTTCTTCTGTTTATTTTGTGTTTCTTTTTTTTTTTTTTTTTTGTCGGTCGTGGGGCTTGAACTCTGGGCCTGGGAGCTGTCCCTCAGCTCTTCAGCTCAAGGCGAGCGCTCTACCACTTGAGCTACAGTGCCACTTCTGGTTTTCTGGTGGTTTATTGGAGATAGGAGTCTCACGGTCTCTCCTGCCCGGGCTGGCTTTGAACTGCGATCCTCAGATCTCAGCCTCCTGAGTAGCTAGGATTACAGGCATGAGCCACCAGCGCCTGGCTTATTTTGTGTTTCTTTACATATAGAATTTATTATTTAAAATTGTTTACCTGATTGTTCCAACCATAATTGAATAATCAATTTCTTCTCACTAATTGAAAGTATCATCTTCTTTACATACTGAATTTTCATGTACTTGTGTAGCTGTTACTTTTTTCTTTATTACACTTTTTATTCATGTGCTGGTACCATACCATTTTAGATATTATAGCTGTATATTATAAAAGAGTGTTCAAGACAAGTGTGTTTTTCTCATTTATTTTTTCATGTTATAAATTAGCTTACTAAATTTATATTTAACTAAGGAAACTAAAATGATGCAGTTGCTGAACTATGAGATAAATGCTCCTAATTTTTTGCAGATATTAATTCCTAAAGTATCCTTTAAAAAATATATTGTTTCTCCTTTTTCTAAAACTAATACAAATTGACATAATTTCATTCAGTTCTCTGCTTCCCTAACACTCTGTTTTGCTACTTTTGTTACTAGATCACATTATAGTAATGTCTGTTCTCTTATCTGTAGGCATGGATGTTCCAGAGATTCCTTGTCACTTTTGTGACTTGCTTTAGTGGTTTCTGTGAGAATGCAATAGTAGTTTCATGATAAGTAAGTTTTTTATTTTAATATGTCTGTGATTAGACTTTTAAAAAATCATAAATTTATATTTTAGCCATGCCCATGGATACTGCATAATTTCTTATCTGGACTGTTAGATGAGTAAGTAATAAGTCTGTCTTTGCATTTGAAAAACATTTCACTTTGGTGTAGAATTTTAGGGATTGAAATAATGTTGAATTAACATTTTGCTGGCTTTTTGACCCTGTCTGAACCTTGAGTAACTACCAAAATGTACAAAACAAACCAAAGAGGTCATTCCAGCCAGACTTTTTGGACTCTTGGTGGGAGGTTGATTGAAAGCCTCAGCTTTGGGCTAGGAACAGCTAGCATTGTTGAGAGACAGAAGTCTGGGTTTTCTGCTGGTATTTTGAATGTAGAATTCTGGATTAGAAATGTCATGAGAGGTGTAGCTCATTATACATTTGTCAATACCATAAAGTGTGTATACAAGACTAAGGTAAGCTGTAATGTAAACTATAGGCTTTAATTAAAAACAAAGCATCACACATTCTTTGTAGGGAAACTGGGGTAGAGGGAAGGGTATATACCAGAACTCTACAGCTAAGCATACATTTTTGTTAAATTTTTATACTATATAATGATACTATATATGATGAACAACTTCATATGTCTCTTTCTAAATCCTGTTACACATCTTTATGAGTCATATTTCATTTGGGTAAAAATGTTTAGGGTAACCAAACTTTACTTGTGTCCAAGTTATTCTTGAATTTCTTTCCTTCTTTCTTACTTTCCTCTTAACCTTCTTTCTCTCTTTTTTTATCTACTTTTCCTTTTTCCTTTTTTTTTCTTTTTCTCCCCAAGTTAGACTTATGAAATCTTTCTTGTCCTCATAGTAAACACAGGTGTTTGCACGAGAGGTCTGAGAAAGTTCTAGGACCTTGTGACCTAGATTCATGCTTGCTTTGCAACTGTTATCTTCTGAATGATTTTCTTTGCATTTTTCTCACTTGGCTAGAGTACTTTAACCCAAATATCAGATATTATATAATGTAATGTGACTACTTTGTTATATAGCTTTAAATCTTCTTTGCATTTCTCCTGTTTACTTTGCATAGTAATAGATTTTGATATGTAGGTTCAGCACTATGCAACATCAGTCCAGTGTCTTTTGTCATAATATAGTATCATTTAAAAAAATTGTAGAGGTGATATACAGAAGGGTTTCAGTTCCATAAGTCAGGTCATCTTTTTGAACAGTGTCACCCCCTCCCTCATTTTCTTCCCCCACTCCTCTCCCGGGTTGTATAGTTCATTTCCAACATAGTGCCTAGTATCACTGCTGAATTGGTTCACCCTATAATATACTTTTTAAAGGCTGTAATGTTAAATTCCTGTTAATGTTAAATTTCTGTCACGTAGAAGCTTCTCTTAATTTTTTATTTGCTTGATTATTTAAAGCCTTCTTTATAATTATTTTAATTGTTTTCTAAACTTAATTTAAAAAAAAACTCCTAATCTGACATGTTTCTAGTATGACAACTTAGTCTTCATTTTTCTGGTAGTATTGAGATTTGAACTCAGGGCCTTGCACTTACTTGGCTTGCTTGTCTTGTTGGTGCCCTCCCACTTGAGCCATACCTCCTACCTGGGCTTTTGCTGATTATTCTTGGAGATGGAATCTAACAGACTTTGCTGCATGGACTGGCCTCCAACTATCATTCCACATATCTCATAGCCTGCTTAGTAGATAGAATTAAATACATATGTTGCCCAGATTACTTCTCATTAATATGTGCTCTTAATATTTTTATTTCTGGCTTAAAATTAAGAATACTTGCTATTTTTCCTTTCCCCCCCTTTTTGCATGAATTAAGTTACTAATGATTCTTGTTGATTCTTTTTATGTTCTATTTATGTCTTAATCAGACAGTTATTTGTAATCAAGATATAACTAGTTTATCCTATCTTTCCAACACTGAAGATTTGCTAAGATAATTCTATACTTTTAATCTGTTTTGGCCTTCCTATGCAGTTTACCAATCCCATATCCAAAGTCTTGTTTTTAAACTCACATAAATATGTTTGTGCACATATATGCATACACAGGGGTACTTCTTTCATTCTTTATTATATTTTTTCTGTCTTTACCTACTGAGCCATGCTTCCAGTGTAGTATTTTGATAGGTAACTGGAAATAGAATCAGGTGGGCTTTTCTGCCTAATCTTGCTTTTAACTGTTTTCTTCCAGGTCTCAGCCTCCAGAATAGGTTGGAGCCACTGGCAAGTGGTCCAAATAAATTTCTTTAGACCAGGAAAGGGAATAGTATTTTGAAGGAGTATAGAATTCATGAGTTTCTGTTCATGTCTTCAGTTATTCATTGTATTTTAGTTTCTAGTATTCTGAAGTCATCCTAATTTCTTTTCCACTGTAGGCGTGTCTTTGCTATTTGGAAGCAGGCCCAGTTTTTGTTATCATTGGAATTCAGGAATTTGTATTTTTCCAGTCAGGACATATCTGAGTATTTGTTTCTATTCATCAATCCTGCCCTTTTCCCCATGTTCTTTTTCAATACACACAGGTGTTTTTTTTTTTTTTGGAAGGTGGAGTGAAGTATATGTGCTGGCAACCAAACTCAGCCCCTTGAGTATGCCAGGCAGGTACCCTACCAATGAGCTACATCTCTAGCCCCTAGTGTACAGATTTAACAGATTGTTAATTTTAGAGGAAATATCTTCTGTTATTATATACTACTTTCTTTCTTCTGGATACCCTGTTATTGCTTAATTTTTCTCTCATGACTACTGTTATTTTGTACTTACGTTCTGTCAGGTTATCTAAAAAGAATCTGTGTGTATGTATGTGTATTGTATGTATACATATGTTCACTGTGACTATTGAAGTTTTTCTCGTGTGTGTGTGTGTGTGTGTGTGTGTGTGTGTGTGTGTGTGTGTGAATGTATGTATGTGTACTGGGATTTAAACTCAGGGCTTGAGCACTGTTCCTTATCTGTTTTGCTCAAAACACTACCACTTGAGCTTTACCTTCACTTCCAGCTTTTTGCTAGTTAATTGGAGGTAAGAAACTCATGAACTTTCTTTCCTGGGCTGTTGTTGACCAAGGAACCTCACATCTCAACCTTTTGCATAAGTAGGATTACAAGCATGGTTCACTAGTGCCAATATACCATTGAAAGTTTTAATTGTCCTTGACATATTTCTGGAAAAATCCCTTTTCCTTGCTCTGTCCTTTAACTTCTTTATTTTGTTTGACTTTTGTGATCATAATTCTGAATGGTTTTATGGTTGTTTTGTTCTCTTGACTTTGATCTGGTTGTATTTAGATTATTGGGACTAAGTTCAATTATAGTTGTTTGGCAGTCCTTCAGGTGGTTGAAGATGCAGCAGTTTCCCCCTGAGGAATGGGAGAACATATGTTTTCTAGAATTCTCCTCATCTCTCATCACCAGAACAGATTTCAGCTAAATTTTACTGACTACTTGTATTCACTGACAAAGAGATTCTTTGACCAGGGACTTAATACAATGAAACTTTTAACAATTTTCTCCTCTAGGTTCATGGATCACTTTGTGCCAAGGTGTCTTTACCACCTGTTCCGTTTACATCTTGCCCTAGAATTATTTGAAACGAATCTCTGGGTTTTGTGTAGATTACAAAAGAGCTAGCGTATTGTAAGTTCTTGACTTTTGCTTTTCCTCCAAATCTTGGTGTTTCCACACTCTCAGATTCTCAGTGACTGGTGATCTAGAGAAGTATGGAGTTTAAATTAAGTATTTGAGTCTTGGGCTGGGAAGGTAGCTCAGTGGTAGAGTACTTGCCTTGCATGCCTGAAGCCCTGGGTTCGATTCCTCAGCACCACATAAGCAAAAAAAAAAAAAAAAAAGAAAAAGAAAAAAGAAAAAATCCAGAAGTGGCGCTGTGGCTCAGTGGTAGAGTGCTAGCTTTGAGCTGAAGAGCTGAGGGACAGTGCCCAGGTCCAGAGTTCAGGCCCCACAACCGGACCAAAAAACAAAACAAAACAAAAGTATTTGGGTCTTGCTGGCCTTCCATCTTCCCAGAGCAGCAGTAGCTAACCTGAGATTATCTAGTTCTTTCTAGTGAGCTTTAGGAAAATCTGTGCATCCTGTTAAACTGGTATATAATATTCTTGGTAGAAATTTAGTGAGGGTTGGAACATTTGTTGCTTACTACTGGGGAACTCAAGTCTGTCTTTTTTTTTCCTTCCTTCCTTCCTTCCTTCCTTCCTTCCTTCCTTCCTTCCTTCCTTCCTTCCTTCCTTCCTTCCTTCCTTCCTTCCTTTCCTTTCCTTTCCTTTCCTTTCCTTTTCTTTCTCTTTCCTTTCTTTATTTTGGTGTCAGTTCAGAGGCTTGACATCAGGTATTCAAGTTGTTGTTCAGCTTGTTTTTGCTGATGCCTGGCCCTTTATCCCTTGAACCATGCCTCTAATTTCTTCTTTTTACTGATTAATTGAAAATAAGAATCCCAAGGGTTTGTTTGCCCTGGCTGGCTTTGAACCATGATCCTCATATTTCAGTCTCCTGAGTCTCCAGGATTATAGGTGTCTGAGTTGGAAACTCTTTTATCAACTTGATTCTTGCCCTTTGTTGTTTTATTTATTTATAAATTAAGAATTATTGCAATTCTGGGCTGAGGTTGTAGCTCAGTGGAAGAGTACTTGTGTGGCTGGCATGTGTAGAATTCTTTTTAATTCCAAGTCCCCCCCACCCCCCACAAATTGCAACCAATTTTTGGACAAAACCTATTCTAAGTTAAAAATTTCAGAATTTCCAGACTGAGGTGTTAAAGAAAAACAAGTTGGAGTATTTTGTTGAAAAGAATAATTAATGGAAAGAAGAGCATTTACATAGGGAAGTGGACTTGTAGCTAATTTTTAAAATTCTTACCAGAATGACATTTTGGATCTGGGAAAAAATTATTTTTAAAAATTGTAGCCTGGTGCTGGTGGCTCATGCCTGTAATCCTAGCTACTCAGGAGGCTGAGATCTGAGGATTGCCATTCAAAGCCAGCCTCAGCAGGAAAGTTCATGAGACTCTCATCTCCAATTAACCACCAGAAAAATGGGAAGTGGAGCTGTGGTGCAAAGTGGTAGAGTGCCAGCCTTAAGCAAAAGAGCTCAGGGGCAGGGCCCAGACCCTGAGTTCAAGACCCACAATGCCCTCTCCTGTTCTTCCCCATTGTATTTAAAGTAGTAAAGGCAAGGTTTCTCATGCCAGACAGAGTCAGCCAGATGTGGTATGTTGTGGAACATTTACAGTCAATCTCCTGAGAAAGCCAGGATGAAGAGTGGGGCATGTTAAGGTTTTTCATGTCATGTTTCATCATTGGAAGGTTGCACGAGAGAGGTTTTGTTTACTAAAATACATAGGTAAGCAGTCAAGTTTTATTTTGAAGCTTGTTGTAACTATTTTGCTGCTTTTGAGTTCTGAACTCTTATCTACATTTTTTAATATTGATTTCTATTTATTTGCTAGGGCTCCCATAACAAAGTACCATAGAAGTGGCTTAAACAATTAACACTTCTTTTCTTCTGGGTCAGGTGGCTAGACGTCCAGAATCCATGAGATTGGTTTCTTTTGGAGATCTCTCTCCTTGGTTTGCACATAGCAGTCTCTGTGCCTTCATGTGGTCTTTCTGTTGTACAGTGACTAATCTTTTCTTATAAAGACTCCAGTCATACTGGATTAGGGCCCACTGTAGTGACCTCATTTAAACTTAATTACCTCATTAAAGACCTTGTCTGTTAATAACAGTCACATCCTGAGGTAGTAAGGGTTACAAGTGCAACATGAGAATTCAAGGGAAGGAGGACACAGTTCACTGCATAACACCTTATTCTGTTTGCCATTCATCTGTTTATTCTCGTATGGACCGACAGGGGAGCTCCATAATAGAATCTGCACTGTTTTCACAGCTCCTCTCCAATATAGCCATTATTTTCAAGGTGAGTTTACAGGAACGGTATGTTGGGGCCTATTTCCCAACATGCTTTTATCTTTGATTCCTATGGCTCAAAATCATAACTTTAGATCTTCAAAATCCTATATTCTTCAGTGGTAGAATTTGAGTTTTAATAGGTACAATTTAGATAACAACAAACTAAAAAAATAGAAGCCTACTATGCAAAATGCCATTATGAAACTTCATTTTATCTAAAACAAATTTCCTTATTTTTTTTTCTTCTTGGGTCTGGTTGTGGGGCCTGAACTCTGGGCCTGGGCACTGTCCCTCAGCAAGCTCTTCAGCTCAAGGCTAGCACTCTACCACTTGAGCCACAGCGCCACTTCCGGCTTTTTTCTTTTTGCTTTTGTGGTGCTGAGGAATCGAACCCAGGGCCTCATGCATGCAAGGCAAGCACTCTACCACCTTCCCAGCCCCATTTCCTCATATTTTAACAAGTAATCATATTTGTACTGTTTTACTAAGTTGGCTCTCCAAGTTAAGCTCATAAAAGGTAGCTTTCACATACCAACTCTTTTTTTTTTTTTTTGTGGTTGGTCATGGGGCTTGACTCTGGGCTTGGGCGCTGTCCCTACGCTCTTCAGCTCAAGGTGAGTGCTCTACTGCTTGAGCCACAGTGCCACTTCCATACCAACTCTTTATAATAGTTGCCATTTTAGACTTGGTATGGTTTAATAATGATGTAATTTAAAGTTGTATTTAAAATAACATTATTTGAGCTGGGTGCCAGTGGCTCACATCTGTAATCCTAGCTACTCAGGAAGCTGCAACCTGAGGATCGCGTTTCAAAGCCAGTCCAAGCAGAAAAGCCTGTGAGACTCCTATCTCCAATAAACCACCAGAAAACTGGAAGTGGTACTGTGGCTCAAGTGGTAGAGTGCTTACCTTGAGCTGAAGAGCTGAGGGACAGCGCCCAGGCCCAGAGTTCAAGCCTCAAGCCCCCCCCCCCCCCCCAACCTAAATACATATTTGAATATTAAAATTTGTACCAGCTTCTCACCATACCTCTTGCCTCCTGTATACAATGTAAGTGGAATTTTTGAACTAGTATATTTTTGGGGAGTATTGTATATATCTCAGCATACTGTCTGATTTTGGTTATGGAAGTTGGATTTTATACTTAGAAGGGAGGTTTCAGCTTCTACTTTGGGCAGTTATTCTCTAGCTGCCAAACAATTGCAGACAAATATCCCCACATTCAAGGAACTTTGAATAATTCCTGTTTCCCTCCCCCTTCATCATGACTAAGTTAATATATTTTTTGTCCATGTGGCTTCTTTCCACATGGAAAAAATAATGTTTTCCTCTCTCAGACTTCCTTTGGTATTAATTTTCATTTGAATAGTTTTCATTAAATAATAATTTTTAATAATAATGATTTTAATAAACTATTAAACTATTACATACTTTAAACTATTAAATATTTAAGTCATTGAAGAGGTTATCTGCTTTTGGATAAACTACTTTTACTTAACACAGTAAGAAGATTCTGAGTGAAGAACAAAGAATGGTGTTTAAGTTAGATGCCTTTATTTTACTTATGTTTTATAATGTAATAAAAACCTTTAAGTGACTTAGCTCTTATGCTTATTAACTTTTATTTGGCAATTATTTCAGACTTATAGAAAAGTTGCAAAAATACAATGATTATTCTAAATTTCCTTTATTAGCATCAACTTTATTTTCTGTTTTTGTATATCTGTATAGCTAAGATGAATAGCCATATTTAATTTCCTTATCTGAAACATTTCAGACTAATTATAGGCCTTGTGCCCATTTATTCCTAAGTATGTCTTTATTTCCTAAAAACAGGAAAACATTTTTCATAACAACAGTGTCTTCTACTTGATCAAAATTGTAAATCTCATGAATGTTTATGATAGCATGAGAAAACAAAATAGCTCTAAATTATATATTATGTTTGTTACATTCTCGCTCTCACTCCACCCCTTTCTTCTCTTTTTCTCTTTCTCTGAGACAGGGTTTCACTGTTTAGCTTCACTGTCTTAAAGTCTCAATTCTCCAACTCCACTTCCTTGTGCTGATACCACAATTGTGATACCCTTTAAAGAACAAAAGATATACCATACTTCTTACTGTTTCTTAATCTGCAACAATTCCATAGTCTCTTTGGGTTAGTTATGATCTTAACATGTCTCAAAAGTACAAGCCACTGTTTTGCATACTATCCCTCATTTGAGGTTTGTCTGTTATTCCATGACTCATTGTTGCAGGAGAATTGCTCCACAGTGATGTTTCTTCTGTGGTGATGCTTCTGTGAGTGGCACAAAGTGGCACTCAGATGCCTGCTTACACTGCTTACTGGTGATGTGGTGTCTCTTGGATTTCTCTACTCACAGTTACTGTTTTTCTCTTCATCATTAATAAAAGATCTTTCAAGATTCTGTAAATATCTCCTCATATTTTCATGAGTTTTATCATACTTCCTAACTTATATTCAATGAGGTATCAGACAGTCTCAGAATTTATTGTAATTTTTAGAATCATGAGGCAGAATCAGTGATTTTTCTTAGTTACAACACACTGCCAAAAGATTTAGTTTTTCTATGTTTGTAACAGTACTGTTGAACTGAAAACATACAGAAATTAATCAAGAGCTGGGCGCCCATGGCTCATGCCTGTAATTCTACCTACTCTTGAGGCTGAGATCTGATCTGATGATCATTATTTGAAGCCAGCCTAGGCAGGAAAGTCTGTGAGAATTATCTCCAAATAACTACCAGAAAACTGAAAATGGTACCCTGGCTCAAAGTGGTAGGGCCCTAGCTTAGAGCCAAAAAGCTCAGGGACAGCATTCAGGCCTGAGTTTTAGTCCCTCCCACCCCCCACCAGAGAGAGAGAGAGAGAGAGAGAGAGAGACAGAGAGAGAGAGAGAGAGAGAGAGAGAGAGAGAGAGAGAGAGAGAGAGAGAGAGAGAGAGAGAGAGAGAGAGACAGAGACAGAGACAGAGACAGAGAGACAGAGAGACAGAGAGACAGAGAGACAGAGACAGAGACAGAGACAGAGAGACAGAGAGACAGAGACAGAGACAGAGAGACAGTGAGAGAGACAGAGAAAAAGAAATTAATAAAAACCTAATTTTTCTCACTTTTGTTTTATAGGCATTATTTTTTGGGGGAGATAAATTTGGTAGCAACAGTTAAGTAAGAGGGAGTGGCAGGGAGATCCTGACACTAATAAGAGTTGACATCTTGATGATGACCAAGACAAAATTAAATTATGTTCTCTTTTTATTTATTCATTAAGATAGACCCTCTATATGTTAGTTAGCTTGGCCTCAAACTCTTAGGTTCAGACCAGTCTTCCTGTCTCAGCCTCCTGTGTAGTTGGGACTATAGACATGTTGCCATTGGGCCCAGCTCAAACATGATTAAATGTAAATAGCAAATAGAGCCATAAAGGACTAGTGTTTTGTGACTATCTGCTGTAGGTGTATAGAACTATATGTATTCATTTTAGTCACTCAATATGATTGTATTCCATAATCGTCATTGTAGCTTTGTTTATGGTGAGTTAGAGAAATTTCCAGCTGAACTATATTCATCAAGGTAGAGCACACTACAAGGTCTATTAGTAGATGATAAATCAGTTTATGTTAGCAAAGATTTTTTTTAACATTCATTTAGGTGAAGATTAAAAAATTAACAATACACTTGATCAACTATTAATAGATCCTGCTGTGTGGTTCTACCTTGATGAATATAGTTCTACTAGAAACTTGTCTTTGAACATTGGAAAGTCCTAACTTGGTAGGCCTTACACCTTTTTTGTATGTGTGATTTCTTCCCTCCCCTTCACTCCCCTGCCTCCTCTGCCCTCTCTTCTATTGAGGGAAGTGGTTAGGATTTATTCTTGCTGAGTAAAAGTGGATTTATTTACTCAGATAATATTTTTATAACATAAAACATTATCCATTGTTTTTCCATGCTGAATGGCTTTAACTGAAATTTAGAACTTTTTAAACAATAGATCAAGTTATAAGAACATATATATGGGCTGGGAAGGTGGCTCAGTGGTAGAGTGTTTGCCTTGCATGCATTAGGCCCGGGGTTCGATTCCTCAGCATCACATAAGCAGAAAATGCCAGAAGTGGCACTGTGGCTTAAGTGGTATAGTGCTAGCCTTGAGCTGAAGAGCTGAGGGACAGCACCCAGGCCCAGAGTTCAAGCCCCATGACCGCCCCCCCAAAAGACCATATATTCCTATTCATATGTATATATATGAAAGGTTTTATACATATATGTACATATATGTATACTGTGTGTTAGTGTGGAAGGTCAGTTACTTTCATAAAAAACTCAAACATATTAAACTATTTTGTGATGTTGACCATATAGACCTAAAAACATATTTTTAAAAGAAATTTTGTAATCATTACACCTTTAAATACTTGTTATTTTTTTCAATTTTGAGTTAATTGTACATGTTTTCATTATACATTCCATTGTGCATTCTATTTGGAACAAAGTGGGTTTACTTTTGGATCCCATTTAGAGAGGATCTAACAAAAACTTATTTTTGTGTACACTATTATAGGGATGTTTTCTAAGTAAAAAGCACTGTTTTGTAATATATTTGAATCTTTAAGCTTTCATAGTGGTTTGTTTTTAAAGAATAGCATGATTATACTACCCATTTTATTTCCTTGATTGTTTTTCATACACATTTTCTTATGAGGAAAGCCAGGAAGGAAACTACATCTCCAAACTGATAGAAATTCCAGCTCCCTCTACTACTTACTATAGGTGTGTTTCACTTGCTGCCTATTGATTCATTGATTCATTCATGATGTATTTACTTTCCTCCTCTATAGTACTTTTCTGGACCCCTGGTCATAGACAGAGGAAATCATTAACTTAATTCTTAATTTTTTTCCCTCCAGCATGGATGTTTATAGAATATTATTATAAGGCACTGGGCACACAGTAGGCTTATTTGTTGCAAAGTTAAGAGTTTTCAGATGGCTTTTCACATGAAACCTATTTCTAGAAAAATAGCGGAGCTTTGTGTTTGTTTCTTATTATACTTACCATATAATTTTTCTTTCTCACAAGATCCTGTTACTTAAAAATATATTTATATCTAGTAAGATCCTTTTATTTAGTGTCCATTTATTTTGCAAAGTGTAGATGCTTATTTTAGCAATGATTTGTCATTAAAATTATGTCAAAATGTCTTAAAATGTTGTTGAAACTGTAAACAAACTCATAACACACACAAAGCTAATTATGGATGCCATCTGTTTATTTTTACCAGGATTTTTTTAGACACTACGGCATTGTCTGCTTATGATAAGCTTCAAGATGATTATAATGACCAAGTCCTGTCCTTCAATTAGTGTGATTGAAGATGGGAAGATAATTTGTTTGTTCGCTGACCTTTTCCTGTGTCCATGTATGAAATGTGACATCTCATGGAAAAAAAAAAACCTACTGTGCCATACATCTTGAAACATATTTACTTTTTAAAAGGAAGAAATTATTATCAACATACTACATATAGCTAGAGTTTTTTTTTTAATTTGTTCAAAGTTTAGATGAAAGGCAGATCACTTGTTCTTTTTCAACGCTATATACATGGCTTTATTTCCACTCAGGTTTAAGAATTCGTAAGTGATTAGTCGGGTTATAAGGACATATATCCCTGTCGGTGTGCCTGTATGTCAGTGAGTAGTTTGCACATGTGTGTCCCTTGTGTTAGCATGAAAGGCCAGGTACTTCCTTTACAACATCAGCCAAATAGTTATCAGCAATTTGCTGAGAGAGCAGAGTGATTTCCCTAGCTCTGTTTTGCTATTGTGCATGCTAAGCACTGCTCAAGTCAGTCTGGAGGGAAAGCAACCTGAAGGCTCCATCTGCTGCTTTCTGCTATGCTGCATTGATGCAAGATTACGCTAATCTGGCTGCTTGTCAGGACAGGTTAGTGAAAGCATGCAAGTGGGTGAGATTCAGTATAGAGTAGTGCTTTGGAAAATCAGAGGCTGCCCTTGTAGATGCCATATGAAGTGTAGCAGAATAGGTTGATTAGCAGCTACATTAAGAAATAAGTGTTTTAGTTGAGACTTAGTTTCAAAGTAATATTATTAAGCTTTGTTGGACCACAAGTAAATTAAAATGGGGGAAAGGAACAGATAACTTAAAAATGCTTTTTAGGCATTAATTTTTCTTACCATCATTTGTGTACCATGTTGTATTTATTTTTTGTTTTCCTGTTTTTAGTCAAATATTCCTAATTAAAATACACCTAACCTCCTTTTGCCTAGAAACGTCTGCATTTTTCTTATTTATGTGTATTTCATTTACCTTCTTCTTTACTTACTGACTGGCAGATCTTGGCCTTGCAGGTTGAGCATCCTGTCACAGAATGCATTACTGGCCTGGACATAGTCCAAGAAATGATCCGTGTTGCTAAGGGTTACCCTCTCAGGCACAAACAAGCTGATATTCCCATCAACGGCTGGGCAATTGAATGTCGGGTTTATGCTGAGGTAAAGTGTGGGGTGTTAGGAGGAGGAGGGTTGTGTCCAAAGTCAGGAGAGTAAATAGCTAAAAACAAGTAAAGTTAGGTTTGGTAACTTGTAATTAAACTAGAGGAAAATTACATAAGTTTTACTTTGTTCAAATTATTTTTAAAGAATTGAGTTCGATTATTTTTGGCTGGTGAAGCAGCTTCCAAAATGTTAAAAGGGAACAAAGTATTAGTTAAATATTTTTGAGCTTGAATTGACCTTAGTGTTTGTTTTCTTCACTTCATGTTCATTTTCAATCGATGTTAACAAGGAAGTACTGTCATTTATTTCTGTGGGCTTTTTTCTCCTAAGAGCTTACCCTGGGCATATATGAGTTGTTGATTTGATGCCAATTTTTTTTTTCCAACAGTTTGGTTTCTAAGTTTGTCCTTTACGATTAGTTGGAAGTAACTATTGAAATGTAAATTGTAGAACTGTTGGCAAAAGTTGTATTCTTAATTTATAATTTTAATTATGGGTTTTACTTATCAAGTATTACTTCAATACTTTTACAACTTACACAAGTCAAATGACAAAGCACTCTGCATCTGAAAATGGCTTTTTCAAATGATTAAAACAAGAATACAAGGTAGTTTATATCTTCTTTTAATTTTTTTTGACATCAACATTTTGGTAATCTAAAAAAAAACAAAAGCACTATCTGTGTGTAAGAGTACCAAAATTGCCTTGAGATCTTTTGCAAGTAGCTTGAAGCATATTTTGTCATGGTTGTTACTACTCTTGTTCTTAATGTTAAGTTGTGTGTCTTTCATAAGACACTGAACTTATTATTTATTCTGATGTCCTCTGTTATTTACAAATAGAATACATATCTAGAAGCACGTGCAGAGTTTTTTTTTTTTCAGGTTATTTGAAGAACACAGATTCTCAAGTTTGAACATATGTGAGCTGTTTTGAGAAGTAAGAAAAACAAATATCTTTAGTGCACCATATTTGTTGTTTTGAACCTGAGTATGTTTTGATGTAGAGCCTAGGTTATTTTATTTTTGCCCAAGGCATTCTAAATTTTCTAAAAAGTTGGCATTTGACCAATTTCAATAAAGTATGATCGAGGTTAGGCTAAATACGGCTTGCAATTCTATTTGGTTTTTAAGCATGCTTCTAAGTTGTCTAGGGGATAAGACTATGTAATATTCTGAAATCTTGTGATTTCATGAATGCTGTATGTTAAAAATAGAACTATAAGTGCTTCTTCAAAGACTGTACTTCCTTTCCTTTGAACTTTCAGGACCCCTACAAGTCTTTTGGTTTACCATCTATTGGGAGATTGTCTCAGTATGAAGAACCAATACATCTACCTGGTGTAAGTCATTAAGTTGTAATACTAACTGAAGTAAAAATCTTGATTTATGCCATACTTTTATGTTAAAGCATGTCAACACCCAAAGGGTGTAAATTGAAAGATAAGTGAAATTTATGGGCAATCAGTTTTTGTGTTAAATTTGTTTTGAGCTTTATGATCAAGAAAGTCAGAGATAAGATATAAGTGATAGTTTATAGTAGTCCCCATACTTTTGAAAAGTATAATGAAAAGATTATGGAATCTTAAGAATGGAAAATGAATTTAAATCTAAATTAATACAACTCCCCTAGTACAGTGAGATGTCAAATTTGAGCACAAAATGATCTCATTAATTGAACTGGATTAAGGAAAACAAACTGTGGCTCATTCTTTGTCATTGATGTGAAGATATACATATTATTTATGTCAGTTAAGAAAAAGCGATAACTCTCTTTTTTCCATAGTTGTTTTATGTTTACTAACAATTCTTTTAAAGTGGTTTGTGTAAAAGAACATGAACATATTTTTTTCTTTATCAAGTTAATAAGTGCATATGAATATGACATTATACTAGCTAGAAGATGACAAGACTGTACCATCTGTGACTATGATTATTCAGTTTGATTACTGGTAAGAAGATGGTGAAAGATTACAGGAAGAATTCTAAATTTGGAGATGTTATTGGATATGTGATTTATTTCACTTTTTAAATTGTTTTTGTCCATGTGCTTTCTAAAGGGATCTGACCCTTTCTAGGCTTGGAGACTCCATGCTGTGTTCAAAGCCTGAGGCAGGAAAAAAAATTGTAAAGATTTAACAGGCATTATGTGACATTAAATAGCAGATGAGAAAACAAGTATCATAGGGACATATCTAAACACTTTTTTAATCAAACAAAAAAGTATTAAATAAGAATTCATAATGATTACTCCAGTTGTTAGAAGTTTTCACCATGTTGTAATAGCTAACAGAATGTCAAACATTTTGCCCTCGCAAGTTTTTGCAATTTGCAATTTTCAAACGTGAGACCTGTTGAAAGTACAAGTGATAATGGACAAACTATACCCCCTACAGTCTTTGTCCCACCAAATCTTTCTTCAATTAATGCTGCAGCAGGAGTTTTATGTAATAACATTTGCAGTTGTGAGCCATCCATAGAAAGAAAAAACAATTAAAATGCCTTAAATGTTCTGCTTACTGCTGTTATTTGCTTGTGTGAACGTTGCATGTCAGCTAAATGGACCAAGGAATAGATAAAGTGATTGGGGGCAGGAGAGTGCGCACTAAGCTTTGTCTATCATTATTGCTGGGAGCAATCAAATTGATGTCAGCAGGACAGTAGATGCGTTGACAGCTGTAATTATGTATCTCCATGGTGATCACTTTTGGCCTGTCATGGAGGCCCACGAGTCCCCTCCCTTGGAAGCATTTAATCAGATTGGGCTGTCACTTGTCAGGTAGACGTGGCGGGCTGGGAGTTGTGCTTAGGGGGAGAGGTGAATTGCGAATGAAGGGTGGGAGACGTCTGATAATTTCCAAGGTCCACTGTGCTACTGAAGAAAAAAATTTAATTATGCTGGAGATTTCTGAATAGTGGTTTGAGAAGCACATAGAAGCTCATTTGTTTTCCCTTATTGCTTTACAAAACTAGACTAGTCTGTTTAACTTGGGAAAGCATTTCTTCTAGCTCTTACCTTTTTTGGTCACAAGAAGCTCATATGTGAGAGTTAACTTATTTATGGCTTGTGCCTTTCACATATGCATCTTTAAGCTTGAGATTTATCTATATGGCAAAGATGAAGATTTTTCTTTATATCTTTGGGCATCATACTTTGTAAATTTATTTTCAGACCACAATTTTGTTTTTCTCAGAGCTTTGATTCCAATTTCATTTAACATTATTCTTAAAGTGATTAATGCCAATTTATATAGCTTTGTTTCCATTAAGGAATGAACACTTGATTTGACTTTCAATTGGTTTCTAGAAATTAAAAAATAGCTGATTATTATTTGGAAAAACCTACATAAACAGTAAAGTATAAATTGGGATTTTTCAAGCTTTGTTACAAGTTTAAATTAGATATGTTGATTTACTTGCATTTGTTGATTATATATGATAAATTTCAATCTCATCTGGTATGGTCTTCAAATTAAAATGCCTTACTTTCTGTGTTCATAATTTTGGTAAGTAGCAATGGCTTTTAGGTGATTTTGTTCAAGATAATTACAAAATTTAAGTAAGGAACTGCAGAAGAATATGACATATTCCTTATTGTCTATGTTATTTTACCAGTGGGTTGAACTTCGAAGTTTCTCACGAATTTTTTTTAACAGTTTATAAAGCAAATGAATGGGATATGTTTAACGTGAAAAGTTTTAGAATTTGTACAGGTTTCAGTTTTGAATACATCTTTAGCAAGCATGCTATGATTTTAAAGATTACATTGTAGTTGGATGAGTTATTTAACATTTTGATAACTAAAATAAAAAAAAAAAAACAAAAAAAATAAAGTGCACAGTTTTTTTTCTATTATATGACCATAATGGCCAGTGGCCATTTTGGAACTATTGAAATGTTGAGAGAAGATACATTGTAATTTTATTGCTTTCTTTCCAAGCTGCCCTATTAATTTTTTTCTAGATTTAGTCAACATTGACTTCATAGAATTTAGTTTTTGTTATGAAATATGTTTTTAGGAAATTAAGAAGGCCAAGTATATTTTTATGAAAGCTGAGTGGTATTCATTTAAAATTAAGACTTTTAAATATGAATGCGAATAGAAATATCTGTAGTTTTGTTTGAGTATGCAATCACGGAAATAAAAACCCTCTGGATGTGTTATAATGTTGTCTTTTAAACCCTTACAGAGAGATTAATAGTGGTGTGATTTTTTTTTAAAAGAAGATGAAGCTACTATGCCTTATCTTTTGATGTCACTATGTAATAAAGCCATCAGCACACCCTCTCGTGGATGTCCTAGACAAGAGGTTCTACATGTGGTCCCTTGATAATTGCCTAAATTAAAATATTAAAGGCCTAACAGCCGCTGTGTTGACCTTTTTCTGCCTTGCTGCAGACAGATGAGCTGCTGTTTATTAGGAAGGCTTCTTGCCACAGGTGATGAGTTGCACGCGCTTCCACTCTTCTCTCCATACCCCTTCACAATGTTGTGCACCAAAGTCCTGCTGTTCTAGCAGCTTCAGTTAAATTCCTCTATTCTCAAGATCCCTAGGATATGACTGACAGCCTTACATATTTTGATTAGCTTTCAAATACTTCAGATTCCAAAACTTGGGCCAAATAATTTAATAAGTGCTCCATCTTCAGCATCTGCTCATTTTAAAAGTTTTACATGGCTAACCTTCGTGCTTCACTGCTGATACCAAACTGGGAGATGAAAACAAGAATGGGTGATGTACTAACTAACTTGTTGGCTGGTTAATAGCAATCAAACTCTTCAAAAGGATACTTTGAACTTGGGCTATTTTTTTCCCTATGAAAAAAAAAATCACAAAATCAGAACCATTGGAGCTATGTCCTTACAAAGCAAAGCTATGGGAAAAGCTGTGTAAACATGAAAGCCTCAGGAGACTAATGCTAACAGAAAAAATAGTGTTTTTCAGTCCAGAGGGTGAGGTAGAAACGAAAGTGTTGCAGACATGAAAGGCCTGGCGGGTTCCTGAGGCTCTAATGGACGAGCCTGGCTGGGGCTGCCCTGGTGCTCACAGGAGGGTCCAGTGGAGAGAGCCACAAGAAGGGGCCTGGTCCGTGCCACGCTCCAGCTGGAAGATACCAGAAGGAGCTGCAGGTGCCCTCCAGCCTGGGGACCTAGGAAGTTTTTCTTGTTTCTTTGAGTTTCTGAGTTTCCTTGGTTTGTGGGAAAACAAAAAGTATATGTTACAGTGCATACAAACAGATCAAACACCAACCTAGTTCTCTGTACTTTTAAGCTGTTTTTTGTTTTCCGGAAGCTGTCCATTTTCTCCATAGGAATTAAATTTCTGGTTAAAATTAATCTGCCCATATGAAGTTACTTTGTGTTTTCTTTTCTCAGGTCCGGGTTGACAGTGGCATCCAACCAGGAAGTGAAATCAGCATTTATTATGATCCTATGATTTCAAAAGTTAGTTCTGTTTCTTAACAATTTCGTCTAGCCTTCTTTTGATCACTTGAGCCTATATCTGAGTCATGTGCTATAAGTAAGCAAGTATTATGTACTGAAGTAAAAGTGAAAGTGGAACTTATTTTTTCTTGCAATGCTGTCTTCTCCTAAATCAAGTCATACAACTACCACCACCACTGCATGTGCTCACATGTGTGTGCATGTACGTGCACACAACACACATGTACACACTACATAATCAGTGGGACTAATCAAGTTCTCTGCAATGAATAGGAGTTAATTATATCATTCCTGAGATTTACCTGTGAGTAGCAGGTAATATCAAGAAGTTGGCTTGTCACTATTAGAGTATTTTCAGTCTTTGCAAATCACTGCTTAAGGAAATTTGACATAATTGAGGTTTTTTTTTTGTTTTTGTTTTTTGCTTTTTTGTGGAGCTAGTGATGGAACCCAGGACTTAGTGCATGCCAAATAAGCAGTCTACCACTGAACTATGTCCACAACCCAATTGAGTTTTATATATTAGCAGAAGATGTGATTTTGACTACTTACATTTTCTAATTTTAACTTTATGGATTAAAAAATTTTTACTTAAAACTTTCAATCTTTCAATTTTAAGACTTACTAAAATATGAAAAACTGCAGTAGTTAGAATTGTGTTTAGTTTGAAAATTCTGTGTTTTCTTAAAGGTGATGTTAAGGCTCTGTTGAGAAAGGATTTCTTTATTAAGCTCTGTTTCTCAAAATTCTTTTCCCCAAGGGTGTTTTCCATTTTGTTTTATTTATTTTTTTTTTGTTTTAGTATGGGGGATCAAACCCAGGGCCTCATGCATGCTAGGCAAGTGATCTACCACACTCCCAGGTTCAAAGTGTAGTTTTAGGTAGTTGTAGGAACAAACTATTTTTTGTGGGTTTTTTTTTTTGACTTACGTTTTTAGCTAATATTGTTAAAATGAATCTTAAGTATTTTATTTAGAGAAGCATTACATTTAAAAGGTATATAAGGGCTGGGAAGGTGGCTCAGTGGTAGAGTAGCTTGCCTCACATGCATGAAGCTCTGAGTTCGATTCCTCAGCACCACATAAGCAGAAAAAGCCAGAAGTGGTGCTGTGGCTCAAGTGGTAGAGCACTAGCCTTGAACTGAAGAGCTCAGGGACAGTGCCCAGGCCTAGAGTTCAGGCCCCACAATGAAAAACAACAACAACAACAAAAAAAAAAAAAACCAAAGAAAAAAGTATATAAAATATCAAGTTAACTTTTAAACTAGCTATAATTCTGTTTTTAGAGGAATTATTTTTCTATTCAAAAAAATGCTCTACTAATTCAAACTGTCCTAATACTGAAGAGCTTATAAAATTTACAAAAGTTATTACATCTATAGATGAACTAACAACCACAGAAAGTCAAAGGCTTGTTTGTTACCTTATATTTGCTATAGATAAGTAGATATTAGATCATATAAAACAGATAGGCCGGGCTGGGAAGGTGGCTTAGTGGTAGAGCGCTTGCCTTGCATGCATGAGGCCCTGGGTTTGATTCCTCAGCACCACATAAACAAAAAGAAAAAAGCCAGAAGTGGCACTGTAGCTCAAGTGGTAGAGCGCTAGCCTTGATCTGAAGAGCTGAGGGACAGCACCCTGGCCCAGAATTCAGGCCTCACTACCGGACCTAAAAAAAAAACAAAAACAAAAAAACAAAAAAACAGATAGGCCTACTTTTCTAATATATATGAAGCTGAGTAATTATTAAGATACTTTAGTTTTTATCTTTCATTTTAATATTTAAAAGTTTATCTACTTTTATTTGTAAAAGTATTAGCTGTTGTGGGTTTCAAACTTAGAACCCTAGAAAAACAGAAAAAATTTAAAGGGCTGTCTAATCCTACCACTATTTCAGATGTATACATTCAATTCCGAGTTGACACATTTTCTTATATATCCCTTTAAATTTTTTCTATGCCTATTTCTCTTCAGTTCCTTTTTCATGTAACTGTATTATGACAATGAAAATGAAAACACAGATGGCTTGATTCTCTTTTCTCAAAAAATCTTATTGACATATTTAAACTAAACCACTGTGAAATATTAAAAGATAATGTCAGGAACCTTGTTGTAAAATATTTTAATTTTTATGAGATTGAATCACTGAACATATAGATGGCTACTAAGACTGGTTTTTATTTGTTTCCAGCTAGTTACATATGGCTCTGATAGAACAGAAGCATTAAAGAGAATGGAAGATGCACTGGATAATTATGTAATTCGAGGTAACAATCTAAGTATTTGATGTCTCATCATTGTATATGATATCTAGTTCTAGAAAACAGCTTAAAGTTTTAGTAGAGAATTCCATGAAAGAGTTTCTTTCTTTTAAAAGAGTTTCTTACTCTATTTAAAGAGAAGTCATAAAAGCTGTAATTAGTTAGACTCAGATACTAAGTATATGCCTTATATATTTTAAATTTCTTAATTCAACTTATAATTTATAACATACTTATATGAAACTACTTTGTAGTTATATATTGTATGTAAAATGAGAGACTTTAGAATTAAGAACTATTGGCCAGTTAGGTTTGATAGCTTTTTCTTTTTAGTATTATTATCCATGAATTTTCTGTGTGTGTGTGTGTGTGTGTGTGTGTGTGTGTGTGTGTGTGTGTGTGTGTGTGTGTGTGTGTGTGTGTGTGTGTGTGTGTGTGTGTGTGTGTGTGTGTGTGTGTGTGTGTGTGTATGCGCGCACGCGCATGTGTGTGTCACCATTACTGAGACTTGATTTCAGAGCCTCATGCTTTAATTTGGCTTTCCGCTCACTGTCAGTGCTCTACCACTTGAGTCACACTTCTGGTTTCTTGTTCATTTATTTTTGAAGTGAGAAACCTGAAAATGTAATAAGATATGGAGCATAGTGACCTACATTTGACTAATTTTGAAGTAGGAAGAATAAATCTTTGCTTTTCCTGATGAAACTGTAGGCTATTTTCTAGGAAATAAAATTTTCTTTCCTCATGCACTTACCTGATAGTTCTGAGTCCTAACAAAGTATGATTCTACAGGCCATTAGCATGTGTAAGGCTAATTGAATTATGTGGAGACCTTACATTCAAATAATGAGAGCAAAATTACATTAGTAATGAAAGGATTAATTTAGCCTAACATAAACCATCATCAACTTCAGATTAGTGAACTTTAATATCAAATTTTAATTTAAAATTTAAGTTCACCTTGAATTTTGAAAGGATAGTTAGAGTCTAAGAATGCTCTGTAGCAGAGATTGGGTACTCTGTAGTTCTGCTTTCTTTCTCATGTCACACTGAGATCACAGTGGGCCTGGAAGGGGCTAAAGGGTTGCTGAAGTGCTGAGTGTGGTTGCACAGCTTCCTTTCCTTCAAGTGGACATTGCTTTCAGGTCGTGAGGGTAGTTAAGTAGTATGAAACAGGCAGAATGCTCAGCTTAGTGATGGAACATGCAGTCTTTACTTTCCCCCTTAACCAAGTGTCTTTGTGCAGTGAAAAGTTGGTACAACTTATAGTAGCTACCAGTTACTACAGAGAACAGTTTAGTGACCCACTTTGCCCCAGTAAGCATCTGAAAAGCCCTGTTTTTTCATATTACAGAATATTCTTTGATATAAAATCTTATTGATTTATTTTTTTCACTTACTGTACTTTATATCTAGTTCTCTAGTTGCTATTTTCTTAAGTGAGTTAAATACCAAGAAGAGTGCCCTTAATCTGCTAACTTTGTCAGTACCACTTGTAAAAATATACTTCATTATATAGACTTTGTTCTGTTTTCTTGGCTTAGTCTGCAGTTTCCACTTTTGACTTCTCATATAGTAGATGGAAACCAGACAGACCTGACTTCACACCCTGCCACCAAGCCATTTAAACACTTAGTCATATTAGTTTACTTCTGTGTGTGTCGTACTCTACATTGAAAAGTGTGTAACAATCTTTTCTTTCTAAATTAGTAGTTTGAACTAAATGAAGTTAAGTATATAAAAGGCTTGTTATTATACTGGTTCATGTTATCCCAGTAACACTAGTTCCTATTTTTTCCCCTTTTTTCAGCACATACGTAAGATCACATATTTAAAAATGTTGTTAGCCAGATAACAGTCCACCACACTTGTAACCCTAGCTACTAATCCTAGCTCCAAGATATGAAAACAAAGATACCTCTCTTTTTTTCCTTTTAATTTTTTATATTTTTATTTTTTGATGATTCTGTCTTCTTTTCCTTCTGTACCGTATATTCAAGTATCTATCTTCAGGAGGGCTGGGGAGAGGGTACAGAACTTGAGGGGAAAAGGGTGAAAAAGTGCAGCAGTGGCGTTCGAGGGACACTGATGAATGTGAACTCTACAACTCATGGGTGGAGAAGGAAGGGGGAGGGACTGTGAGAGAGTGAGGGAACAGAAAACACTGTGCAAAGGGAAATGCACTCATTACCTGACTCACGTAATTGTAATCCCTCTGTACATCCCGTCTGTAATAACAATAAAGTAAATTAGCTTAAAAAGTAAGAACAACTTGCAGAGCAATGTTTAGTGTATTCTAATTTTAGTTAAACTATTCTCCTATCCTAAAATATTTTGTTGTTTGGATGAACACAGAGTAGGGTAGGTATGTGTACATTTCAGATTGATACTTTAAAAAAAAACTTTTATTGTAAAGGTGATGTACAGAAGGGTTACAGTTGTATACGTAAGGTACTGAGTACAGTTAAAATGTTTAACAAAGAGTAGTTTTTCTTGATATACGTTTTTAGACTTATATATTTTTAAAATCTAGGGAACAGTTGGATGGTGTAATACACATTTTAGTATCTTCACTTTGATTAATCAGTTATTAGACTTTATGTCATACTTTGTTTCTTCATTTCCCCCTATTTTATTTGGCTTTCTTTCTTTGATTTTGGAGAGCAGTACTGGGCTTTAAACTCAGGGTCTTGTGCTTGCTAGGCCGGTGCCTCTATGACTTGACCCCTTTTTACTTTAGTTGTTCTAAAATAGAGTCTCGATTTTTGCCTCAGAAATCCTAGACATGATCTTCCTATTTATACTTCCTGCTGTAGCTGGGTGACAGACGCGTGCCAGCACACTCAGGTTTTTCATGAACTTTTTGCTGAGTTTATCAAATCATAATCCTGTCTGCTCTCAACCTGAGTAGATAAGTATGAGCTACTATTTCTGACTCTTTCCCTTTCTTTGCCTTTTTCTTTTCCTTTTCTTTCTCATTTTCTTGTTTCCTCCCTCCATTTTCTATTTTTTTCCTGCTTCATTTGAAAGAAACTTGCAAACATCATAACAGCACTCTAATACTTTACAATGTATCCTAAAAATAACAGCATGTTCCCACAAAGCCACAATACACTTCTCAGTCCAAAGACAAATTTAACAATCTTTTAGTATCATTTGATGGACTGTCATTATTGCAGTCTCTCCAGGTCCCTCAAAGTTAACAAAGTTATCTGTTGTTTGATCCCATCCATGTTACAAAGTGCAATAGCTTTTGTATGTCTCTTAATCCTCTTGCCCCTCTTCTTACTTCACTTCACTGAAGTTTGAGAAGAATCTGGTTGGGAGTCACCTAACCCTTTCCTCTGGCTGTATAATTTACAAGGTAGATTGAATGTGATTCTCAAAATGTTTTGGAATTCACATTTTCAAATGTGTGATGCCCAAATGGTAGAGTGTATGTAAGTATTTGAAAGTCTGAGAAAACTCCAAATTTGAAACACTTCTGGTCCTAGACATTTTAAATAATAAATACTTAACTAGCAGTGGCCTACAGAACTTAAGAGAACTGCATTTTAATGTTACTCATTTATTATAAAGGAGACAGTCTAGGAAAAGCCAAATGGAGGAGTGTAGAGCTTCTGTGGCATCCAGGGCAGTATTACCTTACCAGCACCTCTGGTGTTCACCAGCATAGACAGTCTCCAATTTCTGCCCTGTAGGGTTATAGAGGCTTTGTTACATAGGTGGGATTAAATCATTGGCCACTAGTAATTAAGTCTGTCTCTATCCCTAGGTGAGTTGGGTAGAAGTGGGGATGGGTGGATGGTGGGGCTACAAGTTCTACCTCACTCATTACATGGTTGGTGTCCCTGACCACCTGCTCCACTCCTCTTAGAGACACTCATTAGCATAAACTCAAGTATGGTTGAATAGAGCTTATTATGAAGAACAGATGATGCTCCCTCACCCCTGTCATTCAGGAAAATCCAAGGGTGTTATGAGTCAGCATCAGAAACCTGGAACATATTTTATCCATCCATATATACATATATATGTACATACACACATATACACATGTGTATATACTATATCTTATTTTATAACAATATCACAATCACTTCCAAGCTGAAAATATTGAAATCTTTCCCCACTGGCCTCACAATAGTCTACAAGGCCTCTGTAGTCTGATTTATACTACTGTCTTTGATACATACCCCTTCTCCATCAATCTCAGTAGTTTTTGTTTTCTAGATGGTATCATTATCTCTCCTTTTGAGGATCTTCACACTTAGGCTTTAGCCTAAGAAGTAGTAAAAAAAATACAGTGACTGAAGAAAGATGAAGTTTATTTCCATCTGTGGGTGGCAGTATAGTGAGAACATTGTCGAGGGCTAGTCTGGTGGGGGGGCTCATTCATCCACAGCAGGTGGTTTCACTTTGGAGCCTTGAATGACTGATTTTGTACTTATAAATTCCATCATGAAGGTGGCCAAGGACTTCATGCTCATCTCTTTTCAGGTCATAACCTAAAAGGGATATCTATATTTCTGTTTCCATAATGATGTTTAATTGTATGCCCATACCTACCTGCAAAGGAAGCTGTGAAATGTAATTGATATCAAAGTGGCATTTCTGCTACAAGCTAATGGAAAGCAATTCTCTTATTACAGGAGAGAGAGAACAGATACTGGCGGTAAACTAGGAAAGATAATATATGTGTCTGCTTATTTGTAAAAATCATGTACACAGGGCTGGGAAGGTGGCTCAGTGGTAAAGTGCTTGCCTTGCATGCATGAGGCTCTGGGTTCCATTCCTTAGCACCACATAAACAGAAAAAGCTGGAAGTGGAGCTGTGGCTCATGTGGTAGAGTGCTAGCCTTGAGCTGAAGAGCTGAGGGACAGCGCCCAGGCCCAGAGTTCAGGGCCCATGACCAACAACAACAACAACAAAAGAAATCATGTACACAAAGCCAGAACTGATTAGATGCTACACTCACAGGAGGTGGATGTGGAAGGTATTAGAAATGTTTGGGAGTTGGAAAATAAGGCAAATGAGATAAAGAGGAATCTCTGATTTTATATATATATATATATATATATATATATATATATATGTGTGTGTACATATATATATATATAATTTTTATTTTTATTTTCTGAAGCAAGGTCTCACTGTGTAGCTGTGCAGCCCTGTCTGGTCTAGAACTTATAATTCTTCAATTTTTAATGATTTTTCCTTTTTGATATATGTGAATATTTCTGGACAAATGAACCTATTAACATTTTGGAAGAAAGAATTCAAAACAGAATCGAAACTGCTAATGGATTATATTCCAGATAATAATTGAATCTCTGAAAGGAAGTGGGTGGGAAGAAAACTAGCCAAATAACTTTTAAAAGTTATATCCTCAGGCTAAAGAGAAAATGTGTATAAACAAACATTAAACTTTAGTTTCTAGATTTGTTTTTCATAGTTGAGGGGGTAGCAGTTCTGGACCAGTTTATGTATAGTCTGGGATGGGGAAATAAATACATTTATTGTGAATATTAAGAACCAAGTTTTTCCTGTCAGAAACAGTGATAACAGATGTGGGAATGTATCCGGATAGAATAGATTCTGTTTGTGTGTGGTATTATGTTGAGATCGGAGGTGAACTCAAGGGTTTTAGCAGAGAGGACAAATAGATCTATAAATACATGTGTGTATATACTTTGTGTGTATGTGTATATATATGTATAAATAGCGCAATATCTAGTTCACTTTTTCTCAACTTGACATTTTGAGGAGATTTTTCTTTTTTGGATGGATGTCCTGTGTATTGTAGGTTGTTTGGCAACAAACTTGGACCCTACATACCAAGTTACTTAATGAAGCCAGGTTACCTGATAAAATAATTTCAGGAAAAATATGTGATGGGCCTGAAATATCTGTGTAAGGATGTATACAGCTATTCAAAAAAATAATGACCTGTCAAAAAAAAATAAAAACCCAAAATAACACAAGAGATAGCTTCCAGTAACTACTACTAGTCAAATCTGGAGAAACTTCAGCAACAAAACAGATAGTAATAGATTGTAATCCACTGAATTATAAAAAGAGTCCATGAATAGAATTGAAAACCCAGAAATAAACCCACAGACCTACAGCCATCTCATCTTTGATAAGGGAGCTAAAAAAATAGAATGGAAGAAAGACAGCCTCTTCAGTAAATGGTGCTGGCAAAATTGGTTTATCACCTGTAGAAAACTAAAGCTAGATCCTTATATATATCGCCCTTCACCAGAATCAATTCCAAATGGATAAAGACCTTTGAGTCAAAGTAGACACCCCGAAAACATTACAGGACAGAATATTAGGAAACCCTAGGTCTCCTTGGCACAGGTCGAAAATTTCTTAATAGAGACCCCAAAACACAACAAATCAAAGAAAGGTTGGGCAAATGGGATTGCATGAAGCTGCAGAGCTTCTGCATGGCAAAGGACATAGCTAGCAAGATCAATAGAAAGCCCACAGATTGGGAGATCTTCACTAGCCATGCAATGGATAAGGGTCTCATATTGAAAATATACTTGGAACTCAAAAAATTAAATCCCCCAACAACAAATCCTCAAAGAATCAATTGCTCGATAAATAAGTGGGCTAAAGACTTACAGAGAGATTTCTCTGAAGAGGAAATAACAATGGCCAATAGACACATGGAGAAATGCTCAACTTCCCTAGCCATAGAAGAAATGCAAATCAAAACAACATTGTGATTCCACCTCACCCCAGTTAGAATGGCTATAATCAAGAACTCTAATAACAACAGATGCTGGAGGGGATGTGGCCAGAAGGGAACCCTACTGCATTGTTGGTGGGAGTGTAAACTTGTTCAACCACTTTGGATAGTAGTATGGAGGTTCCTCAAAAGACTCCACATAGAGTTCCCTTATGACCCAGCAGTCTCACTTTTGGGCATTTACCCAAATGATCACAAACAAGACCATACTAAAGCTACCAGCACAACTATGTTTTTTGCAGCATTATTTACCATAGCTAAGATATGGAGCCCACCCAGATGCCCCTCAGTGGATGAATGGATCAAGAAAATGTGACACATATATAATATATATATATATATATATATATATATATATATATATATATAATGGAATTCTAGGCCTCCACCAGAAAGAATGACATCACCCCATTTGTTAGGAAATGAAAACACTTGGAAAAAATTATATTAAGTAAAGTAAGCCAGGCCCAAAGAAACACAGGTCCTATTGTTTCACTTATTTACAGTAACTAGTATATGTCTGGGACAAGCAGAAAAGGTCAAAAGCTATGTACATATGACCAGATAAGATGATGTTAAGCAAAATGAACCCCAAGATAGGGACACAAGTGGTTTTTTTCTTTCTTGCTATTGTTTCTAACATATTTATAAGGTACCATGTGATTTTTTTTGTTGCTTTGTATGTCCCTCCCCCATGATATAACCCTCGTTTTCACTATATTTGAGGTTGGTATAATTTGGGGAGGGGAAGGGAAAAAATGTTTAAATAGGGATACAGGTTGACCCATTGTAACAATGAGATGTACAAGACACTGTTGTACAACAAACTTTACAATTTTGGTGCTGGGTGAGGGTGGGAGGGGGAAGGGAGTATAGTTAAGGAGATGGGAGGGAAGGGATGGTAGGGGAAAAACAAAGGAGGAGGCAACAATGCTTGATAAGAAATGTACTCATTACCTTGCTTATGTAACTGTAACCCCTCTGTACAGTATTTTCACAATAAAAAACTTACTAAAAAAAGAGTCCATTAGTTCTGACATAAAAATTGTGTTGGAAAGGGTTTCAAATAGGGAAAAAGAAGTCAAAACTATCCCTATGTGCAGATGACATGATCCGATAACTATAAACAATAACAAATGGGACCTATAAATTCCACTGCCAAGCTTCTAGAGCCGATAAATAACTTTGGCAGTGTATCAGAGTACAAAATTAATCCACAACTACAGACAGAGAGGGAAATCAGGAAAACATTTTTAATAGCCTCAAAAAATTAGGAATAAATGTAACAAAAGTCAAACATCTATATAATGAAAACTACAAAAATTAGAGGAAATAAAAGACACCAGGGCATGGAAAGGCCTTCCATATTCATGGAGAGGTAGAATTATTATCGTGAAAATGACCATACTGTCAAATGTGTGCTAAAAGTTCAACTTCACTCACTTTACTCACTTCACCAAGATAGAGGAAAAAAATCCCAAAATTCATATGAAGCCATAAAAAAACCTGAATAGCCAAAGTAATTTTAGGCAAAAAAAGCAATGCTAAAGGTGTCATAGGTCCAGACCTCAAACTTTATTACAGAGTTGTAATAACAAAACAACTTGGGACAGGTATAAAAATAGGCCTGGAGACTAATGGAATAGACTAGAAGATCCAGAAATAAACTCATAGTTTTATAGTCATCTGATGTTTGACAAGGTAGCCAAAAATATATGGTACAAGAAAGACATCCTTTTAATTGGTACTGGGAAAACTGGACATCCATATGTATAAGACTAGACTAAAATGGGTTCCCTGTCTGTCTGTTACCTTGCACCAATATCAACTCAAAATGGATCAAAGACCTTAATGTCAGACCTGAAACTTTGAAACTACTGAAAGATGGAATAGGAGAAAAACATCAGTTTATTGGCACAGGCAGGAACTTTCTGAAGAGAGTCCAGGACACAGCAAATAGGAGAGAGACTTGACAGGTGGAACTACATGAAACCAAAAAGTTTCTGCACAGCAAAGGACAAGGTTATTAAACTAGAAAGACATCTATCAGACTTGGAGAAGATCTTTACCAGTCATACATTTGACAAGGGCCTAATATTCCAAAGTATTCAGGAACTCAACCCCCCTCCCCCCTCAAGTTAATAACCCAATCAATATACAGGAAAAGGGGCTAAATAAAGACTTTTCAGAAGAAGTAAGAATGGGCTACACAAATGAGAAAATGCTCAACATTCCTGGCCATAAAGGAAATGCAAATCAAAACAATGTTGAGATTCCATCTCCAGTAAGATTTGTCAGTACTGATTATTTGAACAATAACAAATGCGGTGGGAATGTAAACTAGTACAACCACTCTGGAAATGTTTTTGGAGGTTCCTCAAAAAACTAAACATAGAACTACCACGTACCTTGGGTGTCTGCCCAGAGCATTACAAATCAGAATACATGGAAGACAGTTGCAAATTCATGTTCATTGCTGCATTACTTACAATGCCAAGTTATGGAAACACAAACCAGTAAAGCAGAGTAAGAAAATACAGTGCATATATATAATGGAATTTTACTCTCATCTACTAGAAAGAATAGTGTTATGTCATTTGTAGGGAGATAGATGGACATAGAACAAATCATGTTAAGTGAAGTATGCTAAGCTCAGAGAGACAAACTGTTCTTGTTTGCTCTCATATGTAGAAGCCAGATCTAAAATACAATACATCATAGCATATACTCAGTGTATTTACACCCAAACAAACTGACTAAAGGAGGGTATACTTAAGGGGAGGAATCCAAAACATAACTCCTCCGAACAACTGAAATACTGTTTATCAAAATAAATTTAAGGAAGTGGAAAAATATTTCGAGGAGTGGGCCAAGGTGGGGACACAGGAATGGAGAAAAGAAGGGCAAGCAAACATTCAAATGTTCAATGTACATTATGTTAAAATATGTAACAAGGGTAGGAGTGGGACGGAGAAGGGGGGGAATGAAGGAAGGGGTGATATTGTCCAAGCAGTACTGTATTCATAACCTGACTTATGGAATTGGAACCTTTTTGTGCAACCATATAATAATAATAAGAAGAAGAAAAAAATGAAAGAAGTTGGGTTAGATAAATGGGGGAAATGACACCAATCTCTCATAGATTTTTAATTAATAAATCTAGGAAAAAACTCAAAATTTGACAAACATTGTTTAAGTAAGAGTCATCAGTTAATGCTAAAATTAAATGACGAAAGTATGAGAAACTTATTATGGTTTCATAATATTCCTTCATAACAGACTTACTAATTACAATGGCAAATATATGCATTTACATGCAATTACTATACACTAGAAACCTAACCTACTACAAGATTAACTTCATTGGTGATGGCATAAGTTTGCCTGCATTCATGCCTCTTGGTGTGATGCTCTGGGAACATTTTGTGTGTGGTTTTCTTGCTGAAAAGTGTAGTGTGGATATAATCATGAGGAAACATCAGATAACCAATCTGGAAGACCATCTACAAAATAAATGGTTTCTGCTCTTCAAAAATGTCAAGGTCAAGAAACACAAAGAGAAGTCAAGCAACAATTGACTTACCTAGATCAAAGCAAACTAAAGATACATGACAACTGTATGGGACATGTGATCCTGCATTAGATCCTGGAACAGGAAAAGATGTTTTTCTCTTTTTCTTTCTTTCTTTTTTTTTTTTTCTCTAAAGGTCAGCAATGGGACAATTGGGCAAAATTTAACTGAAATCAATAAATTAGATAATGATACTGTTGTCAGTATCACACTTTTTTATTTTGGTAATTATATTGTGATTACAGGAGAGATTTACCTTCTAAGAAACATTCACTGAAGTATTTAGAGGTAACATACTCTATTTTCTATATTTACCTCTAAGTGTTTATAGAAGAAAATTATGTTCATAGTCTGTGCATACAGAGAGAAAGTAATGATTAAGCCAATAAATGTGGCGAGATGCTCAATTTGGAGAACCTAGGTAAGGGATATAGAATGGTACTATTTTTTTTGCAAATTTTCTAAAAATCTGAAATCCATCCAGAATGAATTAAGTTTCTAGAAGAAGGGAAGAGGATCTTTTTTCCTACCTCCTGAGATACCCTTTTGAAATTTACTTACCTAGCAAATTCTAAAGAATGATAGGTTTAAAATTGTTCCATGAAGGCCAAAGTTAGAGTAATTTGCTATCTTGTTTGACAACTACTTAATTGTTCATATATGAATACTTCCCCCCCCCCCCCCCGCACCCCTCCCCCACCCTAAGTTGATGGTGGGCTCTTGTTAAAATAGAGAAATGTTTTAGTAAAACTGTACTTTGGTTGAAGTTAATTTCTAAGTCTCCATGAAAGAAACAGTGCCTTTTGGCCTCTGTTTGATCTTGGCAGTGTGCACAACTGATGTCTGGCCTGTGTTTTGGAACCAGCAGGTAGTCAGGAGAAGGCTGCTTCTGGGGCCTCTCTCTGTGGCCTATTCATGCTTTCCCATACAGATGGGACCTGGTGAACTTTGGCAGAGGTCATTCCTCAATTCCCAATCTAAAACTTTTAGGCATAATTTTTATGAGTATGTTAGTAATAATATTGTTGAAGTTAAAAACTAACTCTCAAAGAATACCTTTACTATCTACTTAGTGTTTATATAACGAGCTGTTCAAATGGCATTGTCTTGCCTCAGATGTGGAAAGAAACTAAATTCACAATGGTAACTTTTTTGGTAGGATACCTTTTAATAGTTCAGTGATTTCTCCCATCCATACTGATGCTTTGAACTTGTATGTATACAATAATTTTCTGATGATTTCTATTTTTGGCTTTTATTTCTTTGTTTTCATTTTTTTGAATAGTCAATTTTACCATTTATTATTTCACATGTAATCCATAGCAAAGACAAGCTGATTAAGACTTGATTTGGCATGGTAATATGTAATATGGTATCTATGAACATTAAAGAAAAATGTGTTAGTGTTTTAATTTACTGAGGGGAAAGTACATTTTTAATTCTGCATTTATAAGTCATGTAGAAAGACTTGAAGGAGCCCGTGCTCATTACATGGTTGAGTAAGTCTCTTCTTTGGTATCAAAGATATAGATTAATATTTGCTTATGTTCCTTTGAGTCACATTTTCTAAAATCAACAATTCCTTTTTAACTTTGATTGTAGAATAAAATCAGAACACATTTACCCTGTAAAATTGCATACATTCTAACTTTTTTGTATGTCATCAGTCACAAATTGATATTGAGTATCAGAATTATAAATAATCATGAATAACTTAATAAGCTGATTAAAGTCAAAGTTCATAGAATTCACAAACTTTATAGACCATAATAATGACAGTTTGCTGCTTTGTGAAGGTTAAAATATGTATGTGACTTGTTTTTGTATGTGACTTTTAAGTATTATTATCCCACAATACTGTGTAATTTGTGAAATTTATATAATCACTTAATCTCAGTAAAAAATTATTTTAAAAATTTTTAAAAATTAAAAAAATAAGCTAAAGTGACCTTTGAACAAAGATTCAAATTACCATTAACTATTTTTGAAACTCATGCAGTATTTAACTGAAGACAGAGTCTGGTTCCAACTGTCATATTGGCCACACAGAGAGCTAGAAAATTTTTATCAGCACCACCAGGCTATAAAAGGGAAACCTATAAAGTTAAATATAAAAATAGTATTACTTTACTTAACTTGGGAAATAATGTCTCATAATCTGCAAAAATCCTGACAGAATACTTTGTTAACTTATGTGCTATTTTGCAAAAAGCTTATAAATTGAAATATTCCTATTTAATTAGTACGTAGAACCACCTTGTAAAAAACCCCAATAAAATGCTATATCTTGGTTTTCTGATTTTCATCCTTGCCAGTTACTCTCTTAGGATATTATTTTTTTCCAAAACTTGTAGTATTGTAATATTTGAATACTCCCCAGTATTGGATTCCTTTACATGTGTGGAGGGTACCTCCCTCTGCGCTACACAGAGGCGTCTAACTGCCTTTCTGAAGTTTAATCATTCAGCCATAGGATAGTCAATTATCCTAGAAGCATCTAACTCACCTAAAATGCAAAAGAAATTTCCTATCAACCTTTGTCTTGAGGGTACTGACATCTTCTGTCATACGGTAGTACCAAAAATTTGAGTGTTGTGCTTGGCTTCTCTCTCATCCTTTATGTCAACTAAGTGTCTCTGCCTTGTCTCTTGCAAGTCCATCTTCTTTTTTCCATCTGTATTGTCAACACCCACCTTTAGGCCACAACCCTGTCATTTTTCATCATGTAAATATGAGCAAATGCATTTTCATGTCTTTACTCTTGCCTCTTTTCTATGTAAGTCCCTTTTCCTGAGTGGTTCCTGGAATGCATGAATGTGATTGTCTGCATTGTTTGGCAGGGATATCGAAGTCTTCCCCTGACCGATAGTACCCTGAATGCTCTGGTTGGATTGGTGGCTACCTCTGGCTCTAGGCTCTCTTCATTGCCACAAATATCTTCTTCCAGTCCTCCCTTCAAAAATAATATGGTCCGCTTTTGACAACAGTGAAAGATTTTTAAAAAATCAACCCCCCAAACCCACAAAACAACCTTTAAGTTTCTTTTAAGCATCATCTAAAACCTCAACTGTCCATTTTTGCATTTTGCTACATCGCCCTTGGTCTGTGTGTCTGTGTGTGTTCTTTTACCTACTAACCAGGAAAATCTATCTTGTCAGTCCCTAATATGTTCCTCTGTGGCAGATGAGATGATTTTCTTCAACAATGCTTTAGCTTTATCTGCTTAGGATACATGATTGAGGGATTAATTACCCTTTTATGCCTTCTCCTCTTTCAAGATGTATTGTCTTTTAAATTGTTGCCTACCTAGTTTGTCTTTCTAGGCCTTCTGATATATTGCCTGGAATTCTCATTATTTTCATTGGTTACTCAGGAGGCTGAGATTTGAAGATCACAATTTTAAGCCAGCCCCAGCAGGAAAGTTGCCAGACTCTTTATCTCCAAAAATAGGTAGTAAGTAAAGGCCACCTTTTTTTTTTTAATAGGTAGAAGCCATGTTTTTGTCTCCCCCCCCCCACCCCCAATGATTCATAAGGTAATTGGTGTCATCAAGTATTTGTTAAGTATTTATTCATAAAATCCATTAGAAGAGTCTGGTATTCCTATACTTCAGATATTTAAAGTTTGAATGTCTTTCCCTGTTTAAAAGTAACAGTTCTTAGGAATAATAGTTATGGGCTGTGGGATAAGTCATTACCTATGGAGCAAGGAATAATGTTGCATTTTTCATGGTCATGTGCAAAAAAGATTTTATATACCATTATCTTTTTATGATAACTTCTATGAAATATGGCCTAAAAGAACAATGTTGATACTTAAATTCTGGAACTTTCTCTAAATGTTTCACAGTAATTTGGATAATTTAAAAATTGCCTTTTCTAAAATTTAGACATACTATATCTTCTGGGTCAGGATCAGTGGTTAAAATGGTTAAAGATGTTGGACATTTTTTTCATATATTATTGGCTATCTTTTTTTTGAAGACTGTCTGTCTGTTCAGTTCATTTGCTCATGTATTGATTGATTGACAGTTTGTCTGGTGAGTACTTCTTTCTTTCTTTTTCTTTTTCTATTTTTTTTCTTTTGTCAGTTGTGGGGCCTGATCTCAGGGCTTACATGCTGTTCCTGAATTTTTTTCACTGAAGGCTCGCATTCTACCACTTTAGCTATAGTGCCACTTCCAGTTTTCTGGTGGTTAATTGGATATAAGAATCTGGCAGATTTGCCTGCTGGTGCTGGCTTCCTCTTATCTCAGCCTCCTGAATAACTAGGATTACAGACATGAGCCACTGATGCCTGGTCAAATAATTCTTTTTAATTCTTTATATACTCTGGATATTGATGCTCTATTAGATGAATGGCTTGCAAAGATTTCATCTATTCATAGACTTTCTTCACTCTAGTTATTATTTATTTCCTTTGCTGTATTGAAATGAGTAATTTGATATAATACCTCTTATCAATTCTTACTAGTTCAAAAAGTTATTACCTATGCCTATATATTGAAGTGTTTGTATTTTTTTTTCTAGTAGTTTGTTTCAAGTCTGACATTAAGGTCTTACCCATTTTAGAAATTTTTTTATACAAGTTGTAAGATAGGGGTTTAGTGTCAGTCTTCTACCTGTGGATATTCATTTTCTTAGCACCATTTCTTAAAGAAACTTTTCTCTAGTGTATTTTTCAATACTTTTTTTTTGGGAATCAGATGGTTGTAGCTGTGTAAATTTATTGTCTTCCATTCCATTGATTTGCATGTCTGCTTTATGCTGGTATCATGCTGATTTTGTTACTATGGCTGAGTATAATTTAAAATCAGATAAAGTACAACATTACTGTCATTGCTCATTTTTTTTTTTGTAGCTCTCAGATTTTTTGGGGGGGGGGTCTGGTCGTGGGGCCTGAACTCTGGGCCTGGGTGCTGTCCCTCAGCTCTTCAGCTCAAGGCTAGCGCTCTACCACTTGAGCCACAGTGCCACTTCTGGCTTTTTTCTTTTTGCTTATGTGGTGCTGAGGAATCGAACCCAGGACCTCAGGCATGCAAGTAAAGCGCTCTATCACTGAGCCACTTCCCAGCCCCGTATGTCTCAGATTCTTTCATGCCCCCTTACTGAGTTTTAGTTCTATTTCTAGTTCTATGAAGAGTGTTACTGGATTTTCAGGGGTATTTCATTAAATTTATAGATCACCTATAGTAATGTAACTATTTTCACAATATAAATTCTTACAATCCACAAACATGGGGAGGCATTTCCAACTTTTAGTGTCCTCTTTAGTTTCTTTCCTCAAGGTGTTGTAGTTTTTATTGTAAAATTCTTTCACTTCTTTGATTAAGTGTATTCCTAGGTTTTTAAAAATTACTTATTTTTTAGGCATTGTAAAGCAGAAGTTTTCCTGATTATTATTTCTTCTCCTTCTCCTCCTCTTCCTCCCCCTTCCCCTCTCCCTCCTCCTGTGCCATCAGCCAATAGTGTGCAAGCAAGCATACAGAGCAGGCTACAGCTCCTTTTCTATCCCTATTGCAGCAGGCCCTGCCCTCTGCTTGGATTGGGTGAGCTCATGCTCACAATCTGCTCATGATTGGCTAGTTTAGGAGAGTAGACTGTATTTACATGAAGTGACCATTAAAAGACTTTGAGATAAGATTAACAGCACACAAGTAATCTGAAAACATAGTTCCTTTACCATTTTGAGACATCCAGTTAAGACAAAACCTTACATTTCAAGAGTCCTTCCTTATCTCAAAGCATTGCCTCTTTCCCTTTCTTCGCTTGCTGAAGTGAGAGCCAAGCCACTAGGCCAAAGTAGGAACTTAAAAGCAGCTTACTTTGATGGAAAAGATGGGTTTTCTCACATTTTACCTCCTTTTTATTTTCTATTCTTTTCTTGAAACTCTTTTAATATTATTTGACTATTTCAGCTGATTTAACAATTAATATGACACAGAAGTTTGGATAGGGCAGTCTCTATTCATCTATAAGTTGGTTTCTGTATGAATTAGTTCTACAACACTCTATCAAGGAGTTATACTTTGTTGTATATTTATTTTGTATCCTGCTATGTTGTTGGAAGTGTTTATCAGATCGAACAGTTTTTCTGGTGGTATCTTTAGAATCTTTTAAGAATAAGATCATATCATCTGCATATAGAGATAATATGACTTTTTTTCTATTTGTTTTCTTTTCATTTCCCTTACCTTATTTCCATGACTATGATGTAACTACATTGAATTAGAATGGAAAGTAGATGCTCATCTTCTTGATTTTAGAGGAAATGTTTTTAGTTTTTCTTCATTTGGTATAATTTTGACCATATATAGTTTTTTTCAGTATTGAGATTCTGATTTTTGGTGTGTGTGTGTGTGTGTGTGTGTGTGTGTGTGTGTGTGTGTGTGTGTGTGTGTGTGTGTGTGTGTGTGTGTGTGTGTGTGTGTGTGTGTGTGTGTGTGTGTGTGTGTGTGTGTTTCAGTATTGAGATTCTGATTTTTGGTGTGTGTGTGTGTGTGTGTGTGTGTGTGTGTGTGTGTGTGTGTGTGTGTGTTGGTACTAGAGCTTAAATTTGGCCTTACACTCTCACTTGGCTTGTGTGTGTGTGTGTGTGTGTGTGTGTGTGTGTGTGTGTGTGTGTGTTGGTACTAGAGCTTAAATTTGGCCTTACACTCTCACTTGGCTTTTTTGGTAAAGCCTGGTACTCTACTGCTTTAGTAGAGTAACACCCTTAAAAGTCACCCTTGCATGGTCTACCTTTTCACTGGCTAATTGGAGGTAAAAGTCTCAATGGAGGTAAAAGTCTCACAGATTTTTCAGCTAGTGCTGGCTTCAAACTATGGTTGTCAGATCTCAGCCTCCTTGAGTAGCTAGGATTATAGGCATGAGCTATTAGTGACTTACTACTAGCAAGGCATGATCCTTTTATTTCTAGTTTCTTCAGAGCTTTTATCATGAAAGGATGTTGACTTTTTTTTTCTCCCGCTATTTTGGGGCTTGAACTCAGGGCCTGGCCACTGTCCATGAACTTTTTGTTCAAAGTTAGCACTCTATCACTTTGAGCTACAGCTCCTCTTCTGGCTTTATTGTGGTTAATTGGAGATAAGAGTCTCATCAACTTTTCTACTTGGGCTGGCTTCGAACTATGATCCTCAGATCTCAGCCTCCTGAGTAGCTAGGATTACAGGCATGTGCCACTAGCGCCCAGCTCCTTGCTTGTGTTTTTTAAATTTTTGCTTATTGTATTATAATTGTATGTATCCTTTATGTAATCCCAGATACAAATTTCTTCTCTGATATATGTATTCTTATAAATATTTTCTTTTGATTTATGACTTGACATTTCTTAATTGTCTTTTGAAGAATAAATAATTTTGATAAAATATAATTTAGTGATACTTTTATTATTCATATTTTTATGTATGGGGTAACCCAAGGTAAAGAATCCTTTTCCTTCTTCATTTTCTTCCATAGGTCTTACAATAGTTTTAGGTTTTACAGTTAAGCTTGTGGTCCCTTTTGAATTAATTGAGTTTCATTTTCTTCTCTTTCTAGTTATTTGTTTTGGTCTCATTTATTGACAAGGTGTTTATCTATCCTAAGTCAACTCAATGTTGACTTGTCATGACAAACTTAAGTTTCTATTTAAGATTTTATTGATACCTTGCATTCAAATATTAGTTATTATTACTCGAAGTCAAGAGATAGGTCATAGGATGCTGATGATGTTTCTCCTAGGTCATAGGATGCTGATGATGTTTCTCTACTAATAATTAGATTTTTAACTAATTTATTGTCCTCCTGTTCACTCTGATATTTTTAAATTTTTAGGTGTTACACATAATATTGCATTACTTCGAGAGGTGATAATCAACTCCCGCTTTGTAAAAGGGGACATCACCACTAAATTTCTCTCTGAAGTATATCCTGATGGCTTTAAAGGTTTGTATGTGCTAGAATATTTTAGTTATTAGAAGCTTTTAAAAAGTTATGCCTTAATGTAATGTGTAGTTTTAATATGTAGAATTAAAAGGCTTTTGGCATATATTATAGTTGATAAATACATATATGGAATGTCCTAGGCTATTGACATAGATGAGTTATATTATAGTTGATTAATATCTATGCAGTGTCCTAGGCTATTGTTATTTATGATTTGACTATTCATGAGTGTAATAATCTGCAATTCTGTTAAATGAGAAATTCAGCTATGTGGAATGTTCTGTGAATCTAATTCTTGGATATGTAGCTAGATAGATTGTTGACCTATTGATCTGGCTCTTGAATGTTAAAGCAGATTTTATTCTTTTTTTAAAAATTAATTTGGTTTTATTGTAAAGGTGATACACAGAGGGGTTACAGTTACATAAGAAGGGGTAGTGAGTGCGTTTCTTGCCAAACAGTATTACCCCCTCCCTCATTTTTTTCTCACTTTCCCTCCTCTCTCCTTTAGATTTTACTCTTTACTGGCATGAATATAAATAGGAACTCAGCTTTAGTAATATATATCTTTATAAAAAGAGCACTGACATTTTCAGAAAATCAGATGCTGATCCTGCTAATGATAATGAAGATGCTTTAAATAAAGAAATGAAATATCAGAGAAATAAATCTGAAATTTAGCACTAGAAAGTTATCAGAGTATTTCCAAGTGGTAAGACAATGACTTATCAAGTGAGAAAGAAGACAAAATCTTTAATGAGCATTTCCTTGTTAAGAACCTCAGGGGTTACCTGAAACTTAATAGAGATGATATGTAGGTAACAGCCAGAGCCTCTAGATGCATTATGGGATTGGGAATTTATGAAGGTTAGTCTTCTGCTTAGTACTTGAGTATATAAAATGACTTACATAGTCATATTGGGAGCTATATGTCAATTCAGTTTGACATATGTAAATGAATTATTGCATGTATTTACAAAGAAGTTTTAATTCAGAATTTTGTAAGATTAACTGTCAAGTTGGTTTTGTACCTTCTTTTAGAATTTCAATGTCATCTAGAGTTTAATCATTACTATCGAGTAATATGCTGGTGGCTCATGCCTGTAATTCTAGCTACTTAGAAGGTTGAGATCTGAGGATCACAGTTCACCTAGGCTGGGTAGGAAAGTCCATGAGACTCTTATCTCCAATTAATCACCAAAAAGCCTGAAGTGGAGCTCTGGCTTAAGGGACAGAACACTAGCCTTGAGTAAAAGAAGCCCAGAGACAGCACCAAGGCCCTGAGTTCTAGCCCCAGGACCAACACAAATGTACACATACTCACACAAAGAATTTCTTTAACTTAGGCTTTTAAAAACTCATGATTTATCATATTCAAAAGTATAGAATTTGTGAGTTTTGAAAAAATGCAAATTTTTACATTTGTAAAAATTACATCCTTAACATAATTTTAGTTTTATACTTGAATGGTTATTTTATTAGTAGCTCTTGTTTTTATGAGGTCTGAACTATTTAGATGACTGGTTTTTATTATAGTACCATAATAGATAGTAAATATTTAATTCATTAAAAAGAACCTTCATAGTATGATGAAGAAGGACAACTGGGTATTTTAATTTATTTGTACATATATTGAGATAATCAGTTTCTTCTGTTTTAATTCTGATATTTTGTTTGTTCTTCTATAGTTTGGATTAAAAGTTGTAGTAAGTTGTCAAGTAGACTTGGGAAATTTCAGAGGCTTTTATGTCTGCCTGCCCAATGCTTCTGTGTAGGTGATAGGATAGGGAACAGCAGGCAGGAGAAAAAAGGTGAAAACTTTTCAGACCTTGACCTTCAGAACAAACAATGTTATATATTTCTGTCTATATATGGATACATTCATATGTGAGTATATATGTACATGGATATTTAAATTTTCTAGTTGGAGTTGATGACTCTATATTGAACATTTAGCAGCAATGAAAAATGTTCCAAATGCTCTGGAGACAGGAATTACCTTCAAACTTAGAAATTTACTTAAAACCGTAATATTTCAGTTTTCTGACATGTTTACTTTTAATTTCCTTACTCAAATCCTTTTCTTTTGGTGAAAGATTATCAGCATTGACATTGTTAACTTTTTTTCTTTGCTATACTAGAAAGGATCATAGTATTTTTAATTGTCAGAAGTTGTTAAAAAGAACTTTTTGCAAAGATTAATCTCAGTTTTTCTTTTTCATGTAAGACAACTAAAACCCAACGAGGTTATTAGGCTAAATAACCAGTAAAATAATGAAGTCAGAAGTGGATCTGTGGGGATTCTTTTATTGTGGGGGAGGGGACCCAGGATGTTGTGGGGAGGGGGAGTAGTGCTTGTGATTGAACCCAGGGCCTGTACATGATAGGCAAGTGCTCTGTCACTAAGTCAGATTCCCAGACCCAGTCCTAAGATTTTCAATTCCAGTTTGAGTACTATTTTAGTTGTGCTACTATCCAAATCACAAACTTTTTTTCAATTGGGATATGCTACATGTCATATTGACTCTAAAGACTTTGAAATTACATACCTGTATTTGCCACTCTTAATGTATATTTCTTATTCTCATGTGCTATTTTCTTGTATTTTTTTCTTCTTTCGGAATGGCTATATCTCCTATTCTTCTCTAGGTTACTTTGTTTCTCCTTCCTAGGGTTTTTCCCTCAGAGCTGGTCTTACATATATTAAACTATCATCCTTGACTGTTTAATATATATGTGCTTGAAAGAAACAGCAGGAAGTGGCAACTGAAGTTAGTGCAGGATCTTCTCAATATGTTTGAGGCCGGGTCATTTTGCCCCTTCGGGATTACCCATCTGCTTCCCATCTGTCCTTTTCTTCCAATCACTGTTTATAGGCAAGTGCCTGTCTTTATTACTGCATTAAAAATCTCTATACTACGTGTTTATTTTCCCAAATCTATTTGTAGACTATAACAGTTTCACCAAAACTTCTTAGATTTGAACCTTGAGGTCATTATGTCTAAAATTTAATAATGGGATAGATGCAGCATTGTTCTTGTTAACTGTTTGGATTCTGATACTGAAAGGCTATTTTCCTTTGATTCCTAACTAAAGGAAAAAAATGAAGAAGATATTTTAAACTGCAATTTCAGTTGTCGTGTAATGAACATTTTGGACTTACTTTTCTGTTTTCTTGCTGCTCATTAGCCTCAAGCTTCATCAAAGTAATTATCAGAATTATAGTTTTCTTCTGAAAAGTTAGGTTTTTGTAAAAATTGATTCATCCTGAAAAGTATACAATAAGTTATACTTTTCCTTTATTTAGTTAAGTATATTTATACCGTTAAAAGTTGTAGTAGGATATTTGGACTGAATTTCAGTCAACAGAGTCATTCAATGAAGGATGAAGTAGGTTGTAGAAGGAAATAAGAAATGGATAGTGTATTTTTTTTTTTTTTTTGTCATTAAGGAGCTAACAGCACAGGAAAAACAATCATGGAAGAACTCACAGCATTACTAGACAGCACAGAATAAGTACTGAGTAAAGATAAAAAGCAAAATGTCTCAAGAACAGAGAAAAAAGAAAATGAATTTGACTTAAGGAATATAGGGTGCTGTAAGGATGAGGTAGCATTTTGCACTATGAACATCTCTCCAAGAACTGCTTTTGCTGGGTGCTAGATGTGCTATATTGCATTGTGAGAGCCCATGTGTCTGTCTTCCTAAGCCATCCTCTTTGATGTCTGTTGGTCTTTTGAAATCAGCCATGGAGAATATTTCCTTCAGGGAAATTAGCAAAAGTCCCTTACTTGGGCTTCTTTCTTCCCTTATACCCCAGTTGGTTTAATCATTAAACATTTACCAACAAACCGTTGTCTAACACTTTGACTTCAGTATTGAGAACAAACAGAGCAGAGCCACTGCTGTTTTTTGTTTTTTTTTGGGGGGGGGGGTCCGGTCGTGAGGCCTGAACTCTGGGCCTGGGCGCTGTCCCTCAGCTCTTCAGCTCAAGGCTAGCGCTCTACCACTTGAGCCACAGTGCCACTTCCGGCTTTTTTTCTTACGTGGTGCTGAGAAATCGAACCCAGGGCCTCGAGCATGCAAGGCAAGTGCTCTACCACTGAGACAACTTCCCAGCCCCCAGAGCCACTGCTGGAAGGTGGGAAAGGATACCTATCTAGAGAGAGGGGATATAGAAGAATCCATGACTATTGGAGATGCTTGGTTTTCAGCTGGCTGTTGTGGAAAATAGACGACTTTGCTCACTGAAAAATAGTGAGAATGCTTAAGTATTTTAAGTTAGAAAGACTTGATGAACAACTAAAAAGTGTGATTTTTAGACATAAAACATTTTAGCAAAATAGAATCTAATATGGTCACTGTTAAGAACTGAATGAGTGATCCCCCAAAATAAATGGGAGAAGTAACAATTAAGAGGCCATTTAACAAAATGAATATTAGGAAACTGAAACATGCTTTGAATGGGGTGAGGCTAGCTCAGGGAGGTGGATGTATGGAAAAGGGAATGGTGGATGAACATAATCTTAATACTCAATGCACATTTGTGAAAAAGGAAGTGGAAAAACTTGTTAGGACTGCAAGGAGAAAGGGTAGATGGGAAGGTTGGGGAATGATACAAAAGGGGTGACCCTGTGTGCATAAATGGAAATGTTAAATTGTCACCCTCTTGTACAACCATTTGTAGACAGATAGATAAAATAAAATTAATAAAATAAAAAACAGACAAATGGGAGAAGTATCCCAAACATGGCAAAAATGTAATGAGAATAAAATCATGAAGGAAATAAGAGATAGGCAATGTAGATACAATAGATTTTATGTATCAGTAAATATATAATAAGAATTTCATAGAAATAAAAAATAAAGATAATTTTGAAAGGAATAGTAGGGGAGTGCTTTTATATTGTTCTTAAGAGAGCCTTGAGGTTATGTTGGAAAGCTTCACTGAGTGTTAGACAAGATTAGTGAAAAATAGTTATTCCTCTGGGTATACCAAAAACAAAATGTTTTTTACATTTCTAGAAAGAAAAAAAATGATATGCAAAGTTCTCTGCTTGAATTCCCAGAACCAGTTTGTAGGTCTCATTTGTGTAAGTGTTGATGCAGGATCTGGGTTTGTCTCAACGAGGAATGGATTATTGGGTTCCTGTACTCTTCTGTTTCATGAAGTACTTCTCCATAGAAAACTGGTTTGTAGACTTAAAAGAGGTTAGATGTTAATTTTGGACATTTTTAAAAGTTTGATTATCATTTGGAGTAATTTGTAGACATAAAGTTCACATTGCTCCATTTCTTTGAAATAAGTTCAGGTGGCTACTTTTTGTTTTCATTAATGGGTTGTAAAATATTGCTTCTGTTGTATACTATACTATACTGTTTAATGCTCTCTCTACTATCTGGTATGTAGCATGGTGGTAAGTAGTAGTATTAGATATTGTAGTATGGTTACAGAACTCTTGAGGGAAGTGTTCACCTGTATCCTGTACCATCTGTCATCCTTTCTTGATCCATACCACTACTTTTAGAATTCTGCAAATGGAACAGGCTTACCAGCTGGATAACACTCAGCCATGTCAAGTGGTCTTACTCTAGCCTAGACCACTATTTCTGAGTCCAGCTACATTATGATGGGAAGAGAGAGTAAGGAAGATAGAAGTCCTTGATTGATTGGACATCGATTCTTGACTACATGTATAGAGGGAAGCAAATTATACCTTTATTTTCTTTGATTCCTTTATGTAGCAAACATAGCCTTGACTGTGTATCTCTATTGCTGTAGAAATTGGAGCTCTGGCCTTTTCTCCTCACTTTCTTAGAAGTAGGTTTTCAGGTAGTGAGTGATGACAGGAAACAGATGTTAAGAACATAAGCATTTTGTGAGATCTCTGTGGGTATAACTTTCTCTTTGTAATTATTTTGTTCTCTCTCTCTCTCTCTCTCTCCCCCTCCCTCTCTCTCTCTCTCCCTCCCTCCCTTCCTCTCTCTGTCTCTGTCTCTGTCTGTCTGTCTGTCTGTCTCTCTCTCTCTCTCTCTCTGTGTCAGTATGTGCCAGTTCTGAGGCTTGAACTCAGGGCTTGAGTTCTGTCCCTGAGCTTTTTTGTTCAAGGATGGTATTCTACCCACAACTCCATTTCTGGCTTTTTTGATAGTTAAATGGAGATTATAGTCTCATAGACTTTCCTGCTCAGGCTGGCTTTGAACCAAGATCCTCAGATCTCAGCCTCCTGTGTATCAAATGTTATAGGCATGAGCTATTGGCACCTGGCCAATAAGCAAGGTTTATTGTCTTATTAGAATGTTTACACTTCTCTCCCGTGTGCAATACTAACTCCATAATATAAGCCTGATGAAATACTTGTTTTTGAATTAATAGTAACTTCGGACTATAGAAACACAGATGTTAACATTATATATGACTGATTGATTGATGAATTTATTTCCCTTAGGACATATTTTATCAAAGAGTGAGAAAAACCAGTTATTGGCGATAGCATCATCATTGTTTGTGGTATCCCAGTTACGGGCACGTAATTTTCACCAACATTCAAGGTATGGCAAATCTTTTAAAACGGAATGAGGAGAAAATACCCATTATTTTATCTGTATGAAAAAACCAGTGAAAGATCCGCTGATCTCCGTTCTAGATCTTCTTGTGGGCCTTTGGGGAAGTATAATACAATCACACTTCTTAACTATAACATTGCAGATATTTCATTTTAACATTTTTTTAAGTTCAGAAAGAGAATCTTGTTAGTAGAGATAAGAAGATACTATGAAATTTGATGGGAAATGCACACATCTAGTTTGTATTTGTTATTTATGTTTTATGGTTTCATTAAAAATGAATCCAGGGCTGGGAAGGTGGCTCAGTGGTAGAGTGCTTGTCTTGCATGCATGAGGCCCTGAGTTCAATTCGTCAGCACCTCATAAGCAGAAAAAGTCGAAAGTGGCACTGTGGCTCAAGTGGTAGAGTGCTCACCTTGTGATGAAGAGCTCAGGGACAGCGTCCAGGCCCAGAGTTCAGGCCTATGACTGACAAAAAAAAAGAATGAATTCAGACCAGTATTTTCCCCATCCCATCTCCATTTGATGTCAATAAAAATATACCATTGGTCATTTAGTTTAAAGAAAAAGAAAAAGATAAAAGAAAAGCAGTAAGTATTTACACATATACCAGTTACTTTATATGCAATAAAGGAATGGGAAAGGGGAAAATGAAAGAATAGAGAAAACGATATTGTAGTAGTCAGGATGTGGTGGAACCAAATTGCAGTTTTCTAATTCAGAATGTATTCTTGGTCTATAAGAACAAAGTTCTGGAGCAAAGTAGCAGGTCCCTTTTTTTAGTAGACACCTCCTGTGTCTGCTTCTGGAACACACACACACACACTCACACACGCATGCACACACACGAATGAATCCATATAGTTAAAAATACATATAAACACATATAGATATCAGAAACTATGAAACTATAGATACAAATGGGCAGTAATGCCAGGTTTGCATAATTTTTGCTAAGCACTAAACTATTCCTCTGAGCTTCCAGATTGTGTTCAATTTCATTTCCTTTTCCACAAGAAGAGCAAAGATTTAAGAAGACAAAAGAAGATGGAAAGTGACCAAGTAGCTTTGAAAGCACAAACCAGCAATTTCTATTGTTTCTTAGGAAGGAGGTAGATGAGGAGCTAAATTGAGTTGAAGGTGGATCTCTCCCCTTCCACTTTTATTTGTGTATATTACTAGTACAAAGAGATTTCGTTGTGATATTTCCATACTTTCAAGTAATATTCTTTGATCATATTCACCACTTCTATTACTTTTTAAATCTCCTTACATCCATTTTTGAACAATTCAAAAAGCTTTTACTATTCTGTTTTCATATAGTGGATGAAGTACTTTGATCGTATTTGCCCCTCATCCTCACTCTCTAATTTCACCCTGGTCTGTATCTTAATGGCTAATGTGGTTTGTTCTGTTAAGAGCAAGTTCAAGAAGCTTAGTATATAATTTTTTGTAAAGTTATGGTTTGGTATATGTCCAGGGAGAGATGAGGATTTAGAGTATTAATAAATTACTGAATGATTTGGAAGAAGAGGAAAATGGTTGAATTGGTTGTTTTCCTGTGGTTGTGCTGTCCAGGAAGCAGGTGCTAACTATTTGTGGCAATTAAAATTAAAACTAAAATCTAGTGTCTCAGTTATACTATCTATATTTCAAGGGCTTAATAGTCACAGGTGGTTAATGGCTTCACATTGGGCAACACAAGAACCTTTAATCATGACTTCCCTATTTCCACCAAGTTCTATTGGACACTGCTGATTTAGGGAGATGAATAGGCAGGAAATAGCTGAGCTTTGGTTTTCAAGCCCTCACTTTATATGTTGCATTATCTTTTTATTATTCTCTGATTATCTTATCTTTTGTTACTATTTGGAACTTTATTATTTTACAATTCCAAAGTATAGCTAAAAATAAACTGGTGTGTGTGTGTGTGTGTGTGTGTGTGTGTGTGTGTGTGTGTGTGTGTGTGTGTGTGTGTGTGTGTGTGTGTGTGTGTGTGTGTGTGTGTGTGTGTGTGTGTGTGTGTGTGTGTGTGTGTGTGTGTGTGTGTGTGTGCCGGTCCTAGGGCTTTAACTCAGGGCCAGGGAGTTATCACTGAACTTATTTTTTGCTCAAGAATAGTGCTCTACCACTTAGGCCATAGCACCACTTCAGGCTGTTTCTGAGTAGTTTATTGGAGATAAGATTCCCACAGACTTCTGTCCAGATTGCTTCAAACCATGATATAATCTCAGCCTCCTGGGTAGCTATGATTACAGGCATGAGCCACCAGTGCCCAGCTAAACTGATTGCTTAAAAAAATATGTATATACATTATTTTTTGAGGTAGCTGACTTATTTTGGGTAAGATTGAATAGAATTAAAACAATAAAGTGGCCCCTGGTGCTGGTGGCTCACGTCTGTAATCCTAGCTACCTAGGAGGCTGAGATCTGAGGATCAAGGTTCAAAATCAGCCCAGGCAGGAAAGGCCATGAGACTCTTATTTTCAATTAACCACCTAAAAACCAGAAGTGGAGCTGTAGAGAGCTCGCTTTGAGCAAAAAAAACTCAGGGACAGCTCCTAGGCCCTAAGTTCAAGCCCCACAACTGAAAAGAATAAATAGTTTCTCCTATCCATTATTAAGAAGTCTTTGGAAACATGTGGCTTGGGAATGGAGTCTGAGAGCTGGAGGCCAGGTGTGGCTCCGTAGTGTTCTGGGCATGTTGATGTAATGTTTTTGATTCCAAACCAGTAGCCCACAGCCCTTCCTTTATGTTACTTGTTTTGGCACTGGTCTTATTTTCCCAGTTTCTCTGTGGATTTTTACTCTTTCATCATTTATGAGTTGGAAAAATACATTAATATGTGCCCATAGTATTTAGATAGTAAAATGATAGCATGTATTTTAGAAAAAAAGAAAAATTAATGTCAGAAACAATAGCAGTCTTTTTAGGATGACATATAATAAATTTGGTGGACATAATTGCATAAATGCACACTGACTCTGAAATTACTTTTCGTTATAATTATTCTTTTCACTTGGGGTTAGGGTGAGTGTAACTCAGTGTTAGAGTGTGTGCTTAGCACGCATGATGTCCTGGGTTCAATTTCCAACACCCGAACAACCATTAAAGTAAAAACATTTTCAATCAGCAGTAAGTAATCTTTAAAAGCACTATTAAATTGTCACTTTATATTATGTGAAACTAAAGTGATTGTGTTGGTATAATAGTTTGGTATAGTAATTTGTTTCACTAATTGATAATAATTATAAGAAAAAATAAGGTAATGTTTTATTTCCTTTCAGTAATCCTTAACATATTTTGGCTAATAATGCCTGTTTTCCTTCGATCCAAATGTTCATGGATCAGGAATTCTTTCTGAGAACCACAGTAACCTACTTAATGCTGGCTCAGGTCCATCCGCACTACTCCACACTTCTCAGACACTAGGGAGAAGGCTCTTCTCCCTTTGCCACATAGTGTTACGTTCTCTTTGTCCCCTTTTTTTTCTCTGCAATGATTTCTTTCTTTTGTTAGGTTTGTAGCTGTGCAATTGTCCTCATTCCTGTCACTCAGCTTTCCTAATTCCATGATTATTCTCTTTCTGGTAAGCTATCTAATTTGAGATTATCATGATACTGTTTGTTCTAAGGTATATTAAATAGGTAGGTTTCATTAGGTAGCCAATGAGGAGAACACCATGCACTGTTCAGGCAGGAGAAGAAGTTTATTTACCGAACTGCTTCCCCCACCATGCATGGTGGAGAAGCATGGCTGAAAAGGAAAAGGGGGGGGGTGACCCACCCTGGGGGGTGTGTGACCCACCCCTGGTCAGGACTTATCTAGGCCAGGGACAAGAAGAGGTGTGGCCAGGTTGGGGAAAGGTGTGGCCACACTGGATCTGGATGTGACCTCAGGGTCTGGGACCCTCCTGAGGTCAGATGGGAGGCCTGTGACCAGAGTTGGCCCAGGATGTGACCTAGCAGGAGGGGAAGGTGACTGCTTTCAGGTCTGCCAGTTACCTAGGTAACAGATACTTGGCAGAAACTTAGCCAAGAGGGAGGGAGGTGTCCCTGTTCAGACCTTACATTTGTAGTATTGGAAGTTCATCTTTCCCGGTAGTGGAATGACTGATGACCAAACCTCTCATCCCTAATAGAGGGCATGCTTGGCATCTTTTAAGAAATAGGGAAGGGACCTGGTGAGAGTAATTCCCAGGCTCACTTTTAGAGCTCAGTCCTCAGGACTGAGTGTGTGCAATATTATCTACTTTCATATAATAATATGTTTCAAGGTTTTTAAAAGTAAATGTTAGCCAGGCACCAGTGGCTCATGCTTGTAAACCTAGCTACTCAGGACACTCTGATCTGAGAATCACGGTTTGAAGCTAGCCCAAGCAGAAAAGTCCCTGTGAGACTCTTATCTCCAATAAACTATTCAAAGTGGTAGAGTCATAGCTTCAAATCCAAAGAGGCTCAGGGACAGTGCCCGAGTTCAAACCCCAGGATGGGAAAAAAAAAAAAAAGTTGACTCTGTTATTTTATAATTTTTTTCGAGATACATAGTAAGTTAAATTTTGTTGGACTTCTTTTCTTTCTTCATTCTTTTTGCAATCACCATTCCACAGAGGATGTGTTCAGAATCCTAAACATTTATTTTATAAATAAATAATTAGAAAATAATTAGCAACATTTAACATTTAATCCTCAGGATTCACTTGTGGTTATTGATTGATAATGAAAACTAATGATAGTTATTTTTTGCAAGTAAAGATACATAATAAAATTTACCATCATAACCATTTCTAGTGGTATCAGCTCTAACCACATTATTATGCAATTGCTCTAGAACCTTTGCTTTTTACAAGATTGAAACAAACACTATATCCATTGAACAGTTGCTCCTGGTAACCACTATTCTACGTCCTGTTTTGATAATCAAACTTATTTACTTCAGTATTTGTACTTCCTTTATAATAAATCTCCCTAAACTTAAAAAATCCAGAGTAATAACTTTTCACTTGTTTTCTAGAGGGAGCAATCCTAAAATCACTTGAAGCTTCCAGGTTTGGGCGATGAAAGGTTGATTCAAACAAATGGGTTATCATGTGTCATGTACAAGAACAAAAGGTTCAGAGATAGGAAGAAGGAAACTCGGTGTATTTGAGTCAGGCCATGTTTGCCTGGCTTTCTAGGCTTTGTCTTCATCTGGTGCTGGGCTTCATCAGAAGGCTGATAGCAGACTAGTTATGGACTAGCTACTAGACTTAGCAGTCTCGATAGGGTCATCTTTCTTATTTCTTATCTCTAAGAAATAAGAAGCCTTTCCCAGAAGTTACCCAGCTCCTACTTCTCAGTTCTCATTGACTAGAAATAAATTACCTGCCTATTGCTAAACCAGTCACTGAAAAGGAACTGGAATATCGTGATTGTCTTAGATTAATTTTTGATACGAAATGCATGCTACATAATCAACTAAAATAACTTACTTTCTATTCATCATAACTTTGTGTCTTCCTTTCTGTAAGTCATAATATTTGCTTTTTCTATACCATTTTATTGGCTAGAACTTCTAATACCTGGAAATGTGTAAGTGCATACAATGTTGGTGTCAGAGACATGGACTCTTCCCTGGTTTTGCCAATTCTGTTTCCTCATTAATAACGTGGAGATAATAATAGTTTATAGAGAGAATTACTGTTAATGTACAATGAGATATACTTATTAACACATTGCTCATGAAAGTTAGATGTCCATCAATGATTTTCTCTTAAAAAATTTTTTTTTTGGGGGGGGGGTCTGGTCATGAGGCCTAAACTCTGGGCCTGGGCGCTGTCCCTCAGCTCTTCAGCTCAAGGCTAGCGCTCTACCCCTTGAGACACAGCACCACTTCCGGCTTTTTTCATTTTGCTTATGTGGTGCTGAGGAATTGAACCCAGGGCCTCATGCATGCAAGGCAAGTGCTCTACCACTGAGCCACCTTCCCAGCCCCCTCTTAAATTTTTTTTTTTTTTTTTTTTTTTTGTCGGTCGTGGGGCTTGAACTCTGGGCCTGAGCGCTGTCCCTCAGCTCTTCAGCTCAAGGCGAGCGCTCTACCACTTGAGCTACAGCGCCACTTCCGGTTTTCTGGTGGTTTATTGGAGATAGGAGTCTCACGGTCTTTCTTGCCCGGGCTGGCTTTGAACCGCGATCCTCAGATCTCAGCCTCCTGAGTAGCTAGGATTACAGGCGTGAGCCACCAGCGCCCGGTCCTCTTAAAAATTTTTATAAGTCCTCAATAACAACGATTTTGTTTGAAGGATGGTGGCAGTTATTGTACTCATTTCACTCATGATTAATTGGAATGCCTTGATGGTTTAAACACCAACAGATATGCAAGCTGTTGGTTTGAAATGTCCTTTCCCCCTACTTGAGACAGATTCTTTTTTTTTTTTTTTTTCTGGTTGTGGGGCTTGAACTCTGGGCCTGAGTGCTGTCCCTCAGCTCTTCAGCTCAAGTCTTGCTATAAAGTCCAGGCGGGGCTTGGACTCAGGATCCTCCTTCCTTGATCTCCCAAGTGCTGGGATTATAGGTGTGTACCATCATGCCTGGCTGAAATATTTATATCTTGTATTAAAGATGTATCTTTCCTTTCTTACTGAATAAGTGAGTCAGCTATATATTAAATGTAATCATATGCCTTTTAATGGCACCTTTTACATCATGAGTTCAAGTTAGAGAATTTACCAGGGAGCAAAATAATTAAAAGAAAACAAAGGAAATTTCTATTCCCAGGCATTGCAGTTCAGGTAGAAGATAGATAAATCAGGTCAGTAGTATCCTTTGGTAGGACTGAAGATGATCTACCTTATGAGTATTTTGTCAAGGAAGAACAAACCAGGAAGGGATAAGGGAAGGAATATAGATGGTGGATAATTCAGGTTTTAATGTAAACGGATAGACTGTTTGGCTGAGAGGATTAACCTTAGAACAAAAGAAAAAAGGAGTAAAGGAATGAGTCATGTCTATATCAGAGGGAAGCTCTTCTGGTCAGAGGAAAGAGCAAAGAACCCGAGGTTTAAGTATGTTTGGCATTTTTGAAAAGTATCAAGAAGCCAATGTGGTTTAAGAGGACTATACAAGTTTTTGTTGTAGTAGCAATGGAGCATCTCAAAATAGGTTGTGGTAAAAGACTTATTTAGGCTTTTAATCGTAGTGAGATGGAAGCCATTTGTATGTTTTGAGTTTCTTTAAGAAAAGTTTGATGCAGCATTATATATTAACAATATCTTTTGGGCTCCAGGGCTAAAATTTAGATTGTTAAGGAGTTGAAGTAGGAGGCAGGAGACCATGAGAGGTGGTAGGCAGTAGTCAAGATCAGAGCCATGGAAATCTCCAACTCCAGAAGTCTTACACATGAGGAGGAATCCTACAGAGGAGGTCCAGAAGGAGCAGCAGAGGAGGATGAAAAGCTAGGGTAGGCTTGGCTGAGTTCAGGGAGCCAAATGAAGAAAAGGTAGCCAAGAGGCAGGAGTTCAATTGTAAGGAAGCTGATGTGAAAGGAAAATGAACATTAATGAGGGAAGATTGAGGTTATGGATTATTTGCTGTATGTGTGTTAAAATGGAACAATGAAGTCTGCTCAAGACTGGTTTGGAATGTGGGGAAGGAAGGATAAGGAAGAGGGACAGAGGGAGTGAGACTGAGCTGGGTATATTGTAGGCTTCTATGGATTCCCTTGACCAATGAATTGATGCTAATCAAAAATGTGGAAAAGAAGGAAAATGGCAATTGCATTGAAGTCTGGGAGTCCCAGGGGAACAGTACAAGAGCCATTTTAGAGAATACCAGGTGTACTAGGAGTTAAAGTTGAATTGTTGGAAGCTCAAGAAAGAATGCAGAGAGACACTGGAGATGGCAGATACTGGCTTCTTTTGAGGATTTGCTTTTTTGTGTGTACAGAAAGCCTGGTGCTTTAGTCTGGTTTTACAGAGAAGGGGCCTTTCTTAAAGGATGTCCTTTTCGAAAACATACCATTAGTGTGTTTTCAACATTTTTTTTCCAGTCCTGGGGCTTATACTCAGGGCCTGGGCACTGTCCCTGAGCTTCTTTTGCTCAAGGCTAGCCCTCTACCATTTGAGCCACAGCGCCAGTTCTAGCCTTTTCTGTGTATGTGGTACTGAGAAATGGAACCCAGGGCTTCATGCATGCAAGGCAAGCACTCTATCACTAAGCCACATTCCCATCCGTTTTCGACATTTTTGTCATATTAGTACTCTTCAAAAAATGGTTTTCAGAAATTGTTCATTAGCACTTTGAAAATTAACATGATAGAACATTGCTGTGATGGAATTGATAAATATAGAGAGTCAAGATATATTTTATGTGTGCTCACTGACATTTCAGGGTGCGATTGTGTACCCTATATCTCTTAAATACTGAAAGTACATATGCCAAGTACATTGTTTTATCCATGGCATTTCCTTTAGTTACTTGCTTAGATGAGGAAGATTCTAGAGTTGCCTGTGGATCTTTTGGCCCCCTCAGCTGTAGGAATTGTCAGCTGTTGATGTAGAGCACAATGGAATCCTCATGGAGTGAGGTGTCAGGAGTTTGTCCCAGCTCCATGCCCATGTGTCAAGGTGGTGAGGCCTTTGCCAGCATTTCAACTCCTGCTTCATTTTCTTCCTCTAAAAAATTGCAGCTTTGAAATGGGCTGGCTACTGAAGGCTTCTTTAGCTTCGATCCTATTTGAATTGCATGAGGTCACCGATTTTACTTTATCCTCATAATTTCCTTTTTTTGACATTTGAGCAGAGGTTAAAGACTCAGAAAATGGAACACTATGGCTTATGATAATGTTGATGAAAATAGTTCAGCCTGAAAGGTTAAGAGAAAGCATTCACTTTTGTGAAAGATGACCTTGGCTGCATGCACTCAGTGTAGAACCAGCACTTTGTACTCAGATTTGGTAGAACACACCAAGTATCTTGACCAGCTGCAGTCTGCCATCAGTTTAACTCCTTCAAACACAGTCACACAAGGGGAAATTATATTCACTTGATTTCCCTCTCAGTGCTATTGTTTTGTCTACATCTGAATTGTATTTTCTTTCTTCCTATGGTTGCCTGATGAAATGAAGAATCGATGGCTTAGTGATTTTTACCTGACAGATGCAATTGTGTGTGTACGTGTGAGGTGGTGGTGGTATTCTTGCTATACAAGAAAAGAAAAAGGGGCCTTCCTTGGTCTCAGAGATATAATTCATTCACCTGCTATTAATTTTGAATTGAATGATTAAAATTTCAGGTTTTGAAATATGATCTTAACTATTGAATGATAACTGGGGAAAGGAATGTAGGAAAAAGTAGCCATGTGAAAATAATCCCCAAGGAGAATCCAGTATTATTATTCAGTTGCATATTGCTTTTAATTTAAATGTCTTCTGCACTTAAAAGAGTATGGCATTATAACACCAGCTATGAAAATGAAGCACAACTTTTGAATTATATTTGTTTTATGACTATTTCTGATAAGTCACATTGAGACAATGAAATTGTACTTCTGATATATAATTGATCATATAATAAAAACAACACTTTGTAAATTTATAAACATATAGCTGTGCTATAAATATTTGGAAGTATCTGTATCTAACTATATAGCTATGCTTTATATATTTGGAAACATGTTTATGTTCAAACAAATACCCTAAAAGCAGCAAGAATATAGAAATATAGCCTTTTTAAAAACTGTTTTGTTAAGAGACTCTCAGTTATTTAATGTGACTGTGTCTTAGATGATTTAGAAATCTAAGTGATCTTAAGTGAAAAGTATTGGTTAAGTAGATAAAATAGCCCATTTATAATTTTTGCTAAATATTACACTTAAAACATTTTTCTTCAATTTGATTGTATCATGAAGGCTGATTTGAAGATAGAATAGGCTCATTATTGTGGAGAATTTCTCTGTTCCCTGCAATGACTCCCAAAGCTCTTGCACACTTCATCAGTATTATTGTAATTCTTTGGCTGCAGGATATTTGGCAGCTGTTACACCCCACTGGCAAATCCTATTCATACTTCTTTCCCATTCACCATTGCCATTGGAGAATCGATTTCTCTCTCCTCTACTCTAACCTTTCCCAATTCATCTTGGATTGTTCAATGTGAAACATTTTAATTTCATATCATACAGCTATTCAGCTCACAATCCCTTTTTTAACCTGTCACCAGGGTAACAGCATAGCATGCTTTCTTTAGGCAATCAAGTTTTTATTTCACGTGCTTAATGTTGCATTAAATGTTTGCATTTTGTTTAACCCCCCCCCCCCTTAAATACATTGAACTCTGGATATGTTTTATAGTATAATGAAATCCTTGATTTTTGAATTGAAACTAAATCAACACCATCAGTGCATTTATAATAAAATGTCAAAAGATTAATTTACATAATACAAAGATTATTATTAAAAATCCAAGCTAGCCCATCTGTGTAAAGCAATTTTCTGTAGGTAATGAAGCAATATTTGTATATATTTTATGTTCAGCCTTGTTCCAGAAAAGGATTTAAGACTGGTTTAGAGAGATTTGTTAGGGAGATATATAGAAAATTTAAAAGACTAATGGAATTAGTGTTAATGGGAAAATATATCTTTTGAAGATAAAACTTGAATTTTCAGTAGATAATTAACGCTTTTTGCTCTCTGAAGATAATGACATATATATATATATATATATATATATATATATATATATGTATTTGGTGATGGATGAAATTATGGGAGGTATAAGAGTGAGGCTGAAGGTCTGTCTAGATCCACTTGGGCAGTATATTCAGTAGGATCTGTTCATCAGTTCACTTTAGTATTACCATAGAGATGAATGAAGATGAAAGTGCACATGTTTAAGTTTTGGTTCTTTGAGTTGTCTTGACTAGATGGAATTTCCCTCTTTAAAGCTATCTTTTCAACTTAATACCTAGTAGTAGTTTCAGTGAAACTCTTCTATGAGTAAATTCTATGGAATTTAGAAAATACTAAGAGATATAAATAGAAATGAAAGGTGAAAGATAGTGAACCATGTTATTGAAAAACATTCCCTTCTTAGCTATTTGTGTCCTAACATAATCAATAAAGTTTCACACTAATCATAGGATAAACTCTGAATTACACTTAAAAAATCTTTACTTTCTTAGTTTTCTAAAAACCTTTTAAAGTCTCTGTATATTTTTAATTCTCTTACCTTTGACTTGATTCTCTTTGGAAAGTTCTGGCTTCTGCAGTGGTTCAGGCTGATGGCACTGTCTCCAGTGCTCAGGTGTCATTGATGGCCCTGGAGCCAAAAGATAGCATTGGTCTCAATGCCCATGCTTTGATCATGTGCATCATAAAGACTGCTGTCCTTTGGTAAATTCCTCCATATATCTTTTAATGATGATAATCTTTGCCATCAGAATTTAATATGCATAAGCTTATGCCAGAAACAAAACACTCTCTGGCCATTGAGAACCTTAAACAGGATAAATTGGCATAAAATCAGTAATTCCCAACTCTGTAGAATGCCAAGCACAAAAAGAAAAGCCCAGGTGGTTGTTCCTGAGAGAAGGAGCCTGGTCTTCTTGTTTGCCACACTGTGTTATGTAAAACGTTCAGCTTTGACAGAGTTAGAAGACGTGAAGTACAGTGCAAATATGGCCTGTCCGTAGGACAGGCAGGCATAAATAACTGTTGTTTAGGAGAGGATCTAAAGATTGAAATTACAACACAGTGACTGTAAAAAACTTGTTATAAATATGTGCAGAGAACTAAATGAAATGAGATGAAGAATTAAAGATCAATTGTTAAATAGATGAATGATAAAACAGCACGTAAAAGTTTGGGAGGTAAAAAGCAAATGACAAACATAAAAAGTGTATTTATTATATGGGTTCAAAACCAGAATTTCCACTGGCAGAAGAATGAGTGAGTCTTCAAATGTAAAGATACATCCATTAAGATCTGTTGAAGAAAAGTAGAGCCTTAGACAGAAAAAGACAAGATCAAGGATAGCAACGTGTAAGTGTTATGAGCCCCAAATGGAGAAGAGAAAGGAACAGAAAGAAAATTTTAAGAAATCATGGCCAAATTTACATTTGGTAAATAACATTAGTCTGTATATTCAAGGTTCTTGCTAAAATGCAGGTAGGAGAGATCCACACTATACAAATGATGAAAACAGTAAGAAAAAGCAGTTCCTCACATAAAATTGATCTTCAGTAAGATTAAGAACTTCTCAAGTTTCATGGAGGCCAGAAGAGATATGTAGAATGCTATGTTGAAGAAGGCCAACCACAAATATTCTATTAGCAAAGTCATCTTTTAAAAATGAACCCACCATTAAGATATTTTCGGGAGCTGGGAAGATGGCTCAGTGGTAGAGCGCTTGCCTTGCATGCATGAGGCCCTGGGTTCGATTCCCCAGCACCACATAAGAAAAAAAGCCGGAAGTGGTGCTATAGCTCAAGTGGTAGAGCGCTAGCCTTGAGCTGAAGAGCTGAGGGACAGCGCCCAGGCCCAGAGTTCAGGCACCACGACCGGACCAAAAAAAAAAAAAAAAAAAAAGATATTTTCAAGTTAGCAAACCCCGAGAGAACTGGCTGCTGGCAGACCTGCCCTACAAGAAAGGAATGGAGGGCTGGGAAGGTGGCTCAGTGGTAGAGTGCCTCGCATGCATGAGGCTCTGGGTTCGATTCCTCAGCACCACATAATCAGAAAAAGCCGGAAGTGGCACTGTGGCTCAAGTGCTAGAATGCTAGCCTTGAGCAAAAGCAGCTCAGGGACAGTGCCCAGGCCCTTAGTTCAAGCCCTGGGACTGGCCAAAAAAAAGCAAAACAAAAAAGAGGAGGAGGAGGAAGGAGGAAGAAGGAGAAAGAAAAAGAAGAATGGAAGCCACCATCTCTGATCCTAGCTGTGCAGGAGGCCAGTGGGGGACAGTGCCTGAGTTCAGGCCCTAGTATTGGAAAAAAAGAAAGGAAGGAAGGAAGGAGAAGGGCAAGGGGAACACTGAAGAAGTAGTTTACATGTACACCAAAAGCACCAGTGATGCTAATTCCATAATAAAAGACATCATACACATGCTTTTCACTGTGTAGCATTGTTTCCCCCATTTTTCTGATTTAAAGGATAAGTGCACAATGCAATAATTACAAGATGAGGGGCACAGAGTAAGAGAACAAAGGAGGGTAGGACATACACTATTGTGTGTGAGGTGGCATCATTCCAAACTTGATTGTTTCATATATATATATATATATAATATATATATATATGTATATATATATAAAATGGTTCCCAGCCCAAAGAAATAGTAATTGCTTAAGGAAGTGGAATTATTTTCCTGATTTGATCATTTCATACTGTATACATGTGTCACATTATATTCTACCCAATAAACATACATACATGTGTGATGTGTGTGTGTGTGTGTGTGTGTGTGTGTGTGTGTGTGTAACTCTGGTTTTAACTGTAAGCACCCTATTGTGGAGTAAAGTGAGTCTAAGAATTTACTCTTCTTGTCTACACTCTACTTCTTCCTCCCATCCTATTTAGCTCCCGTGAGCAAGGGCATATGGTATTTGTCTTTATGTGTCTGGCATATTTCCTCCATTATATCATCCATCTCATCCTCTTTGCTACAGATGACAGGATTTCATTATTTTTTATGACTGAATAGTATTCCGCTCTTTACATATAGCACACTTTCCCATATCTTTTCATCATTTCCACCTATCATCTTTTCCTTGTTGCTGCAATAAGCACGGAAGTACAGCTGTCTTTTGGAGAAATTGATTTAATATTCTTTAGGTTATACACTGGCTATTAAAAAATAAAACAAAACTGAATAGCTTTACCAAAACAGTATAGGAGGATTTTCAGATATTTCTGTCCCAGGCAAATAACAATAGCGAGATGATAAATAATTTTATTTATGCTAAGTACATAGAAATGTACTTAGATTTCTATGCCAAGTACAAATTTAAGCATTTTATGTTTTCATAACCAATATGTAGGTTCAGTATTTTTAATTTTACTGATTATCCAAATCTATGTATAGCCCTTTAAGCCTTTGCGTACAAAAGAAAAAAATGACATACACATACCAATAACTTTAGGCTCACATATCACTCATATAATTAATTGTAATACTAACAACACCAAATTTGAGGGTATTCTGTATTCCTCTGCATAGGATTTATTAATTTTTAGTTTTAGTTTTTACTGTTGGTCCTGAGGCTTGAACTCAGGGCCTGGGTGCTGTCCTTGAGCTTTTTTTTTTTTCCTCCTCAAGGCTAGTGATCTGTGACCTGAGCCACAGCTCCACTTCCAGTCTTTTCTTTTCTGGTAGCTAATTGGTGATAAGTGTCTCAAGGACTTTACTGTCCAGGCGGGCTTTAAACTACAGTCCTCAGACCTTAGCTAGGATTATAGGCATGAGCCACCAGTGCCCAGCCTGAGCATAGTTTTGTGATCGATTTCTCTATACATTCTCAGGTGTTTGCAATACACCTTTTAAATTGCATATAGGCGAAATTCTGACCCTCTGTGCCTGCTCCTAGCTTTGAAGGCTTCTCTGAATGCTGCTTTTCTCTTTCTTCTGCAGCAATCTTGCTTAGGCATAGAATTTTGTTTGCTTTGGCACTACCCTCTGTTTAAAATTCCTTTAATCTGCTCATTCCATGTTTTTAAAATGCATTTTGATGGTTGATGGTTCTATGAAGCATGTAACATGGATTTATTGCACTACTAAAGCATTCATTTGTGACCCCTCTTCTGTCTTACCTTGTAAAAGTGGATTTTTCAGCAGATTGTTGAATTTTGTCCTTCGTGGAGTTGTTCCTCTCACCTCAGACCTTGCCACACACACACACGCAGTTGGGGAAATAAGAAACAACACATACACTAGATCTAAAGTTTCATTAAAATTGCTATTTCTTGTCTCAGGCATTTTAAGTGGGCCATCTGTCCAAACATCGTTCTCTCTCTCTCTCTCTCTCTCTTTTTTCTGATCATTTCCTCGACTTATTCATGAGCTGTGGGAAGGCTCCTTTGTAGTCTCCGTGGAGCTGGTTCTGTCCCCCCTGAACACATCTATGTGCTTGCATAACATAGCTTTTCACCATGGTGGAAATTCTCTGAACTTGGTTCAGATGAATGGCCCACTTTCTGAGGGCCTTTTTCTTCCTGCAAAGATTTGTATGCAGGAACTGACCTCAGTGGCTATGGAATGCAGCATATTATCGTGGATCATTTTACAGACCACCCACTGTGGAAGTTATGATGAAGCATTTTTTGATGATTCTTTGACCATTAGCATTGTTTTAACTGTGTATTTCGCACTCACATAGGTAGTGGCATAATCAAAAATCAACATTTGAGTATCTTATTAGATGTTTTTAAGATGAGTGCAGGATTTGCTAACTAAAGGTTCTGTCAGACTAGGTCTATGTCTTCATAATAGAATCATACAAATATCTCTGCATTAGAATTCTTGGCAGGCTTTTAAATAGAATAGAATATTCTGGTAAATTAAATGTGTCAGCATTAAAATTGGCCACAATGTTTGACAGCTTTTCACTGTAAAATAGAGAATAAAACTAGGTTTTAGCAAATTCATTCTGGCCAGTGGATGATAATCAAAGTGGACGGGCCTGGGTAAGAGCTAGGATTTTTTTTTGTGTGTGTGAATTTCTCTTTATTGTGTTTTTAAAAGTTTTGCTTGTTTTTTGAAGTCTTACCTTCACATCAGCATTTCAGACTAAGTTGCACAGGTGAACCTTTGGTCCAGTGGCAGTCTTCACTTCAAACGCCCTTTGATAGAGGAAACTGTGTTCTCTATCACTTCTGTGGTGAGCTGAGTGAAGCTCGGGGCCTTTACCTCTTTTATTTTTTATTTTTTAAATTTAAAATTTTATTTTATTTTATTTGAGAACATACTGTACAGAGGGGTTACAATTACATGGGCAGGATAATGCATACATTTCTTACCAAGCATTGCAGCCTCCTCCTTTGTTTACCCTTCACCTCCCTTCCCAGCCACCCCCCTCCCCCCCCACCCAATCATACCCCCCCCCCCCCACCGAAATTGTAAAGCTGGTTTTGACATGACATTTTGTACTTCTCATTGTTGCAACAGGTCCACCTGAATCCTTAAACGACTTGTTTGTCCCCATCTCCTCCACATGTTATACTGACATCAAATATAGTGAAAGCGGGGGTTACACTGTGGGGGAGGGACATACAAAGCAACAAAGAAATAATCTTATAAATGCGTTAGAAACACATGCATGAAAGAAACGAAAACATTAAAATACATATTTAAGGGTTCATTTTCCTGGGAAGGATGGCCAATAGACACATGAAGAAATGTTCAACATCCCTAGCCATAAAAGAAATGCAAATCAAAACAACATTGAGATATCACCTCACTCCAGTTAGAACAGCAAAAATCAAGAACTCTAACAACAACAGATGCTGGAGGGGATGTGGACAGAAAGGAACCTTACTTCATTGTTGGTGGGAATGTAAACTTGTTCAACCACTTTGGAAAGCAGTATGGAGGTTCCTCAAAAGACTTCACATAGATCTCCCCTATGATCCAGCAATCCCACTTTTGGGCATTTACCCAAATGTTTACAAACAAGACCACACTAAAGCTACCAGCACAACTATGTTTATTGCAGCATTATTTACCATAGCTAAGATCTGGAACCAACCCAGATGCCCCTCAGTAGATGAATGGATCAAGAAAATGTGGTATATATACACAATGGAATTCTATGCCTCCATCAGAAAGAATGACATTTCCCCATTTGTTAGGAAATGGAAAGGTTTGGAAAAAATTATATTAAGTGAAGTAAGCCAGGCCCAAAGAAACATAGGTCCCATGGTTTCCCTTATTTGCAATATCTAGTATAGGTATGAGTCAAGCGGAAAAGGTCAGATAATGTGATGTTAGGAAAATGAACTCTTTTATTTTTTTTAACCGAGAGTATTCATAGCAATCTTCCCTTTTCTGTGTGTGTGTGTGTGTGTGTGTGTGTGTGTGTGTGTGTGTGTGTGTGTGTGTGTGTGTGTGTGTGTGCGCATTAACTTGCACGCATGCACACACAAGCGTGCTAGTCCTAGGACTTGAACTCAGTGCCAGGATGATATCATTGAGCTTTGGTTTTCAATGCTAGTGCTCTACCACTTGAGCCACACATAGCTCCACTTCCAGCTTTCTGGTGGTTAATCAGATATAAAGTCTCATGGACTTTCCTGCCTGGGTTGGCTTCAGATCTTAGATCTTCAGATCTTAGTCTCCTGAGTAGCTAGTATTGCAAATATAAACCATTGGTGCTTGGTGGCTTTTCTTTTTAAGTTCTGTCCATCAGAACTGGCATGTGCTGGGCCAGTGTTCTGCCACATGAACACATGTAATTTCTCTTTAAAAAATTAAAATATAACTTTAGATTATTGTAACAATCAGGATTGTGCTTGTTGAATTGAAATGAGTCATTTAAAATATGGAATGTATGGAAATAAAGCATATGTGTTTTTAGATTGAATATATTAGTTCTACTTTGTCTATTTCTGCTTCTGAAAATGTTTATATTTATTCTTTCGCTGAAATATATGTCCAACCTATCCATTTCATTTGAACCAAAACAAAATTATTGTTGAGCTCAGGGCCTGGGCTCTCTCCCTGAGCTTTTGCTCAAGGCTAGTGCTCTAGCACTTGACCACAGCTCTGTGGCTGGCTTTTTGGTGGTGAATTGGTGCTGTCTCTCTCAAATTTCTCTCCCTGGGCTCCTTTGAACACCGATCCTCAGATCCTAGCCTCCTGAGTAGCTAGGATTACAGGCGTGAACCACTGGTGCCTTGCTCCAAACAAAAATTTAAAGCCATGGAAAGGTAGAAGGCAAATTTGATCTGTAGAAGACTGAACTCATGCAGGGATTCCATACTTTTGCCTCTGATTGGAATCTCAAGGTCTAGTTTCACAGTGAAGCCTCTCTTTTACAGTCTTTTAATGTAATACCCTAAAAGTGTCACCTTGAAAGTAAAGTACCAGAGGAAGCCCTAGCTTCCGTCTCCTGCTTAGTTCTGCTTCTTCCCATTTGCCCATGTAGGAATGTTGTTCAGCAGGATGGAAGGTGTTCCCAGGTGCACTGTTGGAAGAGTAAGGGCTGAGATGTCAACATTAGGGCTTTTACTCAGAAGCCTGTTCCATAAGGTTCCCCTGGGGGCAAGCTACAACATATATGAAACAGATGTGGATCAAAATAAAGCAGTGGAAAAATAAATAGTAGCTAGTTCCTGAAGAGTGGCAGCTCGTCTTGCCACCATCTGCAAGATCGCTTTCTGTGGGAAAAATGTGTCCTGCCTTGGAGCAGGATGTCAAGAGCAGCCGCTTCCCAGCTCCTCTGGCAGCAGGAAGATAAAAGGTCTCACTAGTCACTTGAAAGAGTTGCTTACATCAGGCCACTGTGGCTGAAAAATAACCACAGCATTTAGTGCAGGTGAAGGAGAAGACAGTTCCTGTGAGAGGTGACATCCTCCCTGAAGAATCTGAGAAGCAATGGAGAGAGTCCAAAGCTACTGAAAAGGCAGCATTTTCAGTAACGGAGGGAAATAAGTGGATTAAAGTTAGCCTCTCCATTATTTAATGTAATCTTCAATATGTCTTTCTTATTCCAGTTACTATGTGCATAGTTTGATATAGAAGAAAATTGGCTCAGTGGAAAGATCTGGTATGATGGCAGAAGTTGTTTTGAACCAACTTCTGTGGGTTGGCAGAACCTGGGTGTTTTGTCCTCACTGTCTATAAATTTGGTTTAAAAGGGACTGGCCTTGATTTTGTGTGTGTGCTGGTCCCTGGTCTTGAACTCAGGACTTGTTCTAGAGGTGGTTTTTATTATGTATTTATATATTTATGTATTTATGTATGTATGTATGTATGTATGTATGTATTTTTGCTTAAGGCCTGAGATCTACCACTTGAGCCACAGTTACTTCTGGGTTTTTTGTTTGTTTGTTTGTTTTTGTGGGTTTTTTGGTGGTTAATTAAAGATAAAAGTCTCACAGACTTTCTTGCCCAGCTGGTTGCAAACTTTGATCCTCAGATCTTGAGTGGCTAGGATTACTCATATGAGCCACTAGCACCAGGCCAAGGGGCTGGCCTTTTAAGAGAATAATCAGAAATAAAATTGGATCCAAAGTGGGGCTTTTTTTTTTTTTTTAAAGAACTTGAAGGATAGCTAGCTTGTTAAAGATTTAACGTATATTCTGCCAAGTGCTAATATTTAGTGCTTGGTAAATAATAATGGGTATAAATATTGTAAATAACATTTAAATTAGCTTAATTCTGAAATCATTGCATCTGATTTCTTTAAAAATGCTTGGGGCCCACCACGGATGAAAGGACCCAAAATTTGTGTTATCTATACACAATGGAATATTATGCAGCCATTAGAAAGGACAAAATAATGGCATTTGAAGGGAAATGGATGGAACTAGAAGAAATCATGTTGAGTGAGGTAAGCCAAGAGTAAATAGACAAACAGCACATGGTCTCCCTGATAAGTGGATGTTCAAACTAAAACATAAGTTAATAAGACTTGAGAAACAAAGGACCTCCACTCATCTGGTTGAATCACTACTAAATAACCCCATGCTGCTGATCACATATATGGTATTTATGTGCATACCAGAGGGAAACTAGGAGGAGGGCATAGAATTAGAGGGAATCAGGGAAAAACATACAACAGTGGGACCCATCAGCTGCATTGGACATTGATCAAAATGAACTAAGCAACTCAAAGTATCTGTATAGTCAAAGCCCATAGAACTCATAAACTTTATAGACCATGATAGACAATTTGCCCCATGAAGGTTAGAATGTGTTTGTGACTTTAACTAAGCATCACTATCCCACAATACTATAAAATTATGTAATCCCGTAATCACAATAAAGAATTTGCAAAAAAAATGATGGGGCCACATTTGTTTTCTAAAATTTTTGGTTTTGGCTTTGGGGTTTCTTTGTACTCTCTTCTGGCTACTTTGACCCAGTTTTTGTGGAGTTTGTAACACTAACCATACATAGCAAACGACTTAAGTGGTAAGACTAGCATCGTTCAGAGATCTGGAAGCCTTTTTTAGATTTTAGGTGTTTAATAAAACCAGCATTAGAAAGGACACAGACCATGTTTTATTTCTCTTTGGTGCTTTATAACTTAGTGCTAACCACTTAGTATTTGTTGAAGTTGCAACTTGTTTTTATAATCTTTATAATTTTTTTCTAATTGACACCACTAAAGAACATTCTTTATTATTTTACAAGTAGAATAATGTATAGAGGCACATTTTTAAAATGTGATTATAGTCTCTAAAAAGAATAAAATGAAAGCTGGGTGCTGGTGGCTCATGCCTGTAATCATAGCTATATCAGGAAGCTGAGGTTTTAGGATTGTGGTTCAAAGCCAGCTGGGGCAGAAAAGTTCCTGAGACTATTATCTCCATTTAGCCACCAGAAAACCGGACGTGGCACTGTGGCTCAAAGTTGGTAGAGTGCAAGCCTGAACAAAAATTGCTCAGGGATAGCACCTAGACCCTGAGTTCAAGCCCCATGGCTGACAAAAAAAAGAAAAGAAAAAAAAAAAAAGAATGAAATGAAACCAAAGTAATTCCATATACCAAGCCATACTGACTTAGTAATTTATTGTATTTCTTTGAAGTTTAAAGTACATGCACGGTTCTTTATTTTATTGTAAATTTTCTTTTTTTAAGAAATTGCCTTGAATAATAGCAAATATTGAAAAATTTACTGTTGTTTAAGGGAGATTAACTTGTGAAAGATTGTCACAATTAAGCAACTGAAATTCCTCATTGATGGATGAGGGTTCTTAGAGGATATGATGTGCTGTGATTTTCCCACAGTGGCTGCTGTGGTCCTTGGTTGGACCTGTTTGTTAAACCTCTTGGGTTTAAATCTGAAAACTGCTCCCCCTGACACATCCCATCCCCAACAGTAGAATGTTTTAAAATGAAATGTTCTGAAATATACTCTTCAGCAGGTTTATTCTACACACTTAATATGAAAAGAAAATTAGTTTATTGCAACTAGTATAAAATTCTTAACTATTTTAGGGCTGGGAAGGTGGCTCAGTGGTAGAGCACTTGCCTTGCATGCCTGAGGCCCTGGGTTCGATTCCTCAGTGCCACATAAGCAAAAAGAAAAAAAGCCAGAAGTGGCTCTGTGGCTCAAGTGGTAGAGCGCTAGCCTTGAGCTGAAGAGCTGAGGGACAGTGCCCAGGCCCAGAGTTCAGGCCCCATAACCGGATCCCCAAAAAAATAAAAAATAAAAATAAAAATTCTTAACTATTTTACTTTCTTTCTACTTCAGAGTGCCAGTTGTGAAATCAGATATCAATACATGGGAGCTTTGTATAAAACTGCGTGATGAGCAACATGCTGCTCTCGCATCCAACAGCGGGTCAACATTCTGTGTGAGTTTTATTTCTTTTCTTGGTTATGTTGAAGTTATCTTCCAATACTTAACACCATTTCTAACTTATTCAGTGACGGTTTAAATTTAGTTTTCCACTGTATTCTCCTCTTTTTTAAAGAATTTGAATGTAAATGAATTTTTTGTTCTCTTATGCTAATTAGGAAGCACATTCCTACATTTAGCCACATTCTAAATCCACTTCCTGATACTAATTTTTGTTTCACGTTTATTGAAAAGTTTTTTTTTAATTTTCGCCTTTGCTGTGGAGAACATCTTTAGTTATAATTTCAAATGTATAATAGCTGTCACCTGTCGGTGACCATTATCTTCACATTTCATGTTATATACTGTTCTTGAGGTTAAGTTTACATTTTGAAATATTTTGTTTGTTTAAAGAATTTAACACTTGTGCCCTTGGACTAAACTTGTTTAAATTCTAGTCTACAATGAATAATGTTCAGTAAGATTTTGGTGTTTGTATGGTAGTACAAATGATGTTTAAAATCTATGATTGGAAATCACTAGACATATCATAGTGTGTTGTTATTTTACTTTATATGATTTTTGTATGTTAGCCCAACCTCAAGAAAACCGCTAAATAGTTAATAGAATGAGCATGTGTTTACTCAGCCCTTTTCTTTTTCCTGCTTCCACCAAAATATCCTTTTGTGTTACAGATACAAATGACTTTTTATCAGAATATTAAACAGTATTTGAAAGTCAAAATAATATGACTTTACTTTAAAAACTGATGTGGCTTGATGGGTGTGGTGCTTCTTTGTTCTTAGTAAGAAAATATTACCAATTGGAAATTAATGAGGCTCCATTAATTCAGTAGATACTTACTGCTTGCCTATTATGCCAGATAAGGCCTGGGCTGTTGCCCTAGAGAAGCTGATATCCTTGTGTAGTAGTCAGACTTACAAATAAGTAAGATCAGTTTACTAATTGAGTACTGTTCCTTGATTTTCTTGATACTTTGATTCATTTTATATGCCAAAATACCTTGTTTATTGCAAAATGCCTTGTTTATTGAAAGATATTTCAATCAGTTCTCAAGAATGGTAGCTATGATGGAGTTAAATAGTAGGAAACCTTTTTTGATCCTTCACAGTTCTTCTGACTCTGTGATATATTTCACAAGTGGGCAATAACCATCTATCAGGTTAAACAGTAACTGATATAAATTGAGTGGCAAATATTACCATCACAGTGGAGTGTCTTTCTAGGGTAGGTTAACTTTACAAAAATGTAGATTTCAGCAAATTTTCAGTTCCATATAGACTCACCACTGAGGCCTTTCTGAGATCTGTAATCTAAGACAATGATTGTTTTTTTAAAGCAGCACTTTGCCTTAGACAACTGCTCAGATCATTTGGTAGAGCTATAACTTCTTCATACCTATCTTCAATTCCATGGCCTGCCTGCTCAAACCTGTGTCTCCTGAGTTTTTTCCTATAAAATGATCTCCTGCTTCATTGAATTTGAAATTAGTATATTTAAATTTCTCCAGAAAGTATCCACCCTGATACATGGTACCAAATACTACTTCTTGCACGTACTGACTTAGCAGCCCTACCTGTGCAGAGCATACGCTCTAGGTCCTGAAGTCTTTTTTTCCTGGGTATGTTTCCCATCTGGAAGACTGAGCGCTCTGGGATAAGTAAAGGCACTGTAGTATGAAAATATTTATATTGTCACTCTTTGTTTTCATCATCAAGTGAAATCTGTGATTGTTTACTTCATTTTCTAGAATACCCACTAACACATCAAGGAAAAAAATTATCTTAGAATGACAGTCTAGATATGGAGTAATGACTCCAGAGATAATATAAGCACAGTAAAGTTCAAGTAAACCACTTAAAAATATATTAGATGTTTTAAAATATGAGAAAATTTAAATGAGGAAAGTACAGCAAATGTGCAGATCTTCTGAACAATTCTACTGTTGAAAAAATGAAATAATAAATAGCCAGGTGTAATTCTAGCTATTTGGGAAGTTGTGATCAAGTGGATCCTAGTTTAAAGTCAAGTAGAAGTTTTCAAGACCTTTTCCCCAACTCTCTTTGGGCACCATGGCTCATGTCTATCATCGTAAGTCATGTGAGTGCCAGAGATTGGGAGGGTTGCAGTTGTAGGCTAACTTGTGCAGAAAAGTCCACAAGACTCCATCTCTCAGAGGGAAGCTGCACATGGTGGCACACGCCTATCATCTTGGAAATGATAGGGTGCCTAAAATAGGCAAGCATATTCTTAGACAGGGATTGATTCCCTATCTGTAAACAAAACACAGAGCTGGAGGCATGGCTTAGTAGTAGAGTGCCTGTCTAGTAAGCTTAAAACCCTTTGTTCAAACCTCAGTACATCCAATATAAATACATAGACAGATGTCAGTTTTCTCTTTATTTCATCTCATTCTGCTCTTCCTCTTCTCCCACAAGGTGGTAGCTTTCCTACAGGTATGTGCTTCTTGTACCTGTTATGATTTTAACATATGTTTATACCACAGCAGTGGTGAAAAAGAATGATGCACAAATACTTAATACTACTTAATATACTTATACTACATACTATAACATGTACATCTACAGAATACACAAAACAAGAGCAGTTCTGTTTACAATAAAATTGTGAAGAATGTAGAGGAATATGGGGCAGGAGATACACAGGTCAGTGGTAGACCATGCATTTAGCATGCATGAAGCCTTGGGTGTAATGCCCAGGCCATGAGTTCAAGCCTTAGGACCAGCACAAACAGAAAGAAAGAAAGAAAGAAAGAAAGAAAGAAAGAAAGAAAGAAAGAAAGAAAGAAAGAAAGAAAGAAAGAAAGAAAGAAAGAAAGAAAGAAAGAAAGAAAGAAAGGAAGGAAGGAAGGAAGGAAGGAAGGAAGGAAGGAAGGGAGGGAAGGAAGGAAAGCAAGGAAGAAAGAAAAGTAAGGAAGAAAGAAAAGCAAGGAAGGATAAAAGGAAGAAAGAAAGAAAAGAGGAAGGCAGGAAGGAAGGAAAGGAAGGAAAGGAAGAAAGGAAGAGAGAGAAGGGAGAGAATGAAGGAAGGGAGGGAAGGAGGAAGGGAGGGAAGGGAAGAAAGAAAAAAGAAAGGAAGGAAGGAAGGAAGAAAGGGGTGGAGGAGCCAGACATGATGGTGCTCACCTGTAACGCCAGCACTTGGCAGCTGAGGTAGGAGAATGATGAGTTACACAGCAACGTGGAACTCCGTAGAGAGATATTGCTTCAAAAAACAAACAAGTGGGAACAGGACTTGACATTTTCCCAAAAAGATATTTTAAGTGTCCAGTAAGCATGGGAAAAGATGCTCAGTATCATTAGTAATTAGGGAAATACTCATCAAGCAATTAGCACAATGAGATACCACTTTCTACTCTCTGGAATGAGAAATGTCAGAATAGTCCAGATGTATAAGAAAATTAGCATAGAAATGTGATCTCTCCAAGGATGGAAAATGAGAGTTATTTTTACATGCATTTAAACTATTTTTTGGCCTGATGTTTCATAATACTTACTAATAAATTAGAAAACAGTTATATATAGTACTATATTGAGAATTAAAGTACCCAATAACCCTACCTCCTTTTTTTTTTTTTTTTTGCCAGTCCTTGGGCTCAAGCCCAGGAGTGCTCCAACCACCTCAGAGCTGTCCTTGAGATTTTCTGCTCAAGGTTAGCACTCTACCAGTTAGCTACATCTCTACTTATAAGCTTTTTTGGAAGTTCATTGGAGATAAGAAACAGTCTCATAAACCTTCTTGCCTGGGCTGGCTTCAAAACAGGATACTCAGATCTCAGCTTTCTGAATAGATAGGATTACAGATATGAACCACAGGCACCACCCACATTTTTGTTTCTAATAGTTATTTTAGCCTATTTTGATGGAGCAGCTGACTACTTTGGTTTTCATTTACTGAACTTTTATCTTGTCTTAGGACTGGTTAAGCACTTCACATGCATGAATTCATGTAGTCCTGATAAATAGACATGATTAGTAGATTTTTCCCGCTACAGATGAATTTACATGAGTTTGGAAATTGAGGTTCAGACATAGGGTTGTACAATTCTAGAAATTTAACTGTGCTGGACTGTGGCTAAGTCACTGTTAATATAAAGAATAATGTACAGAATATTTTTCTTACATTCATGATACTGGGTATGAGCAGCTGTTACAAAATATTTTTAAGACCTTGGACCTGAGATGTAGCTCAGTAGTAGAGCACTTGCCTTACCATGCATGAAACCCTGGATTTGACCTCTAGTACCATACTCCCTGCCCACATTTTTAAAAAACCTATTATTGTAGATGTACTATTCAAATTAGTGATAAAATTCAAAAATGACTTTTTAGCCATGATTTCACAGTTTTATCAAAGTAATTATATCTTTTTTGTTCCTCATAAGGTTTGAGATAGATAGAGATAGATAGATAGACAGACAGATAGATAGATAGATAGATAGATAGATAGATAGATAGATAGATAGATAGATAGGATTTTGTGTCTAAAAGAATTTGTACTTTCATTTTGTTTTCTAATAATGCTTGTTTTGGTTGATGTGAAATTCTCCCATCTTTGATGCCTGGGGTGGAGGGAGGGAAATGTTGTGCTTGTGTGGTATTCACATCATTGAAATTACCACCCTATATTTTTCTTTGCAAAGAAATGGTACAGTGATGAACATAGAATAAAAATAATAATTACATATGGATGCATAATAAGAAATAATTGTATACATGTCATTTGAAGTTTCCTTTCTCTGATATAACTAACCCTTTCCTAACCATGTATTTTGTTGTAGATTTCTTAACTCATAAAACATTTTACCATAGTTTCTTTTGATGTTTAAAGAGTATTTGGGGGCTGGGAATGTGGCTTGGTGGTAGAGTGCTTACCTAGCATGCATGAAGCCCTGTGTTCAATTCCTCAGTACCACATACAGAAAAGGCTAGAACTGGCGCTGTGGCTCAAATGGTAGAGTTCTATCTTTGAGCAAAAGAAGCTCAGGGACAGTGCCCAAGCCCTGAGTTCAAGCCACAGGACTGGCCAAAAAAAAAAAAGTATTTTGGTTATTTGGTTTTAAGTGTAGCTGTTTAAGTATTTGTGTACCAAGTTTATTTTAAAAAAATAACTGAATAAACTTAGAATATACAGTAAATAATCTTATATGCAAATCTTCAGTTTTTTGTGTTCTATAATATAATTTTAAACATATATTGAACAAGAGTATATATGTGCATTTAAGCCACAGTTGGTGTTCCTTTTATATTATTACAACATGAATAAAAATGGTAAAATCATGCCTTATTATACTTATACGTATATAAGACACATAGTATTAGAAAAAAACAACTAATAATGACTACCTTTTTGTCTGTAATGTCAGTTTTTAGACTAGGCTCTTGTCTTTAAAGATGAAAAGGACATCAGCAAATGAAGTCAGTTAACTATTTCATATATACCTATGTCTAAACTTTTATTTTAAAAGATGATCTTTTACATAGCTGACATGTACAGGAGGCAGATAACAAAGAATATTTTTGAAGGAACTTTTTAAAATGAATATTACAGTATCATTAGGAATTTTATAATTAAGAAATACTATGATCCTATTTAGAAATTGATCTTCAGTACATGATAGATATAAAAAGTTGAGGTAAATGTTTTGACGTTATGTGACTTTCAATTTTTTTTCTTTTGACAGCAATTAAATATACATATACATATATATATATTCATGCAAAGGATTTCTTTTGTCAGGTAATTTTTTACTTAGGCATCCATAAACTTTAAAAGGTTTTCTAAAAAGGAGAGAGGAAAAATTGTATTTGAGAGATAATATTTTTTCAGTGGAATTATACAAAGAAAAAATGTACATAATCACATGAACATTTATTTTAGCTGGGAGATAGTGGCTAGTGGCTCATGCCTGTAATCCTAGCTACTCAAGATGTTGATATCTGAGAATCACAGTTCAAAGCCACCCAAGTCAGGAAAGGCCATGAGACTGTTATTCCCAATTAACCACCAAAAAGCCATCAGTAGAGTTTTGGCTCAAGTGGTAGAGCACCAGCCTTTTGCTAAGCAAGAACACCTAAGCCCTGAAATTCAGGCCTTAGTACTAGTACTAGCACACATGTGTGTGCGTAGTACACACACAAACACACACACAAAGAATACTTATATCCTTGATAAAAATTTCCATTTGAGGGGGAAAAAAATGACTGAATGAGGAAGTTGAGCAGAAACTGGATAGAATAATTCTTCCAAAGCCTTCTGCTTTTCCTTCTTGAGGTGCATAAACGACTCAGAGCAATGACTATGAAGAGTGAAGAGGTGTGTATGTTTTTCTAAGTGAAATATTGTGAGCTTAGTCCAAGGTTTTGCTTAGGATCCCAGAATTCATAATAATATCCTGGCATTCAAACATCACTGGGGGTGTTTTAGAGAACCAGTGATTCATCCTAAAAGTCCAAAAGTAACTTCCCCACCTGGAGCTGAAGAATGGCCCTTCAGAGCAAATGCATGCAAATCAGCTTGGTATGTGATGGAAGGGGGTCCAATAAACAAGGCTGTAGAAAAATCAAGCCTGAAGAGTAACCTTGCACAGCTTGATCTGTTGACTTTTAAATTCAGTCTTTTCAGTGGGAGTCAGACTCACTTTTGAACCATAGGACAAAATTTTCATAAAAATGTGAGGCTCCTGCCCACGTAATCTGGAAAATTGCCCGTCTAATTGGGTGCACAGCTGCACCTGTACCCTCTCAAATGGCTCAGGCATGTTGTGCTCAAGAGCCATATAGCTTGTTATGATGCTAAGTGAAGAACAAAAGTAAGTTGTAAAATTGAGTTACTTGGGAAATGAAATACATGAAATGATGAGATTGGTTGTTATGGTATTAGAGTTGGCAAATACTATAATTAAATCTTCAAGTTTTTTTTTTTTTTAGCATGTTCTCTGATTTCTGACACAAGAATTTTAAGATAAAATGTTTAGTGTTGACACCAGATATTCAACTTTAGTTCAGTCCAATTTTATAATTCTTGGTGAAATAGATGTTGTAGTACAGGACAGTATTATTGGTACTGGTCAAATTTCCACAGCAAAATGTTACTTTCAATTATTTTTTAAAATTAATTTTATTATGATAGTGATCCTTCCAACTTAATGAGCAGTGAAGCCATCTGCTAAAATATTTGATGAGTGACTCAGCCATTTAGTGATTGTTTTTATACACACACACATATAGTCACTGTGCATTTATTTATTGTAATATAATTTAATGGCTGTTCATTGAGTATGTCCTATGACACAGTTTCTAGAGAAACAATGGTAATCAAGAAAGAGAATAGAGGCCAGGCCTGGTGGCTCATGTCTGTAATCTGGGTTGGAAATTGAGAATCATGGGCAAAAAATAAGCAATCCCCCTTCCCTCCTAGTCTCAAAAAAAAAAAAAAAAAAGCCAAGTAATCTTACCTATGCAGGAGGAATAATAGTAGGAACTTGGTGCTATGCACTCAGCTTTGGGGGAAAAAATGTGAGATCCTGTCTGAAAAATTAAGGAAAACAAAAGGCTGAGGCTATGGCTGAAGAAGTAGAATGCCAGTCTACCAAGTGTGAGACCCTGAGTTCAAACTGCAGTACTGCCAGAGCAAGGTGAAGGATATATCTTACTTTTCATAGCTTGTCATTTGTTGAGAAAAACAAGCAAATGCCTGTGTCTGTAAAGTAGGAGAAGCACATGGTAATAAGGAGAGCAGATGATATGGAGAACAAATGCGGGAGCCCCAATCATGGGCTTGGAGATGGTTGATGGAAGCTTTAGGAAGGACACTGGGTGAGGGTGAGGACAAAGAGTCAGAGTTTTGAAAACATGAATAGAAAGTACAAGGAGACATCTGATTCATTGGAAAGTGGAAGAAGTCATGTGCAGATGGGGACTGGAGGCAGGCTGGCATTCAGGGAGAAGGGTAACAAGAAGCGGGGGGTGGGGGGGGGGTGGGGGGGGAGATAACGGAGGAATGGCTGAAGAGAGCTGTGGAAGCTTGTCAGCCATGTGAGTGGGCGTGGCTGGAGTGGATCTGGAGGGCAGAGCCACAGGCTTTCCTGCGAGCCGTGTGCCAGGGTATGTTTGAGAAGACTGCTATGACTATGTCTACTTCCCGAGGGGAAGTCACAAAAGGCAAGAGGCAAGTGAGCAGACTGAGACTGAGACTGAGCCTTGACTACTAGTGCTTTGACAGTGGATGAAGCCAGGTCAGGGTGAGAGAAGTTAAAATGGGAATCAGCTCCAGAGATGTAGCTAGATGATAAAACTACTGTTATTTGAGCTGTAATAATACTAACTAAATAATATGTGTTTAGCACTATGACACATACAATATGTCATTTAATATTAATAGTCACCTTAAGTATCTATATTCACATATTTTATATCTATATCTGTCCTTTAATCTTTATACCAGTAATACTTTAGGTCTAGAAAGCCTAAGTGCTATTATTATTTTAATTTTAAATGTGAGAAAATGGAAGTATAGAAAGGTTAATTCATTTTCCCAAAGCCACACAGCTAGTCACTGTGTGGCTATTGAGACCCAGAATTCTATCTGTGGCTTCTGAGTTCCCATCTCCAAAATGCTACAAAATCTCAGAATGTAAAGGGAGAGACTGTTTTAACCAGATGAAGTCAGTAAATATTGAGAGGTCACATGAAATAAAAACTAAGATGTATCCATTTGTTGGCTTTAGCAAGACCAATTGAGAGTAGTCTCACTGTATACTAGGGATAGAAAACAGTTGTAGTGCTAGAGATAGGTGAGTCGGCCTGAGTGACTCCTCTAAGAAAGACAAGAGGGCAAGGAGGCGAGCACTGTGGTTTGACAGGGCCATAGTGTTGTGGAGGGATGTATTCTGAGTTTGGAGTACATGGGAGGTTTTACTGGGGATTGAATCCAGGGCCTTTCATACACAAGTTCTACCATGCAGCTGTATATGTCAGCATTCTTAAGTGCTTATAATACTGCCAGAAGGAAGTGTTTGAAGATCAAGGTCTGAGCCAAAGAGAGAGGTAGCCCCGTTCTTATCTGAGGGAGAGGAAAAGGAGCTAGAGATGAGAGAATGGTGGCCATTTATTTTCTTCTAGCCATCTCTTTAAGAGCAATTTTTAGTACTGATCAACAGTTTTCAGAATTCCAAGTTGTTTTCAAATTGACAACTTAGTATAAAAGTCATGTGTTTTGAGCCAAATACCATGAGTCAGTAAATTTGTCATACATATATATTGGTTGTAGGGCTTGAACTCAGGCCCAAATGTTGTACCTGAGCTTTGCTTTTTCTCTCGAGGCTAGCGCTGTACCACTTTGAATAACAGCATCACTTACTTCCATTTTTCTGGTGGTTAATTGATAAGAGTCTTACAGACTTTCCTGCCTGGGCTGGCTTTGAACTGTGATCCTCAAATCTCAGCCTCCTGAGTAGCTATGATTACAGGTATGAGCTACCAGTGTCCAGCTTTGTCATACTTTTAATAAGTTGATTTGATATCTAATCAGAATCTCTGTGTGGGTAGTATGTATGCACGTGTACACATGCATGCATGTGTGTGCGCACTGTGAATCAGAACCTTGCCTAAGTTAGGTATATTCCTTGCTATGAATGTTTTGAAACTCTTTACAATGAAATGTGTATTTTACATTTCAGTAAATTTTAATAAGGGTAAATTTAGTTCAATTTCATTTGTCGACTTTTCTGATACATGTTATATTTAACATGTTGAAATACATTTTTACAGAATATTGCTTAATTACTTTTTTTTTTTTCCAGTCCTGAGGCTTGAACTCTGGGCTGGGGCCCTGTCCTGAGCTTCTTTGCTCAAGGGTAGCACTCTACCACTTGAGTCTCAGCACCATTTCCGGCTTTTTCTGTGTAGGTGGATGCTAGGCAAGCACGCCGCTACTAAGCCACATTCCCTGGCTTTTTAATAACTTTTGAGGACAAATAAAACTGAAATGCTAAGATTACTAATATGTGTACTCACAAAAATCATTTTATCATACATAAATGGATTAATTTATCTTTGTGTTATCTCAAAATTACTTATATTCTTGAGAAAAGATAAAATAAAGTAAGTTAAAGCATTTGCAGAGTTTTTTTTAAAGCACCAAGAATAAAAATTTAACCTACCTTCCACTGAGAATTTGATTTCAGTCTTTCATAAGTCAAATCTGGAGACCATTATTTTTAAGCTAATTACTTTCATTTTTGTGGTTAACAGAAGATAGTAAAGCAAGCTCAAGTTAAGTTACTTATATTTGTATTTAGAAATCAACATCTTGAACAACAGCAAGAAATTCGTCAGCAGTGGAAACTGCAAAGCATAGGTATAATGGCTTTGTGGTGGACAAAACTATGTCAATGTGGCATATTTTGCAGCAGAGGGCAGCTGGCCCATCTGTATGGATCTGTCTTAAGTTGTTCTATAGCCTTTTGTAGGAGAGTAAAAGATCTATCCCTTCTGCCCTTCTTCACTCTCACTTCTTCTATCCCTTCTGCCCTTCTTCACTTTTACACCTGTAAAAAAGAGATTGTCAAGTAAGAAGCATACGCATTTAATGCAGTTTTTACCTTTCTAAGAAGAAGTGTTAAACCTGGGTGTGTTGATGAGGCGTGGAGAGTCCTGGGAGATGTTCTAGGGCAGATAAGGGTGAGTTAAGGGTGGGGAACTGGCATGGTTAGTGAGGCTTGTTCATTTTTTCTCACCATCCTTCCCTCTTTAGCAACAAGGGGGCTCCTTTTCTATGGAGCATCTATGAGGCCACCTCTCATATGAAGTGTGGTGACCTTCAGGGAGGGTTGGAGAGCCCTGTAGGCAGCTGCCATTTCTTGACTTAGCATAATCCTTATGCCAAAGGCATATTTTGGGGGTAATTGGCCTGGAACTCCCTCTTTCCTCACTGTAGAGTGATTTCCACAACTTCTAATAGCTTTTACATCTGCTTCTATTTACACACGTTGTATGCTTCACTAATTTGCCTACTGATGATTAATAAAATCAATACCAAATGCATTTTAAAACTGTAACCCATGTATTAGTCCTTGCAATTTTGGATTTAGTAAGGCATTTAAGAATTTGACTTTTATTCAGCTATTCTAATTTTTGTGCCTTATTTTAGCTTATTGATTCGCAGTGCTAGAGATGAAACCCAGAAGCTCAAATACTACACAGCACTCTCCACTAAGTTATATCCTTAGTCTTTATGCTTTATTTAAAGTATGTCAAGTTGTAATCTATACTCATGACTTGAGTATATACTTTTTCAAAAAGTGTCATTTTTAAGTTACTGAGATTGGCCCTGTTTATGGATGATTTGTTGCTGAATGTGAATTTATAAGTGTATAATACCAGGCAGCGCTTTGAAATAGATAATATCAGTATATAAAAATCTACTCTTCTTTTTACTATAATTTTTCTCTGTCAGTAATGTAGCACTGTGTGTTGTTCCTAGGAACTTACTCTCTGCTGTAAAGTTTCCTCTGGCCTGAAGTCTGAGTTGGAGCACATTTTCTGAAATGTCATAGGATGCTTTAAATTTTCTTGGAGCAGAGGAAGGGGGAAAAGAGGGTAGCTCACTTGTCTCCATTATTTGAGTCACTGAGTTGAATTCAAACAAATGTATTTAGTGTTTCCATGAATTCACATTTGAAGGGAAAAAAAAAACCTTAGAATTTTAAAGATTGTAGGAATTTGGCTTCTTTCTGCCAGCTCCTAACTCAATAGAGAAGAACATACAGGGCTAGAGGACTGGGTCTTACCGTGATTATTTGGTGAGGAGAGAAGCCAGAGTCTCCTGATGGCTAGGCCTTTCTTCTTCTTCCTCTTCCTCCTCTTCTTCTTCCTCTTCCTTCTGCTCCTTTCCTCCTCCTCCCTTCCTCCTCCTCCTCCTCCTCCTCCTCCTCCTCCTCCTCCTCCTCCTCCTCCTCCTCTTCCTCCTTCTTCCTTTTTCTTTCTTCCTTCTTCCTTCTTCCTTCCTCCTTCTTCTTCTTTTGCCAGTCCTGGGGCTTGGACTCAGGGCCTGGGCACTTTCCCTGAGCTTCTTTTTGCTCAAGGCTAGCACTCTACCACTTGAACCACAGTGCCACTTTGGCTTTTTCTGCTTATGTGGTACTGAGGAATGGAACCCAGGGCTTCACGCATGCTAGGCAAGCACTCTACCACTAAGCTCAGCCAGTCTTTTATTGAGGAAATGTTCTTGTTTGTTGTTTTTTCTTTTTCTTTTATTGTGAAAATACTGTACAGAGGGGTTACAATTACATGGGCAAGATAATGAGTACATTTCTTATCAAGCATTGTAGCTTCCTCCTTTGTTTCCCCTTCCCATCCCTTCCCATCCCTTCCCATCCCCCCCCAATCCCCCACCCCCCACCAAAGTTGTAAAGTTCATTTTTCAACATAATGACTTGTACATCTCATTGTTGCAATGGGTCCACCTGTATCCCTATTTAAACCATTTGCTTTTTCCCCTCCCCTCTACAAATTATACCAACATCAAATACAGTGAAAGCAGGGGTTATACTGTGGGGGAGGGACATACAAAGCAACAAAAAAATCTTATAAATATGTTAGAAACAATCGTATGAAAGAAGAAAACATTTGAATACATATCTTGGGGTTCATTTCCCTAACAGCAACTTATCTGACCTTTTCTGCTTGACTCAGACATACACTAGTTATTGCAAATAAGGGACACCATGGGACCTATTTTTCTTTGGGCCTGGATTACTTCACTTAATATCTTGTTGTTTTTGTTGTTGTTTTGCAGTGCTTGGGTTTGAATCCAGGTCCTGGCATATACTGGGCAATTGTTTACCACGCAGACTGAAAACTGAATTTTAGAAGCTATGTCAGGGTCAGTTTTTAATCTCTTGTTTTTAGGAGGGTAGTTGAAATCTAGCGTTTCTCCTATTAAGAAGCTTCTCACATCTAATAATTGTGTTCCTTAAGAAAAAAATGTGACTTCTTGATATGATTATACTGTGACAAATGATATAGAAAGTTACACAGCCTTGAAAGAATTGACATTAAGACAACTTTATTCTCTTGGACAGTATTCCAAATTCTGGATGCATTTTGTTTTACCACATGATAGCCCAAGTAATAGATGTGAAATGAAATATTTTTGTTAAACCAGTGTTTTAAAGTCCAGTAGCCCAAGTAGTAGATGTGAAATGAAATATTTTTGTTAAACCAGTGTTTTAAAGTCCTCAGTTTCTTCTACTGGCTTTTATTAGCCACTAAAGTCTTAACGGTAAAATCCTGGTTTTATGTATCAGAAGAAAATGGTGGCTCTAACTATAGCTAATTTTTAAATTAAATTTTAACCACATATACCTAACAAATGTATGAAGCATAAATATTGATACATCTTCTTTCTTTTTGGGGGATGTGGGGGAGAGGTGGTGGTCATTGAGATCATCCCTGAAAGTTGAACTGCAGACCAGAAAGAAATTTAAATTAGTGATAAGTAGATTCGTTCTATCTTAACGCTGATTTTCCAGTAATGAAATAGTGTAAACTCTTGACATTACTTTTATAGAGCTTTGTAGTTCATAAAAATAACATGGCTGTAGAGCCTCCATGTGCGTCAGCTGCAACGGAATGTTTTGATGTCTTCGCAAAAGGCGGACGAGTGCTTTCCTTTGAAATGTGTGAGGCAGTTTGAGATGCAGCTTCTCAGATGGATTTAATTAGTCCTTCATAGGACTGGATGTCCGTTTGTTGCAGCTGAATTCTCATTTCATTCACCCATAACTAGAAACACCTCTCTTCAAACGGGTTTCTTCAAAGAAAGAGGGGTTTAGGGTTCTATGTTTTACTGCTTTTTGATGTTGGTTTCCCTTTAACTGAGAAGACCTTATGTTTATACAACTGTTATTATTAAGCAAACATAGCTCGCCTCACCCAGGTTCCTTTTGTACCCAGACTGGTTATTGGTGGCATTCAGAGATCTGTAGAATAGATCTTTCCTGTGAGGCAATTATAACAGCTGTGTATTTTCATATTTTTTTGAGAAGCACGAACACAAAATATGGACATGAATTTGTGGAATAATTCTTTACATCCCAAATTTGAATGTTCATATATGGTAAAAACCAGTAAGTGAAAATATAACCCAGTGGTGGTTTGTTTCAGAAGTGAATCAACAAGAATGGTTGACTGTCAGTAATTGTGGTTAGAGTTACATGCTTTTCAGTAAATATGTTGAAAGAATGAAAATATATCCTTTATAGGAAAAGTATGCTTTCAAAAATACACCCTACTATTGATACTTTTTAAATTTTCCCCAAGCCTTCACAGTTCATTAGAACAGCTACTTGAATTTACACTGCCAGTGGTCTTTCTTCTCTTTTCTAGTGAATGTGTCTATGGCTTGGCATGCTCCGTCATCAAGGCAGCTTTTATCTTCTGTGCCCACAATTCTAATTACATTTCAGGGGGCTGTGATCTCTCCCAGAATCCTGTTCATTCATTGTGTTCAGGGTGGATTGCTTCGGGGGTTTTGGGAGCCGTTCACACATGGACACAAGTTTGCATCTCTTAAGTTTCTTTGCTCCAACATCCAATTTTTATAAGAATCCTAAAAGTGACTCTTAAACTTCTTATTACTCTTTGCCTTTGAGGAAAGACAAAGTTAATTTAGATTGTTGAAGCTTAAAATTGTTCCAAAGACAGAGCTCACATAGAAAAAGAGGTAGTATTAGATCCCACAAATTCTTCTGGTGTCTTGTTTTGATATGTCATCAGACTTGTATTTCTATTTGTGTCTGAGCTATAACCATACATTCTCATCTTACCACAAATTCTTATAAAACGGTGGCAGTTTCTAAAACACAAAGGTCAAAAATGCACCACCATTGGAGATACTCAAAATTACACACAAAAGATTAAAAGGTAAGACAAAATATTTTGAGTAGTGAAAGCAGTCAGAAAGAGATTTTATGAAAAGTGCCAATATATATTTGGCTAGTGATCTCTTCTTGATTATGTGTTTTTTGATATGTGAATATTTTACAAAACTCCTGGTGTTGTGATAATGATAGATGTGGTACAGAAATATTTTATCACACTAATTTAAATTTAGTAATTTTTAAAATGGTAGGTATGATTTAAAGTACTTTTAATGGTTCTGCCTTGGTACAGTGTCACATGATTTCCTAATGTTTTTATTTATTGAAAATGCTGTAAAAATCATAGTAGAAATAGAACATGTTAAAGGTCAGAACATTTGCAAGTAGTCATTTTTATCAATTTGCAAGATAGCTTGTTATGGAAACCTATTTCTAGTAGTTGGAGCTAATAAGTAGCATATTTCAGTGGTCACATTTTCTATTATGCAAACAGGACAGTCTTATAAACAAGAAATATCAATCACATCAGATATAGGGACATAGACAACCATGTTCTTCCTCCATTATTTCACTTTGTAAAAACTTACCTACCTACCTTCAGCACTGACAGAATTTAATTTGAGGCTAGGTAAGGGGTGGTAGAGGAACAATAACTGTGTTTTGAAAAAAGCAGTCTTTGAAGACCAAGAAACTTCCTCTGCTCTTATCAGTTATGCAACCTTTGAAGAACATTCCTTAACCCCTGAGAGCCACTGCCAAGCCAGTGCCTGAGGAAGTGCTGGAACAGGAGAAGATAAGGACTTGAATTTCAATGCCAATCTTGGAATTGCTGGCTCTGAAACCCAAGCTAGGGTTAGTTATCTCTCCTGAGCCTTAGTTTCTCTTGTCTATAAAATAGTGATAATATTCCTTATAAAGGTCAAATGCGATCCTATGTATAAACTAGTACAGTAATCCGAATGTGGGATTTAAACTATGTCTCTTATGTTTATAACACTGTACATACATATGTACATGCATACATACAAACCCATATATAACTTTATTTCTAAAAGAATCTAACATTGCCTTTATTTATCAACATTATTTCCATTGTATGAAAACATTTGTGTAAAGTTTTAAAAATAAGAAAATTTTAGGAATATACAAGTATCAACAGGACATGTGAGTACCAGTTACTTTCCTGAGATCCTGTTCTTCATGATCTCATTTTCTTTATGATACACTTTTTTGAGAATATAATGAACTATATGGAATGTAACTATAGAAATAGTCTTGACTAGATGGCTGATTTGGCAAAACTTTCCTGAGTAAAGCTGATGTCTCCCCTTCCTTCCCGTCTCGAGTTGTCATCACAGATGTCTCCCCTTCCTTCCTGTCCCTAGTCGTTGTCCCCCCCCCCCACCCCCTCCCCCGCCCTGTCCCTTTGGTGGTGACCCATAAGACCCTGCAGTTTTTCCTTTGCCCACTGTAGGGCGCACCTACACTGTTTAGGTGCAGGGGTGGGCTGGATCCTGTTCTTGGGAGATTGTCTCTTCATCATTTAGAGCCTTTTCCTTATTTATGGTGCTGTTATGAACTCTAGACATCATGACTTACCACAGCAATTACAGAATCATCATTCTTTACAACATAATATTGGTCTTTGCTGTTGTGCTTTTACCTGTAAATATCCTTACCAATGGCTGGGTTGAGATCAACTTGAATTTAGATGTGCTCCTTTGCTTGCTGTGGAAATCTTGAGCAGTTAACTTCTCTAGCCTCAGGCTTGGCATCTGCAAACTATAGCTGATGATACCACTGTAGGATTGTTCTGAAGATTCAGTAAATGTAATACATACTAAAATAACTGATTAGTATTAAGACCCAAACATGTTCTATTCTCTCTCTCTCTCTCTCTCTCTCTCTCTCTCTCTCTCTCTCTCTCTCTCTCTCTCTCTCTCCCTTTCTCTCTCTCTCTCTTTCTCTTCTCTCTCTCTCTCGGTTTAACTTCATTTTCTATTTTTTTATTTTTTATTTTTATTTTTGGATCTGGTCGTGGGGCCTGAACTCTGGGCCTGGGCACTGTCCCTTGGCTCTTCAGCTCTTCACTGTCCCTTGAGCCACAGTGCCACTTCCGGGTTTTTTCTTTTTGCTTATGTGGTGCTGAGGAATCGAACCCAGGGCCTCATGCATGCAAGGCAAGCGCTCTACCACTGAGCCACCTTCCCAGCCCTAACTTTATTTTCTAAACAAGTGACAAAATCTTAACAGCTGGAATTAAAACCAAAAGACATTCATAATCTGGATATCACCAATGTGGCAAGTTCTGTTTTGATTCAGTGGTGTTCCCCCTATTTTTTTTTAAAGGGGAAACTTTTATTTCTAAAGGGGGTTATGGTATTTTCTAACTTATTTAAAGCTTAACAAAAATGAACCTTGCCTGAAATTTCAGAGCTTACTATAAATGACTGTCATGTCACTGTGCTTCTGTGTTTGCTCTTAGTCATATTTATCAAGGCAGTATGGTGTTAAATTGGTACTGTTTTGCTTTGTCATTTTTTTAAAGATAAAATCTGTCAACTACATTTAGATATGAGATTATATAGGTATTATAGGGAATAAGATTAAAGAAAACAAGGAGAGATTATATGTGTAGCACAGTCCTTTGTTGTAAATATCTGGACAACCTAGTTGGGTAACTGAAAAATTAATGTAGTTTGACAAAAAGTACTTATAGCTTTGAAAGCTAGTGACAGTTACTTAAGAGCTGGCTGCATGTAAAGCTCTTTAATCCTTGAAGCTGAGCATGTTTAATTGAAAAGATGGTCTTAATGCTTTCATGATCAAATTTAAAACATGTTTAGAAGAATTTAAAGTTTTGTTTATAGGCGACTACTAAAAACACCAAGAAAGTGTGAGTGTTGCTAGTAGTGGGTGGTAGTGGTGTGGCTTCTATTAGTTTATCAAAGATTGAAGGTCTATTCTGTTCTAGTCCACATAATTGGTTTAGATTTATAAATTGACATTTGACTAGAAGTTTACTCTAACTCTGGTCTTTTAGTTTAATCTACTCCACAGTATTTTATATATTCATATAAGTATACCATACTTTATCACACATTGAGTACTTCAGGAAAGAGGTGTTTCATTCTTGCTTGAGTGCAGCATTCCAGCTTGTAATTAAGCTGCACTACAAGAAATGTACTAACTTGCAAGGAGGATATTCTTGCTGGCATTCTGTATATATCATTTGCTTATTCAAGCATGTAAAACTTCAACAAGAGGAGGTAATTTTGCTTAGATTTCTTGATTTGAATTGTTCTACTATTTGGCACTGGGTGGAAAAAGGAAAAAAATCATATTGAAAGCATTGTTCTGTTAATGAAGTTGCTTGTCCTTTTTTGTGCCAAATTTGGCAGGTAAAATTACCATTTATTCCACTTGCTAGAGCTGGAGAATAGATTGTTGAGGAAAAGTAGCAATTTAAGTAATGACACTAGATAGTAGATAGAATGTGCTACATTATATACATCTCCCATACTTTTAGATATTGACATGCAATTTTTATTTCTCTTTAGTAATGCACTTTGTTTTTAACCACTATATTACTTCTTTCTGGTAGCTTTCATCAGCTACATTCAATCTGTTTCAATTGTGAAAGTGAAATTAATTATAATAAAGCAAAGTAAAGCATTTTGATCCAAGGATAAATTAAAGATTTATTGCATGCATTCTCTCAAAAGTATTGTGTGATTTTAAATTGTGAGCAACTATTTAAAAGTGAAAGTGAAATAGAGACTAACATGAGGATACAGAATATCAAATATTAAATATGCTTTTCCTGTTCTCATGTGCTTCAGGTTTTAGTTTGTAAATTAAAACATATCTTAAGCCTAAGTCTTGTTCTTTTAGAATGGGAAAACATCCCAAAAGTATGAATAAGTGTTTCTTGGAGGTGAGTTATATGTTTAAAGGAAATACATAAATTTAACATTTGCCAATTTTGAAATATCTCATTTCAACTTACAAATACATGTATTTGTAGCATATTTATTATATAAATACATGTATTTCTTTAAAAGAAACATGTAATAGTCTCAGTTTCTCATATGTTAGATTTTCCTCAGTTATAGTTTACAATATAATGGCTAAACTTCTCCTCTTTACCACAAAAGTAGAACTAGAACCTAATTTGGAAAAGTTTGTCTTATAAAACCCAATTGGTGCATTTGTAGATTTGCAATTGTTAACACAGAACCAACCAGTTAGTGTCGAGTATTACTGGAACTCGGAACCATCAGTCACTCCTTTCTGCAGGGTAAACCAACTGGTAAGCAGGTGCAGATGTTATGAAATCTAACATTGCAATTGACACTAATTGGCATAGTTGTTGGCAGTCTTATCAGAAAGCAAAGGGCTGAATGGTTGAATGGGTTTAGAGAACTTGAATGATAATAAGCATTTTTATATGCATCTTGAATTACTTTTGTGACCCAGACTAACAGGAACACTTTATTCTGACCTCATCCTTCAATAAATAGAAATTGGAGAAGTCATAATATGCAGTGTATGTGATGACTGATTGTTTTTCTGGTAACCTTTTACGCCTCTCTGCTCTATTGCCTTCTTGTCCACCTCCCCCTCCCTCTCCACTCTCGGTGCGGCCCCTCCCACTTCTGCTTCAGTCATTGACAGAGTCCGTGTGGTGAATTAAATGGAAATGACTGCTATTACTGGATATTAATTTATTTGGTTAATTTGATGCATGTCATTGTAGAGGCTAAACTTAACTATTTATGAGTGAAACAAATCTGGGACTTGCAGGTGGGTAAATCAGTGGGAATGTAGCCAAAATAAGACTGGATTTGAATGGGTACATTTTGAGCTACAATGATGAGTATACTGGACTTTTAAAATAAGTTCTTTTTTGTTTCTGTGTGTGTGTTTGCAGCACAGAGGTGGCTGTTTGTTTAATTTGCAAGGTTGTCTTACCTGTTGTTGGAAGGTTTTTATACTTGGCTCATCTTTTCCAGCACAGTTCCTCCTCCCTGCCTCCCCCAACCCCTCATACTGGGCCTTGAACTCAGGGCATTGTGTTCTCCATAAGCTTGCTTGCTTAAGGCTGGCATTCTACCTCTTGAGCCACACCTCCAGCCAGGCTTTTTGTTGGTTATTTTGGAGATGGAGCCTCTCAGACTTTTCTGCCTAGGTTGTCTTTGAATTACTATGCTTTGGATCTCAGCCTCCTAAATAGCTAAGACTATAAACTTGAACCACCAGTGCCTGACTTACCAGTCCCTTCCATAAGAAGTTATTATCTGCATTGAGAACTGCATAAATTAATGAGCTCTTATTTGCCCTCCTGTGAATGTGTTGACATCCCAGTAGGATGCATTTAATAGGAGCTTTCTGAACGCCACCTAGATCAAATGGGATGGTTATTAGGTTGGTTGGATGGTTTTAGTTATTGCAGCGGCCCTTTGCCTCTGTCTGCCCATCTGTAGACCAGCCTTTATCATAATAGAAGGCCTCAGTTATGTTATGCTGACTCTTAGCTCTTAATGTTAGAAGTATTGTAATTTTTGTCAATAGAAATTCTTTCCAAAAAGAAAGTACTGTCCCTTATCTGGGAAGGGAGGGAGGGAGGGAGGGAGAGAGAGAGAGAGAGAGAGAGAGAGAGAGAGAGAGAGAGAGAGAGAGAGAGAGAGAGAGAGAGAGAGAGAGAGAGAGAGAGAGAGAGAGAGAGAGCTTAGTTTATTTTGTTTATGTAGGTATTTGTCTGGTTCTCCCTGATCTAAATAATGTAGAGTCACTTGTATTAAAAACTAGTTGAAAAAAAACCCAACTAGTTGATAATGAATCACTTAACAAAATGAAAACCAGGAAACTGAAGCATGTTCTTGGGGGAGGGGCTAAAGAATAGAGGGAGGAAGGGTCATTAAAATACTGCGCACTATGTAAAAATTGAATTACGCAACTTGAGGGTAGGTATGGGGGAAAATGGGGAAGAATGATGGAAAAGGTGACATTGAGCAAGATGCATTGTACTCATAACCTGACTTGTGGAATTGAGACCCCTTTGTACAACAACTTAATAAAAATAAATAAAGACATATTTTTAAACAGCACAGAACAAAAGAAACTAGTTGAGTGATTTCCTTCACCCAGAGCCTTTTGCTAGTGGCTTTAGCTTGGGAGTGAAGAGCTGGAAAGAATCAATGAAAAACTGTTTTCAATTGAGCTGTTTCAGCTATGATTGTGATTTTTCCCCCCTTTGCATAAAGCAATTGATATCCATTTTGTGTTCTGCTGTTAATGCATGTCTCTTTGAGATTTTCTGCAAATAATGTAACAGTAAACTTCAAAACGTCAAGCTTTAGCTAATGAGAGGTAAAGAAATAAAGATAATTTTTCAGACTATTCTTTTCCCACAATTTTGGCTTATACTGAGAATTGACTTGATTCTTTTCCTATTTCAAAGTAACTTTGCTTGAAATACTTTAGATTTTTATAACATTATAAAAATTAAACTGCAGAAATATTTTCACCATGTAAAAAAATTAGTTTCTATCTAGAGATCTTTAAGAATGACTATAATTTGCCCATTACTTTCTTGTACGAATCCTAATTGTTTTCTGCCTGTTCCTTTCTTTGCTAACTTTCAGTATAGCCACAGTTTGGGTAGGTATTTTTTTTTTTTTTTGGTAATGTCTACTCAACACACACACACACACACACACACACACACAATATTATTATATAATATATAATACATATACATTCTATATAGTATTATTTATATATAGTATATAAGACATATATAACCGTATTCTTTATATAGAATATATAAAGTATATAGAGTTACCTCTCTAGTGGTGGAACATATTAACACATACTTCCTGATTGATGTTGAAGATAGCACATTACTACTGTGCTATTCCTGCTAAAGTGCACAAATCCTGACAAAACATGCTTCCAAATGGAGATATACTCTACAAAGTAACTTGTCTTTTCTCTTTAAAACTTGTCCTAGTGTCTTAGTTCAGGCTGCTGTAATGAATATACCACAGACAGGATGCCTTACATGAAAACACTTAGGTATTAAGTCTGTAAGCAGGGAAATCCATGATCAGGTGTTGGCAGAATTGACATCTGATGAGGACCCACTCCCCTGTTCAAAGGTGGCCATCTTCTTGCTAAGCTTTTATATGGCAGACAGCAGACTGTGAGTAGAGGGAGAGAGTGCGCACAATGAGAGCACAGTGCTAGAACGACTGACCTCACATAGATACATAAAGTAGGTAAGAGCACTAGGAAATAGCATGTTGTAATATGGAGAAATACAGGGAGAAAAAAAGACTTAGACATCTGAATGTCCTATGCCCTACTTAGTGAATATATGCTGGTTATATGTGTTCTCAGGTGCTGAGTTATAGCTCGCGTAATGGGATCTTATTAGGGGATGTCTGGTAGTGAAATGCATATGAAAATCAAAAGAAATATTAAAAGGAATCAGGTAAAATTATGAGCTAAATAATGGAGAAGGAATGATTAGAAAAATAAAGAAAATAGAAGAACAAGCAAAAGTAGTTTTTTTTTTTTTGTTTGTTTGTTATTAACAGAAGCACGCAGTTCCCCCATGATCTGGAAGTGGAGCTTCTGTTGTTCCTTCTGTTAAGTTCATCTACCTGGAATTATTCATTAAGCTGATATAATTTACAGTGTGATCCTCAGACAGTGACCTTATCACACCAATTCAAAAGAAACTACTTCTATAATTAAACTGTGGGCAAAATAGTGTAGGATACTTTTTAAAAATCATATAACTGAAATTAAGGTTTGATTGATCAATTAATAAGGTGATAATTAAACAGAAACTAGACAACCCAAATTTTGATTTTACAATTCACATCATTTGAGATATACTTAATTACATTTATGACACATGTATATTTAATATAATCTTTTGTGACAGAGTGATGGAGTTTAGTTATGTCTAATTCCTCTCAATGTTTTTTGTATATATTTTTTATTGTAAAGATACTGTACAGAGAAGTTACGTTACATGAGTAACATAATGAGAACATTTCCTATTGAAATTGTTACTCCCTCCTTTATTTTTCCCCTACCATACCTTCTCTCCCTATCTCCCCAACTCCCCCCCACCCCACCAAATTGTAAAGTTCATTTCAACATAGTGTCTTGTACATCTCATTGTTACGGTGGGTCAAACCTGTATCTTTATCTTAGCATTTTGTCATTTTCCTTCTCCTCTCCAAATTGGAAAAATGTATATACAAGATGCAGGGTACCGGAATCAAATACAGTGACCTGAACAGGGGTTATACCGTGGAGGAAGAACATACAAAAGAAACAAAAAAAAATCACATAGTACATTAAAAACAACAGCAACAAAGATAAAACCTCTGTGTCCCTATCTTGGGGTTCATTTCACTTAGCATCATCTTATATGGTCATATGTACACAGCTTTTGACCTTTTCTGCTTGTCTGGTAACATTATCCTAGACATATACTAGTTATTGCAAATAAGGGAAACCATGGGACCTATGTTTCTTTGGGTCTGACTTATTTCACTAAATATAATTTTTTCCTCTCAATTTTTTTTATCATTATTGTATATATTTTGAGGAGAGAACCAAGATTGTTTCCAAGATTATAGTGATAAAGAATAAACTTATACAAAATGCTTGTCTATTTTCACAAAATAGCCATTGTATTTCCCTCTGGAAGGTCACTAGATCTATTACAACTATATTTTAGAATAATATTTTTTGTAAGTAGAAGAATTGAATAGAGAAATCTTTTGGTTTTTTTTGTGTTAGATGAAGATATAAGCCTGGGTCACAGTTGATACTGAAATGTTATGAAGCATTAATTATTATGAGTACAAAAATGCCATGTTTTACCTAAGAAGTAAAGTGTTGAAGCAAATAATTTAGCAAAATTATTAGATGTATTAAATGATAAGAAAATTATATACTTCTTATTGTTGACATCCTAATATATGTTTGTATTTTATTAAGTGAGTGACATTCAAATTCCTTTGTCAATGGGAAGGATGTGTATATATACATTGTGTACTTGATTTGCAATTGAACAATCTTGCATGCATATGTGTGCCAGTATTGGGGCTTGAACTCTGGGCCTTGCACTCTTGCTTACCTTTTTTTTCTTTTTGCTCAGTTTGGTTCTCTACTACTTGAGCCCTACCTCCACTTCTAGCTTTTTACTGATTAATTAAAAATAAGGGTCTGGTAGATTTGTCTCTCTAGGCTGGTTTGAATCCTAATCCTCAGATCTCAGCCTCCTAAGTAGTTAGGGTTACAGGCATGAGCCACAGGTGCCTACCTAAACAACAAAAAAGAAGCAATAAATATCTATTTTTCGAACAGTCATCTTTCAGAGTACCTACAGGCAATGAGAACCTACTGTACCCTAGCACTGTTTCTTAGTATTTACAGTATATTTGTTGTTTTTGCTTTTGAGATGTTTTAAGGGAAATGCCCTGAAGATTATTGCAAGGTAACTCCTTCTATAAATTACTGTTAATTTATATGGCTCTTTTAACGTCCTTACCTGTAAAATGAGAGGAAGAGAGGGTTGAGTATGCATTTTAAGGATTCTTTCCAGTGTACAAGTCAAACCTGAAAACTGTAGGTCCTTTTCCACTTTTTTTGTATAGCACAATCATTTTTAAGATACATTGTGCCAGGAATGATGGTGCACACTGTAACTCCATCACGTGGAAGGTGGAGGGCGGAGGCAGAAGGCCTGAAAGTTCAAGGTCAGTGTAGGCTACATAGTGAGACTTCTCAGAAAAGAAACAAATAACAAAATATAAGGGGGGAAAAAAACAAACAAAATCTAGTATGAAAGCTGATCAAAGACTGTTAAAAATTATTCCTTTCTAAAATAATAGCATTTCTTGAATTTGTTTACTATTCATTTTCAGAAATAGAAGTAAGATTTATGACATAGTCTTTTAAAATGGTGGAATATCTGTATTTTCATCTTAAGTCTATGAAGAAATGAGTTTAGCGTTGCAACAGAAAAAGTCATGTTATGGATTGGAAACACTTTAGTCTGTATCTTCCCAAAGTTGTATTAGTTTTTGGGAAAAAAAAGGCACATGTTTTGTTTTGTGTTAAATTCCCATGTTAGGTTTTTAAAAAAATGGTTAGCAGGTGCTTTTCACAACAGAAGCTATAATATTTTTACTGTCATGAGGCTATCTGAGGAAGTGCTTTTTTGTTTTGTTTTGTTTTTTGTAGTAAAGGATGTAAGTAATCTCTGTCAAATGTCAAGTTAACTTAGGGTGTGTCCTTTCTTTTTCCCTGATGATGACGTACGTAGGAAAATTGAATTTTCCAAACAACTCATGGAGAATGTTCCATGTGAGCATCATTTGTATTATAACTACAGCTAAAAGCTTCAATGGAATGCAGATTATAGTAGGTTACCAAATGTGGGAAAATGTCTTCTCAAAATTGGACAGAAATCATGGTTTTTGAACTGTTGTTTTAAACATCATAAACATTCTTATTTTGAGTAAATTTCAACTAAACTCATTTCTTTGATTACTCTGGGGGAAATTTTTCAGAAAGTAATGTGTGTGGAGATGGATTTCATGACTTCAACTCACCACAGCCTTGCTCTGATTCATTTAAATTTATAATGCCAAGACTTGAAATGAGTGTGTAATCTTTATGATTGCACAGTGATGAGATATCTAATGTCCTTATACTAGAGACTGCATGTTTCATTTCTTTTTTTCTTTTTTGGGGGGAGGGTTTACACTTATCAAAGGCAGACGGTACCACCATTTTCAAATTCTCATACTAGTTTTATTTCCTTTTTGCTTCTGGCTTTGTAAGATGTTCACTCTGCCATTGACATGACTGGCTGTGGTGAGGAGACCATTTGGAGATAGAGAGGCATCTGTGGGGAGCGCAGTCAACTGCAGTGGTGCAGAGGAGAGCAGGTGCAGAGGCCGAGTGTGGCTGTGGCTGCAGCCGTGCAGCCGGAGGGAGTCAGTGTTGGAGAACCATTCTGGTCCTCCATTCTTTCTTAGATCTGAGGCCCAGCCCTTGCCTGTAATCTGTCTAATTTTTCTGCATTTTTCCATGAGCCCCCTGAATTGTCTTCTTTATGAGCTACAGATCCCCCCATATCAGCCTTTTCTGGAATGTTCCACCTCTTTTTACCTTTACTTTCTCTCTCTAGTATAGGCACCTCAGATATGTGAAGTGACACCATTCTAGATACTGTTCCTCTCTCTTAGAAATTGCTTCTCCTTGGAAACACATCATTTTACCTCACTATACCATTTTCCCCTCGGCAACCTTCGGATTCTCTCCTGTGTATCCTACTTACTGATGTTGAAGACAGGCAGCCAGTCCTGCATTATTTTTTCCATGCCTGATTTTATCTTTTTGTCCAGCTTAGCTTTCCTGGCCTGTAATTATAGTTACTTACTTACAGGTATCCTCATCTTCTTCACCACTTCCTTCTCCATCCATCACCAACCCAGATGAGCTTCGCTTTCCGCTTTCTCTGTGCCTAAGTGGGAGGCACTGGGCATTGTTGGAGAGTATCACATAGTGAGGAGGGGTCACATCCTTGTGTGCTTCATAACATGTACATTCAGAAGTATCTTAGAAATTCTGATGAAAACTATAAAATCGAAATATTGGTAATTGTCAATAACTATAATTTTTCTTTGGACTTAACATCTTTATGCAAAGTCTAGATCACAAAAATGTGTATTTACTACTTACAAATATTTGAATGTATATTCAGATATGTGTACATGAACAGTAATGTTTTTATTCAGTAAAAATGAAATTCCTCTAAAAAAAAAAAAAAGGCCAGGTGTGGTGGTGCATGCCTATAATTCCAGCACTCAGGAGGCTGAAACAGGAGGATTATGAGTCCCTGCCAGCCTAGTTTACATAGCAAGATCTGTCTCAAAAAAATAAACAGGAGAAAGTCCCCTTTGATAAGACTGACTGACTGACTGACTATAGTGTAAGCATGAATGAAGATGTAACAAAGAAATCCCCTCCCCCATGTAACTAACCTAAGCTAATAAAAAAGAAAAGAAAGTGCCTTTTAACTTTTTACATGCTATAGAATACACACTTATGGGATATACTTTAAGGCTACTTTGGCTAGATACAAAATCCAGGGAGATCATTTCCTCTTCTCAGTATTTGAACCTGTTGCTCTGTGATCTTTGTATCAGTGTGAGTCTGACATGATTTATTATTATAAGTAGTTGTACAAGGGTTACAGTTCCATGAGTCAGATTATGGGTTTAATCATTCGTGGTCAGCGTCACCTTGTCCTTTGTTCTCCCCTATTTTCCTTCTCCTATCCTTAGCCTCAAATCTGACATGATTTTTTTTTGGAGGGGGGGGTGGGGGTTGTTGGTCATGGGGTCTGAACTCTGGGCCTGAACGCTGTCCCTGAACAGTGCTCTACCACTTGAGCCACAGTGCCACTTCCAGCCTTTTCTGCTTATGTGGTGCTGAGGAATCAAACCCAGGGCCTCATGCACGGAAGGTAAGCACTCTACCACTGAGCTACCTTTCTAGTCCCCTGACATGATTTTTTTTTCTCTCCTTCCTTGTACATAATTTCTTAATGTCTGTCATAATTATTTCTTTAGTTCTGAAATTCCATAAAAATAATCGTTCTACAAATTTTGCTTATTTAAAAATACCATTTCTGGGCTGGGAGGTTGGCTCAGTGGTGGAGTGCTTGTATTGCATGCCTGAGGCCCTGGGTTCGATTCCTCAGCACCATAAGCAAAAAGAAAAAAGCCGGAAGTGGCCCTGTGGCTCAAGTGGTAGAGCGCTAGCCTTGAGCTGAAGAGCTGAGGGACAGCACCCAGGCCCAGAGTTCAGGCCCCACGACCGGACCCCAAAAAAGTAAATAAATAAAAAATAAAATAAGATAAAAATACCAGTTCTTTGGCTTTACATTTTTTCTGTATATACCTTTAACAAGAGAATTGCATTTTTTTTTCATGTCTTTTCTTCCTCCTCCATATCTGGTGTCTTCCACTGTAAATTGTTCTATGCTGGTCCTATCTGTTTTGTTGAATAGGGTTTCTCTATGTCCTGGTGTTTCTTTTAGTCATTCTATTTTTGGTTGCGTCTTAATGTGGCTTTTATCTCTATAATGTTATTTTTTCTTTTCTTTTCTCTGAGTTCTACCAGCTTGATTTTCATTTCCTTCTGTTGTTATATAATCTTTTCTTTGAACCTTTGTTTTTCTTCTTTGAGCTTTTTTTTTTTCTTTAAGAAGGGTCATGTTTCCTATGGTTGCCTTTGAGACTTTGGAAAATTATTTATCTGAACTCTTCCTGTGTTCCTTTGAGTAGCTCTTCTTGTGCTATATACTCTTAATTTATTTACCTTTTTCTCTCTATATTTTTTCCTAACTTGTATGTCAATATGTAATATTGCTTGTTTTCTGATTATAGTTCATGTTGTAATAGGAAGGCTGGCTATAAGCATAAGTAGACTGTGGCTTTTCCTTCAGCTTAATACTCTGGTTTTCTCACCAGATCTGCCCTTTCTTTCCTTTGTACTGGACTCATTTCCCATTGATTGTTGGTATTGAGAAGATAAAGTGGTGGTGGTTATGTTTTGTTTTTGTGTAGGTCCTGATGCTTGAACTCAGTGCTTGGGAACTATCCCTGAGCTGCTTTTTCTCAAGACTAGCACTCTACTTGAGCTACAGCTCTACTTCCAGATTTTGTTAGTTTAGTGGAGATAAGACTCTCATAGACTTTCCTGACCTGGCTGGCTTCCAACCCAAATCCTCAGATCTCAGCATCCTGAATAGCTAGAATTACAGATATGAGCCATCAGTGCCCAGTTATGGTAGTGGTTTTTAGGCAAGGTTCTCAACTTAGTGACAATTAGTACCACTTCTGTCCTGCTTCTTTAGCCACCTTTTCCAAAGGACTGGGTATAAACAGTATATGGGGCACAATAACAGGAGTTACTTCTTTTAGTACAGCCCAACTTTCCATGGTGTTAAACTGTGGTTGTGAAATATGGTATTTGCTTCACCAGCTGTGCACACATCTAGTATGGCATCAGCAGAATCATTTCATCGGTTGCTCACAGTTGTATTTCTTAGAGGAAATTATATTTCTTGCTGGACCTGAGCAGGCATGTGGTGCTTTCAGCAGGTCTCCTCCCTTCTTTAATACTCATAGGTGCTGTTCATATTTTTTTTTTTGCTGTTCATATTTTATACTTGCAGTTATGACTTTCTTGTTTCAGATTTTTTAAAGTAAAAATTTGTACCCTTTACGCATCAGGCCTATGAGGAAATGTGGTTTATTTTTCAATCACATGTAGTCTTTCTTTTAATAAGGTATGGGAGAAGAAAAATTTGCACGTAACAGAATCTTACTTTTTTTTAGTGTAAATATTCTTTTTTGAGTAACCTACTGGTTGGAATCTTTTTTGTCCCCAACCCCCACCACGGTTGCACCCTCAGTGCCTGGGCTTTAGGAATGTTTATGATGGTAGTGGTGGCTGAGAACCAGATTTAGTGTTGTCCTTGTAAGTCTTTGCTGCCAGGCCCCAGGCCATGCCTTTTTGATGAATGAGTGATGAACTCATTCAGCCTTTGGGTGCTTTAAGACATTGAAGAGGCTTCTGCTACCCATGGAGTCTGTTATTTGCTTGAAGCCATGGAATCATCTGTGCCATCTACTTACTATGAGCTTGGGTCATCTGTCGAGCTTTCTCCTCCATTGGTCTGTTGTGTTGTACTCATACCATTTTGTCAATGAAGCTGAGTGCTGAACTTCATTTAAGAAAGCCTACAACCTCCCCGAGTCTATGACCTCAGGCCTGGATACTTTGACGAGCCAGATAGTTCTGAAATGTTTTTACACATCTTCCTCCATTTCTACTAGTCCTCAGGGGTCTCACAAAAAAGACAATGAGGACTCTGGTATTTAATTTTAAGGAATGAATGTCTGATGTAAAGTGTGAGAATTGAAAATGGGGAGGGGAATCATTAGATAATGCTATAAAACTTAAGTATATTCACACGTTCCTCTGTTAGATTGTCTGTGGTAGACAGTAATGATGTTATTTGTTGTCTTATGTTAGAGAACAATCATTAGTAAGTGAAAGGGCAGAAAGAACTTCAGATTTGGTACTTTAAATTAGTTTTTTAAAATTGCTTTTGTATTATTTACATAAAAATTAAATTATTTTCCATAAGAATATCTTCCATTGGAAAGATTGGTTGTTGCCTTTCTAGCTTTACGAATGATAACTTTATCATCATTTTTTGTTTGGCAAAAATATGATAGAACTTCGCAAAGTTTGAGTGGACTTCAGATACTCAGTGCCAAATATTTTTGCCCAATTAAAGCTTACGTATAATTAAGATAACAATGCAGAGTCCTTCATTAAAATTAACGCAGAAAGAAGTTCTTCCTTGGTCCTTGGAGAGGATATTATATGCAAGCCCTGTTGCGTGGGTTGCAAGGTGTCACTGGAATTTATATGCATTACTTGTCTAATTGCAGTAAATGTAGCATGTCCAGATAGGTGTGGAGTTAGAAGGCTGTTTGTTACTTCCTATAAATCATGTGAAGCCTCAGCACCCGGAGGCAGCTGTTCTCAGGTCCTTCACCTCTCCCCGGAGATGGCTGGGGAGGCTCTGCTGTTGGGCCCTGTCTTTCATGGCTGGAGCAGTAAACATGACAGGTTGTTTGGGAGCCATCTGTTTAAAGTGGCTGCTGCTTTGTATGCAGCAATGAACTTGAGAGCAGCTTTCTGTCTTGCTTCATGCTAACAGTCTTATTTGGTGTCACAACAGGTGGAAGTTGGCGGGTCGAAACTAAAATTGACCAGTATGTGGAACCTGGCTTTGCCCTTATTGTCTGTCAGCGTTGATGGCACTCAGAGGACTGTGCAGGTAAACATTCTGATGATTTTCTTAGAAGGCCTCCTTAAGTTTATGTTGAATATACAGATGTAGAGGAAAAGCTGTATTTTATTCATGTTATAGTTTTTATGCTTCAAGACAGTTGATCTTATTTTAGAGACCCTTGAGTTATGTCATAATATTTTAAATTAATATTTTTAAGACAAGGTAAAAAGGTTTTTGTATTATATTTTGTTGTAAGTAAAGAATACTGTTGACTTTTCTTCCCTCCTGCGCCAGTCCTGGGACTTGAACTCGACCTGGGTGCTGACCCAGGTCAAGATAATCTCAACTGTTGAAGCCACAGCTCTCCTTGTGCCTTTTATTGCTTCATTGGAGATGCGTCTGCAGATTTTCCTGGTCAGGATGGAGTTGAACCGTGATCCTCAGATCCAAGCCTCCTGAGTAGCTAGAATTACAGGCATAAGCTATGGGCACCACCTCTGCCAACTTTTTAAAAAATTAGATGAACATTTTTTCTTTTTAGCCATTGTAGGTTTGTTTTTTAAAATTTCTTGCATGTATTTATGATTTTCTTACCAATGCAGTTGATATTGTGTCAAACCAGGGTGGTAGACACAAGCTAAGCAGTCTGAATTCTATGGTACATATATTTTTCAAAAAAGTCAAGACTTTTTCAAAAAATTAAGGTGCTTTCAAAAATTTTTAATATATGAACCTCTTCATTCCTCAGTGTAAAAATGTGCTGAGTGGAAGGGATGCTTTGATACCCAGAATTGATGGGGCGTTCTGTGTAACTAGTGACCTCCATTTTAAAATAGAAGCTATGGAAGGGGGTCTGCCAAGATACCTTCATCTAACCTCATATTTGAGGTTTAAAGTTCCAGAGGAGAAACCCCATCACACAAAAATATGTCTGTCATGTATGAATAAAGGTCACAAATTCCTCATACCATGCTCATTCTTGTTTTGTTTTTGTTTTTGTTTTTTTGTTGGTCATGGGGCTTGAACTCTAGGCCTGGGCGCCATCCCTCAGTTCTTCAGCTCAAGGCTAGCACTCTACCATTTGAGCCACAGCACCACTTCCAGTTTTCTGAGTGGTTTATTGGATATAAGAGTCTCATAGCCTTTCCTACCCAGGCTGGCTTTGAATTGTGATCCTCAGATCTCAGCCTCCTGAATAGCTAGGATTACAGGTGTGAGCCACCTGTGCCTGGCTAGCATGCTCATTCTTTAACTTTATTTTACACAGAAAGTTAATTAAAAAACACTTATACCTAAAAAAATGAAGGGATCATAGATAAAGACTACTCTATACCTGCTTCACATCTATCTCTGTTTGAGACTATGGGAGCAGAAGATTCATATTTGATGACTGAACCAATTGTTCTCAAAGTAGGTCTTGAACTCTCTCAGTACTGAGTCTTGTATTTTGACTGTGATTTTATTACTTTTTTTCTACATTTTTCTTACATTTACTTCCATATCTTAACTCACTGTCTTATTTTATATTCTAACCTTATAACTATACTAATTATGAGAGTGAAACTCTCTGAGAGCCATGGTAGAAATATCACTATATCATTTCACACCATTTAAATTCATTTATTATTATATCTTCAAGAGAGCAGAATTTAAATCCAAGCATTCTTGCTGTAGGATCTGTGCTGTTAAGCATACCACTGTATACTAAGGCCAGCTGTGATCACAAAATTAGGTAGAAACTGAGCAAAACTTGAACCCTGGTAGTATGACCTGAGTATTATGATTTTCATCATTATGCTCAAATACTTATCCATTTTACCCCCTCAGAATTTTTCAGATAAAAATGTACTTCTTATTAATGGTTGAAATCAGTGACTCAAACCTTGATGTGTTGCAGAGTCAACTAAAGACTGGTTAAAACTCAGATCAGAGGCTGGGAAGGTAGCTCAGTAGTAGAGTGCTTGTCTTGCATGCATGAGACCCTGGGTTCGATACCTCAACACCACATAAGCAGAAAAGACTGGAAGTGGCGCTGTGGCTCCAGTCATAGAGCGCTAGGCTTGAGCTGAAGAGCTGAGGGACAGTGCCCAGGCCCAGAGTTCAAGTCCCGTGACTGGCAAAAAAAAAAAAAAAAAACCCAAAACAACAACTCAGATCATTGGACCTACAAGTGTTTACTCTGGTTTAGAAGCTCTGGGTTAGGTCTACATTTCTTAGTTTTGTTTTTTTGTTTTTGTCGTATTAGAGATCAAGCCCAGTATTCTACCACTGAGATACCTCCATAGTCTTAGGTCTGCATTCTTAGGTAATGCTGATAAAGCTAGTCCAGATACCACTCTTTGGAAACTGCCGTTTCATACCTAGTAATCAGAGAATAAGCTGAGGGCAAGGGATGAGCCAGCAAGATGACTAGGAGCCAAAACATGCAAAACTTGATCTAGATTGGACTCTGCTTTGTTCATGGAACAAGTTTTAGTAAGAAAGTGGTGATAGGAACAAAAATGTGGTGTACTGGGACCTTGTGGACTCTGGCTATGTTGTGGGGAGTAGACTGAAGAAAAATGAGGGTGAGATTGGAGACACGTTTACAGCTATTAAAGTAAGGGTGCTGAGGATCATGTTAGCGGTGGGGGGGGGGATGACAGAGGGATTTGAAAGTGTGGCAGGAGCAAAGAACTGGCACCAAGCTTTACAGCCACCTTTGTTGATTTTCCCTCTGCCTGCCTGAAGATGGGTGCATCTCAAGGTACGTGGCTGGCTCCTTTTCTCTCTCTCTCATCCAGTCAGATCACCCTCTCCACTCACCATCCTGGTTTTCATCGGTAAATCTCTTCCTTGGTGTTATTCATTATTTCCTTTAAAAAGGATTAGTTGCATTTTGCCATGTACAATAATTTGGATATCAAATCCTATAGGTTTTTAATATATTTTAATTGGTCTAAATTTGCTCTTTTTATTTGCCTTTAAATTCCTACTGTCTTGCTGAGTTGCTGTAGTATGTAAAAACTTAATTGGATAAACAGGTGGGCAGATGAATGGTTAAAAGGATAATCATCATTTTTAGAATATCAGAAATAAATCTGTCTTATTTTAAGACTTAGATTTTTTTCTTCTAAGCCTTCTAAGCCGTGTTTCTAAAATAGCCTTCTTAGCTATTTTATCCATTCTCTTTAATTCCTGACTTCCCAACATTTGCAGAATCTATATTTTGTAGGGTGGCTGGTGAAAGTCTGCATATACAGAACTACCATAGTTCTTTGCTTATGAAGCAACTATGTGCTTCTGTTTCCCCTGGGTAGCACCTAAGCTGTTTCAGGCCAACAGTACCACCTACTGATAGGTATAGCTAGATATTAATATAGAAAAGAGTCTGTCTCTAGCTGTTCTGTTTCCTCTTTCTCAGGGATTTGTGCATATCAATACCCTCTCTCACCTGCTGTCAGTCATTATTTTTCAGTTACATCTACCTTACACTATCTTTTCTCCACTCTATAACCTGTCCCACCCCCTTTTAATGCATTTTCTCTTCTGCTGCTTTTAGGAAAAAACATAAATCATTGTTGATAAACACTAGCATAGAGCCAGTGATGTTGCAGCTATCTGAAAGATGGAGGAGGTTCTGTATTTTGAAATGGAATAATTTATAATAGAGAGCCTAAACTTTGAAAACACTTGAAGAGAATAAAGAACTTCATGCATAATTTTTTCCTATTTCTTGATCTAATTATTAAACAAATTTTCACTCAAATACCATTATTCCCCCAAAAGAAAATGACAGTATTTGAATGCTATATATTTATCAGTGTTTTTTCTACTATTTTTATTGCAGATAGTGTGTGTCAGTAATGATGTTTATTAATAGGTCCTAATGGTGCAATATGAACTCTGGCAAACCTTTCTCCTATTTTGTTTGTGGGAAGATATTTAAAGACTTCTAAACTGCCTACACTGTTGGCCTTTTCCAATACAGGTTAAATATAAGCCATATACAGAGTTGTCAGTTTGTTAGGAGCTATATTTCAAAAAGAAGAAACAGTGAAATTAATTTTATTAATGTGTTAATATTCTATATAAATACATTCCAAAATATATGCAAATGTTATTGCAACAGGATAAAATATAAAATATAAAAGTATAAAATATTAATATGATTGTAGAAAGAATATAGGTGACTAGCATATGTACAACATAGTAGCATTTTAAACAATAAAACATTTAAAGTGGAGTGGAGTTCCAACAAAACAAGAAAAATATTGTATTGCTTCTGTTTAAAATAAAATAAAGATGAAAATTTAATTCCTCAGTCACATTCAAGGTTTTAGAGGTCACGTGTGTGATGTTACTTGTTTAGACAACTCACGTGACAAACCTTTTGTTTTTGGCAGTACTGAGATTTGAAGTTAAGGCCCTGAGTTTGCTAGGTTGGTGTTCTACTCCTTGAGCTATTCTTTCAGCCCTGCTTTTTCCTGGTAATTTTGGTGGTAGAATCTAGAAAACTTTCCCAAGCCTGGAGTGGCTTTAAACCATGATGCTACAGATCACAGCTTCCTGAATAGCTAAGGTTATAGGTGTGAGCCATTAGCACCTGGCAATTCTAGATAAACCAGACAATGTTTTAGATAAAAGAGATATTTTTTCCGCTATTTTCTCATATGTCACCCAAAGTTTTGAATTTTATCATTTATAAATTATTTGCATTAGTAGAATGAGCTAATTGAAGAATAAGTAGTAAACAAACTGAATTCAACTTTGGAACAGAAGATGAGTGTATCGTCTCAATGACAAACTTTTCTAACTTTAAGTTTTAAATTAAAAAAAAAATTAGGGCTTTTTTATAGAGTGGACTGATTTCCTGCCTGTAACATGTAATTAAAGTGATAAAGAAAACAAAAGAATGCTAATAGGATGCAACATGCCTAGATCTGACACTCCAGGACCACCATAGATTCCAGGCCAGCCGAGATAGCCCACCAATACCCTGTCTCAGCAAAACAAAAATATAAATCCAACACAAGATTTGCTGTGTCCTGTTGATGCTGAGCTCATTGTGTTTCCTTCAGTCACACTGAAACCTTTGTGGAGTAGAACATGCTGAGAAATAGAAGTTACTGCTACTCCTACTATGTCCACGTTCTGCTCCTGTGAAGTAATTTTTTTAACCTTGGAAAGGTCTCTTAAATTTTTACTTTGAGCATCTCAGAGTTTTCTATTTCCTGTAGAGTAATTTGGCTGCTGGATTTTAATACACTTTTTTGTTAGCATTTTCAGACTAGGCTCTTCATTTTGTATAGTCACATGGTTGAGCATTTGTAAGCAAGGTTGACTAACTGCCATTGGCCTGTGTCTCTGTGTGGCATGATTGCTTCTATCCACCTGCTCACAGCAGCTGGTCTTCAGGACTGAAGAGTAGCTAAATACTTTTGAAAATATCTGGAGATCCTGCTAAGGTCTCACAGTTTCTGCATTTGTTTGATGTAGATCCATTCACTGTGTCCCTTTGAAGAGTTTTTCCTTTCTTTCTTTTCATATTCTTGCTTAAATATTTTCCACAGAGAATAAATTTATTATAAATAACAGTACAAATATGATTGTAGCACTACTGCATTCTATATTGAATAGGTCATTGGTACTCAACTAAGTGGAACTAATTCTCCATGGCAAAGCAGACAAATATGGAATAGTATTCACAAGAAGCTCATGCTATTTACTACAGAATACCAGATTAAACATATTATGAGTTAATTGGAATATTAAAGAAATTATATAACATGATGCTTAAATTTCTTAGTGTACCTAGGTAATGTAGAATATTACCCAAATCCATGAAATTTGTGGGTTTACAATACTGCACATTGTGTAAACCCTCTGTGAAATATTTACAAGTGGTGCCTATACAGAATCCGAATAGGTTTTTGAAATTAAACCATTTATTTTTTGAAGAAAACTAATTATTATGGTTATTCTTCATAATTTGGAGTAGTTGTGAATGTAATGGGAAAGTGTCTTTCTAAACTTTCTAATCCCTCTTCTTCTCCCATCTGTATATTTTTTTGTTCTGGAAAATTAAGAAAGGTAAAATAAGCTATTTTCAGTACTTTAGATTAAAATTCCTCCCACATTGCCTGCAAATAATATAGTCTGACATTTTTGCCTATACTTTGCCTGTATTTGGTGTGCGCGCACACCAAAAAAGTGAATCAACTTTGCTGCATGTTTCTAGTCCTAAAATAAATGTTTTCTCCTGTTTTAAAGATGTTTCTCCTCACCCCCACCTCTTAGAAATAATTAGCTATTGTTGTACTATATGCATGTGATTACTCTAGAGTCACCAATGTAATATGAAACCATCTATTTAGATAGTGTAGGATATGTAAATATATAACTTAGAATAAGTAGAGGTTAGTATTTTTTTTCCTAAAGAAGTAGGAAATGAAAGAGTAATTATTAACCATCTCCTTTTCACTTTCCTGAAAACATCAATTATGGTTACACATCTTAGAAACAAGCTCACCAATAGAACAGAAATAACCCTTCATTATGCTTCAAAATTTAATCACAATTTAACTGCTGGGATGTATGTATAAGTGTCACTTGAAACATTAATTTTGATGCAAGTCTGCCTGCTTTGGGATGATAGTGCTGGGCTTTTAGCAGTTGTCTTGGTCTCTATAAGAATGTTTTATGATTAAGAGTTATTGTAAATTTAACACAACAGAAAAATATCCTTTTGAACTCCTGCTTACCCTACCCCCACAAACACACTGTGCTATCTGTTAACTAGAAAATTACATTTCAGTGGCTGCTAGAGGAAGAGAATTTTGAATAGTATCAACACTGATTATAGTTAATGTGGAAAATAATACAGGCAGCTGCCCTGGAGACTAAGACAAACCCTAAAGGTCTTGAAAGAATTATTATCAAGTTGGAAATCAATGAGGGGGTGAGGCGGGGGTGGGGGTGGGGAGCAATCATTCTTTCTTCCTCTTACTGTTCCATACCATTACTTTTAAAGGTGATATTACCTCTGGTTTTAATATCTCAGGAAGATATTTTTGGAACATTTGGGTTATTGTTTGGGGAATGCTTTTGCAAGTGATCAAGAGTGCTAATTTTGGGGGCTGGGAAGGTGGCTCAGTGGTAGAGCGCTTGCCTTGCATGCATGAGGCCCTGGGTTCGATTCCTCAGCACCACATAAGCAGAAAAAAAAGCCGGAAGTAGCGCTGTGACTCAAGTGGTAGAGCGCTAGCCTTGAGCTGAAGAGCTGAGGGACAGCGCCCAGGCTCAGAACCCACGACCGGACCCAAAAAAACAAAAAACAAACAAACAAAAAAGAAAGAATGCTAATTTTGTATAGATTTAATTCTAGCAAATATTGAAATCATTTTGTTAAAAGAATCCTCTAAAATTTTCTTTTAAAGAAATGAAAAGTATATTTTGTAAATGTTGGAGCATACTATAAGAAAAGTGAAATTTTGCCGGGCGCTGGTGGCTCACGCCTGTAATCCTAGCTACTCAGGAGGCTGAGATCTGAGGATCGAGGTTCAAAGCCAGCCCGGGCAAGAAAGACCGTGAGACTCCTATCTCCAATAAACCACCAGAAAACCGGAAGTGGCGCTGTAGCTCAAGTGGTAGAGCGCTCGCCTTGAGCTGAAGAGCTGAGGGACAGCGCCCAGGCCCAGAGTTCAAGCCCCAGGACCGACCAAAAAAAAAAAAAAAAGAAAAGTGAAATTTTTATCTGACTATAAGTACCATTTTATGTAGGAAAAAGAATAAATTGTTTTTGACACAATATTTTAACAAGTGTGGATAGAATATGTTTTGTGAAAATAAGTCTTAATTCTTATTAAAATTCCTCTATCAGCTTCTCAAATGGTCACTTTGATATTTGTTTTGGTATGCATTTGATACATTGCAAGCATTGAGTATTTTGTGGGTTTATTGTGGACTTGAGAACTTAATTAGTTTAACTTTTTACTGTGGGAAAATTGTGTATTCTTTCTGAGAAAGATTAAGCTCCACTTCTGAATGAAATTTCTCTTTCTAAACATAGACCTGTCACACTCAATTTCTCAAGTATAAGAAGTTTATAAGGTTTACGGGTGAGGCTCAGTGGTAGGACATTTTCCTAGTATGTATAAGGCTACAGATTTGATTCCCAGCATCACAAAAGGAAAAAAAAGATTATTGTCAAAAATTGTATATCATGTATAAAATATTATTTTCAAATATGTGTACACTGTAGAATGGTGAAATCAAGGTACTTCAGATTAGTATTACCTCGTATATTACTTTTTTGTGTGAGAACACCTAACATTTACTCTCTTTGCACTACTCACTATAGTCATCAAGTAGAATGGATCACTTAATCATATTCTAATTCAAATTGTATATCCTTTGATCATTAACCCTACCACTATACCATTCTAAGCCTATACTAACTTTTATTCCCTACTCTCCACTAGTTTTTTAGATTGCTTTAATGAGTGAAATCATAGAGTATTTGTCTTTCTCTGTTGGGCTTCTGTCCTTTAACAAATACTGTCCTCCAGGATTAATAGCATCTAGAGGTCTTGTGTTCCATCAAAAAGAAACATTGTTACAAATGACAGATTTCCATCTTTTTTAAGGCTGAAGACTAATAAGTATATATGCGCATTTTAATCTACTTTTCCTTTAATGGAAGGTCAGGTCATTTCCGTAACTTGGCTGTCATGTATATGCTTTATTACACATGGGAATACAGATTCTTTAATGTGTGATACTGTATCATGTGTAGCTCTGTTTAAAAATTTTGAGGAACTTTTGTATTGTCGCCTCCTCCTCCTCCTCCTCCTCCTCCTCCTCCTCCTCCCCCCCCTCCCCCTCTTCCTCCTCCCTCCCCCCTCCCCCTCCCCTCCCCCTCCCCTTCTCCTCCTCCTGTTGAACTCAGGGCCTTATGCTCTTTTTTTGTTTTTAAGTCACAGCAGGTACTGTACCACTTTGAGCCACAACTACAGTTATGGCTTTTTACTGGTTAATTGGAGAATGAAAGTCCCACATATTTGTCTGCCTGGGCTAGCTTTGAACTTTGACCTTCAAGTCTTAACCTCCTGAGTTAGGATTGTAGGTGTGATCCACAGGCTCATGGCTAGTCTTTCCTCTTATGTCACAATAATTCATACATTTTATACCATGGACTTACATTGAATTATATTCATTTTATAATTCTGTTATGTTTCTCTTCTTTTCTTGGGAGGTGGGTCCTATTTCAGCTGCCAGGGCTCCCTGTGGTCCACAGATGGATGGATGAATGAATGAATGGATTGATAGAAATAAAGAGCAGCAGATGTGGTGACACATGTTCATAACCCCAGACGTTCCAGTGGGAGAATCTATGTAAAAAAAAAATAATAAAGGCAATGAGCTGGGGATGTGGCTCAAGTGTGAAGTGCTTGTCTAGCAAGTGCAGGTTTCTGGTTTCAGTCCTACTACTGATAGAATATGTACACACATCCATACCAACCCATCCAGAAATAGTCATTAATGAATTTACATGCATTATTTAGAGTTTTTCTGTATAGATTTTTTTTTACATTCTGTTTTGTTTTTTCCCCTTTTGTATTTACCAATACAATACTGCATAATATTTCTATTAGATATAAAAAGCCCAAAATTCAAGCACTCCCAAAATCTTTAGTGTTGAATATTGTTGTTCAACCACTATAGGCAACAAATTTTCTAAAACCAGAAACACTTCTGGTCCCACACATTTTGGATAAAGGATGTTCACCTGGTATAAACATTTTGTGTATCTTAAGTGTCGAAATGGCTTCTGGGCTAAACTACAATTTATGTCTCCACTTGTTTTGTTGATTGCGCAGGTAACAGCATTTTCAGTTTGGAGCGCTATACGGTTATAATATTTGTGTGGCTTCATCTTTCTGTTTACCCATAATTTTTAAAGTATAAATTATCTGAAATCAAATTGGTGGGCAAATGGATTTTGATATTCCTCCTCTCTACTCCACTTGAGTGTAGAGTGTTCTAGTAACTGTTGTGTCAGGTCACTTGGCAGTAGGTTAGGTGCAGGGTGGCTCTGCATTAAGCCGCTTTCCTCCTCATTGCTTCAACCTCCAACCAAGGAGCCCAGGGCTCTCCAAGTTCCATTATTACCCTGGTGATTTCAGAGACTGGAATTGCTAAACCTCCACTCCTGGGAAGAAAATCAGGATACATTCGTAATAGTTCGTTGTATTTGGTTGAGTAGAAGCCACTGATACTGTCTCTGAGACTTCAGAAAGAAAACCATGGATGTTTACTTAAAACTACTTCATTTCTCAGTCATATAGCCCTCTCTGATTGACACAAAAAAGAAGACTCTTGAGGAGCATGTTAGGATTACATTGAGCAGTTTTACAGCTGAGGATATTCTGGGATAAGTGTAATTTATGTCTACTGTACTAAATAGACATGCATTTATCAGTGGTATTTTTGACTTATGAAGTTCAGATGAGAAAAATATGTATAAATAGTTACATATTTACTTTGCATGTGTCTAGTTTACAAATAAGTGGATAACATAGAGGCAAGTTCTTTTTCAGTACTCTCTGAATACAAAATAATTGCATTGTTCATTTTGTTATTTTAAATAAATGGTAATTCATTTTAACAACATTGAAACAGCCATATGTCATATAATTCACCCACTTAAATGTAGTTAGATGACTTTTAGTCTGCCCAGAAAGCAGACGGTAATCATACAGTTCTGGAACATGTTCCCCAGACAAAAACCCCTCCACAGTTACCAGTTACTCCTCGTTCCTTCCCCTCTCTCCTCTCCTGAGCCAACTACTAATCTACTGTGTACCTCGGTGAACCTCAGTTATTGTTAAGTGGCACCATATAACAGTGTTACTTTGTGATTCACTTCTGTTGGAATATGTGTTGATACTTCATTACTTTTTATGGCCAAATATTATTCTGCTGTGGAAAAAACATATTATGCTATATTCATCAGTTCAGAAGTTGATGGGCATGTGGGTTTTTGTGGAATGATGAGCACCTTCATTACAAGTTTGTGTACAGATGCAGTCTCATTTTATACTTTTCCTTTTTTTCAGTGTCTTTCTAGAGAAGCAGGTGGACGCATGAGCATTCAGTTTCTTGGTACAGTGGTAAGTACTAAAGAATGCTTTGTGTATCCTCTTATTTTATAAGAAAAAGAAGTGCTCTGCTAATTTTAACCCATGCGTTTCTACCTGACTTCACTGTGGTTTTATATTGTTCTTATATTGAGATATTTTTCTGCAGGATGTTTGTTTCTTAATGTATTGAAGAAGTTTCCATGATAGAGTTTAAAATAATGAGGATGTTTTGTTAAAGAGAAAATACTTTCAAAATTTGTTTGTTGAGTATTTTAAGAACTTTTTTTCTATTGAAGATTTTCTCTATATTTTTTAAATAAAATAGGAACATTTGTTTTTTTTAAACTGAGCTTGACTTTTTTTTTCTAGTTTTCTCTATTAGGTCCTTTGAAAACTATCTTTGTAGTAGAAACAAATCATAGTTTTTTTTTTCTTTCCAATCATAGTTTTATATCTTAATTTTTGGCCTGAATGCTATCAATTATTTTATATATTGCTGTGAGATACTTATAAGCATTTTAAAAATGGAGCTATATTTCACATTGTGATAGGTAGATGTGATATATTGTACTTACCTTTGAATCTTAGCTATTTGATATTTAGATTGTTTCTAAATTACTTTTTGCTATTATGAGTGGTATTTTTGGGAATAACTTCATGTGTTTTATGCTTTTGTTTTTGATTCTTCAATTATTTTCAAACATGTATAAGATATTTTTATTTGTTAAGATTACAGTTATTAGTAGCAATGGTCATCCTGTTTAAAATAATCTCTTTTAAAAGTCACTTCAATTTAAAAATTTTCTGTTTATTAGCTGTATATTTCAGTATTTCTCCCTCTATTCATTCATTGCTTGGGAGGTCAGCCTATTCTTGTCTTTGGGTATCGTTCACATTCATGTAGGGGCATTTCTGAGAGCTTTGTCAGTTTATTGAGAATATCAGTATATGTACAGAGTATGTGTAGTCAATGTGCATAATAAGCATATACATTGCATATAAGTAGGCTGGCACTTCATATAACTTAATCTTTAGGTATCAAACCTATGACTTATGGTTATTCTTGCTTTTCTGATAATAAAGTGGAATAGGAATAAATGAAGTGAATTATGGAAATGAAATGAGTGTCATAAAACATAGTATTAGCCAGTATTCCCCAATAAAAGTGAACCCAACAGAATGTGTTGGGAGTTTGTGTGTATCTATGTATATGTAAAGAAAGAGAGAGAGATCTGTTTGAAGGAATTAGCCCATGAAATTGCTGAGGCTTGGCAAATCTGAAATCTTCAGGGAACGTCTATAGGCTGATAACTTAGGAAAGCATTGCAGTTTAAGTCCAAAGACTGAATTCCTCCTTCCCGCCTGCTGGTCCGTTGTTTCCCATCGAGACCACCAATTGGATGAGGTCCACCTAATGTATGTAGAATAATCTTACTCAAAGTCCACTGATTCAAATCTTAATGTCATTTTTTAAGAAACAAACTACCTTTACTGAAATACTTAAGATAATGTTTGCCTTACTATCTGGATATTATGGTCTCTCTAAATTGAACTTAACAATCATAAAAGTGTATATCCTATCCCCTACAGGTATTTCAGTTACTTAACAAGAACTGTGTTCTTCCACAAATAGAATTCCACATCTTTCCATGTAGTAGTAAATCGGAGACAGAAAGAGAGAAAGGGACAGAAAAAGACCGGGGGCGGGGGGGGGGGGGGAGGGGGGAGGAGGAAGGAAGAGGCTGACAACAAGGCAGTGCTCACATTCTGCTTTCTTCTTCTGTAACGAAGGTTCTCATGCCATCGTAACCTCATCTGAGCCAGGTCAAGAGGCCTGCTGCATATACCATCACACCTCCATATCTGAATGTGAGGTGGAAAGGACACGAACATTCACTCTATTGCATACACTTAGGAAGAGAATTTTTCCAGAATATTTGTGTTTATTTCCTATACTTAGAAGGTTTTATTTTTGTATTTTGTTTGCAGATTTTGGTGAAGCCATAAATCCCATTCATCAGATTACATAAGCTCACAAAGAAATAGAAGTGTTAGTATCTTGCTGAATCAGAATTCCTTTCTATGCTAAACAATAGGATAGATGTGGGGAGGGGAGTCTATTTTTTTTTTATTTTTTAAATTTTTTTGTTGGTTGTGGGGCTTGAACTCTAGGCCCGGACACTGTCTCTCAGCTCTTCAGCTTGAGGCAAGTGCTCTACCATTTGAGCCATAGCACCACTTTCAGTTTTCTGGTGGTTTATTGGAGCTAAGTCTCATGGACTTTCCTGCCCAGGGCTGGCTTTGAATCGTGATCCTCAGATCTTGGCCTCCTGAGTAGCTAGTATTATAGGCATGAGCCATCAGTGCCTGGCAATGGGGGGGTCTTTTGTATGTGTTCTTTTTTCCTTTTTTAAGGGGGGCGTGGGCGGGGTGGGAGGTTGTACTGGTACTGAAGCTTGAACTTGGAGCCTCTTGTGCCCACTTAGATTTTTTCACTAACGGCCTTACTCTACCACTTGAGCCGCTTTTGGGATTTTTGCTGGTTATTTGGACTTTTGAGTTGGCTCCAACCAGAGATCCTCAGATCTCAGTCTCCTGAGTAGCTAGGATTGCAGGTGTGAGCCACCAGCGCTCATCGTATATTTGATTTTTAAAGGACTGCAATATAAAGGCAAGCATATTTCATGGGACTGATTTTTTTTTTCTTGGAAAAACAATGTCGATTGCTCTAAAGGGAAGTTAAGCTTAGACTCCACTGAACAGCCTCTTTATGTCTGTGTCTTGGCATTTACCCAAGAAAACTTGAGGAACTATCAGATTCTATGTCTTTGAAGCTTAGCCAGAGATCCTAATGAAACTAAATGATGCTAAAGTTCTTGAAGTTAATTTAAATCTCAAACTGTACATTTTAAATTAAGTTTTATTGTTAATAAATATGCTTTATTTCTTATTAGCCTTGAAAGCCTGAGAGATAATATCATAGAATAAACATGTTTTACAAAGAATCTCCATTAAGAATGCTATTAATATGACCCTTGATACACCAGGACAATTAGATTTCAAAGTAAGCATTTGCAAAGTAACAGCGATTAATGACAACCATCGAAAACAATTTTCAACTCCATCATTTTAACTCAGGAGGGTAAACTTAATATGATAATTCATCTAGTTGAATTGTATCAGCTTAGCAGGAAAGTATGTCAATATGTGACCCTTACCTAGCTTCGAAATGGATGCTGTGCTGATAGATTTACCGGTTCCATTAAAGAACTTGGGGGAACTTTGGAATTTCAGCAATTGTTCCCTTGGAGGCTGAAAACCCAACCTGATCTCATACTGGGACCATTCTGGTCTGCATATTTCCATAATTTGCCTTTGCTACTAATATGACAGCAAGACACAAATAACTGTTTCTAATAATATCAGATGGAGTTGTGGAGGACAGCATTTTAATGCCGTGAAAGACCTCCCCGTGGGGTTGTTATTGCTACCATAGAACAGCAGCTACCCAGTGGCAACTGCAGTCTCTTAATTGATTCGTTTAATTAGCAAGAGCTGAAGCTTGGGTTGTATCATGTCATCTGATACTGCACAGCCTAAAATTTGCATCATTTTTATTTATAAATTTATAAACATCATCAAAAGTTCTACTTCTTCTGAAATTCATGTATGAGCATTAGAATTTAGTAGAGCAAACTCCCATTTGTTTGAAATCCAAATAATTGGACAATGAAAAGGACTAGATTTGTTACCATTGTGTTTCTTGCCACCCTCTCTTTTAGCGTAGTAGATGATGTCATGTGTTTTTGTTCAGGTACCATCTTCAAAATGAAACTTTGAGAGAGCTTCATTAGCTATTCACACCTTAAAATGATAGCAGTCCTCCAACATTTATGTCAGACTGTACCCTGTCCCTTCCTTTGCCCCAGTGCAGGTCAGGAATGATGTGGCAGTGAACCACACTGATGCCCGTACCTGCCCACCTATGCCGGCCTGCCTTTGCAGCCACCCTGAGTCCTGCAGGGACTTAGCCGCTTCTCCCCACCTTCTAGGGATGGGAAGAGAGAGGAAGGTGTGAAGTGCAGAGCTTAGAAACAAAGCCTTTCTCCCACATGTCCTCCAGGCGCCGCCCTTGCTCTCCTATTCCGGACCCTTGCCTACTACCCACCATCTCAGTGCAGATGGTGGTAGAGTGGAGGGCTGACGAAGCTTCCAGATGTTTAGACACATTCTCATAATCCTCAGCAACAGGTAAATCCATGGCATCGCACCCCATGTTTCTCCTAATATACAAAATTCCATCCACATTATGGATAGAATAAAATCTTATAAAATGGGCTATACATGTCACCTTAACTTTGAAAATTAATCAAATGTGTAATGTATATTCTGTATATCATGTATCCAGTCTAAGAATGAACTTTTGGAATATAACTTAGTTTAGTTTTTGTTCTTTGAAAATGAATGTTCTATATAATATAAAAGCTTTATCAGTGCCCAATTTATGATACACTATGAACAAAAAATTGAAAGAAATAATTGGCAGCCTTTTATATGCTAGGAAGTGAGCTAGGTGAAGATGACTTGGTTTTTGCACTTAAGTAGCATACTAGTACCCTGTGTGGTGGTGGATGCATTTAATCCCAGCACTTGGGAGACTGAGAGAAGAGGACCATGAGTTTGAGTCCAGCCTGGAAGTTACAGTGAAATCCTGTCCAACAACAAAAAGGCATAGTAGCCATGGGGCTAAGACAGACAAATGATAACTTGACTATCAGCTGATGTAGTAGCAGAGAGAATTGTACATTTTGTGTTTTTCTCTAACTGTAGCAAAATGGGTACAAAAGTTCAAGTCAAACAGCATAGCTCGGGCTGGGAAGGTGGCTCACTGGTAGAGCGCTTGCCTTGCATGCATGAGGCCCTGGGTTCGATTCCTCAGCACCACATAAGCAAAAAGAAAAAAAGCCGGAAGTGGCGCTGTGGCTCAAGTGGTAGAGCGCTAGCCTTGAGCTGAAGAGCTGAGGGACAGCGCCCAGGCCCAGAGTTCAGGCCTCACAACCGGATCCAAAAAAAAAAAAAAAAACAGGAAATGTACTCATTACCTGACTATGTAACGCTAGCACCTCTGTACATCACCTTTACAATAACAATAAAATATATTTAAATAAAATCAAACAGACAAACAAAAAAACAGCATAGCTCTCTGGTGGAGAACCTAAATTGAGTAAATATTTATTGAGTAAATGTCAGTAAAGCTACAGGGAAAAGAAGCTGCATTTCATATCTTATTCACCTTTGCATTCGATACTGAAGCCTAGCATCTAATGCCAAGATGGTAGTCAGGTCATTTTCTTATTTGACTGATCAGCTACTGTGTGATAGAGGTTGAGATCTGGTAGATCAACAGGAGACTTCCTCAAAAGTCACTCACAATACAAGATGGAAGCCTCCAGTTGCTGTGTGCTGAGGTAGGAGTGCAAACAAAGGTTCAAGTGAGTGAAAGCCTTAGGTTGCCCCAAGTGGTTGAGGTTTAGCAAGCTTGCTATGGAGGGTGGCAGGGAGCGACACAAAAGCCTGTTTACAAGGGGAAAATAAAATAGCAAGAGCTAGATGGTGCAGGACCATGCAGAATGGGAGTATTGTAGGCCTTGGGATTCACTGAAAGGAGGAAGTCACCATGTCACTAGATATTCTCCTATCTTATTGGCTCAGACAGAAGAGAATGATACCAGAGAAAAGGTGGTGGAGCAGTTGGACTTTGTCATTTCTGTTTCAAAAGATCGTTGAGGCATCTGTGATGTAGGAGACGTATTGGTGTGGAGGTCAGAACAGAGGTGAAGGCTGAGCGTGCTACATTGGTACTCATCAATAGCAGAGGTAATAGCTGAAGCTGCGCCACAGGTGAGCTGGCCACAAGGACAGCCTCAGACAGGAGCTCAGCAGTGCCTACGTCTAAGAGGGAGGTGCTAGACTAACAGATCATTTACAAAACCGTGACATTGTCTAATGTCTAGATCATGTATATTACATGTGACTATTTCACAGTATCTACTTCCTAGGGAGCCACTCATTACTTCAGACTATCTCAACATCTGATTGCCATTTGCCCCAATTCTTAAAATACAATCAATTTTAATAAATAACTCAGTGTCTTAACATTTGTATGATGCTTTAGAATTTTAGAAAACGTCTACCTATATCACTTCCTATAGTTCTAGTCAGTGTCTAAGATGAATAGGGCATAGAGCCCCTAGAGTTAGTTGTAAAAGTCAGACATCTTAGGATGTTATCAGTTAAAAGTATTCAGGGTTACCAAGTTATATGCTCAAAAGAAATTTCTATGAGGATGTCAGTGAGTATTGAAGCTGACAGGAGTAGTGAGAGGAATAATAAATAAACAAAGCCTTATTTCCTGTATTTGAATCTCAGATCTCCTTTGTACTTGCTCTGTAAACTTGAAAGAATCAATGAATCTCTCTGATCTTCAGTTTTCCCATCTGATAGACATTCCTGACTTCTATGGAGATGGCAAGTGCTCAATAAGAAAATGTAAAATGCCTAAAAATGCCAGAAATAGCAGACATTGTTATGTAATGGTTCAGTTCTACTCTCCTTTTGCTTCATTTGATTTGTATTTGTATTTTTCCATCCTTTTGCTTGTTTGATTAGAGATATATTATCATCTGAAATTTGACCTCAGTCAAATTCACAATTTGGTGCTTAGTTTGGTCTATAGGAAAAAAAAATCTGAAGGAAATTTTTATTTGAAAAATCCATTTTTTCTTTGTTCTGACCTCTAAGGGAATGTATTATTTGCCATTGAATGGTAAGTGTAAAGCACATACTTAGTTGTGTGCCTTGTGGGAGTAAGATGCTTAAAGATATGTTTCATTGAAGAGTAGTGAAGGAAACCAGGAGCAAATCTGGACCAAAGAAGACTTTGGTTCCTTGTGCTTGAACACTGCTGTTTAAGATAAGCTCATTGGAAAGGCAAACGGTTCTGCTATTGGACGTATTATGATGGTACTCTGAGACTTTCTTCCACTGACCTCCATTGTAAAGAGATGTCAAATTAGGTAGGTCATTTCAGGTCATTGTGGTGTATTACTATAGTTCTTGATCTTTCATACCAATACATATTTCATTGTTGCTCTTTAATATTCAGTTACAATGATGTGGAAATAGTGATGCTTTTCTTATAGAAGGCATGTCCGGGGTTCTCAAATTTGATCACACATAAGAATCTTCCAGAAAGCTTGTTGAAATATAGATTCCCAGATCCCATCCCCAGAGAAACTACCTTCCTATGTCCGAGATGAGGCCTAGATCCGTGGGCCACCATAGCTCAACGTTCTTTATAATCTTGATTGTATCAAAATGAGCAAACTTTAAAGTGTAAGCTTGCCCATCAGTGGAGTTTCCTTGTTGAATCATCTCTGTTAAGGCCATACTTAGAGTGAAAGATCTATTTAATCAAGTTCCAACTGTTAAAAACAAACTGATGTAAATACATGCCCCACTATCTAGTGGATGTCTGGGTCTGCCCTATACCCCTTCCTCTAGTTCAAAGGCCCAGGCATGAGGAGCTAAGAGCAGCACCAGGGGTAGTCTGGCTTAGGTGGCAGGCAGATTAAGGCTGAAACAGGGTTCCATATCACATGTCCCCATCTTCCACAGCCACCTCGCACCTGCCTTGTGCTGTGCTTTCTTTCACCTGTCTTTCCCGCTCCTAAAAATGTAATCACAGACCTCAACAGGCCGGACACAACACCAGTTTTGCCTTTCCCTAGCTGACACTCTGGTCACTCTGATTGGAATTTTGAGTGTCCTCAACCCTTGGCCCTGCACCTTCAGGTTTGGGTGGTTCACTGTGGCACTTGTACGCCGAGTTGTTAGCACTGGGGCTCTCAGAGCACCGCACTTTCTATTTCTATATCCCTGAAGTACATATACTTAGAAAAATACCTCATGAGAAGAGTCCTGAAAGAGCTCATTTCTAGACCAAGTAGTGCTTTAAACTGGGTGTGTGACCTTCTTAAAACTCAGTTTTCTTTGTTGTAAAATGAAAGCTTGGGGTCGTTGACCTCTGGGGTCTCCCTGGGCACCGTCCAGCCCGGAGAAGGCTTGCATTAGGCAGAATAAGCACTTTGCTTGCAACAGTAGCAGAATATCACACATGCAACTTATTGGTGTCCTTGTCTGTCTTTTGATTTCCTTGAGTTTTTCAGTCTCATTAGGGGAGACATCACTGACTTAGTGCACAGTGACATCGTGTCCTGTAACTTAATTTCTGGGGACAACACATTGTGCTGCTACAGGCTCAGTGCTAATAATCAAGATTATATGTTCTGCTTACTGTGACTTTTTTGTGGTTTCTGGGGGAAAAATGCAGATGCTTTTCAATTATTCTAAGGGAATTTTGATTAACCCCCTGGGTAGAGTTCTCTGTACCACCTGCCATGGAGAAGCGGGTTTTATTGAACAGAAGGTATAGAATTGAATTGCTCATATTTGTTTTCTTTCTTGTGCCTATGGTATTATTTCAAGCTTAAGCATTTTAATAAATATTTAATAAATATCTGTCTAAAATAGGTCAAAACTATTATAAACTTCATCCCATTTCTTCTTCAATAAATTATTTTGACATTTTAAGTGGAATTTCCAAGTTAAGCACCCACATTTTCCCTTTATGTATGCAATAAATTAGAGTTTTGTTTTTATTTTTTATGTTTTTTGGTGCTGCGAGTTGAACCAGTGCTCTACCGCTGACAGTCCCAGTAGTTGGTTTTGACTGCTGCAGCCACCAGTCCTCATGGCATGCATTGTAAGTGTCAGCCCTTGAAATATATTATAGCATTCCTGCTTTTGTTATGAATCTCACAGATATTTTGTTTGTTTACTAGGTTTTTCTTTTACATATCCATTTTTACCTTCTGCAGAATACTTCATGTGCTTTATTCATAGAGAATTTTCACATGTTTACCTCTATGGATGTTTAAAAACAGTCTGATCAAGATGTAATTCACTCATGTGAAATGTGCGAGTCAAGTGGCCTTTACTCCATGTCTAGAGCTGTGAAGCTACCACCACAGCCAGTGTAGAGAATTTGATCACCCTGTACCCAGTAGTAGCCACTCTGATTGCCCAGCCCTCCAGCCCTGGTAGCCACTGTTCTTTTTACAAACAAAGAAAAAACAGTCTATACATTTCATAGAAATGTGATCATAGGGGCTGGGAAGGTGGCTCAGTAATAGAGCGCTTGCCTTGCATGCATGAGGCCCTGGGTCCCATTCCTCAGTACCACATAAGCAAAAAGAAGGAAAAAAAGCCAGAAGTAGCGCTGTGGCTCAAGTGGTAGAGTGCTAGCCTTGAGCTGAAGAGCTGAGGGACAGCGCCCAGGCCCAGAGTTCAGGCCCCACGACCGGACCCCCCCCCCCAAAAAAAAGAAATGCTATCATAAAATATGTGGTCTTGAAAGAATGAATTTTTTTTTCACTAAGAATGTTGTTATCAACCATGTTATAAAGTGTCAGCATTGTTTCGTGTTAGGGCTAAATACCATAAAATATGAATATAAATAACACCGTTGTATTATTGATGAGTATTTGTGTGGTTTCCATTTGTTTTAACTATCATGAATAATGTTATAACAAATTTTTGTGTGGACATAAATGTTCATTTTTTTCTTGGGTGTACACTAGTAGTAGAATATCTGGGTCACATGTAGCTTGAGGTTTAACTTCGTGAGGAACTGCCAGACCATTTTCTGAAGCAGCTGTACCAACAATGCATGTGTGATCTAATTCCTGTACATCCAAGCAGAGCATGGTAGTACATGACTGTAATTCTCACACCAGGGTGACTGAAGCAGGAGAATTGTGAGTTTGAGGCCACAAATTCTCTTATAGTCTCACCAATCTTTGTTATCATTGGCTCTTTTATTAGAGCTATCTCAGTGGGTATGAAACAGGACTTATTTTTAAATATTCTCTACATAGGATTCCTTCTTGCTCCCTTGAAGTCATCATTAATGCAAAAATAACCCAAATTGTGGATTCATTGTTCTGGTTTTTTTTAGAACAAACTTAGATCTCCCAAACAATAGAAAAGACATATTTTAAGTTACTATATAATTCCTAATACATTTTCTTCCTTTCCCAAAATGATTTTGAAACCAAGCAAGCAATTCCTTTTATTTTAACAGCATTGAAGAGGAAGTTAATACTATTTATGCATATAGTGCTGGCCCTGGGGCTTGAACTCAGGGTCTAAATACTCTCCCTACATTTTTTTGCCCAAGCAAGTACTCTACTGGTTGAACCACACCTCCACTTCCAGCTTCTTGGTGATAAGAGTCTCACTGACTTTCCTGCCTGAGTTGGCTTTGAACTGTGATCCTTAGATCTCAACCTCCTGAGTAGGATTACAGGCATGAGCCACTGGTGTCTGGCTTGTTCTTTTTGTGCATTTGTGTGCCAGTCCTGGGCCTGAGTGCTGTCCCTGAGTTTTTGTGCTCAAGCCTAGCACTCTACCACTTGAGCCACAGCTCCACTTTTGGCTTTTTGCTGGATAATTGGAGGTAGAGTCTCATGGACTTTGCTGCCCAGGCTGACCTCAAACCAGGATCTTCAGATCCTCCTGTACCTAGGAGTACTAGCATGAGCCACTGGTGCCTAGCTTCATATATTTTTAAAACAGGAGTATTATAGCCAGTGAAAAGTATTATTTTTTTCTTTGGCCTATCATCAAACTGCTTTGTCTTGTTACCAGTAAGTAGATATTTTGCCTTGGAAAGTTGGTGAACATATTTGTCAGTGCTTCAAATTTGTCTTGCTTGCTTTGGACATTTAAGTATTAATTCAGGTGTGCAGACTACCCGTATATGTTTGTGATAAGAGCCGCTGTTTTATTAACACTAATATTGTGAAAAGAAAAAGCATCGCAAGCATCCATTGGAGAAATCAGTTTGCAATTAGGAAAAGGGAAGGAAAGGTCCTGTCTGCCCACCATTGTTGTTTTGCAGACATGGTTTATGATCCATCTATTAATTTGCTCATTTACCCAAGCAACAAGTACTTGCATGCCTCTTACATGCCAATTCATAATGATATTCTGGGGAAATGAACTGATTTTAATAAGCTAGGAATCTGAACCATAAATAAGCACTCTCAGCAGTCAGATGCTATGAATAGTGGAGCTACCTCCAAATGCACGAGTGCAGGAAATCCTTTCTTCATTCTTCATAAAACTGTGGTACTTGCCTATGGTGAGAAAGGGAAGGCAAATACAGGAGAATAGGCTAAAGACTGGATTTTGGATAATTACTGTCCTCTGCCAGTTTTTTAAGTTCTGGGGCTGTAAATTTCTTGAACAACTTTAAAATTTTATAGTGATTACTTCAGAAGCATAAGTTGTTTGTATACGAATTTACAGAGTGACACTTGGGCACCTATTTTATAATTAGGCAGATTACTAGTTGATTGGCTGTTAGATTTAGCATCTCTTATTGTCAGTAACGATACCATCTCCATTGGCAAGAGTGAGAAGTAAATCGAGTAATACATGCTCCCTGCATTTAAGTATTGTTCTTGGCACCATGTAATGACTCAGGAACTCTAGCATTGTGCAAATATGGTTCACGGCCAAAAGTAAAGTCTCATTCCCTTTCTGTGACAGGATCCTGGGAGCTTCCTAGTTGTCATAGTTGTTTCCTGAGGGCAGCTAATTGAGAGCTGGAGTATCTCGAGATCCTGTTGGGATTCTGCAGGCAAGAAAATATTGCCAAAAGTTGTTCTGCCTTCCACATGGTTATAATTTCATGCACATTATATAACTTCCAGTTCTCAACTACGGTAGCGTTTGAAATGGAATGTTAGGAATCCATGACCATTTATCTGGATGATCAGGACTGTTCTGAGGTGTATGTTTTGATGCCTAAGGAAGATGAGGTGAGCTGAGCTTGGGTCAGTAGTGTTTGCCTAGTCAAACTTCACTCAGGGCCACATCACTCAGGAATGGCTTATGTTATGCAGAAAAGCACATTGTCTGCATTCCCAAAGAAGAGTAAGGAATGCTCTCATGACAAAGAGCAGCCCTTGATGGACTTGGAATTACCAACCTCATTGTATCTGGATGAGGATGTGAAGCTTACAGGTTTTTTTGTTTTTGTTTTTTGTTTTGGTTTTGTTTTTGTCGGTCATGGAGCTTGAACTCTGGGCCTGGGCCCTGTCCCGGAGCTCTTCAGCTCAAGGCTAGCATTCTACCATTTGAGCCACAGGCCACTTCCAGTTTTCTGGTGATTTATTGGAGATAAGAGTCTCATGGACGTTCCTGCTCAGGCTGGCTTTGAACCTCGATCCTCAGATCTGAGCCTCCTGAGTAGCTAGGATTACAGGTGTGAGCCATCGGCGCCCGGCAAGCATTTCTTTTTAGTTAGAACATAAGTAGCTACCTGCTTTAGTTTTCCAAATCTTCCCCTAATCAAGGGGAAGAAAACCCTGTCTTTCTCTCCCCTACCAAGCCTCACAACTCTCTTTTCCATCTACCTCTGTCCATCTAGAAGCTAAAGAGTCCACTTGCTTCTGGGGTGGCACTCTCACCCCAGGGGGCACTTCTAGTCGCCCTTTGTACACCTGCACTGATCACTGAAAAACATTAACATGGAATAGTAAGGTGCATCACCATTACCAAGTCTCCATAGCTATATGAATGATTGTTATTGTTCCTATTGACCACAGGACCAAGTTATGGCCCTGTGCCCTTGTTTGAAGTCCACTGCCTCTGGTAGAGCAGGGGTTCCCGTAAGAGTCATTCTGACAAGTGCATTCCCAAGTCCAGCGTTCAGCCACACATAGCTTCACAGGGGAGTTATGCATTGTGTGCCAAGCAGAACTTTGATGCTGATGATACACCTGCAATTAGTTGAACTCTCTAGTACGTATGACTGTGATAAAGGAGAATGACATTAATCAAGTAAGTGTACAAGGGAACACCCAGGGTTGGGCAGGTACAGAGTGAGCTTAACCCCTGTAGGAGGGGTTAAGAGTGGTATGTGGTATCTGCCCTTAGGTCTGACTGGTGTGTAAGGAGAAGGAAGAGAAGAACTTCCAATTGTAGTGCAAAGGCCCTGGGGCTGGAGGGACTGGTCTTTCAGAGATGTTTTTATATTATTACTAGTTATCACAAAAACAAAACTGAATGGAAAGCTCTCACCAAGGAGTCCAATTTTAAAGTCAGAATCACCTGAGTCCTTGAGGACACTATATTTATAGTAAAACAAAACACTTGCAGTAAGAAATAGCTCACTCTTTGCTAAGTACTCATGCAATGGGGTCTCATCCTGATAAACCTGCCATAAATTGAAAAGAGCCTAAGTGGAAAAATGCACCGACTACATCTAACCTCCCGGGCAGCCAGGCTTAACAGGACCGCCTGGGGGCCGCACTCACTGCTGTGGCCCAGCCTCCTAGAGCCTCTGCCATGGGTGGGTGACAGACCCAAACTCTCCATCTGAAATTTGGTTCCCACTGAATGAGTGTCACTTTTGCATGGTGATGAAGTCCCCAGACCTTAATACCTCCCTTTGTGCAGACTTCGTGTCAGGGGTTTAACGGCGTCTGTGGGGCTGGCTCACTGATACTGTTCGCCTGGCCAGTCTGCTAGGCATCTTGGTTGGCTGGGAGGTCAAAGGTGCAGATCCTTATCCCCCATGCCCACCTGTGCCCAACTCAACAGCACCACAGGCCCTGCCTCTCTGCTCAGTAAACCTGATGCAGAGCCTCCAGCACACTCACATTGTATTCAGATCACACAAGGGTGCATAGAAGGTCTCCATGCAGTCTTGGTTCTGGTAAGTTCATGCATTAGGGTTCTCCTCTGGAATAGGAGAGCCTCTTTTTTTTTTTTAAGACTAGGCAGGGAAATCCATGAGAGTCTTTCTCCAAATAACCACCCAAAAGCCAGAAGTAAAGCTGCGACTCAAATGGTAGAGTGTCGGCCTTGAGCAAGAAAATTAGGAGAGGCTCTTAACCTCCTTTTTGAATGAAAAGATTAAAAAAAAGGATTTAATAAGGAAAGAAAATAATAAGTTGTAAGCTGAGATAATGAGAATGAATCATCTAGCCATGAGATTGAAACGGAAAAAAAATGCTAGTTTTATTGTCATGTCTCAAACTGCAAAATTTAGAAACTTTATTCTAGGTATATATGTTAGGAAAAAGGTGTGTATAGGGTTTGGTGTGTTGGTGGCTCAGGTACCTACTGGGCATCTTGGAATGATTTCTTGTGAATTTGTGGGAACTAACTACTGTACTATTTTTAAAGTTATATCTGAGATATTATTATATGTTATCTACTCTACTGTTTCTAATAATGGACCAAAAAGTGACTAAATTATCCAAATTTGACTTTGTACTAGTATCATACTTGGCTCACTTCACAACCCTGAACGTGGTTAGCAAGATATAGATTTTGTCTAGAGTGATTTCAATTCATCACTTAAGAACAGGATGGAAGTGCTATCTTACTTTTATAATTTTTAATCCATCATTAAAAGTACAACTTGCTTTATGATCTGAGGAAATACCATCTAAGTCTTTATATTAGGAACAAAAGTGAGCCTTTCAGGGGGAAAAAAAGAGGGGAGCTTAATCTGCATTTGGCCTTTGATGTATTTCTAGATTTTAAAAAGCTCCCCGCCGTTCACGGCGACACTGATTCAGCCCAGCCATGTGTCCAGGCGCTAGGTGCTGGCTCTTACTCACGCACATGGCTGGGAGTCACTTTTCAGCTCATGGTGTGATTGGGCATCACGTCTTGAACATGTTACCCTGTGTGTGCTGTAGTCGCCCTCCTCTACACCAAGACTTTTAAGTTAATGATGAAGAATAAACTATGTGGCCTCTTCTCATCTTCCTTTGAACACTTCTTTCAAATGAGACAATTTTTGGGTTCTCTGTGGCACCCAATTAACTGAGAAGGATAAAAATCTAGTTGAAACAGGGTGCAAGCTGCATTAGATAAAATTTGATTTTTATCTTATTTTTTATTTTTTATTGGATTAAACCTATTTTTGTGTGTGTGTGCCAGCATTGGGCCTTGTGCACTCTTAGCTTTTTTTGCTCAAGGCTGGTGTTCTTCCACTTGATGCACAGCCCCACTTCCAGCTTTTTGGTGGTTAATTGGAGCTAAGAGTCTCATGGACTTTTCTGCCTGCACTGGCTTCAAACTGGGATCCTCAGATCTCAGCCTCCTGAGTAGCTAGCATTACAAGTGGAAACCACTGGCGCCTGGCACAGTCCTGTTGTTTGAATTCTTGACATTCGTAGTGATTCCATTTACTTCTTTTGGCCTGGTGTTCTAGTTTGGAGTTGTTGCCTCACTTCATTAACAGAGCAGCTTCTAGTGCTCCTGTTAGGAGGTATTGTTCTCGGGGTATGGTATAGAAGAATATGTGTGTGTGGGGGGGGGTGTGGGTGTATGTGTGTGTGTGTGTGTTCGTTCCCCATTTTAATTGTTGTTATTAAGGAGCTGTACAGAGTGGTATACATTCTTAATCCTCTTTCTATTGGTGGTCATTATTACCCAAACAATGCTTTGTCTAGCTAGCTTCATTTATGGAAGAAAACAGTTTGGGTTTCAGTTTCACAAGTGAAATAACAAAACCTACCAGGAAAAGGAAATAATTCATTAGCAGAGGCCACTGTGCTGAGAAGGACAATCTCCCTTCAAAGATTTTTGTTTTCAGTACTATAATAAAATGTTTAATAAATAATTTACTTCAAAGGACCTCACTACAAGAACATGGGCTGCTTTCCTGCTATTCTTGCTCGCTGGCTCAGTTTGACTATAAGTAGCTCATATCCGGTCCTCTGTGGTCTCAGGTGGCCATTTGTGTTTATGATCCAACAACTGAAACTCTAAGAACTGTGTCCCTATTTTAGTTTGCTAGCAAATCCACACTGTCCTCCAGGAATTGCTGGAGATGCTCCTGAAACTCTTGGCACGTTGACCCTCTCTGAGGCTAACGCTCAGATGTTAGTAGGGTGAGAATTATGTCCTCCAAAAATAGCAAACTAAATTTATCAAGCCGGGGCTAGGAAAACTCATCAGAATGCCTTAAAAAGTTTTTGATGTATTGTGATTCCTTCTGCACTTCCATTCTTTATTTCTAAACAATGTGCTCAATGTCATTGAGATAAAAGCCTCCCTGGGTTACAAAGAGAGCACTGGAGATGTTTGAATTTGTCTTTCCCCCCCTCTAGCTATATTTGGCATATGTAGAATTTGAACATCTACTGTTACCTGTATCTCCTCGATAGCACCAAATAGAAAGGGACTCAGAAAGAAATCATTGTTTTTGCACTGTAATTTTTCACCCAGTAGCATGTTCTTTGAGAACGGCTCCCCGGTGATTCAGACGCAAACTCTCGGGTTAGGTGAGGCTTGCTTTGTTGCTTTTCATTGCTGCCTATTTGATGCATTGATAGGACCCAGGGCCGCACGGAGAGATACAGGCTTGAGACAATTTCAATTTCACACTGGCTTTCTCCAGTCCCTCCCTCGCTTCTCTTTCGCTCTCTCAGTTTAAAATCAAAAGGAAAGGATGGCTTTAATATCTCAGGTAAAGCAGAAGGAGTGAGGACTGGAGAGGAGGAAGGGGAGTGACCAGTATATTGAAAAAAGAAGCCATCCTCCCATCGCTTTCATGACTGCAGCCAGGCTGTGGGATTGGGGCTGGGTTTCTGTATTAAATACTTTGTTCTTTAAAGCGCTCCCTTGTGAAGCCATTTCTTTCTCTCCTATCTTTTGCCTCCTTCAGTGTTTACTCAGAACAAGCTTGCTTTGGCAACCCTGGTGGTGAGGCAGGATGCTTAAATTAGGGCATCTGAGATCCATGCTGAACTCGAACAAAACCTTGTCATCACCATCACTTCCAAAACAGTCGGCGTATGTGCAGGGAGCATTTCCAGAGCTCTGGTATTAGAAGGGTGGATGCTTCAGATATCTAACTCTATAGCTGTGTCCAGTGTAGATAACCCATGATGGGAGATCCTTAAGAATTGTATTCCTCTTCTGCTTGTAATCTGATTTTCAGGAATTCTTCTAAAGGAATTGTTTGACTTAGGCTGTTTGCCTTTCAAGAGATTAATTCAAGTTTCCAAAATTCACTGTCAGTATATGTATGCTGAGACCTTTCAGAAAGAACGGCCAGTCATCCAGGCTCTAGGGAATGTAGTCACTGTGGCCCCTGGATCCAGAAATGTCTCCAGCTGTCTGTACAGGGGGCATTTAGTGTATCTGAGGCCCTATTTTGTGTGGGTGCAGGCAGCACTCGGGCCTTAGCTTTTTCACTCTACCACTTGAGCCATAGCCCCACTTCTGGATTTCTTTGTTGGTTAATTGATTAAATTAATTATTTAAAATAAGAGGCTCACAAATTTTCCTGCCTGGGATGGCTTCAAAGTACAGTCCTCAGATCTCAGCCTCCTGAGGAGTTAGGATTACAGGTGTGAGCCACCAGAGTCTAGCTGTGGGTTCTTTCATGTGACCTAATACAGACCAGAAGGTTGTAGAGCCCTCTTCCAACAAACTTTCGTATCCCGGAATCAGTTGCAGATTCCCACCCTCAGAACTCATTCTGTACAGCTGCTTTTCTAACAAGTTTCGTGATGATGCTGCTACCACTAGACTATGCTTTGGGAGACAATCTCTTGCGTTGCGTATATTTTGTGTGCTTATGCAGATTGTATTGAGGTAGTTTTGAAAAGCAGACACTGTCAATACAACACCCAGTGACAAAGATGTGTTCTGAAAAGAGAAATGTGTGTGTTGTGATTTCATTGTTCTACAAACTTGGAGAAGGTATTTACCCAAACTAAAACAGCCACAGTGTCATCAGATGATGTAATTGTATGAGAGCACTGTCATCTTTACCTTCATGACACCTGTCCGTGTTGTTCTAAGGAAAGAAATGTACATTATGAAATGGAATGATAAACAACCACTAAGTACTATCTGAAAGGAAGTACTATCTGAAAGTGACTGAGGCTGGTGCCTGTGGCTTACTCCTGTAATCCTAGCTACTCAGGAGGATGAGATCTGAGGATTGCACTTCAAAGCCAGCCCAGGCAGGAAAGTCATGGGCTCTTTATTTATTTATTTATTTATTTGTGCCAGTCCTGGGGCTTGAACTCGGGGCCTAGGCTCTGTCCCTGAGCCTCTCTACTCAAGCCTAGTGCTCTACAACTTGAGCCACAGCATCACTTATTCTGTTTATGTGATACTGAAGAATCAAACTTCATGCTTGATCAGGACTTCATGCTTGCTAGGCAGGCACTCTACCACTGAGCCACATTCCCAGCCCAACACACAAAATTCTTATCTCCAATAAACTACTCAGAAAAAGCGAAAGTGGAGCTGTGGCTCAACTGGTATAACACTAGCCTTGAGCACAAAGAGGTTCAGGGACAGTGCCCAAGCCCTGAGTTCAAACCCTCAGGACTCGGCACAGCTAGAGAAAGCTGCTGAGAAAGCTATTCACAGTAGCAGCAAGCAGATCCAAACTTACACTCCTAGGCACAAATGCAAAGGGTAATTTACCAAAAAAAAAAAAAAAGCAAAAGGAAAGAATGTAAAGAAAGTACTGACTCATTGCAAACAGCTGCAGAACATTACCCTTGGGATCGAGGTTAACTCAATTGTGAAATAATGGCCAAAGCTCACACTCTTAATAACTTTTTTAGCCCTGGAGAAAGCGCCTGCGTTTAATGTGGAGGGTTGGCAGAAGGCGCTGCAATTAGAGGCAGGCTCTGCAGGAGGCTCCAGATTGGAAGCTCTGGGTCTGTGCAAGCTCATTTGCATTTGTAACGCTCTTATTTTAAATCTCTTCTAAATGTAAATATTTGGGGCTCCCTTTCTCTGTTTTTTCAAATAAAAATATTTTACCAAGTCTGCATCTCAATTAGCCAGGCTCTGGAGGGAGGCTGCCTGTGATAAAGCGGGACCTCGCACAGTTCAATGGGGAGGCTGGGTTGCCGCCCATGGAAAACAGGGGCAGAGGTCAAGCTGGAGGTCCCTTCTCACAGGTTGTTGGGGTGCCGGGTAGGAAGGACTTGGAAAAAGCTTATTTACTTGTTGTGGAGATGGCTGGATATGTCTCTTGCCCGGAGTTTCTTGCACTCAGTAGGTGCTTAAATAGACTGTCGCTTACTGTTGCAGTGCGACAGTGGAGATGGCAGAACAGAAGGGCAGCAGAACAGAAGGGCAGCTTGCTGTCTCCTGAAGTCCAGGGCCGCCTAGCTGATTCTCTTCAACTTGAACTTGATCTTGACTTTGACCTCAGGGTCTCGCGTTGTCATTGCCTTGCTTGCTCTACCACTTGAGTCACATACCTCCACTTCCAGCTTTTGCTGACTGTACAGTATTGAAAGTCGACATCCTTATGTCATTGTTTTTTTCTTTCTTCTTTTTAATGGAGTAGTTGGTAACATGGGGTATTTCTTAATGCTCTGGACCCACCATTTCCAGAGGCTATCGTTTAGCACCTTCCTATGAGGTGGGTGCCACTGCAGCAGTCTCGACTCTAAACTTCTTTCGGCATATTACAGACATGTTCAAGCTTTTCTGCTTAAGTATCTGCCACGCCTCGACTTGTACTATTCCTATTCCTAGAACCTTCTCTCTTTTCTTCTACTTCGTAGGTGTTTATGTGCACATGTGTGCATGCGCATGTAGGCTTCTGGATTTAACTTAGGGCTTTGTATACTTACTGGGCAAGTGTCTTCCCACTGAGCTACCCATCTCCTTTCTACACCTCTGCTGTTTAACTCCAAGGTCTATCCCACTTGCTTCCTACGCCAAAGGCCTTGGGCCTCTCCTCTGAAATACTACATATTTCATTCTCTCAACACATTGACAGGGCTGGGAAGGTGGCTCAGTGGTAGAGCGCTTGCCTTGCATGCACGAGGCCCTGGGTTCAATTCCTCAGCACCACATAAGCAAAAAGAAAAAAGCTGGAAGTGGCACTGTGGCTCAAGTGGTAGAGCGCTAGCCTTGAGCTGAAGAGCTGAGGGACAGCGCCCAGACCCAGAGTTCAGGCCCACGACCGGACCGCCCCCCCAAAAAAAAAAAAAGCTCAGGGACAGTGCCCTAGGCTCTGATTTCAAGCACCACAGCTGACCAAAAAAAAAGGATTGATTATTCCTTAGGATCAACACATTGACAAAAAAATAATTGCCTTTAAAAAGGCTCTTGAGGCAGTGATTCTGAAATGCAGGCCCTTTCCCTCAGCCGTTAGGGAAAACTTGGCAATATATGGAGACCTTTTTGGTTGTCACTGCTGGAAGAGTGTACTGTAGAATTGGTGGAGTAGAAGTCTTCAGTGCCGCTGACTACCAGTTAAGAAAACTGTCCATTGGGAAATCTGGGCATGTAGACTTCTAAAGAGGGAGAGTAGATAGTGTAAGAATTTTGCCCTTTGGTACTATTTGAAGGACATACATTGGATGTACTTGACTATACCCACTATAAGAATATAAGCTATTCACAAGACCGTGTATTCTGTTATTGGAGAATGTAATTAGAAATGTTTTTCAGACCAGAGTTGTAGCTCAGTGGTAGAGTACTTGCCTAGTATGTATGAGGCCCCAGGTTTGCTCCTCAGTCTCATGTTTTTTTGGTTTTTGGTTTTTGGTTTATTTATTTTTTTTGTTTATTTGTTTAAGAGGCAATTGTCTCCACAGGTAGAATGGAAATGTTTGTTTCCATATGTGCTACGCATACAAAACCACTTTCAAGAATGTATTTAGTTCCTATCCTTCCCTATAATGCTTACAGCAGACTGCCCCATACTCAGTTCCATGGTTTCTCTCTGTATGTTCATGTCCCAGATAGGACTGTGTTCTTTCTGATGGTAGAGGCAAAGTCTTGCTCCTCTTTGTCATATCATTCTTGTTACTTGTGAATTTTTTTTTATATAACAAAGGTCCATACCATGGAGATGGTATTGCTATTGGCAGTAGACATCAGTTGACAAGTTGTACTACATATAGTCCCTGGTATTTTTGTTAACTTACAGGTATTTAGGGCAAAGATGGATGTTTTAGTTTGTAAATCCTGTGAGAATAGCAGGTGGATAGATAGCTCGGTGTTATTTGAACTGTTCTTTCTCATTCAGGACTGGCTGAACAGTAAAGAAAATACCTTTTACTGCTCTTCTGTCCAGTTTGTTGGGTTAATTTGGGAGACAGTGTCAGAGACCTGGAGCGATGCCAACTTCCAATTAGCACTCCCTGTAACCACTGATTTCACTTTAAAAGTAATGACTGGAGATTTTCTCAGCTTCTCTGACATAGAATCCACATTTTTAACCCCACACTTACTTTTCTCATCTAAAAGGAAAAGTTCTAGGTTTAAAGCAAAATTTTGAATTTTTAAATTTCTTTTGAAATAATTTCAAATGTAACAGAAAAGTTGCAAAAAACAGTACAAAGACTGTCCTTATAATTTCACTCTGATTCCCAAATTGTTATCATTTTATTGTAGTTGCTTTAATATGTTCTTTCTCTCTTTTCCTATCTATATACATGTAGTTTTCCTTTGCACCATTTCACTAAAACCCTTAATAATACTTAAGAGTGGCCAGGCTCCGGTGGCTCATGCCTGTAATCCTAGCTACTCTGGAGGCTGAGATCTGAGGATCGCGGTTCAAAGCCAGATCGCGGTTCAAAGCCAGCCGGGACAGGAAAAACCTTGAGACTCTTATCTCCAATAACCCCCTAGAAAATCGGAAGTGACGCTGTGGCTCAAGTGGTAGAGTGCTAGCCTTGAGATGAAGAGCTCAGGAACAGCGCCCAGGCCCAGAGTTCAAGCCCCACGACTGACAAAAAAAAATAATAATAATAATAACAATAATAATACTTAAGAGTGTATTTCTTCAACACAAGACAATATTCCCATATATAGTCACACGGCAGTACAATTCTCAATATCAGGAAATTAACAGTATTGGTTCAGTACTATTTTCTAATCTGCAAGCATTTCAAATTTGGCTAGTCTGTCAAACTACTGATTTTCCTAGCCGAAGAAATAAATGCCTTTTTCTGGTCTAAGATCTATTGTCAGAGTTGTACATTACATTCATTTTTTTCTTTCTTTTCAGTCTCTGTTCATCTAGAACAGCAAGTCCTTAGTCTGGCTTTGTGATTTTAACATTTTTCAAGCTACCTGCTTATTTTGATAGAAGTCCCTCAGTTTGAATCTAGCTGAGGTTTACTCATAATTAGATGTTAAACATTTTTTGGTAGGAATGCAACAGAAATCATGTTGTGTCCTCAAGAGTTTGTAATTAGGAGACACTTGTCTAATACCTAGTGATATCACTTTGATTACTTGGCTAACCTGTTGTTTGTCAAGTCTTGCCACTAAAAAGTTAACTTTCTTTTCTATTTGACTAGGAAACCAAACAGATAATTAAGCTGGTAATTTTAGTGTAATATGGAAACTCAGTACCTGAATGTTATTTATCCCAGGATTTCAGGGGAAACAGTTGATGATACTTCAACTCTGACTGGAGGAATGATGATGACTAGTCAAGCCAAGGAAAATAGGGAGAATAGTCTAGAAGGATACAAATCCATGAACTGCAACTGTAGAGCTGTAAAACTACTCAGTGCTTGGGAAACGGTTAGCAGCTTGCATTCTAGGCCTGAGTTCTCAGCTCTCACAGACTCCCACAGTGGGATCTGAGAGCGTTCCTTCGAAGGAGGTGGGAAGCAGAAGCTGTGTTCTTCCTCTCGCAGGAACTCTGGTTCTCCTTTGTCTCTGAACTCCATCGTTCTCTCTCCCTTAATTAACACGGAACCAAGAATAGCAGAGAAGTGGGGGATCCAATGGAGAAATTATAGAATTTGGCAGCAAAGATGTTAGGGTCAGAATGTTCAATTTCATAGCACTGGGAATTAGTTTTTTTCTCATAGAACTTAAGAATTATCTTTGTAGAAATTATACCATTACTTTTTCCTCTCATTTTTACATTATAAAAAATAATTAAAATAGGCTTGGATGTAGCTCTGTAGTAAGTTTGATCCCTAGCACTGAAAATTAAAAAAAAAAGAATGAAAAGAATATGAAAAAAATTGTGCATACAAAACAAAAATTTACCTGAATTTGGCTTGGAAGTACAAATATATCCAAGATTCCCACTATGGTTTGACTTGAGAAAGAAATGCACAATATGTAATGGTTCCATGGTGTCATCTCTCTATCTACGTTGGCACCCAGCAATTTATAGGACTTTGTTTTAGTGGAGACAGGGACTAACTTCCAAAGGCCTGGGACAGCAGATAGAGTCAGAGCTGCCAGGGCTTTCCCAGCTCCTGTCAAGAAACTCCTGTCATTCTCTAAGAATTCTCAAATTAAATTCATGCCAACTCATTTCCTCTGCTCTCCTGTCATGAGGTCACTGACGCCAGGTGAACATTAGCGACACTGTGAACCTGTGTCTCACTTTCAACGATGCCTAGACAAAAATAAATTTCAAAAATCGTTAGCTAGATTTCCAAGACCTGGTAACTTTTCTCCCTGAGAGAAACGGGCAGATGTGGGAAAGCTCTTACTCTGTCAGGATGTGGAATGCCATTTATCTTCCTGAACGCACTTAACAGTGATCTGCTTTGCCTTTTTACCAAAGTTGAGATAGTGTTGTTTGCCCGCTTTCCCACAAATTACAGATTTGTTTCTTTCTTTTTTTTCATCATAAATATCGAGTGTCTTCTTTGTACCAGGTATATGATCAATACACTTACAGATGAGATTACTTTCTAGTGGAGAAGACAAAGAGGGGCGGGACATATCCATTAGCATCATCCATATTAGTGACCTCAACTTGAACGATGATCCTCAATTCTCAGCCTCCTGAGTAACTAGGATTACAGGTGTGAGCCGCCAGCACCAGCTTCCAGTTACTTTTTTTCTAGTCCAGGCCTCACTTTTTCTAGGCCACATGGCTTCATCCTCATCTTTCCTTTATTTGACAGAATAATAGGACAGCCTGTAGGATGTCTGGAGACAGCGTTCTTGCTGGGACTGGCCAGACCTTACGTTAGTTCCAGACTTCACATCATGCAGGATGTATGTTTCCAGCAGTTCCTGGGTGACTGCCACAGCCACACCTCACCATCCTACCATGTCTAGATGAAAGCACATGTGAACTTTGCCATACTTCCTAATGTAAACAAATCTTACACACAGTTGCCCTTAAAAAAGTTCTTTCAGAGTTGGGGATTTAAAAACCTAGTGTTACAGCTCTGGGTTTATTCCCTAGCATGGGTGTGGGGTTCTTCCTTTCACAGATGCCAGTTTTCAAAGTATTGCAAAAGAATAAAAAACAAAACCACTCCAAAATAAAAGCTAAAACTATTGTTTTGTTTCAAACTGTGTTTCAAATTCAGGCTGCTTGAGATCTTTCTGGAGTGATGAGGAATTTATTGTTTCCAAGCTGAATCTCTACTACAGAGTTGTGAAGGAGAATTCACTTGAATAAGGCTTAGAAAGATGAACAAATTCCCTTTTAAAAAAGATAAGACAGACCATTTAGAATCACTCTTAGATTATTGTGTCTCTAAATGCCATTGAAGTAAGAAATCGGGTAAGAAAGGAACCTTACCACCCAGGAAAGGAGCTAAACAACTCTAGTCAATCCACTTTCCCGTGCTTCTGCTTCAGGATGGATGATTCATTTGGAAGTAGATAGAAAGACTCCCTATCCTACAACAAAGTCAGATTTGCAACTCAGACTTATTCAGGATATAATTTTGTCTTACAGACATCCAACCTACATTTATCATTTGTTCAGAATTCTCCTTTGGGGGGCACACACATATACACACGTACACACAATATGTGTGTGTGTGTGTGTGTGTGTGTGTGTGTGTGTATAATTTAATGTTAAAGTTCCTTTTCAAGGAATTTAGACTTAAATCATTTTAGTAGTAATTTTATACATTCCATTAGAAGTTACCTTATTGATATTTCTAGGACTTTTAGCTTTCCCATAGTTTTTAATAAATGGAAACATCAAAAGAACAATCCCCAGTTGACCAGATCCTGGGCAGTTATGACTTCCCATCTAAGAATCTGCAAGCATTTAAGAGGACCTATCTCTCAAAAGACATTTTGAGCCCCGTGATCTTCTCCACCATAGGTGAAGGCCTCAGTCTGTATTCTCAGAGCCTTTCCTGTGCCTGTGCACTCCTTGTATCTCTTCCTGTTTTTTTCAACACCAGCCTTGTTGGGTAGGCTCCCAATCTTCTGACCTTACTAAGCCTTAATTTCAGCCAGGCTTGGTGGTAGACACTTGTAATCTTAGCACTTGAGAGGCTAAGTAGGGATCATGTGTTTGAGGCCAGCCTGGAGTACATAGCAAGACCTCATGAAAAAAAAAAAAAAAGTCAAGCCAAAACAGCAGAAACTCTTTCTAGCCCCTATTTCCAAATACAGTTATATGGGAATTATGGGTCCAACCTTAATTTTGGAAGGACACAGTTTAGTCCTTAACTGGCCCATGTGTGCTGGGCATTATACTGGGCACTCTCTTACCTTATTCAAACCTTATTTTCTTTTTTCTTTGACCCTGTCTGTGTGTGTATGTGCATGCTGTAGATCAAACCTAGGGCCTTGTGCATGGTAAGCATGAACTCTACCACTGAGTCTCACCTCCTCAGTTTAAATCTACAAAGCCGGGTTACATGTTTGCTTTTTCCTTTTGCTATTTTTTTTTTTAAGTTCCTCGTGCTGAGTTTGGTGGCGTATGCCTATAATCCCAGTTAATTGGAATAATAAAAGTTCTACCCCTTTCCTCCCAGAAAGTTCCTCAAAATGAATACTGTGTCTCCTTATTTAGCAGATGAGAGGACTGAGGCTTAGAAGTGAAATAATAGGTCACACAGACTTAGAACCCTAGTTCTGTTTCATACCCAACCTATGCTCTTGGCTGCCTAGGTGGACCTCTAATGATCCCATGGAAGAATGAATGTGCCACTGGCAGCAGATACTTCTCCCTGGAACATGAGTCATAGCGGCAGACTTTAATGGTGTCCTTCCAGCTAAGGTTAGAGTGAGCTGACTTCCCCTCAGGAAGACTGTGCCAGAGCCGAAATCTCCGTCCATTACGACTTGTGGTGCCCACCCACAAGTATCTCCTGGGATCTTGTTAGAAATGCAAGCCCAGGCTGGTCCTGACTCAGATGTTTGGGGGGCGGAATAGGGGAGACCTGTGCATTTTAACAAGCCCTCAGGGGATTTCTGGTGTGCCTAGTGTGAGAAGCACTATGCGTGCAACCACAGCAGAGAGCACTTTTCAGAACCAGGTAACACTTCTGTATTTATCAGACAACCACTGACTATAATTTAAGTATTCACACTAGAGTTATTGGACTGCTGGTTCCCTGTGCAAGTCTATTTTGTATTATAAATTTGTAAGATGATTTACATATCTATTTCTTCTGAGCCTGACAAACACTTGATCTCTGAGCATCTAGATAGAGTCCGGTTTCTTAGCCTGTGAACCAGAGCCCAGCCTCTGATGCAGGGAAAATGAGCTAAGGGATCCCATAAAGTAGGGGTGTTTATCAGGTCCCACCTAACCCACATGCCCAGACTGCCTACCTTGTTTTTAGCTCAGGTGAAGGGGGAGAGAGTGGTGGATATTTAGTATTCCTGGTATGGTATCCAGAATATAGATGCAAGTGAAGTGTCTACTAGTCTTATTTCATTGGTTCCTGTGTAGCATTCTTCTTAGGTAACAATAAGATTTGATTAGACTGATATCATTTACTTACAAATGAGTCCATAAGGAAACTATCCTAATTTCTATGACTAAAGCATCTGGCTGTTGTTTTTAGGATTTTGGGCCCTCTAGACTCTAAAAATCACTGAGTGATTCCTATTTAGAAAGTTAAGAACAGCTTGATGCAGGCTGTCATGGATTTTAGGATCTGAGATAAGTATACTTTCATCTGAGAGTGAAGGAAAGGAGCAGTGGGAAAGTTCTTGTGGAGTCACACAGCCAGGCAAGGTTATCTGTTCTGTGCGGTTAATGTGTAGCACCGTTGGGGTACTTAGATAAAAAGGAATGAGGGCTGGGAAGGTGGCTTAGTGGTAGAGCACTTGCCTTGCATGCCTGAGGCCCTGGGTTCGATTCCTCAGCACCACATAAGCAAAAAGAAAAAAGCCAGAAGTGGTGCTGTGGTCAAGTGGTAGAGCGCTAGCCTTGAGCTGAAGAGCTGAGGGACAGTGCCCAGGCCCAGAGTTCAGGCCCCACAACCAGACCCCCCCCCAAAAAAAAAGGAATGAAAGTTAAAAAGGAGAAGGCAGAGTACCTAAATTTTCAGGACAGTCCTGGGAAAAGTAGTAGAAGATGGGGTGAAGTAGACCGAGGCCTTGAAGTTGGACCTTACTGGGGAAGAGAGAGCTAACTAATGTGGCCAACCGGGCAGGTGAGGCTGCAGCATTCTGGGATTGTCATGGGCCACCTCTGTGTTATCAAGGGAGTTTCTCTCTTACGATGAACATGTATAATTAAAACTAATTTGCCTGGAGTTTTTCTTGTGTTTAACAACCCTGTGTCCAAATTTTTACTTAAATTTTCCCTCTGTAGATATAACAATAATAATATAAACAGTTGTTATATACAATGGCCATCAAATACTTCTATGGCACTCTTGTTTTTTGAGCATTCCTCATATAAGAATGAACTTAACCCTTAAAACAACCTTGTGAAGTAGCCACAAATTATATGTGGGGAATCTGAGATAAAGAAAATTTAAGGAATGTTTCTAAGCGTCTAATTGGTGGAGTTAAAGTCAAACCTAGTTTCCTAGACCTTAAATCATTCTCTGCTGCCACCAAAACTGTAGTTTACACGAGGGGCTAAAACAGCCCCTGGCCTGGGCACTGTCCCTGAGCTTTTACCGCTCCAGGCTAGTGCTCACTGTGAGCCACAGGGCCACTCTTTGTTTGTTTGTTTGTTTATGTATTTATTTGTGGTATTAGGGATTGAACTCAGAGCTTTCCACTAGTTAAGCAAAGAAACACTCTGCCACTTGTACTTTTAATTTGTTTTTCAGATAGAGTTCCCTTCAATTTTCTGGGGTTAGCCTTGAACTGATTCTCCTATCTGCATCTCCTGACTAGCCAAGTATACCATCGTGTGTGTGTGTGTGTGTGTGTGTGTGTGTGTGTGTGTGTGTGTGTGTGTGTGTGTGTGTGTGTGTGTGTGATATCATAGTATTTATTATGAATGTCTTTTCTCTTTATCCAGATTATGGTGTTTTTTTTTCCCTGTTTATTTTGCATTCTTTTTGTTGTTGTTGTTGATCATGGGGCTTGAACTGTGGGCCTGGGCGATGTCCCTGTGCTCTTCAGCTCAAAGCAAGCGCTCTACTGCTGGAGCCACAGCGCCACTTCCGGTTTCCTAGTGGTTTATTGGAGATAAGTGTCTCACGGACTTTTCTGCCTGGGCTGGCTTTGAACTGTGATCTTCAGATCTCAGCCTCCTGAGTAGCCACAATTACAGGTGTGAGCCACTGGCGCCCAGCTTTATTTATTTATTTATTTTGTCGGTCATGGGGTCTGAACTTTTGGCCTGGACGTTGTCCCTTAGCTCTTCAGCTCAAGGCTAGTGTTCTACCACTTGAGCCACAGTGCCACTTCTGGCTTTTTTTTTTCCTGCTTATGTGGTGCTGAGGAATCGAACCAGAGCCTCATGCACATGCAAGGCAAGCACTCTACCACAGAATCACCTTCCCAGCCCCTATTTTGCATTCTTATAATGCCCAGATATGCTTGTTAAGTAAATGTCTTTTGAATAAATGAATGAACTAAACTGTTTTCTCATTTACTGGGCGTCTCTATAAGTGTCTAAGGAAAACACAACCCACAAAGTCCTCCACTGCCTAATCTAGAAATTCTTAGTATCAATGGAATCAAAGTCCTTTCTTTGACCTCAGAGCCAAATATGATAGTTGAAGAATTTAACCTTTTTGCTCACATGTGGAAGCCATACAGCTAAAATTAAAATTACAATGCTACAATGTCCTCCAACATGCAAAATGCAAAAAATATAATCTACCATTGTCTTGTATGGGGGCAATTAGAAGTGCTTGGAAGCAGATCAGAATTTATATTTGGAAAACATTGACACTAGGTATTTTGCAGATCTATATAAATTTAATCTCCAACACAATCATTCAAAACAATTACCTTAAAGATTTCAAGACGTGAAATTTGTTCTTAGAAGTTAGGTTCCCTTGGTCAAAAGTAGTCACTTGGTCTTTTGAGGATGTCCTTTTGACGATATGCTTCCAAAGCATATGGCTTTCAGTCATCTTCCGTGTGGCCCCACCTCCTTTCCCCACACTGACAGTGGCTTTGCAAATCTTACTCATTTGAGCACTGTCTGCTCTGTTACATACAATGAGTGATACGTAGGTCTACCCACAGCACAGCACAGGCTTCTAAGATAGGTGAAATTACAGACTGTGGAATTGCCAGGCAGTCCTCTGAAAGAGGTCCTCCCTGTTCTTTTGGACCTGTTTGGACACACGTGAAGATTTGTTGGGTTGTTTTCTGACTTGATTTTCTTAGCCAGCAGTCTCCTATACAGCATCTCATCATCTCTAATTTTGTTTGCTTTGCTTTTCTGAATCTTAGTTTCTGGATTTCTGTCCAATACAAGTTGACACTTTGGTATATTCCGTTCAGAATTTCTTCAGTGATTGTGATCTTCATAATACTAAAAATATTTTATCCTGTATGCAAGCCACACAGGCCAGAGTGCTGTTGAGAAGTCCCAGCATTGGCCTACCTTCCCCGATGTTCCAGCCCAAGATGAGAAGCTGGAAGGGTAGGGATTTAGTGCTCCTTGTGCCTCCCCCAGGTTCATTTATTCTGTAACTCTGTGACGGCAGTACTTTAACTTGAGATGAGCAAAGAGGAATTCAAATAGAATAAAAGAGCGGGTGCCATGAACTATAGCAAAACGGCACACTTCCCTACCTGTGTACCTATTTACATAATTGTGTTGTTATAACATTTCCTGTACTTTTCTGTAAGTTGATGCTGTCCTAATTATAGATTTTCAAGAGAACACTCCATTGTAACCCAAATTACATGGTGCTTTTAAAAAAGGTACCCTCTTACTGGTTTACCAAATACCTTATAAACTTGTAATTACATAAAACAATTCAGGGTGCAGAATAGAAACAGCCTGTACTGTTAACAGATGTTGGTATTGTTACATAATTGAGTACAGGCCTTTCAAAGATCTATAATATTTTTTTCTGTGTGAAAAGAAACCTGACTCATTATATTCATAATGTGTCACTTATACTCCTGATCAGACAGAATGCACATGTTCTACTTCGGGAGTTCTGCATAGTTCTTTGTAAACATACTTGCCTTTGTGGATGTGAAAGTGCCATTTACCTCAGCACATTGCTTTTGTGGTCTGTGGTCACTGGGCCCAGACCCCTCCATCATCTGTGCACCTGTGTGCTGTGCCTCCCAGGAGGGAGGACATAGTCTTCTCAGAGAGGCTCCCCTGAAGCCCGCAGGGTCTTCTCAGTGCGCCCCTTCCCATGAGAAATCTCTTGTGGTGCTCAGAGGCCTACAGAGGGGCTCACTTCCTTAGGATTGACAGAGGTTTATTTCCATCGCCATCTGGGGTCTGTGAAGATGCAGGTGATTCAGATGACAATGCAAGCGGCCTTAGCGAAGGACAACAGGAAAGATGTCCTCCTGTTAGTAAGTGCTGGCTCTGATGTTTCCCTTCAATTTAATCTGTAGCACTGTTGTTCAGAGAAAAGAAGTTGCTTATCAGAGACTTGCGTTTATAAAAACAAAAAGGAGTGGGTGCCTGGTGGTTTCTGCTTGTACATAATCCTAGCTGCTCAGGAGGCTGAGATCTAAAGATCTCTGTTCAAATCTGGCCCTGGAAGAAACATCCTCATAAGACTCTTATCTCTAACTAATCACTCAAAAACCAGAAATGGCTCTGTGGCTCAAGTAGTAGAGCACCAGCCTTGAACATAGAGGGGCTCAGGGACAGTGCCCGGGCCCTGAGTTCAAACCACACAACCGACAAAGCAAACAACAGGAAAATGGACTGGAGTTTTGTGTTATGGACAGACAGCTCTGCATTTTCACCTCTGGAGGATGTTGTGTTTATACAGAGAAACATACAAGCTACTAACTCATTCCTCAGGGTGCTTGATATTGGCCTTCACATAGCTCTTCTTTTCTCTAAGGAAGCCATCCCTTTTTAGAAATTTCACACAAGTGCCAGTGGCTCACACCTGTAATCCTAACTACTCAGGAGGCTGAGATCTGAGGATAACGGTTCAAAGCCAGCTCGGGCAGGAAAGTCCACTAGACTCTTACCTCCAATAAACCTCTAGAAAACCGGAAGTGGCCCTGCGGTAGAGCACTTACCTTGAGCTGAGGAGCTGAGGGACAGCACCCAAGCCCAGAGTTCAAGCCCCACGACCGAAAAAAAAAAATCACAAAATTTGAAAAACAATTTGTTGAGATGGCCTCATTAATTTTTTGTTCTTTTGTGGGAATTTTTCTTCCTGCCTTAGATTTTTAATTCTTCAAAAAACCGAGACTGGCCGGGTGCTGGTGGCTCACACCTATAATCCTAGCTACTCAGGAGGCTGAAATCTGAGGATCATGGTTTGACATAGGCCAGGGCAGTAAAGTCCATGAGACTTTTAATCTCTAGTTAACCACCAGAAAACTGGAAGTGGAGCTGTGGTCAGAGACAGTGCCCAGGCCCTGAGTTCAAGCCTCACAACTGATACACACACACACACACACACACACACACACACAAAGAAAAAAAAGAAAACCTAAGATGGTCGCTCACTGCCCTTGTAATTGCTTGTGGCAAATATGCTGGTAGTGCTGAAGACTGAAATTCAGGGCTGGGGTGGTAGAGTAAATCCTTTGTGTGCACAATGCACCAAAACAAAAACCAGAAAACCGTCAAGTTTAGTAACCACCTTACTAGTTACAAAATGAAATCCTGAATTTCAATTGTTGTCAGTGGAGTGTTGAAGGTGGCTGGGAATATGCTTAGTGGTAGAGTGCCTAGCCTGCATGAAGCCCTGAGTTTGATTCCTCAGTACCATATAAACAAACAAACAAAAGCCACACATGGCACTGTGGCTCAAGTGGTTGAGAGCTAGCCTTGAGCAAGATGCTCAGGGACAGTGCCCAGGCCCTGAGTTCAAGCCCCAGGACTGGCAAAAAAAAAAAAAAAAAAAAAGAAGGAGCACATTTTGTCAATATTATAACCTATTGACATCATCAGTTTTCCATACCTCAATAGCCAGACAACTGAATGGTTTTCTTTCAGCATTTAACTGCATTTTGCAATTAGAGGGAACAAATGCTGAGGGTCTGGGACACAGAGTCAGGAACCATATATTTTCTCCTGTTAACACCAGTGTGACTGGACTCGAGTGCTGGGCTGAGCTGGTGAAATTGAAAGGACCTAAAGAGGTGTTTAAGAAGTTAAGAATCCTGCCTCTAAGTCTTCTCTCTCCAGTGCATTGACAGTTATGTCCCTAACTGCATACTTGGACAGACTGTTTCTCCTTATTTTTTTTAAGATTTCTTCCCCCTTACCTTTATAGGGATTGATCCCAGGCAGGTGACACTGTACCTCTGAGCATCATTCCTTATAAGAAAACCAGCAGAAACTTGATGTTCTACGTAGTTTTTAAAATTATGCATGATCAGTCAAATTTGAGGAGTTAAACTTGAACTTGCAATACAGTATTAAATAATTATGCAGACACGTTACATATAAGGGCTACTTTCATAGGAACTACAGGACCATGCCCCAAGCAAAGAAGCTGTCCACTCCCTCCCCGCCCCAGTTTTAATCATGAAAACTTAAACCAGACATTCTAGTTTCTTGGGATATTATTTGATTTTCTTGGAAGTTAATATGGTATTTGTATTTCACAAAGCTAAATTATGCACAGTATT